>NC_141483.1:0-1200000 GCF_009769465.1 Tauraco erythrolophus
TAACTCAAGGTACCTATCCTGCCTACAAGAGGCAGGCCATTTCCTCCTGGCTGTGGAAGATGCAACAGCGTCCTTGGTGCCGCAGCCCAGGCTGGTGAGCAACAGGGAGGTGGGGGAGGGGCTCTTTACATTAGTGTTGGGTGATAGAACAAGAGGAAATGGGTATAAGCTTAGTCAGGGCAGATTCAGGTTGGATGTTGGGAAGTATTTCTTCTCTGAAAGGGTTGTCAGCCACTGGAATAGGCTGCCCAGGGAGGTGGTTGAGTCCCCATCCCTGGATGTGTTTAAGAATAGGGTGGATGATCTACTTAGCGATATGGTTTAATGGGGATTAGGGACAGTTGGACTTGATGATCTCTAAGGTCTTTCCAACCTAGAAATCTATGAAATCTATGATGTGTGGGTGTTTTTCTGTCTCTTTGCCATTCGTGTAGCACTGACAAAATCATCAAGAGCTGAGGATGTATTACAGCAGAAAGAGGAAAAGGTGGGACCCTCTTCCTGCAAAGTGCGGTGTACGTAAGGTTGTCTTTATTTTTTTCTGCCTAAAGTAAGTGAAGCAAGCAGTGCCTGTGAGGACAAGTGGTCCTCCTCTATAGCCAGCCAAATGGGAAATACTGCCCAGGCTTTCTGGGAGAGTTTTATTGAACCTTGACCACCACAGCGCCTGTTTTTAAGCAACAGGTAGGTCTTGTTCACTTAGACACACAGAACACATGACATGGCAGAACATTAGCTGTGGACAACACGCACGTAGAAGAGAATCTGTGAGCATAATCTAAGGAAGAAATTCTGTATTTACTTATATCCTGCTGACTGCTAAACACCCGTAGTGTTTCTTTGATGGGATTGCTTCTCTGCAGTAGGGTCTTTCTTTCTATAGCACAGTTTCTTTCTATCCTATGTTCTTTGTTGTTTGAAATCACTTCTTAATATTTTTATTAAATGTAAAAAAAGTGATTGGTATGACTAAGATCAGAACTGTCAAAGTAGTATCTAATTAGAGCAAATCCCCAAATCAGAATTAGCAAATAGGTTCAGACTACAACCAAACCATTACAGTAACACATAATTCATGCTACGAGTTCCTAACGAAGAAATCTAGAGAGAAGGCTGCCCATTTAGTTCTACCTTCTAGTGAAGATTTTGGTCTTAAGTCAGTGCAGTAAGCTCCTCTGAACATCTCATTAGTGCAACTGAGTTACTCAACGGTCATGTTTGCAGTCATTGGTGCTTCTACTGAATTGGACTGTTACGGGGCAGATCTTTTCTTGAGATTTCTCTTGCTCTTTTTGCAAAAAATGTTTTACAGCCTAGCTCTGCTCTGGAAAGGTTGGCAGCTACAGCAAAACAATGGGAAAAGCTAATTGATGCTGTGTGCTTTTTTTTCCAAATAAAGAGCATGCATGAGTTCAAAAACATTTGAAAACATTTAATATGCAGAAGAATTAAGAACAGAAAAAAAAATAATGTTGGCTACTTCTTCACTTTTTTCACAGGAGGTTCCATCTGAAGAGATTTTTCATTATCTCTGTCCACTGTCTCTTGGGAGGCTGTAGTGTCTTTCTTAGGAGGAACAGCCACATCTATGTCTTCTGCTGTAACTGGCTGTCTTGGATTTCTAGCACCTTCTAACAACACGGCATTGGGAAATCCTTCATTCTTATCCCTGTTTCTTCTCTTCCGGTGCTTTTTACGTCTATTTCGTTTGCCATCTCCCAGTGGACTTTCCACCTCCTTCTCTTTTTCATGGTAATTTCCACCTCTGTTACGATTTCTGCAGCTCTGCCTGCCAGGATATTCCTCTCTACATCGCTGAACATACGGCAGATTGTCTTGTCTGCTCCCAGGTGGACCAAAACTGTCTGGAGAACAGTTCTCTCTCTTTGCTGGATGTGGAGTTTGAGGGCTGACAGCACAGCCCTTGCGGAAGTCTTCATACCGTTCTCTATAGTGCTTTTCCCGTTCTCTGTATCTTGCCTTTTCAGATGGATCTCTGAAGTCAGCAGGTCTGCCACAGGAAGCTTCAATGGGATATGATGGAACTCTGTTGTACCTGTTAAAGTGCTCCCTTTCTCCCTTCCCTTGAGGTTTAGTCTGTGCAGCAGCAGACTGGCCTCCAAATACTGGAGACCTTGACCGGGAACGGTATCTTCTGTATGAGGGTGACCTTGAATGGTGAGACACACGTGACCTTGACCTAGAACGACGATTATGACTCTTCTCTTTGCCTTTTCTTGGATATGGTGGCAATCGCAGGTAGGAATGAGAACTGGAATGACTAGATGATCCAGAGTCGGACTGAGACTGAGAAGAACCTGATCTTGACTGGGAGTTGGTAAATGAACTTTGAGAGTAAGACGATGCACTGCAGGGAGACTTGGACCTTCAAAAAAACACAACATAAAAAAATAAATGAAGTTAATTCAAAACAGTCACTCTCCACAATTTTTTTCCCTCCCAAATTTGGTTTGGGTTTTTTTTGGCCTCTCCATGTGCTTATGTCACAGCTTCTTTCAGCTGCTGACATAATGCTCCTGCAAATTGAAGAACTCGATAACATGTCACAGTTTCTGCTGACAAGGCAGACCAGCTGCTGCTTTGTTAGTGTAAAAACACACAGGACGGGTAAGTCTAGTTCCACCCACTTCTGGCACATGACCTACCACAGCTATTGATCTACTCAAGGTGCTGCATACTGGCCTCTACCGCTACGTGATCGCGCGCGTTTTTCACTACTCGGCAACTACCCACAGTGCAAATCGTTTTTGTTGCAGTAAGATGCAAAAAGAGCAAGTCTGAATGGCTACATCAAGCAGCATCAAAGTTTATCAAGAAAACATGATTCAGCCCGAAGACCGGAAACCTCAATTTTAAAAGGCCACCTTGGTCTGTTTAACTGCACTGCTTATTTGGTGATTTGTGCAGGATGCAAAATACGTGTGCTGCCACCTTACACACAGGACTATTGAATCAACCCTTCTAGCCAGGCATCCGAGCAAAATCCTGCACATAGTAGCTCTAGCCAAGGATGGCGACTGCATTTCCAGAAAAATCATAACTAAAAGCTTCTAAACTCAGCCCCTTGTACCCTGACTCAATGCCATTACCAGTTTTTCTTTTATTATTGTTTAAAGAACCATTTCACATTGTTACACGTATGTTCATTAGCATCATTCCTCCTCTCCAAATCCTCCACCAATGTAAGATTTCCTTAACAACAAGTCTGATCTTTTATTTCCTAAGAATAATTTAACAATGTCACCAAACTACTAGCGAAAGCCGTCAGTTTGCAGTCCAGGTTAAAATCTCCCCACGCATCCACAGGAGATAAATGGAAGAGGAAAGAAAGATCATTTCTCTCACCTATCTCCTGCCAAGTGCTTTGAGGTGATGGTTACAATCAGAATAGGGAGATGCAGAGCATCCAGCACCTACACCCTGTTCAGTTTCTTGCCTCCTCATGGCTCAGGGGGTGAAGGATGTCGTTCCAGAGAAGCTTCAGTAAGAGAGATTGTGATAGTTTGATGTGTGGGGGGGGTGTTCTGGTGGCAGGGGAGGGGATTTGCTCCCTGTGCCACCAGATCTGAGTCCCATCCCCCCCGGGGGAGGTTGAGCCAAGGCGGCGCCTCTGCGAATTGCCCTATTTAAGTTGGGACAAAGGGGCGGGAAAGGGCTTTTTGCTCAGGAGCGAGGAGAGAGCAGGAGGGCGCTGCCCTCGCTCCCGGCTCCCGGCCGAGCGGCCGCTCGGGCCCGGGCCGGCGCCATGTGCTCAAGATGGCGCCGGGGGAGCCGCATGGGGGACTCGGTAAGCGCCCCACTACCGGGGTGCCCGCCGGGCCGAGCTTCCCCAGAGAGGATTAATATCTAAGAGAAGACAACCACAACGACCGGGTCAGCAAAGATGGAGCAGGAGGAGGTGTACTGGAGCTGAGGCTTCCCTTGCAAATCGGTGTGAGATGGCAGGCGGCCCCCCTGCAGCCAGGGTGTACTCGGCGGAGCAGCGACCCACTCGTGGCCTGTGGAGAAACCCACGTCGGGAAGGAGATGCCTGAGCCCAGGAGAGGTCGTGGAGCAGGGGATGCGCGACCAGGTACTGTTGATAATGGGGCATGGAATGCACGACGAGGTCGTGGAGGCATCTGGAGACCGTGGGACGACCCACGCCGACGCGAGTGGCAGCAGCTCCCTAAGAGGCCGAGACTGGTAAAGCCCGAACTGGTGCGATCCATGGGGAGGATTGCAATCCTGCGGGCAGGACTTACTTTGGAAAAGTTTGGGGACTTTTTCTTTGTGAGTAGGGGATCCACCGAAGCAAGGGAAAAATGGTGTAAAGACTCCTCCTCCTTTAAGAAAGGAGCGGCAGTGAACAACATGGATGAACTGACCTGTACTCCCCCATTCCCTGTCTCCCTGCGCCGCTGGGGGGAAGACAGAGCCAGGAACGAAAGGAAAATAGGGGGTGGGGAGGTGTTGTTTTAAGATCTGGCCTTGTTTTCTCTTTCTCCTCTCAAGTAACCGGTTTCGTTCCCTTTTGTCTTTTGTTTAGTAACTGTTAATAAATTGTTTCTGTTTTTATGAAGAAAGGCTGAGTCATGTTTTGCCCGAGACCATGTTTGGTGGGTGCTCCCTCTCGGTTCTTGTCTCGACCCTCAGTCCAAAAACCACGACAATTGTGGCGCCCAACGTGGGGCTGAGGAATTCGAGATAGGAATAGTGATTGGGAGAGGTAACGGGCAAAACATGACTCAGAGTAGTGAAAACAGAGGGACCTTGGGAAACTTTGATTGTTGTGTTTGGCGAAGGGACTAGGGGTGGATTGTTTGTGAAATGTGTGTTCTTGTTTAATGTTTTAAGTGAAGTTGTGCCTAAATAGGGAATTCGCAGAGGCGAGGGGTGGAATGTGATAGTTTGATGTGTGGGGGGGGTGTTCTGGTGGCAGGGGAGGGGATTTGCTCCCTGTGCCACCAGATCTGAGTCCCATCCCCCCCGGGGGAGGTTGAGCCAAGGCGGCGCCTCTGCGAATTGCCCTATTTAAGTTGGGACAAAGGGGCGGGAAAGGGCTTTTTGCTCAGGAGCGAGGAGAGAGCAGGAGGGCGCTGCCCTCGCTCCCGGCTCCCGGCCGAGCGGCCGCTCGGGCCCGGGCCGGCGCCATGTGCTCAAGATGGCGCCGGGGGAGCCGCATGGGGGACTCGGTAAGCGCCCCACTACCGGGGTGCCCGCCGGGCCGAGCTTCCCCAGAGAGGATTAATATCTAAGAGAAGACAACCACAACGACCGGGTCAGCAAAGATGGAGCAGGAGGAGGTGTACTGGAGCTGAGGCTTCCCTTGCAAATCGGTGTGAGATGGCAGGCGGCCCCCCTGCAGCCAGGGTGTACTCGGCGGAGCAGCGACCCACTCGTGGCCTGTGGAGAAACCCACGTCGGGAAGGAGATGCCTGAGCCCAGGAGAGGTCGTGGAGCAGGGGATGCGCGACCAGGTACTGTTGATAATGGGGCATGGAATGCACGACGAGGTCGTGGAGGCATCTGGAGACCGTGGGACGACCCACGCCGACGCGAGTGGCAGCAGCTCCCTAAGAGGCCGAGACTGGTAAAGCCCGAACTGGTGCGATCCATGGGGAGGATTGCAATCCTGCGGGCAGGACTTACTTTGGAAAAGTTTGGGGACTTTTTCTTTGTGAGTAGGGGATCCACCGAAGCAAGGGAAAAATGGTGTAAAGACTCCTCCTCCTTTAAGAAAGGAGCGGCAGTGAACAACATGGATGAACTGACCTGTACTCCCCCATTCCCTGTCTCCCTGCGCCGCTGGGGGGAAGACAGAGCCAGGAACGAAAGGAAAATAGGGGGTGGGGAGGTGTTGTTTTAAGATCTGGCCTTGTTTTCTCTTTCTCCTCTCAAGTAACCGGTTTCGTTCCCTTTTGTCTTTTGTTTAGTAACTGTTAATAAATTGTTTCTGTTTTTATGAAGAAAGGCTGAGTCATGTTTTGCCCGAGACCATGTTTGGTGGGTGCTCCCTCTCGGTTCTTGTCTCGACCCTCAGTCCAAAAACCACGACAGAGATGCCTGTTCCTTAACAGCTGCTGCCAAATTATAACTATCAGTCAACTACCTCTGCCATATTTGAGCTAGTAACCTACATATGAAACTCCTCTCACTGCTAATCCCTGGAATCATCCAATCCATCTAACGACAGAGAGGTGGTGAGGAACTCCTCCTGATTCCTCTAGACAATCGGTTTCTCCATTACACACGTAAGCAGTTATCTGGAAAACGAACGCCTACGCTCCTTTTGAATCTTTTTATGTTCCATCAGTTCCTTAGCAGAATCATTTGTAAACTCATCAAGTCTTGACTTTTTCTTTTGCCTGTTAAAATAAGTTTGACCTTTCTGACAGTTATAGTTTGACCTTTATTACCAAGAAACAAACCATGGCCAATACGCGAAAATGCACACGGCATGCAAATGCACAAGGGGAACATCCTATTTCAGCAAAAACAGTTTAGAATTCGTACAAGTCTTAGGGAGAGTATTCATAGAATCATGGAATGGTTTGGGTTGGAAGGACCTCAAAGATCATCTAGTTCCAACCCCCCTGCCATGGGCAGGGACACCCTCCACTCCACCAGGTTGCTTAACGCCTCATCCAACCTGGCCTTGAACACTGCCAGGGATGGGGCAGCCACAGCTTCTACAAATTCAAATTACACTTGTCTTGTTATGTCGTTTTGGCTTATGTCAGATGCTCTTTAGTGTAGCTGCAGTCTGATATGCTTTTGAAATACAAAAATGAAAATCTACACAGCTTCCTTGAGCCAAATACTTACTCCTCCGTAAGCAGCGGCTGCTGCTGTTGCTGCTGAATCTGCTGGTGGAGCCCATTTGTGCAGCCAGTTCCATTGTGGAAGTTGTTCACAGCCTGGAGGCAGGAAAACATTTCCAAAAAGATATTACAATACTTCAGTAGATGTACGAACAAAAGCCTCCACGCTAAATTACTTGTGTATTCCTGTAAAAGCTATCAATCCTAAAATAAATGATGTAAATTAATATTTTCTTCCCTTTCAGCTTTTTACAAATAGACTTTTCTTACAAACAGTTGACATCAAAGTCATTGTGTTACCTGGCGTAGGAACATGTTGGCATCTAAAGCATCAGGTGAAACACCTGTCTGATGACACGTTGGGCACGTATGTTCCTCGGATTCCAGTAATGCTGTTCTGATACCTGTGAATAATTAGAATCATCAAAAGAGTTTTGAGCTAAAAGGAGGAAAATCTGGGTGTTCTAATCAATTATAACAACACATACATCATTAACGGGTGAACATGGTCTGGAATGGAGAGCATGAAGCACTAAATGTTCAATGGTGTAACAAATGTCTAGTCTGCAGCAAATAACTACACAGTTGTGATGTTTCACTGTTGTAACCTGTGGAGATGGAGCCTAGGCTGTGCCCTGAGGTTTCAACTAGTCTTTTTTCCACTATCTAGTTCAGTGAGAAGTCACCAAGCTCAAGGTTAATGAATAAACACATCCCAAAAAACAGTAGTAGGTTTGAGCTCTGAAGGTTTTACCCAACTCCCTTGTGGAGAAGAATGTGGATTAAATGCCCAAGTCTCCGTTTGTTGCAGATCACAGCGAGTCACCAGAGTGGGCTAAAGATTTTGATAGGAGATAAATCATTTTAGTGGACATCCTGAATGCATTCAATATCTAATACTGTGATCACTGGCGCAGTTATGCGCTCCTTGCATTGCTGTCCTTCAGCATCTAAAGAAGATTTAACTAGATGGGTGAAAAGGGAAAAAAGCTTTCAGCTTTTTTTTTTTTTTAATTCATTTATACAAGAAAAGTCCTTTTCTTTTTCAGGGCATACTGAAGTATTAAATAGGACTGGTAACAAAGTAATTCCACTACCTGCTATTTCTGCTTTCAGAAGACCAGATTTCATGTTATGCTTTAACAAACATGGGAATAACACTTACATTCGTCACAGTAACTGTTCCCACAGCAGGGAATGACAGCTGCGTCAGTCATTATCTCCTTACAAATGAGACATAACAGCTCCTCTGGAACAGGATCTGTGGAGCAGGTGGAGGAGGACGACGGCTCCTCCGGTGAAAAGGAAGGCTTCTCCTTCTTTCCTCTAGCATAAGCTTCCCTGGAGGAGGGGTGGGGAAGGAAAAAGAAAAAAGGTTAAAGATGGATACAGGAAAAATTCTTCATGCTTTGGATTTTATCAAAGGAAGATAATAGGTGGAACTGTCACTCCACATCAGCCTTCTAAAATGTAGGCATTTAATTGAAACTACTTTTCTACAGCAACAACACAGAAAGAGGGAGGGGGGAAAAATTTTCTGTCGGCAGAACTCTCCCATTCATTGGATCAACAAAGAAATTAACTCAGACTAGAAAAATCATGTTTTGACAGCTAGAAATCAAGTGGAATGAATCCCACTTCTCTTTTGCCAGAGGGTAAATGGAAATTGCAGGCTCAGGATAAAGGTAGTCTATAAAATGTAATTACTCGGAGACAAAAGGTGTCTCTTGTTACAGGTTCTAGAAATGAAGATCCATGACAGAAAAAGAGCAGTGCTACCAAGTGTGTTTCTAAATGGCCACTCTTGCCAGCACACAGTAGTATTTTCTGAGTTTACAGCAACAGGAAAACCAGTCTGTTTCACACATGGGATTTCATAAAAGTCAGCAGGGGACGAAATCTCAGTCCAGCAGCTATTTGTCAAATTTGGCAAGAAGCCTTTGAAACAGAAACCAGAAGCAAAATGAGCTTTCCACGAGAGCAGCTCCACTGCAAACACTGCTGAAATGTTTGGCAGAAATGGAGATTCGTAGCACGCCACAAGTTTAACCCACTCCCAGGGGCATGAGCAGCAGCACCACTTTATTTAATATTGGAAAGTATCAGAGATTTTAAAGTTAAGGCCACACTGACAGTATTTCCTCCCCCGGCATTACAGGTGCTGGCCGACTTGGCTGCGCTGCCCTCCGACACGGACACACGGTCTCTCCCGCTCACACCTTGTTCAGCCCAACGCGCCCCGTACTTACGCGTTAATAATTGGTATCACGTATTTCCCATCGTTTGCCATCATAGCGCCCTTTGTGTTCGGATCATGCACCTCCCTCAAGAAACTCCGTGGAATTCCCGTGCTCTTTTTAATTCTGGGAACAGACCCAGCATTTTTGTCCTGTTAAAAGAAGAAATGCAGACAGATCTCAAGATTTTGAGGCCCAGACTTAAAATGACATTTCAGTGGTTACTGTAAGCAGCAAAAGCCTTTAACCCTCTCCTTTTACCTAGCTAAGGGCTGCTCAACTAAAATACTTATTTTCCTAAAAGAATATAGCCAAGATGTTCCAAAGGCTTGAGCAGTGGTTTGAACTCAAATCAACACTCTTTGGCTTAACCTCAGGCTCCTGAAGGGTGAAACAGCCCTTGGCTCACAACCCACTCAGAGAAGAGACACAAACCCGCTCCTCCTCCTCCTCCAAAGTGCAATTCAGAGTGAGAGGGCTCTGAATCAGTCGCTCGGAAACTCGTATCACCATCAACAGAGGAAGGCTGAATTCCTACCTCCTGCACGTACATTCAGTGACTAAAATAAAACGGCAGGAATACTCAACCAGAGACTTGTGTAATTAAAACCACGCAAACATTCCACAGATGGGGTCAATGGAAACATCTTGGTTTTAGATGAAACCCTAAAACCTGTGAATTGTCGTCAAAAAAGATTTAAAACCAGAACAATCTCCAGTAATACTGAAATATACAAAACTAAGCATGAAAGGTCACAGAGAAAGGCCTATGGACGTATTTAATGTCTGTGACCTAGAGAAAAGTACATTTGGCATTTCGAATTCCAGGTTTCCCTTGAATTTTGAAGGGCTTTGCAACATTGCCATATATCACCTTTGTATTTCACCCCAAGAGAAACAATTCTTGATTAAGCATTCATGTATTTGTGCCAAGGTAAAAAAATGACAACCTAAGGAACACGAACAGTCCCCCTGAGTCTTACCCTGTTTGTCGGGCAGTCCTTTCTATAGTGGCCAGGTGTTCCACAGCTGAAGCACGTATAAGATGGTGGAGGTTTCTTCATGGAACTAAAAGGGTTTTTGGAAAAAAAGAAAAAGGTAGGAATGTGTGTGTCTCATCAAAACAGACACCTCTACAAAGTTTCTCTAGTCTCCCAAGAACAGATTTGCCATTATCCACACTTACTCGATGGGATGATATTCCTGGCAAGACTGGATCATCACAGCTTTTATTTTCTCTTCTTCAGAAGCGTTGGCTTCAGCCAGATTGGCAGTCTGTTTAACAGGAGTTATTTGACAGAAAACACACTTAAGCCCACACAGCCAAGACAGCAGCACCCACCCAATCCTGCAAAGACCAGCACAGTGCTGGTTGAGGTTGCAGGAAAACAGCTGCAATTTCTATAAAACAGAGCTGTCCTGAAGATGTTCTGGGGAGTCCTTACCCCAGGACATGATGTTATGTGCCTGTCAACCTACTTGAAAAGAGCATTCTTGGGCACTCTAAACCATAGGCACTGTTTGTGCCTTACTTAAAGACTTGTGGAACCAATCCAATTTCCTGCCAAGTGGACTGAAGTTATGTGCAGAAAAAATTACACTTTGAACTGTAACTGAAACTACAATTTGAAAGTTAAAATACTTTAAATTATTAAAAACAAAATTACAGTTTTGTCACATTACAACAGTTATCCAGCTATAGATCACAGTATAAGACTTAAAAATACAAAGCAAAAACTTGGGTATTTTTAAACTATTTGACAAGAATATATCAATACCTTGATAAGCTGGGCCAGAGACATAGGTGCAGAAGAGTCATGAATCTGTTCACAAAAAATGAAGCACATATTCAAGTTCTATGATCAAAACATAGCAAGAGTTAACCTGTACTGCATTCTTCAAGTCTGCATGATGTCCTCTGAAAGAGGCATTTCCAACAATCCAAGTTTCTTTGAGAAGGAAGCATCACTCCAGGAAAGTTATTTTCAGTGTAGGTGGTACATTAATCCGTTTATGTCTCATCGTTTGTAAATGCCCAGGGTTATGCTTCAGGAACGCAGCAGAGTTGCCTGCTGTGTACAGGCAGGCACAGACGTATCTGCCCTGAGACATGGACTCTGCCTCATCTCTCAGTAAGTTTTAAAGTGTCTGGCCAGGCTATCACACAGGGCAGCTTTTCACAAGTTAGAAGGGTAACTCTTCCCTTGTTCCTTCTCCGGTACCTTGCATTATATTGTGCCACAGGCAGCAGTTCAGCTTACGCTGGTAAAACATTCTCAGGACAGTCGAATCACTGCTGCTTATATCTTAAGTGATTCAAAAACGTAGAAGAAAGTGTCACCATATGAACGGAACGGCTCTCCTCAAGAGGTCACTAAACTGATCAGAAGAGAGATTGAAATCCTTCCGTGGAAAAAGCTCTTGTCCTTTAGTACCTTATGCAGTGGAAGAATTCAAGGGAGCAGCTTTAGCAGACGCTGGGGAAAAAAATATCTATCTGCAGAAGAGGATTCCTCACTCCAGTTAATCGTTCCTTCTGTACATGTTTAGGAAAGCACATACACCGTTGCTGTATGATGAACAAAAAAGTTTTTGAAAATGTGCCTTTGGAGAGGAATAGTCAGATCTGGAAAAAGAGACCTTCTTTCCACTCAAGTCTTACCAGAAGATTCAGCTTTCTTTCTTTTCAGAACATGTTCTACCTAGTTCTGTTACAAAGGAAGCCTGATTGAGTCTTTTGAAGCATCATGCTCCATATGCCACACTGTTTTACATGTGGAAAACCAGGCTTATGTTCTCTAGGGCAGGTACAGTCACTCATTTTGTGGTTTTTCAGAAGCAAACAAAAACTTAGGAGAGCTCTCTCTTGGACTCTAGCATTCCACAGTCTAGGATTGACCAGTACCTGAGGCATAACAGTTAAACTACTAACTCGTTCTTGGATTTTTTGAAGGAAGGAGTTATTCCATGGCCTGAGGGCAACAGTCTGATTTCATAAAGGGGGTCAGAGAACTTCTTTCTGCTAAACAGTTATCAAAAGCAGCAAATAGATAATTAAGGCACTACTCAGTACGTTTGACCAACAGCCATCTTCCAATGATCCAACATTCTTCTTCGCAATTCAAATAGAAGGCTAAACAGAAGTTGACACAAAACGAGTGGGAAAAGGGACAGAAAATAGGAGGAAAAAGGCTAATCTTACTGCTGGAGTGTTCCTTTTCAATTACAGTGGTTCCCTAAAACCCGACAGCTTGGCTAAACTAGAAGTTCAGCCAGGAAGGATCACAGCTGTGCTCGATGGTGCTAAACCAACGGCCGTGACTCTCCGCATTTCTGCAGCCTCTGAGGACCAATTCCAACCAGAGGTCCTTGCAGTTGCTGAAGCAGTCATACTCATCCAAAAAGGACCCACGTTCTTGCTTTGCCTGTAGTAACAGGAGGGCAGCAGCACAAATTTGGAAGTGCAGAATGACAGTAAACATAAGAGCAAGACAACGAAGCAACAGTCCGAGTATAAGCCTTTGTGTATCCTTTCAAAACAAATCTAACCGTTTTTAGTTTCACTGCTTTACTGGTCAGCCAGAACTGGCAACCTTTCCTGTGCTTTATTCCCACCACACTCAGACTCAGGATCTGCTCTGAAATACAGACAATAATACACGTATTTCTAACACCCAAACAAACCACAGCTCCCATACTTTAGACCAAGACCTGAGTTAGCTTCAAGAATAAAGCCAGTCGTGTCTCCAACACCAGAGGCACCTGAGGCTGCAGCGCTTTCACAGCCAGCGAGAGAGAGGGGGCTCGTGCAGCGAGACACAAGGCTCCCACCCTGCCCACAGCCCACCGCAGGTGCCGTCAGAGCAAACACGGAGGGAATGTGTTTGCTTTGTCTTTCCTTTCCTTTCATTAGTTCTAACTGACACTGAGGCTTCCCTTCCACTCCAGGATTTTCCTTTTTTTTTTTTTTGAGACATCTATGTTATCTAAAGGAAAGCTGAACCTTTAAGGAAATTAGAGCAGCATCCAGCCCTGAAGTCACCCAGATCCAAAGATGGACTGCAGGCAGAGATGAAGAAAATGACAGGGATTGTACCCAGAAATGCACCAGGCTCTAACCTTCTGCCAATATTTGTACACTGGGTTTTAGATATTTTCATTTGCAGACAAACTACCAAACTAAACTGCTTCATCAGATAAACTGGAAAGATCAGATGCAGAACTTTAGGACACCACTTTGTGTAGCAACGATATCCAAATTCAGGGCAACCTGTTAAAGACATGTATGTGCTCAGAGGGGCCCAAACAATATCACTTCAATTATACAGTTCTAGGAACAAATGATGGCATTACTCAGTTTTTACTATGCTGAATCAAATGCATATTTACAACACATGCTACACTTTCCTGGAAAATATATCAAGTTAATGCTTGGAAAATTAATACAAGGCTGCATTGACTAGAATTAAGTGCAGCGCATAGGAAAAAGTGAGAGA
Source organism: Tauraco erythrolophus (assembly GCF_009769465.1). Classification (NCBI taxonomy): domain Eukaryota; kingdom Metazoa; phylum Chordata; class Aves; order Musophagiformes; family Musophagidae; genus Tauraco; species Tauraco erythrolophus. The sequence goes on from NC_141483.1 coordinate 13,558, forward strand.
TTACATTTTTCCGTACCGCTTTGGATGTTCCACTCCCTGATTCAGCTGGACTTCTAGAAGAAGAAATAAAAGGGATGAGAACTTTAAATAAAGCACTTGTACTCAGTGTAAAGCAGTGAAAATAGATTACAAACCCTGAACATCAAAACATTATGTTCTGGTAGTCTAGAAAATGTGGAAATTAATCTCTATTCATCAATTGTTCTCTCTTGATACAGTCAGTGCAACTAAAAAATCTCCCCAAAATCTCATTTTTACTTTGTCACAAATTAAGACTTACAGATACAGAACACAACAGTGCAAGAGGACGTCCTCAGATGTTTTGTCTCTGCTACGACAGTATCAAAATTAAGGAGTCTGTACCACAGTTTCGTGTTCATAAAGACTCAGCCATCCAAAAGGAAGGTAACTTTAGCCAAGCTGTGTATCCCTGGTTTACAAATGGGTTCCAGATGGAGTACTTGAGTTCCTCAGAAAGAACAGTGATCGTCTAGACACTTAGAAGCAAAGGTTTACTGAAGTGAAAAAAGCAGTCATCTGACAAGGAAATAACAGAACTGTCAGCAGCGGAGTCTTTAGAGGACTTCATGGAAGTCCAAGCACCGTGTTCAGATAGCTACAATGTTCTGCCATGAAAGTGCCAAAGTGCCAAATGTCCTACACCTGCTATACTGAGTAAAAATAGTAGTAGAAGAGTCACCTGAAAGCAGTTCCCAGGATGTTGTGCAATTTAGGAGCCCTGTGACAATAAAAAAAGAAAAAAAAGTCTTACTTGCCAGAATTTTCTTAAGATAAGCTTGAAAATGCTACCATATTTTAGGAAATATTCCTTAAATTGTAAAACTTGTGATATTCCACAGACTCATTGATCTGTATCTGCATGCTCTTCATCTTGAACTAGACATACGACAGTTGATATCGTTAGCAAACAGTTCATACATCATCCCCAGTGTCCCATGAGCAGAGGCATCAAAGGCTGCCGTGGAATTTCGGTACAAATGGAAAGGCTCGTGCTTCCTGCCAGTGCTAGAACAGCACCAGGCTCGCAACGACAGCCACAAACCTCCGGAAGATGAGGAAGTACAAGGAAATACTTTAGATTACCACACAGTGGTTTCTTCATCCTTTTCCCTTGAAGAACACACCACAAGGTTTCGAGTAACGCACGTTTGAAGGCCTCTCCACCATCACACCATACATTCATTTTTCCCAAACATTAAACACTCTACCAGTTGTTTTGGCAACGTTTCCAGCTGAAGGAATGCAAAGCTCATCTGCCTGGTTAATTTTCCATGCCAGAACCGCAGTGCCATTCTTTCCTTATCCCCACATCCAGGTGTTTATGTGATCTTGGATGCTGGCAGTATCTATCCTCTCATTTTAGGGCAGCATTACAGTACCAGGAGAGGGTGCCATCCAACCAGAAACGGAGGGTGCCTTGACAAGACAGCACTAAGCAAACATACTCAAATTAACCCCCCAAACAAGGCCATGTATCTAAGCACAACGAACACTGTGGCGTCCACAATTCCTGGGTAGTGCCTGGAATCACTGCAACAACTACTGCAGTAACAGACCCAAAGTTTACATGCAGAGCCACAGAAATGCAGGGATTTTGCTTTCAAATGCTTCATGGGTACCAGGATGCTGCTGTGCTGTTTGTTTGAGACACACTGTAACTCATCAGTCTACTTGATTTATTGAGAAGCAACATTAGAAAGACATGGCAAAACTTTAGACTTAGAAGGATAACATTTGGTAACGTGCTAAACTGCTAACCGAGTTCTAGTTTGGAAAGGATTAACTGTTCCTTCATTGTACTCACACAAAAGGCAATACACTTGAGGATATTGTTCTTTTTCTCTTGCCTGTTAGGAAACTAACAGAAATCCCTTATAAATGATACTTCTTGTTTGCATGGCTCACCAGCTGGCTACCCTTGGTCTTTCCTCTATAGCTAATGTGGAAAAAAAAACAGATTTATGGCTAAGAATACCTGCCATATCCCGCCCTCTCCCAAATGTGAGAAAGAGCTAACCTCTGAGAATCAGACTCTTCTGAGATGGGAACACATTCTAAGTTTACACTACAATGTGTATCTTTCTTTGCTATAAAGGCAATAAAAGCCTTCTCTTCGTGTAGAGGAAACAGATCTACAACTTGACTCTCAGAACAGTCAATCCCAAGAACAAACTCAAAAGAACCCTCTTAAAAGTTACCGTTGTTGGAGTTTGAACCCCCTAAACCAGCAAGCCTATAAATGTCAGTCACCTTTGAGACAGATACAGTCAAATCTGCCCCAGGACAACAAAAATAAACAGCAGCTTCAAAGAGAAAGATACAATCAGAATGCTATCCACAGAAAAAGTCAACACACTGAAACCCCTAACAAAGAACACAATGCTTTCTGGATACTTACATAACACATGGTTTGCTCGTTGCTTTGGTTCCTCCAGCAGGGATTCTCCTAACAATAACCGAGGAGTTCCTGGGAATCAGCGCATGATCATCTGTGTATTCTGAAAACAACATTCATACACACAAAAAAAGCATCAGTCAGTTCATAACAACGTCTTTTAAGATGTAATTACGTAGCACTTCAGAGAATCCCCTTCCAGCTCTAAAAGGATAATTTTAGATGTGACATTGCGCTTTTATCGGCTCAACACACTGACACTACATTTCCAGAAATCTTCAAGTTTGGTTATCAAACACAAGCAGCAAAATCTTTTTGTTTTTAAATAGTTTGAATGCCAGCAGGAAAATGAGATCTTGGGAGAAAAAGAAACCACAGCAGTGTCTCACCTGCATAAGCCACATTCTAAGGTCTGCTTAGCTTGCCCTGCAACCAAACAGGCACAAGATGTTCACCAAAAGTGATTCCCCCACGCTGCTGGTGCTTGAGACCAATGGAACACTGCAGAGAGTCGGCCACCTCTGTCTCCTTCCTGGAGCTTAATCCATCAACTACTACATTTCTCAGCTGCTTTACGTTGAAATGGAAACGGAACTGGCAGTGCTAGAATTTGAATCACAGACATTCTAGGTTTTTTTTGAGTTTGCTTGCACAAGTAGGGCAGAATCAGCTCAAGCTCAAGTGGTATCTCCCCTCTCAAGCTAATCATCTAGTTGGAATTAGCCAAAGGGACGGGAATTCCTTCGATTCACTTTTTGCGGAGCAGACAGACTCCAACAAAGCTCCTTATGCAGACAGCCTTGAAAAGCCTTTTGAAAATAGTCTGCTCCTGCAGCTGCCCATGCTTTGCCTTGGCTTACCCCTTGCTAGTCTCCTGAAGCTCTGTCAGGGTGATTTTGCTCAGTAATCACACACAAAATAGGAATATTTCACAATTACTGAATTATAAATATTTCACTCTGGTTTTCAGTATATTATTCCTACGGGCAGGAACCTTTCTTAGACCAAAACATATCTACCAGAGAACATAATTCCAACCATAGAATAAAAATGTTACTTCGATTTCAAAAAGGCAGAATGCTTCTGCAGAAAACAGAAATCATTTAGCTGAAATTAATTCCTGATCTTCCTCCCTAGGGAACCGAACACCAACCTTCCCTTGGACTCCAGAGTAGTTTCAAATTGTAGGAGAAAGGCCTAGTAATAATGAGAACAGAAGCTCTTAGAGAAGTCATCTCCTGAAACCAACCCCTAGAGCTCTTCTCAAAAGGAAAATCTCACCATTACAGAGCCACCAGTCAAGAAAGGCCAGCACTGGGACATTTGGACGGAGAAGGAGCTCAAACAATACTGAGGCCCAGACAAACAACTGGGAGATCATGCCAGCTGCAGTTCCAGAAGCCCAAAGCAGCCATTTCTACCCGCTGAACGGAGTCACACCAAGTATTCTTTCCGGCCCAGATCACAAACCACCGGATTAAGACCAGTTCAGAGTCCCATTTTTGGTTGGTTGTTTTATTTCTGTGTTTTGCCCGACCAGCAGAATAGCACATTCTCCAAGCGTTTTGAGTCAGAACGCTACGGGGCAGGAAGAGTACTCAAAACACCTGATTTCTGGAGCTTGCAGTTCTTCCATAGCATTGGGAGAATATCTGTTACAAAAGACAGGTCAGGAAATTCAGATCATATTAAAAGGAGGCAAGTTTAAATCATCATTCTTGAGTATAGGTTTTTCCAAGGGAATTCTTCCTTTAGAGAACATGCCTCCATAGTAAACATGGAAGAGGACACACCCCACCCCCATGCCTTTTCAAATAGGTCCCAATCATCCCTTTTGCCTTCCCAGCATCTTCAGAAGAGTCCATCCTATCATTTTTTCCACTCATATCTAAAATCCTGTTGACTTTCAGCTTTATTAGCATCGCTTCTGTTACGATATTTGCATTACAAGAAGTAACAGCTGCTGAACTGTAAAAGGTTACAGTAGTCGAAAAGATCTGAATGGGTAGGCCACCTTCACTTCAGGTTCACTTGATCCTTTCCAAGATCATTTCAATATTTAGTCAGGACTCCTGCACAAAGTTCGAACAACACCAGTACTTTATGCCCACACGTAAGAACTCCAAACATCCCATTTAGGCAGAACATCCTGGTCCAGTTTTTTCCTTTAGCTTCTCAAGGTGAGTTGAAGCACCTACACCTGAGTAATAAAACCTGAAATTCACAGTTATTCATACAAACCAAAATTCTGGCACACGTATCTATTACACAAAGGTATTCCCTAGCTTTGCTCTGAAAACCACTGGGGGGTTTGCGTTTTCACATCAAAAACACCCTCACAAAAGCTTCAGTAAGCCTCTGTGTCCCTCATCTACCACGTTTAAAATTTTATAGTCATTTTACAAAGGTCCAAGTGCAGCACAACCTACCTAGAGGAGGATCCTGTCACTCAAACAAGAGTCATGCTCTTTACAGCATGAAGGACATTCCTTCTTTAGCCTCACCTTTAGGCAGCACCACATTTAACAGAACCTGGTGAAGCAGACACTTTCTCTTCACTGAGTGCCGAGTACGTACAAAAACAAAGCAACACACAGCTGGTATCGTGTAGAGTAGAGTAACACTCCATGGGGTAACACATGCAGAAGCATAACTTTTTCTTCTAAAACTTTGCTTTCTGTTCCTTGCCTGCTATCACAGAATCCACCTGTTTGGCCTACTTCAAAACACTTTTTCTTCTGCAGATAAATGGGCTGCATCCCAGCCTGTTACCATCCAACATCCAGCTTTTAAGGCTCTGTGTTACACAGACCCAACTAGCACAGGAGTGACGTCAGCCAGACGGCCACTCGGCCTGCTAGCGTTTGTCAAGCTGAAAGTAATTAGCAACTGAAGGCAAAATTCAGAGAGCCTCCTACAGCAGCAAAGCCCTTAAAGCAGATGAAACATCTTTCAAAAGCTCTTGACAATTTTATTCAACACCACTAGAAGAAGTCAAGACTTCCACAATGTCTCTCTCCCGACGTGTGTCACGCAATCCCATGGCATCCCTGAGACCCCTCATGTTGTGCTGTTAAGTCTCTTCCCAGACATTCTCCTGAAAACAGTTTAAATATCTGTAGATAAACAGCGAGCTATAGGGCCATCTCAAAGTCCTCACTCCCATTCAAACTCGTCAAGATGGCAGGTTACCAAACTGAAATATAGTACTAAGTCATATGAAACCATAAGCATCTCAGAAGCAAGCACCATTTATTAGATTTAAAAGAACTCATGTCTTCTCTAAGAAGATTTCTCACATGTATTCACCATAAACTTTCTGCCGTAACACCTCAGTACTGCCCTGGTATTGTAAACGCTCAGTACCAGGAAAACAAAACATGGCTGGAAATGAATGGTGAAATGATGCTCAACAGCATCTGATCAACAATGTCTTCAGTGTAGGAAAGAAGCTGTATTAACAAGAAATTCCAAAGAATAATCTGGATACAGAGAACACTCATGTGCAAGTGGCTCGAAAGGGTCTGCACAGATTAGAACTCGCAGACACAGTCTGGATCCACAGTGTCTGCCACAGCCACACAACCGCTCTTCCAACGCAGTGGAGTTAAACAAGTTGAAGACAAAACTCAGTCACCCAAATCATGTTTTTTCTTCAAATTAGCCATCTGTTCTATTCCTATCACTTGCAGCTTTCTCTGCCAGATTTCAAAGAAAACCAGGAAACCCAAACTTTTCTAAGCACTACATGTGGCACATCAGCCACGTATTCTTCTACACCCAGCTCCGTGTCTACAAGACAGATCTGCAGGTCATTGTCAGAACAGCAACTACAAAAGCACAGCGCTGAAGCCCCAACATGGGTCACAGCTACTGACAGTGCCCAAATCCCATTATTATTCCCACTCAGCTTAATCCCTGGTGCTGTGTGCCCTCCCTGTCCCGCTGCACGTTGGCGGGATGGGCACCGGGCTGACCCACGCTACGTGGGGACGAGCCACGAAGAGCACAGCACGGCTCCCGCAGCCGTGAGCCCGCACGGTGTCCGTGCCACTGCCAGCAAGGCAGCTCCCGATGCCCCACGCACCTTCCTCGGTCTGGGCATTGGTGATCTGCAGGTCGCAGTTGGTCGCCTTCAGCTTCTCGCGGTTCATGATCTGGCGCTTGAGGTCGCACAGGGAGATGTGGAGGCCACTGAAGGTGATTGTATCATAGCTCAGCTTCGAAAAGAATTTGTAGTGGACACACGACATGGTCAGAGCCAGGTGCTGCCTGCTCCGTGACAGTGTCTACTCTGGTGAGCCCAGCCGCTCGCTGTGCCGACTGGGGCACCTCTGTCTCAGTGTTCCGCACGGGGGTTCCTGGCAACGGCACACTGCGCCCCTGCCCACCCATGCCTTATGACACCCAACGCATTATGACAACAGCAGCGTCATGTTGGTGGGGCAGCTTTGCCCTCTCCGTCCTAATGCCGAGTACCTACTTGGGGGGGCATCAGCCCTGGGCCTGTCACACCCCAGGGAGCGATGTGACCAGTCTACTGGCTTCCCAAGAAAGATGAGACCCTTGTACCCAACCCGCCTGCCCCCCCGGGCAGCCCACTAAGTCAGAGGCTGTTTGCCCGACCTATTCAGGGACCCCACAGGCAGCGCAACGGGCCAAACCCCTATACCCTTTGTATCAATTATGGAGTTTCTGGAAACACATATATATGATAAATTTTATTACAGACGCTCGTGAAAGAACACAGATTCGAAGACAGCTGGTGATAGGGACTGACTGCAGAAACAGATTTGATTTAAAACAATATAAACCAGAACTGGTCAATGATAACACTGAATAGCTGCAAGGTGTTAGTAACTAATAGCACGTAACACAGAGCTCTCACCCAACGGGTGTCCCTACAGGGGGAGAAGAGAGGTCCAGCCCGTCAACTGATCCCAGACGTTCCCATGGAGGGCTTCCCCCAACACCCCCTTTCTCTTAAACCATTTTTATACTTTTAGATGAGACATGAGTGACTCTGGTCAAGCATGCCTTCGTCAGGATTTGTGCAAATTTTCCGTGCTTCGATTTAAAAGTGCGGACAAGAAGAAATTCAGGACACATGCTCAGTGAGGGGTGGTCACAGCCCAGAGGCAGGTAGCTTTTGGGATGGAGGTGTGTTTCAGTATTCTAATGACATTGTAATGAGCAAAGTTCACCCCAAAGGCCAGCCATTTGGCAACTTGTTGAATATCGACATACCCAAACGGCCCAGGTGAATGCCTCTATCCATCACCGTTGTTGAGGCCAGGGCTGCGATCCGTCTTCCTTGCCAGCCGTACGGTTCCCTTTGCCAGCCATTCTGTATCCCTGAGAACAGGGACGAGCCGTGGTACCTTCGTACCACTCTGCTCCCCATTTCAAGGACATTGTATGTTCTATTTGGCCAGAGCAGATCCCGTCCATGCCAACTGCGTTCTGTTCCTGGGAGCAGCAGCCGTGTCTCACCTCAGAGCTACTGTTAATATTGCAGCTGTGAGCTGGACATGGCAAAGCAGTGTTTCTCCTTTTCCCTAATTTATTTTCCCACAGGAGTTGCACTTTTAAATCATCTGTCACGTTTGGGATGTGTATGCAGCAATGTTCATGATCCAGCTTGAGGCAGCCACACCGCCCCTGTTCCTTGTTAACAGTAAATAATGTCATCTTTGCATTTTCTTGTCTGAGTGATGCACAATTCCAACAGCCTCTCTGCCTGTCCTTCTAAAGCTGTTAGGGCAAATTTTAGAAAGTCCTGATCTAAAGGTTTAGATCCTTCTGGGCATTGATCACATGCCCCTTTCCCAAACACAGTTCCATTATCACCTGGCCTCCAGGGCATTGGATCCTGGAGCTCATCATTGCCTCCTTGTTTGCAGTTGGTGTCTGTTGCTCACCAGCCTGGGCTGCAGCTCCAAGGATGCCATTGCATCTTCCACAGCCAGGAAGAAACAACCCACCTTTTGTAGGCAGTGTCTATACCTTAGTTAATTAGATTATATTCAATTCATGCCAGCTGGGTAATAATAGGATGCCATAATTCCCCCTTTTTGTTTTACAACTTTTTGTTTTTAGAGGAAAGTGAAGGCTTTACAGTGAGCAGAGACCCAGTCCATTCGTTCCAACTCCAGCACACTTCCCTCCCACAAATACCACATCAGGGCTTGCAGCTTTACCTTCTTTACTGAAGGACTCTCGCTCCGGCCCTGGCTCCGGCTCCTCTGGCTCCGGCAAGGGAGTCACAGTCCTCAGGGTCTCTCAGATGTATCACATCAGGGTCACCAGTTGTCACTCACCAGCCTGGGCTGCAGCTCCAAGGATGTCATTGCATCTTCCACAACCAGGAGGAAATGGCCCGCCTTTTGTAGGCAGGGTCTGTACCTTAGTTAATTAGTTCATTAGTTTCAATTCATGCCAGCTGGGTAATAACAGGATACCATAGGCGTCCTCGTCCAGATAATAAGATCCACTAGCTGCAATGAAAGCCTTGGAAATGTGATCATATCCCTCTATAACTGACAGATTTACAGGAATTATCCCCCATGGCAAGGGCTGGCCAGCTGCTTGGAGGACGGGTATGCAGGCCCTTACACTAGTAAGATTGCGCATTTTTCCAAATCCTTGGATCAAAGCCAAAATTAAATTCTCCTCACCTTCCTCTGTGCATAGTACTCCTAATTGGTTCAAACAGATTATTAATGTCATTATTGAGATTTTCGAATAAATTTTACATATGCTGGTGGTACTTCTTCAGTTTCCCATTTGGCGGCTGCAGCTGGCTTTATCCTACTGTAGTGGATCCAGGTTTTGATCCTGGAGACTTTCACTGCTGTTTGTGCTGTGAGCAGGACTTGGTATGGCCCCTTCCACTTTTCCTTCAAAGGTTCATCATTCCAGGTTCGAATATAGATCCAGTCTCCTGGCTGACACCTGTGCACCTGGACATCCAAGGTGACAGGTGCAGTCAATGTGATGTACCTGTGTAAAGAGGAAAGATTTTTTCCCAAAGATATGACAATCTTTTAAAGATTTTTCCCCAATAACATGTGCCTCCCCAATTCCAGTTATAATTTGGTAGGGCCTCCCACATAAAATTTCATAAGGACTCAGCTTCTCTTTGGGACTTGGTCTGATTCTGATTCATTCTTTCAACCTTTCCACTTGTAAATGCTATCTTTTTTTTTTTTTTTAAATTTAAACCTCTTGTACTATTTTCACCACAAAATGAGGACCCCTATCCAATGATATTCCCTCTGGAATCCCAAATCTAGGAATTATTTCATTTAACATCATTTTATTACTTTAGTTTTGTTGGTTCAACACGAGAAAGCTTCAGGCCGTCCTGAAAAGGTATCACTATTACCAAAATTATCTTGATACCTTCATCCTGGAGTGGGCTTGAATGCTGTGTAACCATGCTAATGACACTGTTCTAACTTTCTCCTGTGGAAAAAGAATGTGTAAAGAGAACTGGATTTTCCTTTTTCAGGAACTCCGTTTAGAAGATTACCAGGCAAACAGGAAACAACCAGGAGCTGGAACAGCTGCAGGCTTGTTTGGGTCTTCCAGTGCTACATCAAGCACAGGTATGGGACTTTTTGGCTCTTCTACAACTAATAGAGGTTTTTCATCTGGACAGAATAAAACTGCCTTTGGAACCAGGAAGTACTGCCTGTCCCCTGTTGTTACTGTGACCAGATATGCAAATATTCTGTTAAGCTATTTAAAATTCTGTAACAAAAAAAGATGAGGAAACACTGGTGTGACCTCAGACTTCTAGTAGTTGTCTTATCAACACTCAATAATCAGGTTCTTTGCCATACAAATGTCTATTTCTTTATTCTTTGGGGCTTGCAAACTTCTTTTTCCTCCCCCAAGTTTTGCTGGCGAACAAGTCATTAGAGCACCTGGCTTTACAAGAAAGTCAGTCGGTTCACATGGGCAAGTACAACAATTGGAAATAAACCCACCAGGATATTGCTAAGGATCAGTATGGTGATGGCATCAGTCGCTTAATGGTGAAGTCAAGATTCTACTTCTGTTAACAAGCGAACGTAAATTGCCTGGAAATGGACGAGTTGACTGATAGTAGCCTAACTCGACTTTGCCAGGAGCTTTTCTCCACCGTGGAGCTGGGTTAGGATATGCACGTGTCATATGCTGTGCCATCCTGGTTTCACGCTGTGCATTTTGGCATCCTTGGTCAAAAGGTAAAAGCCAGGTATGAAGTAACTAGTTTGCTGAAGTGCTTGCACGTCTGGTAGTTGCAGGTCGGCTGGGCCAACCAGTTAGTGGACCTCTGTGAACTTCGGGTAAAACAAATGCCACTGAAAAGTTCAAACACAAACTCTGTTTTTATTAGTTTCTGCTGCAAACCTAAATGTGAGTAGATATTTCTGTTTGTGGAATTAGGATGCAGACAGAAGATCAGAATCCTACGGTCTGTAGAATCGGAAGCGAGGACATGCTGTAAGGAAGGCTGGACTGTCTCGGGTTAGAGCTGTGTCTGTCCTCAGTGACGGGCGCTGCTGGGTCCAGTCTCTCGGTATCTTATCCAGTCGTATCGCGACGCGTTAACGAACCGCGACTGCCCGGGACGGCGGCACACGCGGCACCTCCCCGCACCCCCGGCGGCTGTGACAGCGCTCCCCGGGCCGCTCCCGGAGCGCGGGGGGCTGCCGGGGCGGGACACGGCCCGGCCGTGGCGGGGGGCGGCCGAGCACCGCCCGGCGGCGCTGGGGGGTTTCAGGCGCAGGAACAGGATGGTTTTTCCCCACCGATCTCTAATTTTTCACCAATTTCCGTTTCTTTCCAACATCTCAGCGCCAACAGCGGGACGGCCCGGCAGCCCCTGCGCCCCGCCTGCCCCCCCGCCCCCAACACAGCCCCGCTCCGACCGGCGGGCCCGGCGCGGGTTTCCCTCCGCCGGGAGATTCCCGGGCCGGGCGCCCCGTTCCCGGGCCGGGGCCCGGCGCTCACCGGCGTTTGGTGTCGGTTCCGGGGGCGGGCGGGTGCGGGGGGTGTCGAGTCTGGGGGCGGTGTCGGTCTCGGTGCGTTTTTCTTTTCCTCAGCGCCGGCGCAGGGGGGGTGGGCGGTGTCCGTCAGCCGCGCGCACTGCGCAGGCGCGCGCCCCCCGCTGCCGCCGGAGCCCCTCCCGCGGGGAACGAGCGGCGGGTCCCGTCGCGGCGGCCCCGCGCTCAGCGGCGGGGCAGGGCGGGCGGCCCGGGGGCGGGCGGCGATGAGCGGAGGTAGGCGGGGGGCGGGGGGCCGGGGTCTGTGGGAGAAGGCTCGGGTTTGGGGCCGCTGGGGTTTTCCCTCTTCTCCCGCCGTGCGCGGCCTCTGCCCCCCCCCCCGCCCCGTGTCCGTTCGCTTCTCAGCCGCGGTGGGGCGGGAGGGGGCGCGCGGCGGGCGGGAGAGCGAGTGAGTGAGAGAGAAGGGCGGGAGCGGGGCGGGGCTCGGACACGGTTATTTACCCTTGAAATGAATGAAAAAACAGCTGGGTAATTTTGCCCCCCCAGCTGGGCTTTTTGTCCCCAGTCCTGGCCGCTCTGTGAGGCGACGCTTGTCACCAATAGCAAGGGGCAGGATCGGGCCCAGGGCAGGGCTTTTGCAGGCAGCACATTTGTAGAGGCTCCCAGTAACGCAGCTCCTGGGGAGCGCTCCAGAGAAGGGACAAGCCCATAACTGCTAGTTTTGGTCTCTCCCCGTCACTCTCTGTTTGGCTCCTTGCCCCCATTTTTCAATTCCTGTCTCTCTGTCTTTAGCCCATCCCTATTTTTTTCTTTCTCTGTTCGACTCCCTGATCTTATTTTTCCAGTCTCTCCATCTCTGCCCTGTAGCCTGTCACTAGTTTTGTCTTTGTGTGACTCCCTGCCTTTGTTTTCTAATTCCTCCCTGTCTGTCCTATAGCCTGTTGCTATTTTTTCCTTTCTCTACATCTCTCTCCCTCACTCCCTGCTGTTCTTTTTTTGATAGCGCCGTGTCCTGCTTCCTGGCCTCTCTGTCCTGCAGCCCGTTCCTGTCTCTTCTTTCCTGCCTGTCTCCCCTGCTCAGCTGGTGGAGTGTGTGCTGGTGTGCGTGTGCTAGCTAGAGGTATCTCCCATGCACCTGCAGATATCCATGTCATGCCATCTACCTGCTTGGAAGATGTGGGTCTTTTAGCATGCTTCTAGCACAGTCATAAAAATGACTGTCGTGGTTTTAGGCCGATCCGACAACTAAACTCCACACAGCTGCTCTCTCACTCCAGTAAAGTGGAGAGGAGAAAAATGTAATAAAAGGACTGAGGGTCGAGACAAGAACAGAGGGAGCACCCGTCAACCATGGTCCCGGGCAAAACAGACTCGGGTTTCTTAAAGCAAAACAATTTATTAACAGTTACTTAAAAGAATAAAGAAAAGCAAAACCAGTTACTTAAAAGGATAAAAAGGAAATAAGGCCAGATCTTAAAATAACACCTTTCCACCCCCCTTTCCTTTTCTTCCTGGCTCTACCTCCTCCCCCCAAGCGGCGCAGGGGGCAGGGACTGGGGGAGTGCAGGTCAGTTCATTCCATGTTGTTCCTGCCGCTCCTTTCTTAAAGGAGAAGGAGTCCTTACACCATTGTCCCTTGCTCCAGTGGATCCTCTACTCATGAGGAAAAATCCACAAACTTCTCCAGCGTGAGTCCTGCCCGCAGGATGCAATCCTTCCCCACAGATTGTTCCGGTGCGGGCTTTACCACTGACGTGGTGCTGGAAAAATTCAACTGACTAGCAGCTGAAAAACACCTTTATTTCTGCGCAGGACACACGCCGGGGTCACCCCACCATACGTGTGCGCCCACTCCTTGAAAGCGTGAGCCTTAAATACATTTCATTATTGTGCAAGATACGCCTATACATACATCATTCCTAAGCCCGTCCTCTTCTCTCCATCGTCTGCGTGCTCTCTGTCCACCTGCTTCATGCTTATTGTCCATCTTCTGGTCTTCTTGCAGTTGTGTTGCCTAAGTCACTTTCATAACCTTCAGTTTTCTGTGGTTTCAGGTTTACACAAGTTCTTCTTTCCATTTCCCTTTTGGTACTTTTCTGTCCCTCCTTTGAAACTCTTACAAATTTACCCTCTTTTATTCAATTACTTTCTTGTATTCAATTCCTCTCTTTTATTCATTTCCCCCCTTTTCTTGCACCTGGATGGATTCGTCCATCTTTATATTGAGGTGTCTTGTTGTGATTCGTGATATTGATTAGAGCGGTAAGCTAGCTTCCTAGCCTCCCTGACTGCTGTTTGGAATCTGTTGCTAACAAATTTTATAACGCATGGCCTCAGAGTAAATATAGCGAGTATAAGCAGGGATGGCCCGATAACGGATGCTTTTAAAGTTGTGAGCCAAGGGGATCCGTTCCATAGAGATTGGAACCAATTCTGGGATTCTTGGTCAAATTCGTATCGGGTTCTTAAGTTGGTTTTAACTAATGGCAGCGTTTCTCTGATTATTCCAGATTGATTAGCATAAAAGCAGCAAGATTCTCCTAAAGCAACGCATAAGCCTCCATTTTTCATGAACAGTAAATCTAGTCCTCTTCGGTTTTGGAGGACTACTTCCGCTAAAGAGTCTGGTTGTGTTTCTAACCTAGAGAGCGAGTCAGTGACCTTTTCTAAGTCAGCACTTACTTGGTCTCTAAGTTGTGTTAAATTTCCATCGTTTTTACAAGGGCTGTAACACCAACCGCTGTAGATCCTGCTATTCCTGCTCCTATTAAAAGAGGTATTAATATCGGAGCTCTTTTGAATCGAGTTTCTTGGTCGATGGTATTTATAATGTGCTTTCTCCCACTTGTTCCATTATATATTAGCACGTTTGGTAGAACAAAAACTAAATGACAGGTTACTTCAGGATTATAGGTTTTAAAATATGACGGGATGTACTTTTTAAGTCCGGTATCACAAGCCCACCAAAGGTTATCGGGGGCCCTATAATAATGCTCTAAAGGTAAGAATTCTTCACATCCTGTATTGTTATCAGGATGAGTTTTACTCGATACACATGTACCTGCTCCTAAGACATTTTTTAGGGTAAGGCCTAAGGTGCTACAATTTCGCTCAGGGTATAAATCATAGAGAGTTTCATTGCTGGCTCTCACTGCATACCCAACATAATGTGGGGGCTTGGGGTTCATGCACATCCAACAATCGGAAGTGACATTTGGATTGGTATTATTAAGCCAGTAGTATGTACTGTTTAGTATAGCAAAGCCGGTTCTGATTTCTTTGGGATCATGTCCTTCTATGTATTGTTTCGGGACTAAATCTCGGTTAGGACCTGTGGGACTGGCACTACTTTTAGTCACTGGAGTTCTTTGAATTGTTAGGAGGGTACCCGGATCTTGTCCTGTAACATGTAGTCTCAAACCCCATGTCGCCCCAGTATCCCAAAAAGAGTCTGTTGATCCGTGTATTATAAGTCTAAATACTGTCGGATTACAATTTCCTACTTTACATTGAGCAGGGGGAGAAACTTTCTTTATCTTTAATCAAGGGTCGTGGCTAGTCCACGATGCTTTGGTTTCACATCCCCAAAGGGTACAGTGATATTCTTTCATTTCATTGCATTCCAGTGATCCTATGGAGGGGCATGCGTAATATTGTATATCTTGCAATTTGATCTCCTCTGACTGCGTTCCACACTCTAATCGTCCAGCCCTGGATAATCCTCCCCCTCTAGAGGTCCTTATTGAGGGTCTTGGTGGGACCACTCCTAACTTAGACAGGTCCACTCTCAGTGTCGGCGATTTGTAGTCAGCGATTCTCCAGTTATCGCATTCCGTAGCTCCCATTTCCATTCAGTGATTTTAGGTAGTTGGAGATCCCAGGAACAAACTGGTGAAAAGACTGCTCCAAGCAGGAGTAACAAGATCATTCTGTAAAGAGACTAAGTAGCCCGTGTAAAGATTAGTTTGTTATTTCCCTGATTGGCAACCTGCCGTGGTCCAACTGGTGCTCTCTTAACCCTGGAATAATGGATCCAGGCATTCTTTTCTTTGACTCTAACTGCAGTGTATGTAATCAACAATACTTGAAATGGCCCTTCCCATTGTGGTGAGAGTGGATCTCCTTTTACAGTTTTTACATACACAAAATCACCTGGTTTGATAGCATGTATAGGGCCGTCTAACCCTTTAGCCCTTGTGGCTATTATCTGTTTACCTACAAGGTGGATTTGTTTGGAAAGTTCAATTGTATAATTGTCAAAGCTATGAACATCATTTGTGATCGGAACCTTTCGTACATTATACGGTCTTCCAAAAATAATTTCAAACGGACTGAAGGATTCTTTGCTCCTCGGTTTCGTTCTAATATGGAGTAGTGGCAGAGGCAGTGCCTGTGGCCACGTCAGATTTGCTTCTTGTCCTAATTTAACAATCTGTAATTTGATTAAATGATTCATTTTTTCCAGTTGTCCACTTGCCTGTGGATGGTACAGGGTGTGTAATTGCCACGTAATCCCTAATATGCGGCTAACTTCCTGTGTAATTTTTGGTGTGAAATGTGGTCCTTGATCTGAGGAGATGACATTAGGAACACTGAACCTAGGGATGATGTCTGTTATTAACTTTTTAGTGCCTTCCTTTGCTTTATTAATTTTAGTGGGGAAGGCTTCAGGCCATCCCGAAAAGGTATCCGTTAATACTAATAGATATTGGAACCCCCCTCTTCTAGGCAATTCTGTAAAATCTATTCGCCGTTGTTGACCTGGAGCGAGACCTTTTCCTATAACCCCTAACTGAATTTTGTCTGATCCTCGCGGGTTACTATCTAAACATATTTTGCACCGCTTGGTTACATCCCTGATGGTGCTATACAAGTTTCGGGCTATGATTCTTGGTCGTAGGTGTTTATATAGAGCGTCTGCTCCCCAATGCTCTTTTAAATGTTCTTGTCTGATAATTGCCCATAAAATAGAGGTTGATATTATTATTTGTCCCTGGGCTGTTTTATACCATCACCCTTTAAATTCAGTATCCCCCAGGTCATTAATTAATTGCATATCACTTTTGGTATATTCGGGAGTTGCTGGGAGTTCTACTTGCCCGTCCAGAATCAGAGCCCCTTCCAGGGTGTTCACAGCTAGCGCTGCTCGTTTTGCAGCCTCATCAGCCAAGTTATTTCCTCTTTCAGTGTCACTGGCTCCTCGTTGATGAGCTTTGGCGTGTATCACGGCAACTTTCCATGGCAATTGTACTGCTGCTAGAAGACGTAAGATTTCCTGTGAGTGTTGTATTCCTTTTCCCTGTGAAGTAAGCATACCTCTTTCTTTCCAAATGGCTCCATGTGCATGAAGGATTCCAAAGGCATATCTAGAGTCTGTATAGATGTTAATGTCCCAGTCTTTAGCCATCTCTAATGCTCTGGTTAGAGCAATAAGTTCTGCTTTTTGTGCAGAAAACCTTTGTGGTGAAAGCCAATGCCTGCCTTTAGCCTCAAGGACAGCCAACACCGTATGAGAAACAAACACAGTTACCTTTTGTCCAAGTGTAAATTTCTGGGCTTCTTGGAGGTTTAAAATGACGGCTGCTACTGCTCTGAGACAGCTTGGCCAGCCCTTTGCTGTATTATCGAGTTGTTTGGAGAAGTAGGCCACCGGCCTTCGATATCCTCTCAGCCCCAAGAAATTTAACAGTGACACTGTCCAATTTCCGCACGGGTTTTAGTGGCGATTAGGATATCATCTACATATTGTAGGATTTTCCCTTCTTCGGGAGCAGTGCAGCACTCCAAATCTTTAGTTAATTGACTTCCGAACAGTGTTGGGCTATTTTTGAACCCTTGTGGTAGCACTGTCCATGTCACTTGTATTTTCCGGCCTTCGGCCGTAGTTTCCCATTCAAAAGCAAAGGTCGGTTGGCTTTCTTCTGCTAAAGGCAGGCAGAAGAAAGCATCTTTTAAGTCCAGTACCGAAAACCACCGTAGCTCAGACCTCAAAAAGCTTAGTAAAGTGTATGGGTTAGCAACTGTAGGGTAAATACCTTCAGTAATCTCATTGATTTTTCTAAGGTTTTGTACTAATCGGAAGCTGCCATCTGGCTTCTTTACTGGTAGGATCGGAGTGTTAAATGGTGATTGACATTCCACTAATAAACCTAATTTCAGGAATTGTTCTATTACTGGTCGAATACCTTCTTTATTTTCTTGTTTCAATGGATGTTGTTTTACTGCCACAGGGTTAGCTCCTTGTTTTATCTTTACTCGAATGGGCTCTGCATATTTAGCTTTCCCTGGTATATCTGTTGCCCATACTTGTGGGTAGACTTGATCTTGGAATTTTACTATTGATCTTAAAGTTTATTAGAATGAGACTTAACGCTTAGGTATATTTTTCTTCTGGCAACTCTAATACCATATTTCCCAATTGAAATTTGATAGTTGCATTAAGCTGACTGAGTAGGTCTCTTCCCATTAATGACTTGGGGGATCCTGGCAGATATAAGAACTGGTGAATTCTCCACTATTTCCCAATTTGGTATTTCAGGGGTTTTAGAAAATAGGCTTGTTCTACTGGCCCTGTCGCTCCTTTAACATTTATATAATCTTGGTCTGGGGGCAAAAGTTTTTCATTTAATACTGAATAGGTAGCTTCGGTGTCTACTAAGAAATCTGCCTTTCGTTTATTTTTCCCCAGCTCTAATATAACCAGTGGATCCGCTGGGGACGAATCCCCCGGTCCTCCCTAATCCAAATTTGCTTCTACGTGATATGGCCGCTTAGGCTTCGGATGAGGATTTTGCGGGCATTCGTTTTTCCAATGCCCAAACCCCTTGCAAAGGGCACATTGGTTCTTTTTCAGGCGTTGTGGTAATCTGTTTTTATTGCCTGAAGTTGCGGTTTGAGTCAGGGCTAGAATTTTCTTTTGTACTTTCCGAGAATCTTCCTCCCTGTTCCAAAAAACCCTCCAAGCTTCTTCAAGTAGTACCTCTAAATTCCTTCCTTCATGTGCTCTCAATTTCTGTAATTTTCTCCTAATATCCCCTGTGGATTGACCAAGGAATAGCGAAACCAGTTGTTGGATCCTTGTTTCAGACCTCGGGTCCAAGGGGGTGCTACGCCTTGTAGTTTCATGAAGGTGTTCTAAAAATTCAGATGGGGTTTCATTTGGTCCTTGTTTGATCGCATACAATACGGCCCAGTTTACTGATTTAGGTATTGCTTTTTCTATTCCTTCCGTGATCCAGTTTTGGTAATGGGAGAGGTATTCTTTACCGGCCGCATTATTTGGGTCCCATTTCAGATCTCGGAGGGGGAAATACTCTTTTTCATTGAACTCATGAGCTTTCAGCTTGTCTTTTGCTAAATCATTAGCAGTCTTAAGGACTAGTTGTTTTTCCCTTTCTGTCATTAGGTCTAATAACAGTTGTATGTCTTCCCAGTCGGGGTTATGTTGTTTTACTAAAAACTTGAATTGTTTGGTGACCCCAACTGGGTCTGATCTATAACCCCAAAAAATTTCTTTCCAATTTTGCAAATCTACTGAATTAAAGGGAACCTTTACCAGGAGGGTTCCTCCTTCTGGGGCTACCGCCTGTCGGAGAGGTGCAATGGTAGTCTCTGTGTGACTGCGTGTTCTTAAAGAAATGGGTTGTTCCGTATTCTTATTTTGGTCCATTTCTTTTTCCTCATTATTATGAGTTTCCATTGCATTTCCCCATGGCTTAACAGGAGGACCCAGAAGGTCTATTAGGTCCTCATCAATATTATAGTCTTCGACCCTACCCCCTGTCTTTTTATACATCTATGTCCTATTGAACAAGCGGAACAACATCTTTTCAGTTTTCCTTTATCATTTGCCTTAAAATCTCTTTCCATCGCTAGAACCAGGGGATCACTTGGTACGCGTAACCCACAATCCTGCTGCCATTCTGGATGGTCTCGCAATGTGAGAAACGTATCTGCATATGGGATCTCATCCCGTTTTTCTAATCTTCTCAAAAACATTAACTGTAATATAGTATTATAATTTAAGCTCCCATTTTGGGGCCATTTTTCTCCATTTTCTAATTTGTATAATGGCCACCATTGATTACAATATTTAATTAGAATATTTTTATGTTCGGTCCCACACAGACCCCCCACAATATCCCGCCAATGTTTCCTTTGAGCCTCCCAAACTCATATTGCCAGTACCTCGGAGATGTCAGCCTTGTCTGTCGCCACCCTCTTATACAATCACTGGATGGTCCGTAGGACGTAGACAAATTGGAATTTCCTTTGATCCCGTTAAACCCATTATTGCCAGTTACGTCGTAAGACGCGTCTGTCGCCACCCTCTTATACAATCACTGGATGGTCCTTGAGACGCTGACAAAGCGAGATACTGGCCCCAAGGCGGACGTCTCCGCACCCAAGGTCCTGCGCGGGCGTCCCCAGTGACTTACGGGCCATTCCCTTAAAGGTGCTCCAGCGCTTATCCCAGAAGGTGGCTCCTCCGTGTTCAAGGATGCACCGGAAAGCATCTGGCCGAGGAATTCCTCGGGGCGCCCCCAGGACCGCAGTCCGGTGCCCATTGAGCACAGAGAAGACTCCGGCCTGGCTCGCCAAAACTGACATGGCACTGGAAAAATTCAACTGACTAGCAGCTGAAAAACACCTTTATTTCTGCGCAGGACACACGCCAGGGTCACCCCACCATACGTGTGTGCCCGCTCCTTGAAAGCGTGAGCGTTAAATACATTTCATTATTGTGCAAGATACGCCTATACATACATCATTCCTAAGCCCGTCCTCTTCTCTCCATCGTCTACGTGCTCTCTGTCCACCTGCTTCATGCTTATTGTCCATCTTCTGGTCTTCTTGCAGTTGTGTTGCCTAAGTCACTTTCATAACCTTTAGTTTTCTGTGGTTTCAGGTTTACACAAGTTCTTCTTTCCATTTCCCTTTTGGTACTTTTCTGTCCCTCCTTTGAAACTCTTACAAATTTACCCTCTTTTATTCAATTACGTTCTATTATTCAATTCCCCTCTTTTATTCACCACAGTCGTGGATTCTTAGGAAGTTGTTGCCACTCGGTCCGGCATGGGTCGTCACACAGACTCTAAATGAGTCTCTACCTGCGCCCATGCTTCACGACCGTCCGCAGGCTCAGGCATCTCCTCTAAACAAAACATCTCCCCACCGACAGGGGTCGTCCCACGGACTCTAGATGCGTACCGTCCTCAGGCCCAGGCATCTCTTCTCCGACGTGGGTTCTCCACGGGCTGCGAGTGGGTCTCTGCTCCACCAGGACCGTCTTGCTGCAAGGGGGCCGCTTGCCGTCTCGCCACCAGTTGCAGGGGAAACTCAGCTCCGGCACCTCCTCCCGCTCCATCTTCACTGACCTGGTGTCAGTGTGGCTGTTTCTCTCAGATCTCAGTCCTCTCTGGGTGAACTGGGCCCAGTGGGCACCCTGGGAGCATGGCTCTCCCCGAGTTCCCCAAGCAGCTCCACCACCACCATCCTCAGCAGGTGGTGCTGCTTCGGGATCCCTCGGTTGGCGAGGTAACAAAAATAAATTTACTCTTTGCATTTCCTCCGGGGTTTTGAGTTGTTCCTGTGCCAGCTCACGCAGACATTTTACCCTACTTGGAGGGCCTGCAGAGCACATGTGGTCTTATTCCCCCATCTACAATGCCAGGAGGGGCCAAGCGTAGAGCACAAGATGCCATGTAACAGAACACAAGTCTGACATTGCAGGTGAAAAACTGGCTTAGCTGTAACTCAAATCTTAAGCTGATGAAAAGGGGAAAAAAAACCCAACAAAACAACAAAGAGAGAAAGTGAGGATTTAAAAGACCTGACTTGCTGCCCTCATATTGCTCATTTACATAAATTATCAAAATTTGTGCAAAGCTGGCGGCTGGAGATTGGATCGTTCTTGCTGACTCTGATTATAAGGCTGCAATGTGATAGTAGGCAATTAAAGCAAAACCCTCCAAGGTGCTCTCAGGAAGAGCAGTAATTAATGTGCATTACGTAGTGCCATTATCCCGTGCTGAACGCGGATGCGGTAAGACAGAACTCCCTTTGGGAAATGCACTCAAACCACGCTGCAAATGCTGGATTCAAGAGCCCACTGAACGAGCTGCAGGTCTCACCTGAGACTGAACAGCTATCACCTGCCTTTGCGAACACGAGAAAGGAAGTCAGTCGCACGGACTCAGCACACCACAGCAGAGGACAGCACTTCAGGCTGAACCTCAGCCAGGCTCGAGACATTTCAAACAGCTCCTTCAGCGACGCCTGTTACCAGAGAGAGCCGCAGGAGTTTAACCACATCTAGTGGAGAACAAATGCTCTGTGGGTCTGGCATGCCAGTTTCAGGAAGGAAAGGTGGACTGTAATGGTGTCATGGTCTTTGTTCAGTCAGAAAGGGGAAGCCTAGCAAGGCAGAGCAAAGCTTCAAGTCACCAGTGCCTGGGGAACCAGTTCCCCAAGGAAGAGATGCCAATAACCCTCTGACCTATGTCCTGGTGGAAGTTCTAGTTCTTCTGACAACAGGATGCTGCTGCAATACTGCTGGTGGGGTCAGGCAGCACACGGAGGGGCAGCGAGGGCTGGGGACCGACGAGCAGAGCAACACTGGCTGACAAGGCCACAGATGGTCAAGCCAGGTGTGTGGAACAGCTGCCTGGATGGGAAGCTCTGTTGTGTGAGCCTGTGCTGACCCAGCCCTCCTCCAGCCCGGATGGATGCCAAATTCACAGTGGCCCAGAGCTGCTGGCTCCCTCTGGGCTGCAGGCCCCACATAACAGGGCTTTCTCAGCAGGAAAAAGAAAAAATAGCATTCTGCTATTTTTCTGCCCTTTCTGTTCTTTCTCAAA
This sequence comes from Tauraco erythrolophus, assembly GCF_009769465.1. NCBI lineage: Eukaryota > Metazoa > Chordata > Aves > Musophagiformes > Musophagidae > Tauraco > Tauraco erythrolophus. Next base: position 35,829 of record NC_141483.1, read on the forward strand.
CATACGTGCTAAGGCTGCACAGACTGATGTGCATGAGGGAGAGCTGACGGCGGATCAGGAGCTCTACCAGCCGCAGGAGACGGGGCTTCTTCACGCATCAGCTGGTGTTGAGACTCATCAGGGGCACGACTTAGGCATGCTCACCCATGCAGGACCTCACAGAAGGGCTGACTGGGCTACACCTGTTTCATGGGGACATCAGGCAAGTACTCTGAGGTTTTGAACAAAAGCCACTTGTCAACATTCAATCCAGAGAAAATCCATCAGTGGAAAAACTAACTGCTATTAGGCAGCAGGCTCTAGGTGCGATTTCCTACAGAAAGCTGAACACTACTGCTACAGCTTCTTCCCTATTGTTATTCAGTCTTCTCTAAGCGTAAAGTCAGGCCTTTTCTCCTGCTCACCTTGTTGCAGATATACCACTCTGCTCTTCCTTTTTCGAGCACTACAGCAGTCGCCACAGGATTTAACCACCTGCTAACCCCCGGCTCGTCCACTGTGCTCACAGATAGCAGTAGGGATTTCCTCCTGGGAATACTCAGTGTGGCCAACAGCAGCTGCTTGGGGTAGCAGCAGGAAAAGAAACGAACCCCCATACATAACAAACTAACTCCTTTTCCTCTACATTTCTGGGCATATGCTCCCTCCGCTCTCATAAAGTTCCTTATTTTAAAGGACTCAGTCAAATAGGGAACACTTCAACATGATTGCATAAAAGCCAGGACAAACAGATTCATCTGTGCACTTCTGTCTCTCTCAGGAGGCAGAGGCTGCAGTTTTAGGTCATGATCTTTGCCACATTACACCATGCCATCTCCAGGCATCTGAACGCTTCTAACCGAGTGAAAAAACCTCCTGAGCTAAGGCCAAGAGGAATGCCACAAAGGAGCATCTGTTTTAAGGTGATGCTTTATTTCTAGTTTTAGAGGCCACAGGCAAAAAAAAATTGTAGACAATCCCTTTCCCAAACAAAAGCGCACTGTGCAGTCCTGTCCTTGCCCTGCCAAAACAAGGCCTTTAGTGAAGGGCATGAGCGAGCACTTCTTCACAGCACAGGGCACAGGTAACGGCTGTGCTCACTCCTGCATGCCAGGGGATTCGTGACTCGCTGCAGACTGCTGGCTTCTGTGTGGTGGGGTGTTTTGGCACGTATGCCATTGGAAAGAAGGGGGAAAAAAAAAGTCAGTCACAGCTCCAGCTAATGTCAGAGCAGGCCATCAGCACACATTCAGTATAGCTGTATTTTTCAACCATTTTGTGACATGATTATTGCATACGCACACTTCCAGTTCAGAATGCTTGGGGTGGAATTTGCCAGAGTCTTAATGGCTTGTTCAGCTCTGCTCCCACTGAAGAAATACCAGTGACAAGTGGCATTCCTCAGGGATGGGTATTGGGGCCAGTGCTGTGACACAGACAGTGAGATTGCGTGCACCATCAGCAAGTTTGCTGAGAAAAACAAGCTGTGTGGTGTGGTTGACATGCTGGAGGGAAGAGATGCCATCCAGAGGGACCTTGACAGGTTGGAGAGATGGGCCTGTGAGAACCTGATAAAGTTGAACAAGGCCAAGTGCAAGGTCCTGCACACGGGTCAGGGCAATCCCAAGCACAAGTATCAACTGGACAGAGAATGGATTGAGAGCAACCCTGAGGAGAAAGACTTGGGGTGCTGGTTGATGAGAGGCTCACCATGAGTGGGCAATGTGCGCTGACAGCCCAGAAAGCCAACTGTGTCCTGGGCTGCATCAAAAGCAGCATGGGCAGCAGGTGGATGGAGGTGATTCTGTCCCTCTGCTCTGCTCTCGTGAGACCCCACCTAGAATACTGTGTTCAGCTCTGGAGTCCCCAACATCAGAAGGACATGGAGCTGCTGGAGCGGGTCCAGAGGAGGGCCATGAAGATGATCCAAGGACTGGAACACCTCTGCTGTGAAGACAGGCTGAGAGAGTTGGGGCTGTTCAGCCTGGAGAAGAGAAGGCTCCAAGGTGATCTTATAGGAGTCTTCCAGTACATAAAGGAGGCCTACAAGAAAGCTGGAGAGGGGCTTTTTGCAAGGGCGTGTAGTGGCAGGACACGGGGCAATGTATTTATATTGAAAGAGCGTAGATTTTGATTACGTATCAGGAAGAAATTCTTCCCTCTGAGGGTGGTGAGGCACTGGAACAGGTTGCCCAGGGAAGTTGTGGCTGCCCCATCCCTGGCAGTGTTCAAGGCCAGGTTGGATGAGGCTTTGAGCAACCTGGTGTAGTGGAGGGTGTCCCTGCCCATGGCAGGGGATTTGGAACTAGATGATCTTTTAGGTCCCTTCCAGCCCAAACCATTCTATGATTCTATGATATAAAAGTGCCAAACGTGTCATGAGTTTCTCCCTCCAAAAGCCTCCGCAATGGTGCTGGGTATGGAATTGGTTTTCCTGTCCTCTAAATGTTTTTTTAACATATCAGGACATTTTTGCTCTAAACTTATGATAGTTTAAATCTTGATGAAAAAAAATCTAAATGCTTCCTTCAGACATCTCTGGTATCTTATGTCTTAATTTGTAGAGTCTCAAACTACAGTGAGATGCCAACTGGCATAAAACTACACTTTGAAAAATGTCAAAACGTAACCTGTTGTTCACCTGCCGTTTTTTCCCCATTTTCTTCTACAAAAACTTGTTAAACTCACCTCACAAATATTCACGTTTTTGATAAATTTGCTTGCTGTGAGGAATATCTTTCCTGTACATATTCTAACCACTTCTAATCTACCTTTGCTGGATTTTGCTTGTTCAGATGAGCCGCTTCCAACCTTTCCCTTTTTCTTTGGAGTAGCTGGATTTTTCCTGTCAAAGGCAATAGTACTGTTTTGAGAGAGGCTGTGGAATTCCTTTTCAAATTCTTTTTCCAACTTTGCTAAGCTAAAGTAAATGTAACTCCATTTCTGGAAAAAAATAATATCTTGTTTAGGAGCATATGTGCATACATACATACCTATTTACGTAGAGAGAGGGGGAAAGAAGTAAGCGCACACACACTGTAAAGATCAAACTAGTATATATTAATCCAACTTCGGGATCAAAATGTACACTCCATCTTCTTCGTTTGTAACTCAGTACAAAGTGATTGCTTTAGTTACATATGTTAAAATTAGGAAAAGAAAGAAAAGTCAAGTGTCAGGCTGGTGACATTTAGCTCTGCTGGTGATGTTTAGCACTGTTTGCTGCACAGATTCATACAGGAGATGTGTCTGTTCTGTCAGGGGAATGAAAAAAAAGACAAGAAAACCAATAAATAAACAAACCAATGAAATACCTTCAGATAAAAGTCCTAGCACTGGAACAAAACCAACAACCATTCAAACCAGAAGGAAAATGTCAAACTGTTCAATATTCTGGGGATATTCTAAAACCTGATGCTTTGGAGTGGGAGTTAGCTTTGTATTTGTTCTGGGGGATTGTACTTCCTCCCTTCATCTTTTATTTGCTGTGAGAGGAAAAATGCAACTAGCTCACGCTTCCATGAAAGCCAACATCCCTCATACTGCAGCCCAGCCTGAAGGACTCTCAGTAGCTTTACCTACAACTCAGGATGTCCACAGATATGGTAACGTTGCTCCTAATAGCCAGATGAAAACAAACCACTTGAATTGGATGGGATGGGATGGCATTCCTGGCTGTAATGACTATGCTGTCTTGTAGAAGCACTCTCTTCCAGGAAATTTCGCCAGCCAGGCAGCTGCATGGGAAGGAATCATATTTTAATAGAAGGCAATGAGCGCAGCTAGGCAGATAAAGAGCACCGACAACCACAGGGGAACAATGACATTTTCTACTCATCTTCAGTTCAGCTTGCTTTGGAAAACCTGAACTTGACAAAAGTTGCAATAACTGTCGGAAGGGTGGCCCTTACACACTGTACACTTGGAAGGATCACAGGAAACGTGACAAGATTGAAAAATGTCAAAACGTAACCTGTTGTTCACCTGCCGTTTTTTCCCCATTTTCTTCTACAAAAACTTGTTAAACTCACCTCACAAATATTCATGGTTTTGATAAATTTGCTTGCTGTGAGGAATATCTTTCCTGTACATATTCTAACCACTTCTAATCTACCTTTGCTGGATTTTGCTTGTTCAGATGAGCCGCTTCCAACCTGCTCTCTGAAGCAGCACTTCAAACAAATTGCATTTCAAAATCTTTGCTACGCAGAATGAGACTTCATTATCTCTCCGTCACCAATGTTAACATTACTTACCTGTATTAACAGGAGCATTACACAGGGAATCTCTCTGGCATCATAGTTCAGGAAAGCAAATTACGCTGAAGGACAGTACTGAAAAATTCACTGCAGCCCTACGGAAACTGATGCGATGTGATGATGGCTAAGTGCCTGGAAGTGTTCAAGGCCAGGTTGGATGAGGCTTTGAGCAACCTGGTGTAGTGGACGGTGTCCCTGCCCATGGCAGGGGGTTGGAACTGGATGGTCTTTGAGGTCCCTTCCAACCCAAACCATTCTATGATTCTATGAATCTATAGGGCTGGTGGTGATACTTTCTTGATCCTGTTCTGGTGATGGGCAAAGGAACAGGTTGTCAAATCCCAGGGCCGGGTACATGTGCAGTGTGTCAGAGTCACCCCTCCATGGTTTCTCCCAGCAAAGCCCCATGTGGTGTAGGCCCCATGCTGCAGACTCAAGCCTGTGGCTCAGGACCTGGGCATTTCTGCAGGTGCTGCACCCTGCCAGACCCCACCACCAGCTGCAGTGTGCCCTTGGCTTCACCTTGTTCTCTCCAGCTCTGCTTTCTGCCAGCAGCAGGGGCACCACAGAATGGCTTTCTCTCTCCTCACAGCAGTCCTGACCCATGGCTGCAGCTCGTACATGGTGTCCGCATCCCACAGCTGATTTGGGGATGGCAGGTCTCTCTTATGGCATCCTAGGAATGGGTGCCAATCTCATCCCTTCCTTTCAATCTTTGTCCACAGGGTGACCCAGTGGAGACATACTATGTGCTGGAGAGCGTCCTGCAGGAAGGTGACAGCTGATTGAAGAGCAGAGTGCTGAGAGTCAGTTTGCCACTGAGCAGTCCAGGTGAGCTGGTTCTCTTGGAGGCCACCAAAGTAGCCTTCCTTCACCCTTGGTTTTGGTGAGATACGGAGCAGCACAGAGATGTTTCTCAGACATCCAGGCCTGAAGAGGGTTTCCCAGTGCTCCCGTGAGAGATCCTGCTCCCAGGAAGCGCTTATCTATAGACCTGAGGCCATATCCAGCATCCCAGATCTGCGAACAGCTGCCCTAAGGGGTCTCACATGGAGGACAGGGTTATCTGCCTGGTGTCTCTGACATAGAAATTCTATCAGGGCTTTAGCTTTCCTAACCTGATCCCTGGTCGCTTGGACAATTTCTCTGTATTCTTCCCAGGCTACCTGTCCTTGCTTCCACCCTCTGTAGGCCTTCTTTTTGTGTCCGAGTTGGTCTAGGATCTTCTTGTTCATCCATGCAGGCCTCCTGGTGTTCCTGCCTGACTTCCTCTTTTTTGGGATGCACCGCTCCTGAGCTTGGAGGAGGTGATCTTTGAATATTATCCAGCCTTCTTGGGCCCCTCTTCCCTCCAGGGCTTCATCCCATTGTACTCTACCAAGGAGATCCCTGAAGAGGCCAAAGTCTGCTCTCCTGAAATCCAGGGTAGTGAGCTTGCTGAGTACCCTCCTTGCTTCCCTAAGAATCTTGAACTCCACCATTTCATGGTCACTGCAGCCAAGGCTGCCCTTGAGCGTCACATTCCCCACCAGCCCCTCTTTGTTGGTGAGAACAAGGTCCAGCAAAGCACCTCTCCTCGTTGGTTCCTCTACCACTTGAAGAGGAAGTTATCATCCATACATTCCAGGAACCTCCTGGATTGCTTCTGCCCTGCTGTGTTGTCCCTCCAACAGATATCAAGGTGGTTGAAGTCCCCCATGAGGACCAGGGCTCGTGAACGTGAGGAGGCTGCTCTAATCGTCTGTAGAGGGCCTCATCCACTCGGTCGTCCTGGTCAGGTGGTCTGTAGCAGACCCCACTACCATATCCCCTGTCCCTGCCCTCCCTTTAATCCTGACCCGTAAGATCTCAGTTGGCACCTCATCCGTCCACAGGTGCAGCTCCATGCTCTCCAGCTGATCTTTGACATAGAGGGCAACACCTCCTCCTTGTCTCCACTGCCTGTCCTTCCTGAAGAGCCTGTATCCTTCCATTCTGACACTCCAGTCATAGAATTCATCCCACTATGATGAACTGAAGCCCTGTGGCCATGGCTTACTGATTCAAATTCTCCAAGTTCCTCAGCCTTTCTCCCTGGGAGCATTTAACCTAGGAGATTTTTCAGGATGTGAGGGTGGATGCCGGTGATGTCCAAGTTGCTTGGTCTCGCACCCACTTGAAAGTTTTGATGTCTGAGGTCCAGGGCCACCTGAAGGCCCTAGCAGAAATCTCCAGGGAGTTTGTGTTCCATTTCTTGATATCTTTGGGCTACAATGTGCTAGGCCTCTGGGGTGACAGGGTTATGGTATGCCAGCGTTTAAGCTAGTTAGGATTGAAGTGTGTTATTGTTCTGGACAGAGTCTGGGTTTGTTTGCCCTGGGTTCCTGGGGTTATGCTATTTTTACCTGATCTTGTTCTGATGGCTTGATGTAAAGGAGTTCTGGTGGCAGGAGAGGGGATTTGCTCCCTGTGACGTCCCTGGTTTTGGAACCGGGTCAGACCCGGTTCTGGCCACCAGATCAGACCCCCATCCCCCTCGGGGTTGAGCCAATCAGTGCCTCTGCGAATTGCCCTATTTCAGTTGGGACAAAACCGGAAAAGGTGCTTTGCCCAGGAGCAAGGAGAGAAGGGAGGATGGTGCTGCCCCCGCTCCCTGGCTCCCAGCCGGGCAGCTGCCCGCGCCGGGCCGGCGCCACCCACTGAGGATGGTGGCGGCATTGCCGCCAGGGGAACTCAGGGAGCGCCCGCTCCCAGGGTGCCCACTGGGCCGAGTTCACCCAGAGAGGACTGAGATCTGAGAGAAACGGCCACACTGACACCAGGTCAGTGAAGATGGAACGGGAGGAGGTGCAGGAGCTGAGTTTCCCCTGCAGCTCGTGGCGAGATGGCAGTGGCTCCCCTGCAGCCAGGACAGACTCGATAGAGCAGAGACCCACTTGCAGGCCATGGAGAAGCCCACGTTGGAGAAGAGATGCCTGAGCCTGAGGATATTCGTGGGGCATGGGACGCATGACAAGGTAGAGACGCATTTAGAGTCCGTGGGACGACCTACGCCGGAGCGAGTAGCAACAACTCCCTAAGAATCCGAGACTGTGGTAAAGCCCACACTGGGGCAATCCGATGGGGAAGGATTGCATCCTGCAGGTAGGACGCTGGAGAAGTTTGTGGATTTTCCTCGTGGGTAGAGGATCCACTGGAGCAAGAGAAAAAGGGTGTAAGGACTCCTCCTCCTTTAAGAAAGGAGTGGCGGGAACAACATGGATGAACTGACCTGCACTCGCCCATTCCCTGTGCCCCTGCGCTGCTGGGGGAGGAGGTAGAGCCGGGAAGAAAAGGAAAGGGGGCGGGGGGGGAGGTGTTGCTTTTAAGATCTGGCCTTGTTTCTTTTTACCCTCTCAAGTAACTGGGTTTTTTTCCCTTTGTCCTTTTAAGTAACTCTTAATAAATGCTTTGCTTTGAGAAAGCCGAGTCTGTTTTGCCTGGGACCATGGTTGGTGGGTGCTCCTTCTCTCTCTTGTCTCGACCCTCAGTCCTTTTATTATATTTTTTCTCCTCTCCACTTTACTGGAGTGAGAGAGCAGCTGTGTGGAGTTTAGTTGCTGGATTGGCCTAAACCACGACACTCATGTTCTGTGTGGTGTTTTTTTGTGGAGAGTCCTTCAGCTTTTTTGCCCTTGGTTTGTGTACAATATTTCTTCTGGTTATTTTTTTTTGATGTTGTGATGAACTGTGTTATGTTTCTGTCTTGAAACCATCATTTCTGGTCTAATATGTCTACTGCAGATTGGGCAGTGTCACTTCCAGTGCCTTCCAGCTCATTTCTGGTGAGTCAGTAGGTAGATATGGAGGGCTTGTGGTTCATGGAGAATGACTGCCAGATGGCTAACAGGCAGTTCTGGGGAGGTGGGAGTGGGGAGAGGACTTCTGGCCCATAGGTAATGACTGCCAGAAGTCTAAGTGTACTTAGGTGGACTTTCAACTTCATGGTCATTTCCCCTGCCTTGAGGAAGAGCCATGGGAAGACACCAGTCAGACGGGAGGACAAGGGTTTCCCCAAGGGTACATGGCTTTTTGTTTTTTGCTTTTGAGTCAGAAAAGTGCTAAGAGGCTGCTATCATTTAGTGACCCTGGCCTGAGTATCGTGTGACTTGAAACATTTCTGAAAAAATGGTGGAGGTTTATCTCTGTGTTCTGGATGCTTCGGGTTTCAGCGTCTGCTTGTGGTGGTGACTTCATGCAGTCCTTAGCTCCTATCTCAAGGTGCAACGTGTGCTTAGGGCAAGGTTCATCATCCATGCTCATAGATGTGAATCCTTATTTCAAATAGACTTCCTGATCATTTTGAATTTGCTGGGCTGGGGGCCTTGGTTTTGCCTCTTTACATGGCTAGGGAAGAGCTCGTAGGAGGAGCAGAAAGGTCAGTGCTGCCATTTCCATGTTGGTCACTCGTACTGGATTTCTCAGGGTTACCTTCCATCCGCAGCTTCTTTGCAGGCATCTCTTTAAGCTGCTTCTCTGTTTTGTGTGGGGTGGTGGACCTAACAGGACACTTTTTCATAGAATCATAGAATCATAGAATGGTTAGGGTTGGAAGAGACCTTAAAGATCATCTAGTTCCAACCCCCTGCCATTGGCAGGGAAATCCTCCACTACACCAGGTTGCCCAAAGCCTCATCTAACCTGACCTTGAACACTGCCAGGGATGGGGCAGCCACAGCTGCTCTGGGCAACCTGTTCCACTGCCTCACCACCCTCAATGTAAAAAATTTTTTCCTTATATCTAATAGAAATCTCCCCTCTTTCAGTTTGAATCCATTGCCCCTTGTCCTGTCACTACACACGCTTGTAAAAAGTCCCTCTCCAGCTTTCCTGTAGGCCCCCTTTAGGTACTGGAAAGCTGCTATAAGATCACCTTGGAGCCTTCTCTTCTCCAGGCTGAACAGCCCCAACTCTCTCAGCCTGTCTTCATAGCAGAGGTGCTCCAGCCCTCGGATCATCTTTGTGGCCTTCTCTGGACTCGTTCCAGTAGCTCCATGTCCTTCTTGTGTTGGGGACCCCAGAGCTGGACGCAGTATTCCAGATGGGGTGTCACGAGAGCAGAGTAGAGGGGCAGAATCACTTCCTTCGACCTGCTGCCTGCACTTCTTTTGATACAGCCCAGGACACGGTTGGCTTTCTGGGCTGCCAGCGCACATTGCCGGCTCATGTTGAGCTTCTCATCCACCAGCACTCCCAAGTCCTTTTCCTCAGGGCTGCTCTCGATCCATTCTCCGCCCAGCCTGTACTTGTGCTTGGGATTGCCCCGACCCACGTGCAGGACCTTGCACTTGGCATTGTTGAACTTCATGAGGTTCACACAGGCCCACCTCTCCAGCCTGTCAAGGTCCCTCTGGATGGCATCCCTTCCCTCCAGCATGTCCACAACTGTTGCGAATAGAGGGGAAATGAAACCGGTCCTAGGGCCGACTCCGAATATGCAAGACAAGCGAAATCGGGAGGGGGGCATGAACAAGGACGGTTTATTTACAAGAGCAACATTTACAGGTTCTGTTTTTGATATTGCCTTTGATAAACGAACTGCAGAGCTACGGCTCACAGCCCGTCTGTTGCAGCCCAGTTACGTGGCAGAATAAGCCCGTTAATGCACAAACTGCATTAGCAAGCAACACACACCCGGGAAAAATACCGAATACACCGGGGACGGAACCAACAGAATACACCCGGGACAAAATACCAAATACACCAGGGACAAAACCAACAAAACACACCCGGGACAGAAAATATCACTCAGCATAGACTGAGGCAGAGAATCTTACCCACGAGGCGTCCTAACGTGGTGGGGGTGGAGAAGGGAGCGAATTCCTCAATCAGTCCATCGGTATGGCATCGAGTCTTCTCCTATCCCCCTTTTGGGGTCGAAATTGGGGGCATATTTGTACCCAAGATCTACATTACGTCATGTGTGTGGGGATGACTGTAGACAAGCTTATCGCTCCTGTTAATGGCACAAAGTCCATCAATTTCCACCATGCATGGGTGGAGGTAACAGCTCGTTTTGTCCAGGGCGGGAAAATGGAGGAATGAGACCACCGGGCCTCCACCCAGTTTCACACTCCTCCCAGACATTAACACCAGATATGGATCCAGTGATAGTTGTTCCCTTGCCCTGTTATCGACAAAGAGCTCGCAGGCATCCTGCTGCAGGCATGGCCATGTCTTACGTGACTTGGACTTTGTGCAGGGACTGCACTCTTCTACACACAACACCACACAACTGGGTGTCATCTGCAAACTTGCTGAGGGTGCACTCAATCCCAATGTCCATGTCTCCAACAAAGATGTTAAATAGCACTGGTCCCAGTACAGACCCCTGAGGAACACCACTCGTCACTGGTCTCCACATGGACGTTGAACCATTGACCACAACTCTTTGAGTGCGACCATCCAGCCAATTCCTTATCCACCGAGTGGTCCATCCATCAAAACCATGTCTTTCCAGTTTAGAGACAAGGATGTCGTGTGGGGCAGTATCAAATGCTTTGGGTAAGACCAGGTAGATGATGTCATTTGCTCTTCCCCGATCCATCAATGCCGTAACCTCATCATAGAAGGCCACCAAATTAGGCAGGATTTGCCCTTAGTGAAGCCATGTTGGCTGTCACCAATCACCTCCTTATTTTCTATGATGTGCCTTAGCATAGTTGCCAGGAGGATCTGCTCCATGATCTTGCTGGGCACAGAGGTGAGACTGACTGGCCTGTAATTCCCTGGGTCTTCTTTTTTCCCCATTTTAAAGATGAGGTCTATGTTTCCCCTTTTCCAGTGAGTGGGAACTTCACCAGATTGCCACGACTTCTGAAATGTGATGGATAGTGACTTAGCAACTTCATCTGCCAGTTCCCTCAGGACCCGCAGATGCACCTCGTCTGGTCCCATGGACTTGTCCACCTTCAGGTTCTTAAGATGGTCTCAGACCTGATCTTCTCCTACAGTGGGTGGTTCTTCATTCTGCCTGTCCCTGCATTTGCCTTCTGTGACTTGGGCTGTGCCGCTGGAGCTCTTGCCAGTGAAGACTGAGGCAAAGAAGTCATTGAGAACCTCAGCCTTCTCCATATGCTGGGTAGCCAGGTCCCCTGTTTCCTTCCAGAGAGGGCCCATGTTTTCCCTAGATCTCTTTTTATCACTGACATATCTACAGAAGTTTTTCTTGTTGCCCTTGATGTCCCTGGCCAGATTTAACTCTATCAGGGCTTTAGCTTTCCTAACCTGATCTCTGGTTCCCTTCTTCTGTTCTACAGGTACTTCCAGCATATCTTTATCATTTTTGATAGTACCTCCCTCCCCCTTCGAATCTAGTTTAAAGTCCTGTCAATGAGCCCTGCTAGCTGTTGCGCTAAGACCCTCGTTCCCCTCTGAGAAAGACAAGTTCTAGCTGGTGCCAGTAGGCCTGGTGCCATATGACCCATGCCACTGTCAAAGAAGCCAAAATTGTGGCGATGACACCAGCCACGGAGCCACTTATTAATTGATTGAATGGACTTGCTTCTTCCAGTGTCATTGCTTGCAACTGGAAGGATGGATGAAAAGATAACCTGTGCTCCAGATCTTCTTACCAGCTGTCCCAGGGTCCTGAAATCCCTCTTGATCAACTGTGGACTCTGTGTTTCGGTTTCGTCTCCACCCACACGGAAGAGTAGTAAAGGATAGTAGTCTGTAGGCCGTACCAGGCTAGGAAGTTTCCTAGCGACGTCTTTAACCCAGGCTCCAGGGAGGCAGCAGACTTCCCTCAGAGCAGGGTCAGCCCGGCATATTGGACCTTCTGTCCCCTTCAGATGGAACTCGCCTATAACTACTACCCTTCTTTTCTTCCCTGTGGATTGGAAGGGACCTTAAAGATCATTCAGTTCCAACTCCCCTGCCACGGGCAGGGACACCTTCCACTAGGTTAGGTTGCTCAAAGCCTCATCCAGCCTGATGTTAAACACTTCTGGGGATGGGGCATCCATATCTTCTCTGGGCAACCTGTTCTAATGTTTCACCACTTTCATTGTAAAAAATTTCTTCCTTATCTAAAGATAAAAAAATCTATCCTCTTTCAGTTTAAAGCCATCACCCCTTGTCTTATCACTACATGCCCTTGTAGAAAGTCCCTCTCCAGCTTTCTTGTAGACCCCTTTGCGTACTGGAAGGCTGCTATAAGATCTTCCTGGAACCTTCTGTTCTCGAGGCTGAACAACCCCAACTCTCTCAGCCTGTCTTCACAGGAGAGGAGCTCCAGTCTTCTGATCACCTTTGTGGCCCTCCTCACTGTCAGTCAAGTTCTCTTGCCGATGTCTTCAAAGCCATCTTTACATAGGATCTTCCCAGAAGCTGGTGCATGATAGGGGATGTGATATACCCACTCAATTCCATGCTCATTAGCTGAAGTATCTATGAGATTATTTCAGAAATGAGGTGCCTCAGTGCGAAGCGCAGAAGATAACCTCCAGATGCAAACCTTTCTCATGCCAAAGCCATTGTTAGACAGCTGGAGGGAACAAGCTTAAGGAACTCTACCCCTAGAAGGAGCACTGCCAGCTGGAAAGGAAGGAGAATCACATGTATGACCTACCTGCGTGCTGTGTCCCCACTTTTTTTTTTTCTTCTACACTAGTTGTTCGTAGAGCTTTGCTGCAGCCGCTGACTCGGGGGCAAGGCTAAGCAGAAAGACGTGTTGTTTCAAGTCCCCAACGGGTTCAGACAAGGCAAAACCTTTGGACATACCTGTCCCAAGTCCTCTCGGCTTCTGGGCTTTTCCTGTAACCCTTGCCTTTTTAAACAGGTTTTGTCTCCCCTCTAGCTGGGGAAAGATCAGGAGTAGTTGGCTGAGCGTCCGTGGGTGGTGAGGAACAAGAGCAACAGAGAGGGTTCGGGTTTTTGAGAGTCTCTGGTTTGAATGTGACCTAAAATTAGAAGCGTCTTCAATCATGAGTCTGCACCAGGGCCTGCGAGAGAGCTGTAGCCATGGCTGGTGGAGCAGCAGTAGCCCGTGGTGTGAGCCGGTGGTGAGGGCACTGCCTGTGATGGGCCACTGCCCGCTTACCCGTCCTTAGGACACAGCCAGCCCTTGCTGCTCCTCACAGGAGAGATTGTTTGCTGGCCACCTGCCTGCTGCCCGATGCTGTTCAGATGTGGCCCAGCAGGGATCCCTGGTCCCTCTCCACCTCCTGTCTCCAGAAGAGAGAGCTCTGTCCCTTCCTTTTGCTGCAGCAGCAGCTCCCAGGCCCTTCTGCCACAGGTCTTTGGCGTGAGAGCCGGGCAGGCAGGCACACAGAAAACTTCCTGGCTTTTTTGTGCGTGTCAGAATGTCATGGGAAGCAACTGGGTGTACCTGTTCTGAACGAGTCACTTCTGCTTGCTTTTGAGACCCCTTTTTGGTATTGGCCTTTCAGGGAAGGCTTATGCAGGCAAGAAGACAACCTCTCCTGTAGCGCTGAGGAAGAGAGAAGAAGGACAAGTTTCTACCATCATGTGCTTGACTGCTTGCCGTCAGGAGGAGGATGGCTCAGGATGGCCTGAAGCCCCTTCCCAGGGCTGGTGCTCACTTCCCCACTCAGTGCCTGAGGCAGAGGCCAAGTCAGAGGGGCAGTGAGGGGGCTGTGCCGACCACCGAACTCCCCCAGCATCAGTGTCTGCCTGGCACCCCAGCTCACCCACTCCTTCCTTTGCCTGGACGTGGGAGAAGAAGGCCTCTGCAGGACCTGGTGGTGCTGGCTGGTAGCCCTCCTCTCCTTCACGGTCCTGCTCCTGGCAGTGCTCAGGCTTCTCTGGCAGCGCGCTGCCTGGCCCACAGCGACAGCTGGTGGGAGCACAGAGCCCCGTGGAGGAGGGCTGTTTGTGACCCAGGGGTCCCAGCCTGGGGAGCTCTCCTTGCCACACAAGATGTTGCACAGCTCTCGTGCTGGTCCCAGGAAGCACAGCACTTCCTGCTGAGTCTCTGTGGATGGCCCCTGCCTCCTCGGTCATCGTCCTGGGAGAGTGGCGGGCAATTAGGCGCAGCGCTCGGGCGCAGCTGGGAACACAGCCGTGCAGCAGCAGCTGCAGGAGGCTCGGTTGCTGCTCTGCCACAGTCTCTCTGGTGGGCTCCGCTCTGCCACTTGGCAGCTGTGGGGCAGCCTGCACATATGTCCTGGCCTCCCTTTTTGTTGGGAAGCCCTGGCTACTGTCAGGGATGAGAGGCCTGGCTCCACGTGCTGGAGCTCCTGCACAGCCCAGGGAACGGGGCAGTTCAGGAGCTGCTTTGTTCTTAATGTGTCTAAAACCTGAAGAGAGGATGCAAGGAGGACAGAGCTAGGCTCTTTCCAGTGGTGCCCAGTGTCAGGACCAGAGGCCATGCCACAGGCATACCCTGAAACACAGGAGGTTCCCTCTGTATGCCAGGAAACACTTTCGGATTGTGAGGGTGACTGAGCACTGGCACAGGTTGCCCAAGGAGATTGTGGAGTCTCCCTCCTTAAAGCTATTCAGAAATGATTGAGCCACAATCTGAGGCACCTGGCTCTGTGCAGCCCTGCTTGAGCAGCGGGTTGGACCAGACGGACCCCAAAGATCCTTTCCAGCCCCCACCTTGTGGAGATTGGGTCATATCTCGGGGCCCTGTCTCCTGTCTGCTGTGCAGGTACCAGGGCTGTGGCCACTGGGAGCCTGGGAGACAGGCCAGAGTGGTGCTCACTGAGCTGTGCCCCATAGTGCACCCTACCCCTGGGTGCTCCTCTCTGGGCAGAGGGTGTGGAAAAATAATGGAAATTAGGGGAATGGGATAATATTGTCCCCCAAAGTTCAGCTTACATCTTAAACAATGAGCTGTAATATTAGAGGAGCTTTGAGATGATACACAGTTGCTGCTCCCAGGAACGGAGTGCACCGGAACGGATGTGTGAATGGGTAAGGCCTGCACCTGGCTGGATGGAACGGGCAGTATCCCTGAAATGGGGAGTAGAGTGGTGCAGAGGTACCACGGCTGGTCACTGTTACCAGAGATAAAGAGGAAGATAACAGCACAACTGCTGTCAAGAAAGATGGATCCCAACTGCCTCTTCAGCAACAATGGTGGGATCATGCCCTGAAGCTGAACTTTGCTCATTATAATGTCATTGTAATATGTATGACTAGAGTCACTCAAGCTCCACCTAAATGTAATGAAATAGTATAAAATGGCTAAAGAGAAGGGGGATGTTAGGGGCGAAGACTTCCATCGGAACGTCCGGGATCAGTTGACGGGCTGGACCTCTCTTCCCCCCCTATAGGGACGCCTGTTGGGTGAGAGCTCTGCGTTACGTGCTTAGTTGCTAACACCTTGCAGCTAGTTAGTGTTATCACTGATCAGTTCTAGTTTATATTGTTCTAAATCAAATCTGTTTCCGCAGTCAGTCCCTATCACCAGCTGTCTTTGAATCTGTGTCCTGTCACGAGCATCAGTAATAAAATTTGTTATTTTAATATAAGTTTATGGAAACGTTATAATTGATATAAAGGAGGATGACCCATTGCGCTGCTGGCGAGGTCCCTGAACAGGTCAGGCAAACACCCTCCAACGTAGCGGGCTGCCCAGGGTGGGAAACTGGTAGACTGGTCGAATTGCCCCTGACTTTTATTGAACTGACCTCTATTGGTCTGACCTTGTGTCATTCCGTGACAGAGGGGCTTGCTTTGTGGCTTCTGGAAGAAGGAGTCCATATGACTCTTTCTTCCCTCTGTCCACAGCAATGCTGTTTTTTGGAGGAGACATCTTAGAGTTTGCTGATACGTACTTAGGAGGACGACGCCTACGTGTACTGCTCTGCAGCATTCAGTTGTTGTGGAGGCCCTTTACTCTGCTCTCCTTCGCAAGAGGCTCCGCGCAGCAACTCGAGCCAGCTTTCTGCTCACACACGTGCCCCCTCTGCAGGGCCCTTTCTCCAGGCTTCTCCTTCCCCCTGGGCCTGCCCGTGGTTTGGCTTTGGCAAGAGCTGCAGCTCCCCTCACTCTGCCACTGCTTGTAGGGCCCTGGGCAGGGAGTGGGGACAAGGGAGCTTTGAGAGGAGGAGACCCCTAGAAAGCACAGCCAGGGGTCTGTGTTGGGGTGGTGGTGAGGGGCGGGGAGGCCCTGGGCATGGCGGGGCTCAACCTGCCAGGCTGCAAGGGGAGGAGGGTCCCTGGTGTGCTGCAGCTGCAGAGGAGCACTCAGGGCAGGGGGTGCCACCGCTGCTGGCTGGCTGCTGTGGCTGGCCCAGGAGAGGAGAGATCTCCTGGTGCCCAAGATGCGGTCCTTCAGGATGATACCCTCCTACAAGCCCGTCTTCCTCAGCACGTAGGCTGGTTGCTGCTGTCCCTGCCACTGATGGTAAGTTGGGGAGAGTGAGGTCTCAGCAGAGCCTTTACCTTCCCCTCGCTTTGCCCAGGGGATGCTGTGCTGGTGCTGTGGAGAACACCATCGCAGGATCTGGCTAAGACCATCCGCTGGCTGCTGCGATGTAGCTGGCAGATCCAGAAGAAGTATGGGAGCCGCGACACGCACGTGGGTCAGAAGCTCCAACTGAAGATAGGTACGGGTGCTGTGCACTCTCCTGTGCCACAGGGTGCTTGTCACTGTCAGGGAATGTGGGGATCCCTCCTGGGGCTAATGCCAAAGGAAAGCGTCTCCTGCCAGCGTTCATGGAGCCAGCTGCAGTCGGAGTGGGGATGGGAGACCAGGACTGCCGGGTTTGGGTGAGTTTGCGGATGCAGAGGAAGCTTAAAGGCAGAGCGGGTGTCAGATCAAGTACTAGGGTCTTTGACTGCCTGCTTTAGCACGGATGTCTGCAGGAGGTAGTTATCCTTTGTTTTTTTCTGGTGGGGGCAGCCTTGGATCCTTTCCCTTGCTGGGTTCTCCCCTGCCTTTCACAAAGAGCAACGGGGAACTGCTTTGCTTACGGTGTGAGAAGGGCTTTGCTGTGTTTTCTCAAGCAGGCAGCGACCACCTGCCTGCATGTAAATGGAGCAGGTGCTGGTTCGCTGGGCTTCTGGGGCAGGCAGCCGGTTACAACGCCCAGCACTCTCAGCACGTTCTCAGTGGCGACTCTGTTTCTAGACACACGTTTCAGGGACCTGTGTCAATATCCCGCCAAGTAGGACGGAGGATGCCCTGCCTTCCGTCGTGCCCGTCTGCTCGCTGGGCTCACAATAGCTTCTGAACAGCTGAGATACTGGGGCTGTAGAGCTTAAAATGTTCCCTGTGTCAGTCAGTTCTGCTTCTCCCTCTCGTTCTCATCAGGGATTTCTCCAGGAGACATGATCCTCCTCATATTCAGAGACAAGAGGCAGCAGGACTTCTGTATCTACGGCCAGGCCCTGGATGAAGTTCGTGAGGCCCAAGAGCTTGTGAACGCAGGCAAAGTTATCCTCTCAGCCACTTCCTGGGAGCTCTGTGAGCAGCACTGGCTCAGGACTGAGCATCTTGCAGGCAACAGAGCTATGAGGGTCGGTGGATGGGACGGCCTCTAGAGCCCATCAGAGGACCCAGAGCTGAAGATGAAGGATGGAGGTGTCAGAAGGCTGAGGAGCTGAATGTGGAGAGAGTTGTAGCTGTGAAAGTGGGCAGGCAGCAGAAGCTCTTGTCCTTCCATCTCGGGGAACTGTGGGTGGGCTTGCCTTTTTTGAGGGATTGAGCAGCGCTGGAAGGGTTTTGTCCCTTCTGAGGAAGCACTTATGTCCCAGCCAGCCAGGTGGGCTTGTTCTCCCCTTCTCTGGGCAGTGGTGATGAAGGGTAGGCTCTGTCTCGTGGGACTCCTGGGGAGGCCAGTGGCAGTGGTTTCACTCTGTGTGTCTTCAGGTTACATAGAATCATAGAATGGCATAGGCTGGAAGGGACCTCAGAGATCATCTAATCCAACCTCCCTGTCATGGGCAGGGACGCCTCTCAACTAGACCAGGCTACTTAAGGCTCCGTCCAACCTGTCCTTGAACACCTCCAGGGAGGGGGCATCCACAACTTCTCTGGGCAATTTATTCCAAAGTCTCACCACCCTCGTATTGAAGAATTTCTTCCTAAGATCTAATCTAAATCTTTTCTCCTTCAACTTAAACCCATTTCCCCTTGTCTTATCAGTGGACACTCTTGTAAAAACACCCTCCCCAGCCTTCCTGTAGGTTCCCTTCAGGTATTGGAAGGCAGCTATTAGGTCCCCCCGAAGTCTTCTCTTTTCAAGGCTGAACAATCCCAGCTCCCGCAACCTGTCCTCGTAGCAGCGGAGCTCCAGCCCCTGGATCATCTTTGTGGCCCTTCTTTGAACACACTCCAACAAATCTGTGTCTCTCTTATGGTGGGGACACCAGAACTGGACGCAGTATTCAAGGTGGGGTCTCACAAGAGCAGAGTAAAGGGGGAGAATCACCTCTTTTGACCTGCTGGCCACGCTTCTCTTGATACATCCCAGGATGCGGTTGGCCTTCTGGGCCACATGAGCGCACTGCCGGCTCATGTTGAGCTTCTCATCTATAAACACCCCCAAATCCTTCTCTTCAGGGCTACTCTCAACCCACTCTGTGCCCAGTTTGTATTTGTGCCAAGGATTGGCCCAACCCAGGTGAAGGACCTTGCATTTTGACTTGTTGAAGCTCATGCAGTTTGCACTGGCCCAATTCTCAAGCTTATCAAGGTCCCTCTGGATGGCATCTCTTCCCTCAAGTGAGTCCACGGCACCACACAACTTGGTGTCATCAGCAAACTTAATGAGGGTGCACTCAATGCCATCATCCATGTCGCTGACAAAGATGTTGAACAGCACATGAATTGGATGTCTTGGTCAGAATGTCAAGACACTTCAGCGAGACACCGCTTGAAGGGGAAGGCGAGTACCAGCTTCACCTTGCTCTATGAGTGCCTGGAAAGATGGGACCTGGCTGCTTCAGGGGCCAGAGAGGAACCACCTCCACCCTCTTCCCCCTTTCAGTTATCACTCGTGCTTTTGGCCTTTCTGTGCATCAGCTGGGGCTGTGGTTGCTGCTGCCTCATCCTCTCAGGGGACAGCTCTGCCCTGAGCATCTGGAGGTGGTAATGTGAGGAAATGCAGAAGACTCTTTCTCCCCATTTCCAATGCCAGTCCCAGCTTTCCACCACCTTGTAGTCCCATCCTCCCAGTGACCATCTGCATTTTCTCTCCTCAGGTGCCACAAGTCCTGCTCCTCTCTTCCACAGTCTTCCTGAAGTGCAGGAGGTGCCTGGGAAGTACCTCTCAGAAGCTACTCTCAGAAAGGTACGGCCAGGCCACAGCTGCTGGAGGTGGCATTTTTGGAGGACAGAAGTAGTGGTGCATTGCAGAGATGGAGCTCTCATGAGAACAGACGAACAGAAAAAAATGCACCCGGAGATGTGGGGAAACTGAGCCAAGGGCACCGGTACTGCAGCATTGTGTGCGTTGTCCTCAGACAGACACGGGTACGGGTGGTGGGAGGCAGACTTCTGTCTCTCTGTCTTTTCCTTGGGTATGGTTCTGGGTGTGCTGCGGACGTGACAGTGGGACAAAGGAGAGATTCCTCTGAAGTCCCTAGAGCATCCCTGACGGTTGCCCCTCATGTCCATACCTGTCCCAAGTTGGGGTTCTGCTGCAGCACGTTTCTCTCCTTTGTCCTTTGTGTTGTGATTTGGTGTCTGCCCGCCCTTTGCACTGAGAGGAGGATTCTTCCCTTCCTCCAGCAGGACCTGCTCTTCCCAGTACGCCCGCTCTCCCTCGCTGTCTGGTGTGGGCACGAAGCCCCCAGGAGAGCAGGCTGGTGAAGCCGTTGTGCTCTTGTCTTCCAGCTTGACGACAGAGTGCCACTGGCGCTCTTCTCTGAGATACGACCAGTCACCATCCTCTTCGTCCGAGTGCAGCCTGCTGCAGATACGAGTGCAGTGTGTCTCTGCCTGGTCCTCCAGAATGGCAGCCAGATCATTCAAGACATCACTTTTGGTGCCACACAGGGAAGGGAGAAGCTTTTGCCAGGGATGATGTTGCCTTCAGCTGCCCTAACAAAGTGCCACCTGTCTTGGTCCCTACTTGGTTGATATCTTTGGGGTGGAAAGCAGGGTGAGGTGCTGCATGCTCCCTGCCTTGCTGCAGACCTGGTACAAAGGTTCCTTTCATCTGTGGAGCTGCTGACACCCTGGGGGCTAAACAGATCCCTGTCTTTGGGATCAGGAAAGAGATTTCCTTCTGCCAGACTGATGGAGAGCTTTGGTGGTGGGTTCTCCCACTTGTACTCCTGAGTTCCTTTCTTGGCAGCATCTGGGTGTAGACACGCAAATGTCTGGACCCACGGGATGCCTTTAATCCTTCAGTGTCCTCCTGTAGGAGGGCTCTGGAGGCTCTAGGATAGGCCTGGAACGGTGTAGAATGTGTCTGGGAGGATCTGGGGGTCTCTAGGATGAGCCTAAGGGCTGTAGGAGGGCTCTGGGGACCCTAGGATAGGCCTGGGGGAGTGTGAAGCGGTTCTGGGAGGATCTGTGAATCTCTACGCCTGGAGGGATGTAGAATGGGTTTGGGGGGATCTGGGTCTCTAGGATGTGTCTGGGGGCTGTAGGAGGGGTCTAGGGGCTCTAGGATAAGTCTGGGGAGGTGTAGAATGGGTCTGGGGGGATCTGGCAGTCTCTAGGATGGGTCTGTGGGCTGTAGGAGGGGTCTAGGGGCTCTAGGATAGGTGTGGAGAGGTGTAGAATGGATCTGGGGGAATCTGCTGGTCTCTAGGATGGCTCTGGGGCCTCTAGGAGGGGTCTGAGGGCACTAGGATAGGCCTGCGGGGAGTGTAAAATGGTTCTGGGGGGATCTGTTAATCTCTAGGATGGGTCTGGGGGTTTTAAGCGGTCTGGGGGCTCTAAGAAATGTCTGGAGCTCAACAATAGGACTCGGGGGGTATATAAAGGGTCTTGGGGCGTCTGAGGGTCTCTAGGATGGGTCTGAGAGCTGTAGAAGGGGTCTGGGGGCTCTAGGATAGGCCTGGGGGGGATTTAGAATCATTCTGGGGCATCTGGGGTTAACTAGGATGGGACTGAGAGCTCTAGGATGGGTCTGGGGGTTCTCGGATAGACATGGAGGGGTGTAGAATGGGTTTGGGGGGATCTGGGGTCTCTTAAGTTGGGTCTGGGGGCTGTAGGAGGGATATGGGGGTGCTAGGATAGGCCTTGGGAGGTATAGAAGGGGTCTGTGGTCATCTGGGGGTCTTAAGGATTGGTCTGGGGACTTTAGGAGGGATCTGAAGGCTCTAGGAGAGTCGGTGGGGGTAGAATGGGTCTGGGGAGATCTGGGCTTATTTAGGATGAGTCTGGGGGCTGTGGGAGAGGTCTGTGGACTCTAGGATAGGCCTTGGGGGATGTAAAATGGGTTTGGGGGCATCTGGGGTGTCTAGAATGAGGCTGTGGGCTCTAAGAGAGGTCTGGGGTCTCTAGGATACGCCTGGAGAGATGTAGAATGGGTTTGGGGGATCTGGGGTCTCTAGGATTGGTCTGGGGGCTGTAGGAGGGGTCTGGGGGCACTAGGATAGGTCTGGGTGGGTACAGAAAGGATCTGGGGCCATCTGAGGGTCTCTAGGATGGGTCTGTGGGCTGTAGGAGGGGTCTGCGGACTCAAGGAGAGGCCTGTGGGGTGTAGAATGAGTTTGGGGGATCTGGCGGTCTCTAGGATGTGTCTGGGGGCTGTAGGAGGGGTCTGGGGGCTCTAGGATAGGTATGGAGTGGTGTAGAATTGGTCCGGGAGATCTGTGGGTCTCTAGGAGGGGTCTGGGGTGTCTAGGATAGGCCTGGGTGGGGTTAGAATGGGTCTGGGGGGATCTGGGGTTATCCAGGATGCATCTGTGGGCTCTAGGCATTACCCAACAATGAAGGGGTTATAACTTTTGTAAGAATTTCATGAAGGGTTTAGTAGCGGTTTGCACACACCTAAGGAACAGAAGAAGATGAGCATCCCTGAAGCTGCCGGGAGCGATGAGAAGGGAGATTCTATCCAGAACTGTCTGCCCTTGGAGGGAACATCCCAGAGAACGGATCAACTCTGTTCTCATGTTTCTCTGAGCTGTGAACATGTGCAGCAGTGACGTGGGGAAAAAGGAATTCCAGCAGGGGGAGATCGTGACCACCAACTCACGGACCACCTGCCCTGAACGTACCCCAGACCCAAAAGAAAGGGGCGGAGGAGGGAACTGAGCATGCGGAGGAATTTCCATGTAAAGCGAGAGAGAACTGGACCCTATAAGTAGCGATTCCAAGCGAGATTCTTTGAGCTCTCCTGGATCACAGTGAGCGGCATCTCCCCTCAGCTGGGACACCTCTCCTGGATCACGGTGACCAGCATCTCCCCCCAGCTGGGACACCTCTCAGGTTCCAACTCTGCAGATCATCTGCTGACAAAGCTGACGGAGGGGCGAGGCAAGGTGCCCTCCTCGAGTGTAAACCATCACCTGCTGAGGAATGCCGATGCCTTGTGAGTGTTTACTCCCAACTCCAGAGGGAAATGTCACCTGTAGGAGCCTCTTCCACCCCCCTCTACCCACCTGCGTGTCTGAAGGTGCATGTTTGCCTTCAGGAGCCTGGGTGTCTGTGTTTCACTGGATCCAAGCCTTTCCGTCTGTCTGTACAGACACACTTCTGACACTGGCATTTGTAAATGCTATCTTATTAAAAAAAATTGTAAACCTCTTGTACTATTTCCAATACAAAATAAGGACCCCTATTCGATAATATTCCCTCTGGAATCCCAAATCTAGGAATTGTTTCTCTTAACATCATTGTATTACTTCTCTAGTTTTGTTGGTTCAACACGGGAAAGCTTCAGGCCATCCTGAAAGGGCTCTAGGAGGGGTCTGGGAGCTCTAGGATAGGCCTGAGGGGGGTGTAGAATGGGTCTGGGAGTATCTAGGGATCTCTAGGATCAGTCTGGGCGCTGTAGGATGGGTCTGGGGGATCTAGGATAGGCCTGGGGCGATGTAGAATGGTCTAGGGGGATCTGGGAGTCTCTAGGATCGGTCTGGGTACTATATGAGGGGTCTGGGGGCTCTAGGGTAGGCCTAGAGAGGTGTAGAATGGGTTTGGGGGAATCTGGGAGTCTCCAAGATGACTCTGTGGGCTCTAGGAGGGGTCTGGGATTGGTCTAGAGGGTGTAGAATGGATCTGGGGGGACCTGGGGTTCTCTTAAGTTGGGTCTGGGGGCTGTAGGAGGTGTCGGGGCACTAGGATAGGTCTCTAGGATAGGCCTGGGGAGATGTAGAGTGGGTCTGGGGAAGATCTGGGGTATCTAGGATGGGTCTGGGAGTTGTAGGAGCAGTCTGGAGACTCCAGGATAGGCCGGGGACGGCATAGAATTGGTCTGGGTAAATATGGGGGTCTCTAGGATGGGTTTGGGGGTTTGAAGAGAGGTCTGGGGGCTCTAGGATAGGCCTGCAGAAATGTAGAATGGGTCTGGGGGTATCTGGGGGTCTCTAGCATGGGTCTGGAGGCATCTGGGCATCTCTAGGAAGGGTCTGGAGGCTGTAGGAGGGGTCTGGGGGTCTGTAGGAAAGATCTGGGTGAGTATAAAGTGGTTCTGGGGGTATCTGTGAATCTCTAGGATGGGTCTCAGGGTTTTAAGACGGGTCTGGAGGCTCTAGGATAGGCCTGAGGAAATGTACAATGTGTCTGGGGATATCTGGAGGTCTCTAAGATGGATCTGGGGGCTGTAGGAGGGGGCTGGGGGCTCTAGGATAGGCCTAGAATGGTGTAGACTGGGTCTGGGGGGATGTGGTGGTCTCTAGAATGGGTCTAGGGGCTGTAGGAGGAATCTGGGGGCTCTATGATAGGTATGGAGGGGTGTAGAATGGGTCTGGGGAGATCTGGGGTCTCGAGGATGCGTCTGGGGGCTGTAGGAGGGGTCTGGGCACTCTACGATAAGCGTGGAGGGGTGTAGAATGGGTCTGGGAGGATCGCAGGTCTCTAGGATGGGTCTGAGGGCTCTAAGAAGATTCTGGACCTCTAAGATAGGCCTGGGGGAGAATAGAAGTGGTGTGGGGGCATCTGGGAGTCTCTAGGATGGGTCTGGGAGCTGTTGGAGAGGTCTGGGGACTCTAGGAGGAGTCTGGGGTGGTGTAGAAAATGTCTGCAAAAATCTAGGGGTCTCTAGGACGGGTCTAGGGGCTCTAGGAGGGGTTTGGGGGCTCTAGGATAGGCCTGGGAGTTGTAGAATGGGTCTGGGGGATCTGGGGTTTCTAGGATGGGTCTGGGAGTTGTAGGAGGGGTCTGGAGGCTCCAGGATAAACCAGGGACAGTGTAGAATTGGTCTGGGTAAATCTGGGGGTCTCTAGGATGGGTTTGGGCATTTGAAAAGAGGTCTAGGGGCTCTAGTATAGGCCTGTGGAAGTTTAGAATGGGTCTGGAGGTATCTGGGGGCCTCTAGGATGAATCTGGGGGGCTGTAAAATGGTTCTTGGGGGATCTGTGAATCTGTAGGATGGGTCTGGGTCTTGTAAGAGGAGTCTGGGGGCTCTAGGATAGGCCTTGGGATGTGTAGAATGGGTCTGGAGGGGATGTGGGATTTCTAGGAGGGGTCTGGGGGCTTGATGAGGAATTTGGGGGCTCTAGGATAGACCTGGGGGTTGTAGAATGGGTCTGGGGGCATCTGGGGTTCTCTAGGACGGGCCTGGGGGCTATAGGAGGGGTCTGGGGGTTTTCTCTGTGTTGTTTTAAACCAAGGAACCATGGATGCCTCATCACCCAGCTACTGCATCTTTCTATGTTTTGTTTTAAGAAACTAATGGAACTGTCACAGACACCATCTATGCTGCTTGGAAACCCCCTTGCCCCTTCCCATCTGGATTGAAATACCAAGGGTCCCACTCAGTGGAGGGAAGGAAAATTAACCAATGATTGTTATAGGGTAAAAATTTTGATAAGGTTATCTAACTAGTGAAACCAATCACTTTAAAGGTCAAATTTAAGAGCGAGAATAATATGCAATTTTATGTAAAAGAACTTTGGTAACAATGATTCGACAAAATGAGAGTCTAAAAACCTATGGATTTTGGTGCTGAGGTGGACATGTTTGGACGGAGCCACCCCACAGAGCAACGTTTTTCCTAGAAGAATCCCCTTTTGTGATTGTTTTTCCTTTCAGTTCCCGTACCCGTGCCCTCAGGGTCGAGGGAGGTTTCCCATCCCACTTGCTCATGTCCTCTCTGTGGTCATGCAGGAAGAAACACA
This sequence comes from Tauraco erythrolophus, assembly GCF_009769465.1. Taxonomy (NCBI): domain Eukaryota; kingdom Metazoa; phylum Chordata; class Aves; order Musophagiformes; family Musophagidae; genus Tauraco; species Tauraco erythrolophus. Next base: position 61,241 of record NC_141483.1, read on the forward strand.
GGTTACCGCATGGTGTGTGCACTCTGTGTTGCCTCTCTTGATCAGGGAAACTCTTACTTCTAACAGCTGAGACACAGGTCTGCACAGCTGGAGAGTGGGACGTGCTCTTTGAATTGCTGGAACTCCTGGGACAGTTTCTCCACAGCCACAATGCAGGCCTGTACGGAGGAAGAGATACTTCCTTTGTGTTGCTGGAGTTGACCAGCCAAGTCTGGCACTGTTCGTTCCCCACCTTCTCTCCATGACATTACTGCCAATCAGTGGCATACGATGCTGGTGCACTCTGTAGAAATTTCTGCCACATGGACTGGTTGCACAGGACTTCGTCTGGATCCGTCCATAACTGCTCATTATTCAGGTGGTTGTAAATCACCTCCAGCACGGCTAACTCCCTCAGGAAGGCGGCTGAAATCCATTCGCATATCTCACAGCTCCCCCTGGGATAGAGATCGGATGATCACAGTCTCATGTTTGGGCTCTGCCTCTTCCTCCTCCTGTTCTCGTGATGACCCTGGGTCATCTCCATCCCTCAGAAGCGAGCCGATTTCTTTATGCACTTCTTCTGTACAGGGGCGACTGATACGGCAACAGGTGGGTTCTCCAGTTCAGCTGCAGCGTCCGTCATTCCGTTAACAGATCCAGGGACCTCCTCTTCCCCTCGAGGGTGCCGAGCAGTGTCTGCCAAGGCAGCTCGGCAGACGTGGGCCAGGCCCCAGCACATTGCACTGATCTGGGTCTCCCAGGGTGACAGCCCACTTTTTCCAAACATTCTATCGGTTTTTCAGGATTTTGCACTTGTTCAGAGATGAAGTTCCAAAACACTGGAGATACCAACTGCCTCAGGCGTTTGCCCATGCTTTCCCCCACACCCTGCCACTCCTGACGGTGTGGCCTCAGAGAGCATCTCCCTGTGACACGTTAAATAGTTGGTTAGCCCCAGACAAAACCTGAAACACCTCCGGCAGGCAGAGCATTAACACCGTGCTGGCTAGGACACTCCCAGAATACTAAAAATCCGCAAAGACCGTAGTAATTAGCCGGAACGCGAAGGGTGGGGTGAGGAACTGGGGGAAGGGACCCTCCCCTGCCTTTCCCAGGGACTGGGCATGGTCACTGGCAAACAGGAGCGGTGGCAACTGAGATATGGGCACGATGCCAACGCCACTGAGATATGGGCATGATGCCAACGCCACGTACAGGGACCAGCCCTGCCGTGTGGCAGCGCTGTGATGGTGTCATAAACCGATAGGAGACAGGACAGCACCAGGAGAGCCCGACGCTCTCCCAGCGGGGATGGACAGCCCCGCAGTGAATACGTGGGGCAGGTAAACATTTCCATAGCACAGCCACAGCAACAACCGAAACGACGTTGTGACCGGCCACCGTGTAACCAACACCACAAACACGTGTAACAAGTCAGGTTTTTAACACACTCTAGTCGAATTTTGTCGTTACGCCAACGCTTTGTGCCCCACGTTGGGTGCCAAGAAGGACTGGCATGGCTTAGCCCAGCTGGCAGCTCAGCAGCCACGCTGCTGCTCGCTCACTGCTTCCCACCCCTGGTGGGATGGGAGAAGAAAATTGGAAGAAAGAAAGTAAAACACGTGGGTTGGGATAAGAACGGTTTAACAAAACAGTGTGAAAAAAACGAGAAAAGAGTAAACCCAAGGATTTAATAAAACAATGTAAAAAGAAACTGCGAAAACAATAGTGTAAAAAAGAAATCAATAAAAGAGTAAAAACGCCAATAATAATATTAATAAAAGACAGCAGTACCAAAGGAGTGGTACAAATGCTCACCATGCCGATCTTGGAACCCGGAAGCCGAGTCAGAACGATGGGAAAAAGCCCCTCCCTTGGCTGGCTCCCTCAGTTCATAGTCTCAGGGCATGGAATAGCCCAATGACTAATTCAGTCGGTTGCCCAAGCTGTGCCCCCTCCCACTTTTCCTGTGGAAGGTTAACTCTATCCCAGCCAAACCCAGGGCAGTGGTGGAAGTTTGTTAAATAATGATTGATTTCTGCTTAGGAAACAGTCTTCGATCTGTATTTAATTGGGAATTGGTTTACTTGAACAGTGAGCCCAAGAGCTCCAGGAGAAAGGTAAATGGCATTCAACGAATCCGACAGATGGGGCTTGTTCTGGGCCCCTGAAGAGGCAGGACGGGAGCAGGACCATCCAGACAGCAAACATTGTGTGCAGCTGTGTCGTGACAGTAACGACCACGCTCGGACGTCTGGCAAACGTCCCTGGCGCGTGTGGACCTTATGGATGGTGAAACATTGAACGCCTGCACGTGGCATAAATTTAAAAGCTTACGTACACAAGTCATGTACAGTGGTTTTGTTTTCGCGGAGTATAAAGCCCGGCAAGCTCCGGGGCTGGCCCAGAAGCCTCACCTACAGGTGGACGCACCGTGTAGGAACTTCCCAGTTCTTCCTGAGACTTCCTGAGAGACTCCTGGCACCGGCTGCAATGGAGCTCCCCAGCCAAAATGTGGGCCTGCATGATGACATTAACGTGGTAATTGGTGATGTATCCTTTTCTTACTCACTGTGACGCTTCACAGCAATGATTTGATGAATTGCTCATATTGCTTTCTTCTCATATTCTGCATGAGCACTAGTACCTTTTCCTTTTATCATATTCCATGTTATTCTCCTTTATTATATTGTAATTTAATGAACTACGTTTACTTTTACATTTAATTTTGAGTCCGTTTTCACTTGGTATCCAGCCAGTCAGCAAAACAGTGAACAAAGGCAGCTGCTTGTGGGAAAAGCCTCCTGGAGGGGTGAGCTTGTAAAACAAGCTGGGGGCAGGGTGTGCTGGGGGGGGCTGTCCCGCAGGCAGCGGCAGAGGCCGGGAGTGATGCTGTCTGCTCAGGGCGCTGCACGTCTGAAGGACACCATGGGTTTGTGCTTCTTGGTCCTGCTTTATGAAGATGCAGCCATTCAGCTGTGGAAAGTCGCACCTCTGCCTGGCTTAGCAGCACCAGCAGCACAGTGCTCTCAGGATGCGTCTTGATCTTGGCTGCTCCCTTGGAGCGCTCAGGGTGTGGATGGTCTGAGCTACCAGGGAACGGATGGAGGGTTCGCTGTCTTGCCGTAAGTTCTGAAGGGCTGTGACAGAAAGAAACAGAGCTGAGGTGAACTGCTGTGTCTGCAGAGACCCCCAGCATCCCCCCCAGACCATGCTCCCTACTCACCCCTGCAGATCTCAGCCACCTTCTCCTCGTGACGGTGCCTCAGGGGCCGCGCGGCAAGCCCTAAGCACAGAGCTCCGTCAGACCCCCCGCTCCCCAGCCCGCTCCCAGCAGCACAGCCCCCAGCCCAGCCGGCTCGGCTGCACGCCCTGCTCCCCCTCATCGGGGCTGACCCCAGGCAAGACCAGTAGCCGAGGGCGGTGGGACTGGGCAAGGTGGCCACCGAGCCCACCTGTGCGGGCAGGGGTGGGAGAGGGAGGCCAAGGCCCACATGAGCAGCGGGGCTCGGAGAGCCACCGGGCTGCTCTCGCCACTGGTGCAGCAGCGGGAATGGGGCCAGGCTGCCAAAAGGGAGCCCAGGGGCTGTGGCTCACCGAGGAACTTAATGGCCGCCTCTCGCAAGGAGATCTGAGCATCGTCCAGGTACTGCAGGCTCTGATCCAGGTACTCTTTGACCCTTCTGTCCTTCGCCAGCTGGAGAGAGCACATGGGTATGGGCATGCCATAGTCCCTGCCCAGCTGGCCGGAGCAGTCCCTCCTCCCAGCACCCCCCTCGTCGCTGAGACCCCTCCCTGCACCCAGTGAGAGGGGTGTGGAGAAGAGCCCCTGGGGCTCTGTTCTTTGGACAGGGAACAAGGATGCAGCTCCAGGCTCCGAGCTCCAGGCTGGAGCAGGGAAGGTGCAGCTGCAGAGCCCACAGCCCAGACACAGGGTCAGCTCTTGTCCAGCTGGGCCCTGGGGCTTGGGGGCTGTCCTCACCAAGCACTCTCCAATCCTCCAGGTCTGCTGGGTTGGCACCAGGCATTTCAGCTCCTTCCACTTGAGGAACTTTGCTGCAGCGAGGAGGGCTTCCTTGGCGGCCTGCAGAAGAGCAGTAGCTGGAGATGGCACCATGGCCTGGGGAAGGAGATCTGCCATCCCCCTCCCCTGGCTTTGTTCCTGGGGTGGTCCTGCCTGTAGGAAGCTGGGGCATGGCCTGGTCCAGGCACCACAGGTCTCTTGAGCACAGCCCTGAGGGTGAGGGACTGAGGCTTAAAGCCTCCGACACCTGCAGGGACAGCAGGGAAGCCTGCAGGGATGTGCCCATTCCTATCTCCGGCCACGGGCTGCTGCAGAGCCCTGCTGGACCGGGTGGGGCAGGTGTTGGAAATATCCGTGCCAGCTCCTCTGCCCCTGCTTGCGCTGGCTCTGCAGGGACCCTTCCCAAGGGCTGCGCTGGAGCAGGGCTGAGTGGAGGGAGCGTAGCTGGGAGGGGACCCCACCTCCCCTTCCACCTCTGCAGGAGGCACTGGGGGATGAGGAAGGCAGTGGTGGGACCGGTGCAGGGTCGGAGAGGAACTCTGCCCTGTCTGCAGTGACTCGGGCAGCCAGACCCGAGGTGATGCACACTCCCAGAGCCCGACTGCCAGCAGCTCTTGCCGCTGGTGCCCAGGGGGTCAGCACGCCCTTCCTTGAGTCACCGGCCAGCTTTGAAATCTCTACCTCAGCCACGCTGTCCGTCTCGTCGTGCATGTGAAAAAAGAGCGGGAGCAGGGCCCTTCGCACTGCCTTCTTCATCCTCTTCTTGTCATTCTTCACCACAGTCTCCACCATGTCTCTGAAGATGCTGATGGAGAGCTCTCTCACCTGGCTGAAGTCCTGGTAGGGGGAAGGAGAGGGGCACTTGAGATCAAGAGCCACTCCCCGCTCACTGTGAGCATCAGCCCCAGGGCGAGAGCATGGCAGATGTGAGGGGAGATGCTCCGGGCTCGGGCTCTGCACACGGGTGCAGTGGCAATCTCTGGTCCAGCCTGGCAGCGCAGCTGCGGAGCACCCAGGGCTCCCAGAGCAGCTCTGGGGCTGCAGGTGCTTTGCACAGGGGCCAGGCTGGGCCCCAGCACTGGGGGCTTGGGGCACCTGGGGGCACCAGCCTGCCAGGGGAAGCTGTGCTGGGCTGCAGAGCCCGGAATTCTTCCCACGAGAGCCCAGGGGAGTGAACAAATCTGAAGGCTCTGGACATTGCCAAGTGCCCCTCTGCAGGGCTCAGGCTCCCTGGGCAGCCTTACACTTTTAAAGAGGGGCAGGAGCTTCTCTGCCAGCTGCACAGCAATGCGGCTGGCTTCCATCTGCTCCGAGTGATGCATCACGCTTTGGAGGAGCACCAGGACCTTTATCTTGATGTCTTCATTGCCCTTCTCCAGGACCTCCATCATGTCTGGCAGGAGGATCTGCATTGCTCTTGCCTGTATGAAACAGAAACTTTTCCTTTTTGTGGAAAGGTCCGTGCCTGGGAAGCTCCCCAGGCAGCCATCGCCCCGCCGCGGCAGGGAGGGGTCTGGAGCAGCCACCCCCCCACCTGCCTCCCAGCCAAGGCCACGCCACCACCGTGACCACTACTCCATTGCCAACACGGCTGCCCTTGATGACACCCTGCTCACCGTGTCCGGTCTGTCCGACAGCGTGATGAGGGCTCCAAGGAACAGGGAGACGGTTGCCAGGATTGGGCGACTCCGCCTGGAGGCTGGCGGCTGGAACAGACCCAGCAGTGAGATGCTGGCAGAGCCTGAGGGGCTCGCGGGAGGGGCCGGGGACTCTTCTGGTAACTCACAGCCGAGGTGCACGGGTCGCATGATTGGAGTTGGGTCAACAGCTCCTTCAAGACCTTCTCCATCGGCTGGGGCATGGAGAACAGCATGTCCCACATGGCGCGGGCAGCGCTGCAAGCCAGAGTGCGGTCAGCAGGCGGCCTGGGCACAGCAGCACGGCGGGTCGGCCCCACGTGGCGCAGACCCACCCCCGGGCTGGGACGCCCTGGGCAGCAGCGGTGCCCCCCGTGGGGCTGGGAGGAGCGTAGCGGCTCTGGGCTGCCCTGGCCAGCTCCGGCTGCTGCAGGCCTGGCCGATCCACGGGGCTGGAGAGCGTGGTGGGGTGGGGAGCCCTGCTCCTTGGGGCGGGGGCCTGCAGCATTCCGTGCGTTCGGCTGGCCCAGAGTCTCCAGGCCCCTCTGCCCACAGGGAAGAAGCCCTCAAGGCTGTCAGGGTCAGTACCTGTCTCCTGGTAGTGAGAACTTCGACAGGCTGGTGACCACTTCTATGGGGTACTGGCTGGACATCAGGACAAGTAGCGACTCCACGCTCTGTCGGGCTGACTTTGTGTTGATGCATTCCAGGTTTTTGTGGATGCAGCTCATGATTCTTGACACCTGGAGGGGACACGGGTGAGGATGGCGCTGCCCTTCGAGTGCAGCCACTTCCTCAGCGGCCCCTCCCATCCCTCTCTGCTCGCTTACGGTGGCTTCAGGTGCACGAGACACCCAGTTTGGGAGGGAGGGATGGGATGGAGGCAGGAACATGGCCTGACAGGGCTGAAAAGCAGGGCCATCCAGCCACTTACATCATCCAGCAAGAAGTTAGGGTCTTCCATGACTTTGTGTAGCATGTTTTTTGGCACCTGCTTGTCAAAGATGCTGGAGTCCGTCATCGCCTCGATGGCCACAAGGATAATGTCTGCCTTCTCAAAAGGTCTGAGGTATTTTGCAAGGAACTATGGGAGGAAGGAAGGGAGCAAAGACGTATCACCCTGAGTGCCCTGGTGGTGCTGCTTAGCGGGGTAGCGCAAGCAGCCCTGACCAGAGATGTCCAGCAGTGCTGGTGGCAGTGCCCGCTGGAAAGCTGGCAGCAGGGGCTGCAGTCCCTAAACAGGGGAGGGTGAGAAGAGAGGGCCCCCAGGGTGAGGGAGGAAGGTTGGGCTCCTGGGCACAGTGTGCTGGTCCTGCAGAGAACCAGGGCTCGCTGGTGGCCAGGAGGGCTGGAGCTACTGCTGGGACACTGGAGTGCAGCCCTGGCATCATCCCTGCTCAGGGACAGCAGCAACCCTCTCACCAGGGACAGGGAGGCCGTGCCAGCACCGGTCGTTCTGGATGCCTTTGCTCACACAAATGCCCTGCTGATGCCAGGGACAAGAGTCTCAGCAAGGGAGGAGCTCATTACCATGTCTTTGCTGGTGGGCCACTGCTTCTGGGAGCCGGTCTCAGGTTTCTGCTGGCCCTGCTGTTCTCCCTTTTTTAGCCTTGTCCTGCCTGAACAGTGAGGGAAACACAGAAGAGTTAGTAAGACACAGGAGCTTTGCCAGCAAGCTCACCAAACTGCCCTGAGTACTGCTTGCAGGACAAGCGGTCAGGGAGATTTCTGGAGGGCATCAGGAATAGCTTCGTGCTATGAACACTGGAGGGACCAGCTGGGCTGATGCACGCATGGAGCTGCGCTGCACCAACAGGGAAGACATGGCTTTGGGACATGGTGATCAATGGTAGCTTTGGCTGTGGGGACCACAAAAGAGTGAGGTTTGAGATCCTGAAAGAAGGGAGGAAGGAGAGCAGCAGAAAACAGATCCTGAGCTGCAGGAGAGCTCCCAGATGGTATTCGAAAAGAAAGCAGCTGTGAGGGGCAAAGGAGGTCAGAAAGAGAAGCAGACCTATCAGGAGATGTCTGTGTGTGGAAAGATGAAGCCCACTACAGCTTCTCTTACTTTCTTGATTCCAGATGAACTCATGGAGGTAAAAAAGAGCATCCAAAGCTCGACATCTTGTCTTATCATTGGAGTATGCTAAAAGGTGGAGATGTCCCAACACCCGTCCAAAGGCTGGGATCTGGATGTCTCCATAGCAGACAGGGCCGTGCGTGTATCTTTTAACGTCATGCCAGTGCTGGGTGAGGGAAGCAGAGAGCAGGAGGGTTGAGGGCAGGCAGCTGGTGCCAAAGCCCCGAACCCCAGCGTGTGTCCAGGGCTGGACCCCTGGCGAGCCAGGGCTTTGCAGGGCCATGCCGGCGGCGGATCTCAGACCAGCCAGCTGGGCCGTAGCCCTGCGCAGGGAGAGCTGCAGGCTGCGCCGGTGTGCAGGGAGGGGAGATGGCCAGGCTGGAGGGGGCCCAGCTCCTTACCTTCAGTGAGGGATTGTGGGCCAGCAAAGCACTTAGTGTCCGGATCCTCCCCAAGGCCCTTTTCCCGCACAGCTGCTGACTCAGAGCTGGTGAACTCCAGCAGCATCTGGGAAGAGAGAAGCTGCTGGTGTGCCCTGGGAGCAGACACCCGCTCCAGCAGAAGCAGCACTGCTCGACTCCTGGGCCAGACTCGCAAAGTCCATCAAGGCTTCCTCTGATCTCCAGCAAAGCCTGTAATGGGGTTCCTGCCCCTAGGGTCCCTCGCAGACTTCTAATTTTGGGATAAGTCCCCCGGGCCAACCTCGTGGCCAGGCAGGAAGGCAGATGCCACCCTCTGCAGGCACTGTGCTCCAGAAGAGCCTGGTGGGCAGGCCCTGCTGACCCAAGGGAGGTGGGCACCCTCCCTGCAGTGTGCTCTCTCTGCATGACACTAGGGTGGGGACCATCCACTCAAGAGTGGACAATCTCTTCCCTCCAGGGTGAGGAACAACCCCACTCTTTGCCATACCAGACCTGGAAGATACCCTGCAGCTCCTCGCACACTCTGCAGGAAGAAAGGTTGAGCACCACCCTCTCCAGCATGATGTCCATGGCTTCCATGGTCTGCAAGGAAGACAAAGATTTGTAGCAGGGTTTCCCGCTGTCCCTCTCACCCCACAGAGACCGATGAGAAATCCCAGAGCCACGAGAGGACTCCCACACCGCCTCGCAGTGCCTGGGAGAGGCCCAAGGGCCGACAATTTGCTGCGGTGCGGGCCGTTGTAAGGGGATGAAGGGAGGAGGTGGGAAAGCAAAGCCAAGCCCCTGCCCTGCCTTGGCTCTCTGGCCATACGGCAGCACGGGGTGGCCAGGGAGCAGCCCAGAGGGACTGGCGGCTCCTGGAGCTCACCCAGCCCTTACCGCAAGGTAGAAGCCCTTTTTTTCCTCTTCTGGAGGAAGCTCGAAGACACTTGTGAAGCAGGCATATATAAGGCTTTGCTCTTTGCCCACCAGCACATTCTCCAGTAAGCTGAAAAGAGAGAGAGGGGCCAGTGGGACACTGGTGCTGGGAGCAATGCCTCAAAGCTTCATGCAGGTGGACACAGACCTCTGGGACAGGGGTCCCCAGAAGGGGTGGACAAGTACCTCAATGCGGTGATGGCACGCATGGCTTGCAGCCGCACTGCTGTGCGCAGTGTGTCCCTGGGCTCCTCTTCTATCAGCACCTGCAGAGCACAACTGGGATGGGACCTGGCAGCTGCCAGCACCCACGACCACCAGACTCTTGCCCTGCCCACAGGCTGTCCTCACAAGGAGCTGGTGCCGGGAGGCCTTGTCCCGTTCCTCCAAGCCTCTGCACGTCCCCACACCTTGATTTTCTCAGCCAGCTCGTATTCCTGGCAGAAGACATCCATGCCCTGAGACAAGCCAAGGTGCCTGGCATTTGTGCACAGGTTGTAGACGCTATTAAGGAACTTCATCTTCTCATCCTCCTCCTGGCAGATGGGAGACAGACAGACAAACAGGGAGCATGAGAGGGAGGACATGCGGCCAGTGGGACCAGAGCAGTGGAGGTGCTGTGCCGTGTGGGACACCTGGGAGAAGCAGCTCTGCCCAGCCAGCACACCCCCAGCAGCAGAGCCACTGGCGCTCTTCTCTGAGATACGACCAGTCACCATCCTCTTCGTCCGAGTGCAGCCTGCTGCAGATACGAGTGCAGTGTGTCTCTGCCTGGTCCTCCAGAATGGCAGCCAGATCATTCAAGACATCCCTTTTGGTGCCACACAGGGAAGGGAGAAGCTTTTGCCAGGGATGATGTTGCCTTCAGCTGCCCTAACAAAGTGCCACCTGTCTTGGTCCCTACTTGGTTGATATCTTTGGGGTGGAAAGCAGGGTGAGGTGCTGCATGCTCCCTGCCTTGCTGCAGACCTGGTACAAAGGTTCCTTTCATCTGTGGAGCTGCTGACACCCTGGGGGCTAAACAGATCCCTGTCTTTGGGATCAGGAAAGAGATTTCCTTCTGCCAGACTGATGGAGAGCTTTGGTGGTGGGTTCTCCCACTTGTACTCCTGAGTTCCTTTCTTGGCAGCATCTGGGTGTAGACACGCAAATGTCTGGACCCACGGGATGCCTTTAATCCTTCAGTGTCCTCCTGTAGGAGGGCTCTGGAGGCTCTAGGATAGGCCTGGAACGGTGTAGAAGGTGTCTGGGAGGATCTGGGGGTCTCTAGGATGAGCCTAAGGGCTGTAGGAGGGCTCTGGGGACCCTAGGATAGGCCTGGGGGAGTGTGAAGCGGTTCTGGGAGGATCTGTGAATCTCTACGCCTGGAGGGATGTAGAATGGGTTTGGGGGGATCTGGGTCTCTAGGATGTGTCTGGGGGCTGTAGGAGGGGTCTAGGGGCTCTAGGATAAGTCTGGGGAGGTGTAGAATGGGTCTGGGGGGATCTGGCAGTCTCTAGGATGGGTCTGTGGGCTGTAGGAGGGGTCTAGGGGCTCTAGGATAGGTGTGGAGAGGTGTAGAATGGATCTGGGGGAATCTGCTGGTCTCTAGGATGGCTCTGGGGCCTCTAGGAGGGGTCTGAGGGCACTAGGATAGGCCTGCGGGGAGTGTAAAATGGTTCTGGGGGGATCTGTTAATCTCTAGGATGGGTCTGGGGGTTTTAAGCGGTCTGGGGGCTCTAAGAAATGTCTGGAGCTCTAGGATGGGCTAGATCTAGCTAGCTCTAGGATCTAGCTAGCTCTAGGATAGCTCTAGCTGGGCCAGGCCCCAGCACATTGCACTGATCTGGGTCTCCCAGGGTGACAGCCCACTTTTTCCAAACATTCTATCGGTTTTTCAGGATTTTGCACTTGTTCAGAGATGAAGTTCCAAAACACTGGAGATACCAACTGCCTCAGGCGTTTGCCCATGCTTTCCCCCACACCCTGCCACTCCTGACGGTGTGGCCTCAGAGAGCATCTCCCTGTGACACGTTAAATAGTTGGTTAGTCCCAGACAAAACCTGAAACACCTCCGGCAGGCAGAGCATTAACACCGTGCTGGCTAGGACACTCCCAGAATACTAAAAATCCGCAAAGACCGTAGTAATTAGCCGGAACGCGAAGGGTGGGGTGAGGAACTGGGGGAAGGGACCCTCCCCTGCCTTTCCCAGGGACTGGGCATGGTCACTGGCAAACTAGGAGCGGTGGCAACTGAGATACGGGCACGATGCCAACGCCACTGAGATATGGGCATGATGCCAACGCCACGTACAGGGACCAGCCCTGCCGTGTGGCAGCGCTGTGATGGTGTCATAAACCGATAGGAGACAGGACAGCACCAGGAGAGCCCGACGCTCTCCCAGCGGGGATGGACAGCCCCGCAGTGAATACGTGGGGCAGGTAAACAGTTTCCATAGCACAGCCACAGCAACAACCGAAACGACGTTGTGACCGGCCACCGTGTAACCAACACCACAAACACGTGTAACAAGTCAGGTTTTTAACACACTCTAGTCGAATTTTGTCGTTACGCCAACGCTTTGTGCCCCACGTTGGGTGCCAAGAAGGACTGGCATGGCTTAGCCCAGCTGGCAGCTCAGCAGCCACGCTGCTGCTCGCTCACTGCTTCCCACCCCCGGTGGGATGGGAGAAGAAAATTGGAAGAAAGAAAGTAAAACACGTGGGTTGGGATAAGAACGGTTTAACAAAACAGTGTGAAAAAAACGAGAAAAGAGTAAACCCAAGGATTTAATAAAACAATGTAAAAAGAAACTGCGAAAACAATAGTGTAAAAAAGAAATCAATAAAAGAGTAAAACCCCAATAATAATATTAATAAAAGACAGCAGTACCAAAGGAGTGGTACAAATGCTCACCATGCCGATCTTGGAACCCGGAAGCCGAGTCAGAACGATGGGAAAAAGCCCCTCCCTTGGCTGGCTCCCTCAGTTCATAGTCTCAGGGCATGGAATAGCCCAATGACTAATTCAGTCGGTTGCCCAAGCTGTGCCCCCTCCCACTTTTCCTGTGGAAGGTTAACTCTATCCCAGCCAAACCCAGGGCAGTGGTGGAAGTTTGTTAAATAATGATTGATTTCTGCTTAGGAAACAGTCTTCGATCTGTATTTAATTGGGAATTGGTTTACTTGAACAGTGAGCCCAAGAGCTCCAGGAGAAAGGTAAATGGCATTCAACGAATCCGACAGATGGGGCTTGTTCTGGGCCCCTGAAGAGGCAGGACGGGAGCAGGACCATCCAGACAGCAAACATTGTGTGCAGCTGTGTCGTGACAGTAACGACCACGCTCGGACGTCTGGCAAACGTCCCTGGCGCGTGTGGACCTTATGGATGGTGAAACATTGAACGCCTGCACGTGGCATAAATTTAAAAGCTTACGTACACAAGTCATGTACAGTGGTTTTGTTTTCGCGGAGTATAAAGCCCGGCAAGCTCCGGGGCTGGCCCAGAAGCCTCACCTACAGGTGGACGCACCGTGTAGGAACTTCCCAGTTCTTCCTGAGACTTCCTGAGAGACTGCTGGCACCGGCTGCAATGGAGCTCCCCAGCCAAAATGTGGGCCTGCATGATGACATTAACGTGGTAATTGGTGATGTATCCTTTTCTTACTCACTGTGACGCTTCACAGCAATGATTTGATGAATTGCTCATATTGCTTTCTTCTCATATTCTGCATGAGCACTAGTACCTTTTCCTTTTATCATATTCCATGTTATTCTCCTTTATTATATTGTAATTTAATGAACTACGTTTACTTTTACATTTAATTTTGAGTCCGTTTTCACTTGGTATCCAGCCAGTCAGCAAAACAGTGAACAAAGGCAGCTGCTTGTGGGAAAAGCCTCCTGGAGGGGTGAGCTTGTAAACAAGCTGGGGGCAGGGTGTGCTGGGGGGGGCTGTCCCGCAGGCAGCGGCAGAGGCCGGGAGTGATGCTGTCTGCTCAGGGCGCTGCACGTCTGAAGGACACCATGGGTTTGTGCTTCTTGGTCCTGCTTTATGAAGATGCAGCCATTCAGCTGTGGAAAGTCGCACCTCTGCCTGGCTTAGCAGCACCAGCAGCACAGTGCTCTCAGGATGCGTCTTGATCTTGGCTGCTCCCTTGGAGCGCTCAGGGTGTGGATGGTCTGAGCTACCAGGGAACGGATGGAGGGTTCGCTGTCTTGCCGTAAGTTCTGAAGGGCTGTGACAGAAAGAAACAGAGCTGAGGTGAACTGCTGTGTCTGCAGAGACCCCCAGCATCCCCCCCAGACCATGCTCCCTACTCACCCCTGCAGATCTCAGCCACCTTCTCCTCGTGACGGTGCCTCAGGGGCCGCGCGGCAAGCCCTAAGCACAGAGCTCCGTCAGACCCCCCGCTCCCCAGCCCGCTCCCAGCAGCACAGCCCCCAGCCCAGCCGTCTCGGCTGCACGCCCTGCTCCCCCTCATCGGGGCTGACCCCAGGCAAGACCAGTAGCCGAGGGCGGTGGGACTGGGCAAGGTGGCCACCGAGCCCACCTGTGCGGGCAGGGGTGGGAGAGGGAGGCCAAGGCCCACATGAGCATCGGGGCTCGGACAGCCACCGGGCTGCTCTCGCCACTGGTGCAGCAGCGGGAATGGGGCCAGGCTGCCAAAAGGGAGCCCAGGGGCTGTGGCTCACCGAGGAACTTAATGGCCGCCTCTCGCAAGGAGATCTGAGCATCGTCCAGGTACTGCAGGCTCTGATCCAGGTACTCTTTGACCCTTCTGTCCTTCGCCAGCTGAGAGAGCACATGGGTATGGCATGCCATAGTCCCTGCCCAGCTGGCCGGAGCAGTCCCTCCTCCCAGCACCCCCCTCGTCGCTGAGACCCCTCCCTGCACCCAGTGAGAGGGGTGTGGAGAAGAGCCCCTGGGGCTCTGTTCTTTGGACAGGGAACAAGGATGCAGCTCCAGGCTCCGAGCTCCAGGCTGGAGCAGGGAAGGTGCAGCTGCAGAGCCCACAGCCCAGACACAGGGTCAGCTCTTGTCCAGCTGGGCCCTGGGGCTTGGGGGCTGTCCTCACCAAGCACTCTCCAATCCTCCAGGTCTGCTGGGTTGGCACCAGGCATTTGAGCTCCTTCCACTTGAGGAACTTTGCTGCAGCGAGGAGGGCTTCCTTGGCGGCCTGCAGAAGAGCAGTAGCTGGAGATGGCACCATGGCCTGGGGAAGGAGATCTGCCATCCCCCTCCCCTGGCTTTGTTCCTGGGGTGGTCCTGCCTGTAGGAAGCTGGGGCATGGCCTGGTCCAGGCACCACAGGTCTCTTGAGCACAGCCCTGAGGGTGAGGGACTGAGGCTTAAAGCCTCCGACACCTGCAGGGACAGCAGGGAAGCCTGCAGGGATGTGCCCATTCCTATCGCGGCCACGGGCTGCTGCAGAGCCCTGCTGGACCGGGTGGGGCAGGTGTTGGAAATATCCGTGCCAGCTCCTCTGCCCCTGCTTGCGCTGGCTCTGCAGGGACCCTTCCCAAGGGCTGCGCTGGAGCAGGGCTGAGTGGAGGGAGCGTAGCTGGGAGGGGACCCCACCTCCCCTTCCACCTCTGCAGGAGGCACTGGGGGATGAGGAAGGCAGTGGTGGGACCGGTGCAGGGTCGGAGAGGAACTCTGCCCTGTCTGCAGTGACTCGGGCAGCCAGACCCGAGGTGATGCACACTCCCAGAGCCCGACTGCCAGCAGCTCTTGCCGCTGGTGCCCAGGGGGTCAGCACGCCCTTCCTTGAGTCACCGGCCAGCTTTGAAATCTCTACCTCAGCCACGCTGTCCGTCTCGTCGTGCATGTGAAAAAAGAGCGGGAGCAGGGCCCTTCGCACTGCCTTCTTCATCCTCTTCTTGTCATTCTTCACCACAGTCTCCACCATGTCTCTGAAGATGCTGATGGAGAGCTCTCTCACCTGGCTGAAGTCCTGGTAGGGGGAAGGAGAGGGGCACTTGAGATCAAGAGCCACTCCCCGCTCACTGTGAGCATCAGCCCCAGGGCGAGAGCATGGCAGATGTGAGGGGAGATGCTCCGGGCTCGGGCTCTGCACACGGGTGCAGTGGCAATCTCTGGTCCAGCCTGGCAGCGCAGCTGCGGAGCACCCAGGGCTCCCAGAGCAGCTCTGGGGCTGCAGGTGCTTTGCACAGGGGCCAGGCTGGGCCCCAGCACTGGGGGCTTGGGGCACCTGGGGGCACCAGCCTGCCAGGGGAAGCTGTGCTGGGCTGCAGAGCCCGGAATTCTTCCCACGAGAGCCCAGGGGAGTGAACAAATCTGAAGGCTCTGGACATTGCCAAGTGCCCCTCTGCAGGGCTCAGGCTCCCTGGGCAGCCTTACACTTTTAAAGAGGGGCAGGAGCTTCTCTGCCAGCTGCACAGCAATGCGGCTGGCTTCCATCTGCTCCGAGTGATGCATCACGCTTTGGAGGAGCACCAGGACCTTTATCTTGATGTCTTCATTGCCCTTCTCCAGGACCTCCATCATGTCTGGCAGGAGGATCTGCATTGCTCTTGCCTGTATGAAACAGAACTTTTCCTTTTTGTGGAAAGGTCCGTGCCTGGGAAGCTCCCCAGGCAGCCATCGCCCCGCCGCGGCAGGGAGGGGTCTGGAGCAGCCACCCCCCCGCCTGCCTCCCAGCCAAGGCCACGCCACCACCGTGACCACTACTCCATTGCCAACACGGCTGCCCTTGATGACACCCTGCTCACCGTGTCCGGTCTGTCCGACAGCGTGATGAGGGCTCCAAGGAACAGGGAGACGGTTGCCAGGATTGGGCGACTCCGCCTGGAGGCTGGCGGCTGGAACAGACCCAGCAGTGAGATGCTGGCAGAGCCTGAGGGGCTCGCGGGAGGGGCCGGGGACTCTTCTGGTAACTCACAGCCGAGGTGCACGGGTCGCATGATTGGAGTTGGGTCAACAGCTCCTTCAAGACCTTCTCCATCGGCTGGGGCATGGAGAACAGCATGTCCCACATGGCGCGGGCAGCGCTGCAAGCCAGAGTGCGGTCAGCAGGCGGCCTGGGCACAGCAGCACGGCGGGTCGGCCCCACGTGGCGCAGACCCACCCCCGGGCTGGGACGCCCTGGGCAGCAGCGGTGCCCCCCGTGGGGCTGGGGAGGAGCGTAGCGGCTCTGGGCTGCCCTGGCCAGCTCCGGCTGCTGCAGGCCTGGCCGATCCACGGGGCTGGAGAGCGTGGTGGGGTGGGGAGCCCTGCTCCTTGGGGCGGGGGCCTGCAGCATTCCGTGCGTTCGGCTGGCCCAGAGTCTCCAGGCCCCTCTGCCCACAGGGAAGAAGCCCTCAAGGCTGTCAGGGTCAGTACCTGTCTCCTGGTAGTGAGAACTTCGACAGGCTGGTGACCACTTCTATGGGGTACTGGCTGGACATCAGGACAAGTAGCGACTCCACGCTCTGTCGGGCTGACTTTGCGTTGATGCATTCCAGGTTTTTGTGGATGCAGCTCATGATTCTTGACACCTGGAGGGGACACGGGTGAGGATGGCGCTGCCCTTCGAGTGCAGCCACTTCCTCAGCGGCCCCTCCCATCCCTCTCTGCTCGCTTACGGTGGCTTCAGGTGCACGAGACACCCAGTTTGGGAGGGAGGGATGGGATGGAGGCAGGAACATGGCCTGACAGGGCTGAAAAGCAGGGCCATCCAGCCACTTACATCATCCAGCAAGAAGTTAGGGTCTTCCATGACTTTGTGTAGCATGTTTTTTGGCACCTGCTTGTCAAAGATGCTGGAGTCCGTCATCGCCTCGATGGCCACAAGGATAATGTCTGCCTTCTCAAAAGGTCTGAGGTATTTTGCAAGGAACTATGGGAGGAAGGAAGGGAGCAAAGACGTATCACCCTGAGTGCCCTGGTGGTGCTGCTTAGCGGGGTAGCGCAAGCAGCCCTGACCAGAGATGTCCAGCAGTGCTGGTGGCAGTGCCCGCTGGAAAGCTGGCAGCAGGGGCTGCAGTCCCTAAACAGGGGAGGGTGAGAAGAGAGGGCCCCCAGGGTGAGGGAGGAAGGTTGGGCTCCTGGGCACAGTGTGCTGGTCCTGCAGAGAACCAGGGCTCGCTGGTGGCCAGGAGGGCTGGAGCTACTGCTGGGACACTGGAGTGCAGCCCTGGCATCATCCCTGCTCAGGGACAGCAGCAACCCTCTCACCAGGGACAGGGAGGCCGTGCCAGCACCGGTCGTTCTGGATGCCTTTGCTCACACAAATGCCCTGCTGATGCCAGGGACAAGAGTCTCAGCAAGGGAGGAGCTCATTACCATGTCTTTGCTGGTGGGCCACTGCTTCTGGGAGCCGGTCTCAGGTTTCTGCTGGCCCTGCTGTTCTCCCTTTTTTAGCCTTGTCCTGCCTGAACAGTGAGGGAAACACAGAAGAGTTAGTAAGACACAGGAGCTTTGCCAGCAAGCTCACCAACTGCCCTGAGTACTGCTTGCAGGACAAGCGGTCAGGGAGATTTCTGGAGGGCATCAGGAATAGCTTCGTGCTATGAACACTGGAGGGACCAGCTGGGCTGATGCACGCATGGAGCTGCGCTGCACCAACAGGGAAGACATGGCTTTGGGACATGTGATCAATGGTAGCTTTGGCTGTGGGGACCACAAAAAGAGTGAGGTTTGAGATCCTGAAAGAAGGGAGGAAGGAGAGCAGCAGAAAACAGATCCTGAGCTGCAGGAGAGCTCCCAGATGGTATTCGAAAAGAAAGCAGCTGTGAGGGGCAAAGGAGGTCAGAAAGAGAAGCAGACCTATCAGGAGATGTCTGTGTGTGGAAAGATGAAGCCCACTACAGCTTCTCTTACTTTCTTGATTCCAGATGAACTCATGGAGGTAAAAAGAGCATCCAAAGCTCGACATCTTGTCTTATCATTGGAGTATGCTAAAAGGTGGAGATGTCCCAACACCCGTCCAAAGGCTGGGATCTGGATGTCTCCATAGCAGACAGGGCCGTGCGTGTATCTTTTAACGTCATGCCAGTGCTGGGTGAGGGAAGCAGAGAGCAGGAGGGTTGAGGGCAGGCAGCTGGTGCCAAAGCCCCGAACCCCAGCGTGTGTCCAGGGCTGGACCCCTGGCGAGCCAGGGCTTTGCAGGGCCATGCCGGCGGCGGGTCTCAGACCAGCCAGCTGGGCCGTAGCCCTGCGCAGGGAGAGCTGCAGGCTGCGCCGGTGTGCAGGGAGGGGAGATGGCCAGGCTGGAGGGGGCCCAGCTCCTTACCTTCAGTGAGGGATTGTGGGCCAGCAAAGCACTTAGTGTCCGGATCCTCCCCAAGGCCCTTTTCCGCACAGCTGCTGACTCAGAGCTGGTGAACTCCAGCAGCATCTGGGAAGAGAGAAGCTGCTGGTGTGCCCTGGGAGCAGACACCCGCTCCAGCAGAAGCAGCACTGCTCGACTCCTGGGCCAGACTCGCAAAGTCCATCAAGGCTTCCTCTGATCTCCAGCAAAGCCTGTAATGGGGTTCCTGCCCCTAGGGTCCCTCGCAGACTTCTAATTTTGGGATAAGTCCCCCGGGCCAACCTCGTGGCCAGGCAGGAAGGCAGATGCCACCCTCTGCAGGCACTGTGCTCCAGAAGAGCCTGGTGGGCAGGCCCTGCTGACCCAAGGGAGGTGGGCACCCTCCCTGCAGTGTGCTCTCTCTGCATGACACTAGGGTGGGGACCATCCACTCAAGGAGTGGACAATCTCTTCCCTCCAGGTGAGGAACAACCCCACTCTTTGCCATACCAGACCTGGAAGATACCCTGCAGCTCCTCGCACACTCTGCAGGAAGAAAGGTTGAGCACCACCCTCTCCAGCATGATGTCCATGGCTTCCATGGTCTGCAAGGAAGACAAAGATTTGTAGCAGGGTTTCCCGCTGTCCCTCTCACCCCACAGAGACCGATGAGAAATCCCAGAGCCACGAGAGGACTCCCACACCGCCTCGCAGTGCCTGGGAGAGGCCCAAGGGCCGACAATTTGCTGCGGTGCGGGCCGTTGTAAGGGGATGAAGGGAGGAGGTGGGAAAGCAAAGCCAAGCCCCTGCCCTGCCTTGGCTCTCTGGCCATACGGCAGCACGGGGTGGCCAGGGAGCAGCCCAGAGGGACTGGCGGCTCCTGGAGCTCACCCAGCCCTTACCGCAAGGTAGAAGCCCTTTTTTTCCTCTTCTGGAGGAAGCTCGAAGACACTTGTGAAGCAGGCATATATAAGGCTTTGCTCTTTGCCCACCAGCACATTCTCCAGTAAGCTGAAAGAGAGAGAGGGGCCAGTGGGACACTGGTGCTGGGAGCAATGCCTCAAAGCTTCATGCAGGTGGACACAGACCTCTGGGACAGGGGTCCCCAGAAGGGGTGGACAAGCACCTCAATGCGGTGATGGCACGCATGGCTTGCAGCCGCACTGCTGTGGCGCAGTGTGTCCCTGGCTCCTCTTCTATCAGCACCTGCAGAGCACAACTGGGATGGGACCTGGCAGCTGCCAGCACCCACGACCACCAGACTCTTGCCCTGCCCACAGGCTGTCCTCACAAGGAGCTGGTGCCGGGAGGCCTTGTCCCGTTCCTCCAAGCCTCTGCACGTCCCCACACCTTGATTTTCTCAGCCAGCTCGTATTCCTGGCAGAAGACATCCATGCCCTGAGACAAGCCAATGTGCCTGGCATTTGTGCACAGGTTGTAGACGCTATTAGGAACTTCATCTTCTCATCCTCCTCCTGGCAGATGGGAGACAGACAGACAAACAGGGAGCATGAGAGGGAGGACATGCGTGCCAGTGGGACCAGAGCAGTGGAGGTGCTGTGCCGTGTGGGACACCTGGGAGAAGCAGCTCTGCCAGCCAGCACACCCCCAGCAGCAGAGCCACTGGCGCTCTTCTCTGAGATACGACCAGGTCACCATCCTCTTCGTCCGAGTGCAGCCTGCTGCAGATACGAGTGCAGTGTGTCTCTGCCTGGTCCTCCAGAATGGCAGCCAGATCATTCAAGACATCCCTTTTGGTGCCACACAGGGAAGGGAGAAGCTTTTGCCAGGGATGATGTTGCCTTCAGCTGCCCTAACAAAGTGCCACCTGTCCTTGGTCCCTACTTGGTTGATATCTTTGGGGTGGAAAGCAGGGTGAGGTGCTGCATGCTCCCTGCCTTGCTGCAGACCTGGTACAAAGGTTCCTTTCATCTGTGGAGCTGCTGACACCCTGGGGGCTAAACAGATCCCTGTCTTTGGGATCAGGAAAGAGATTTCCTTCTGCCAGACTGATGGAGAGCTTTGGTGGTGGGTTCTCCCACTTGTACTCCTGAGTTCCTTTCTTGGCAGCATCTGGGTGTAGACCACGCAAATGTCTGGACCCACGGGATGCCTTTAATCCTTCAGTGTCCTCCTGTAGGAGGGCTCTGGAGGCTCTAGATAGGCCTGGAACGTGTAGAATGTGTCTGGGAGGATCTGGGGGGTCTCTAGGATGAGCCTAAGGCTGTAGGAGGGCTCTGGGGACCCTAGGATAGGCCTGGGGAGTGTGAAGCGGTTCTGGGAGGATCTGTGAATCTCTACGCCTGGAGGGATGTAGAATGGGTTTGGGGGGGATCTGGTCTCTAGGATGTGTCTGGGGGCTGTAGGAGGGGTCTAGGGGCTCTAGGATAAGTCTGGGGAGGTGTAGAATGGGTCTGGGGGGATCTGGCAGTCTCTAGGATGGGTCTGTGGGCTGTAGGAGGGGTCTAGGGGCTCTAGGATAGGTGGGAGAGGTGTAGAATGGATCTGGGGGAATCTGCTGGTCTCTAGGATGGCTCTGGGGCCTCTAGGAGGGGTCTGAGGGCACTAGGATAGGCCTGCGGGGAGTGTAAAATGGTTCTGGGGGGATCTGTTAATCTCTAGGATGGGTCTGGGGGGTTTTAAGCGGTCTGGGGGCTCTAAGAAATGTCTGGAGCTCAACAATAGGACTCGGGGGGTATATAAAGGGTCTTGGGGCATCTGAGGGTCTCTAGATGGTCTGAGAGCTGTAGAAGGGGTCTGGGGGCTCTAGGATAGGCCTGGGGGGGATTTAGAATCATTCTGGGGCATCTGGGGGTAACTAGGATGGGACTGAGAGCTCTAGGATGGGTCTGGGGGTTCTCGATAGACATGGAGGGGTGTAGAATGGGTTTGGGGGGATCTGGGTCTCTTAAGTTGGGTCTGGGGGCTGTAGGAGGGATATGGGGGCGCTAGGATAGGCCTTGGGAGGTATAGAAAGGGTCTGTGGTCATCTGGGGGTCTTAGGATTGGTCTGGGGACTTTAGGAGGGATCTGAAGGCTCTAGGAGAGTCGGTGGGGGTAGAATGGGTCTGGGGAGATCTGGGCTTATTTA
This sequence comes from Tauraco erythrolophus, assembly GCF_009769465.1. NCBI lineage: Eukaryota > Metazoa > Chordata > Aves > Musophagiformes > Musophagidae > Tauraco > Tauraco erythrolophus. The sequence continues at coordinate 82,606 of NC_141483.1, forward strand.
GGATGAGTCTGGGGGCTGTGGGAGAGGTCTGTGGACTCTAGGATAGGCCTTGGGGGATGTAAAATGGGTTTGGGGGCATCTGGGGTGTCTAGAATGAGGCTGTGGGCTCTAAGAGAGGTCTGGGGTCTCTAGGATACGCCTGGAGAGATGTAGAATGGGTTTGGGGGATCTGGGGTCTCTAGGATTGGTCTGGGGGCTGTAGGAGGGGTCTGGGGGCACTAGGATAGGTCTGGGTGGGTACAGAAAGGATCTGGGGCCATCTGAGGGTCTCTAGGATGGGTCTGTGGGCTGTAGGAGGGGTCTGCGGACTCAAGGAGAGGCCTGTGGGGTGTAGAATGAGTTTGGGGGATCTGGCGGTCTCTAGGATGTGTCTGGGGGCTGTAGGAGGGGTCTGGGGGCTCTAGGATAGGTATGGAGTGGTGTAGAATTGGTCCGGGAGATCTGTGGGTCTCTAGGAGGGGTCTGGGGTGTCTAGGATAGGCCTGGGTGGGGTTAGAATGGGTCTGGGGGGATCTGGGTTATCCAGGATGCATCTGTGGGCCTCTAGGCATTACCCAACAATGAAGGGGTTATAACTTTTGTAAGAATTCATGAAGGGTTTAGTAGCGGTTTGCACACACCTAAGGAACAGAAGAAGATGAGCATCCCTGAAGCTGCCGGGAGCGATGAGAAGGGAGATTCTATCCAGAACTGTCTGCCCTTGGAGGGAACATCCCAAGAAACGGATCACCTCTGTTCTCATGTTTCTCTGAGCTGTGAACATGTGCAGCAGTGACGTGGGAAAAAGGAATTCCAGCAGGGGGAGAATCGTGACCACCAACTCACGGACCACCTGCCCTGAACGTACCCCAGACCCAAAAGAAAGGGGCGGAGGAGGAACTGAGCATGCGGAGGAATTTCATGTAAAGCGAGAGAGAACTGGACCCTATAAGTAGCGTTCCAAGCGAGATTCTTTGAGCTCTCCTGGATCACAGTGAGCGGCATCTCCCCTCAGCTGGACACCTCTCCTGGATCACGGTGACCACATCTCCCCCCAGCTGGGACACCTCTCAGGTTCCAACTCTGCAGATCATCTGCTGACAAAGCTGACGGAGGGGCGAGCAAGGTGCCCTCCTCGAGTGTAAACCATCACCTGCTGAGGAATGCCGATGCCTTGTGAGTGTTTACTCCAACCTCCAGAGGGAATGTCGCCTGTAGGAGCCTCTTCCACCCCCTCTACCCACCGGCGTGTCTGAAGGTGCATGTTTGCCTTCAGGAGCCTGGTGTCTGTGTTTCACTGGATCCAGCCTTCCGTCTGTCTGTACAGACACACTTCTGACACTGGCATTTGTAAATGCTATCTTATTAAAAAAAATTGTAACCTCTGTACTATTTCCAATACAAAATAAGGACCCCTATTCGATAATATTCCCTCTGGAATCCCAAATCTAGGAATTGTTTCTCTTAACATCATTGTATTACTTCTCTAGTTTTGTTGGTTCAACACGGGAAAGCTTCAGGCCATCCTGAAAGGGCTCTAGGAGGGGTCTGGGAGCTCTAGGATAGGCCTGAGGGGGGTGTAGAATGGGTCTGGGAGTATCTAGGGATCTCTAGGATCAGTCTGGGCGCTGTAGGATGGGTCTGGGGGATCTAGGATAGGCCTGGGGCGATGTAGAATGGTCTAGGGGGATCTGGGAGTCTCTAGGATCGGTCTGGGTACTATATGAGGGGTCTGGGGGCTCTAGGGTAGGCCTAGAGAGGTGTAGAATGGGTTTGGGGGAATCTGGGAGTCTCCAAGATGACTCTGTGGGCTCTAGGAGGGGTCTGGGATTGGTCTAGAGGGTGTAGAATGGATCTGGGGGGACCTGGGGTTCTCTTAAGTTGGGTCTGGGGGCTGTAGAGGTGTCGGGGCACTAGGATAGGTCTCTAGGATAGGCCTGGGGAGATGTAGAGTGGGTCTGGGGAAGATCTGGGGTATCTAGGATGGGTCTGGGAGTTGTAGGAGCAGTCTGGAGACTCCAGGATAGGCCGGGGACGGCATAGAATTGGTCTGGGTAAATATGGGGGTCTCTAGGATGGGTTTGGGGTTTGAAGAGAGGTCTGGGGTCTAGGATAGGCCTGCAGAAATGTAGAATGGGTCTGGGGGTATCTGGGGGTCTCTAGCATGGGTCTGGAGGCTGTAGAGGGGTCTGGAGGCATCTGGGCATCTCTAGGGAAGGGTCTGGAGGCTGTAGGAGGGGTCTGGGGGTCTGTAGGAAAGGTCTGGGTGAGTATAAAGTGGTTCTGGGGTATCTGTGAATCTCTAGGATGGGTCTCAGGGTTTTAAGACGGGTCTGGAGGCTCTAGGATAGGCCTGAGGAAATGTACATGTGTCTGGGGATTCTGGAGGTCTCTAAGATGGATCTGGGGGCTGTAGGAGGGGGCTGGGGGCTTAGGATAGGCCTAGAATGGTGTAGACTGGGTCTGGGGGGATGTGGTGGTCTTAGAAATGGGTCTAGGGGCGTAGGAGGAATCTGGGGGCTCTATGATAGGTATGGAGGGGTGTAGAAGGGTGGGGAGATCTGGGGTCTCGAGGATGGGTCTGGGGGCTGTAGGAGGGGTCTGGGCACTCTACGATAAGCGTGGAGGGGTGTAGAATGGGTCTGGGAGGATCGCAGGTCTCTGGGATGGGTCTGAGGGCTCTAAGAAGATTCTGGACCTCTAAGATAGGCCTGGGGAGAATAGAAGTGGTGTGGGGGCATCTGGGAGTCTCTAGGATGGGTCTGGGAGCTGTTGGAGAGGTCGGGGACTCTAGGAGGAGTCTGGGGTGGTGTAGAAAATGTCTGCAAAAATTAGGGGTCTCTAGGAGGGTCTAGGGGCTCTAGGAGGGGTTTGGGGCTCTAGGATAGGCCTGGGAGTTGTAGAATGGGTCTGGGGGATCTGGGGTTTCTAGGATGGGTCTGGGAGTTGTAGGAGGGGTCTGGAGGCTCAGGATAAACCAGGGACAGTGTAGATGGTCTGGGTAATCTGGGGGTCTCTAGGATGGGTTTGGGCGTTTGAAAAGAGGTCTAGGGGCTTAGTATAGGCTGTGGAAGTTTAGAATGGGTCTGGAGGTATCTGGGGGCCTCTAGGATGAATCTGGGGGGCTGTAAAATGGTTCTTGGGGGATCTGTGAATCTGTAGGATGGGTCTGGGTCTTGTAAGAGGAGTCTGGGGGCTCTAGGATAGGCCTTGGGATGTGTAGAATGGGTCTGGAGGGGATGTGGGATTTCTAGGAGGGGTCTGGGGGCTTGATGAGGAATTTGGGGGCTCTAGGATAGACCTGGGGGTGTAGAATGGGTCTGGGGGCATCTGGGGTTCTCTAGGACGGGCCGGGGGCTATAGGAGGGGTCTGGGGGTTTCTCTGTGTTGTTTTAAACCAAGGAACCATGGATGCCTCATCACCCAGCTACTGCATCTTTCTATGTTTGTTTTAAGAAATAATGGAACTGTCACAGACACCATCTATGCTGCTTGGAAACCCCTTGCCCCTTCCATCTGGATTGAATACCAAGGGTCCCACTCAGTGGAGGGAAGGAAAATTAACAATGATTGTTATAGGGTAAAATTTTGATAAGGTTATCTAACTAGTGAAACCAATCACTTTAAAGGTCAAATTTAAGAGCGAGAATAATATGCAATTTTATGTAAAAGAACTTTGGTAACAATGATTCGACAAAATGAGAGTCTAAAAACCTATGGATTTTGGTGCTGAGGTGGACATGTTTGGACGGAGCCACCCCACAGAGCACGTTTTTTCTAGAAGAATCCCCTTTTGTGATTGTTTTTTCCTTTCAGTTCCCGTACCGTGCCCTCAGGGTCGAGGGAGGTTTCCCATCCACTTGCTCATGTCCTCTCTGTGGTCATGCAGGAAGAAACACAGGTTACCGCATGGGTGTGCATCTGTGTTGCCTCTCTTGATCAGGGAACTCTTACTCTAACAGCTGAGACACAGGTCTGCACAGCTGGAGAGTGGGACGTGCTCTTGAATTGCTGGAACCTGGGACAGTTTCTCCACAGCCACAATGCAGGCCTGTACGGAGGAAGAGATACTTCCTTTGTGTTGCTGGAGTTGACAGCCAAGTCTGGCCACTGTTCGTTCCCACCTTCTCTCCATGACATTACTGCCAATCAGTGGCATACGATGCTGGTGCACTCTGTAGAAATTTCTGCCACATGGACTGGTTGCACAGGAACTTCGTCTGGATCGTCCATAACTGACTCATTATTAAGGTGGTTGTAAATCACCTCCAGCACGGCTAACTCCCCAGGAAGGCGGCTGAAATCCATTCGCATATCTCACAGCTCCCCCTGGGATAGAGATCGGATGATCACAGTCTCATGTTTGGGCTTGCCTCTTCCTCCTCTGTTCTCGTGATGACCCTGGGTCATCTCCATCCCTCAGAAGCGAGCGATTTCTTTATGCACTTCTTCTGTACAGGGGCGACTGATACGGCAACAGGGGGTTCCCAGTTCAGCTGCAGCGTCCGTCATTCCGTAACAGATCCAGGGACCTCATCTTCCCCTCGAGGGTGCCGAGCAGTGTCTGCCAAGGCAGCTCGGCAGACGTGGGCCAGGCCCAGCACATTGCATGATCTGGGTCTCCCAGGGGGTGACAGCCCACTTTTTCCAAACAATTCTATCGGTTTTTCAGATTTTGCACTTGTTCAGAGATGAAGTTCCAAAACACTGGAGATACCAACTGCCTCAGGCGTTTGCCCATGCTTTCCCCCACACCCTGCCACTCCTGACGGTGTGGCCTCAGAGAGCATCTCCCTGTGACACGTTAAATAGTTGGTTAGCCCCAGACAAAACCTGAAACACCTCCGGCAGGCAGAGCATTAACACCGTGCTGGCTAGGACACTCCCAGAATACTAAAAATCCGCAAAGACCGTAGTAATTAGCCGGAACGCGAAGGGTGGGGTGAGGAACTGGGGGAAGGGACCCTCCCCTGCCTTTCCCAGGGACTGGGCATGGTCACTGGCAAACAGGAGCGGTGGCAACTGAGATATGGGCACGATGCCAACGCCACTGAGATATGGGCATGATGCCAACGCCACGTACAGGGACCAGCCCTGCCGTGTGGCAGGGCTGTGATGGTGTCATAAACCGATAGGAGACAGGACAGCACCAGGAGAGCCCGACGCTCTCCCAGCGGGGATGGACAGCCCCGCAGTGAATACGTGGGGCAGGTAAACATTTCCATAGCACAGCCACAGCAACAACCGAAACGACGTTGTGACCGGCCACCGTGTAACCAACACCACAAACACGTGTAACAAGTCAGGTTTTTAACACACTCTAGTCGAATTTTGTCGTTACGCCAACGCTTTGTGCCCCACGTTGGGTGCCAAGAAGGACTGGCATGGCTTAGCCCAGCTGGCAGCTCAGCAGCCACGCTGCTGCGCTCACTGCTTCCCACCCCCGGTGGGATGGGAGAAGAAAATTGGAAGAAAGAAAGTAAAACACGTGGGTTGGGATAAGAACGGTTTAACAAAACAGTGTGAAAAAAACGAGAAAAGAGTAAACCCAAGGATTTAATAAAACAATGTAAAAAGAAACTGCGAAAACAATAGTGTAAAAAAGAATCAATAAAGAGTAAAAACCCCAATAATAATATTAATAAAAGACAGCAGTACCAAAGGAGTGGTACAAATGCTCACCATGCCGATCTTGGAACCCGGAAGCCGAGTCAGAACGATGGGAAAAAGCCCCTCCCTTGGCTGGCTCCCTCAGTTCATAGTCTCAGGGCATGGAATAGCCCAATGACTAATTCAGTCGGTTGCCCAAGCTGTGCCCCCTCCCACTTTTCCTGTGGAAGGTTAACTCTATCCCAGCCAAACCCAGGGCAGTGGTGGAAGTTTGTTAAATAATGATTGATTTCTGCTTAGGAAACAGTCTTCGATCTGTATTTAATTGGGAATTGGTTTACTTGAACAGTGAGCCCAAGAGCTCCAGGAGAAAGGTAAATGGCATTCAACGAATCCGACAGATGGGGCTTGTTCTGGGCCCCTGAAGAGGCAGGACGGGAGCAGGACCATCCAGACAGCAAACATTGTGTGCAGCTGTGTCGTGACAGTAACGACCACGCTCGGACGTCTGGCAAACGTCCCTGGCGCGTGTGGACCTTATGGATGGTGAAACATTGAACGCCTGCACGTGGCATAAATTTAAAAGCTTACGTACACAAGTCATGTACAGTGGTTTTGTTTTCGCGGAGTATAAAGCCCGGCAAGCTCCGGGGCTGGCCCAGAAGCCTCACCTACAGGTGGACGCACCGTGTAGGAACTTCCCAGTTCTTCCTGAGACTTCCTGAGAGACTCTGGCACCGGCTGCAATGGAGCTCCCCAGCCAAAATGTGGGCCTGCATGATGACATTAACGTGGTAATTGGTGATGTATCCTTTTCTTACTCACTGTGACGCTTCACAGCAATGATTTGATGAATTGCTCATATTGCTTTCTTCTCATATTCTGCATGAGCACTAGTACCTTTTCCTTTTATCATATTCCATGTTATTCTCCTTTATTATATTGTAATTTAATGAACTACGTTTACTTTTACATTTAATTTTGAGTCCGTTTTCACTTGGTATCCAGCCAGTCAGCAAAACAGTGAACAAAGGCAGCTGCTTGTGGGAAAAGCCTCCTGGAGGGGTGAGCTTGTAAAACAAGCTGGGGGCAGGGTGTGCTGGGGGGGGCTGTCCCGCAGGCAGCGGCAGAGGCCGGGAGTGATGCTGTCTGCTCAGGGCGCTGCACGTCTGAAGGACACCATGGGTTTGTGCTTCTTGGTCCTGCTTTATGAAGATGCAGCCATTCAGCTGTGGAAAGTCGCACCTCTGCCTGGCTTAGCAGCACCAGCAGCACAGTGCTCTCAGGATGCGTCTTGATCTTGGCTGCTCCCTTGGAGCGCTCAGGGTGTGGATGGTCTGAGCTACCAGGGAACGGATGGAGGGTTCGCTGTCTTGCCGTAAGTTCTGAAGGGCTGTGACAGAAAGAAACAGAGCTGAGGTGAACTGCTGTGTCTGCAGAGACCCCCAGCATCCCCCCCAGACCATGCTCCCTACTCACCCCTGCAGATCTCAGCCACCTTCTCCTCGTGACGGTGCCTCAGGGGCCGCGCGGCAAGCCCTAAGCACAGAGCTCCGTCAGACCCCCCGCTCCCCAGCCCGCTCCCAGCACAGCCCCCAGCCCAGCCGGCTCGGCTGCACGCCCTGCTCCCCCTCATCGGGGCTGACCCCAGGCAAGACCAGTAGCCGAGGGCGGTGGGACTGGGCAAGGTGGCCACCGAGCCCACCTGTGCGGGCAGGGGTGGGAGAGGGAGGCCAAGGCCCACATGAGCAGCGGGGCTCGGACAGCCACCGGGCTGCTCTCGCCACTGGTGCAGCAGCGGGAATGGGGCCAGGCTGCCAAAAGGGAGCCCAGGGGCTGTGGCTCACCGAGGAACTTAATGGCCGCCTCTCGCAAGGAGATCTGAGCATCGTCCAGGTACTGCAGGCTCTGATCCAGGTACTCTTTGACCCTTCTGTCCTTCGCCAGCTGGAGAGAGCACATGGGTATGGGCATGCCATAGTCCCTGCCCAGCTGGCCGGAGCAGTCCCTCCTCCCAGCACCCCCCTCGTCGCTGAGACCCCTCCCTGCACCCAGTGAGAGGGGTGTGGAGAAGAGCCCCTGGGGCTCTGTTCTTTGGACAGGGAACAAGGATGCAGCTCCAGGCTCCGAGCTCCAGGCTGGAGCAGGGAAGGTGCAGCTGCAGAGCCCACAGCCCAGACACAGGGTCAGCTCTTGTCCAGCTGGGCCCTGGGGCTTGGGGGCTGTCCTCACCAAGCACTCTCCAATCCTCCAGGTCTGCTGGGTTGGCACCAGGCATTTCAGCTCCTTCCACTTGAGGAACTTTGCTGCAGCGAGGAGGGCTTCCTTGGCGGCCTGCAGAAGAGCAGTAGCTGGAGATGGCACCATGGCCTGGGGAAGGAGATCTGCCATCCCCCTCCCCTGGCTTTGTTCCTGGGGTGGTCCTGCCTGTAGGAAGCTGGGGCATGGCCTGGTCCAGGCACCACAGGTCTCTTGAGCACAGCCCTGAGGGTGAGGGACTGAGGCTTAAAGCCTCCGACACCTGCAGGGACAGCAGGGAAGCCTGCAGGGATGTGCCCATTCCTATCGCGGCCACGGGCTGCTGCAGAGCCCTGCTGGACCGGGTGGGGCAGGTGTTGGAAATATCCGTGCCAGCTCCTCTGCCCCTGCTTGCGCTGGCTCTGCAGGGACCCTTCCCAAGGGCTGCGCTGGAGCAGGGCTGAGTGGTAGGGAGCGTAGCTGGGAGGGACCCCACCTCCCTTCCACCTCGCAGAGGCACTGGGGGATGGGAAGGCAGTGGTGGGACCGGTGCAGGGTCGGAGAGGAACTCTGCCCTGTCTGCAGTGACTCGGGCAGCCAGACCCGAGGTTGATGCACACCCCAGAGCCCGACTGCCAGCAGCTCTTGCCGCTGGTGCCCAGGGAGTCAGCACGCCCTTCCTTGAGTCACCGGCCAGCTTTGAAATCTCTACCTCAGCCACGCTGTCCGTCTCGCGTGCATGTGAAAAAAGAGCGGGAGCAGGGCCCTTCGCACTGCCCTTCTTCATCCTCTTCTTGTCATTCTTCACCACAGTCTCCACCATGTCTCTGAAGATGCGATGGAGAGCTCTCTCACCTGGCTGAAGTCCTGGTAGGGGGAAGGAGAGGGGCACTTGAGATCAAGAGCCACTCCCCGCTCACTGTGAGCATCAGCCCCAGGGCGAGAGCATGGCAGATGTGAGGGGAGAGCTCCGGGCTCGGGCTCTGCACACGGGTGCAGTGGCAATCTCTGGTCAGCCTGGCAGCGCAGCTGCGGAGCACCCAGGGCTCCCAGAGCAGCTCTGGGGGCTGCAGGTGCTTTGCACAGGGGCCAGGCTGGGCCCCAGCACTGGGGGCTTGGGGCACCTGGGGGCACCAGCCCTGCCAGGGGAAGCTGTGCTGGGCTGCAGAGCCCGGAATTCTTCCCACGAGAGCCCAGGGAGTGAACAAATCTGAAGGCTCTGGACATTGCCAAGTGCCCCTCTGCAGGGCTCAGGCTCCTGGGCAGCCTTACACTTTTAAAGAGGGGCAGGAGCTTCTCTGCCAGCTGCACAGCAATGCGGCTGGCTTCCATCTGCTCCGAGTGATGCATCACGCTTTGGAGGAGCACCAGGACCTTTATCTTGATGTCTTCATTGCCCTTCTCCAGGACCTCCATCATGTCTGGCAGGAGGATCTGCATTGCTCTTGCCTGTATGAAACAGAAACTTTCCTTTTTGTGGAAAGGTCCGTGCCTGGGAAGCTCCCCAGGCAGCCATCGCCCCGCCGCGGCAGGGAGGGGTCTGGAGCAGCCACCCCCCCCGCCTGCCTCCCAGCCAAGGCCACGCCACCACCGTGACCACTACTCCATTGCCAACACGGCTGCCCTTGATGACACCCTGCTCACCGTGTCCGGTCTGTCCGACAGCGTGATGAGGGCTCCAAGGAACAGGGAGACGGTTGCCAGGATTGGGCGACTCCGCCTGGAGGCTGGCGGCTGGAACAGACCCAGCAGTGAGATGCTGGCAGAGCCTGAGGGGCTCGCGGGAGGGGCCGGGGACTCTTCTGGTAACTCACAGCCGAGGTGCACGGGTCGCATGATTGGAGTTGGGTCAACAGCTCCTTCAAGACCTTCTCCATCGGCTGGGGCATGGAGAACAGCATGTCCCACATGGCGCGGGCAGCGCTGCAAGCCAGAGTGCGGTCAGCAGGCGGCCTGGGCACAGCAGCACGGCGGGTCGGCCCCACGTGGCGCAGACCCACCCCGGGCTGGGACGCCCTGGGCAGCAGCGGTGCCCCCCGTGGGGCTGGGAGGAGCGTAGCGGCTCTGGGCTGCCCTGGCAGCTCCGGCTGCTGCAGGCCTGGCCGATCCACGGGGCTGGAGAGCGTGGTGGGGTGGGAGCCCTGCTCCTTGGGGCGGGGGCCTGCAGCATTCCGTGCGTTCGGCTGGCCCAGAGTCTCCAGGCCCCTCTGCCACAGGGAAGAAGCCCTCAAGGCTGTCAGGGTCAGTACCTGTCTCCTGGTAGTGAGAACTTCGACAGGCTGGTGACCACTCTATGGGGTACTGGCTGGACATCAGGACAAGTAGCGACTCCACGCTCTGTCGGGCTGACTTTGTGTTGATGCATTCCAGGTTTTTGTGGATGCCAGCTCATGATTCTTGACACCTGGAGGGGACACGGGTGAGGATGGCGCTGCCCTTCGAGTGCAGCCACTTCCTCAGCGGCCCCTCCCATCCCTCTCTGCTCGCTTACGGTGGCTTCAGGTGCACGAGACACCCAGTTTGGGAGGGAGGGATGGGATGGAGGCAGGAACATGGCCTGACAGGGCTGAAAAGCAGGGCCATCCAGCCACTTACATCATCCAGCAAGAAGTTAGGGTCTTCCATGACTTTGTGTAGCATGTTTTTTGGCACCTGCTTGTCAAAGATGCTGGAGTCCGTCATCGCCTCGATGGCCACAAGGTAATGTCTGCCTTCTCAAAAGGTCTGAGGTATTTTGCAAGGAACTATGGGAGGAAGGAAGGGAGCAAAGACGTATCACCCCTGAGTGCCCTGGTGGTGCTGCTTAGCGGGGTAGCGCAAGCAGCCCTGACCAGAGATGTCCAGCAGTGCTGGTGGCAGTGCCCGCTGGAAAGCTGGCAGCAGGGGCTGCAGTCCCTAAACAGGGAGGGTGAGAAGAGAGGGCCCCAGGGTGAGGGAGGAAGGTGGGCTCCTGGGCACAGTGTGCTGGTCCTGCAGAGAACCAGGGCTCGCTGGTGGCCAGGAGGGCTGGAGCTAATGCTGGGACACTGGAGTGCAGCCCTGGCATCATCCCTGCTCAGGGACAGCAGCAACCCTCTCACCAGGGACAGGGAGGCCGTGCCAGCACCGGTCGTTCTGGATGCCTTTGCTCACACAAATGCCCTGCTGATGCCAGGGACAAGAGTCTCAGCAAGGGAGGAGCTCATTACCATGTCTTTGCTGGTGGGCCACTGCTTCTGGGAGCCGGTCTCAGGTTTCTGCTGGCCCTGCTGTTCTCCCTTTTTTAGCCTTGTCCTGCCTGAACAGTGAGGGAAACACAGAAGAGTTAGTAAGACACAGGAGCTTTGCCAGCAAGCTCACCAAACTGCCCTGAGTACTGCTTGCAGGACAAGCGGTCAGGGAGATTTCTGGAGGGCATCAGGAATAGCTTCGTGCTATGAACACTGGAGGGACCAGCTGGGCTGATGCACGCATGGAGCTGCGCTGCACCAACAGGGAAGACATGGCTTTGGGACATGGTGATCAATGTAGCTTTGGCTGTGGGGACCACAAAAGAGTGAGGTTTGAGATCCTGAAAGAAGGGAGGAAGGAGAGCAGCAGAAAACAGATCCTGAGCTGCAGGAGAGCTCCCAGATGGTATTCGAAAAGAAAGCAGCTGTGAGGGGCAAAGGAGGTCAGAAAGAGAAGCAGACTATCAGGAGATGTCTGTGTGTGGAAAGATGAAGCCCACTACAGCTTCTCTTACTTTCTTGATTCCAGATGAACTCATGGAGGTAAAAAAGAGCATCCAAAGCTCGACATCTTGTCTTATCATTGGAGCATGCTAAAAGGTGGAGATGTCCCAACACCCGTCCAAAGGCTGGGATCTGGATGTCTCCATAGCAGACAGGGCCGTGCGTGTATCTTTTAACGTCATGCCAGTGCTGGGTGAGGGAAGCAGAGAGCAGGAGGGTTGAGGGCAGGCAGCTGGTGCCAAAGCCCCGAACCCCAGCGTGTGGCCAGGGCTGGACCCCTGGCGAGCCAGGGCTTTGCAGGGCCATGCCGGCGGCGGGTCTCAGACCAGCCAGCTGGGCCGTAGCCCTGCGCAGGGAGAGCTGCAGGCTGCGCCGTGTGTGCAGGGAGGGGAGATGGCCAGGCTGGAGGGGGCCCAGCTCCTTACCTTCAGTTGAGGGATTGTGGGCCAGCAAAGCACTTAGTGTCCGGATCCTCCCCAAGGCCCTTTTCCGCACAGCTGCTGACTCAGAGCTGGTGAACTCCAGCAGCATCTGGGAAGAGAGAAGCTGCTGGTGTGCCCTGGGAGCAGACCCCGCTCCAGCAGAAGCAGCACTGCTCGATCCTGGGCCAGACTCGCAAAGTCCATCAAGGCTTCCTCTGATCTCCAGCAAAGCCTGTAATGGGGTTCCTGCCCCTAGGGTCCCTCGCAGACTTCTAATTTGGGATAAGTCCCCCGGGCCAACCTCGTGGCCAGGCAGGAAGGCAGATGCCACCCTCTGCAGGCACTGTGCTCCAGAAGAGCCTGGTGGGCAGGCCCTGCTGACCCAAGGGAGGTGGGCACCCTCCCTGCAGTGTGCTCTCTCTGCATGACACTAGGGTGGGGACCATCCACTCAAGAGTGGACAATCTCTTCCTCCAGGGTGAGGAACAACCCCACTCTTTGCCATACCAGACCTGGAAGATACCCTGCAGCTCCTCGCACACTCTGCAGGAAGAAAGGTTGAGCACCACCCTCTCCAGCATGATGTCCATGGCTTCCATGGTCTGCAAGGAAGACAAGATTTGTAGCAGGGTTTCCCGCTGTCCCTCTCACCCCACAGAGACCGATGAGAATCCCAGAGCCACGAGAGGACTCCCACACCGCCTCGCAGTGCCTGGGAGAGGCCCAAGGGCCGACAATTTGCTGCGGTGCGGGCCGTTGTAAGGGGATGAAGGGAGGAGGTGGAAAGCAAAGCCAAGCCCCTGCCCTGCCTTGGCTCTCTGGCCATACGGCAGCAACGGGGTGGCCAGGGAGCAGCCCAGAGGGACTGGCGGCTCCTGGAGCTCACCCAGCCCTTACCGCAAGGTAGAAGCCCTTTTTTTTCCTCTTCTGGAGGAAGCTCGAAGACACTTGTGAAGCAGGCATATATAAGGCTTTGCTCTTTGCCCACCAGCACATTCTCCAGTAAGCTGAAAAGAGAGAGAGGGGCCAGTGGGACACTGGTGCTGGGAGCAATGCCTCAAAGCTTCATGCAGGTGGACACAGACCTCTGGGACAGGGGTCCCCAGAAGGGGGTGGACAAGTACCTCAATGCGGTGATGGCACGCATGGCTTGCAGCCGCACTGCTGTGCGCAGTGTGTCCCTGGGCTCCTCTTCTATCAGCACCTGCAGAGCACAACTGGGATGGGACCTGGCAGCTGCCAGCACCCACGACCACCAGACTCTTGCCCTGCCCACAGGCTGTCCTCACAAGGAGCTGGTGCCGGGAGGCCTTGTCCCGTTCCTCCAAGCCTCTGCATGTCCCCACACCTTGATTTTCTCAGCCAGCTCGTATTCCTGGCAGAAGACATCCATGCCCTGAGACAAGCCAAGGTGCCTGGCATTTGTGCACAGGTTGTAGACGCTATTAAGGAACTTCATCTTCTCATCCTCCTCCTGGCAGATGGGAGACAGACAGACAAACAGGGAGCATGAGAGGGAGGACATGCGGCCAGTGGGACCAGAGCAGTGGAGGTGCTGTGCCGTGTGGGACACCTGGGAGAAGCAGCTCTGCCCAGCCAGCACACCCCCAGCAGCAGAGCCCGTCAGCAGATGCCCGCACAGCTGCAGCTGAAATGGGTGCAATTACCTTTCCTGGGCTGCTGCTGAAGTCCTGGATGAAGTGCACGGTTTGCTGTTCCTTTTTTGTACACAGGCAACCTGCCTGTGTAATAATAATCTAATAAAGGAGGAGAGCAGGGAGGGCTGTAGAGAGGGATGGGTGGCAGGAGAGCAGAGCAAGGAGCTCTGCCCTCTGTCCAGCCCGTGCCTGCTCCCCTGGCACATTTTTCCCATGGATGTCAGAGCTGGAGGGTGCCTGGCAGATGGGCCGCGATGGTGGAGCCTGGTGTAGTGGGGAAAGCCTCATGCACTGGGCTGAGGAACTCGCTTGCAGATGGGCAGGGAAGGTGCCCATCCCATGGCACTGCTGCCTCCTGCCAGCCCAGCTGCCTCTCATTGCTGCCTGTGCCCTGTAGCAGGAGCCGAGTCCCCTCTGCTCTCTGCCTCCTTGCAGAGGCTGTGCTGGGGCCAGCTCCCAGCCCCGAGCACCCTGGCATCTGGGCAGCATCATGCTCACCCACTCACGGGACCCCCGCTACCCCACAGGCTACCCGTATGCCCCGGCTGCCCGCATGCCCCCGTCACAGGAAAGGGGATCCTGGCGCCAAGCAGGGTGCGTTCGCTGGCCCCCGCCCTGCCCAGGCCACAGGGCCCCTCACTCACTAGCTGGCCGTCGTGGCAACACGGGCACTTCGTAGGGCTCCAATGGAGGGCTGAGCTCCTCAGGATCTCTGTCCTCCTTCCAGGCTGCCCTGGAGTAGCTGCGGAGTCCGTCCGCCATGCTGCAGCACGGGGAAGGGGAAGGGGAAGGGGAAGCTCCGGCGAAGCGTCGGGGCGCTCGGGGGCTGCCGCCGCGGGCTGCTCTCGCAGGCTCCTGCCGGCTCTCTGCTCCGGTGCTGCCCCGTCGCCGTCCGGCCGGACACTGAGGGCTGGGGGCCGCAGCGGCACTGACCCCCCGGCAGCGCAGGCGGTGCCGCCGGTGACGTCACAAAGGGCCCCCTGTGACGCGCCGTCCGGGCAGGGGGCGCCAGCGGGGCCCGCGCGGGGGCGGGGCTGCCCCGGCACCGGGGGCGCTCCCGGGGTGCCCCCGGGCCCCTCTGCCCTCCTGTCCCTCTCCCGTTGGCTTCCCCGCAGAAGGTCTGCGCCGGTGCCTGGCCCGGGCAGAGCCATGGAGCGCGGCACTGCCGGGCTGGCAGCGGGCAGGGAAGAGGGCCGAGGGCAGCCGGGCTTTGCTTCCACCTGGGTGCCTCTCCAGCAGGAAACGGTCTGAAGCTCATAAGCTTTTCCCCGTGTTTTCCTGCTTGTCGGGCTGTATGTTTCTGAAGGAATCTGCGGCGCCGCGTTTCCGTGACACACGAATTCGAGATTTGACAACAAACGTGGGCTCGCGAGATGAAAAGCAAACCCTTAGAAGGCTCTGGGTGCAGGGCAGAGGTACCTGAATGGCCTGACGGCCCCTCAGGTGGCTTTCCTGGAGCGAAGGACCCATGGGAAGCACGTGGGAGGAAGACAGCTGCGCTGTGCCGCCTGGCTGGCATCAGCGCCCGCAGCCCTGAGTGCTGGGTGGTGCCGTCCCCGTCTCCGCGCCTTGTCCCTGCCCAGCCTGTGCCCGGGGTGTGGGTCTGTGCGGGACCTCCCTGTCGGCTGCTGCGCCTGGGCAATAGAGACAACAGTAGAGGGAAGCCTTGTCTTCTCCCTCAGTTCAGAATCCTGGCTGAATCCAGGAGGAGAAACTCAGTGATGCAGCTTCCATTGTACATCTGCTCTCTTGGGCATGGGGACCTGCTCAAGGAAGAAAACCATTGACAGGCTAGGGAAAATATCTTGGAATAAAACTCGGTGTTTCTCATAGAAATGCTCAAACTTTTTTATTCCTTGGGAGCCCCTTTGTTCAACACCTTTTCTGGAGCTCCCTTGTTTGCTGGTTGAGTGCACCTTGAGGAGCAGGGGCTCTGCTGTGGGCTCCAGAGTGCAGTTCTGCCCTACCATGGGGTGGGGTGAGGATTAAGCTTACCTACTCACAGTTTAGGTCAGACAATACCAACTCGTAATCACAAGATTACAAGGAGAGAGGGGGTTTGGGGCAAAATTGTCAGCGTTTTTTACTGCACTGAGATGGAACTGTGCATCTGGGGAGATGCAAAGCATTGCCTTCACTTAGTGCCAAGTGAGGGGAGGTGGTCTACCTGTCAGCCTTTTTCCTGTCTTCTTTGTGCTTGCGCCTCTTTGACCTCGAGCATGTTCACACTCGTATATTATCCTCAAAAGGAAGCAGAGAAGAGTGAAGAAAAGGGAATTCACTTACAGAGTGCAGATCTGCATGGCAGGCCCCAGATCTCCCCACAGCACTGTGGGGAGCTCCCCGGGCAGCTGAGTGCTGACCCTGGCAGGCAGCAGCATCCCTGCCCCATCCCTCAGACCCTCTGCAGTGCCAGGACTGTGCCCTGAAGGGACAGCCCTGGGCACCCCGGCTGCACACATTGCTTCACACACTGCAGCTGTCCCCAGGAGAAGGTAGCCTCATGCCCTGTGTCTCTAACATGGCAGCAGGCAATCCCCACTGTAAAGCACGTCCTTCTCTATACTTGGGAAGCCGTGAGAGTTATACTTACAGATCCTGGAAACTGCGGGATGTGCCAGCTTTAGGAGGTCCCTCCAGGAACTGCAGCTGCATTGACCTGCAGCCAGAGACCTGCCGTGTAGAGGGCTTTGGAGACTTCTCTGAAGGTGTGGCAGAGTATCCCTACTTTGGAGCACGACCTTCTCCATACCAAAGAAACCTTAAGAGCCATGCCGCCAGATCCCATCTGCAGCAAGATATGCCATATCTAGGAGACCCCTTCAAGACACTCCTGTGCATTGCCCTGCACCCAGAGACTTACTGTGAAGATCTGTCTGCCAGTGAGCTGTCAGCATCCTCCCACCCTACACAGCCTGTAGCTTCTCTCTCACTTCCCTCATCTCCCCTTGGTCCTCTCAGGCAGTGCCCCCAGCCCTGCTGCACTTTGCAGAGGAGCTGCTCCCAGGCAGAACTGTCTCTCTGCAGCACTGCCCACTTTCCACAAGCTCCCTCCATCCCAGGAGCATGACTCAGTTCCACAGCAGAGGACCAGCCCAAGGCATCACTTGCTCTACCCCCTCTGGACTCCCTCCAGGTGTTCCCAAGGCTTCAGGGGAACCTGCTGTGAAATAGGCTGTTATTGGTGTCTATTACAGACCACTGGATCAGGACGAGGAGGTTGATGAGGCCTTCTACAGACAGCTGATAGCGGTCTCGCAAATGCAGGCCCTGGTTGTCATGGGGGACTTCAAACTATCCTGGTATCTGCTGGAAGGCCTACTCAGCCAGCCATCCACAGTCCAGGAGGTTCCTTCAGTGCATTGATGATAACTTCCTGATGCAAATGGTGGATGAGCCTACTAGGAGAGGAGCGCTGATGGATCTTATTCTCACTAATAAGGAGGGTCTGTGTTGCGGCCGAAGACGGGGAAGCAAGACGCATCAATATGATGAGTAAAAAGGCTTCAGCTTTATTCCGTGATACTGCTCTTTTTATAGCATAGCTCGGTTCTGTGCACGCTTTCATGCGCTGTACTTAGCAAGCTAATTGGTCTAGCACTACTGTTCACGCGACAAGCACGAGTATGATACACACTGTGATTGGATACAGATTTCTATATTTGTTACAATATTTTAATATTTTTTGCAGTTAGTATGTTTTGCTCAGAATCTTGTTTTTCATAGTTTCATCCTTCTTGTTTTTCCCAGGGACAGTGTGTTTTTCATAGTTTCAACCTACCTTCTTATCTCAAGGACAGTGCTCTTTTTATATTCGCTGATACACATTCCTTACTGTTAACACTTGGGCTGCAACATCTCCCCCTCTTTTTTCAAAAACGGCGTGCGCTATAGCTGACAAGCGTTGGGTCATACATTGCATTAAGCATGGTCCAAAAAGCAAGAGAAAGCCTAACAACAAAAGAGGCCCCAAGCACGTTTTGATGAGATCTCTCACCCAACCATCTATTCCCCAGGAAGTCAACCATCCATCGATGCCATCTACCTCTTTCAAGGCATGTAGTTTGTCCTTTAGTTGTTTAAGTTTTCTATGCACTGACTCTCCTGGACCTGTTAAATTCATACAACACATTCCTTCGATCTCTTCATAACCATGCCCATGGGCTAAAAGCAAATAGTCAATCGCTGCTCTGTTTTGCAATACTGCATGATTGACACTTTCTACATCTTTCGTTAATTCATCTAGAATGCTGGATGTTAAGTTTATCTCGTCACGAGCCCAGCAACCTAGTTGTTTTGCTAAGGTGAGCGCTTTTGCTGCTGCTAACCCTGGGAAAAGTGTGGAGGCAGCTACTCGTCCAAATTCACTCCAAAATGTGGATTGCCTACACTGCTACAGTCTAGATCATGTAGGCTTCTTTTTCTCCTGGTGTGATTTTCACTCCATTTTCTTAATAGGGATATATTGGGATGGAATAAGGCTAGTTGGCCTAAATAACAAGGACTTTCCTTCTGGTTGTTTTGGAATGCCATTCCATGCCCTGTCTCTACAAATTAAGAAAATTCTTTCGGGCAACCTTCGAGGTTCAGTAATGTTGCTGCCATTGCAGCTCGAGTATAGAAAGCGAAATACCGATGCGCTGTCAAGATTAGAATCTAAGGTCGCCCATAGTTTCCTGTTTTTATTAAAGTTGTTTGGGTCTAATGGCAAAATGAAAACCATCCTCCTATTTTCCCAGCGGTAGTGTTTGCATGCATACTACCAAGCAGGTCTAATTCTTCTGGATCAGACTGGAGGGAAGCATTAAGTGCATGAATAAGCTGGCATTGTATTGCTCCGTCATACTGTTGAGGGGTCGCTCTATAGATCGTTGTGGTATTGAAGTTGCTATATGTTAGGTTAGTGGTGTTTACTAGCCCTCTAAAGGCTGCCACTTTCCATGTTGGTACTCCTATGAGACAGGTACGGAATGGGTTTCCAATACCACCCAGGGCTAGGCAAATTGATGACTGGTTTGTTTTGTTAGCAATGGTTACCCAAATGTTGTCTCTCGGGCTGATGGAGTTGATTCCATAGGTCATTTGGCACCAAACTAAGATTCCTGTTACTATAGGTATTGTCTTACCAATAAACTCCTCCATCCTTGTCATGATGTCTACACTGCTTCTGATATCTGGTACCCAACACTTGTGTCTTTTGTGCTACTTCTACAACAGTCAGTAGTTTTTGTAACCTAAAGGCTGCGTATGCTAATATAGCTTCTTCTGCACTTTCAAACAACGCAGTTAACCTGTGTCGTGACGCGTTCTCTATTCTAAGCCAAGCAGCGAGTGCCTGGTATGGATTAATATCTAAAGCGTGTCTACAATCTGTACAGCCTTGCACTGCATCACGTTGCGATTCATGACATATGCGACTACAACCTCCACACTCTATAGTTATAACCTGTAAATTTCTACATCTACACCTACAGTGCGTTAGCGGGTATAATTTTGCAGCTTTGCACGTGCGTATCAGACTACGGATAAAGGCAAAATCTATCTCATCTGGATCAGAGTCGTCTAATATGTTCTTTGGAAGATTTAGCACTTCTTCTATTCTTCTGCAGAAAGGTCCGAGTCTTTGGGAACTCCTGGATTGCCTCCGCCTTCGCCTTTCAGTTCGCGCGTTGGGGGACATCTCCCCCTCTTTTTTCAAAATGGCAGCGAGTCGCTTTACATCTTGATGGCACCGTTCAAGAATAGCCTGACCCGTACTGTTGTACGGAACACCTTTTCTATGTTCAATTCCCCAATCTGCTAAAAATGCAGCACATGCTGTTCCTGTGTATGCAGGAGCATTGTCTGTTTTGATGACTTGTGGTAAGCCAAGGGCAGCAAATGCTGAAAGCCAATGTTGTTTCACACATCGGAAGGCGGTAGAAGGCGCTGGTGTCGCCCATACAGCTCTGCTGCAAGTGTCCACGGTGACGTGGATATGGCGCAGTGGACCAAAGGTGGGAAACTCAGTTACATCAGTTTGCCACACTCCTCTTGGTTGCAATCCTCGAGGGTTGGTGCCTTGCAGCGACGATGGCACGGGCTTGTGCTCGCGACAGTGCAAACTCTTTCTGAAGAGGTCGAGCAGATTGGTGAAAAAATTTGTGTGATCGATCAGTGACAGCGTTGCCCTTTTTTTTTTCTTTTACACGAATAAAACTCTGTGTAGGAGACTGGCAATTTCAGTTACTAGCATATTGTTTTGGTACAGCCTTGCAAAAGCAGTTTTTAGTATACTACTTCCCTTTCCGAGGGCCTTACTATTTCCACTATACCCAAGATTTCGCTGAGCAGGAGGGTGTCAATCGGCAGGGTCGTCGTGGAGAAGGGAGGCAGGCACGGCACCTTCAGGGCGTCCCCTGTTTATCCACACAGTGTGCTCTGCAGCCTCCCTCAGCTCCGCTCTGAGCCATCCCTTTTCACCCTTAGCAGAGTCTACGACAAAGGTACTGACACGGCGTTGCCGCACGCGTGGCCAGTGCGTGCAACAAGGCTGCCCAGTATGTGCTCTGCCGGCTAACAGCGGTTTTTGCGAATGCAACATGTTGTTCAATAACAATCCTCCTAGCTTCTCTTTTCAAAGTTACGTGCTTACAACTAAGTCCAGTTAGTAATTCTTTGTCATTAATTGGTACCAGTTAATTCTTTTCCTTCCAGTAGCTACGGTGGAATCCATACACTTTCCGATCGGAGAAAAGACACAAAGCATATATACAAGCAATATATACAAGCAACTTTCACACACGTAATATACCTAACAATGAGAAACATAAGAACAGTTGATATATTAACATGAAATCTTCTATTACAAGTCTGTCCATTTGAACCATTCTCTTCATTCGGTGTTTCTGTGATCTCTGCTTGCTCTGTTAATTCTTGGATCTCCCCTTCTCTATTTGTAGTTTCAAAAGTCCTGGTTGGCTTTACGT
The DNA here is from genome assembly GCF_009769465.1 of Tauraco erythrolophus. Taxonomy (NCBI): domain Eukaryota; kingdom Metazoa; phylum Chordata; class Aves; order Musophagiformes; family Musophagidae; genus Tauraco; species Tauraco erythrolophus. Next base: position 103,194 of record NC_141483.1, read on the forward strand.
TTCTTGCTGGTAACCACTATGGACCTGTGGGAAGAACACAAACATACCCTCTTCCCCATGTAAGCAGAGGCGCAGGGCCATCCCATGAGTTGAGTCCAGTTTCTTATAACATGCTGTTGATTTTTCTGCAAAAATGGCACTGGGTTTAAAATTGTGATCCACAGCCATAGTATGTTGCCTAGAAGCAGACAAATTAAGAAAATTTAAAACATATGTGGCTTTGTCCAAGGATTCTTGCGGGGAAATATACGGAAGACTGCCCCTTTTGTTTATCAAACATTTGTTTTAACGTTAAATGAGTTTGTTCAATAACAGCTTGTCCCATAGGTGAATGAGGGATGCTGGTAGTGTGAGTCACTCTCCAATCCTGTAAAAAGGCACCATACTGGATCACTGTTTGTCCCAATTTTCTTTGGTACTCCCATGGTTTTCTTCAGTGTGAGCAGTAGCAACAACAAGGGCAGAAAACATATCAACAGTTACATGCACATATTTAGATCGATTAGACAATTGAATATAAGTAATATCAGTTTGCCATAATTCATTGGCACATAAACCTGTTGGATTTACTCCTGCTGGAGTATTTGAAGGCACAATACATTGACGGTCAAGGTAGGCACGTACAATTTGCTAAGCTTGATTTACTGTCTGACCTGACAGAGAGCATCATCTACTACCAATGACAAACTGTAGGCCTATTCATCATTTCTTGAGGCAGTACAATCCAATGATATTGTTGTGTGGGTCGTTCATTGTTAAGCACTGGAACTGAAAAGGCAAATCTAGGACAATCGTTAGGGTGTAAATAAATAAAAAGTAAAAAGGTGAAATAACCCAATCTTCTAAATCAATTGCCATCAAATGCTAACATTCTGGAATCATAGTAGGATTTGGTACACCCGGTTGTAATGCACCCATTGGTGAAATGATTGTATTAATAGCTCTTAAATTTTTTAACATAAATCTCCATTTTCCTGATTTCTTTGGGATAACAAATATTGGAGGGAATTATATGTCCTAATTTGAGCTGTTCATTGACTAATTTTTGAGTTCAGTCCAGTCACTCACCTTTTAGTGGCCACTGATCAACTCAGACCGGCTTGCCAGCTTGAGTCAGGGCTGGACATCAGTGACGTGTGCTAAAAATTTGAGGTTAGCCTCACATTCCACTGATTCAACAAATCCCGACCTCATAATGTACATGGGACATCAAAAACATATGGTTTCAAAATAGCTCGTTTGTTACCTGGGCCTACTACTAACAAGGTCTGTGCACTCTGCTGTGGGATCTGTGTTCCACTTACTCCGATCACAGCTGCCAGGGCTTGGTATCAGAGGCCGAGAGGGTGGCCAGTCAGGATTTTTCACTATAGATACATCAGCCCCTGTGTCAACTAGGCCAGAAAAGCCTTCCCATTAATGATTACTGTTAAAGGAGGCTGTGCAGCTGTGACTGTCTGTGTCCAAAATTCTTTTGTGATAGCAGAGTGACCTTTATTGTTGTTATACACGCAGCTTTTATAGATTATTACTCAGGCCACGATGTGTCCATGCGGCTCTCACCCAACTGTGATTGATTACAAACAATAGTGCACGCACCTATTTTAATTTTACTATTGGCTATGCCTAAAAAGGAGCTATTTTTTACTTGCTAAACTAAACATCATTTTCTCACACACTCTATATCAACTTCCCAAACTCCTCATGTCAACTTCTCACACTCCCTGCACCAGCTGTTCACACTCCCTTTTCTTCTCATCCTCTTTATCGGTGTTTCCCAACTTCAGAAAAGAGCACAGGCTTAAATCATCAAGGTCAAACCTCAACTGTAGCTGTGTGTATGATGCCACAACAACTCCCCCCTTTTTTGTTTTTCTGTGATCATTACTTGATTAACCGTACTCTGTACCGTCTGCTGGGAGCGTGACAATAGGCAGGGGTGATTATTACTATGCATAAAAGAACTACTAGCAATATAATGTTTGCTTTACTAAAGATTTTAACCATCCTGTCAATTAAGAGCATTGATAAAGCAGAAGCTGTAGCATTAGTTTGTTTTGCAAGCCAACAACCCAACTTATTCAGTGTAGTTAACACCTGTGCCACTCCAACTCCTGGTGCAAATATTGAAGCTGCAATGATTTTAGCTGGTTCCCAAAATTTGCTTTATAGTGTTCCGAGCCTACATTGTGACACGCCTTTACTAAATCTGCAATCGTTTTTGCCCGATTTCTGATAAGATCAAGAGCTTGTTGACAGTCTGTGTTAGCATTTTGAATGGCTAACTGGAATACCAACACATCTGCAGTAGCCGGATTTTCTGTTATCTCTGAACTGCCATTTGTAGCTGATCAAAGAAATGCTCATAAGGTTCCTGTGCTCCCTGCCGAATGGAAGCAGAGGAAGCCTCCCCTGTCCCCAAAATCAGGGACACGTCTTAATGCTCTCTTAGCCAATTCAGTCAGTTGTTGGAAAGCCACTTGCTGTAACCCTGCCTGTGCCTAATTTTGACATGAGTGACATTTTATTCATCCCAAAATGTTTAGCTCTCGATTTAAGAGATTTAACACCTATAACACTTTAGCTATTGTTTCATTGGGAGATTTCCCCATCATTCCCCTTTCTTGTTTCAAAAGCATATTCTCCAAAGTACCATGTGCGTGTTCTATGATCGGTTGCCCAGTAGGATTGTAAGAAATACCAGCAACATGCTCAATACTTTATGATGACAAAAATACATATGTCTGATAAGAAGTGTATGCCAAAGTTCCTGCGAGCGTAAACCACGAGGATTAACACCATTCACTGGTGGCATGATCATATTTTAACAGCTAGTACACAATTGTACGATTGAGCGGGCTTGTTGTTGTGTTAAACCAAATTGTCACTTAATAGCGTCAGTATCCTGATGGTAGAAGTCCTGCAAGATTTTGCCTGTATTAACGAGTTTGGTACCAGAGCTGCACTCGTGAGGGGCTCAGCTCGCCTGTTCCCTTCTGCTATAGGCCCTGGAAGCGTGGTGTGCGCTCGCAGATGTACAATGGAATGTGCATGTTTACGGTTTTGCAACACTGATATTAACTGTTGAAATTGCTGGAACAAAAGAGGATTAGTTATTTCCCGCAATGCCTATCGAGACGATCCAAGTTACGATGTGCTGTCTCTCGGTACAACCTGGGCCACGGGCCTCAGCCGGGCGGGGGGGCGGGGCCAAGCGGCCGCTCGCCAGGCGCGGCCGGCAGGTGGGGGGGCAGCAGCGACGGGGGGGGGGGGGGGGTGTCAGCCCTCCCTCGCCTCAGCCGGGCGGGGGGGCGGGGTGGCGATGACGACCCAGCAGCCCTGTGCCGCCCCCCCCTTGTTGTTGTTGCTCTTGTTGTTGTTGCCGCAGCTCCGGCCGCTCGCGCTCCGTAACCGCCGCCGCCCCCTCCCGCCGAGGGACCATCAGTCGCGAACGAAACCGGCGCAGCGGGGCCCGCAGCGCGTCTCCGTCCTTTCCAGCTGCGGTTCGTTCCTGCACACGAGCGGCAGCGCCGAGGCAAACGCCGCCCGCGGCCCCGGCCGGCAGCAGCAGCGGTGTTCCCGGGGCGCCGCCGGGCGCGGTGGGCGGCGCGGCGGGGGGGTGCCGGTGTACCGACTTCGTTGGAAGAGGGGGAATGAAATAAGTCTGTCTTTCGTTCGGGGTCCTGGATCAAAGCATTCGATGATGACTTTTCCAGGCCAGCAGCATCCCCACAGGTGGCTGCACGCCAAAGTTTAACGTCTATAGTGTCCCAAGTCCTTGTCAGGTATATATTTGAAGAGCCTGCCTCCGGTACGTGGGCCGATACTCAAACCAAGAGCACCGGGAGTCCCATCAAGTCAGAACTGTTAGTAGTGCCGGTCTCTCTAGCACTTTGTCCCAGTCGCTTACCTCCTCCTGTTGAGGCAGTTGTTGCTTTTTTGTGTTTTTTTTGTTTTTTTTTTTTTTTTTGGTTTTTTTTTTTTGTTTGTTTGTTTTGTTTTGTTTTTGTTTTTCAGTCGCTTACTTCTTTTGCATACCCCCCTGCAATCAGGGGCCAATATCTTTTTCCAAGTTTTAGTCCACGCTCCTCTAAGAAGCTTTTCAACAACGACAATGCAACGTCCCGTTCCATCATCTCATTCCCAGGCTGTCATTGAAGCATTCCCCATCCCGAACCAGACCTCGGTCTGCCTGACTCACCGGTCAGTCCGTAGCGCTACGATTCCGCCTCTCTCGGGTCGTCCGCCTCTCGGGCTATTCCGCCTCTCTCGGGCTATCCGCCTCTCTCGGGCTATCCGCCTCTCTCGGGCGCCGGGATGGCCGTCCTCTCTCTCGTCCGCGTTGTGGTCGTTGAAAACCCTCTTGATCACGTCGGGGTCACCAGATGTTGCGGCCGAAGACGGGGAAGCAAGACGCATCAATATGATGAGTAAAAAGGCTTCAGCTTTATTCCGTGATACTGCTCTTTTTATAGCATAGCTCGGTTCTGTGCACGCTTTCATGCGCTGTACTTAGCAAGCTAATTGGTCTAGCACTACTGTTCACGCGACAAGCACGAGTATGATACACACTGTGATTGGATACAGATTTCTATATTTGTTACAATATTTTAATATTTTTTGCAGTTAGTATGTTTTGCTCAGAATCTTGTTTTTCATAGTTTCATCCTTCTTGTTTTTCCCAGGGACAGTGTGTTTTTCATAGTTTCAACCTACCTTCTTATCTCAAGGACAGTGCTCTTTTTATATTCGCTGATACACATTCCTTACTGTTAACACTTGGGCTGCAACAGGTCTGGTTGAAGCGCTGAAGGTCGAGGATAGCCTTGGTTGTAGTGACCATGAAATGGTGGAGTTCAGGATCTCACGTGGCAGGAAGAGAATACCTAGCAGAACTAGATCCCTGGACTTCAGTAGGGCCAACTTTGATCTTTTCAAACAATTGCTAGGAGAAATCCCATGGGACAGAGTACTAGAAGGTAAAGGGGCCCAAGATAGTTTGTTAGCCTTCAAGGACCTCTTCTTCCAAGCTCAAGACCAGTGCACCCCAACAGGTAGGAAGTTAAGAAAGGGTACCAAGAGACTTGCATGGTTAAATGGGGAACTGTTGGGCAAACTCAAGTGGAAAAAGAGAGTGTACAGATCATGGAAGGAGGGGCAGGCCACTTGGGAGGAATATAGGTCTGCTGTCAGAGGATGTAGGGAGGCAACTAGGAAAGCTAAGACCTCCTTGGAATTAAACCTTGCAAGAAAGGTCAAGGACAACAGAAAGGGCTTCTTCAAATACATTGCAGATCAAACTAACACTAGAGGCAATGCAGGCCCACTGGTGAATGAGGAGAGTGCCCTGGTGACAGAGGATAAGAAGAAGGCAGAGTTACTGAATGCCTTCTTTGCCTCAGTCTATACTGCTGGAGGCTATCCTGATGAGCCCCAGAACCCTGAGGCTCCTGAGGAAGTCAGGATAGAGGAGGAGTCTACACTGCTCGTTGAGGACTTGGTTAGGGACCAGTTAAGCAACCTGGCCATCCATAAATCCATGGGTCCTGATGGGATGCACCCGCGGGTGCTGAGGGGAGCTGGCAGATGTCATTGCCAGGCCACTCGCCATCATCTGTGCTAAATCGTGGGGAACGGTGAGAGGTGCCTGAGGACTGGAGGAAAGCAAATGTCACTTCGGTCTTCAAAAAGGGCAAGAAGGAAGACCCAGGTAACTATAGACCGGTCAGCCTCACCTCCATCCCTGGAAAGATAATGGAACAACTTAACCTTGGTGCTGTCTCTAGGCATATCAAGGATAAGAGGGTCATTAGGGGCAGTCAACATGGCTTCACTAAGGGGAAGTCGTGCTTGACAAACCTGATAGCCTTTGATGAGGACATCACCCAGTGGGTGGATGATGGTAGAGCAGTGGATGTGGTCTACCTTGACTTCAGTAAAGCATTTGACACAGTCTCCCACGGCATCCTCACAGCTAAACTGAGGAGGTGTGGTCTGGATGATCAGATAGTGAGGTGGATTGTGAACTGGCTGAAGGATAGAAGCCAGAGAGCAGTGGTCAATGGGACAGAGTCCAGTTGGAGGCCTGTATCCAGTGGAGTCCCTCAAGGGTCGGTACTGGGACGAGTATCGTTGAACTTATTCATCAATGACTTGGATGAGGGAATAGAGTGCATGGTCAGCAAGTTTGCTGACGACACTAAACTGGGAGGAGTGGCTGACACACCAGAAGGCTGTGCTGCCATTCAGAGAGACCTGCGCAGGCTGGAGAGTTGGGCGGGGAGAAATTTAATGAAATACAACAAGGGCAAGTGTAGAGTCTTGCATCTGGGTAAGAACAACCCCAGGTACCAGTACAAGTTGGGGACTGAACTGTTGGGGAGCAGCACAGGGGAAAGGGACCTGGGGGTCCTGGTGCACAGCAGGATGACCATGAGCCAGCAATGTGCCCTTGTAGCCAAGAAGGCCAATGGCATCCTGGGGTGTATTAGAAGGGGTGTGGTTAGTAGGTCGAGAGAGGTTCTCCTCCCCCTCTACTCTGCCCTGGTGAGGCCGCATCTGGAATATTGTGTCCTGTTCTGGGCCCCTCAGTTCAAGAAGGACAAGGAACTGCTGGAGAGAGTCCAGCGCAGGGCCACAAAGATGATGAAGGAAGTGGAGCATCTCCCTTATGAGGAAAGGCTGAGGGAGCTGGGTTTCTGTAGCTTGGAGAAGAGGAGACTGAGGGGGGACCTCATTAATGTTTATAAATATGGAAAGGGTGACTGCCATGAGGATGGAGCCAGGCTCTTCTCACTGGCATCCAATGATGGGACAAGGGGAAATGGATATAAGCTGGAACATAGGAGGTTCCGCTTAAACATGAGGAAGAACTTCTTCCCAGTAAGGATAACAGAACACTGGAACAGGCTGCCCAGAGAGGTTGTGGAGTCTCCTTCTGTGGAGATGTTCCAAACCCGCCTGGACGCGTTCTTGTGTGATCTGATCTAGGTGGTCCTGCTCCGGCAGGGGGATGGGACTAGATGATCCTTTGCGGTCCCTTCCAATCCCTGACATTCTGTGATTCCGTGATTCTGATTCTGTGAATCCCTGATGTTCCCTCCCTCAGCTGGGAAGAGACACTTACTTCCAGCAGCATCATTTCCCTTACCAGAGACAGAGTTAGGTCCAAGAATCACCTTTTCTCAACCCATCCTTAGGCAGGACATCCAGACAGTGACAGGAAGGTATCTCCTCTATGCCTGCTGAGGGAAGGCATTCATGCACAATTCTGGGTTTTTAGTCCTGGGCCTAGAAGGGGACTCAGCTCCCTCCCGTGCCTGCAACAAACCCACAGGATGTGGGATTCCTCTTGCCACAGTTCAGCTGTGCAGAAAATTGGCACCCGCATGTGACCTCCTTGTCTCAGCTTCCACGTAATTAATGGTGATGGCGGCCGGGACTGACACGTTCACATGCAAAGATCTGGTAACATTTGAAGTGCCAGAGGTGGTCCAAGACATGTGCAGGTAACTGCAAGGTCTAATGAAGCAATACTGAGAGAGAGAACTGCACCTGGGGACATCACCTTGAACACTGGTGGCCAACCCATGCCCTTGAGAAGTGGAAGCGTTTGTGACACCCATGGAAGTGCAGGGAGAGACCGGTGAGTGCACAGCAGTCAGTGTGTTAACAGAAGGAACAAGACCTGAAATAACAGGGGGAGGAAGGGTTCTGCTGAAGTGAAATAGATTGGGTTTTATTTTGAGACAGAAGAAGGAGGATTTGCATTTCGGCGCTGTGATACAGAGAGATGTAGAGGATTCAGCAAGTCTGGCCTGTAACATCTTGAGTGCTGGAGGAGCATTAGAACGGTGTTGGAAGGAGCCAGACAGGTTGTAGGGAACTCACAGGTGTTGGCAAATGTACAGAAAATCAAAGCTCTGTGTTTGAAGCAACAACAAGTGAAGACAGAGAGACATCAGTGCAGCTCAGGAGATCTCAGGGTCAGAGTGAGGTGGGGAAGCAGGAGAGTGGCTAAAATCCACAGGGGAAAAGGCACAGGCATAGGACAGGTGTGGTGGTTTTAACCCAGCAGGCAACCAGACACCACGCGGCCGCTCGCTCGCCTTCCCCCGCCCCCCGTGTACGATGGAAGAGAAGGTTGCAGGAGGTAAAGCCGCGTGGAATCCCTGCGCTCCCCGAGGCAGGCACTGCAGGGCCACGCACCACTGAGCTCTGCCCACATTCCCTGACGGAGACCGCAGCTTCACAGCTTCCTTTTCCTATCCAGAGGCATGTCCACATGAACGTGTCAACACACCCCCGGGCTGGCATGGTGCAAACCAGCTCTGCTTTGGGAGCCATTGACCCGTGCCCGCCAAGGCATGCTGGCACGGTTCAATGGAGCAGAGGAGCCTCCCGAGAGGGGCTGCTGCTGCTCAGCCTCTCCAACACCAGCGCTGCCAGGCACTCGCTCCCCGGGGGTGTGGAGAGGGAGGACGAGCCTTCTCGTTGCCTCTGAGGCCACGTGCTGGGCCCTGGAACTCCTGTTCCCTTGCGGTACAGGAACCACGAGTCGTGGGAGCTGTCAAGTCCGGATTCTTACCCCTTTCTGTGTAAAGGACAGACTTTTGGTGCCCAGTGAGTAACTCCGAGGTGATTCTGTGGTTAGACCAACCGTACCTTTCCTATCAATTTCCGTAAGCTTTAAAAGGGTAATGCTGTTGCCTTTGCTTGACAGAAGCACTAACTGAAGCTTCTTTCTTCTGCTATGCTGCTCCCTCTGCACTCCCAACTTGTGAGAAATTTCTTATCTCCAGGACCGGTACTGCAGCATTGTGTGCGTTGTCCTCAGACAGACACGGGTACGGGTGGTGGGAGGCAGACTTCTGTCTCTCTGTCTTTTCCTTGGGTATGGTTCTGGGTGTGCTGCGGACGTGACAGTGGGACAAAGGAGAGATTCCTCTGAAGTCCCTAGAGCATCCCTGACGGTTGCCCCTCATGTCCATACCTGTCCCAAGTTGGGGTTCTGCTGCAGCACGTTTCTCTCCTTTGTCCTTTGTGTTGTGATTTGGTGTCTGCCCGCCCTTTGCACTGAGAGGAGGATTCTTCCCTTCCTCCAGCAGGACCTGCTCTTCCCAGTACGCCCGCTCTCCCTCGCTGTCTGGTGTGGGCACGAAGCCCCCGGGAGAGCAGGCTGGTGAAGCCGTTGTGCTCTTGTCTTCCAGCTTGACGACAGAGTGCCACTGGCGCTCTTCTCTGAGATACGACCAGTCACCATCCTCTTCGTCCGAGTGCAGCCTGCTGCAGATACGAGTGCAGTGTGTCTCTGCCTGGTCCTCCAGAATGGCAGCCAGATCATTCAAGAAATCACCTGTCCTCACAAGGGCGAATTGAACAAAGTGAGTGTGAGGGAGGAACCGCCTCCCCCCACGCCGAGAGGTTGGGCAGTGAGCAAGAGGGAGAGCCTCCCTCTTAGGCATCATAGCAGGATGTGCTGCATCTGTCCTTGGCAGGGCTGCACGTTCCTCTGTGTGTTCGGACTCGCTGGAGAAAAGCTGCCCTACGAGAGCCTCAACACCTCGCAGAGTGCTGTTCAGATCTTCAACTCGTTCTCCAAGATGCTCAGGAGAAAAGAGTGAGTGTGTGGTGGGGTTGGGGGTGGTTCACGCTGCCTGGGACAACGCAAGGGGACTTGGCAGAAAGAGATGTGCCCTCTAGCTTGCCTTGCCTTGTCCCTGGCAGGAAGGAAGCAGTGCCCTGGGAGGTGGCAGGCAACCCCTGGGCTTGGCCCCCTTTAGCCAGAAGGAGTTCCTCCAAGCACACCCTGCTAGCCACCACGCTGGAACAAGCCCTGGCAAGGGAGAGAGAGTCCTTGGTGCCAGCGGCAGGCCCTCTGTGCGAGTGGCCCGAACTGTGATGGGTCCCAGCCCCCTAAGCTCCAGTGGCTGTCATTGCAGGTGGTGACATCCTGGGCACCTTCCCTCCCTCTTTGCTCATGGGAAAGCTGTGGCGTTCTGCAGGTGGCAGCTCAGGGAATGTGGCCTCAGGGGAAGCGTCCAGAACCTCCTGTGCGCGCTCTGTCTACCCCTGTCCCTTGTCACTTGCGGGCCGGTTGTGTTGCGCCCCTGAGCTCTCCACGTCCCCACGACCCGCACTGGCAGGGCAGGACGGCGGGTGGCCCAGGCTGGCGCTGAGGGGAGGTGCAGGAGGGGATTGTAGCGGAGGGCAGGACTTGGCAGGGACACTGCTGAAGCCGCACTCGTCCTCTGTGTTCCAGGGCAGTGTCTGTTGCAGTTCCCAGCGGGACGGTGTTCTGCGGAGTCGTTGGCCACCCTGTGAGGCACGAATCCACAGGGACGAGGCACGTGTCGGAGGCGCGGGGTGCTGGCGTGGGCTGCTTAAGTGGAGCAGTCTGGAAGTGGAAGGTGGGCTGAGAGAGGGCTTGCCCAGCAGCTGGTCAGGAACGGCCCAGGCAGGACCAGTCCTGGCCAAGGGGTGGGAGAATGGGCTCCGGGGCCAGTTGTTGCCCTGGGTTCTGCTGACCCCGCTGTGGGGTTGGCGTGTCCTGGAGGTGAGTCAGGCATTGGTCTGGCAGGGTGCCACGGGCCGGCATCACAGGGGCATCAATGCACGCGCACTCGCTCTCTCCAGCAGTCATTGGCGAGAAGGTGAATTGGCCGCCCAGATGACGGTGAACTACCCTGGTCTGGTGCTCTGTGATGCAGTGACCTGCGCTGCCTCTGGGCTACCCCCTGGCTACTTCGAGGAGCTGCAGGGGAGAGGGATGAAAGGCTTTAGCCATCCTGGCACTGTCTGCCAATATATGGGCATCACCAAGGAGAGGTGAGCATCCTCTGAGAGGGCTGGATGAGGGGACGGTAGCACCAAGGGTGCAGGCTTGGCCAGCAAACCTCTCTCTGGTTCTGCAGAGAGAGGCCAAGCTGGTCTCCCTTCCCTGTGGCTGAGTTGGTTGGAAGGCCTGGCATGGGAGACTTTTTGCCTCTCTCCCCTGCTGTCTCCTGCTGCTGCAAGAGCGGGATTGAAACCACAGGGATGGGGAATGTTTGTCTGTCTTGGTAGACAACCTGGCCTTGCAGACTCTGTCCAAATGGCTTTTGGCTGTGCTTTCTGTGCTGTGCTTGCTCCACCACGTGCCCTGGTCAGTCTGACCCAAGGAGATTTTTGTCCCAGCTGCTTCTGAGCAAGAAGATTTGGGCCAATGCAGTTCCCATGGGGAAACGTGGACCATCAGGACACTCTTCCTCATGTCTTCGTGCTGAAATCTCAGCTCTTCCTCTGGGCCAGGATTTGACCTTCTCTTTAGCTGACAGTTTGAATGTTAACATTGCCATCTCTTTGAAACTACAGGAAGACATGAACCAAAGGTGCCAGGTGCTTGGCATCCCAACCCATTCAGTGGCACAAGTCCTCCTTTCCTACACACTTGTTTTTCTTGGCCAACGTGTTCAAGCTGTCTGCTAGCCAACAGCACACCCTGGCTTCTTTAACGTCTCTGATTTCTCTGGGTGTGGCTTCTGATGACAGACTCTTGATACACTTCCCTGTTCCACCGTGGCCATTGGGCTCCTTCATGCTTGAAACTGTCCTAGCTGTCAGCTTGAACTTTGGCTGGGGGAGTGTGCAGGAGATAACCTACTGCTCAAAAGTAAAGCAAGTACCCTAGGAGCACATCCTAGGCTGCTTCACTATATCCACTGGCTTCTCACCACCTCATTGACTTGTGTTGTCTTTGGCATATTTGGCGTGGGTCTTACCAAGGAGAGGTCACAGTCCACACTCTTGCCAGGTAGGTAGAGAACGTCTTGCTCTTCTGAACCCTGGTTTCTTCCCTTTGGTAACTTTTAGTGCCACACAGGGAAGGGAGAAGCTTTTTGCCACCAGAAGACTGGTGGGCAGAGATACGGACAGCTTATTGGGTAAAGCAAAAGCTGAGCAAGCATGCAAGGCAAAATCAGGCATTCGTTCCCATCGGCCCATCTGACGTTGCCCACACAGTGTATCCTGGAGAGGGTATAACATCTTTGCAATCTTTGCACGACCCAATAGTTATGGTACGATTTGAAAAGGCTGTTTGACTTTTAGTCAGGAGATTGTTGCACTTCCAATTAGCGTTAATATAGTTAAGTACAGAGCTAGTTCCCCAGGTTACACACCAGCTTAAGTTTCCCATATATTTCCAGGACCCTTCTAAGGACCTAGTCCATGCTTTAGGTTTCTTTCTCAATGTTGCACATTCTGAGGTCGTGGATATACCTTTAGTATGATTCTGAGTGACACAAAATTCCAACAGCCCCTCTGCCTGTCCTTCTGAAGCTGTTAGGGCAAATTTTAGAAAGTCCTGATCTAAAGGTTTAGATCCTTCTGGGCATTGATCACATGCCCCTTTCCCAAACACAGTTCCATTATCACCTGGCCTCCAGGGCACGGGTCCCATACCTCCCCCAGCACCCAAAGGACCCTCCTGTACCAGCCCAAGCACCCCTGGGACCCTCCCCCCAGCACCCATGGGACTCCCCATACCTCGCCTCAGCCCCCATAGGACCCCCCTGTACACCTCCCAGCACTCACGGCCCCCCACCCCCTAGGACTCCCATGCTCCCCCCCAACCCCCATAAGATCCCCCCAATACCCATGGGACCCTCCTGCACCTCCCCAAGCACCCCTGGGACCCCCCCCGAGCACCCATGGGACCCCCACCATCCCCCTGCCCTCCAGGTCTCTGGCATCCCCGTCTAAGTGCCCCTAGGTGGGGTGAGGGGTACTCGGACCCCTGAGTGTCCCGTCCCCCCAAAACCCCCCAAGGGGACCCCAAAAAACACACACTCCCCTAGCCACCACCCAGGCATCCGGGCACCCAAAGGAGACCGCCCCCACCCATGACCTCCCAGGGTAGAGGTCCTGCGGCCCCGCCCTGGGGGGGGCACCCAGGGGTTGGGGGGGGACACACGACCCCCATGCGTTTAGGGGGGACCCAGGAGTTTGGGGGGACCCGCTGCGTGCAGAGGCCGGGGCGGGTCCGGGGCAGCAGAGTGGGGTGGGGGGAGGCCCGGGGCCCCTGTGGGACCCCCAGCCCCAATTAGCACCTTATTAGTGGCCCTCATTAACCCCTAACTAGCCTTTAATTAGCCTTTAATTAAACTTTAATTAACACTTAACCGCAGCAGTCGCCGGGCTTGAATCTGAACTTGGCTGAGACCAAGTGGTCACTGTTAATTACTGTTAATTAGCTCCTTAATTAGAGTTAATAGTTGGCTGGAGATACTGGACACTGTGATCCAGGAGAGGTGTCCCAGCTGGGGGGAGATGCCGCTCACTGTGATCCAGGAGAGCTCAAAGAATCTCGCTTGGAATCGCTACTTATAGGGTCCAGTTCTCTCTCGCTTTACATGGAAATTCCTCCGCATGCTCAGTTCCCTCCTCCGCCCCTTTCTTTTGGGTCTGGGGTACGTTCAGGGCAGGTGGTCCGTGAGTTGGTGGTCACGATCTCCCCCTGCTGGAATTCCTTTTTCCCCACGTCACTGCTGCACATGTTCACAGCTCAGAGAAACATGAGAACAGAGTTGATCCGTTCTCTGGGATGTTCCCTCCAAGGGCAGACAGTTCTGGATAGAATCTCCCTTCTCATCGCTCCCGGCAGCTTCAGGGATGCTCATCTTCTTCTGTTCCTTAGGTGTGTGCAAACCGCTACTAAACCCTTCATGAAATTCTTACAAAAGTTATAACCCCTTCATTGTTGGGTAATGCCTAGAGCCCACAGATGCATCCTGGATAACCCCAGATCCCCCCAGACTCATTCTAACCCCACGAAGGCCTATCCTAGACACCCCAGACCCCTCCTAGAGACCCCCAGATGCTCCCAGACCTTTTCTATACCCCCCCCCCAGGCCTATCATAGAGCTCCAGACCCTTCTTAGAGCCCCCACACCCATCCTGGAGACCTCCAGATCTCCCAGACCCATTCTACACCACTACATACCTATCCTAGAGCCTCCAGACCCCTCCTACAGCCCCCAGACACATCCTAGAGACCGCCAGATCCCCCAAACTCATTCTATGCCCCACAGGCCTCTCCTTGAGTCCGCAGACCCCTCCTACAGCCCACAGACCCATCCTAGAGACCCTCAGATGGCCCCAAACCCTTTCTATACCCACCCAGATCTCTCCTAGTGCCCCCAGACCCCTCCTGCTGCCCCCAGACCAATCCTAGAGACCCCAGATGCCCCCAAACCCATTCTACATCCCTCCAGGTGTATCCTAGAGACCCCAGACCTCTCCCAGCACCCACAGGACCCCCAGTGACCCCCCAGCCCCCCCAGAACCCACAGGACCCTCAGTCCCCTCCATGACTCCCCTGGCTCCCCAGCACCCATGGGGCCCCTCCCAGTACACATGGGACCCTCGCGTGTAGCCTTCACGCCACAGCATGGGTATGCCAGTGCCTGCCTGGACACAGCCAGCCTGGGTGGCGGGTGACAGTGGGACCCTTTGTGACCTCATCCATGACGCTCCCGGTGGTGGGGTGGTGCCTAGTGCCACTGTGGCCCCAGCCCTTCGGTGTCCAGGAGGACAGCAGTGGGATAGGGCAGGAGCACAGGGCTGGTGAAGAGCCCTGAGCCATGTCACGCCTTTCCCCACCACCCCGGCATCCTCGCGGGACCCAGGCAATCCCCCGAGGCCACCTGGTCCCCAGCATGGGTAAGAGCCAGGGGCTGGGCGGGTGCCCTGGGGGGAAACATGGGAATGTGAAAGCCCTTTGCGATTTCTCCAGTGTGAGCCTCTGCCCAGCCCGCTGTGGGGTTCTGAGTGCCTAGGGGCTGCGCACAAACCTCCATCCCCAGGGGATTTGCTGCACCTTGGATGGCCTGTCCCACGTCTCCCTGCTCCTGCACAGCCCTGATGGCCTCACAGCCTTTCCCCGCAGGCAGCGCAGAGCTGGGGCCAGGCAGCGTGGCCTGCCCCTGTGCCCACCCACCGTGGCCTCTCTTCTTTCCCCAGGATTGAGCAGAGACCCCCCAACCAGCCCCAGCTGGCCTGGGACGGAGAGGAAGATGGAGAGGGCCCTGCACCGGCCCCTGACGAGGAGTGCATGCTGCAGCCATGGCAGGCTGGTGAGTGAGGGGCGTTTTGTGCTGCCCTGCTGTGCCCCTGCATGGCAGTGTTACCAAAAATCCGGAATAAAAAACTTACCAACACCAATGGGATGTAGATAAGCAGACACTTCTTTATTGCGGCGCCGGGTGCACGGGGGATATCTCCTCCTAGCGTGCGCACCTGGCACCAAAATTAAACTTCTTATATAGAGCTTACATATGCAAATCCATTAGGTAATCATACATAAACATTTTATTTCCTGAAAATCATTAGCATATTCTCCTCCTATTTCCAATTCTGCGCAATAAAGTTAGAATCATCGAGAAATGAGTCTGGGGTGTAATATGAGTAGGTGGTCTGTGAGTCGGTGGTCGCGATCTCCCCCTGCCAGAATTACCTTTTGCTTAAGTTCACGATTTCTGGCAGGTACCCATAGACCATTACGAAACCATTACGGTTGGCTTTCTTCATCTTCATTAATCTAGACCTTGATAGCTACATGCATTCTTCTAGTTCTATGTAGGTATCATAAATCTGTTTACAAATCAACTTGTGCTTTGTACTGCATGTTCTTACTGATTCTGACCGATCCCTTTGGTCCTGGTACAGGGCTATACAGGGAGTTTCACAGCAGCATGTGATTACTGTACGAGCTTACTTTTCATTCAAATATTTCTTATAATTCTATATTATTGAAATCAACTACAAACCATATTAATTACAAACTATTGGTTAAATTTTAATTACCAAAATTCTAAGTATCAGTAACATTTCCCCCCTTTGAAAGTGTTGAAAGCTATTTCAATACTTTCACCACTTTCGCTTTTATTGTTTGATACTTATTTATCACCATGTTCAAAGCTAAGATTCGTTTCGGCATACCTTGGTGATAAACCGTGGTCTGGTGGAATAGTAGGTAACTCTCTCATGATTCTGCGACTGATTGCAATTCTGTTAGCAAACTGTTTCTTTAAGCAATTGTATATTAGCATGATCATCAGGAAGACAATTAGCAACAGAAACAGAGTTTTAATCAAAGATTGGATCCAAGAGCTTAGATTCCAGCCTAGTCCTTTGAAAATTTTTCCTATCCATTCTTCTGACATGTCTTCTTGGATTGATTCTGTTTCCTTCTCAACTTTTTCTAGCAAATCCAAATCATGCTCCACATCCTGTGTAACGTTTGGGATGTGTATACAGCAGTGGTCTAATTTATCTTTGAGATATCCACATACCCCATGTTCTTTGAGTAGAAGTGTGTCTAAAGCCATTCTATTTTGAAGTGCCATTCTAGATGTTGCCTGCAATTGAATGTTCAATTCTTTGAACCCTTTCTTTGTAACATTTGCTAACTGTTCTACTTGACTTGTTAAATGATACGGCCATTCTCTGTTTCTATATGAGGCTATAGGATTTAAAAGGGACTCAAGAGCGCAGCTGATTTTCAGTCCTGTTGATGGTTCGTTCCAAATATCATCTGTCTCGGACCTCTTAGTTCATTTTAGATTTAGATTTTCTAAGGGTCCTTTAAATGGTGATTTTTTCCAAATTGGACACAATGTTGGCATGCCTAAGGTAATTGTTTAACTTTACCATCTAATGGTAAGTGAGTTGTCCAGGTTCCATCATTTAATGCCCAAACCAAGTGTTCAGGACTCTGGATTGTACTTTTCTTACAACTTAAGAATGTTCCTTTTTTAATTTGATAATCTGCAGTCAATTGAAGATCATTTTTGAGTCCTTGACAGAAACACCCATATCTCACTGCAGCTGCTAAAGGGGGAATTTCTTGTACTATTTTACTTACTGTACTACAGTTGTAAATTTTTTCACATTTCCACCAGGATACTGAACTTTCCTTTTCTAGTGACATAGTTCCTCTATCTGTCACTGTTGGCCAAACTCCATAAACTGACCCTACCCACGTAAAACACCAAGGGGTTTTGCCATGTACTGAAATTGGGAGAATATAGCCACGGACCAAATTGATTTCTAAGTTGTTCCTTTTGTGAAGTTTGAACACTTTGCATTTCCATTCCATTACCATACGGCTTGCATTTTTCTTTATTGGTTCCTCATAAGAACACCATCCATAACCATATCCTGAATCTAGTCCTGTCCAACTTCCACTGATATCTACAAAGATTGAATTCAGTAATTTTGTACATAGAATCATAGAATCATAGAATGGTTAGGGCTGGAAGGGACCTTCAAAGGTCATCTAGTCCAACCCCCCTGCAAGGAACAGGGATATCTCCAACTAGATCAGGTTGCTCAGGGCCTCATCCAACCTGGCCTTGAACGTCTCCAGGGATGGAGCATCCACCACCTCTCTGGGCAACCTGTTCCAGTGTTCTACAACTCTCATGGTAAAAAATTTTTTCCTAATATCCAACCTGAATCTACCTCCCTCTATTTTAAAACCGTTACCCCTCGTCCTATCACAACTGGCCCTCCTGAACAGCCTCTCCCCATCTTTCCTGTAGGCCCCCCTGAGGTACTGGAAGACCGCTATAAGGTCACCCCGGAGCCTCCTCTTCTCCAGGCTGAACAGCCCCAACTCTTTCAGCCTGTCCTCATAGGAAAGGTCACTAGGGAGTGGAAGCTTTAGTAACTTCTTTACAGAAACAGGTAGTATCAGTTAAAATGCTAGGATTAGCTAAAATGGTAACTGCAAAGTGTGAAACATGTTTAAAAAATAATCCAGTAATCAAGAAAAGAGTTCAAATGGGTAAGTTATAATCTGGTACAGAACCTGGAGATTATTGGCAAGTAGATTTCTCAGAATTACCTAGACAGAATGGGTACCGGTACATCCTGGTGGGGGTGGATACCTTTACAGGATGGCCTGAAGCCCTTCCCTTTCGCACCACACAAGCAAAGGAAGTAGTAAAGTGGTTACTACAAGAAATAATTCCAAGATTTGGAGTTCCAATTGGGATTTCTTCTGACAGAGGTCCACACTTTGTTGCTGAAGTAGTCCAAAGCGTTAGCAAAGTATTGGGCATTGCCTGGGACTTACATGCATCCTGGAGGCCACAATCCAGTGGAAAAGTAGAAAGAATGAATCAGACTCTAAAGAGACAAATAAGTAAAATTTGTCAAGAAACAAATATAAAATGGCCTCAAGCATTACCTTTGGCATTACTCCGAGTCAGAGTACAGCCAAAGAGTGGAACCTCTATCAGTCCTTATGAATTGTTGTACGGAAAACCTTATGAGTCCCCGGAACCAAATCCAGAAATGCATGTAAAAGGAAAACAAGATGTATATAACTATTTGCTTTCTCTACGGGAAACCTTGGCTGCAATTCGGAGTGCTGTGATTTGGAATCGACCTTTATCTTTAGACACTCCAGTGCATGATTTCCAACCAGGAGATTATGTCTACGTAAAGGCGTGGACTTCTGAACCTCTGCAAGAGCGCTGGAAAGGAACTTTCCAAATATTGTTGACAACCTTCACAGCAGTCAAGATTGCAGAATCTACAGCCTGGATACATTACAAGTGAAGAAAGCACCAGCACCCTGGAAAACTGTGAATCGTGATCCAGAGACTTTGAAACTGACTCTGAAACATGTCTAATTTCTCATATCTGCTTTTAATTATTCTTTGGATCTTATGCTGGAAAGTAGTACTGGTGAAACCGTGGGCTGAATGGGTGAGTAGAAACAAAAGACAATTAGAAACAGAACAAGTGATTGAAATTCCCAAACAAACACCTGAGGAAAATTTGATATTAGGATTAATTAAAAAGATTTGCCAATTTACAGAATGTTACACAAATTACTGCTTGTTTACCAATACCAAGGGCAGCAGGTGAATCCATTCCATGGGGAATCTTAACTATGAATGTGACTCATCAGGAACATAAAAATGAGACCACTCGCTGTGAACAACAGCCAGTGACTCAATGGTATGAACAAGTGAGATATATTAGAAAACAATGGAAGTCCCCAGGAAGTAGGGCTGAATGTGGAGACCGGTCACGAGTGGCGTCCCTCAGGGGTCCGTGTTGGGCCCGGCCCTCTTCAACATCTTTGTCGGTGACGTGGACAGTGGCATGGAGTGCACCCTCAGCAAGTTCGCCGATGACACCAAGCTGTGTGGTGCTGTCGACACGCTGGAAGGGAGGGATGACATCCAGAGGGACCTCGACAGGCTGGAGAGGTGGGCCCGTACCAACCTCATGAAGTTCAACCAGGCCAAATGCAAGGTCCTACATCTGGGTCGTGGCAATGCCAGGCACAAATACAGACTGGGCGGAGAATGGATCGAGAGCAGCCCTGAGGAGAAGGACTTGGGAGTACTGGTGGACGAGAAGCTCAATATGAGCCGGCAATATGCTCTTGCGGCCCAGAAGGCCAACCGCGTCCTGGGCTGCATCAAGAGGAGCGTGGCCAGCAGGTTGAGGGAGGTGATTCTCCCCCTCTACTCTGCCCTCGTGAGACCTCACTTGGAGTACTGCGTCCAGTTCTGGAGCCCCCAACATAAGAAGGACATGGACCAGTTGGAGAGGGTCCAGAGGAGGGCCACGAAGATGATAAGAGGGCTGGAGCACCTTTCCTATGAGGACAGGCTGAAAGAGTTAGGGCTGTTCAGCCTGGAGAAGAGGAGGCTCCGGGGTGACCTTATAGCGGTCTTCCAGTACCTCAAGGGGGCCTACAGGAAAGATGGGGAGAGGCTGTTCAGGAGGGCCAGTTGTGATAGGACAAGGGGTAATGGTTTTAAAATAGAGGGAGGTAGATTCAGATTGGATATTAGGAAAAAATTTTTTACCATGAGAGTTGTAGAACACTGGAACAGGTTGCCCAGAGAGGTGGTGGATGCTCCATCCCTGGAGACGTTCAAGGCCAGGTTGGATGAGGCCCTGAGCAACCTGATCTAGTTGGAGATATCCCTGTTCCTTGCAGGGGGGTTGGACTAGATGACCTTTGAAGGTCCCTTCCAGCCCTAACCATTCTATGATTCTATGATTCTATGATTCCTGATGCTTCGTTTGAATTATTTCTCTCATCAAAAAAGGTGGAATCACTACTTGTCCACTAGGGGTTACCCACCATCCAGCTAAGTTTTTCTTAGCATTTAATAACTGGCCTAACTTATCATCTTCCTTTGAATATTTTGGCTTTTCCCTAGGAAGGGCTACTGTTTTGGAGGGAATTAATGCCATTTGGAATGCTTGTTTTTTTGCTACTTTCTTTGCTGTTCTATCAGCTAAATTATTTCCAACAATTTCTTTTGTGTTTCCAATTTGGTGTGCTTTACAGTGCATGATTGCTACTGTTCTGGTTTCTGAACTGCATGCAGCAATTCTAAAATTTCATTTTGATGCTTAATGTTTGATCCTTGAGAGGACAATAATCCTCTTTCTTTCCACAGAACCCCATGGACATGCACTACTCCAAAGGCATACTTGGAGTCAGTCCAAACGTTCACTTTCTTCTTTTCACTTAATTCTAGGGCTCGAATCAAAGCAATAAGTTCTTCTTTTTGGGCGGATGTGGTGCTTGTCAATGCTCTGGCTTCTATAACTGTGGTGTCTGTCGTTACCGCATATCCAGCGTATCGGACCCCTTGCTCCATAAAGCTGCTGCCATCTGTATACAATTCCCAGTCTGGTCGCTCCGGCGGTACATCCTTCAAATCTTCACGACTGGAATAAACATACTCGATAGTAGCCAAACGATCATGTTCCAGCTGTCCTTCTTCCTGTGTGGAGCTTAAAAACACTGCAGGATTTACCAGGTCAGTTGTTTTTAGAATCACATCATCCTGTTCGGTTAGTACCACTTGGTATTTTATCATCCGGCTTGGGGATAACCAATGACCCCCCTTTTGTTCTAGAACAGTTATCACCATGTGTGGGACATAGACCGTTATTGTCCTTCCCAAAGTCAATTTGCGAGCTTCCTGTATCAGCAGCACTGTTGCTGCCACCGCTCGCAGGCAACGTGGCCATCCTTTACTCACTGTGTCCAGTTGTTTGGAGAAGTATCCAACAGGTCGCTTCCAGCTGCCCATCTTCTGGGTCAACACTCCCAATGCAAGGCGTTGCCTCTCATGGACAAACAACTGAAAGTCCTTCGTTAAGTCTGGAAGTCCTAAAGCAGGTGCTGACATCAAAGCACGTTTTAATTCGATATAAGCTTTTTGTTGATCTGGTCCCCACACAAAAGGAGAAATCTTCTGGGCTTCATACAAAAGTTTAGCAATTAGCCCGTAATTCATAATCCAAAGGCGACACCACCCGGCCATTCCCAAAAATGCTCTGAGTTCATGAATATTTTCTGGTTCAGGTATATTGCAAATAGCTTCTTTTCGACTTTTTCCCAACTGTCGCTGCCCTTTAGAAATTTCAAAGCCCAGATATATCACAGTCTGGCAAGCTATTTGGGCCTTTTTCTTAGATACCCTGTGTTGCAGTGCCCTACTGTGGACGGCCCAGAGTCATGAACATACACCAATATGGTTAAAAGATCATGCTCCGTTTATTACAAACAACACACAGGTTATATATCGGAATGTGGCGTGACACGACTACATACTACAATTGGCTTGCTTAGCATAAACACACTCTCGTGGGCTATAGTGATAGGGCAGCGCTAGCAGAACACAGGTAATAAGCTCATCCCTTCAGTCTCCTCATTGCGGTCATCGGAGAGGCATCCAGGAGGCGTGCATCTTGGCAGGCTATCAGTCTACATTTCCTTTTAAGGCCATTGAGATAACTTGAAGGACAAAAGTAATCTAGTTGGTAACCTTGTGCTCTGGGGCCCAAACAGGGATTGTCCATACCCGAGAGAATATTATGGCCAGTCTCAGAAAGGAATTCCTCCACACTTCCCCCTTTCTGTTTTTGGACAATCCATAGTCCTGGCATTGCTTTAAGGAGGACCCGAGAGGCGCACTTCAGGACACACCCTGCTAAGAGAATCATAAACAGCAATGCAACTAATATCGTTATGCCTTGTATGATTAATCCTTTTATCCAACCTGGTATGTTCCAACTACCAAACCAGTTTGAGAACCGGTCATCTCGTGTCGTGATATGATGCATGTTACTTTGAAGGTTTGCAAGTTGCTTATGAATGCTTTGAGAGTGGTCAGGTAGGTCCATACAGCACATGCCTTCAAAGTCAGTACAACCATGGCCTTGAGCTAACAATAAAAAATCAATAGCAGTGCAATTTTGCAATACAGCATGCTGGATATCATCTACATCAAGCAATAGAGAGGTGAGAATATCAGAGGTAAGATTAAATTGTTTCAATGCCCAACAAGCAAGCTTAGCCAACTGACTATTAGCATTGCCGTCAGAGGCTCCTAGAAGGAAGACAGATAGTGCTGCTATTTCAGCTGGATTCAGCAGCTGCACGTTGTCATTACAAGTGCCGTCAAATTCTTTTAGGCTCCTCTTACCCCGACTTGTTCGGGTTGTTCGTTCAGCTTGAAAATCATGAATGCTAAGGGCAAAGAGAGTTAGACAACCCAAATAGCCAGGACCACTGATAGGTCCTTGTGGAATTCCGGGCCAGGCACGATCTTCACAGATCAGAAAAATTCCGGGGGGCAGGAGCGTATCATGTGTAAATACTTTCCCAATGAGCGCTCCAGTTTTTACATTTCCCCACATTGATGTGCCGGACACATTGAAACGCGGTTTATCTTGGAAGAAGAAACTGCGTCCTAATTTAGTCTAATAGGCTTGCTTCAGCGTTTGGAACCAAACCACTCCAGAGCCAGTTACAAGTTGCATGGGAGGGCGAATGATTTTACATATGGCGTCATGACTCATTAACTGGTTCCATAAACCAGAAACATTTTTCCATGTCCCTGGTAACAAGCTACCTAAAAGATCAAGTTCTTGCAGTCCTGCGGGGATGGTCACATTGAGTGATCTAATCAAGGCGGCTTGGACTTCCGATCCCACATCGAAAGGCCAATCCCACCCACTGCAGATCTGTCTCATGCCACTGGGTTGTTGGTATGAGAGGGCAGAGGCATTGACGAATCTTTGAAACTCTGTAATGTTAGTGCTATTATTTGGCCAAAAGTATTGGCACACCAATAAGGCACGTGCGAAATGGGTCAGAGGCACTTTGCATAGATAAACAGAATTGCGAGACGTTGGTTTTGTTAGCCCAAGTGACCCAACTTATTCAGTGTAGTTAATGTCTGTGCCACTTCAACTCCTGGTGCAAATATTGAAGCTGCAATGATTTTAGCTGGTTTCCCAAATTCTGCTCTGGAATTGCACTAGCTATCATAAGCGTGCGTGCTTTGCCTATTCCAGGTGTGTCTATGACTTAGGATCATGGTGGTGTTAGGTAAATACATTCCTAAGGTCTCTATAGTACATAGATCTCCCCTTATATGCGAAGGAATACCCTAAGCTCTACTATAGCCCTACAGAAGCAGTTACTAGCGTTTTGTTTCGGTACAGCCTTGCAGAAGCAGTTACTAGCATATTGTTTCCCTTTCTGGGAGTCTTACCATCTCGACTATGCCCAAGATTCCGCTGAGCAGGAGGGTGTTAGTCAACAGGGTCATCATGGAGAAGGGAGGCAGGCACGGCACCTTCAGGGCGTCCCCTGTTTATCCACACAGTGTGCTCTGCAGCCTCCCTCAGCTCCGCTCTGAGCCATCTCTTTTCACCCTCAACAGAGTCTATGACAAAGGTACTGACACGGCGTTGCCGCACGCGTGGCCAGTGCGTGCAACAAGGCTGCCCAGTATGTGCTCTGCCGGCTAACAGCGGTTTTTGCGAATCGCAACATGTTGTTCAATAACAATCCTCCTAGCTTCTCTTTTCAAAGTTACGTGCTCACAATTAGGTCCAGTCAGTAATTCTTTGTCATTAATTTGGTACCAGTTAATTCTTTTCCTTCCAGTAGCTACGGGTGGAATCCATACACTTTCCGATCGGAGAAAAGACACAAAGCATATATACAAGCAACTTCCACACACATACTATACCTAACAATGAGAAACATAAGAACAGTTGATATATTAACATGAAATCTTCTATTACGAGTCTGTCCATTTGAACCATTCTCCTCATTCGGTGTTTCTGTGATCTCTGCTTGCTCTGCTAATTCTTGGATCTTCCTTTCTCTATTTGTAGTTTCAAAAGTCCTGGCTGGCTTTACATTTCTTGCTGGTAACCAGTACAGACCTGTGGGAAGAACACAAACATATCCTCTTCCCCAAGTAAGCAGAGGCGCAGGGCCATCCCATGAGTTGAGTCCAGCTTCTTATAACATGCTGTTGATTTTTCTGCAAAAATGGCACTGGGTTTAAAATTGTGATCCACAGCCGTAGTATGTTGCCTAGAAGCAGACAAATTAAGAAAATTTAAAACATATGTGGCTTTGTCCAAGGATTCTTGCTGGGAAATATACGGAAGACTGCCCCCTTTTTTTTTTTTATCAAGCATTTGTTTTAACGTTAAATGAGTTTGTTCAATAACAGCTTGTCCCATAGGTGAATGAGGGATACCGGTAGTGTGAGTCACTCCCCAATCCTGTAAAAAGGCACCATACTGGATCACTGTCTATCCCAATTTTCTTTGGTACTCCCATGGTTTTCTCCAGTGTGAGCAGTAGCAACAACAAAGGCAGAAAATATATCAACAGGTATATGTACATATTTAGATCGAAGAAACGATTGAATATAAGTAATATCAGTTTGCCATAATTCATTGACACATAAACCTGTTGGATTTACTCCTGCTGGATTATTTGAAGGCACAATACGCTGACGGTCAGGGCAGGCGTGTACAATCTGCTGAGCTTGATCTACTGTCTGACCTGATGGGAAGTATCATCAACCAGCAATTGACAAACTGTAGGACTAATCATCATTCCTTGAGGCTGTACAGTCCAATGATATTGTTGCGTGGGTTGTTCATCGTTAAGTACTGGAACTGAAAAGGCAAATCTAGGACAATCGTTAGGGTGTAAATAAATAAAAGAGTAAAAAGGTAGAAAAACACAGTCTTTTAAATCAATCACCATCAAATGCTAACATTCTGGAATCATAGTAGGATTTGATACACCCGGTTGTAATGCACCCATTGGTGAAATGATTGCATTAATAACTCTTAAAACTTTTAACGTAAATTTCCATTTTCCTGATTTCTTTGGGTTAGCAAATATTGGAGTAATCCATAGGGTAGTGGAGGGAATTATATGTCCTAATTTGAGCTGTTCATCGCCTAATTTTTGAGCCCACATTCTGACACCCTTTATTAAATCTGCAATTGTTTTTGCCCGATTTCTGATAGGATCAAGAGCTCGCCTGTGCAAAAAGTATTCATTTGATTCATGTCAATATGGGACAATGGATGTGCAAATAGATTGCGAGGAGTAGGGTGTGCCTATTCAAGATAAGTGATTGTCTTAGTTTAAGATCTCTGTGAAATGCAAAAACGTAAACCTTCGAAATACCTCATGATGCTGCGAACCACCAGTGATACACAGAATGCTCTGTCACTACAGAGCAGAGAACTCTGGTGACAGTTCATCATGATGCAAAACGAAATAAAACGAAATTGTAAAAAGGTAGAAAAGGATGGAGAGCATAGATGCTGGAAAGCACTCTTTAGATGGTCACCTTCCGCTTCAGGATTTTTCAGCCATTTAAAACATCCTGTTATAACACTGCCAATAGCTACAGCTGCCCCAATATTGTCACCAACACTGCTGTATACATGGGCTTGGCACGTGCTTAAGAGGATATCTTCAATTACTAACTGGAATAGCAAGACATCTGCAGCAGCTGGATTTTCTGTTTGTCTCTGAACTGCTGCTTGCAGCCGATCAAGGAAATGTTCATAAGGTTCCTGTGCTCCCTGCCGAATGGAAGCAAAGGAAGCCTCCCCCGTCCCAAAAAATCAGGGACACGTCTTAATGCTCTCATAGCCAATTCAGTCAGTTGTTGGAAAGCCACTTGCTGTAACCCTGCCTGTGCCTGATTTTGACATGTGTGACATTTTATTCATCCCAAAATGTTTAGCTCTCGATTTAAGAAATTTAACACCTATAACACTTTAGCTATTGTTTCATTGGGAGATTTCCCTGTCATTCCCCCTTTTTGTTTTAAAGGCATATTCTCCAAAGTACCATGTGCGTGTTCTATGATCGGTTGCTCAGTAGGATTGTACGGAATACCAGTAACATGCTCAATACCTCATGATGACAAAAATACATACATCTGATAAGAAGTGTATGCCAAAGTTTCTGCAAGCGTAAACCACGAGGATTAACACCATTCATTGGTGGCATGATCATATTTTAACAGCTAGTACACAATTGTACGATTGAGCGGGCTTGTTGTCGTGTTAAACCAAATTGTCACCTAATAGCATTAGCATTCTGATGGTAGCAGTCATGCAAGATTTTGCCTGCATTAACGAGTTTGGTACCAGAGCTGCACTCGTGAGAGGCTCAGCTCGCCTGTTCCCTTCTGCTATAGGCCTTGGAAGCGTGGTGTGCGCTCGCAGATGTACCATGGAATGTGCATGTTTACGGTTTTGCAACACTGATATTAACTGTTGGAATTGCTGGAACAAAGGAGGATTAGTTATTTCCCGTGATATCGATCGAGACGATCTAAGTTAAGATGTGCTGTCTCGTGGTAAAACTCGGGCCACGGGCAGTGGCGAGGCGGCCGCTCTCCAGGCTCGGCCTGCGGCGGGGGGGGGGGGGGGGGAGGGGGGGAAGCGGCGGCGGCGGGGGCCAGCCCTGCCTCGCCTCAGCCCGGCGGGGGAGCGGGGGAGCGGGGTGGGGACGACGACCCAGCCGCCCTGTGCCGGCCGCCCCGCTTGTTGTAGCTGTTGCTGTCGTTGTTGTCGTTGTCGCGGCTCCGGCCGCTTGCGCTCCGTAACTGCTGCCGACCCCTCCCGCCGAGGACCATCAGCTGCAAAAGAACTGGCACGCCAGAGGAGGGCAAAGCAGGGTTAAGTTTTGGGTGGCAGGACGCTCTTCCTTGGCCCGACGACAGCGATGACAAAGCCGTACAGTCACCACCCCCCGAGTTCCCTTGGGCTGGCACTTCCGCTTTGTGCCCAGTTGGCGCTGGAGGGGCGGCGGGCACTTCCTCTGCTGTCCCTGAGCAGGCTGGGGGCCCCTTAGGCTCTTTAGACTCAGTTTTTTGTTCTGACACAGTTTCTCCCAGCCCCTCGGCTTGTTTCCACACCTCAGTGATAGTAGAACAGGTGGGAGCTCGCATGCCTTTTGTTGGGTGTAAATGTCCGACCCCAAAGAACTGCGCAATACAGGAGGGTGGCGGCGGCGGCTCGTGCAGCTCGCCAGAGGTGTTATCCGGCTGCAGGGCTTCTATGGCCGCAGCAGCAACTTCTCGCTCATCTTTGATCTCCCGTAAGGTGTTAATTACGACACGCCACGTCTGTCCCACTTCTTTTGCTGTTTTTTCCTCTTTTCCTCCCGCTAAGGTGGTCTCCCAGAGATGTTCCCCCACTTCACGCCATTCGTCAACATTAAAGAGTAGCGGACAGGTTTTACAATGTCCATTTGCTTTCGCCCACTTAATGAGGCTTTCTATTTCCTTAGGGTTAACCGTTTCTCCTCTCTTAGAGAGTATACTGGTTAACAGCTTGATTGCCGCCTCCGTTTCCATCGCGGTCTTACCTTGCAGGGGTTCGCTCGGCCGCTGCGAAACTTTCCAGGCTCCGGCGATTCTCTTCGTCCCGTGCCCTTCCCTGCTGCACGTCCACAGGCTCCCAATACCGTATTCACGAAGCTATGGAGACTTCCGCATTTAAGCGAGTTTATCCGCATTTAAGCAATTTTTCCGCATTTAAGCGACTTTTTCCGCATTTAAGCGAGTTCAGGGTCCCTGCTCATGCGCCACTTGTTGCAGTGCCCTACTGTGGACGGCCCAGAGTCATGAACATACACCAATATGGTTAAAAGATCATGCTCCGTTTATTACAAACAACACACAGGTTATATATCGGAATGTGGCGTGACACGACTACATACTACAATTGGCTTGCTCAGCGTAAACACACTCTCGTGGGCTATAGTGATAGGGCAGCGCTAGCAGAACACAGGTAATAAGCTCATCCCTTCAGTCTCCTCATTGCGGTCATCGGAGAGGCATCCAGGAGGCGTGCATCTTGGCAGGCTATCAGTCTACATTTCCTTTTAAGGCCATTGAGATAACTTGAAGGACAAAAGTAATCTAGTTGGTAACCTTGTGCTCTGGGGCCCAAACAGGGATTGTCCATACCCGAGAGAATATTATGGCCAGTCTCAGAAAGGAATTCCTCCACAACCCTGCACTCATTTAGTCCCAGAAAGTTCAAAAGATCTATTGTTACCTGGATACAAGTTGACTTCTCTTCTGTAGCAACCAGTATATCATCCACATATTGTAGCAGTAGATGTCCAGGTCTTGGTTTCTCTTGTTTCCGTATCTCGAGTTCTCTCGCCAACTGATTCCCGAAGATCGTTGGACTGTTTTTAAATCCTTGGGGTAGCCTTGTCCATGTTAACTGCATCTTTCGTCCAGTCTGTGGATTCTCCCACTCAAAAGCAAACAGTTTTCTACTTTCCTTTTCCAAGGGTATACAAAAGAAAGCATCTTTTAGATCAAGCACTGTAAACCACTGATAGGGCTCTTTTAACGAGGTCAGTAGTGCATACGGGTTTGCTACTACTGGGTAAATATCTTTGACTATTTGATTCACTGCTCTTAAATCCTGTACCAGCCGGTATTCTCCGGATGGTTTTCTGGCTGGCAAGATAGGAGTATTGTATTCAGATTCACATTCCTCTAAAATCTTGTACTTCAAGAACTTGTCAATTAGTTTCTTCAATTCCTGTCTGATTTCTGGTTTAATTGGATATTGTTTTAATTTAACTGTTTTTGCCCCTTCCTTTAATTCTCCTTTAACAGGCTCTGCCAGTTTTCATTTGCCAGGGATATCCGTTTCCCATACTGTGGGAATCACAGCCAAATCTACATCCGAAGGAATTTCTTGTCCCTTGGTTGTTTCTTGGATCATCAGAATTTCACCTTTCTCTGGCATTTTTGATTCCAGTATTTTTAAGAGAATCTCTCCTTTTTCAAAACTGATCTGAGCATTTAATTTAGACAATAAATCTCTTCCCAATAAGGGTACCGGACATTCAGGTACATACAAAAATTCATGAGTAATTACCTTTTTCCCAAATTTTAAGTCCAGGGGTTTTAGGAATGGTCTGCTTTCCTCTTTCCTGGTGGCCCCTATAATATTTGCCATTTTTGTTCCAATTTTTCCTTTACAGGTGTTTAATGCCGAAAATGTTGCTCCAGTGTCCACTAAAAATTTAACTTCTTTTTCTCCCAGCTTAATTACAACCAGAGGCTCAGCTGGGTTCCCCTCCGGTCCCCTTCAATCATCTAGCATCATGATTTTAGCCATTTCTTGCTGAACATTTCCCTTTCTGGGGCAGTCTCTTTTCCAATATCCTTCTTCCTTACACAGAGCACACTGATTTATTCCTAAGGGAGTGTTAAAATTCCTTCCACCACCGTTCACAAATCCTCCCCTTCCACCAAATCCTGAACTTCTTCCTCTGCCTCGTCCTCTACTCACTGTTCCTGTCATGACTGCTAGCAGCCTGTTTTCCCAAGATTTTCTTTCCTCCTGTTCTCTATTATTATACACTTTCCAGGCTACTTCCATCATTTTATTTAAACTCTTAGAGTCTTCTTCCTCTAATTTCCGAAGTTTCTTTCTTATGTCTGGTGCTGATTGTCCCATAAAAATCAAAGCCAATTGTATTTGTGCTGCCTCAGTTTCTACTTTTAAATCCGTATATTTCCTGGCAGCTTCCTTCAGTCTCTCCAGAAACGCTGAGGGAGATTCATTTTTGTCCTGCCTTACTTCATATAATTTAGACCAATTCAAAGATTTAGGCATGGCATGTTTAATTCCATATAAAATTCATTTTCGATACCGCCTCAATCTCTGTCTGTGCTCCACATTATTTGGATCCCACTGCGGATCCCCAGATGGAAAATTCTGTTCCAAAGTTCCAGCCATATTTTCATTCAGAACTGCCGCTTCAGCCTGTGCTCTACCTGCTTTCAACACCATTTGCTTTTCTGTATCATCCAATAAATTATCTAAAACCACCTGCAAATCACTCCAGTCTGGGTCCTGCGTTCTAATTATAGTATCCACCACTCTTTCTATTTTTTCAGGGTCTTCTCTATAAAGTCTGGCTGCCTGTTTCCAAGCCATCAAATTGGTAACTGAAAAAGGCACCTTTACATACACCGGCCATCGTTGCCAGCTCCCTGCTGCAGGGGAGCTATTGTGTGCGTCTGCTGTCGAGTTCTCCTAGAAATAGGGGTATGAATCACAACCTCAGAGGGACCCTCCTCGGCATCCTCAATACCACTGCTTTCTGCTTCTTGCAACAGCCAATATCAGACTATTTCCATCAATCAGTCTACACTCCTTCTGCCAATCTTTTTTTTGCCTCAGCTAGAAAAACAAATCTACATAAGGTATTTCATCCCATTTTTCTTCCCTTCTACAAAACAGCATTAACTGAAAAATAGTGTTATGATTCAAAGTACCATTCACAGGCCATACTTCTTGATCTTCTAACGTGTACAACGGCCACCAATGATTACAATATTCAATCATTTTGTTCTTTCGCAAATCATCTCCTGTATCTCCCCAATGTGCTAACAAACATCCTAATGGAGAAGTTTTCAGGATTTTTTCATTTGCAGCCAAATTACTCATACTTTTACTTTTAAACAAATGAGTTAACTTAGATCCCATGATATAACTGTTGACAATATACAATCACTCAAATCTGTCGCTTTGTTTTTCTCCGACTGCACCCCTTACAGGATAACAGACCCACGGATCCGAACCCCGCACTCGCTTCAGAACTACGTCCTGTCTCAGTCACCCACTCACAAGTCCTATAAGAATCACTTCGGTCCTCCACCGGCCAAATCCCTTGCAGGAGATTGGAACCGTGGTATATAAAAAAAATCTCCGCACTTGCTTCGTGCTTAACTGCACGTCTCTCTCTCACGGTCACACTCGCACAGTTCTGTAATTTATTACCTTGAGCACAAGTATGTAACACAATAAACACAAACTCGGCACCTTAGTACTCGGTCAAGATAAACGATTCCACAATATAGCACACAAGAAAACTTCTAACTTACGTTAGAGGCACGACTTACAGAACACTATAGCTGGCATATAGGTTCCAAGTCTCCACTATGTCCAACCCTGCAGTAGCTTTCGCTTATGGCTCACGGGCAGACACCCAGCCTTCCGCTCCACGAGGATCCTCTGCCCAACCCTGCGCAGCTTTCACCGCGACTGACAGGCAGGCTACAGCGAGGGGACTTGTTGGGACGGTCACCAGTGGGGTTCCCCAGGGCTCAGTGCTGGGTCCGGTTCTGTTTAACATCTTTATCAATGACCTGGATGAGGGGATTGAATGTACCCTCAGTAAATTTGCGGACGACACCAAGCTGGGAGGCTGTGTCGATCTGCTCGAGGGTAGGGAGGCCCTTCAGAGGGATTTGAACAGACTGGATCGTTGGGCTGAGGCCAATGGCATGAGCTTTAATAAGGCCAAGTGCAGAGTCCTTCACTTGGGGTATAAAAACCTGTTGCAGCCCAAGTGTTAACAGTAAGGAATGTGTATCAGCGAATATAAAAAGAACACTGTCCTTGAGATAAGAAGGTAGGTTGAAGCTGTGAAAAACACACTGTCCCTGGGAAAAAAACAAGAAGGATGAAACTATGAAAAACAAGATTCTGAGCAAAACATACTAACTGCAAAAATATTAAAATATTGTAACAAATATAGAAATCTGTATCCAATCACAGTGTGTATCATACTCGTGCTTGTCGCGTGAACAGTAGTGCTAGACCAATTAACTTGCTAAGTACAGCGCATGAAAGCGTGCACAGAACCGAGCTATGCTATAAAAAGAGCAGTATCACAGAATAAAGCTGAAGCCTTTTTACTCATCATATTGATGCGTCTTGCTTCCCCGTCCTCGGCCGCAACATCTGGTGACCCCGACGTGATCAAGAGGGTTTTCAACGACCACAACGCGGACGAGAGAGAGGACGGCCATCCCGGCGCCCGAGAGAGGCGGATAGCCCGAGAGAGGCGGATAGCCCGAGAGAGGCGGAATAGCCCGAGAGGCGGATCGTCCGAGAGAGGCGGAATCGTAGCGCTACGGACTGACCGGTGAGTCAGGCAGACCGAGGTCTGGTTCGGGATGGGAATGCTGCAATGACAGCCTGGGAACGAGATGATGGAACGGGACGTTGCATTGTCGTTGTTGAAAAGCTTCTTAGAGGAGCGTGGACTAAAACTTGGAAAAAGATATTGGCCCCTGATTGCAGGGGGGTATGCAAAAGAAGTAAGCGACTGAAAAAAAAAAAAAAAAAAAAAAAAAAAAAAAAAAAAACCAAAAAAAAAAAAAACAAAAAAAACACAAAAAAGCAACAACTGCCTCAACAGGAGGAGGTAAGCGACTGGGACAAAGTGCTAGAGAAACCAGCACTACTAACAGTTCTAACTTGATAAAACTCCCGGTACTCCTGGTTTGGGTATCAGCCCATGTACCGGAGGCAAGCTCTTCAAATATATACCTGACAAGGACTTGGGACACTATAGACGTCAAACTTTGGCGTGCAGCCACCTGTGGGGATGCTGCTGGCCTGGAAAAGTCATCATCGAATCTTTTGATCCAGGGCCCCGAACGAAAGACAGACTTATTTCTTTCCCCCTCCTCCAACGCAGTCGGTACACCGGCACCCCCGCGCCGCGCCGCCCACCGCGCCCGGCGGCGCCCCGGGAACGCCGCTGCTGCTGCCGGCCGGGGCCGCGGGCGGCGTTGGCCCCGGCGCTGCCGCTCGTGTGCGGGAACGAACCGCGGCTGGAAAGGACGGAGACGCGCGGCGGGCCCCGCTGCGCCGGTTCGTTCGCGGCTGATGGTCCCTCGGCGGGAGGGGGCGGCGGCGCTTACGGAGCGCGAGCGGCCGGAGCTGCGGCAACAACAACAAGAGCAACAACAACAAGGGGGGGGGCGGCACAGGGCTGCTGGGTCGTCATCGCCACCCCGCCCGGCTGAGGCGAGGGAGGGCTGCCCCCCCCCCCCCCCCCCCCGCCGCTGCTGAACCCCCCGAGAGAGAGCAGAGAGCACATCGTAACTTGGATCGTCTCGATCGGCATCGCGGGAAATAACTAATCCTCTTTTGTTCCAGCAATTTCAACAGTTAGTATCAGTGTCGCAAAACCGTAAACATGCACATTCCATTGTACATCTGCGAGCGCACACCACGCTTCCAGGGCCTATAGCAGAAGGGAACAGGCGAGCTGAGCCCCTCACGAGTGCAGCTCTGGTACCAAACTCGCTCGTGCAGGGAAACATCTTGCATGACTTCTACCATCAGGATACTGACGCTATTAAGTGACAATTTGGTTTAACACGACAATAAGCCCGCTCAATCGTACAATTGTGTACTAGCTGTTAAAATATGATCATGCCACCAGTGAATGGTGTTAATCCTCGTGGTTTACGCTCTCAGGAACTTTGGCATACACTTCTTATCAGCCATATGTATTTTTGTCATCATAAAGTATTGAGCATGTTGCTGGTATTTCTTACAATCCTACTGGGCAACCAATCATAGAACACGCACATGGTACTTTGGAGAATATGCTTTTAAAACAAGAATGATGGGGAAATCTCCCAATGAAACAATAGCTAAAGTGTTATAGGTGTTAAATCTCTTAAATCGAGAGCTAAACATTTTGGGATGAATAAAATGTCACTCATGTCAAAATTAGGCACAGGCAGGGTTACAGCAAGTGGCTTTCCAACAGCTGACTGAATTGGCTACAAGAGCATTAAGACGTGTCCCTGATTTTTGGGACAGGGGAGGCTTCCTTTGCTTCCATTCGGCAGGGAGCACAGGAACCTTATGAGCATTTCTTTGATCAGCTACAAATGGCAGTTCAGAGATAAACAGAAAATCCGGCTACTGCAGATGTGTTGGTATTCCAGTTAGCCATTCAAAATGCTAACACAGACTGCCAACAAGCTCTTGATCTTATCAGAAATTGGGCAAAAACGATTGCAGATTTAGTAAAGGCGTGTCACAATGTGGGCTCGAAACACTATAAAGCAAAATTTTGGGAACCAGCTAAAATTATTGCAGCTTCAATATTTGCACCAGGAGTTGGAGTGGCACAGGTGTTAACTACACTGAATAAGTTGGGTTGTTGGCTTGCAAAACAAACTAATGCTACAGCTTCTGCTTTATCAATGCTCTTAATTGACAGGATGGTTAAAATCTTTAATAAAGCAGACATTATATTGCTAGTAGTTCTTTTATGCATAGTAATAATCACCCCCTGCCTATTGTCACGATCCCAGCAGATGGTACAGAGTACGGTTCATCAAGTAATGGTCACAGAAAAACAAAAAAGGGGGGAGTTGTTGTGGCATCATACACACAGCTACAGTTGAGGTTTGACCTTGATGATTTAAGCCTGTGCTCTTTTCTGAAGTTGGGAAACACCGATAAAGAGGATGAGAAAGAAAAGGGAGTGTGAACAGCTGGTGCAGGGAGTGTGAGAAGTTGACATGAGGAGTTTGGGAAGTTGATATAGAGTGTGTGAGAAAATGATGTTTAGTTTAGCAAGTAAAAAATAGCTCCTTTTTAGGCATAGCCAATAATAAAATTAAAATAGGTGCGTGCACTATTGTTTGTAATCAATCACAGTTGGGTGAGAGCCGCATGGACACATCGTGGCCAGAGTAATAATCTATAAAAGCTGCGTGTATAACAACAATAAAGGTCACTCTGCTATCACAAAAGAATTTTGGACACAGACAATCACAGCTGCACAGCCTCCTTTAACAGTAATCATTAATGGGAAGGCTTTTCTGGCCTAGTTTACACAGGGGCTGATGTATCTATAGTGAAAAATCCTGACTGGCCGCCCTCTCGGCCTCTGATACAAGCCCTGGCAGCTGTGATCAGAGTAGGTGGAACACAGATCCCACAGCAGAGTGCACAGACCTTGTTAGCAGTAGGCCCAGGTAACAAACAAGCTATTTTGAAACCATATGTTTTTGATGTCCCATATACATTATGAGGTCGGGCTTTGTTGAATCACTGGAATGTGAGGCTAACCTCAAATTTTTAGCACGTCACTGATGTCCAGCCCTGACTCAAGCTGGCAAGCCGGTCTGGGTCGATCAGTGGCCACTAAAAGGTGAGCGACTGGACTGAACTCAAAAATTAGTCAATGAACAGCTCAAATTAGGACATATAATTCCCTCCAATATTTGTTATCCCAAAGAAATCAGGAAAATGGAGATTTATGTTAAAAGATTTAAGAGTTGTTAATACAATCATTTCACCAATGGGTGCATTACAACCGGGTGTACCAAATCCTACTATGATTCCAGAATGTCAGCATTTGATGGCGATTGATTTAAAAGATTGGGTTATTTCACCTTTTTACCTTTTTATTTATTTACACCCTAACGATTGTCCTAGATTTGCCTTTTCAGTTCCAGTGCTTAACAATGAACGACCCACGCAACAATATCATTGGATTGTACTGCTTCAAGGAATGATGAATAGGCCTACAGTTTGTCAATTGGTAGTAGATGATGCTCTCTGTCAGGTCAGACAGCAGATCAAGCTTAGCAAATTGTACGTGCCTACCCTGACCGTCAATGTATTGTGCCTTCAAATACTCCAGCAGGAGTAAATCCAACAGGTTTATGTGCCAATGAATTATGGCAAACTGATATTACTTATATTCAATTGTCTAATCGATCTAAATATGTGCATGTAACTGTTGATATGTTTTCTGCCCTTGTTGTTGCTACTGCTCACACTGAAGAAAACCATGGGAGTACCAAAGAAAATTGGGACAGACAGTGATCCAGTATGGTGCCTTTTTACAGGATTGGAGAGTGACTCACACTACCAGTATCCCTCATTCACCTATGGGACAAGCTGTTATTGAACAAACTCATTTACCGTTAAAACAAATGTTTGATAAACAAAAAGGGGCAGTCTTCCGTATATTTCCCCGCAAGAATCCTTGGACAAAGCCACATATGTTT
This sequence comes from Tauraco erythrolophus, assembly GCF_009769465.1. Lineage (NCBI taxonomy): Eukaryota > Metazoa > Chordata > Aves > Musophagiformes > Musophagidae > Tauraco > Tauraco erythrolophus. The sequence continues at coordinate 139,451 of NC_141483.1, forward strand.
TAAATTTTCTTAATTTGTCTGCTTCTAGGCAACATACTATGGCTGTGGATCACAATTTTAAACCCAGTGCCATTTTTGCAGAAAAATCAACAGCATGTTATAAGAAGCTGGACTCAACTCATGGGATGGCCCTGCGCCTCTGCTTACATGGGGAAGAGGGTATGTTTGTGTTCTTCCCACAGGTCCGTACTGGTTACCAGCAAGAAACGTAAAGCCAACCAGGACTTTTGAAACTACAAATAGAGAAGGGTAGATCCAAGAATTAGCAGAGCAAGCAGAGATTACAGAAACACCGAATGAAGAGAATGGTTCAAATGGACAGACTTGTAATAGAAGATTTCATGTTAATATATCAACTGTTCTTATGTTTCTCATTGTTAGGTATATTATGTGTGTGAAAGTTGCTTGTATATATGCTTTGTGTCTTTTCTCCGATCGGAAAGTGTATGGATTCCACCCGTAGCTACTGGAAGGAAAAGAATTAACTGGTACCAAATTAATGACAAAGAATTACAAACTGGACTTAGTTGTAAGCACGTAACTTTGAAAAGAGAAGCTAGGAGGATTGTTATTGAACAACATGTTGCGATTCGCAAAAACCGCTGTTAGCCGGCAGAGCACATACTGGGCAGCCTTGTTGCGCGCAATGGCCACGCGTGCGGCAACGCCGTGTCAGTACCTTTGTCGTAGACTCTGCTAAGGGTGAAAAGGGATGGCTCGGAGCGGAGCTGAGGGAGGCTGCAGAGCACACTGTGTGGATAAACAGGGGACGCCCTGAAGGTGCCGTGCCTGCCTCCCTTCTCCACAACGACCCTGCCGATTGACACCCTCCTGCTCAGCGAAATCTTGGGTATAGTGGAAATAGTAAGGCCCTCGGAAAGGGAAGTAGTATACTAGAAACTGCTTTTGCAAGGCTGTACCAAAACAATATGCTAGTAACTGAAATTGCCAGTCTCCTACACAGAGTTTTATTCGTGCAAGAAAAGAAAAAGGGGCAACGCTGTCACTGATCGATCACACAAATTTTTTCACCAATCTGCTCGACCTCTTCAGAAAGAGTTTGCACTGTCGCGAGCACAAGCCCGTGCCATCGTCGCTGCAAGGCACCAACCCTCGAGGATTGCAACCAAGAGGAGTGTGGCAAACTGATGTAACTGAGTTTCCCACCTTTGGTCCACTGCGCCATATCCACGTCACCGTGGACACTTGCAGCAGAGCTGTATGGGCGACACCAGCGCCTTCTACCGCCTTCCGATGTGTGAAACAACATTGGCTTTCAGCATTTGCTGCCCTTGGCTTACCACAAGTCATCAAAACAGACAATGCTCCTGCATACACAGGAACAACATGTGCTGCATTTTTAGCGGATTGGGGAATTGAACATAGAAAAGGTGTTCCGTACAACAGCACGGGTCAGGCTATTATTGAACGGTGCCATCAAGATGTAAAGCGACTCGCTGCCATTTTGAAAAAAGAGGGGGAGATGTCCCCCAACGCGCGAACTGAAAGGCGAAGGCGGAGGCAATCCAGGAGTTCCCAAAGACTCGGACCTTTCTGCAGAAGAATAGAAGAAGTGCTAAATCTTCCAAAGAACATATTAGACGACTCTGATCCAGACGAGATAGATTTTGCTTTTATCCGTAGTTTGATACGCACGCGCAAAGCTGCAAAATTATACCCGCTAACACACTGTAGGTGTAGATGTAGAAATTTACAGGCTATAACTATAGAGTGTGGAGGTTGTAGTCGCATATGTCATGAATCGCAACGTGATGCAGTGCAAGGCTGTGCAGATTGTAGACGCGCTTTAGATATTAACCCGTACCAGGCGCTCGCTGCTTGGCTTAAAATAGAGAACACTTCACGACAAAGGTTAACTGCGTTGTTTGAAAGTGCAGAAGAAGCTATATTAGCATACGCAGCCTTTAGGTTACAAAAACTACTGACTGTTGTAGAAGTAGCACAAAAGACACAAGTGATGGGTACCAGATATCAGAAGCAGTGTAGACATCATGATAAGAATGGAGGAGTTTATTGGTAAGACAATATTCATAGTAACAGGAATCTTAGTTTGGTGCCAAATGACCTATGGAATCAACTCCATCAGCCCGAGAGACAACATTTGGGTAACCATTGCTAACAAAACAAACCAGTCATCAATTTGCCTAGCCCTGGGTGGTATTGGAAACCCATTCCGTACCTGTCTCGTAGGAGTACCAACATGGAAAGTGGCAGCCTTTAGAGGGCTAGTAAACACCACTAACCTAACATATAGCAACTTCAATACCACAACGATCTATAGAGCGACCCCTCAACAGTATGACGGAGCAGTACAATGCCGGCTTATTCATGCACTTAATGCTTCCCTCCAGTCTGATCCAGAAGAATTAGACCTGCTTGGTAGTATGCATGCAAACACTAACGCTGGGAAAATAGGAGGATGGTTTTCATTTTTGCCGTTAGACCCAAACAGCTCAAATAAAAACAGGAAACTATGGGCAACCTTAGATTCTAATCTTGACAGCGCATCGGTAATTCGCTTTCTATACTCGAGCTGCAATGGCAGCAACATTACTGAACCTCGAAGGTTGCCCGAAGGAATTTTCTTAATTTGTGGAGACAGGGCATGGAATGGCATTCCAAAACAACCAGAAGGAGGTCCTTGTTATTTAGGCCAACTAGCCTTATTCCATCCCAATATATCCCTATTAAGAAAATGGAGTGAAAATCACACCAGGAGAAAAAGAAGCCTACATGATCTAGACTGTAGCAGTGTAGGCAATCCCACATTTTGGAGTGAATTTGGACGAGTAGCTGCCTCCACGCTTTTCCCAGGGTTAGCAGCAGCAAAAGCGCTCACCTTAGCAAAACAACTAGGTTGCTGGGCTCGTGACGAGATAAACTTAACATCCAGCATTCTAGATGAATTAACGAAAGATGTAGAAAGTGTCAATCATGCAGTATTGCAAAACAGAGCAGCGATTGACTATTTGCTTTTAGCCCATGGGCATGGTTATGAAGAGATCGAAGGAATGTGTTGTATGAATTTAACAGGTCCAGGAGAGTCAGTGCATAGAAAACTTAAACAACTAAAGGACAAACTACATGCCTTCAAAGAGGTAGATGGCATCGATGGATGGTTGACTTCCTGGGGGATAGATGGTTGGGTGAGAGATCTCATCAAAACGTGCTTGGGGCCTCTTTTGTTGTTAGGCTTTCTCTTGCTTTTTGGACCATGCTTAATGCAATGTATGACCCAACGCTTGTCAGCTATAGCGCACGCCGTTTTTGAAAAAAGAGGGGGAGATGTTGCAGCCCAAGTGTTAACAGTAAGGAATGTGTATCAGCGAATATAAAAAGAACACTGTCCTTGAGATAAGAAGGTAGGTTGAAGCTGTGAAAAACACACTGTCCCTGGGAAAAAAACAAGAAGGATGAAACTATGAAAAACAAGATTCTGAGCAAAACATACTAACTGCAAAAATATTAAAATATTGTAACAAATATAGAAATCTGTATCCAATCACAGTGTGTATCATACTCGTGCTTGTCGCGTGAACAGTAGTGCTAGACCAATTAGCTTGCTAAGTACAGCGCATGAAAGCGTGCACAGAACCGAGCTATGCTATAAAAAGAGCAGTGTCACAGAATAAAGCTGAAGCCTTTTTACTCATCATATTGATGCGTCTTGCTTCCCCGTCCTCGGCCGCAACAAAAACCCCAAGCATCGCTATAGGCTCGGGGAAGAGTGGCTGGAGAGCTGCCTGGCGGAGAAGGACCTGGGGGTGTTGGTTGACTACCGGCTTGATATGAGCCAGCAGTGTGCCCAGGTGGCCAAAAAGGCCAATGGGATACTGGCGTGTATCAAGAACAGTGTGACCAGCAGGAGCAGGGAAGTGATCCTGCCCCTGTACTCGGCACTGGTGAGGCCGCACCTGGAATATTGTGTCCAGTTTTGGGCCCCTCGCTTTAAGAGAGATATTGAGCTCCTGGAGCGAGTCCAAAGAAGGGCGACTAAACTGGTCAAGGGGCTGGAAAATAAAACTTATGAGGAGCGGCTGAGGGAGTTGGGGCTGTTTAGCCTGGAGAAGAGGAGGCTGAGGGGAGACCTGATTACAGCCTACAAATACTTGAGAAAAGATGGTGGGGAGGTGGGGGAGGGGCTCTTTACATTAGTGTTGGGTGATAGAACAAGAGGAAATGGGTATAAGCTTAGTCAGGGGAGATTCAGGTTGGATGTTGGGAAGTATTTCTTCTCTGAAAGGGTTGTCAGCCACTGGAATAGGCTGCCCAGGGAGGTGGCTGAGTCCCCATCCCTGGATGTGTTTAAGAATAGGGTGGATGATCTACTTGAGGATATGGTTTAATGGGGATTAGTGACGGTTGGACTCGATGATCTCTAAGGTCTTTTCCAACCTAGAAATCTATGAATCTATGAATCTATGGCTCGAACCCACTCGCAGTGGGACTCGAACCCACTTTCCAGAGGCAGGACTCGAACCCCCTCTATGTGGTGGGACTCGAACCCATTCACAACGGTGGGACTCGAACCCACTCATTTCAAACAAAAGAAGTGTCTTACCCAAAATCCAGGGGACGTTGCGAAGAACCTTATGGATCGGGGATCGATGGGTGTCCCCGAGAAATCCTCGGTGCCGGCTGGAACTGATCAGGTCCCCGACTCCTCCGGTCTCCTTCAGCGAGGTCCCATCTGGGTCGCCAAAACTGTTACCGAAAATCCGGAATAGAAACTTACCAACCCCAATGGGATGTAGATAAGCAGACACTTCTTTATTGCGGCGCCGGGTGCACGGGGGATATCTCCTCCTAGCGTGCGCACCTGGCACCGAAATTAAACTTCTTATATAGAGCTTACATATGCAAATCCATTAGGTAATCATACATAAACATTTTATTTCCTGAAAATCATTAGCATATTCTTCTCCCATTTCCGATTCTGCGCAATAAAAGTTAGAATCATCTAGAAATGAGTCTGGGGTGTAATATGGGTAGGTGGTCTGTGAGTCGGTGGTCGCGATCTCCCCCTGCCGGAATTACCTTTTGCTTAAGTTCACGATTTCTGGCAGGTACCCATAGACCATTACGAAACCGTTACGGTTGGCTTTCTTCATCTTCATTAATCTAGACCTTGATAGCTGCATGCATTCTTCTAGTTCTATGTAGGTATCATAAATCTGTTTACAAATCAACTTGTGCTTTGTACTACATGTTCTTACTAACTGATTCTGACCGATCCCTTTGGTCCTGGTACAGGGCTATACAGGGAGTTTCACAGCAGCATGTGGTTACTGTACGAGCTTACTTTTCATTCAAATATTTCTTATAATTCTATATTATTAAAATCAACTACAAACCATATTAATTACAAACTATTGGTTAAATTTTAATTACCAAAATTCTAAGTATCAGTAACAGCAGCAGCTGCTGGGTACATCCTGGGCTTGACTGGCATGGAGGAAACACGATGTCAATCCCCTGTTTCAGTCCAGCAGCCCAGGGCTTGCTTTGTCCTCAGGAGCTTGCATGGCTGGATGTAGCGGGGCGCTGCTTGACCTCTCCTGCTGGCATCTTCACCTCGCCCTCCCTCTTTGTCTTATCAGATCCTGAGTCTGATTCCTGCAGCCACCTGGATCTGCCACCAAGGGAGGAGAAGGACGTCCAGGAGAACGCTGAGGACTCTCTCAAAGACTCAGGACGGGTACCTACAGAGACTGCTGTCTGTCTTGTGCCTGCATCTCTCTCCAGCTCCTCCTGTGCCCAAAGATCCCATCCTGGAGGGCTGCCGTGTGTGCAAAACTGGGGGGAGGAGGGAGGTGGTGAAAAAGAGAAAAGGCACCAGTGTCCTGTGGGTAGGAGGGATCCATAAAGGAGCTCTACAACCTCTTTTCCTTGCAGGAGCTGAGAGCCCTGGAAAAACGGCTGGTGATTTCGCTGTCGGAGCCTTCATCCTTTTGCAAGCAGCAGGATATCTTGGAGGTCTGGCATTTCCAGAGCAGATCACAGCTTCCCCAGTGCAAACCCCCAGGGAGGTTTCTGCCCCAAAGTCCTCTGCACCTTGAGGGGTACAGAAGGCCACTTGTGGAGAACAGCACAGAGAGGAGCAGAGGCTGCAGTAGGAATGGGCTCTGGCTGCCTCCCTAGACATGGCAGATCGGTGGGGGGCTCTTCCCTGAGGCTGGGAGGGACTCTGGGGACATGAAACCAGTGCCAGGCTTTGCCGCTCTTCCCAGGAAGCCTCGGCAAGAGATCTGACCCCTGCCAGGCACTTAGCAGAGCTGCCACTCCTGGAACAGCTGCCAGAGCCCAGGGCAGAGCATCAGCTTTTTTTCTCGCAGGTCCTGCTGCCCTTCACAGAGTCCCAGAGACCAGCCGAATGTGAGAAGGCTGTGAACATGGTTGCCTACCTGATCGCATCTCTCGTCAGCTCTTGCTCTGTGGTGGTAAGGAGCCTCAGGTCCAGACAAACTCTGGTCACCCCATCACCCCTTCCCAGTGTCCCAGGATGCTCTGTGGTTCAGGGCTGCCTTGGAGGAAAGCCTGGACATGAGCTAGGAGACTCGGCAAGGCACTGTCTTGAGCAGGACGTCTTTTCCCCTGATTCCATAGGCCAGTCTGGCCTCTCTTGTCTCGGGCAGGAGCCAGCTTTGCAGCCCAGGCTGCCCACGGCAGAGCTGTCTTGGAGCGCGATGCGAGCCCTGGCCCAGCAGCCCTGGGCTGCTGCCCAGCAGCATTGGGGTTCAGGGCCTGCAGGGCTCCCGGGCATGTCCCTTTCCCTGCAGCCACCTGCCCACTTCCCACCACATGCCCAGGCTTCAGCTGCTGCCCTGCAGAAGGGCTGGGCAGGAGCAGCAGGCGGGTGGCTCGATGTGGCCGAGATGGGCAGTGGAGCTGCAGGAGGCAGGGGTGCTCCCTGGGCTGTGGGAGGGAGGAGCAGTGGTGGTGGTGGGAGGGCAGGACGGGGGGGACACCAGGTCCCTGTGCTCATGTCAGCACCTCCATCCCGTGGGCTGAAAGGGTCTGTGGTCAAAATCCTTCCGCTGCAGCCTAGGGCAGAGCGAGAAAGCAGTGCCGGGAGACAGCCAGGCAGAGCTGTGGGCTGCATCTGCGGGGCAGGAGCAGCAGAAGCTGCCAGGAGAGCCTGGGCCTGAGGCAGAGGAGCCCGGGCTGTGGGCTGGAGAGCAGGGAAAGGCAGCAGAGACAACGGGGCTGCAGGGGAGGCTGCTCCTGCGTGGGACAGCTGTCACCCATCCTGCTGCTGCTGTGTCGCGTTCCCTTCAGGTTCTGCTCTCACCGTGCCATGGCTGCCGCGCTGGGTCAGGGGCTGCGGAGAGGTGACCCTGCGCACGGCAGAAGAGCTGGCAGCGTGCAGGGGCTGGGGCACACACCTCCACAGCCCACTGAGCTCTCCCGGGTGCAGGGACAGGCAGATCCTGCAAGAGCTCTGCCTGTAGCAGCACCCAGCCCTGCACCAGCGGTTGGGTAAGGAGGTTGGCACCAGCTGCCACGCTTTAGCCCTGCTACCAGTGCTTCCTCCCTCCCTCAGGTCAATATATCTGACAACGCTCAACATCTCTGACAACGCTCAACCTTCAAAAAAGAAGTGTTTCCAGGATCTGGGTGAGCTGGTGGGACGTCTCATCCTGTGCTGTGCTCCCAACAACCAGACGATCCGCTTTATGGCAGCAAATGCTCTTCGAAACCTCTACAAGTTCGTGCTGCAGTGAGAAAGTAAGAGAAACGATGATGAGTTGGGTCCTTCTGGGCAGAGGCCAAAGCAAGGGCAAGCAAAGCGCCGCACTGCCTCACCCGTTCTCCTCAGCGTGAGGAAGGAACAAGAGACCCTTCCAATGCCAGAGTAGGGGAGCAGCTGTGCTGCATCCACTGTAGGGCCCACGCGACCCAGCATGCGTGCAGGGTGTGCAGAAACAAGAGGACATGGATAAGGTGACAGCCACGCACCTCTCCGGGGTCCCTTAGCTCTCGCCTCGTCAGAAAGAGCCAATGCTCGTGCTGTAGACACGTGTGCCGCTCGAAAAATGTGGGTACCTCCCAGACCTCAGCCAGGGCTGTCCCCTCCCTCGAAGCAGTGGTTCCACAGCTGCCCTAGTTACCAGCAGACTGAAAAACTTTCTGCTGCAAGGGTTGCCCAACCTCAGTTTGTCCTGCTTCAGACTAGAAAGTCCCGTTGAGCTCCACTTCTCTGCAACCTTAGAAGCAATTTCCCCTCCTCCAATGATAAAAAGTCATTTTACCACAGAAGGCAACCAGGTTGGCCAGGAAACATTTACCGTTGGTAAAGCCATGGTGACTGTTCCTCCTCACCTTTTCCTCCACACGTCCAGAAGTGTGTTTCAGGAGGACTTGTCCCATGATTTCCCGGGGACCGAAGTGCAGGACCAGCCTGCAGCTCCCTGCAGTAGTGTTCTTTTTGCCTTTCCTGAAGATGGACCAAAGTGAGGTTGACTGACCTGTAGTTTCTGGGTCGTGCTGCAGACATGTTTGAAGATGGGTGCAACAGTTGCCTTTCCCCGGCTTTTGGGACCTCATCTCCATGACCTTTTAGGATGAAAGTGCGCAGCCTTGCAAGGGCATCAGTCAGTTCCCTCAGCACCCTTGGGTGCAAGCGGACTAGTCTCAGGCACTCATCTGCAATGAGTTCTTCCATGGACTGGATTCTCTCAGTAATCCCTGATCCAGTTCTTCACCACTGCTGGCAGTTCTCTTCTTGGAACACTTCCACTTCCCACATACTGCCTTTTTGGGTTGGAACTCTGCCAGGAGTTGCCAGCTTAGCCAGTCAAGTCTCCTGACATGTCTGCTTGTTTGCCCAAGTGTTGGGGTGGACTGTCTTGGGCTTGGAGGTCATTGTGCTTTGATAGTCTACCAGCTTCCCTGACCTCCTTTGCCCTTCACAGCTGCTTCCCATAGGAGCCCAGCCGAAGAAGCCAAATGCTCACCTGAAGTCCAGGATCTGTTACACTCTGCTGCTCTCCTTTCTCCCTCCTCTTGTGATCGGAACGGCACTATTTCATGGTCCCTACTGCCACAGCTACCACTGATTACCATGTCCGAAAACACTTTTTCTTTATTAGTGAACAACAGATTCAGCTGTGCAACACGGTGGTTAGTCCCTCCAGTGCCTGTAGAAAGAAGGCCTCCCTGATGCCCTCCAGAAATCATCTGAAGTGCCCTGTGTCCTGCCATATCACAAGCAAATCCTCTGCTTCTGACCCACACGCTCTCTTCCAGACTTGATTGTCCCACATATCTGAGCTACTCCTTCACACAGGAGGCACTCCCCCCTCCTCATCTCTCCAGAAGAGCTTGTCTCCATCCACCGCAGCATTCCAGCCATCAGAGCCATCTCCCACATCTCGGTTATTCCAACCACGTTTCAGTTGTGGGACTGCATGCGGAGCTCTAGTTCCTTAGAGTTTCCCAGGCTGTGAGCATTTGTATACGTACACTTGAGGCAGGTGCCTCTAATCCTTCTCCATCATTCCTGAGGTCTCTCCTGTTCCCATCACCTGTCACCCTTTGCTTTACACCCCTACCCACCACTCCCTTCCCTTGACTATGCATTGTAATCTCCTTCCTCAGCCAGTCTTAGCTCAAAGCTCTTTCCACCATTTGGTAAGCTCGTTGGCAGAGACCCTCTGTCCTACCAACCGCTCCGTGTTTCCTTCCCCCATGTTTAGGCAGGACGCTATCAGAAGACCATCCAGTGCGTCAACAGCTCCAGAGGCAATAGGAAGCTGAGAGCACCTCCTGGCTTGCCTTGCACTGCGACCCCAGTGACATTGCTACGGTAATGAGCTCCTCCCTTGCTGGGACTCTTGTCCACGGCATCAGCGGGAGATTTGAGCGAGCAAAGGGATCCAGAATCAGCGGGACTGGCATGGCCTCACTCTCCCTGCTGAGAGAGGGCTCCTGCTGTCCCCGAGCAGGGACTATCCGAGGGCGGCACTCCAGCATCCCAGCAGCAGCTCCAGCACTCCTGGCCACCAGCGAGCCCTGATTCTCTGTAGGGCCAGCGTGCTGTGGCCATGACACCAACCCTCCTCCCTCACCCCACGGGCCCTCTGCTCTCATTCTCTACACTGCAGTCACAGCTTTCCTATGGGCAATGCTGCCAGCACTGCCGGGCATCTCTCGCCAGGGCTGCTCGCACGGCTCAGCTAAGCAGCACCATCAGGGCACTCAGTGTGACACGTCTTCCCGTACTTTCCTTCTGCCTGTAGGCGTTTGGAAAATACCTCGAGCCTTCCGAGAGGACAGACATGGTTGTCACAGCCATCAGAGCCATGAGCGACTCCAGCGTCTATGACAAGCCAGCGGGCTGCAGCGTGCTCTGCATGGCCATGAAAGACCCTGTCTCTTGGCTGATGGATGTAAGCAGCCTGTGGCTGGATTGCCCTGCCCATGAGAACTTTCATGCATTTTTCCTCCTTCCCTCCCTCCCAAACCCAGGTGTCTCTGGCACCTGAAGCTATTTCAAGCCAGCAGAGAGGGACGGGAAGGGTAGGAGTTTCAGTGGCAGCTGAGGAGATGGCTGCACTCCAGTAGCAGCGCCATCCTCACCTCTGTCCCTTCCAGGCACACCAAATCTTGTTGAACATCCACATAAACATGGAGTCCATCAGCTCAGTGACAGCCCAGTACAGCCTGCAATCACTACTTTGCCTGCTGGCCAAGAAGTGCCTTGAGAATATGGTCAGGAGCCTGTTGAAGATTGATCCCTCATGTGACAGGTACCAGCCCCAACAGCCCTGGGCCGTGCTCCACAGCCCGGGCATGGCGCGGTGGCTGCGGCAGCTCTGCTAACAGAGCGCTCTGGCTTGCAGCTCTGCCCTGGCCATGTGGGAGGTGATGGTCTCCCTGCACAGCACTTCGAAGATGATCTTCAAAGAGCTGCTCAGTGTGATCCAGGACAAGCCATGCGGCGCCTCCCCAAGGGACATGGACATCCTTCCTTTATCTGTAAGTGACCAGACCAGGTCCTGCTCACCTTCAGGGCTGTTCATGCCTTCCCGGGAAAAGAGACACAGCCTCTCCTGTCTGCCCCCAGACAGCCACCTCCTCCAGGACGCAGGGACACAGCGGGGACCTGCCCAGCCCCAGGCCCCCTGTGCCAGCCACGTGGGGCTGCCCCGTGCACAAACACAGTCTGCTCCCGCCCGGGCAGCACTCCGCTTCCCTGCTGCCCGCATCCCCCTGCCCGGCTCTGCAGACTGCAAACCTGGGGCAGGGGCACGAGTGAGGGCAGGGGCTGCTCCTGGGGAAGGGCAGGGCGCAGACGGGCAGGGGCAGGGGCAGAGAGAGGGGCTGGGGCCAGGGCTGGGGCAGAAGCCAGAGTGCGGGCAAGGGCTGGGACCGGGGCAGGGGTTTGGCTGTGGCAGAGTCTGCGCGGCCACGAGGCCTGAGACTGGAAACACACGAGGGTCTGCGGGGTGCAAAGGGCACACTGTGCTGGCCCGGGGCGGCTTGTGGTGCCTGGGTCAGAAGCAGGAGCTGAGCCCCCAGGGGGGCTGCAGTCTCCTTCGATGTCTGCGTGGCCCTGGGCGGCTCCTGAGCTGCACCCAGCACCCAAGCCCAGGGCTTTGGCTGGGCAGCAGCAGTGTCTTTGCAGCAAGAGCTGTTGCTGTGTGTGTTCCGCAGGCAACCACCGTCCTGTGCGAGCTCACCCAGAAGCCCGACTTCCCGCAGCGACTAGAAGCTGTCATACTGTTGAAAACACCTGAGCTGGTGAGCAAGGCATTGTCCAGTGCAGCCAGGGCAGTGGGTAACGCGGTGCCTTGGCCTTGGCAGAGAGTAAGGAGAGGGATGTCAGAAGAGGAGGTGCTGAGCAGGGGATGCAGAGCCTTTGCTGTCCTGCCCTCCCTTCCCCACCCCGCTCTCCCTCGTCCCATCGGCGCCCAAGCGGCCGCCGCCAGGCAGGAGGCTGCTGCAGCAATGCCTGCGCCACGGGCCGGGAAGCCAGGCGGGAGGCTGGTGCTCGGTGAACACCGTGTGTTTGCCACTGCATCACCACAAGAGAAATTCTGGTCCTCATACAGGCAAGAGAAATGCAGATCCTGGTGACTGACATCCTGAGAACCCTGACCGATGCTGACACAGACATCAAGCTGAAGGCCCTGCTTGTCTTGAGAAATATGAGTCACATGGAGAGGAAGGACGCCAGCTTCATTGCTGGGCAGCTGGTGGATCTGCTCCTGCCACTCTTTGATGACGTAAGGCTGCTGTGGGAGCCGGAGCCCCGCAGATGAGTCCTCGGCAAGGCTCTCCAGCCCAGCCCTGCCAGCAGCACTGGGGCAGGGCTGCTCCCCTTCTCGCATGCCCGGGCTCTCGTGGGATGAATTCTGGGCTCTGCAGCCCAGCACAGCTTCCCCTGGCAGGCTGGTGCCCCCAGGTGCCCCAAGCCCCCAGTGCTGGGGCCCAGCCTGGCCCCTGTGCAAAGCACCTGCAGCCCCAGAGCTGCTCTGGGAGCCCTGGGTGCTCCGCAGCTGCGCTGCCAGGCTGGACCAGAGATTGCCACTGCACCCGTGTGCAGAGCCCGAGCCCGGAGCATCTCCCCTCACATCTGCCATGCTCTCGCCCTGGGGCTGATGCTCACAGTGAGCGGGGAGTGGCTCTTGATCTCAAGTGCCCCTCTCCTTCCCCCTACCAGGACTTCAGCCAGGTGAGAGAGCTCTCCATCAGCATCTTCAGAGACATGGTGGAGACTGTGGTGAAGAATGACAAGAAGAGGATGAAGAAGGCAGTGCGAAGGGCCCTGCTCCCGCTCTTTTTTCACATGCACGACGAGACGGACAGCGTGGCTGAGGTAGAGATTTCAAAGCTGGCCGGTGACTCAAGGAAGGGCGTGCTGACCCCCTGGGCACCAGCGGCAAGAGCTGCTGGCAGTCGGGCTCTGGGAGTGTGCATCACCTCGGGTCTGGCTGCCCGAGTCACTGCAGACAGGGCAGAGTTCCTCTCCGACCCTGCACCGGTCCCACCACTGCCTTCCTCATCCCCCAGTGCCTCCTGCAGAGGTGGAAGGGGAGGTGGGGTCCCCTCCCAGCTACGCTCCCTCCACTCAGCCCTGCTCCAGCGCAGCCCTTGGGAAGGGTCCCTGCAGAGCCAGCGCAAGCAGGGGCAGAGGAGCTGGCACGGATATTTCCAACACCTGCCCCACCCGGTCCAGCAGGGCTCTGCAGCAGCCCGTGGCCCGCGATAGGAATGGGCACATCCCTGCAGGCTTCCCTGCTGTCCCTGCAGGTGTCGGAGGCTTTAAGCCTCAGTCCCTCACCCTCAGGGCTGTGCTCAAGAGACCTGTGGTGCCTGGACCAGGCCATGCCCCAGCTTCCTACAGGCAGGACCACCCCAGGAACAAAGCCAGGGGAGGGGGATGGCAGATCTCCTTCCCCAGGCCATGGTGCCATCTCCAGCTACTGCTCTTCTGCAGGCCGCCAAGGAAGCCCTCCTCGCTGCAGCAAAGTTCCTCAAGTGGAAGGAGCTCAAATGCCTGGTGCCAACCCAGCAGACCTGGAGGATTGGAGAGTGCTTGGTGAGGACAGCCCCCAAGCCCCAGGGCCCAGCTGGACAAGAGCTGACCCTGTGTCTGGGCTGTGGGCTCTGCAGCTGCACCTTCCCTGCTCCAGCCTGGAGCTCGGAGCCTGGAGCTGCATCCTTGTTCCCTGTCCAAAGAACAGAGCCCCAGGGGCTCTTCTCCACACCCCTCTCACTGGGTGCAGGGAGGGGTCTCAGCGACGAGGGGGGTGCTGGGAGGAGGGACTGCTCCGGCCAGCTGGGCAGGGACTATGGCATGCCCATACCCATGTGCTCTCTCCAGCTGGCGAAGGACAGAAGGGTCAAAGAGTACCTGGATCAGAGCCTGCAGTACCTGGACGATGCTCAGATCTCCTTGCGAGAGGCGGCCATTAAGTTCCTCGGTGAGCCACAGCCCCTGGGCTCCCTTTTGGCAGCCTGGCCCCATTCCCGCTGCTGCACCAGTGGCGAGAGCAGCCCGGTGGCTGTCCGAGCCCCGCTGCTCATGTGGGCCTTGGCCTCCCTCTCCCACCCCTGCCCGCACAGGTGGGCTCGGTGGCCACCTTGCCCAGTCCCACCGCCCTCGGCTACTGGTCTTGCCTGGGGTCAGCCCCGATGAGGGGGAGCAGGGCGTGCAGCCGAGCCGGCTGGGCTGGGGGCTGTGCTGCTGGGAGCGGGCTGGGGAGCGGGGGGTCTGACGGAGCTCTGTGCTTAGGGCTTGCCGCGCGGCCCCTGAGGCACCGTCACGAGGAGAAGGTGGCTGAGATCTGCAGGGGTGAGTAGGGAGCATGGTCTGGGGGGGATGCTGGGGGTCTCTGCAGACACAGCAGTTCACCTCAGCTCTGTTTCTTTCTGTCACAGCCCTTCAGAACTTACGGCAAGACAGCGAACCCTCCATCCGTTCCCTGGTAGCTCAGACCATCCACACCCTGAGCGCTCCAAGGGAGCAGCCAAGATCAAGACGCATCCTGAGAGCACTGTGCTGCTGGTGCTGCTAAGCCAGGCAGAGGTGCGACTTTCCACAGCTGAATGGCTGCATCTTCATAAAGCAGGACCAAGAAGCACAAACCCATGGTGTCCTTCAGACGTGCAGCGCCCTGAGCAGACAGCATCACTCCCGGCCTCTGCCGCTGCCTGCGGGACAGCCCCCCCCAGCACACCCTGCCCCCAGCTTGTTTTACAAGCTCACCCCTCCAGGAGGCTTTTCCCACAAGCAGCTGCCTTTGTTCACTGTTTTGCTGACTGGCTGGATACCAAGTGAAAACGGACTCAAAATTAAATGTAAAAGTAAACGTAGTTCATTAAATTACAATATAATAAAGGAGAATAACATGGAATATGATAAAAGGAAAAGGTACTAGTGCTCATGCAGAATATGAGAAGAAAGCAATATGAGCAATTCATCAAATCATTGCTGTGAAGCGTCACAGTGAGTAAGAAAAGGATACATCACCAATTACCACGTTAATGTCATCATGCAGGCCCACATTTTGGCTGGGGAGCTCCATTGCAGCCGGTGCCAGGAGTCTCTCAGGAAGTCTCAGGAAGAACTGGGAAGTTCCTACACGGTGCGTCCACCTGTAGGTGAGGCTTCTGGGCCAGCCCCGGAGCTTGCCGGGATTTATACTCCGCGAAAACAAAACCACTGTACATGACTTGTGTACGTAAGCTTTTAAATTTATGCCACGTGCAGGCGTTCAATGTTTCACCATCCATAAGGTCCACACGCGCCAGGGACGTTTGCCAGACGTCCGAGCGTGGTCGTTACTGTCACGACACAGCTGCACACAATGTCTGCTGTCTGGATGGTCCTGCTCCCGTCCTGCCTCTTCAGGGGCCCAGAACAAGCCCCATCTGTCGGATTCGTTGAATGCCATTTACCTTTCTCCTGGAGCTCTTGGGCTCACTGTTCAAGTAAACCAATTCCCAATTAAATACAGATCGAAGACTGTTTC
This sequence comes from Tauraco erythrolophus, assembly GCF_009769465.1. Classification (NCBI taxonomy): domain Eukaryota; kingdom Metazoa; phylum Chordata; class Aves; order Musophagiformes; family Musophagidae; genus Tauraco; species Tauraco erythrolophus. The sequence continues at coordinate 154,954 of NC_141483.1, forward strand.
CTAAGCAGAAATCAATCATTATTTAACAAACTTCCACCACTGCCCTGGGTTTGGCTGGGATAGAGTTAACCTTCCACAGGAAAAGTGGGAGGGGGCACAGCTTGGGCAACCGACTGAATTAGTCATTGGGCTATTCCATGCCCTGAGACTATGAACTGAGGGAGCCAGCCAAGGGAGGGGCTTTTTCCCATCGTTCTGACTCGGCTTCCGGGTTCCAAGATCGGCATGGTGAGCATTTGTACCACTCCTTTGGTACTGCTGTCTTTTATTAATATTATTATTGGGGTTTTTACTCTTTTATTGATTTCTTTTTTACACTATTGTTTTCGCAGTTTCTTTTTACATTGTTTTATTAAATCCTTGGGTTTACTCTTTTCTCGTTTTTTTCACACTGTTTTGTTAAACCGTTCTTATCCCAACCCACGTGTTTTACTTTCTTTCTTCCAATTTTCTTCTCCCATCCCACCGGGGGTGGGAAGCAGTGAGCGAGCAGCAGCGTGGCTGCTGAGCTGCCAGCTGGGCTAAGCCATGCCAGTCCTTCTTGGCACCCAACGTGGGGCACAAAGCGTTGGCGTAACGACAAAATTCGACTAGAGTGTGTTAAAAACCTGACTTGTTACACGTGTTTGTGGTGTTGGTTACACGGTGGCCGGTCACAACGTCGTTTCGGTTGTTGCTGTGGCTGTGCTATGGAAATGTTTACCTGCCCCACGTATTCACTGCGGGGCTGTCCATCCCCGCTGGGAGAGCGTCGGGCTCTCCTGGTGCTGTCCTGTCTCCTATCGGTTTATGACACCATCACAGCGCTGCCACACGGCAGGGCTGGTCCCTGTACGTGGCGTTGGCATCATGCCCATATCTCAGTGGCGTTGGCATCGTGCCCATATCTCAGTTGCCACCGCTCCTGTTTGCCAGTGACCATGCCCAGTCCCTGGGAAAGGCAGGGGAGGGTCCCTTCCCCCAGTTCCTCACCCCACCCTTCGCGTTCCGGCTAATTACTACGGTCTTTGCGGATTTTTAGTATTCTGGGAGTGTCCTAGCCAGCACGGTGTTAATGCTCTGCCTGCCGGAGGTGTTTCAGGTTTTGTCTGGGGCTAACCAACTATTTAACGTGTCACAGGGAGATGCTCTCTGAGGCCACACCGTCAGGAGTGGCAGGGTGTGGGGGAAAGCATGGGCAAACGCCTGAGGCAGTTGGTATCTCCAGTGTTTTGGAACTTCATCTCTGAACAAGTGCAAAATCCTGAAAAACCGATAGAATGTTTGGAAAAAGTGGGCTGTCACCCTGGGAGACCCAGATCAGTGCAATGTGCTGGGGCCTGGCCCACGTCTGCCGAGCTGCCTTGGCAGACACTGCTCGGCACCCTCGAGGGGAAGAGGAGGTCCCTGGATCTGTTAACGGAATGACGGACGCTGCAGCTGAACTGGAGAACCCACCTGTTGCCGTATCAGTCGCCCCTGTACAGAAGAAGTGCATAAAGAAATCGGCTCGCTTCTGAGGGATGGAGATGACCCAGGGTCATCACGAGAACAGGAGGAGGAAGAGGCAGAGCCCAAACATGAGACTGTGATCATCCGATCTCTATCCCAGGGGGAGCTGTGAGATATGCGAATGGATTTCAGCCGCCTTCCTGAGGGAGTTAGCCGTGCTGGAGGTGATTTACAACCACCTGAATAATGAGCAGTTATGGACGGATCCAGACGAAGTCCTGTGCAACCAGTCCATGTGGCAGAAATTTCTACAGAGTGCACCAGCATCGTATGCCACTGATTGGCAGTAATGTCATGGAGAGAAGGTGGGGAACGAACAGTGCCAGACTTGGCTGGTCAACTCCAGCAACACAAAGGAAGTATCTCTTCCTCCGTACAGGCCTGCATTGTGGCTGTGGAGAAACTGTCCCAGGAGTTCCAGCAATTCAAAGAGCACGTCCCACTCTCCAGCTGTGCAGACCTGTGTCTCAGCTGTTAGAAGTAAGAGTTTCCCTGATCAAGAGAGGCAACACAGAGTGCACACACCATGCGGTAACCTGTGTTTCTTCCTGCATGACCACAGAGAGGACATGAGCAAGTGGGATGGGAAACCTCCCTCGACCCTGAGGGCACGGGTACGGGAACTGAAAGGAAAAACAATCACAAAAGGGGATTCTTCTAGGAAAAATGTTGCTCTGGTTTCCAGCGGGCAGCGCCCCAGAGAGTATAGAAGGGCTGACCCCATCTCTGATCCTCTTGAGCGGCCTTCTAGTTCGTTTTTACAAAAGGTGAGCGATGAATACAATGACCAGGACTAGAGGGACCCTGCCTCCAGCCAGGGGGAGGAGAGGGATAAGAGGATTTGTTGGATTGTATGGGTTCGATGGCCTGGCACGTCAGACCCACAGGAATATAAGGATCCAGTGGACACCGGTGCACAATGCACCCTAATGCCTTCAAAACAAAAAGGGGCAGAACCCATCTGTTTCAGGAGTAACAGGGGGATCCCAACAGCCAACTCTTTTGGAAGCTGAAATGAGTCTAACCGGGAACGAGTGGCAAAAGCACCTCACTGTGACTGGCCCAGAGGCCCCGTGCACCCTGGGCATAGACTACCTCACAAGGGGGTATTTCAAGGACCCAAAAGGGTATCGGTGGGTTTTTTGTACAGCTGCTGTGGAGACAGAGGAAAATAAAGAATTGTCTACCTTGCCCGGTCTCCCAGAGGACCCTTCTGTTGTGGGATTGCTGAGGGTTGAAGAACAACAGGTGCCAATTGCTACCACGACGGTGCGCCGGCGGCAATACCGCACCAACCGAGACTCTCTGATCCCCATTCATGAGCTGATCCGCCAACTGGAGAGCCGAGGGGTGATCAGCAAAACTCATTCCCCCTTCAACAGTTCCATATGGCCAGTGCACAGTCTAATGGAATAGACTATCATGGCCTGAATGAAGGCACACCGCCGCTGAGTGCCGCCGTGCCAGATATGCTGGAACTCCAATATGAACTGGAGTCAAAGGCAGCGCAGTGGCACGACACAATTGATATCGCTAATGCGTTTTTCTCGATACCTTTGGCAGCAGAGGGGAGGCCACAGTTCGCTTTCACTCGGAGGGGTGTCCAGTACACGTGAAATCGACTGCCCCAGGGGTGGAAACACAGCCCCACCATTTGCCATGGACTGATCCAGACTACCCTGGAACAGGGCAAAGCTCCGAACATTTGCCGTACATCGACAACATCGTTATATAGGGCAGCACCGCAGAAGAAGTTTTTAAGAAAGGGAAAAAAATAGTTCAAATCCTTCTGGAGGTCAAGGGACTGCACAGGAGATCCAGTTCTTAGGAATAAAATGACAAGATGGACATCATCACATTCCAGTGGAAGTGATCAACAAAATAGCAGCTATGTCTCCACCAACTGCTAAAGAAATGCAAGCCTTCCTAGGCGTTGTGGGTTTTTGGAGGATGCACGTTCCAAGTTACAGCCTAGTTGTGAGCCCTCATTACCAGGTGACACGGAAGAAGAATGATTGTACATAGAATCATAGAATCATAGAATCATAGAATCATAGAATCATAGAATCATAGAATCATAGAATCATACAATCACAGAATGGTTAGGGCTGGAAGGGACCTTCAAAGGTCATCTAGTCCAACCCCCCTGCAAGGAACAGGGATATCTCCAACTAGATCAGGTTGCTCAGGGCCTCATCCAACCTGGCCTTGAACATCTCCAGGGATGGAGCATCCACCACCTCTCTGGGCAACCTGTTCCAGTGTTCTACAACTCTCATGGTAAAAAATTTTTTCCTAATATCCAACCTGAATCTACCTCCCTCTATTTTAAAACCATTACCCCTTGTCCTATCACAACAGGCCCTCCTGAACAGCCTCTCCCCATCTTTCCTGTAGGCCCCCTTGAGGTACTGGAAGACCGCTATAAGGTCACCCCGGAGCCTCCTCTTCTCCAGGCTGAACAGCCCCAACTCTTTCAGCCTGTCCTCATAGGAAAGGTGCTCCAGCCCTCTTATCATCTTCGTGGCCCTCCTCTGGACCCTCTCCAACTGGTCCATGTCCTTCTTATGTTGGGGGCTCCAGAACTGGACGCAGTACTCCAGGTGAGGTCTCACGAGGGCAGAGTAGAGGGGAAGAATCACCTCCCTCGACCTGCTGGCCACACTCCTCTTGATGCAGCCCAGGACGCGGTTGGCCTTCTGGGCCGCAAGAGCACATTGCCGGCTCATATTGAGCTTCTCGTCCACCAGTACTCCCAAGTCCTTCTCCTCAGGGCTGCTCTCGATCCATTCTCCGCCCAGTCTGTATTTGTGCCTGGGATTGCCACGACCCAGATGTAGGACCTTGCATTTGGCCTGGTTGAACTTCATGAGGTTGACACGGGCCCACCTCTCCAGCCTGTCGAGGTCCCTCTGGATGTCATCCCTCCCTTCCAGCGTGTCGACAGCACCACACAGCTTGGTGTCATCGGCGAACTTGCTGAGGGTGCACTCCATGCCACTGTCCACGTCACCGACAAAGATGTTGAAGAGGGCCGGGCCCAACACGGACCCCTGAGGGACGCCACTCGTGACCGGTCTCCACTTGGACATCGAGCCGTTGACCACTACTCTCTGAGTGCGGCCATTGAGCCAATTCCTTATCCACCGAGTGGTCCATCCATCAAACTCATGCCTCTCTAGTTTAGAGAGAAGAATGTCGTGCGGGACAGTGTCAAAAGCTTTGCACAAGTCCAGGTAGATGATATCCGTTGGTCGATCCTTGTCCACCGATGCTGTCACCCCATCATAAAAGGCCACCAAGTTGGTCAGGCACGATCTGCCTTTGGTGAAGCCATGTTGGCTGTCACCCACCACCTCCTTGCTCTCCATGTGCCTTAGCATGGTTCCCAGGAGAATCTGCTCCATGACCTTGCCAGGCACAGAGGTGAGGCTGACCGGCCTATAGTTGCCCGGGTCCTCCTTGTTCCCCTTTTTAAAAATGGGGGTTATGTTCCCTCTCTTCCAGTCATCGGGGACCTCGCCAGACCGCCACGACTTCTCAAATACAATGGCCAGTGGCTTGGCAACTTCATCCGCCAGTTCCTTCAGGACCCGCGGATGGATCTCATCAGGTCCCATGGACTTGTGCACCTTCAAGTTCCTCAGATGTTCCCGAACCTGCTCTTCAAGTACAGTGGGCAGTGGTTCATCCTCACAGTCCCTGCTAGTTCTTTCCACAGCTTGGGTGGTAAGACAAGAGGCTTTATCAGTGAAAACTGAGGCAAAAAATTCATTGCCTTCTCTATGTCCCGGGTAACCAGAGCACCAGTATCCTTCCGGAGGGGCCTACGTTCTCCTTGGACTTCCTTTTGTCCCCTACATACCTATAGAAGCTTAATGAGGCCCTGAGCAGCAGCAGGGGGCCTTGAACAAAATTAAACAGGAGATTGTCCATGCAGTAGCCCTTGGGCCAGTCTGGGAAGGACAAGATGTTTGTTAAAAACGTGCTCTACACCGCAGCCAGGGAGAACGGTCCTACCTGGAGCCTTTGGCAGAAAGCACCAGGGGAGACTGGAGGTCAACGCCTCAGGTTTTGGAGTCAGGGGTATGGAGGATCCAAAGCCCACTACACTCCAACTGAAAAGGAGATACTGGCAGCGTATGAAGGAGCCCGAGCTGCTTCAGAAGCGGTTGGTACTGAAGCGCAGCTCCTCCTGGCACCCCGACTGCCGGTGCTGAGCTGGATGTTCAAAGGAAGAGTCCCCTCCACACATCATGCAACTGATGCCACGTGGAGTAAATGGGTTGCACTGATCACACAAAGGGCTCAAATAGAAAACCCTAGTTTGTTGTTATTACTCTTTTCTCTTTTTTTTGCACTAGTCTATGAAATCGTCCCTGTCCCAACCCACGCGTTTTACTCTTTTTCTTCCAATTTTCTCCTCCTGTCCCACCAAGGGGGAGTGAGTGAGCGCGAGGGTGGTTGCTGAGCTACCAGCTGGGCTAAACCACGACAGTGTTGGATTAGTATTAGGGATATTATTTTGCTGATGAAGAGTATCGCTGTGTTGGGCTGTGTGTTGCTGATAAAATCACAGGTAGAGGGACCAATCCTGTACCTGTGCTCAGTGGTATGGAGCGGGTCGGGCTTGAGGCAGGTGTCTTTGCTTTAGGTGCCATCTGGCGGACTTTGTGACCAGTTACACTGGTTGCTTCCCTACTTGGAAGCACTGAATGATTCATGCTGTTACCAGTTGCCTCTATATGGCAGAGGAAATGGGCATGAAAGTCAGCACATTTACAAAGGGATGAAGAAGCTTCTCCTAAGAAAGAATAGGAAGAAGAAGCATACAGTGAGGAAGCAGGTTGCCCTAAAGCAGGGCCATCACAAGAACTGGAAGGAGAAGAACTCCACAATTCCCTCCAAGCAAGAACTTGGCATGGGGGCTTCTTGAAGGGAGAGGAAGATCTCATAAATGAGACAGTAACCACCTTATCTCTATCCCTGATTGAGCTGCAAGATATAGGAAAAGATTACAGCTGTCCTCAAGGTGAGCACATTGTCACCTGGCTGCTCAGGTGCTGGGGTAACAGAGCCAGTAGCATGGATTTGGAGGGTAAAAAAGCCAGGCAGCTAGGATCCCTTGCTAGGGAAGGGGGCACTGATAAAGTGATTGGAAAAAGTGCACAAGCCCACAGCCTCTGGAGGCAGTTCTTGCCAGGTGTGAGGGAAAGTTATCCCTTTAATAGATTGCGTGTAATCCAGGCAAGTGGGTCAACACAGAGAGAGGTATCCAGTACCTGTGGGAACTAACTGTGTGGGAGCCCATTTATTATGATCTGAAAAACGTGCGGCTACTCAAAGATCCAGATGAAGTCCAGTGCACACGACCCATGTGGTGGAAGGTTCTACAGAACACACCACCATCATATTCTAACTCACTGACAGTAATGGATTTCAGAGATGTGTCACCCATGGGTGATGTGTTTACCCGACTCTGGCAATATGAAGAGTACTTTCCTACAGGCCTGCATCTCAGCTGTGGAGAAACTATCTGAGAAACTGTCCAAGAACATTTCAGCTGTGGAGAAACAGTCTCAGGAGTTCTGGGGATTTAATGAAGATATATCCTACTCCCCACCTGCACCAGTATTTCAGCTATTAGGAGCAAGCAATCCCCTGCTCAAGAGAAATGGTATACACCACAGGGCAGGCCATGGTTTTACCTGCAGGATCATGAAGACATGAGAAGGTCGGAGGGAAATCCTGCCTTAGCTCTAGAGCCACAAGTATGCAAGTTGCAGAGAAAAACAATTACAAATAGGGACTTTTTCAAGTTCTTCCAGGAAAATTGTTGCTCCAGTCTCCAGTAAGCAGTTTCCCAGATCGAATAGGAGAGCTAATCTTATTCTTAATCCTTTCCTTGATCCTAATTCTTGTGATTTTCCTGCACAAGGAGTGAGTGATGGATATGACGACCAGTACTAGAGGGGCCCTGCCTCCAGCCAGGTGGAGGAAAGGGACAAACGAGTTTACTGGACTGTGTGGATTTGCTGGTGAAGCACATCAGAAGTATAAGGCTTTAGTGGACGCTGGTGCCCAATGCTCTCTGATGCCACTGAACTTTATAGGGGAAGAACACATTTATATTTCTGGAGTGACAGGGGTGTCTCGATAGCTGACTGGAGTCAGCCTAACTGTGAAGGAGTGGCAAAAGCATCCCATTGTGACTGGCCCAGAGGCTCTGCGCATCCTTGGCATCGACCATCTTAAGAGAGGGTATTTCAAGGACCCACAGAGGTATTGGTGGGCTTTTGGTATAGCTGCCTTGGAGACAGAGGAACAAACAGCTCTCTACTTTACTCGGTCTCTCAGAGGACCCTCTGTTGTGAGATTACTGAGGGTCAAAGGACAACAGGTGCTGATCACTACTAAAACAGCACCAACAGCAATATCGCACCAATCGAGACTCCATGATTCCTGTCCATAAGCTGATTCACTAACAGGAGAGCCAAGGAGTGATAAGCAAGACCAGCTCACCTTTTTACAGCCCCATATGGCCAGTGCAAATGTCTAAAGGAGAGTGGAGACTAACAGTAGACTATCGTGGCTGGAATGAAAAAAATTTCTCCCTTATATCTAATCTGAGTCTCCCCTCTTTCAGTTTAAAGTCATTCCCCCCTGTCTTATCACTACACACCCTTATAAAAAGCTCCTGCAGTGCTGCATTCAGCTCTGGGTCCCCCAACATCAGAAGGACACGTAGCTGTTGGAGCGGGGCCAGAGGAGGCCACGGAGATGATCCAAGGACTGGAGCACCTCTGCTCTGGAGACAGGCTGAGAGAGTTGGGGCTGTTCATCCTGGAGAAGAGAAGGCTCCGGGGTGATCTTATAGCAGCTTTCCAGTACCTAAAGGGGGCCTACAGGAAAGCTGGAGAAGGACTTTTTACAAGGGCATGTAGTGATAGGACAAGGAGCAATGGGTTTAAACTGAAAGAGGGCAGATTTCAATTAGATATAAGGAAGAAATTTTTTACACTGAGGGTGGTGAGGCACTGGACCAGGTTGCCCAGAGAAGTTGTGGCTGCCCCATCCCTGGCAGTGTTCAAGGCCAGGTTGGATGAGGCTTTGGGCAACCTGTTTTAGAGGAAGGTGTCCCTGCCCATGGCAGGGGGGTTGGAACTAGATGATTTTAAGGTTCCTTCCAACCCAAACCGTTCTATGATTCTACAATTCATGCCAACCTACAGGGAATGAGACGGTCTTAAGCTCCTGGAATAACAATCTGTATTTTATTATCCAAAAAATAATATCTCTGCCCCAATAGAGGGTAAGCAGAGTCTGGAGACAAACAAAGTTAATGTGGAGCCTCACAAAAACTGCACCGCCCTGGTGAGACTCCACCTGCAGTACTTTGTCCAGTTTGGGGCTAGCAGATAAATGCATAAAAAAAAGGTCACTGACACAGGGAAGCAAATCAAGTGGAGGCCTGCAAGATGAGCAGGGTCTGGGAGTACGGGATGCATGAGGAGAGGTGGGAGGAGCTCAAGTATTCAAACAGATGACAAACCTGTGTGGAAAGAAAAACAGTGTGTCCACCTTTCAGAGATTTTGGTGCATATTAGGGACAGATTTCCAAGACCCTCTGTGATTCCGACAATCTGTCAGGTAGGGTCAGTGTTTCCAAAGAGCATATTGTCCCGAAAAAGAGAATTAGATTGGAAGGGACCTCCGGACGTTGTCTGCTCCAACCCCCTTGTCCCAGAGCAGGGCCTTTTAGCTTCGATGTGAAACCCTGGGTGACTGTCATTCCCTTATGCACACAGAGTACATGACCATTTATTACAATTACACTGGCTCTGGGTCCCACACAGGGATCACACAAATGCAAACCCAAGGGGCAGTCCCTGTCACCAAGAGCTCACTCATCATGCAAGAACAGGTCCTCTCCACCTCCAGTTTACCTGGACACATGGCTCCTCCCCTCACTCAGCCCGGTATACAATATCAGGCAGAGCAGCAGCATAGCCTGCCAAGAGAAACAGCAACTGCAGATCCAGTGGGCATTATGCAAGAAAATCATGCCAACATAGTTGCCCAGAAACAGGAGTGAACACTCTCCCCAAGAGTAATGTCCCGACGGTGCTCCACAGCTATAGTCCCCTCGGAAGCTGGCAGGAGCAAGCTCGGAAGATCCCAATGCCAGAACCCACGAGCTCCTGCTTGCAGCTCTAGAACAGATTCCTGTTCCTCTGGCACAGCAAAGCCAGTGTTAACTTGGCCGAGCGGGAAGCAAAGCTCACCCAAAACATGCTTAAGGGCAACATGGAGTCAAAGCACGAATCTTGACAGAAACGGGGGGACAAGGGGGGAAGCCCGGCCCAGCCCCTTGGGAGCCCCGAGTGTCCCCAGGCGGCACAACGCCTGGCAGCTGCCCTTCCTCACCTCCTGGCCAGCCCCTTGTGCCAGCTCCTCCGCTCCTCCCTGCACGAGCAGGCACCGGCAGCCTCCCACATCCCGGCAGCCTCCCACATCCCGGCAGCCGGGCTGGGAAGATGCTGCCAGGGACAGCCCGGGGCGGTGCTGCCCAGAGCCCACCCAGCCCCGCTGCCCTCCCGCGGCACCCACCCTCACCCCAGCCCACCCCTTCTCCCCCGTGCCTTTGTCCCCGCCGCAGCTGCAGCGGCACCGCGCTGCTTCCCGTCCCCAGGGCCACCCAGCAATGAAGGGGTTACAATTGTTGGGTGAGAATTTCGTGAAGGGTTTAGTAGGCGGTTTGCACACCCCTAAGGAACACAACGAGATGAGCATCCTTGAAGCTGCCAGAAGTGATCAGAAGGGAGACTCTTTATCCAGAGCCGTCTGCCCTTGGAGGGAACATCCCAGAGAACGGATCAACTTCGTTCCCATGTTTTTCTGAGCTGTGAACATGTGCAGCAGCGACTTGGGAAAAGGTAATTCTGGCAAGGGGAGATCGGGACCACCGACTCACGGACCACCTGCCCTGAACATACCCCAGACCCAAAAGAAAGGGGCAGAGGAGAGAACTGAGCATGCGGAGGAATTTACATGTAAAGCGAGACAAAATTAAGAGAATAACAAGGAATATGTAAACACGTTATGAATATGCATGATCGCATGCCTGCTTTCTGCAGCTCCGAAACGAGTCTCGGGCAGTTCAATTGCACCGACTTTTCGGGTATCATCCGAGCCCGCGCGGCCCCGCCGGGGCGGAGCAGGACGCGGAGCGGCAGCGCCCGGTGCGCGGGGCCGAGGGGCCGGATCCCGCCCCCCGCCACCGGCGGCTGCAGGAGCCGCACGGCGCCCGCAGGCAGCGCTGCCCGCCCGTGCTGCTGCGGCCGAACCGGCTCGGCTCGGCTCGGCTCGTTTCCGCTCGGCTCGGCTCGGCTCGGCTCGGCTCGGCTCGTTTCCGCTCGGCTCGGCTGGGCTCGGCTCGTTTCCGCTCGGCTCGGCTCGGCTCGGCTCGGCTCGGCTCGTTTCCGCTCGGCTCGGCTCGGCTCGGCTCGGCTCGTTTCCGCTCGGCTCGGCTCGTTTCCGCTCGGCTTGGCTCGGCTCGGCTCGTTTCCGCTCGGCTCGGCTGGGCTCGGCTCGTTTCCGCTCGGCTCGGCTCGGCTCGGCTCGGCTCGGCTCGTTTCCGCTCGGCTCGGCTCGGCTCGGCTCGTTTCCGCTCGGCTCGGCTCGGCTCGGCTCGGCTCGGCTCGTTTCCGCTCGGCACGGCTCGGCTCGTTTCCGCTCGGCTCGGCTCGGCTCGGCTCGGCTCGTTTCCGCTCGGCTCGGCTCGGCTCGGCTCGGCTCGGCTCGTTTCCGCTCGGCTCGGCTCGGCTCGGCTCGGCTCGGCTCGGCTCGTTTCCGCTCGGCTCGGCTCGGCTCGTTTCCGCTCGGCTCGTTTCCGCTCGGCTCGTTTCCACTCGGCTCGGCTCGGCTCCGCTCGGCTCGGCTCGGCGCGGCTCGTTTTCGCTCGGCTCGGCTCGGCTCGGCTCGGCTCGGCTCGGCTCGGCTCGGCTCAGGAGCGTTCGGCTCGCTTGGAGTCGGATTTGCTCGGAACCTTTTGCTCCGAACCTCCGCTCGGCTCGGAAACTTTCGTCTCTGTTCGCCTCAGCTCGGAACGCTTCGGAACTGCTCGGCTCAGCTCGGAACCTTTCGGTCGTGTCGCGGAGCTCAGCACCGTTCGGCTCGGCTCTGCGCCGTTCGCCTGAGCTCGGATGAGCTCAGCTGACTTCGCTCTGCTCACCTCTCCTCCCTGGGCCAGCTTGGCAGGGGAACCTCAAGGACCTCCATGCATGAGGTCACCTGGGGCTCTTCTGCCCTGTGCAATACGTGGCCGGCTTGGAAAGGCTGCAGGCGTGATGCTCCGTCAGGAAGGAGCCGCCATTTGCCGCCCGGCCGCGCACCCAATAAAGGTGGAGCGTTGGACTCTACTGCCAGAGTTGCTGTTTCTGCTCTCAGTCACCACCCTCAGCTGAGGACCTGGCCTTTTACAAGTTGTGCATCGTCACTAGTTTGAGTGAAATAGAAGCTATGGCTTCTCACAACTTCTCCATCTTCGAGTATTCAGGGTGGTGTTTGTGCGATAGAAATTAGGAAGACCATGCCAGTACATAGCTCTGACAGGGCTGGATCCCTGCGCAGGATGGAGGTGTGCTGCAATGCTCATGGGGCTCCTTTTGGGTTTTTATTTGTGTTTTCCAAGAAAAATAGCCAGCTCCGCTTTGATCATGGTATGAATCCAAAAGAGACTGATGAAAATCAGACCTTGTCCTGGCCTGCCCAGAGAACCTCTGACACAGAGTGCAGAAGAGGTGACTGTTGGCCCCAGAGGGTGAGTGGTTACAGGGTGACTAAACACGTCATGTGGCCGCAGTGGTAAAGGCAGTCCCAAGGCTTGAGAGCTTGTGAAATTGCCCTGGCCCTCCAAGTTGACTGACGTGAACACCCGGAAGAATTAAAGCAATGCTCAAAGTACTGTGAGCATCCAAAAGGAAAACAAGCCACTTTCTGACCAGCACTTGCCCTTTCTTCAATAGCAGATTTCTGGAAGATAAGCTGGATTTGCCAATTAACTTGGTGGTTTTCTAGACCAGGTTCACTCACCATCAATGGGTTCTCTCTGCAACTCATGAAACTGTGGTGCTACTGCAGAGTCACCAACTCTGATGGTGGCACAGGACACCGTCTTTGGCCAGGGACAATGAAATGCCCAAGACTAGGTCCCTTTCACACAATCCCTTGTGCCAGCAATGTCGCCTTGTCATTGGGCGCCAGAGCTCGCTCCATGAATTGCTGCTCTGTGTTACTGCCCTGCTTTGTCACTACTGACACCCTTTAACACCCTTGGACACAGCTGACCTCATCCTGCTGCTGGTAAACATCTGCAGCTTCCTCTCTGGAGGCCCTGTGGCGTGGCTGTTCTTCAGGCTCGCCCTCTGTAGCAATTACTGAAGAAATTTTGTGCCTGTGTATCTGCGTGTATCGTCTGCCTTGTTTCTGGGCTGGAGCTGCAAACAGGAACCACAACAACCATTTCATTGAACTGAATCAGGAGAAGCCCAGGGTCTGATTGCACCAGACTCAGCTCTAGTGGGAAGGAGCCCTGGGGCCCAAGGCCAAACAAATTTGACTACTTCCTTTACCAGCACCGGGGAAACTGGCCTTACTGGGAGATGTGTGGGGTTAAAGGAGGAAACCTCAAGCTTTTAGGCTTGTCTGCACTTGCTATCCCTTTGCTGAGCCATATGATGATGCTAGTGTGACATGGATGGCTGTGGTCCAGGGCAGACAGTCTGCAGCCTTGCCAGCAGAAGGACCCCATGGGGCTGCTGTGTTCCAGGTGGAGCTGGCTGCTCAGCCAAGCCCAACTCTGCCCATGCTGGGAGTAGTACAGACGAACATGCTGTGACTTGTTAGCCTTATTCTGCGGGTTAATTATTCACCTAGCACAATACAACACAATTTGGGTGCCCGTTGTAGGCACCCAAACCTCCCCATCAATTGTAGAAGCTCACAATCAGATCCAACGTACACAATGTTAAGCAAACCTGGAGCATATGGGAATGGTTTCTCTTGTCAGTCTGCTTTCATCCCTTCATCTCATTTCCAAAGAGATGAAAATGCCTGCACACGGTTTACCTTGGACAGCAAAAGAAAGGAGACTGTGCTTTCCAGAAGTGCCTGAACTCTGTGACTTTTTCTGCCCCCCAGCTTGCCAGTCCACATGATTTCTGCCAAGCTTTGACACATGCTGACAAGTGGGTCTCTGCTTCTGAGCTGCTGCCCCTGGTCAACCCAGGGCCTTCTGGCTCACCACTTACCCAACCTTCACCTGTAAGTGAGTGATATGTATCAACCAGGTACCCGCTCCTGCTTGCGGAGCTGCTTCCTTCTATGTAGTTCCCATAATTTAAATGAAGGCGTTCACCAGGGCAGTAAAACCAAGTACACAATGGCACTGAGAATTGCCTAGGGGCTAAGGAAAAACAGAAAATGGTGGGAATTTCCTCCTAGCATCAGGATCTGACCTCTTACAAAGAACCTGGGTGTCTTGGGGAGGTTTTGGGGTAGTTTTCATCTTTGTTTTTCGTATGTCTTGGGGCTTTCTGTGTTTTCTTATAGACATGGATGTTTAATAGAGACCATGATTGGTTACTGCTGGAAGCTACTCCAGAAGCCCAGCACACTGCCTTGATGAGGGTGGAGATTGTCTAGTCTCTGTCTCAAGCAGGGTCACCTATACCAGGCTGCCCAGGAACTTCACAGTGTTCCATGACCCTTGGAAAAGGCCATGAGGAGGTTGTACTCCTGGTTAGTGATCCAGGGCAGGAGAGGACTTCTGTGAGCTACAGGACCCACAGATGACCATGGAGCATGATTTGACTCTCCATCATATCTGCAGCCAAAACTTGCACTGAAAATAGCTGATGGAGTCAGCTCAGCTTCTGCAGTGAGAAAGTGGCAATTGCAAGAGTGACGATTCCCTCTTTTTAATCCCTTCTTCTATAAACCTATATTAGAAAATATATTCTAGAGGAATGACCCTTTCCTTAAGGGGCTCCAGGTGCACCCCACTTCCCAACCTCAGCTCGACATCCCCAGGGCCTGGGGCTGAGTACATGGGCCTGGCTGTGCAGGCAGAGCATGCCCTGCCTGTCCTTCCCCAGGGTGGGCTGAGCACTTATGGACACCAGTGCAACCCCAGCCTGAATATCTCTGACCTGGATGAGAGGATCGAGTGCACCCTCAGTAAGTCTGCAGATGACACGAAGTTGGGCAGGAGTGCTGATCTGCTTGAGGTGCAGGAAGGCTCTACAGAGGGATCTGGACAGGCTGGAGCGATGGGCCGAGGCCAATTGCATGAGGTTCAACAAGGCTGAGTGCTGGATCCTGCACTTGGGTCACACCAACCCCACGCAACACTACAGGCTTGGGGAAGAACAGCTGAAAAGCTGTCCAGAGGAAAAGGGCCTGGGGGTGTTGGTTGACAGCTGGCTGAATATGAGCTAGCAGTGTGCCCAGGTGGCTAAGGCGGCCAATAGCATCCTGGCTTGTATCAGAAACAGTGTGGCCGGAACGACCAGGGAAATGATGGTCCTCCTGTATTTGGCACTGGTGAGGCTGCGCCTCTTAATACTGTGTTCGGTTTTGGGCACCTCACTACAAGAAAGACACTGAGGTGCTGGAGCGTGTCCAGAGAAGGGTCACGAAGCTGGTGAAGGGTCTGGAGCACAAGTCTTATGAGGAGCAGCTGGGGGAACTGGGGTTATTCAGCCTGGAGAGAAGGAGGCTAAGGGGAGACCTTCTCGTTCTCTACAACTACCTGCAAGGAGGTTGGAGCGAGGTGGGTGTCAATCACTTTTTCCAAGTAACAAGCAATAGGACAAGAGGAAATGGGCTCAAGTTGCACCAAGGGAGGTTTAGTTGGGATATTAGAAAAAATTTCTTCACTGAAAGGGTGGTCAGGAATTGGAACAGGCTGCCCGGGGAAGGGGTTGAATCACCATCCCTGGAGGTATTTAAAAGATGTATAGATGTGGTGCTCAGGGACATGGTTTAGTGGTGGACTTGGCAGTTCCAGGTGAATGGTTGGACTCGATGATCTTAAGGGTCTTTTCTAACCAAAATGATTCCATGATTTTATAAAACAGTGTTCTCCTTGAGAGCCAGGGCACAGGCAAGTCGAGCCTAGCACCCCGGCCTCTGGTCGCAGATGGCAGCCAGGGAGCAGACAGATGCCATGAAAGCACCAGAAGAGCCTGACTCTCACCACATCCCAGTGCCACTAGCTGATGGAAAGACTGAGCTCTGCTCCTGCCAGCCCAGCCACCCTGATCTAGCGGGCCAGGGCAGAGGCACTGGGGGCACTCGTGGCTGCTGTGTGCTGAGGGTGCCCGCAGAAGCTCGGCAGGGTGGCCATGGCATGGGGTCTTGGTGCCAAAGGAAGGGACGCAGTTGAGACAAAGATGTGACACGAAGCCACAGCTCAGTCCAGGCTCTCCTAGGCAGAGGCAGGTGATGGATGTGGTTGCACCCAGGCAGAGGCCATGTTGGCTGCTGGCCAGAGGGTGCCAGCCTACCATGTCTGTCTATGTTTAGCCCATATCCAAGGCTAAACAGTATCCAGCTACTCACACACAATGACCCCTCCCCACTCGAGACGGGGAATTGGGAAAAGGAAGAAACCCGTAGGTTGAGAGAAGAAGTGTTTAATAATTGAAATAAAAAAATAAAATAAAATTGATGATGATGATGATGATGATGATGATGATGATGATAATAATAATAATAATAATATATACAGATGAGTGATGTATGGTGCAGTTGCTCACCACCCGTTGACCAGTGTCCAGCCCATTCCCAGCTAGTGATCCTAGAGCAGGAAAAGCCTGAAACCCCAGTCCCGAGGGAGAGAGAGAGAGTAGGCCTTGGGGGCAGAATGGCAGGTAAGACCCTCGGGGGCAGCAACCATTGAGAGAGAGAGAGGCCGTCCCCAGCAAACTTCCTGATTCATAGTGAGCGTGACATTACATGGTACGGAATGCCCCTGTGCCAGTTTAGGTGTCAGTCGCCCTGGCCACGCTCCCCCCAGGTTCCTGGACATCCGGGTCGCTAGCAAAGGCAAGGTGAAAAGTCCTTGACCACTACGTAGCCAGCGAACCACGGCTGCCTACAAACTGAACCCCAGTGCCTTATCAGCTTTGTTCTGACCGAATTGGGGCTGCAGCCTTCTTAAAAACGCGGCTTGCTTTAGAAATGCAGCTTTTCTGAACAGAAAACTGATTCTATGATGCTATCCCAGCAAAACCAGGACAATGTCCCAACAGGGGATGGAGGGACTTGTGGGTGCATGGCAGAGTCCACACTAGCCCTCAAGAGTCTTTCCTAGTTCTGCAAGCTTTTTGAATTTATAACCTCAGCTCAGTTGTGAAATAACTGCATCTTCCATTTGCTCACTCCAACTCTTGCTTTGGCATCCAACCTTTGCAAGAAATTTGCTCATATAAGGTTTTTTCTCTGTCTTCTGTGTCTAGAGCTGTGGATGCCCTGGATGCCCTACAGGACGGACACGTGTCCATTCTTTCTTCTTTTTTTACCTCTACAAAGTTGGAAGTCCCAGCTTAGAGCAATGGAAAGCAGCAAGGCTCCTATCCAGTACTGCAGCAATTCCTTAAGCAATACCACTGGAGACGCCTTGCATGAAGGGCAGTGTCCCACGGCGGTCCTTGAGCCACTGGGTGTTTACATGCAGGACCTGACTGGGGTTGCCCGGGGCTCTGCAGAGCCATCTTGCCTCCATGCTTGCACTGTGAAAAGCTCAGGCTCCTCTGGCTCTGCCCTGGGCAGGGTAACAGCCCCTTTTCCAGAGAGGGGAAAGCTGTGCCCCCCATCCACTGGTCCCCCTCCTGTGGGGAAACAAATAGGACGCATGGTACACACGCTAGCATGCCTGCACACCCATGGCGTGGGGTGAAAGGCAAGGCTGGATGTGAGGACAGTCAGGGATGTGTCAGCTCTGTGACATGGACAAGGCCCCAGGTCCAGCAGTCACCTGCACAGTCCGGACATCCAGCCCCTGCCTGCAGGATGTCCCCATAGGAGGCATCACCCTGACGCCCGTGCTGGCCTGGGGTGCAGAGGGAGAAGGAACGAGCCCTGCTGTGACCTGGAGTTCAAGGCGGATGAGGTCCCACTTCTCCTCCTCTCCTCCAGTCCAAGGGAGCCCAGCTCCAGTCCTGATCAGCTGGGTAGCCTCCATCAGCCTCATTTAAGTACGGGATATCCTTCTTGTACTGGGGAGCCCCAAATGGGACATGGCATGCAGAGCACTGAGGGGAGAATCACTTCACCAACTGGTCACTGCACTCCTGCCAACCCAGCCCAGGACCTGCTGGCCACCCTCACTACACAGGACCGTGGCTGCTGGCATCTCTAGCAGAGCCCAGCACTCCCCCTCTGCAGGCTCCGTGGTGCCCTAACGCTGCAGCAGTGCAGGCAGCGCGGGCAGAGCAAGCCCTTGGCATCTGAACCCTGTGCTGGCCTTGCCTGCAGCCTTGAGCCACGTCAGCAGAGCCAGGTGCAGGGCTGCCCAGCATTGCCCACCAGGGCAGGCAGCCCAGGGCTCAGCCCTGCACCCTGGCCAGCACCCTGGGCCTTCAGCCATCACCCGGTTAGACAGCGGGGTGCTCTGCGGTGCGGGTCCAGCCACGTCCCTCCTGCCAGCTGCTTTTGGGGTGAAGGCTGGAGCACCAGGCATCCCTCCTTGTCCCCTGTTATCTGCCAGACAACCCAAACTGGGTCCTGAGTCCCTGACCGCTCACACATTTGGCAGCCAAGGCTGCACCGCACTGCCAGCATGAGGCTCTGTGGCCCCCACGGGGCTGCCAGCACAGCCCTGGCATGGAGCAGCCCCAAGTGCGCTGGGAGCGAGGGGACAGGAGCACAGGGCAGTGTGGCAGAGCCTGCAGCAGGAGGGCTCTGTGGTTCCCAGTAGGGTGGCTGAATGCTTCTTCCTCTGGGGCCAGGACATCCCTAGCAGAGCCCTTCCCCAGTGCCAGCACACCAGCCCCGATCCTGCTTGGTGAACACAACCTCCAGGTTGGAAATGCCAGGGTGGAAATGCCCTTCCACAGGACAGGGGCCATGCAAGCCTAGAGGTGGCCCCGCCGGGTGACACAGCAGTTGGGAGACCTTTGCAACACCTCAGGTGATGTCACTGGCGGTGCACAGCGGCCATATCACGGCTGCAGAGTGGACTCTGCACTGTCTGTGGCGTTGGCTTCTGTTCATGCTGCCAGGGAAATCCTGATAAGGTGAGACAAGGCTCTGCTGCCAAACCCTGTCTGCCAGCCCCGCGGCGGCCCTGCAGCACTTCCTGGTGCACAGGGCTCTGCAAACCGTGCCCCCTCCACCACCCAGCACGCAGAACCCCGGCAGGGCAGAGCGTCACCCCAGGCAAGTGAATAAACCCCAGCCTGGCTCTGGAAGCATGAGCTGCAGCGGAGGAATCGTGGTGGCTCTTTCTGCTTCCTTCTTTCCCTTTCCAGTCTCTTCCCGGCTCCCCTTTGGCAGAGAGAGATGGAGCTGGATCCCGGCGCAGGGCGAGCATCCCTCTGGGATGCAGCAGCGATGCAGCAGGATGCGAGTTCCCAGAACCACCAGCCACCCTGAGCAACATTGCCCCCTCTAATGTGAGGTGGGGGGTGAGCACTGCCCAGCCATGCTCCCAGGGTATTTCCAGGGAAAAGAGACCCCCATTCCCAGGTGGGAAGTGCACCAGCACAGGCTGAGTCACCAGCTGGAAAGCTGCTCTGTGTGGACAGACCTTGGGATCCCACTGGGCACTGGCTGAGCACGAGCCAGGGATGTGTCCTCATGGCAGAGGCCACCAGCGGCCCCAGCTGCACTGGGCGGAGTGCTGCGCACAGAGCACTGGGCAGGGGAGGAGCGGGGGACACGTCGCCGTGTCCTCTCCCGCCTGGGCTCACCCAGGCGAGGCATGGACTTGCTGGGGTGAGTCCAGCCAAGGGCCATGATGGTGGTGAAGGGACTGGAGCACCTGCTCTGTGAGGAGAGACTGCAAGAGCTGCACCTGCTCAGCCTGGAGCAGAAGAGGTTTAAAAAGATCCTATTAATGTAGCGAAATACCTGCAAGGGAGGGGGGGGCGAAGAGGACAGAGCTTGGGTCTGCCCAGTGGTGCCCAGTGACAAGGTACAATGGGCACAAACTGGAACACAATAGATTTTCTTCGAACATCAGGAAACAGCTTTGTACTGGTGCCCAGGGAGGCTGCAGAGACTTCATCCTTGGAGATACTCAACACCCGCCTCGACACGGTCCTTGGACCGTACGGCCGTTTCAGCAGGGGCTGGGCAGGATGGCAGCTCCGTGACCTGTGCTGCACACAGCATCCATGTGCACGCACATGCCCATGCCCCGCGCAGGCGTGTGCACATGGTTGGGCATGCACGGGACACAGGCACCCGCACGTGTGCGCGCACACGCAGAGGGGTACACACGTTCACGAAGCAGGTCTGCGGGCACCTGCACACATGCACGTACCCCTATGGCATCCCAGGGGTTCTGCACTGGCACGGAGCTGAGGCTGCCCCACAGAGTTCTACCTGACAGGGGGTGCCTGTCCCGGGGGTTCCAGGTGGAGGATGCCCAGGGAGGGAGCACATGGGCAGAGACTGCTTGCGATGAGGTGCCCGGAACAGCAGGTGAACGGGCAAGGGGTGCTCGGGATGGGGAGTGCCCAGGACGGTGGGTGCACGGGACTGGGGGTGCACAGCCAGGGGGCAGTCTGACACGGGGGTGCATGGCAGCGGAGGATGTCTGGGCAGGGCGTGACTGGCACGAAGGGGTCACGGATGGAGTTGCTGGGGCGAGGGGTGCCCGGGCAGCGGGCACAGGAAGGGGGTGCCCGGGCAGTGCGCACAGAGAGGGATGCCCAGTTAGGGTGCACAGGAAGGGGGTGCCCGGGCAGTGCGCACAGGGAGGGGGTGCCCAGGCAGTGGGCACAGGAAGGGGATGCCCGGGCAGTGTGCACAGGGAGGGGGTGCCGGGGCAGTGGGCACAGGAAGGGGATGCCCGGGCAGTGGGCACAGGAAAGGGATGCCCGGGCAGTGGGCACAGGGAGGGGGTGCCCAGGCAGTGGGCACAGGAAGGGGATGCCCAGGTAGGGTGCACAGGAAGGGGATGCCCGGGCAGTGGGCACAGGAAGGGGGTGCCCGGGCAGTGCGCGCAGGGAGGGGGTGCCCAGGCAGTGGGCACAGGAAGCGGGTCCCCGGGCAGTGGGCACAGGGAGGGGATGCCCAGGTAGGGTGCACAGGAAGGGGGTGCCCGGGCAGCGGGCACAGGGAGGGGGTGCCCAGGTAGGGTGCACAGGAAGGGGGTGCCCGGGCAGCGGGCACAGGGAGGGGGTGCCCAGGTAGGGTGCACAGGAAGGGGGTGCCCGGGCAGTGGGCACAGGAAGGGGATGCCCGGGCAGCGGGCACAGGAAGGGGGTGCCCGGGCTGCCCCCGCCGCTCCCGCTCGCCTTCCCGGGGGCGGGGCGGGGCCGGCGCGGCCCAATCAGCGCCGGCTCCGCCGCCGGGCGCGGGCTTAAAGCCGGGCGCGGGGGCCGCGGGCGCGCGCGTTGCGGCGCAGCATGTGGGCGCGCGCGGCGCTGGCCTGCGCGGCCGTGTGCGCGTGCGCGCGCGCCTGGCCCGGCGGCGCCGTGTGCGCGCGGCGCGCGGCGGGCGCGGGCGGCGCGGGCTACGTGGCGTTCCTGAGCGGCGGCGCCGGCCCCGGCCCCGGCCCGGCCGCGCTGGTGGAGAGCGCCTGGGCCGGGCGCGGCCGCCTCCGCGCCTGCTGGGCCCGCCGCGACCCGCGCCTGGCCCGCGCCTTCCGCGCCGCCTGCGCCCGCCGCCCGCCCGCCGCCCCCGGCGCCGCGCTGCGGCGGGACCTGGCCGCGCTCTGGCGGCGCCGCGCCGCCTGCACCGACCCCGCGCCGCCGGGAGCGCGCCGCCGCCGCCGGGGCTGGACGCTGCCGGGCACGCTGTGGTGCGGAGCCGGTGACTCGGCGGGGAACGCCAGTGAGCTGGGTACGGGGGCGGGCGGGGGCGGCGGGCGGGAGCGCCCCGTCCTCCCGGCGGGGGCGCGCTCAGTGTCGCTGCCCGCAGGTCTCTTCCGCGGCCCCGACCGGTGCTGCCGGGAGCACGACCAGTGCTCGGCGCAGATCACGGCGCTGCAGTTCAACTACGGCATCCGCAACTACCGCCTGCACACCGTCTCGCACTGCGACTGTGACGCCAGGTGGGCCGCGCCGGGTCGGGGCACACCGGGGGCCCGCCGGGCCGCTCACCGCCCCCGTCCGCCCCGCAGGTTCCGGCGATGCCTGCTGGCCCTCAACGACACCGTCTCCAACATCATCGGCGTCACCTTCTTCAACCTGCTGGAGGTGCCGTGCTTCGTGCTGGAGGAGAGCGAGGAGTGCGTCCAGTGGCACTGGTGGGGAGGGTGAGTGCCCCTGCGAGTGTCCCCTGCCCGAGCTCGTGGCAGCCTTTCAGCTGGGCGCATCTGCTGCAGTAGCCCCGAGCGTGCCTTGCCTGTCTGCCTCGCTGGCTGCAGGGATGCACAGCTTGGCTGCAGCAGGGCTGGTGTGCACGGCCTCATGGCAAGTGATGTTCCCAGATGTGAACGCTACAGTGTAGTACCCCTGGCCAGGATGATGCGGCAGAGTCAGTACCGCTACAGCCTGCCTGCGGAGGAGACGGGCGGCCCGGTTGCACAGCCCGCCGGCAAGGGAAGGAAGTCCTCCAGAGCAGGGCGCAAACGGCCCCGACAGGGACTGGGGCAAAACCCCGGGCTCCGCCAGGCCACAGCCCAGCAGCCACGGGCCCCAGATGCCGTGTCCCTGACAGTTGCCGTGTCCCTGACAGATGCAGAGGACAAGGCGGAGCCCACAACCAGGCACCCAGCAGCGCACCGGGGGCTGGAGCCCAGCTCCCCAGCAGCAATGACCGTGTTGGGAAAAGACCTCACTAGACGAAGGCAAGTGCTGGGAAGAGCACAGCAAGGGGCTGGGGGCTCAGCACACCCTGCCTCCACGGCCCGCCTTCGAGACAGCAGCGTCAGACCCAGTCCAGGCGCAGAGCGGGCCAGTGTCGTGGCCGTGCCTGCCATGGAGGGGCACAGGCAGCAGGGTGAGTGGTGCGGGGGGCAGAGCATGTGCTGCTGCTGGGGTGTCCTGAGGCCTCAGCCTGCTGGGCTTGTGTTCCCAGGGTGCCCCTCACCATGGTGCTGTTCTCAGGCCTAGGCAGGGTGTGCAGGTGCTACAGGCATCTGGATAAGTGCGAGCACCAGATTGCACCCCATGAGGTGAAGTATCAGCTGCACAACGTGTACACCCAGACGCTCTTCCACTGCAACTGCACTCGCAGGTGTGTGTCCAGGAGGAAAGGCAGGGCTTTTCCCACCATCACGGGGCACTGTGTGCAAATGGTTTGGGGTCAGATGAGGTGGGACTCAGCAGGATGTGCATGCTGGCCAGTGGCTGCTGACCGCTGCCCTCCTGTGCCCGCAGCCTGGCACGGTTCCTGCGTAGAGTGAGGTACCTCAGTGACGCGGAGGTGGCTGTCCTGGCTGACCGCATCGCCACACACTGCTTTGTTCTGGAGCCACCTGCTGACTGCAGCCAGGGCAAGGGGCAACAGCACAAGTAAGTGCAGAGGGGCAGGGAAATGTGGCCTGGATGGGGCTTCCTACCCTGCATAGGCAGGAGGGATACCCTGGCAGGCCAGGTGCTGTCCTGTGGGCTTGGCATGAAGCTGGCATTGCAAGCATTATCCCCTGCCCTGCTGTGCCATGAGCAGGGCTGGGGTGGAAGGCAATGGATGTCAGTGCTGCAGTGTTACACTAATGATCGCAGCTTTGCTTCTCTGGCAGCTGTATCACACCCACCCAGGCTGTGCTAGTACCTGCATGGCATCTCAAAAAGATGCTGAGGCGCTGGGGTCCCCTGCACGTCACCTCCAAGGCTGAGCGTCCAGACTGGAAGACACGGGACAGTAGTGGCACCCTCTACGAGCAATGCCTGCAGCTGGCCTTGGAGCAGAAGCTGGGTGCTCAGCGCCAGGCAGTGTCCTGACGATGTCTGAGCAGCACTGCCTCGTGTGGGCAGGAAGATGTGCTGTGCAGCAGCCACAGAGTGGAGCTGCTCGATTTCTGGTCCTTGAGACAAAGGATGGCACTTGAGCATGGCTGCTGGCATGACTGCATGGAGCTGAAGGGGCCACAGCTGGAGCAGACAGAGGCACTGACAAGCCTCTTAAGGAGCTGTGGGTGCCATCCATGAGCATAAGGGCAAGGAGAAAGGAATAGGAGGGCTTGGGAAAGGAGAAACTCGCCATCTTCCTTCCCTGTTGTGCCCTGGGCCAAGGGGGATGCTCTGGGCATTGGATGGCAGGGGCCCTAAGCACTGTGGTGTGATCCTGGCCCCCCTTCCCCAGCCAGGGTGGGAGGTGGGCAGGGTGCAAGGGAGGGTGGGGGTCTGTGCTGGTTCCCAGCTCTGGAGTAAGGTGGGGGCAGGCCCAGGGCTCTTCCCTGGGGAGGGGTCTGTCCCTGTGTGCAGCAGAAGATAAATAAAAGGTGGTGCCAGGGCTGAGCCTCCTGCCCCCTGTTCACACTGTGGCCCCCACCCTAGGGGGGCTGATCCTGCCTCCCTGCAGTAAGCACAGTGCAGCTCGGCAGAGCAGGATGGTTTATTTTGTCACTTGCACTATGTCCAAGGCTGAGGCACAGTGGTATCCGCAGGGAAGGAGCAAGCTTTGATCTCAGGGGAACTCTGGGGTGGTACTCGCTCTATGCCCATCGCCACCACTGCCAGCACCTTGCCCTGGCCTCCTGTCCCACCTCAGCACTCCTCCCATAAGACCAAAGGGTCTCTCACTTTGAATTTCATGAGGGGTACCCTGCCACCATGCAAGACCAGCCTTGCCCTCCTCTGTGCCACCACCCAGCCCTACTAGGGCTGCAGCTCAGGCTGTGGGGAGCAGGGGGAGGTCCCTACCTGCTAAGCACACAACAGGGGTGACAAGTTGCTGTAATAAATAAGGGAGAGGGGTGTCTCAGCAGGGAAGGGGCAGAAGAAAGCATAGGGCAAGGGCACTAGAGGGAGGAGGGACGGGGGCCACTGTGTCAGCGGCCCATGGCACAGCTACGGCTGTCCAGCTCCTGGAGGTTGCTCCCCTCCTTTGGGGAGGTGCTGCAGCCTGGGGGGCTGGTGGGGCTTATCCTTTGGCAGGGGTAGCCCTGGTCCACACTCTCCTGCCGCCAGCCCATGGCCTGGTTGATCATCTCCAGGCGGAGAGCGGGCAGCAAGCCCAGGTTCCTGGGGTCAGCCTTGGCCAGGGGGCTGCCAGCAGAGGCACGCCAGGGGCCACCCTGCTCCTGCACAGTCTGGGAGAAGGAGCGGCCCTCCTTGCTTTCAGCTGCCCGCCCTGGCTCCTTGGCTTTGGCTCCACAGTGCCCTGGTTCCTCCTGGGGCACATGGATGGTGGGGATGTCCCCCGGGAGGCCTTGGCGGCTCTGGGGTGAAGGGCTGCGGCTTGTGCCCCTGTCCCGGCTTGATGGCCGCAGAATGAGGCCCTGGAACTTGGCTAGGCTGGGGCTGCGGCTCCGGTGCCGTTTTGTCTTGCCTGGGCTGGGGCTACGGGATTTGGGTGCCAGCAGGACAAGCATGCTGTCATCCTCCTCTTCTGAGCTGCTGCCTGAGCTGTCCGTGGAGCTGCTGCCCTCCTCCGACCTGGGCAGGGAGATCTGCACCCCTGCATCAGCACTGCTGGCTGACCCTCATGGGGCACCACAGCAGCTGGCCTCCTGCAGCCAAGCACCCCACACACCCCCCTGCAGCCCCTCACCCTCGCCTCCTTGCCGTTCTGACCTGGAAGGGCTCAGTCATGCCAGCAATGCTGCTGGAGGTGTTGCTGTAGTATCCAAGGATGTACTCGCCCTTCCCCTTGGGCAGCGCCTCCTCTGAGAACATCACCTGCAGCCCAGAGACAGCTGATGGGCACCAGGGCTGGGCACAGGGGTGCCCCCTCCTACCTCCAGCCCCATAATGAGCTCCAGCCCGAGCGGAGAGCAGAAATCCCCGATGCCAGCACAGTGGCCCTGCCCAAGGCTCAGCACAAAGCAATAAGGTGTCCTCCTGCCCCATCAGGGGCACAAAGGGCCATTTTACCCCCACGATGGGGCACACACGCCCAGCAAGACAGCAGGGCTGCCCCAGCTCACCTGTGCACACAGTTGCTTCTCCAGGCAGCGCTCTCCATCATCACTCCTGGCCCAGACATAGGACACGTAATCTTTAGGATGCCGGAAGCCCACCTGTGCACAGGGACATGTGAGAACACAGGCAGTGGGGACAGGGGACACACCGTCCCTGCTCAGCACCATCACCCAGCCTCAGCTCTCCTCTCGCTCAGCCCCTCTCCTTGCACAAGGGCACTAAGAGCTGCCTTCCACCTGCCCAGCAGTGCCCTGGCTCCCAGCCCCCATGGCCATGCCAGGCTTTGGACCCTGTGGGGCCCGCAGCAGGAGGAAGAGGGAACTGCTGGATTTGAGCCTCCAGAAGCAGGGCCAAATCCTGCTGCTAACTGCCAGGGCCTCACAGACAGAGAGTGCAGAGCACAGGTCCGTGCCATGCGCCTGTGCCCAGTGGTAGGGGCTAACTCAGACGGGACCCTGCGGTGCTGTGCAGCGTTCCCCACTCCCTCCAGCCCCAGCAGCCCCCAAGCCCCTACCCGGTAGAGTCCTATCCAGTCCCAGGAGCTCCGGTGAAAGCCAGCAGCCATCTTGTACCTGACAACTGCTTGCTCAGGCCGGCTCCATTCATCAGCCACGTAAATCTCAACCAGAGGCTTGTCTGCCTTGGAAGCAAACTGCCAAGAGACATACACATGGTGAGCAAGGGCATGCCAAAGAGAGCTGCCCCTGCTGCCCAGGGCACCCATCCAGGGCTGGGCCCTTGCACATACACCAACAGCAGCCCCCAGGCACTGTGGCAGGACAGCTGAGCTTGCCAAACAAAAATAAAGCAAACTCCACACCCCCATCATACACTGCGCACACTTAGCTGAGCGTCTTGTCCCCGTAGCGCCGCCCGGTGTGCCCGGTGGCCCAGGACCGTGCTCACCTGCACCGCAAAGACGGCAGCCACTGGTTTGTGGTCGCTGACGGTGTACTCCATGTGGCTGCAGTAGCACAGCTGGCTCACTGACAGGACACCCCGGCTGGGCTGGCGCCCGCCCGCACCAAACCCAATACTGGGAGATTTGATCTTCCAGAGGATGCGGTCAGTCCAGGCAGGTTTTCGCTTCTTGGCACTGTGGGGCACAGAGGGGCATCTCTTGCCTGGCAGGGGGAGCAGGCTCCAGCCCAAACTGCCTCCCCTCGGTACTACAGCATGCGCAGGCAGGGGATGGGGCTCGTCTCAGCACACAGCTCAGTGTGGCTGCAGGGACAGACCTGCGCTGGCACCAGCACAACAGCTGTGTCCCAGCCTGCTGCCCCAAGTCCAGCCCACATCCCTCCCAGCATGGCTCCCCCGTCCACACGCACCCGCATCAGCCCCTTTCCTGCCAGCACCAGCCCTGGCTCCGAGCCCTGCCATTCCTGCATCCCTCAGCCATGCCACTCACTCCCAGGCCCAGCACAGACTTGAGCTCTGCTCTCCTACCTGCTGTCATACTTGTTGGTGCCCACGTCAAACTTGAAGGTAGGTGGGAAGTTCAAAGGTCCCTCCTGAAAGCCGCTGAGGACAGGCCAGGTGCTCTTGGCAATGTTCAGCTGTGGGAAAGAGAGCAGGTCAGGGAGCACACCAGCCGCCATGGCCAGATCCCTCTGCAAGCCCCCAAGACCTCTCCACCCCCAACACAGTCATCCCTGCCCCCTTGCTGCCAGCCCCACAGAGCTCTTGGGGTTTGTCCATGCCATGCAAGCAGCAAGTCCCTAGACCCAATAGCCCCAGCTCTTCCTAGCACACCGATAAAGGAAGCATGTGCCTAGCTCTCAGAGAGACCATCCTGGGACTGTACTGCCCCTTCCCCACAGAGCCAGGACAGCCAGGGCCCTTTCGTATTATCATGGAACGGTTTGAGTTGGAAGGGACCTTAGAGATCAGCTAGATCCAACCCCCCTGCCACGGGCAGGGACACCTTCCGCTAGATCAGGTTGCTCAAAGCCTCATCCAACCTGGCCTTGAACACTTCCAGGAATGGGGCAGCCACAGCTTCTCTGGGCAACCTGGTCCAGTGCCTCACCACCCT
Organism: Tauraco erythrolophus; assembly: GCF_009769465.1. Lineage (NCBI taxonomy): Eukaryota > Metazoa > Chordata > Aves > Musophagiformes > Musophagidae > Tauraco > Tauraco erythrolophus. The sequence continues at coordinate 182,749 of NC_141483.1, forward strand.
CTGAGTGAAATTTTTTTTTTCTTATATTCAATCGAAATCTCCCCTCTTTCAGTTTAAAGCCATTGCCCCGTGTCCCATCACTACACGCCCTTGTCCAAGCCCCTCTCCAGCTTTCTTGTAGCCCCTTTAGGTGCTGGAAGGCTGCTGGAATGTCTCCCCGGAGCTTTCTCTTCTCCAGGCTGAACAAGCCCACGGGCAGCAATGGGACATGCCCTGTCCCACAGCTGCACAGGCAGTTTCAGAAAGAACCAAATGCCACTTGGGGCCCAGCCAAGGCTCAGCAGCATGCCCATCCCTCTTACCTGGTCCTTCTCCCAGAGCTGGCTAAGGATGTTGCTGTCAATGGCGTACTTCACAAAGCGGATGTCAAGGCTCTCGATGCGGAAGTTGAGGTCCCCAAACCAGAACACAAGGCTGTGGGCAGGAGGGAGGGCGACAGGCTGGAAGGCTACTGGAGCTGGGCAGCACAGCAGGAGGAAAACATCCTCAGCCTGTGGGCGGCCTCAGCCTGCAGCACAGGTGCTCTCGGGAGCACCAGTGCAGGTCAACACTCAGCTGCCAGCTTGGCCAGCTGCCAGCCCTGCCAGGACTCCTCAGGTAAGACTAAGCACCAGTAACTAAATAGGCCCCTGACTTCCCTGGGCAGAAATTGAAGGTGAAAATTCCCACCGTGAGACACCTACCAGAGTCAGACTGCACAGCCAAAATACTGGGGCAGAGGCGGGCCCTGCACCTCACCAGTGCCAAACCCCAACAGTGCCAGTATGGCAGGAGCTGCACCAGGCCTGGATGTGCCCCAGGGGAGACTATGGACCCCTCTTAACACCTACACCCCACCATGCTGGGTCCCCACTGGGTCATGGGGCGATCTTGCAGCTCTGCAAGCAAAACCCCATGTCCAAGCTGTGCTGGGATTCAAGGGAGAGACCCCAGACCCTACCTGCAGGTCATCAAGGACAGCAGCTGGCACTATAGCCCTGGCCCAGATTGGGGAGCAAAGTGGTAGGGTACGCACTCATGGTCCAGGATGCCGCTGGCCGCATGCCCCTCGAACTGCTGCATGTGCAGTATGGTGGCAAAGTCCTCCTTGCGCTGCTCCGCCTTCTCCAGGTGCGCTGGCAGGTGGCAGTTCAGGAAGCAGACCATGTGGCCGAAGATGGAGAGACGAACACTCACCCCGCCCTTGTTGCCCTGAACCAAGAGGGTCCCATAACTCCTCAGCAAGCCAGCCCCTCACCACATCCCCCAGGGCCACACTCACCCAGTAGCCTCCCAGTCCCGTCCTCGTGCAGTCCGTCTGGATGTCCTGCAGGAAGGGGAGGTGGTAGTACTTGGCAAATACCAGTAGGATCACACCTTGCATCCGCACTGTGCTGACCTGGAATGGGAGCAGGAGCTGAAGCAGGATGGCAGCCACAGGAACACCCTTCCCCACCTCCAGGCCATAGGAGCAGCACCTCCACCCTTTGCAAGCCCCTCATCTTGCAAGCGACGGACAGCACATTTAGTTCAGAGATCCACGCACGTTCTCCTCAATACTGGCAGCTGAGATGAGCCTTAGCGTCGCTGGGCTTACGGACGCTCTGAGGCAAGCACCCTGGGACCCACGGGCTGCTGCCAGCAGCACAGGCTTGTTCCCACACCCACCTCCTCACCCTGATGCAACGCAGCAGGCAACAAGGAGTGTCCCCAAAGCACCCCAGGGGAAGCCCAAGATGCAGAAAAGGGAGCAGGGTGGCACCAGCTAGAGAACACGCTGGTGAGATGCACCACTAGCCCCCAAGTCAGCCCCCACACGCTGCTTGGGTGGCTGCGGGCCGTCCCTTCGGCAGCCTGCCCCTCCAGCCAGCTCTCCCACACCACCTCCTCCCTCCATCCCTGCAGTCCAACTCTCCCTCCCCATGGTTCACCTGCATGGCAGGCAGAGAGGGAACACAGCTGCCCAGGCCGTTTGGGACCTCCTTACCAGGACAAAGTGGAAGGGGCTCAGCACATCCATGAAGAGCTCACTCCACTGATCTGTGAAGAGGGCATCCTTCAGGCGCTTGTTTATCTTAGAGTTCACCTCTTGCAGCCTGGGAGGAAATGGACAGGCCCCTCAGCCACACCAGGAAGGTGTCCATGTCCCAGCTAGCAAGAGCTCCTTGGGAGAGGTGCCAAAGCACCGTGCTGGGGAGCAGGGCCAGGATGGGAAAGGCAGCTCAAGGGAGGACCTTGAGAGCACAAACCAGCCGTATCCTTGCTCCAGCAATGCTGGGCCACGTGCTAGCAGAAGGCACAAGTGGCCCTGAACCCATGAGGCCTTGGCCCTTTTTAAAGCAGGAGCAGCTCAGTCTAAAGCCTGTCTCTAGGTGCAAGAGGGGCTTACAGGACATTTCAGCTGCCTTGGTTGCTACAGAGAAGCCAAGCCTCACTGGTATTTCAGCACAGGGTGTCCAGATGCATCCCAGCCACCAAGCTCGGAGCAGCAGCAAAGAGAAGGTTAAAAGCTCTCCTCCCGGCTCAGCGTTAGTGAAGAGAGGGAAGGAGCTCATCCGCAGAGAATGGCAGGGTCAGGAAATGTCTTGCCCTAAAATATCAAGCGCTCAGGGCACGAAGACAGAGGAAGGACACAGCCAGAGATGCCCTGGAGGTGGGGGGCAGCTGGACACCCTGCCCTGGCCAGGACACAGTCCCAGCAACTCCACTGCTGTCAGCTACACCCCCTGCCCCATCCATCCGGGCTCAGGTCTGCCTGCACAGCCCCACACAGCCCACTCCGCTGGTCTGCAAGGCTCAGGGGACCAGGAGAGTGGCTCCAGCAGCCTCGGCCTTACACCGCTCTCTCCCTGGGGCAAGGAGCACTGGGGGAGTCTCTGGGAGCCTACTGGAGGCCAGCCCAGCTCCTCCACCCCACGCCCACAGGCAGAGGCTGCTTCTCACTCCCTGTGCAAAGGCAGCACGTCCCAGGTCTTAGCAGGAATCCACACACGCCACGGCAGCCCTCGAGGGACCAGTTTGCCCTTCGACTCTGGCAGAGCTTGTCTTGCCAGCCACACCAGTACAGCCTTACCGCACCAGCGTGGCGCTGCCTTGCCTTGCACAGACCAATCCAGCTGTGAGAACAGCAGATTTGTGCCCTTGAGGCCTGCATACCGTGGGCAAAAGCCAAGATGAGGAAAACGCTCCCAGAGGACTCCAGCAGGCGAGTTAAATGCATCTAGAGACCTAACCCCAGGGCTGCCAGGGCTCACAGCAAGAGCAGCACTTGCCACAGCCCAGCTCTGCACAGCACAGCCAGCTCCAGGCTCGTTCAGGGTTCAAGGCTACTCAGGATTCAAAGGTTTCAGTTCCTCGTAGCACTCTCATTTCACTAGAAGTTGATTCTCCATCAACTTTCCTGATATTTTCCTGCTTGTGATGCACACCCCTCCCTGCTCACCGTGCCCCAGCGAGGCTGGGGCTGCAGCTCTTCCATTCCCTGCCCCTCAGGGCTATAGAGACCCCAGGAAAAGGGACGTGGCGGGGCAGGGGAGGAGGCCCTGCACCTCACTCTCTTACCCAATGGCAATCACGTCTGCATCGTTTGTCTCGCCTGTGTTGAGGTGCAGCAGAGATGTCACATCGTTCGGGGGCATGGCTGTGCCCACATTCCAGGTGACCACTGTGATGCTTGGGAGGATAAAGGAAGAACAGCCTCAGAGGTGTCCCCTATCACCCCCGTTCAGCCCCCAGCTCCATCAGGGAAGCTTTCTGCCTGCAACAGAAGCGGCCGCAGCTGAAGCTTAGCCAGGGCACATACGCCAGGTCTTTAACTCCCATTTGAGGGAGATGGGTCCTTGCTAAACTCCTAAATTCCCCCAGGGCCTGCACCTCAGCACATAGCAAGCCTGCTGTAATCCAAGCCCTGGAGAAATTCTAGAAACCAGCACAAAGAGACCTCGTTTTCATCCCTGCCAGCTGATACAGGCAGGCTGGCACAGCAGGTAGCCTGCAAGACAGGGTGTCCCCAGAAAAATGCTTCCCCTCTCTGCCCCAGGAATCACACATCCCTCGGGCTCCTAGGGAAAAGGATCCAGGTCTCAGCCCCCAGAATCTGCTCTGGAGCACAGCCAGCCCCAAAGGCGGGCACGGCATGTGACAGCAGCACTGCACGCCCCGCAGCAGTGTCCTTCACCAGCGCCAAGCCACCAGCAGTCACAGCACATCAGAGCCGTCACGCAGCGTGCACCCGCGGGCTCTTCTGGCAGCGCCACGACAAGCCTAAGTCCCAGCAGGCCCGTTCCGACAGCAAGGAGAGGGTCACGCCACATCGCTTCCAGAGCTCAGGGACAGCAGGGGCAGATGGCACCCGCTCTGCCACACCACCCCGCACAGCGCCCACTGCCCCGAACGCTGCCTGTGCAGACGGGCACAGGGCACCCTTCACCCCCAGTGCACCCTGCTCACCCACAGCCCCTCACCCCACGTCTCCTCCAGCGGAGCACCATTCCCAGTAGGGTAAAAGGGGCAGCTCCAGCCCACAAGAGGCTCCGCACGCTGCTTCACAGCACCGCTCCCCCCTGCTCGCCCCCCCCAGCAACACCTGCTCACCGGAACGAGCTGTCCTGCGGGACCCTTCCCGAGCAGCCGAGGAGCACATCGCCGGAGTCGCCGGAGCTCGGCAGGCCGAGGGACCTCCCGAAGAGGGAGGGCTCATCCAGCTCCGGTTTGGGGAAAGCTGCGGGCCTGGCCAGGCCCACCCACCCGCCGGCGATGAACTCGCTGGAGACGGCTTTGGGCAGGCCAGTGGCCCGCGGCGACGAGCCCCCCCAGGCCGAGATGTGGTCGCTGGATTCCGCCTTGGGGAGCGTTTCCCTCCGCTCGGTTGGCAGCAGCTTCCCGGGGACGGCGTGCTCCAGCAGACCGAGCTCGGGGAAGGCGGGCCGGCCCGGCGGCGGGCCGGGCGCTGCCGGGGACGGCACAGAGGGGCGAGCCGGGGGGTTGCCCGGGCTAGGGGGCAGCAGGGCCTGCAGCGGGAAGGCGTGGGGCCCGCCGGCCCCCTCGGGCTGGGCCCGGCCGACCTCCAGCGGCAGGGGCTGCGCAGCCCGACCCGGGGCCCGCTCCTCGGGCCCGCCGCGCTGCGGCCCCCCGGGCCGGGGGCAGCCGTAAGGAAACGGGTCGCAGGCGACATCCGGCCGGGAGCTCCTGCGGGCGCCCGAGGCGCCGCCGCCGCCGAGGAAAGGCGCCGCGGCGGCCCCACCGTCGGGCGGGGGCCGGGACGGCCCCCCGGGGCCGAAGGGCAGCGGCCGCACGGGGGAAGCGGCGGACGCGGGGCCCCGCGGGGGGCCGGGCCGGGACCCCGAGGCGGCGGCCGAGCCCTGGTCCGCGCTGCCGCGCCGGGCCGGCTCCATCAGCGGGAGACCCGAGCGAGCGCCCCCGGCCCCGGCCCCGGCCCCGCTCACCGCCCGGCCCCGGCCGGTGGGCGCCGCGTCCCCGGTGCCGGCAGCGCCCCCGCCCCCCGCGCGGCGCCCGAACGGCGGAACCGCCGCCGCGCCGCCCCGCGCGCACCTGCCGCCGCCCCGCCCCGCGCGCGTGACGGCCCCTGCCCCGCCCCCGTCCGGGCCCGCCCCGCCTCCCGCCGCCGGGGCACCGGGCACCGGGCGGCTGCCGGGGGCAGCGCCGGGCGCCGTGCGCGGCCGTCTGTGCGCGCTCACAGCTGCCCTTGCACCGGCACACGCGCGCCGTCGTGCACGCACGGCTGCCCGTGCGCGTGCACGCGTGCGCTTTTTTGCCTGCGCGACCGCGTGCGCAGCGCCGTGACGGGGGTCGTTGTGCCCCGGTGTGTGCGTGGGTGCTGGTGTGCGTGTGCTTGTCGGTGCACACGCACGTTCGGGGCAGCTGCGTGAGGTGCCGCCTGTGCAGCTGGTTGTGGGGCTGCGTGTGCAGCTGTGCGTGTGCACCTGCGGCTGCGTGTGTGCACCTGCGGCTGCGTGTGTGCACCTGCGGCTGCGTGTGCACCTGCAGCTGTGTGTGTGCACCTGCGGCTGCGTGTGCACCTGCGGCTGCGTGTGCACCTGCGGCTGTGTGTGTGCACCTGCAGCTGTGCGTGTGCACCTGCAGCTGTGTGCGTGCACCTGCAGCTGTGTGTGCACCTGCAGCTGTGTGTGTGCACCTGCGGCTGCGTGTGCACCTGCGGCTGCGTGTGCACCTGCGGCTGTGTGTGTGCACCTGCGGCTGTGTGTGTGCACCTGCGGCTGCGTGTGTGCACCTGCAGCTGTGCGTGTGCACCTGCAGCTGTGTGCGTGCACCTGCGGCTGTGTGTGTGCACCTGCGGCTGCGTGTGCACCTGCGGCTGTGTGTGTGCACCTGCGGCTGTGTGTGTGCACCTGCGGCTGCGTGTGCACCTGCGGCTGTGTGTGTGCACCTGCGGCTGTGTGTGTGCACCTGCGGCTGCGTGTGCACCTGCGGCTGTGTGTGTGCACCTGCGGCTGCACATGTACCTGTGTGTAGTGCTGTGCCTGTGCACAGCAACGCTGGCGTGCTCGTGTGCAACTGTGCGTGTGCACCTGCAGCTGTGTGTGCACCTGCGGCTGTGTGTGTGCACCTGCGGCTGCACACGTACCTGTGCGCAGTGCTGTGCCTGCGCACAGCAGCGCTGGCGTGCTCGTGTGCAGCTGTTTACACAGGCAGGTGTGAAAGCACGCAGGGGTGCACTTCGGGTGCCTACACACTTGTGTGTGCCTGAAAGAGATGGGGAACCTGGTGACACAGGGCATGGAGAGGGCAGAGGTCCTGGACACCTCCTGCACCTGTCTGTACCAACAAGGCCGGCCTCCAGGAGCCCCAGGAGCTTGGGAAGGCCAGAACACAATGTGGAAGAGGATCTTGGTGGAAGAGGAGCAGGTCAGGAGCAGTCCCTAGACCCTGATGGGATGCACTCACACATGCCGAGGGAGCTGGCTCCTGTTACCATGAGGCCACTCTCAATAATCTGAGATTGATTGTGGCAACTGGGAGAGGACTGGAGAAGAGCAAATGTCACTCCCGTGTTTGGGAAGGATGCGAAGGTCATATAGAGGCCAGTCAGCCTCATCAGCATCCTTGGGAAGACGATGGAGCAGCTGGTCCTGGGAACCATTGCTGGGCACATGAACAACGAGAAAGTCATCGGAAGGAGTTAACACGGCTTCACCAACAGGAAGTTCTGCTTGGCCAACCCGACCACCTTCTGTGATGAAATGACTGGCCTGGCAGATGAGAGGAGAGCAGTGGATGTTGACTATCTGGACTTGTGGAAAAATAACAGAAATTGGGAAGGAATGGGAGAATATTGTCCCCAAAATTTCAGCTTACATCTTAACATAAGCTGTAATATTAGAGCAGCTTTGAGGTGAGACACAGTTGCTGCTCCCAGGAACACAATGCACTTGGAATGGACAAGGCCTGCATCTGGCCGAATGGAACGTGCAATATCCTTGAAGTGGGGAGTAGAGTGGTACGGAGGTACCGCGGCTCATCCGTGTTATCAGGGAGAAAGAATGTCCAGCAAAGATAACCGCACGGTTACCATAAAGGAAGACGGATCGCAGCTGCTGTCTCAGCAGTGATGGTGAAATCGCGTACAACACCAAAACACACCTCCATCCCAAAAGCTCCCGCCTCCGGGCTGCGACCACCCTTCCCTGAGCACGCGCTACCTTTAAATCAAAGCAAGGAAAATTTACACCAATCCTAACAAAGGTGTGTATGACTGGAGTCACTCAAGCTCCACCTGAAAGTAAAGAAATAGTATAAAATGGTGAAAGAGAAGGGGATGTCAGGGAGAAGACTTCCACCGGAACATCTGGGATCACTCGATGGGCTGAACCTCTCTTCTCGCCCCCCGCAGGGACGCCTGTTGGGTGAGAGCTCTGCGTTACGCGCTTAGTTACTAACACCTTGCAGCTAGTTAGTGTTATCACTGGCCAGTTCTGGTTTTACATTGTTCCAAACCTGTTTCCGCAGTCAGTCGCTACCACCGGCTGTCTTCGGATCCGCATCCTGTCACGAGCATCAGTAACAAAATCTGCTGTCTATAAACATAAGTTTCCAGAAATTTCAACAGTCAATACAGGGAATAGAAGGGATTTGGCCCGGTGCGCTGCCCGTGGGGTCCCTGGATAGGTCGGACAAACAGTCTCCGACTCAGCGGGCTATCCAGAGGGATTCGTCCCAGGGATGCTGTAGCGTGAGCCTGACGGACCGGTCACATTGTAAAGGGTTTGAGGTTGTCCCCCTTCCCCTTAACTGGGGTGTGGCAGGCAGGTACACAGGGCTCGTCTGTCTTGGGAAACTGGTAGACTGGTCAAATTGAGAAGGGCTCGAGGTAGACCCCCTCTCTGTCCTCCATTGACCTCATATCGGAACGTGACAGGACTGTAGGAAGGCCTTTGACACTGTCTGCCACCAGATCCTCCTGGAGAAGCTAGAGCAGATGTGGGTTGGGAACTGGCTGAACGGCTGGATCCAGAGGGTGATGGTCAGTGGCACAAGCTGTAGTTGGAGGCCAGTAACTAGCGGTGTGCCCCAGGGGTCAACACTGGCCCAAGTCCTGTTGAACATCTTCGTTACTGACCTAGATGATGGGACACAGTACACCCTCAGCAAGTTTGCAGATGACACCAGACTGGGAAGAGAAGCTGATAAAGCAGGGGGGTCATGCATCCAGACAGTTTGGAGAAATGGGCTGGCAGGAACCTTAGAAAGTCGAACCAAGGGAAGCTGTCGTGGTTTAGGCCACTCCGGCAACTTTTTACAAGGGTGTGTAGTGACAGGACAAGGGGCAATGGATTTAAACTGAAAGAGGGGAGATTTAGATTACAGATAAGGAAGAAATTTTTCACTCTGAGGGTGGTGAGGCACTGGCACAGGTTGCCCAGAGAAGTTGTGGCTGCCCCATCCCTGGCAGTGTTCAAGGCCAGGTTGGATGGGGCTTTGGGCAACCTGGTGTAGTGGAGGGTGTCCCTGCCCATGGCAGAGGGGTTGGAATGAGATGATCTTTGAGGTCCCTTCCAACCCAAACCATTCTGTGATTCTACGATCTATAACTAAACTCCACACAGCCGCTCTCTCACTCCTCCCCCCAGTGAAGTGCAGAGGAGAAAAAAAATCTAATAAAAGGACTGAGGGTCGAAACAAGAACAGAGGGAGCACCCACAGACCGTGGTCCTGCGCAAAACGGACTCGGTTTGGGAATAAAGCAAAACTATTTATTAACAGTTACTTGAAAGGATAAAAGAAACAAAACCAGTTACTTGAGAGGATAAAAAGAAACAAAGCCAGATCTTAAAACACCACCTCCTCACCCCACCCCTTTCCTTTTCTTCCCAGCTCTACTTCCTCCCCCAGTGGCGCAGGGGTATGGGGAATGGGGAGTGCAGGTCAGTTCATCCATGTTGTTCCTGCCACTCCTTTCTCAAAGGAGGAGGAGTCCTTACACCCTTTTCCCTTGCTTCGGTGGATCCCCTACTCACGAGGAAAAATCCACAGACTTCTCCAGCGTGAGTCCTACCTGCAGGATGCAATCCTTCCCCATCGCATCGCCCCAGTGTGGGCTTTACCACAGTCTCAGATTCTTAGGGAGTTGCCACTCGCTCCGGCGTGGATCGTCCCACGGACTCTAGATGCGTCTCTACCTTGTCGTACCCATGCTTCATGACTGTCCTCAGGCCCAGGCATCTCCTCTCCAACGTGAACTTTTCCACAGGCTGCGAGTCTCTGCCCCACTGAGTCCATCCTGGCTGCAGGGGGGCCGCCTGCCATCTTGCCACCGGTTGCAGGGGAAACTCAGCTCCAGCACCTCGTCCCGCTCCATCTTCACTGACCTGGTGTCGGTGTGGCCGTTTCTCTCAGATCTCAGTCCTCTCTGGGTGAACTCGGCCCAGCGGGCACCCCAGGAGCGGGCACTCCCCGAGTTCCCCAGACAGCTCCTCCACCGCTACCCTCAGCGGGTGGCGCCGGCCTGGCGTGGGCAGCCGCCGACTGGGAGCAGTGCCCTCCTCGCTTCTCGCTCCTGGGCAAAGCACCTTTTCCAGTTCCTTTGTCCCAACTGAAATAGGGCAATTCGCAGAGGTGCCGATTGGCTCAACCCCGAGGGGGATGGGAGTCTGATCTGGCGGCCAGAACCGGGTCTGACCCGGTTCCAAAACTAGGGAGGTCACAGGGAGCAAAGCCCCTGTCCAGGCACCAGAACCCCCCCCCCACAAACCCAGCACGGAAGCGCAAAGTCCTGCCCTTGGGGAGGAACAGCCCCAGGCACCAGGACATGCTGGGGATCACCTGGCTGGAAAGCAGCTCTGCAGAAAAGGCCCTGGTGGACACCACATTGACCATGCGTTCAGTGTGTCCTTGGGGTAAAGAAGATGAATGGTGCCCTGGGCTGCATCGGGAGTGTTGTCAGCAGGTCAAGGGAGGTTGAGGAGGCGCTGATGAGGCCACCTCTGGAGTGTTGTGTCTAGTGCTGGGCTCCCAAGAGCAAGTCCAATAGAAATAGACATACTGGAGGGAGTCCGATGAAGGGCCACAAAGATGATGGACTGGAGCATCTCTCCTATGAGGAGAGGCTGTGAGAGCTGGGACTGTCCCGCCCGGAGCGGAGGAAGCTCAGGAGGATCTCATGAATATACATAAGTACCTGCAGGGAGGACACAAGGAGGACAGAGCCAGGCTCTTCTCAGTGGTGCCCAGTGGCAGGATCAGAGGCTATGGGCACAAACTGGAACACAGGAGGTTCCCTCTGCATGTCAAGAAACACTTTTTCCCGGTGAGGGTGACCAAGTGCCAGCACAGGTTACCTGGGAAGGTTGTGGAGTCTTCATCCTTGAGATACTCAGCACCCGACTGGACATGATCCCGGGCAGCTGGCTCTGGGTGGACCAGATGGACCCCAGAGCTGCCTCCAGCTTCAACCAGTCTGAGATCTGGTGATTCTGTAACCACGGGGATATGCATGCGTCGCAGGTGTTTGTGTGCAGCTGCGTGTGTGGTTTGCGTGTGTGCATGCAAGGGTGCACGCCCCTCTGTGCACGTGTACCTGTGTACGCGTTCAGTTGCATGTGCGTGCAGCCAGGGTGTGCAGCGTGTGTGTGTGCATGCAGCCAGGCCTGCCTATAGAGCTTTTGCACGCGTGACTGCACGCGCCGGTGTTTGTGCGTTTCTGTGCACTGCCGTGTGTGCTGACGTATCTGGGCACAAGCACGCTGTGACCAGTCGGAGCGGGGAGCTCCGCGCAGCTCTGCTGCCTGCTTGCAGCTCTGTGTGTGTGTGTGCAGTTGCATCTGTGCACTGGTGCGCGCACGGCATGTAGCTGTGTGCAGGTCAAGCTCTGTGCGTGCAGCTGTGCATGCGTGCGTTCAGCTGTACGCATGGGAGGGTGCATGAGTGTGCACAGCTGTATACGCGTGCAGCTGTGTGCCACTGTGTGCATGCACAGCAGCCAGGCGTGCATGCACACACGCTGCCCTGCACGTCACTGTCTGTGTTGGCAGTGTCTGCGTGTGCCTATTCATGCTTGCAATGTGTGTGTGTGTGTGTGTGATGCATTTGCAGGGCAGAGCTGCAGTCTGGGTGTGCAATCACGGTTGGGGATGGGCGTGTGCTCGCAGCATGCAGTGTGCACGTGTGCGTGCCAGTGCGCGTTTGCAGCGTGCATATGCAGGTGTGAATGTGTGCGTGGTGCGGGTGCTCACGGCGTGTGTGCGGAGGGTGCGTGTACGTGCACGGGGTGGGTGCAAAGGGTGTGTGTGCAGTCCGGGTGTGTGTGGCATGGGCGTGTACGGGCTGCGGACGTTTGGGATGTGCGTGCGTGGCGGGCTGTGTGCGTGTGATGTTTGCAAAGTGTTCGTGGTGAGCTCACGGCCCGCGTGCGTGAGTGCACGGTGTGTGCAAACGGCGTGTGCAAACAGTGTGTGCGTGAGCGCATGGGGGGTGTGTGTGCAAACAGTGTGTGCATGAACGCACGGTGTGTGCGTGTGCAAATGGTGTGTGCGTGTGCAAACGGTGTGTGCGTGAGTGCATGGGGAGTGTGTGTGCAAACGGTGTGTGCATGAATGCACGGTGTGTGAGCGCACGGTGTGTGCGTGTGCAAACGGGGTGTGTGTGTACAAATGGTGCGTGTGTGAACGCATGGGGTGCATGCGTGAACGCACGGTGTGTTTGTGAGTGCATGGTGTGTGCGTGTGCAAACGGTGCATCCGTGAACGCATGGTGTGTTCGTGAATACACGGTGCGTGCGTGTGCAAACGGTGCATGCGTGAACGCACAGTGCGTGTGTGTGCAAACGGTGCGTATGTGTGCAAATGGTGCATGTGTGTGCAAACGGTGCGTGCGTGAACGCACAGGGTGTGTGCGTGAACGCACGGGGTGTGTGCATGAATGCATGGTGCATTCGTGAACGCAGAGTGCGTGCGTGTGCAAACGGTGCATGTGAGTGCAAACGGTGCGTGCGTGTGCGAACGGTGCATGTGTGTGCAAATGGTGTGTGCGTGTGCAAACGGTGCGTGCGTGTGCAAACGGTGCGTGCGTGTGCAAATGTTGACTGCGTGTGCAAACGGTGCCTGTGTGTGCAAACGGTGCGTGCGTGAGCGCCTGTGTGTGCCCGCGCCGCCCACGCGCGGTGTGTTTGCCGCGTGTGCGCGCAGTGCTCGTGCTCGTGGGCCGCTCGCCGTGTGCGTGCGCGTCCCCGCCCCGCCGGGGCGCGCGCCGTGACGTGGCGGCGCGATGCTGCGGGCGCCGCTGCTGCCGCTGCTGCTGGCGGCGGTGCTGGCGGCGGGCGGCGGCCCGGGGCCCCCCCGGCCCCGCGGGGCCGCGCTGCGGGACCTGGCCCGGGGCAAGGTGGAGGTGAGCGCGGGGGGCGGGGGGCGGGACAGCGGCGGCGCCGCCGGGGCTGACGGAGCGTCTCGTCCCGCAGACGTGCGGCGGGTGACGGCTGAACCGCCTGCGGGAGGTGAGTGCCGCCGGGCGGGCGGGGGCCGGGGCCGGGGCCGGGGCCGGGGCCGGGGCCGGGGCCGCCCCGCCGCTGAGCCGCCCGCTCCGCCCGCAGGTGAAGGCGTTCGTCACCCAGGACGTGCCCCTCTAGTACCCGCCGGCCGCGGGCCCGCTCGGCGGGCAGCGCTCGGGGCGGGCACGGCCCGGGGGGGCCCGCCGGGATGGGCGGTGGGAGAGGGAACGGGGAGGGGGGCGGGGCGGGAGGGGATGGGGGCGGGATGGGATGGATGGGGTGGGATGGGAGGGATGGGGGCGGGATGGGATGGATGGGGTGGGATGGGGGCGGGAGGGTACGAGATGGGATGGGAGTGGGGATGGGAGGGACGAGACGGGATGGGATGGGGGCGGGATGGGACGGATGGGGTGGGATGGGATGGGATGGATGGGGTGGGATGGGGGAGGGAGGGTATGAGTGGGATGGGAGTGGGGATGGGAGGGACGAGACGGGATGGGATGGGGGCGGGATGGGACGGATGGAGTGGGATGGGATGAGATGGGATGGGATGGGGGCGGGATGGGACGAGATGGGATGGGATAGGACGGGATGGGACAGATGGGGTGGAGGACAGGACCAGATGAGGATAGAGGACCAGATAGGATGGAAGACAGGACAGAATGCAGTGGAGGACAGGTTGAGACAGGATGAGGGATGGGATGGGATGGGATGGGATGGGATGGGATGGGATGGGGTGGGGGACGGGATGCGGTGGGGGACGGGATGCGGTGGGGGACGGGATATGGCGGGGGATGGGATACGGTGGGGGATGGGATACGGTGGGGGATGGGATACGGTGGGGGATGGGATGCGGTGGAGGACGGGATGCGATGGAGGGTGGGATGAGATGGAGGGTGGGATGAAATAGAGGGTGGGATTGAATGAGGTTTGGAGGACAGGATGGTTGGGGGACGGGATGGGACAGGGCAGGATGGGATGCGATGGAGGATGGGACGGGATGGGGGACAGAACGGAATAAGAAGGAATGGGATGTGATGGAGGACAGGATGGGATGAGGGGCTGCATGGGCCTGCCCAGTACTGCCTGCTCCTTAATGCACTGCCCAGCCATAACCTGGAGCTGAAGCATCTGCCTGGTGCTGACCCAGAGCTTGTGCTTCTCAGCCACCGATACAAGGAGCTGGAGGTGAGTGGGCAGCGCAGCACCCGCTGCTGCGGCAGGGTCTGGAGTGGTTGGTGCCCTGCAGGTGCCAGGCTGCAATCCCTGTCTGCGTGCAGAGAATCCCCCTGAGTGACATGACCCGGGAGGAGATCAACCAGCTGGTGCAGGAGCTGGGCTTCTACCGCAAGGAGAAACCTGATGCCCCTGTGCCTGAGGAGTTCCAGTTTGCCCCTGCCAGGCCTCTGCCCACCCTGCTGCCCCCCCAAGCTCCCACTGCTGACAGCAAGACCCCACCCAAACATGACGAGGGAAAACACCCAGACCTCTAGGGAGGGGTGCTGCACTCAAGAGAGGGTCTTGCAGCCAGTCCCTGGTGTGCGGGAACAAGGGCATTACTGCACCCAGGGACAGTGCTGCAGGGTGGCGAGGGTTCCCCTGGCTGTTGCTTGGCGCTGTGTAGCCTCTGCCCTGAGAATGCCCTGAGTGGCTCCAGCCTAGAGCAGGGGCTTCCTGGGCATTGCAGATATCCCGGGGGTTCCGTGTGCCTGTCCTTGCCGTCCCTCCCCTGCAGCCTGGCATCCCCAGCTGATCAGGAGGAGCATTCCTTGTGCTCCCTTGCTGACTCCCAGTGCTGGGCAGTGGTATCCTACCTGCGTGGGACAGGATGAAACCCTCAGCAGAAAGCCCCAGGTGCTGAGGGTAGATGTGCTGAGTCCTGGAGGTGGGAGACCTGCTCCCAGGGAGGGGCGGTATGGCTTTACACCTCAGCAGGGTTGTCTCGTATCGAGCCCCCAGTAAAGCCCTTGTGTACAATTGGCTGCACTGTGTGGTCTTTTCAGGGATGAGCGTCATCCTCTCTACTGGATGCTGGGAGGAGCCGGGTGCCCCAGAGCTGTTTGCGTAGGTGGAAGGGGACAGCATGGTCACCCTGGGCACAGGGCCACTGCTGGCAAGCCAACAAACTGTCCCATGGACCAGCCATGCTGTTCCTGTGCCAGCCCCGCCCTGGCTCGATGGATGGATGAGGCACCTTGGCTTGGGATGAGCTGCTCTCAGGGGCTGCAGGGGGACAAGTATGAACCCACAAGTGGGTCCTTGGCACTGAGCCAAAGCCTGATGGCTGTGCTGGCCCGGGGGGGAAACGTCTGGCCCTCGGCCAGGGAAGGGGAGCGGGCACAACTGCGCTGTCAGCGGCTCTGCACAACCTTGATGGCAGCATAGGGTATCCTCCCTGTGCCAGGCCTGGGGGTGGAAGAGGGCAGTGAACCAACAGCCCTTGGCCAGGGTGGGACACCGATGGTGCCCTTTGGCTCTGGGCATTGTCCTAGAGCAGGAGGAGCAGTATGTGCCCTGCCTTCCTCCCTCACCTTCCTCCCTCAGGCCAGGTGAGCAGTGGGCCTGCAGGCAGAGAAGCCCAGGAGCGGGCAGGGCTGCCAGCCCTCCCCTGGGTGCTGCGGCATGTGCTGCACTGGTGACACAAAGCAGCAGTGGGGCCAAGGAAAAGGACCTGAAGTGGAGGCATCACCCTAGAGAACAAACTTTTATTGTCTGGCTGGTGTTGGTACACGTGTCAACGTGAGTGTAGAGACAGTGACGGAGGGGCGAGCAGCGCTGAGCACGTGGTGCCCTGAGCTGGGGAGGAGAGCGGGGGCTGCCATCCCAGCTCACTCCTTGGGCCCCTCACTCCTCTGGGACCTCTCGCCTCCCACCCACTCCCCAGCACACGGGTGCTGCAGCCCCCCGGTGTGGAAGTGCCCCAGGGTGCACGTGTGCGGTGGGAAGCAGGGTGTCAGCATGGGGCCGTGAAGCCGTCCCTGCAGAGGTGGCACCAAGCAGGGCTGACGGCGGGCAGAGGGGCTTCCTTGCAGAGGGTCAAGGAGAACTTCGCGCGGGCTGCGCAGCCCTGCTTGGCTGCTGGCCCACCTATACCAGCCCCAGGGACGCGGGGGGTGCTGCCCACGGGACAAACAACTCCTGGAGAACAAATAACTTAACGCTCTGGAGCGTGGGAGGCAAGCCAAGCTGGGGAGCATCCCCAGCAGCACCTGCCTGGCACTGCCTTGCCCTGCCCATGAGGTCAGCCCGCAGCCAGCCAGGGTGGAGGGGACTCCAGCAAGGCAGAGGCCCCCATCCCCAGCGCCAGTCCCGTGGCCCCCCCGGACCCTCCTGGGGCAGGCAGCCCCCCTGTCCGCCAGCAGCTCTGAGGGAAGGGGGCAGCGGGTGGCAGGCAGGGCAGGGCAGGCTCTAGCACTCTTTCTGCCGCATACGCAACTCGTGGCGACGCAGGTGGTTGTAGAGGGACTGCACGTAGGTGAAGACGCACTTGGAGTCTGGCTTCTTCCCCATTATCATCATATCTTCCACCTCCACCAGGGGCACACAGTCCACCAGCGTCCTGCAGAGACACAGCTCTCAGCACAGCCCCAGGCAGGCTGCCCCACCGTGGGGACTGGGACATGGGATCCACACCACCCAGGGCCTGCTGGTGCTGGGCACTGCTGCCCTCAGCCCTGCCCACCTCTCGGTACCCACAGTCCTGCTGCTCCTGGCACTGGGAAGAGCACGCGCTGTCTGCACCAGGGCTGCTTGCCTGCCTGCACCCCTTGCCACCCTGGTGCTCCTCTGCCCTAGCTCTTGGTGCTGGCAGTCACCCCCTGCTCAGGCTATGCCCACCCTCCTCCTCCTCCAGCTGACGCTGGTAGATTGTAGGGAGAGAAGGAGAGACCTACATGCCTGCCCACTTGCATATGCCTGTGCTGTGCCCTTGCCCCAGACCCTCCCAGCTAGTCCATGGAAAGGCAGGGAGCCTTGGTCATGGAGCCCATCCCTCCTGCTGCAAGCCCTGGCCCTGCTCCCCTGCCTCCCATCAGCTCTGCCAGCCCAGTTCCCACCCTGGTCCTGGACCAGAGCCCAGGGCTGCCTGCCTCAGGCACGGCACAGCACCACTGGTGGGGTGGGCACCATCCAGCTTCAACCAGCCTAGCACTGGTCTGTGCCTACTACCTCCGAGCCTGGGCCCCAGTGCCATGCTAGGGTCTATGCAGGGCCCTGCTCCAGCAGCTGCCAATCCTGGGGGGCCCTGGCAGAGCAACCATGGCTGTCCCCCCTATACCTGGAGCCTCTGAACTCTGTCAGTGCCCCTTCTGTGGGGTGGAAACCCTGCCTTCACTCAGCCCACACCACCCATCCAGCTCCTGGGGCTGCAGGTGCCATCCCTCTCCCCAGGCTGGGGCTTCCTGGGCAGCTGGGGCGGTCCAGCCTGAGGGGGCTGTCAGCAGGGTCGGGGTAGTCACTGTGACAGTCGCGCAGGGCACGGAGGGGAACTGGCAAACTCCGTCCTCGCCTTTCTGCTGGGGAGGGTGGCGAGAAGGGGTGTGCAGCAGCAACCCTGCCACTGCTGCCACCCCCCTAGCCCTGCCCAGGTCCCTGCACTCCTGCTGAGCAGCGTCGCAGGTGCCAGTACCTGCCAGTGGACAGAAGCTGCCGGAGCACCCCAGGCTGCTGCCACCAATAATGGCCAACATGGCCATGAGCGCCCGAGGCGGGGGCTGCACCTGCACACAGGGGCTGCTTGGCGTGAACTGGCAGCCCCTGCTGATGCCATGGCCAGCTTGGCTGTTCTGGCCCCGGAGGCCACCCTCGGGCAGGGGGCTCTGTCCCAGTGACAGGATGCACTGGGCAGCTGGGAGCTACCACCCACCACCACAACACCCCACCAAGCCCTCTCCCATCTCCCCAGGCTGCAGTAACCCCACTGCACACCTCGGCCCCCCCAGCACAGCCCACCCCAGCCCCCTGGGCTGGCACTGGCACAGCTGAGGAGGGATCCCTAGCTGGTGCCAGGCCCCTGGGGAGCAGCAGGGTCACAGAGAACCACCCAGCCCAGGGCTCTGGTGGGACTCTGCTCCTGACCCCACCGCCCCAGCTCTCCCATGAGGCCTCTGCTGCACTGGAGTCAATGGGCTCTGAGCCCACAGCCCAGCCCCACCTTGGCATTCAGCTGCCCTGGGGGGGCAGCGGGGCCACGCTCAGGCCCTTGGGAAAGCCCCTGCCTGAGCTCCGGAGCCCCCCCAGCACCACCAGCCCCAGCTCGGGGGGCGATGGCAAACGGCCGGCAGCGCGCAGAGCGCAGCTCTGTCCTTATAAAGCCTTTGTTTGGGCCCCGGTGTGCTGGTGCCACGCGGAGCCCGGGGAGCCGTGGCTCCAGCGCCAGCTGGGATGGCCCTGAAGACACAAACACTGCGAGACGAGGCAGGTCCCAAGCCTTGACTCACAATTTCCAGGCTCCCTGCTCGTGCCCATATATGAGCAGGCAGCACCGCGCAGGCAGGGCACCATCGCCCACACCCGGCCCTGCAGCAGTGGCTGCGGCCCCCCCCCCCACTGGGGCCGGCAGCCCCCACGCACCCCAGGGCAGGGGAAGGAGGCAGCAAGTGCAAGCAGTGATGCAGGGGCATTCCGGGAGGGGCTCGCCCATACCCAGGGCGGCACCCCTCGGGCTCATCCTGCTGCAGAAACCCCAGAGCAGCGTCCCCAGCAGCTAATCTCCTAGGTCGGGGTCAGCCAGCAGGGAGGGAAGAGCCATCCCCACGGCTGGAAAGTCAATGGCCCCCCAGGGTGACACAGTCCTCCCGCTCCCAGATCCCCATAGGTACTGTTCTGGAAGGCCAGAGGCCAGCCAGCCACCTCCACCCCTCTCATGGCCACAGCTTGGCCTCACTGGCCACCACTGCCAGGACTCGCCCCTCGCCCACGGGCATCCCCCAGCCGCGACGGCCGCTCCCCGGCTCCTCAGCCAAGCAGTGGCAGTGGGGCGCGGGCATGTATTCGGAGGGGAAGGTTCTCACCATCGCTCCCAGGGGGGTGAAAATGGGCTACGACTTTTTGGTTTTTACCAGCCCCTTCTGGACCAGGCAGCGATAGAATTCCTGAATGTATGTGTACACACACTTCCAATCCGGCTCGCGCATCCGGACCATGTCCTCCACGTCCAGCAACTGCGGACAGTCCGCGTGCTTCCTGGGGGCAGGGAGAGAGAGGGGCAAGCCAGTGACCGCAGCCCAGTCGGGGAGGGGAGAAAGAGAGAAAACAAGAGACACGGATCAATGCAGTTCCCGTCCCCCACCCCGGGCAGATGCTGCTCTGCTCCCGCATGCTCCGGGGGTGCGCGATGCAGGGGCAGGAGGGCTCCGGGCACCGCTGCGCCAAGGCCATTCAGTGAGATCTGGGGGGGGGCACAAGCAAGGGAGGGGGAGGGCGGGTGAGCGGCGTGGAGAGGCGTGAGGTCCAGAGGGAAGGACAGATGGAGGCAGAGGAGGAGTGAGGTGTTCTGGCACGCCGGGTGCTTGAGGAGTGGGTTCCAGAGTGGAGCGGCGCTCTATATAACCCCGATATAGAAGCGCCGGGAGGATGGGGGGGGCAAGCCCAGCCCTCCTGCCCAGCTCCGCTTGGAACCACGCGGCACAGCCCTGGTGCAGGAAGCTGGGGAGAAGAGGCTCACAAGAGCTGGAGGAGGAGGAGGAAGGACGAGAGGCCACCTGGCTTCCAGGCTGGAGAGATCGATGGCTCTCTCAAGTCCACGCACCGGTTCCCCAATTAAGGCAAAAAGTCAATTACCAGGAGCACCAAGAGCCAGGCACGTGGCCCCCTTCTCGCTCCACTGAACAGCACCGCGGCGCCCAGGGAGCTCGCGGGAGCTCCCAGCTCACGCCACCACTCTGTGCACTGGCCAGGATGGGACCCCCACGCGCCTGCCCTGCCCCTGGGCAGGGTGCTGGAGGGTAGGAGGAGTGGGTGGGAGAGACAGAAGGAAGGAGAGAGGGGCTGGCTGCCAGCCCTCCAGCTGGACGCGCTCCCGTCTCTCAGCACCCAGGAAAACCAGAAGCAAAAGGGGAAGGGAAGAGACTGGAGAAGCTGCGATGGTGTTTGAGCCCCTATGACTGTGAAAGGAGGCGCCTGGCACGGACGAGCCCTGCTCCCCAGGGGCTGTGGTCCCACACCCGGCACCCTGGCATGGGTTGTACTGCCTGCGGCTAGGTGTGCTTGGGTAGCTGCTGCCCTGCCTTTGGGTGCTCTGCCCCACACCCAGGAAGCCCAGCACCCCCATGCCCACCCTCGCCATGCCAGACTGGGCTGCACTGGCCTCTCATGGCTCTATCCACGCAGCCACTGCTTTCCCCACAGCGTCCCAATCTTGCTGCATGACATGGGGGGAGTGATCCTGATGAGTGCCGACCTCCAGCACCAATGCCCCTGCCCACATCCCCTCTTGCCCTGGGCACTGAGCAGGAGCGCCGCCCCGAGCCATCCCAAGCCCACGTGATGGCACGACAGCTACATACTCTGCAGAGGAGAAGGCCACCTCGAAGTTGTGGCGGCGGTTCTGGGGTGTCAGCTGGCTGTAGTCAAACGCCTCAGGGAAGAAGTTGTGCACCAAGGCACAAAAGGCCATGCCATCGCTCCAGCTGGATGAGAAGTTCTGGATGTCCACGTGCTGCGAGAGCAGGAGAGTTACCGAGGGACAGAGCGACCAGCCCTAGGGATGGGGAGAGGAGGCGGCACTCACCTCGTAGCCCCTGGTCTTGGCTCTGCACCAGTCCAGCAACATCTGCTTGATGCTGTTGGCGTTGGTCACGCCAAAGCTGGAGGAGCGCTGCACGGCCGTGCGTGCTGCCACGGGGTTCGGCGAGCTGCGACGGAAGATACGGGGTTATCCGCGCAGCACTCGCTGCCCCAGCCAGCCCACCCTGAGCCCAGCCTCACCTCCCGCCCTCCTTCTGCAGCTTCTCCATCATGGCCTTGCGAGCCTGTGAGGCCGATGTCTTCGGCAGGCTCTGAGCTTTCATCAGCTCCTTCTTCTTCTCAGCCTGGCGCCGCTCCAGCGCAGCCAGGCTGCTCTGCCGGGAGGCACTCTCGTCTTCGCGGTCAAAGATGCTGGGAGAGAGACAGATGAAGCTGAGGGGGGTGCGGGCAGCCTGGGGAAGGGACTGTGGCAGCTTCAGCCCGCTGCCAGCCCTGCTTCTTTGGAGACCTCCACGTCTCTGGAATCAGAAGATTGGCTTAAGGTGCTCGGGTGGCAGACATGGCTCCACACCCATGGAGGGACCCATGGGAACTGCTGGAGACAGCGAGTATGCCCCAAGGCCCAGGAACCTCTGGGGAGATCCCTGCGCTAGGGGCACCGCAAGCTGGGCAGGGGAGGGTTTGTGTGAGCAGATGGCTGCCGGGGAGCACTCGGAGCTGGCCCCGGGGAGGCACTGCCGCTCACCTGCCCGTCTTCTTGGAAGAGGAGCTGTAGGATGATTTGGTCTGAACAAACGTGCTGTTGCCATCTGAAGAGAGGGAAAGAGAGAGACCTTGGGCAGGAGCTGAGGGAAGTGGTGCCAGGCAGGCGGGGGGCTCTGCAGGTGCCTCAGGTGACAGCAGTGCCCCTGGGGTTATGCCTAGAGGACACTGTGGGGAAAGGGCAGCAGAAACTCTTACTGTCTGATCTCTTCACGTAACTCGACTCCATCGTTGTGGTACGGGAGGTCTTGGTGCCATCACCTGCAGGGAGCAAGGCAGCAGGGGCTCAGCTGAGGCTGGGGCAGCAGCACCCACAGACACCCACTGCTGTTGAGCACCCTCAGAGCCATGTAGTGCAACAGGGAGAAGTGCCAGGTGGCAGAGCCATGGCCAGGGCAGGCAGAGGGGGACAGATGACATGCGCCACCCCAGCAGAGCAAAGAGGCCAGTGCAAAGGAGCAGGGAGCTGGAGCATCTCTCAGCCTCCTGCAGCGACTCTCAGCTTGAGCCACCCAGGGACCAGGAGAGCAGAGGTGCAGGGGACAGGAGACAGGCTCGAGGTGCAGACAAGGCTCCTGCCACCTCAGAGTGGCAGAGGATCGGGTGAGAAGTTGCCAGAGCAGATCCCTTAAAGATCCCCAGGAGGCTCTGGGTGAGCCAGAGATGCAGCAAAACTCAGCCCTGAACCACGGTCCGGCTCCCAGCGCAGTCAAGCCAGACCCACGACAAGCAGCGAGAGCGGCAGAGAGAAGCTGTGATGGCAAAGCGCCGGGAAAGGCTCTGCACGGCCTCCTGGAGGCCTGGCCACACCGGGTGGGCAAGCCCTGCGCCCCCAGCCCAGCCCGTACTAGACTGAAGGAGATGCTCAGTCTTGGTGACGGTGCTGCGTGCCGAGCCGTCGGCCGACTGGGTGCTCTGTGTGGTGGTGGTCTCTGTGGCATGGCCAGCCCTCCCTGCCATAGCCTGGCTCCTCGTCTCCTGCAGCCGCTGGTCCCGCTCCTTCTCCCGCTGGTCTGCAAACACAGGTGGGAGACAGCATCAGCAGCGAGGCAGGGGTGGCAGGCACAGTCCGCGCCACACCAGCGGTCCTGCCAGCTGCTGCTAGTCCAGAACCGGCTCACAGGAAGGACAATGTCCTCGGCCTGGCACAGCCAAGGGTGCAGCAGAAGACCCTATGTGCCCTCCTGCTTCACCACAGCTAGATCGCCCCACTCCAGCACCTGCCATGCCACTGCCAGAACCTGGACCCCTGTGGAGGTCACTGCCCCCAAGCACCTCGCTTGCGCTGGCGCAGCTCCCGCATGGCGTTTCGGATCAGTCGCCTCTCCTCAAAGTCTGTTGTCCGATCCAGCTGCAAGAGGAGGTGGAGGTCAGCATCACCCCTCTGCCACCAGCTCAGGGTCCTCTCGCCTTCCCCAGGAGCCTGGCAGCAGAGAAGGTACCATCTTATCCAGAACATCCTCATCCTCGATCCTGTTCAGGTCCTCGACGTTGAGCTTGCTCCTTCTCTCCACCTCCCTCACTTGAACCTTCCCCGTGCCGTTGGGCAGCTCTGGCTCCCGCCTCGGTGCCTGGGGCTGCTCCACCACCTCTGGCTCCATCTACAAGACAGCACCGTGCGACTGAGCCCCCGCCAGCTGAGCCGCAACACCCCCCCACCTATGCTGCTGAGCCTAAGCCCCTCTCCTCGCCCCGACACCCGTCCAGTGCCATGGGCAGTGGGAACCCAGGAGAAGATGTGCCACGTGCAGCGTAAGGGCTCACAGCTGGTGGGAGGCCACGGGCACCCACAGCAATCCCAGCAGGCAGGAGAGCGTGAAACCTTCCCCTGCAGCAACCCCTGCCCCCGGAGGGACTGGCAGTCTCTGGCACACTCTCAGTCTGGCTTCCAAAATGTCCCCAAACATTCCCATCGCCACAGGCTGCCAGGGCGCTCCGGCAGGCAGGGGCTGCCTGGGTGCTCCAGGCTGGGCAGTGCCCGGTGCCCAGCAGCGGGCAAGGTACTGGCAAGCCAGTGCGCACCATTAGCAGTACAAGGGATTTCCAGGGAATTAAGGGACTTAGCAGAGAGAAGAGCTTGTGCAGGAGCTCAAGAGCCACCCCCCACCGCCCCCCCCACATCCCTGCTCAGGATCTGGGCCAGCTCGGCCCCCGCCGGAGCAAAGCCGGGACGCCAAGTCCCTTCAGCATGACCCCCCAGCAATGTGAAGCGGGCAGCGGGCCAGGCCTGGAACAAGGCAGGGAGGCAGCCGGCGGGATGTAATGGCGCCGGGCCGGAGCAGCCCCGCCACGCACCTGGCCCCATCCTGTGTCCCGCTGCCTTGGCCCGCGGCAAAGCCGCCGGCGGGAGGTGACGCCAGCCACGTGCGCCCGTGCCACTGCCCACGCCTGGCCACTGCTGTGCGCGGGCGGGGGCCGGACAGCTGCCCGCGCAGCGGTTGGTATGCCGGCAACGCGGAGCGGGCAGCCGCCGGCCCCGGCAGCAGCGAGCCCAAACGGCAGCAGATCCTGGTGACTGTGTCGCCTGTGCACCGCAGCCACGGTCCCCGCATGGTGCCGGGGGCTTCACCTCGGCTCCTGCCACCTCCGGGGCTGCCGGGAGCCCCCCAGGCCAGCGCCACCCCCCCGCTCCCCTCACGGGCGCTGCCGGGAGGCAGGGCTGCCCGCACTCACGCCACTGCTGCTCCGGGAGAGGCGCGGGGCCGACTGTTGCCGCGTGCTGGAGAAGGCAGGAGGATGGGCCACAGCGCCACTGGGCTCCTCGGTGCCCTCAAAGTGGGCGCAAGGGTCCTGTGCTTCCAGAAAGAGGGTGCTGAGGTCATCACCGAGGGGCTCCCGCGGCGCCGGCGGCAGCGCCAGCAGGTCGAGGCGGCGGCTCAGGCGCACCAGCTCTGCCCGCAGCTCCAGGTGTTCCTCCTCCAGTGCCCGCAGCGCCTGTGCCAGGGGCTGCACCTGCCGCAGCGCCTGCTCCAGCTGCTCCTCCACCGCCCCCCGGAAAGCCCCCAGCTCCCGCCGCAGCTCTGCCAACTCGGCCGCCCCGGTCTGCACCAGCATCTCCAGGCTGCCCCCCGGCATGGCGGCAGCGCTGCAGTCAGCCCCACGCAGCCGCCCTTTATGGGGGCACCACCCCCAGCCGGAGGCTGGCCGGCACCACTCCACGCCTGCTGCGCTATTCCTGTCGCCGCGGCCGGGGGTCCCGCGCAGGGGGGCCGAGGCAGGTGCTGACACTTGGCAGCATTTCCAGCCCCGGGAGCAGGCGGCTCAGCAAGGGGGTGCCCTGCCGTGTGGCCCCTTCCCCGCCCCAGGCGGCCGCCCATGGCCAAGAATCCCTCCTGGACTGGGATTGTGTGGGGCTGCCCTCGCACGCTCCCCTCCCCCAGGGGGTGCTCTGGGGCACAGCAGGTGGGGTAGAGCCTGTCCTGAGGGATCAGCCCCTGAACATGGCAGTGCTGGGTGTGCTCCAGGGCTCGGGACCACCCACACACCCCCTCGCCCGAGTGCCCTCCCGCTCCCTGCTGGCGTCACTCACAGCACACTGACGCCTCCGGCCCCAGGCTGGCACTGGCATGAGGGTCTCAGCCACCAGCCACAAATTTTGGGGCCCCCAACCCACCACGCTCCCTGACAAACACCGCAGGGGCAGCAGGTCCCTGCGCAACGGGCACAGGCAGCGCCCTGCCAGTGAGAGCACACGCTGCGGTGGCCAGTGTCCCCAGATCCCCATATCCCGCTGGTCCCTCCAGCTGAGCCCTACCTGGCAGGGCTGCCAGCACCGCTGCCTCCTCCTTCTCCCTGCCCGCTGGGAGCCCGCTTGGAGCCTGCGTCTCCTGCCGGGCAGCCAATGGGTCCCGAGCCCCCCAGCCCAGCAGGCAGCACTGCTAATACCTTAATGAGAGCTGACGGGCTGCTTGGGCCAAACCTGCCCAAGCGCATTAGCGCAAGGAAGTCACCCCTCTGCAGGCAGCGAGCTGCTCAGGAGCAGCAGGACCCACCGGCTAGCACGGGCAGCACTTGAGGGCAACCCTGCCAGCCTGCGGGCACTGCCTGCTTCATGCTGGTAAGGGCTGAGCCAAGGATGGCGCGAGCCAGCGGTGCCACAGCCACCAGTGGTGCCATAGCCACCGGTGGGGCCACGCTCGCAGAGGCAACCGGGTAAGCCAGGCGTGCGCAGGGCCACAGGCAGGGCAGCACCGCGCTCGCTATCCTGGCTGCTGCCAAGGCCACGTGCGTGAGCGCCTGGCATTACCCTAGATGGCCAGGAGCAGATAAAAGCACTTGAAGGGCTGCACACGCAGGGCTGCCCCTGCGTGCACCCGGCCCCGCTGCGTGCAGCGCCCGGTGGGGCTGGGTCCTGCTCTCCTCCCAAAACGGAGCAGAGGCAAAAAAATCCCTCCTAGGCCAGGCGGGCTGGGGCTGTCAGTCCGCTGTTGGCTCGGGATTGCAAAGCGAGAGGAGGTACAACCCCAGCCCACAGCTCCGGGGGGGTCAGAGCCCTCAGGGAGCCTCCCCAGGTAGGGTGTCCCCCCCCACGGCCAAGGTTTATTCCCAAGAGGGAAAACAGAGGGGTGGGTGGTAAAGCATTTTTCCCTGAGCTGCTGCCACCCTAAAAGCTGTTTAAGACAGAGAGACACCTACAAAAAGCTCCCAGCCCACCTGCCCCCAACCCCCCGAGTGTCTGCATACATGGTGGCACGGTCCAGGATGCATGGGGCTCATGTGGCTGGGGCTGTGCATCCACACATAGACTCCAGGGTGTCTTCATAAAAATAAAAAAAAAATCCAAAACAAAACAAACAACAACAACAACAAAACAACCATCCCCTAAAAAACAGCCAGGCCCTCCGGACCATCCTGCAAGCACCAACCCACCTGCCTTGGTCACTGGTCCTCGACCCTCAACCTAAGCCCAGCTGCCATATCAGAGTGGGGCACGGCCCCATGGCACCCAGCCCTTCTGGGCACTCACCTTGGTGACATTGCTGCTGACACTGCTGATGCTGCTGACGTTGCTTGGGACAGTGGTGATGCGGATGGGGGTGCTCCGCAGCCCCAGGGTCACCTCTGCAAAGGGAGCAAGAGGCACGCGGGGTTTGCCCCAGTCCCGGCCCGGCAGGCTCAGCCCTACGCCTGCGGAGCGGCTCTTGCTGGGCTGCCTGGCTGGGGCATGCATCCTGCCTCAGCAGTGGGCACAGAGCTCTGGCACAGGAGAAGGGCTTTGAGGGACAGGGAAGCTAGGCCCCCCCTTGCCACCCTGGCTCATCCTTCTCCCCAAGAAAGGGCACTTTCCACAGCACTTACAGCTGGAGCCAAGATGCCCCGGATGGCCCCAGGAGCATCCCGAGCCAGCAGGCGGGGCTGGATCAAGGGCAGGACTGGATCGGACACTGCGCAGCAGCGCGGATGGGACAGAGCAGGACAGCACGGACTCCCCTGGACCAGCAGGTCAGTGGGGACAGAGCACGACCGTGCAGCAGAGGGTGGGGTAGGGAGCTGGGGAAAGATCGGGGGCACGAATGTGGCAGGACAGTGGGGATGGGGACAGGCTGCTTCAGATGGCCTTCCAGTACTGAAGCTCCCTGAGCAGGCTGAACGTCCCTGCCAAAGGGGGAGGACTGCCAGGCACGCTCCTGCCTGTGGCCTTTGCTTTTCTGGCAGTGCCCACGCTCAGCCTCTGGGGCCACCAGTGCCTAAATGCCACTGCTGCTGCTGCTGTGTCCCATCAGCGCCTGCCTGGCCTATCAATACCCACCTGCCCACTGCTGCCCACCTGCCTGCTGGTTTCCACCTGCTTACTGGTGCCCACCACCCTGTCAGTGCCCAACTGCCCCCTGGCACCCATTTGCTCCACTGTCCAACTGCACACATCCTCCAGTCGGGAGCACTGTCCTACAGTGCTTACAGCCCTGCCAGTGCCCATCTGCCTGCTGGTGCCTATCGCCCCGACAGCATCCACCTCCCCAACAGGTGCCCACCTTTCCCAGTCCTACCTCCCTGAGCGATGCCCACTCGTGCCCATCATCCCTACAGCATCCAGCTGCCTGCGCTGCCCGCCTTCTCCATCCCATCTTCACAACAGGTGCCCACCGCCCATCTTCCCCACCCAGCCTCCCGACGGATGCCACCTGCCTGCACGACCCATCTTCCTCATCCCATACCCCGATGGATGCCCCTGCCCGCGCTGCCCGTCTTCCCTGCCTGGTGCCCACCTGCCCGCTGGCTGCCGGGGGCGGCCACGATGCGGGGCGCGAGGGGCTGCACGCGCCCATCCTTGATCTCGATGGTGAAGTAGGTCTTCATGCCGTCGGGGCCGGAGCCGGGGCCGGCGGGGAGCGGGGCCGGGCGCTGCTCTGCGCCGCCGCCGCCCCGCGCGTTTTGAGCGGGCCCCGGCGGGGCCGTGCGGGGCCCCCGCTGCCACTGGGCGGGCCCGGCCCGCCCCCCCGCGCCGCCCGCCCCCGCCGCGCCGGGGGCCGGGGTGAAGCGCTGGGCGCGCTCCCGCACCGAGGCGGCCCGCGGCAGCGGCCCGGCGGGGCTGGGCTCTGCGGGGACAGGCGCGGCGGCATCACCGGGGCTGCAGCCGGTGCCCCCGCCACACGCTGCGCCCACCCTCCCCGGCCCCACGCGATGCACGCGGTCCCCCGGGGTGCCCTCTGCGATGCATGTTGTCCCCCCCACCCCGGGGTGCCCCCCCGTGCATGCTGTCCCCCAGGGTGCCCACATGATGCCACCCCCCAACCCCCCCACCACGCATGCAGCACCCCATGGTGCCCGCACGGTGTCTGCTGCCCCTCAGAGACCCCACCACACACACAACCCCTCCAGATGCCCCCCCGACGTGTGCTGCCCCCCCAGCGCGCCCGCAGCCCTTCAAAGCTTCCGCCCCCCCCCGCTTCTGCCAGGGTCTGGCTGCTGGCGCACATAGGTGGGGAGGGATGGGTGCTGGGTGGGAGGCAGGCAAGCAGATGCCCAGCCAGCCCTGCTCTGCCAGCGGCATTCCACCACCACAGAGCTCTGCGCCTGCCCAGGCTCCGCCAGAGACCTCCTGCCACTGGGACCTCTCTGGGAAGCAGAGTGTGGAGGCGGCCACCACTGGGACTGGCCACCACTGGGACCTTACCTACGCAGCCGGCCGGGCGCGGGGACGAGGGCGCTTGCTCCCATCGGTGAGTGTTCAGGCGAGCCGGGGTCTGTGCTACGTCCTGGGTGGCCACTGCCACGTGGGAAGGGACAGGCCAGATATGCAAGGAACAGGACAACGGGAGCAGAGGGTGAGCACAGCACAGGGTGCTGTTGCCGTCCCTGCCCCCCCCCCCCCCAAGCACAGCACCCTGGGGTTCCCTTCCCTATCACCCCACACTCCCCAGAGCGTAGTGCCAAAATCCGCCGGCACTCACAGGCTGCCCCGTGCCTCAGGCAGCTGGCTCTGCCCTGCAGTGCCAAACCGTGCCGCAGAGGAGGGCAGGACAGAGATTGGGGTACCCGCACCCCGGCGGGACAGGGAGTGGTGACCAGGGTCTGCACTGAAAGATCAGGATCACCCCTGCACCAGCCAGGAACTGGCATAGAAGGGCCAGCCCAGGACCACCTCTGGAGAGCGGGCAAGAGGGAGCGGCGGGCAGCCAGGGCACAGACAGGCACTGATCGGGCAGCGCCCTGGCCTGGGGCCGGAGTCGCTGATGCTGAAGCGGGAGGGCTCAGCCTTTCCCCAGCACCCAGGTTTGAGCCCCTAGGTGAGGCAGGGGGAGTCAGGTCCTGTATGCTTCCCGCTGTCCCAGGGCTGTGCGATGCTGCAGCCCACCACCCTCCAGCATCTCCCCAGGGTTTCTGCCTTCCCAGGAGCCAGCAGTGCCCCAGGGCTTCTTGGAGGAAGGTGACCTCCCCCTACAAGGGTGGCTCTGAGCAGGAACCCTGACCCTGGGGGCAGAGAGCTGCTTTCTGGTCCGTGTTAGTCCGTCCCCCCCTTCCCCATTTCCTCCCGGCACAGCTGCAGGGATGGTTTTCCCAGCAGTAGGAAGAGGGCAGCTGCTGGCTACCTCGATCACTCAAGGCTGCAGGGAGGACCTGGAGGGTGCTGGGCCCTGGCCGGGCCAGTGAGCGTGGCCCCGGTGGGGGGGGTCAGAGCCAGCCGGCGCACGGCTCTCGGCCTTATTGGGACAAAGAATGCAAAAGGCTGGGGTTTGCTGCCGGCACCGATTCCCTTTCATGGCCCTGCTGCTGCCCAGCCTGGAGCTGGGGGATCGCTAAATAGCCCGCCTGGCGCCCCGCACCCCTGGCACCAGCTGGGGCGGGCATCGCCACCGCACGGCCGGGCAGCAAACAGCCACCAGCTGGGGACAGCCCTTGGCCTGGCCACGTCCTGCTCTCGCATTCCTGCCCCAGCCCACGTGGGCTTAAGCCACGTCCCCAGGACTGATTCCCTTTCCCATGCCACCAGGATACATGTGCCGCAGGGCACGGGTGGCAGTGGGGGCCCCCTGGGGCAGAACTGCCTGGCTTGAAGGGGTCCCCTGTGGCCCCAGTGCTCCCTCTCCATGGCTCTGCACTTACCCACTGGTGGCTCCCTGTACGTCCTGGCTGGCCCTGGCACCTGGCTGCGCACCCGACCACCAAGCTGCATGGACGGAAAGGGACAAAGCAGTCAGCTGGGGGGGCACATGCACCCCACTCCCCCCTCCCAGCAAGCTGCTTTCACCCACAGGACCAGCAGCCCCTGGCGAAGAGGGCAGTGGCAGCCCCAGCCTGTGCTGCCAGTTTTGTACCTTGCTGTCCCAGCTGTCGGCACCGGGCTGGACCAGGCGAGGCTGCTCCACACGGAAGCTTTGCCCTCCACTGGGCTCCTGGGCGGTGGCAGGGCTGCCTGGGTGCCCTTCCTTCCAGGCTGCCTGCTGCTGCCCCTCGGGCTGGGCAGCACCCGGGGAGCATGGCTGGCCCTGCTCCAGCTCCTTGCCACCATCTTCGGGCTCTAGACCAGGCTCCAGGGCCGGCTGCAGCTCCAAGAGCACAAGAGTCCCCGAGACCATGGCTACAGGAGAGAGAAGAGGCTCCACATGGGGGAAGCCTGCAGCTGCCTGCAGAGCATCCCTGCTCCCACAGCCCCCCCAGGCGCCCAGCTCCCCACCCGCAGCTTTGGGAGATGCCGTGCTGCCCTCTCCATCCTCCCATCCCTGCCCACAGCTGGCCCTGGCGCTGCTCTAGGCCCAGGCGCGCACCCAGACAAGGCTTTGCCACTGGAATTCACAGGGACTCACCTCGGGTGCTGGGTTTCTGGGGGTCTCCTGCCTGCTGGCTGTGTAGCTCCTGCATCCCAGCCAGGACGTGCTCCTGCTCCACCGTGTCGTCTCGCTCATGGGCCTGGGGAGAGCAGGCTGTGAGAGCAGAGCCAGCCCCGCTCCTCTTTCTGATTGAGTCACCCTGTCCCATCCCTGCAACCCGGCCAGGAACACACCACAGACTGTGGCCTGTTCCTGTGCCACTTGGGTACCTGCCTGCACGCTGCCAGGGACGGACAAGCCACCCCCTGCACAGAGGTCACTGCAGGAGGACAAGTATCTCCATATCCTGCTGTCTCCGCCAGGCAGAGAAAGGGATGCTGTGTCTACTGAAGGTGGGGCCCAAATCCCGTGTACCCCTCAGGGACCTGGGGCTCTGCATGGGGCTGACAAGCACCAGGGCATGGAGAAAGGAGCTGGCTCTTGGTCCCTCTGTGGCCTCTGCCATGAGTACACCAGCCTTGTCCAGCATGGACACCAGGAGGCGGAAGGAGAGGACAGCCCCTGCCCAGTGCCTCATCCTCTCTTGTTCCCTAGCCCAGGGACTCTTGTTCCCACCTCAGGGCTCTGCGAGGCAGGGAGCACCCAGTTTTGCATCACCCTGTCCCTGCCCACAGCACTTGCAGCTCTGATCAGCAAACGATGTGATGCTCTGGGCATAGGACAACGCGCTTGCACCGGAGTGGCAAGGACACACAAGTGCCAGGGGCATCCCTGACACACACCCAAGTAGGGCCAGGGTGTCCTGGTGTCATCAGCCAGGGTACACCGTGCCAGTCCTGGCTGTGCCAATGCCTCTAGGAGCACTGTGGACTCCAGGTGCTGATGTCACTCAAGGGCGGGCGGAGACAGAGAGGGGCCTGTACCCGGAGGGGGCACAGGGGAACCAGGACCCAAACCCAGGCACCACTGCCATTTAAGGGAAAGCCGGGGTTTGTGCGCCAGACAGACTGGCACAGGAACCCAAGGGAAGGGTTTGTGCCCCACACAGGATGGCCTCGGATTTGGAGTAATCAGCAGGATGGAGCGGGACAGCCTCGCCAGTTGTTCAGGAGATGTCCCAGCATGGCCAGGACTCAGGGCAGCATGCCAGTGCATCCGATGGGGAAAGCAGACAGTGCTGAAAGGTGGCACAGGGCCACGTCCCCCCCGCAGCCTCTTGCCAAGCCCTGGGGGCAGGCAGAAGGGGAAGCTGGGCTGAACGGAGGTGGATGTGGGGATCCAAGCTTTCCCGCTCAGCTGTGGTTTTAACCACCGCTTCTCCCTTCCCCACCCTCTCCCTCAAAGGGCAACCCTGTGCGGTGTCTCTGCAGGGACCTCCTACTGCCACGGAGCCATCGTCCCCTGCGGGGTCACCACCACTGCACGGGAAACCCAGGCTTCTCCCTGTTCCTCCCAGCCCTGCCCACCAGCTCATCCTTCCCCCAGCCAGGGCCCCACTATGGCTGGTGGGCACCAGCCTCTCTCCAGAGTGAGCCCCGGCCCCTCGAGGGCCAGCAGGAACAACTGGCATGGGGAGGGAGATGGAGGGGCGAAGGTTTCTACCTGTGCAAGGGGACTGAAGCAGGCAGCTGGTGCAGGCAGGACGAGCAGCTGTCGCCTCCAAAGAGCACCATCCCTACGGAGCTGCAGTGGGAAGGGGTGCGCCAGGCGCACCGAGTGGCCTTGCAGACACCTTGGCCACAGCACTGGTGCCCAGGCTGCATCCCAGGCCTGAGCCCCGAGTCCCAGCTCATCACTGCTGGGGCCATGCTGGCAAATCCCAGCATCCCACACGTCCCCAGAGACCCCAGCTCCACCTGCCCCAGTCCCCTCGAGTGGGCAAGCCCAGCATGCCCGGGGGTTTGTGCCCCAGGCAGCCTGGCACAAGAACCCAAGGGAAGGGTTTGTGCCCTAGGCAGGCTGGCACAAGAACCCAAGGGAAGGGTTTGTGCCCTAGGCAGGCTGGCACAGGAACCCAAGGGAAGGGTTTGTGCCCTAGGCAGGCTGACACAGGAACCCAAGGGAAGGGTGAGGAGGTCTTCAGCAGTCCTATTCCCCAGCGGCACCCCGTGCACTCACCGCCGAGCCTTTGGGCTCCTGGGCAGGAGGCAGCTCCGCAGTGCCCCCACAGCCGCTCTCCTCCGGCCCAGCCAGCGCCGGCTGCTCTGCATCATCGTCCTGGCTGCTCTCCCCACTCTTGCCGGCAGCCAGGGGCTCAGTGCTGCCCTCACCATGGCTCTCCCCACTCCTGGCCAGGGCTGGCAGCTCAGTATCGCCCCTCTGGCTGCTCTTCCCACTCCCAGCCAGGGCTGGCGTTTCAGCATCATCCCTCCGGCTGCTTTTCGCATCCCCGGGCACAGCGGGAGGCTCGCTGCTGTCCCTCCGGCTGCTCTGTGCCTTCCCAGCCAGGGCTGCAGCTGGATGGGAGCAAAAGTGATGTTTAGGAAGGAGCTGCCCGTGTCCTGGGTGCTCCAGGGCGACACAGGGACAGTGCCTCACCTTCGATCTCCTCGGCCCGCAGCTTGCGGATGGCAGCTCGAATCAGCTTGCGCTCCTCGTACTCACCCGCTGCCCGCAGCTGCAAGAGGGAAAGACCCGGGAGAGAAGCGGGGTCACCTCGGCACACCAGCAGCCCCAGGACACGGTCACTCACCAGTTTCGTCAGCTCCTCCACATCCGTGATGGCCTCAAGCTGCTGAGACAAGGCGGCCAGGGTCACCTGCTGCTCCTCCTCCAGGCGCCGGGACCTGCGCGGGGGTGGCCAGGAGCTGCTGTGGGTGCTCAGGAGCAAAGTCCCCTCGTGGCAACCGGCAAATTCAGGCCTTGGGCCCCTCCACGTGCCAAGCTGCTCACCACCAGGCTGCTCCCACCTTCGCACCCACCCAAATCTGTCCAAGCCACGGTGGGGCTGGGCATCAAAGCCACCACCCCCTGGGAGAGAAGCAGGGGGTGAGCGGGACCCCAGCCCTACGCTAGACTCACCGTGGCCAGTTCTCTTTGTCGTCCTGCCGGTGGCTGCCGCGCTCCGGGCGGAAGCGCTTGGATGCCAGCGCCTCCTCGTCCCGCTCCAGCTCCTGCCGCTGCAGCTCCCGGATGGCCGAGCGTATGCGGCGCCGCTCGGCCAGGTCCAGCGTTGCCTCCAGCTGGGTGCGACAGGGCAGGGCTCAGCACCGGCTCCGGCCGCGGTGGCACTCCGGCTCGGCCTCGGTGTCGCCCTCCACCAGGCTGCCCACGCCCCGCACAATGGGCTGTCTGTCTGGCAGGGCCCACGCGCATGGCGCGTGCTGCCCAGCAGTGCCTGGCCCCGTGGAGAGCGGGCACAGCCCCCCCCAGGGGCAGGATGCTGGGACCAGCCCTGGGGAGGAAGGGCTGTCACGCTGGCACTGAGACCTCCAGGCATGTGAGGGGCAAGAAGACAGGGGCGAGTGGCACAAATGCCCATCAGTGCTCCACGCAGCCACTAAGGGTGGGTTCCCTGCAGCGCTGCCCCACCGTGGCAC
The DNA here is from genome assembly GCF_009769465.1 of Tauraco erythrolophus. Taxonomy (NCBI): domain Eukaryota; kingdom Metazoa; phylum Chordata; class Aves; order Musophagiformes; family Musophagidae; genus Tauraco; species Tauraco erythrolophus. The sequence continues at coordinate 216,882 of NC_141483.1, forward strand.
CAAGCACAGGGACGAGCCCTCCCGACCACGCCAGCCCCTGCAGTAGCTGGCAGGGGGGGACAGCAGAGGATCCAGCTCCCCTCACAGCCCCCAGGAGGTGCTGTTGGAAGGGTGTCAGCACCTGCCCAAGGAGGGGTCCCCCCTGCAGCCCTCCCCACATTCACCCAGCACTGCAGGATGGCAGGCAGCTCTCAGAGAGGCATCCACCCTAAACCAAAGTCCTACCCTCTGTATGTGGGAAGCACGGCTACGATCTCTCCACAATCCCACCACGAACATCTCATGGGTGCTCCTCAGCCCACCCAAGGCCACTCACCAGAACCCGGTATAGGCACCCAGAGCTGCTCCCCCTCTTCCAGATCAGGTCCACAGCCCCAGCCCTGCCACTAGCCCAAGTGCTTCGAGGGAGCCGTGCACAGGCACCTCCATGCTGAAGAGGGGCAGAAGGCAGCCAGATCCACAGGGAAAGGCCAGCCGGGGCAGGCACAGCCCCGCTGTCCTGCTGTGGGACATCAGGACCGACCCAGCACTGGTGGTGATTTCCCATGGAGCTTGTTAAAAACAAACCCCATGACCCGCAGCAGCTGCTGTCAGCATCAAGTTGGGAGCAGTCACGGCTGCGCCATGGGACAAGAGCCTCAGTCCCCTCCCTTCCAGTCCCAAGGGCCAGCGCCAGGCCACCCATCCGGGCTCTTCAGGTTCTGCTGCAGTGGGAATCCGGGGTTGGTGCCTCGGACAGACCAGGGCTGAGCAGCACCAAGGGCCCCAAACCACCACCCACACGCAGAAACCTCCCTGTACAGATCCCTCCGCAAAGTCACCACCCTTGGTCCTCCCTGCTCAGGGTTTGGGGACCAGGGGAAGGATATTTCCATCCCAGTGAAGCCAACAGGCACAGAGCTGTCATGTACCACCTCACAGTGGCAGCCTAAATTGTGGTACTCCAGCTCCTGCCAGTCTCAAGGCCCAGACAGAAGCATCACATCATCCTTCCCCCGCTGAGAAGACCCCAGCAGGATGCTCAGCAGCTGGTACCACTGACCCCAGGGCAGCTGCTCCCAGCCAGCTCAGTGCTGAAAACACACGCAACCTCCGGGGCAGCCGCTTGAAGCCCGAGTACTCCCTCCCACCCTGACAGCCCCCACCATGCTAGCTGGCAGCATCACCCCTCCCAGCACGCTGCAAACGCTTATCGCATCCCGCAGCGGCACAAGCATCTGCCTCCTGGCCAGAGCTGGGGCCAGCAGCCCCCTGGGCTCTCATCCGGAGCTGGTATCTCCACTGGCACAAGGGCAGGGAAGCAGCTTGGAAGAGCAGGAGCTGCTGTGCCAAGGCAGGGGGACATCAGAGAGGAAACCCTCTGTTCACAGAAGCCCCCCCACTTCCCGTCTGCACTGGGCCTGCCTGCCCACACCCTGGTGATGCTGCCGCAGGCGGGGACGCTGCCCGGACAAAGGCACTGAGACAGGGCTGTCCGCTGCTGCTCCAGCAGGGACCGCAGCCGCCCTGGCTGGCCGGGAAGCCGGTTACGCTGTGCGTGGGGCGGCAGCGACGGAGCGATGGAGCCTGCTCCAGCCCAAAAGGAGAGGCTGGAGGCGGAGGTCTCACGGCAAGCACGGTTCTGCCCACAGCCGTGCGAAGGCCTTAAGGGCAGAAAAGCACTCCTCTGCCGCATGCTGGGAAGCTGAGGCCCCAGCCCTTCCCTAAATAAGCTGCTGGCAGTACATGGCTCAGCCCCGGCAGCTGGGTCAGGGTGATGGGGGGCAGCAGCTGCAGGAGCCAGGAGTGCCCAGCATGTGGGGGACGTGATGGGACACCAGCCCCACACACCCTGGAGCAGGAGACACCCTGACACGTGTGTTGCATGACACCCACCCACCAGCTCCAGGGTCTGCCTTGCCCATGAGGCTCCAGCTGGGACCTGACCTGCACCCAGGTCCTGGAAGGCTTCTCCCCCCGGGAGAAACAGCAGCAAGGATGGAGAAAGAGTCTCGTCCCAAGCCCACGTCAGCAGGGAGCCAGGATGAGGCAAATAAGCAGCTTTGGGCACTCTGTGGTCAGCGGCAGGAGGGAGCGTGCCGGAAACCACAGCTGGAGCCAGGGGGTGGAAAGGGGCCGAGGGGCCCAACCCTGCCGGCACGGGCAGGCACAGGGATCAGCACATGCCAGGGCCCCACTGGCCCTGCCCAGTCAGGAGTAAATGAATGGTTACACGCAAACGCCTGCCTCGGCACACACACAAAGTGGCTCTGTGAAAAGGGTGCTGGCAAGGCACCCGTGAGCTTCTTTCCCAATGATGCCCCAGCACAGCTGGCAGCTCCTCCAGCAGGGCTGTAATTAGCCCGGCATCCATCCGGCTCCCGGGAGAGGCTGAGCACAGAGCACTTGGGAGGCTGGAGCCCAGGCATGGGGAAACTGCTCCGGGGATAGGAGCCAGGCACATCGAGCACCTCCTGCAGATCCAAGCCTTGCTGTCAGAGCGAAGGAAAGCAGGAAGGACAGCTGGGTGACGGGGACATGGCAGGGATACAATGCTCCTCAGGGCCATTGAAGCCTTTCCCAAAGGCCACTGGGTGTAAGAAGGTGGCTGTGAGTTTACTAGCTCTAGCCTGCCCTGCCTCTGCCTGCAAGGGGATTTGCATCCTGCCTGCCTAATTAACCAGGCCGAGATCTGGAGGGGCTGGGAGAGGGCAGCATTCCCCAGCCCAGGGCCAGTAGGTCACTGCCTGGAGCTCAGCACGAGCTGAGCGCTCAAATAACCCTCTGCTTCCAGACACCCAGCTAAGGGCCACCCTGCAGCAGCACCTACCCTGTTCCCCACAGCTGCTTCTCTGGGCTTCCCCAAGCCCTTGGTCACCATCGTGCTGCACCACAGATTCATCTCATCTGGCATCCCCGGGACTGGGGTATCAACAGGCAGCTGGGGAGGGAACCGCTGGATGCCTACGGGGAGAGATGGGAGGCAGAGCCTCCCTGGCAGCTCCCAGCCCAGCCAGCACGGCAACAGTCTTGACATGGGTGCTGCAGGGACCTGCTCGCACCCTCCAGCCTCCTTCTTCCAGGACCCCCAGGGACATCACACACTGCTGCCGAGGTCTCACTTGCTGGGAGAAAGGAGGAGAAGAAGCAGCCTAGAGTAGAGGGCTGGGCAGAGCAGAGGAGCAGGGAGGAAGCAAAGGGAGAGGCAGTTTTGCCTTATATGGGCTAATCCTCTTCCAGCTGAGTGGAGCCAAAACCTAACCAGAAAGAAAAATAATTCCTTCCCTGCATCACGTCAGCTCGGAGCAGGCTTTCCCCAGCCCGTGCGTGCAAGCACAGGGAGACCTGAGCCACGAGCAGGGTGCTCTGGGGATGCAAAGCCCCGGTGGGTCAAAGATGAAGCCCCAGGGAGAAGCGGCGTTTGCTGCGTGGGTAAGATCCACCTCCCCAGCCTGGCTGGGGACCCAGCTGCACCACAGACCTGACACCCACTTGGTCACCGCTCCTGGGGCTCTGTCTCAGCCCAGACGCCTCAGCCAGGACGTGGCAGAGCCAGAGCACTGGCAGGACAGGGAGAAAGCCATACCACCCATCCCCACACCTCCAGGACTCCCCGTTGGCCCTGACGTCACCCCACAAAGAGCAGTGGGGTCCTCAACCCACAAACAAGGGGCAAGTCTGCGTGTTGTTACGCAGAGTGCGCCGAGGATGGCATGTCAGGGAGCTCTGGCAGGGCAGTGCAGCCCTCGTACTGTCCCCCCATGGCACAGCACAGCTCCTGCTTCCCACCAGTGCCACAGCACCCCGACTCTTTCCTGTTTCCACAGACGTGCCTTCCCAGCTGACTCAGCTTCCTGCCGCAACCATTCCCGAGCGCTGGCCCGGGCCATCCCACACTCAGCCTCTGGGTACCCAGCAAACCCCCAGCCCCAAGCCTGCGGTGTCCTGGGGCTGGAGGGGAGGTGGCAGGGCAGCCCAAAGCTGAGCAGCACTTTGCAGGGCTTCCTGACACAACAGCCCTGGCTGAGCAGGTCAGAGCCCAGCACTCAGAGTCCCACCTTTGGGACACACAAGCACTCATCCTCCATGAGCCCACCTGCCCCGGCAGCCGTGAGGCCAGGGCCCAGCTCCATCTCTTTCTCCCGGGGAAACAAACGGAACAGGGAAGTTACTCGGACATCGCTCCACCAGCAGCTCCTGGAGGGGATACCCAGCCCCGCAGGCACGGAGCCTGGGGAGCAGCTCCTGGAGGGGACACCTGGTCCCACAGGCACAGAGCCTGGGGAGCAGCTCCTGGAGGGGATACCCGGTCCCACAGGCACGGAGCCTGGGGAGCAGCTCCTGGACGGGATACCCGGTCCCGCGGGCACGGAGCCGGGAGCAGCTCCTGGACGGGATACCCAGTCCCGCAGGCACGGAGCCTGGGGAGCAGCTCCTGGCACCAGGCAGCGCAGGAGCAGAGACCCAAGCCAAGCGGCACCAGCAAAGCAGCGAGCAGGTAACCGAATCAGCAGCAGGAAACGTCTCGGGCAGGAGCCACCGGCCAAGGGGATGGAGCCACCAGACAGACGTTAGAGCCCGAGCACGGGCGTGAGCAAAGGGCCAAGCGCGGCCAAAGCCGCAGGGCCAGAGCCTCTGGCGTCGCTGGGGCAGGACAGGGGCTTGTGCCAGAGTTCAGCGGTGCCCAGAGCTCCGACCCAGGCCAGCTCGGGCCCCTCCAGGTGCTGCTGCAGCCCGGGACCCCCCCCGGACACTGCAGCAGCTCCTCACCCGCGGGCTCGCTCTCCCCCCAGGCTGGGAGGCAGCGGCAGCTCCGCCACCCGCGGAGGTGCCGCCAGCGCCGCGGCTCAGCCCCTGCCGCCAGCGCGGCTGCCCGCGCCTCGGACGGCCGCCGCCCCCGCTCCGCCAGCGGGCACAGGGCGCCGGGGCCCGCCGGGCACACACCGGCCCGGCTCCCCGCGAGCCGCCACAAGCGGCCAGAGACTGCGGGCAGCGCCCGACCCGCCCGCGGGGGCTCACCAGCTTCCGCAGCGCTCCCTCGTCCATGCCGAGGAGGTTCTCCTGGGACATCCCGCCCGCCTGCCCCGCCGCGGCTGCGGCCCGGGGGCTCGGTGGCTGCCGCGACAACAAAGGGCGGCCGGACCAGCTCAGCCCCGCGCTCGGCCCGGCCCGGCCCCGCTCCGCTCCGCTCCGGCCCGCCCGCGCCCGCGCTCCCGCCGCACGGCGCCGCGCCGCCCACCCGCGAGCCCGCCGCCGCATTGGCTCCCGGCGCCGGGCGGGGCGGCCCGGCCCGGCCCCGCCTGGGGGGCGGCCCGGCCCCGGAGGGCTGGGGGCTTCCGGTGCCTGGCCCGGCCCCGGCCCCGTGGAGCCGAGCCGAGCCGAGCCGGTCTGAGCCGTCGCGCCGTGCTCCGAGGGTCCGGGCTCCGTCCCGCCGCGGGTGTCCCGGTGCCGTGCGGCGGAGCTCGGGCCTGGCCCGGCGGGGGTCGGGCTCCCCGAGCGGTCGCGGGGCTCCCGGCGCACCCTTTCGTGACCGCTGCCGCAGAGCGCCCGCGCCCCCGGCCCTTCCCTCGGGGCAGAGGGGTGGGAGCGGCGACCCCCCGCTCGGGCAGCCCCGCGGAGCCCGCAGCGCAGGGGGGCTCCGTGCAGGGCCCCCAGCCGGGCGCTGCTCGTGCCCGCAGGAGAAGCTGCTGCACCCGGAGTGGTGCCCGGGGGAGGAGAGTTGCCCGGCGCCTCCGTTACGGGCCCCTCTCCCCGCTGCGCCTGGGGGGAGATCGCACCCTGGGGGCACCCCCACCCACTCTGCGGGGCTGTTTCGTCCTTTTCTGACACCTCTGCGAGATTAATTCCCAGGGCGCTGCCTGAGCCCACCCCCCCCACCCTGCAAGGGATCCCCGGGGACACGGGTGTTGCTCCACATGGTCCCCGTGCTCGCTCACACTCAGGAGCTGCTCATGGTGTCCTCAGCCCTTCCTGGCCCTACACTGTCTCACAGCACACTGGTTTGGCCCATGCTTCCCTCAATCTGACCTCTGCTGCCCCAGTATAAATACTCCTGTGCCACTCGCAGTCGGGACCCTCACCCAGCCAGGGGTGGGAGCGATGGCGGATGTAGGGGTTTAGGAAGATATATATTCCTCCAGGCTTCCGCCCTGTCCCAGATGGCAGCGCCAGAAGGATGGCCAAGCCCAGGCATTAGGGTGGAGGGAGGATCCTGTGGACACCCTGAGCTCCTCGCTGTGAGGCTGCAGCCCCACTCAGCAGATGACAGACTTGGTGGGGCTCCATTTTGTTTCTGGGGAAAGGCCAGAAGCACCCCCTGGAGAGGCCCAAGCATGGCCCACTCCTCTGAGTGCCCAGAGGTGCTGTGGACTCTGCAGAACAGGCAGCTGCCACCTGCTTCCAGCTCCTGGGAGACAGGAAGAGGTGCTGGCCCCCTGCCCTGTCTGGCATTCCAGGGACCAAAGGGCTTCCCCAGAGCAGGTCACTGAGATCCAGTTCACTGCTCCTCTTGGAGTTTCCAGCTCTGTGGGGAGGTGTGTGAGATGGAGCAGGACCACAGTCTCCTCTGCCGCAGGGGAAGACCCACGACTACAGGCCAGAAATACGGGGTGTGGTGCAGGTGCCTAGAGGATCCAGTGGTTTCCATGCCAGGAGCGTTGTTGGTTCAGACATCCCACTCCAGACCTGTTCAACAGTGTGGGTCTCCAGCCAGGGTGGCATCCCCGAGCCCTCTGCTCCCTGTTTTCCTTGGCTCCCTGGCAGCTCCCTGCTCTACAGCCCTGGGCAGCATCAGGTTCTGCTGGAGCACGATGGCCCCTTCCCAAGCAACTGTGCTAAAGCCAACCCCTCTAAGAACTGTGCCACCCAACAGGTCTTTCCTATCCCTCTGCCAGCCTCAGAAGGGACACGATCTTCAGGTCCTGGATGAGTCCTGTGCTGCTGGGCTGCCATGCGTGCCACACAGGGGTCTCCACCAACTGCAGCTCTGCTGAGGTTGTGCCTGGGGAGCAGGCATCGGGTGCACACCCATCTGCGAGCTGCCAGCCAGCACAGCTGGCAGCAGGTCTGCTGCCTTTGGAGTGTGTGCAGGACGCTGCTGGCAACCTTGAGCTGGTGGGGGTGCAACTGATTTGCTCCCCAGCCCCTTTGCCAGCAGCAGCACTGGATACTGGTGCACGGCTGGCAGCATTGATGCTGGGCTTCCTGCACAGAGCACTCAGCTGCAGAAGCACGCTGAGCTACGCTGATAAAGCAGCCTTGGATGCAGAGCTCTCAGCACGCACAGCAGAGTTTATTCTGCCTCTGCTCCTGCAGGTCCGCACCTCTCCTGGTTTCATTCACTCCAGGTAAGGACCCGGCCACAGCCTCACAGACCCACTGCAAAGCACGGAGCCCACAGCCATGCTCCAGACAGCATCCCCCTGGGGCTCGCCAGGGCCTTGAGGTGTGTGTGCCTCCAGCCGAGCGCAGCCTCGGAGGAGCAGACCTCCTTATTCCCATGCAAGTGGAGCGAGAAGAGATTTACAAACCCCTCGGGGAGCACAGAGGCTTCAGCTCCAGGCCTGGCTCTGGGGAGAGCAGGGAGGGACGCAGGCTGCTGCCCAGCATGTCGGCACTGGGCAGGTAAGGGTGTGATTTCACCGGCTTGCAGAAATCACAGGGCGGCTGGCATGTGCTGGCACGGGCAGGCAGATTGCCCAGCAGATGGGATGAACCTGTGCCAGGGAGCAGCGGCTTGGGTAGGTGCAGGGGGCTGGCCCTTAAGGGCTCCCCCAGCCAGGGGACAAGCACAGCAAAGGGAGGAGGGTCAGGAGTCCTTTGGGTTCCTTTTGTAAATGCTAAATGTAACGTTAAATACCAGTGATAGGACGTTATTGTGCCAGCATGTGTCTGGGACTGGTCTGGCCCAGCAGCTCAGGACACTTGCCTGACTCAAGGGTGGGATGATGCAGCCCAGGGTAGGGACTTGGCTGCAGCACCAGGCAAGGAGAATTTGTTCTCTTTCGAGCCCATGGCCTTTCCCCTAGGCAGAGGAGCACAGTGGCAGGCATTACCTGCTGTCCTGACAGTGCCACCCTGGCAGCACAGACCTGTAGGCAGCACAGGGTTGCACAGGCTGCTGGAGCCCTGGCAGTGGGGAGAAGAGGGTCCTGCGACTCCTCCCTCCTTCCACCTGCTTCAGCAGCATGTGGGAGCTTTCCTGGCCTCATCCCTCCTCGCCTGGGAACACCTGGGTTGCTTCTGCTCTCTCCACACCCAACACTTTGTGACCACTCCCAAGGGCACAAATCGGCTGGACCTGGCTGGCCTCATCTCCCAAAGGAAGCCAAGGAGGGCGGACCTGCCACCCCAGGGGGATGCTTGGGCCAGGCACCACCCCTGGCTGACAAAAGCAGCTGGACGTGCTCAGGGAGGAGGAGGAGGAGGAGGGTAGCTTTTGGTTTTGCTGCACCACGCTGTTTGCCCATGGCAAGCGCACGTGTAGCTTGAAGCTGCCACTCCTCTGCAGTTCCCGCGGAGCACCGTGCTATTATAAACAGTGACATCATGCTGGTTGAGTTTCAGGGTTCTCAGGCCCGCTTCGCAGTCACCATGGCAGAGCACCCCCGTGGTGACCAGCTCCTGGGCAGGGGAGAAGCTCCTCCAACTGCCTGGGGCTGCAGGAGCAGCAGGGTTCTCTGTGCATCCTCCTGCTCCTCTCCCTCATGGGGATCGTACCCCTGGGTGCAAGGATGTGCCAAGATCTTCCTGCACAGCAGGTCCCTGGGCATCACGTAGCTGGGTTAGTGCTGAGACTGGCATGAAGACAGGCCAGAGCAGCAGGACTTGAGGTGGGTGCACCCCACAGAGGCATGGCAGGACAAGGGATGGGTGAAGGGCCGCCCCCCAGGTCTCCTCCTGGGGTGTGGATGGAGGCTGGGCAGGGCAGGGGAGGTAGTTGGAGGACACATAGGAGGATGTCCGTGAAGCCATGGGACAAGCAGTGCAGCTGGAGGTGGGAGAGGGCAGCAGCACGGCAGCTCTGCTGTGGCCAGACCAGCCATAGGGACCATCCATCCACCTGCACAGAACTGATGAACTGGTGCCATTTGCTCAGGACAGGGCACTCGTGCCCGAGCACATGTCCCCATTTCTCAGGCATGACTCACGTCCTGCTGGGAGCCAGGGCAGGATCAGGTGTGACAGATTCCTCACATCCTGCTGCTGGCATGGGGACTGGGCAGCCTGCTGCCTGCCCTGGAGATGTTGCATCACCCAGGATGGGAAGGAGCCATGTGACAAGGAACTTCTCACTTCTAGGGTGCCACACTGCCCAAGGAGGAGCAATGCTGTCGTGGACACTGAGGACTCTTAGAAGAGAAGGCTCTGGGGTGATCTTATCACAGCCTTCCAGTACCTAAAGGGGTTACAGGAAAGCTGGAGAGGGACTTTTTACAAGGGCGTGTAGTGACAGGACATGGGGCAATGGCTTTAAACTGAAAGAGGGGAGATTTAGATTACAGATAAGGAAGAAATTTTTCACTCTGAGGGTGGTGAGGCACTGGCACAGGTTGCCCAGAGAAGCTGTGGCTGCCCCATCCCTGGAAGTGTTCAAGGCCAGGTTGGATGAGGCTTTGGGCAACCTGGTGTAGTGGAGGGTGTCCCTGCCCATGGCAGGGGTTTGGAACTAGATGATCTTTGAGGTTCCTTCCAACTCAAACCATTCCATGATTCTACGATTCTACAACTCCAGTTGTCATGCCTGGCTGGCACATACGGGAGCCAGCATGCAGAGAGCACACACTGCTTCTCTCTGAATTAGAAGGAATTTGCCTCAAGTGTGGATTTCCAGGGCTGGATCTCTGTTGTGTCTCTCTACCTTTACACAAGGAAGGGAATGGACGGGTTTGTCTGCCTGTCTCCACGTGCTGGTCTGTCTGCTCATGCTGCCCACCGAGACGTGGGTGCCCTGGCCTCAGGGCAGGCGTGCATTGCGGGCAGTGGCAATGTGCTGCAGAGCGAGGGCACGCTGAGCATCGGTGCACGTCGCATGCATTGCTGTGCCAAGGGTGTGACAGCGTGGGTGCCGCGCTGCAAACAGGAGCCATTGCTGGCGAGTGCCCGGAGGCTCAGCCTGCACGGGGCATGCACCCACACTCCTTGGTGGGAGCCTCCTGCAGAGGGAGGATCCTGCACCACGCGTGCACGCACCGGGTCAGCCAGCACACCCTCTCTGCCTGCACTGTGTCCACTCTGGTCCAGCTCATGCCCTGCTGTGGGGGCTGCAGCACTGGGCCACTGAGCTCCTGCCCTGCCACAGCCTTGGCTAGCAGGAGTTAAACCCTAGATGAGTGAATCCATTGCCTGGATTTTTCCCTCTGCTCACCTTTGGCCCTTGTCCTTTGCAGAGTCCCCTGGGGATCCTGTGAACCAAGCACAGCCTGTCCCGCTCCCTGCCCTGCCAAAGGAGCCAGTGAAGGGCCCAGCAAGATCGTGCAAGATCCATCTGCCAGGGTCTGCCCTGCAGCAGCGCATCCACCATGGGAGCCTGGACCTGCTCCTGCTGCAGTGCCTCTCACACTGCCTGCTCCTCCCTGAGGACCTCTTGGTCATGAATCCACCTTGCCTATGCTTCCAGAAAGGTGAGGAAACATCGCCAGTCCCCAGTGCTGCAGGAGCCCAGCAGCCCAAGGACAGACCATGGCGCTGCACAACACCCTGCAGCTCCGGATGCAGCTGCAGGCAGGACACTGCGTCTGCTGGGAGCAGAGGGAGCTTGGAGGCAGAGGCTGGAGTTGAGCTGGCATCTGCTCAGGACATGGCCCCCGAGGACGCAGCCTACTCCCTGGCAGTGGGCCCACAGGACTGGAGTGCTTGAGAACGGTCAGGGCTTTGGTGTCAGCATCTCCAGAGCCGACGGGGCTGCCAGCCTGCGAGGAAGAGCAGGCACCTCCTTTCTCTGCAGTGTGTTGGCATTTCCAGATGGATCTGCCCGTGGCAATGTGTGTGCCCAAGCTGAGTGCACGGTCCGTGTCCTGGCTGCACCGCTGCTGCTGCCAGGTGCCCACGAGGCACTCTGTAGCCTCGGTCCCTGCAGTGCTGGCATCTGTTTGCCACGGAGCTGCGACCCTGCACAGCCAGTGCTGCTGGACTGCAGAGCTTCCCCCTTCAGCCTGCCCAGACCCCCAGATGTCACTTGTCTGCCTTTCCTCCTTCCTCCGAGGGGCTGTAACCCTCCCAGAGCACAGGGGCACTGACCCACAAGGTCTCACCCTGCTGTGCTTTGCACCTGCAGCGGCTGTGGGAACCAGGGCCCAGGGCGACCATGGCTCCTGGCCATCTCAAAAGCCCCACTGGAGCTGGAGGGAAAGACCTCGGTGCTTTCAGAACAGAGGGAGGCTCCGGCTCAGCCTCAGCTCTGGGAGCTTGCACGAGGCCCTGGCTGTGTGACCGGGAGGGAGGCTGCTCCAGTAGCTCCACAGGCAGGACATTCCTAAGAGGTGACCCGTCCCTCCCCAGCACCCATCCGCCTCCCTGCCTTTCCAATTTCTTTGTCACACTGAGTGAACACAGCTATTTTCTCCCTTTTTGGGACACCTCTAGAGCCTATAAATCACAATGCTGAGATCCGTTGTGGCCGAGAAAGGAAGGGTTTGGAAAAAGGATGGGGGTTCAGGAAAGATACCACTCCTGGTAACTTCACCCTACAGCTGAGGCTCCAGACACATGCCAGCCCTTCCAGGGGCTTCCCAGAAGACCTCACAGCAGCCACCTGCATGCCTGAGGACCTTGCCTGCCAGTTAGGGTTTCTGGCCATCAGGATGCTATAGGGCAGCCATGAATCAGTTTTTCAGACTGCCCTAAAAACTGGCTTTATCCACAAGCTGCGTGTTGAGAACAGGACAACCTTCCTTGCACGGACAGGTTTGGGGCAGGTCCTCAGGGTCACTGGGACTAGAGGAGAGACACAAAAGTGGCACCGCTGCACCACAAGCACGGCCCAAGTCCTGGGCAGTGGTAGCCAAATCCCCTGGGGTTCCCCAAGTCCTCTCTGCAGCCAAAGCAAACAGACCACTTGCCCCAGGGCAGCATAACCACCTGTGCGTGGGAAGACACAGCACCAAGCCCAGGGCTACCTCGGGGCTCCTGCACAAGCCACTCTCATGGGCAGACTGCAGGCTGCTCCAACGAGAGGCACAGCTTCTCCTCCAGGGCTGGAGAGCTGGGGACAGACCTGCTCATGCGACAGCCCCGGAGGGGCTGCGGGCAGGTGCGAAGCCTGGGCAGGGCCACCCGTGCCTCGTCGCTCAGCGCCTGCTCTCTCGTGGCCCCTGGCAGCGTAGAAACTGCATCACAGGCACCAGTGCCACATTGCTCCAAGGAACCGGGAAGCTCGTTTTCATTATGGAAAACGGTAAGAGACCAGTCCTGGCATTTGCTAACAAGCCAGATTACGTGCTTGCAAAGGGCTGTCTGGTGTGTCGTACCCGCGGGTCATGTCCTGCCACTCGGGGCAAGGCTTGGCTGTGTGTCACATCTCTGGGCTGCCCTCAGCCTGCCCGTCAGTGACGGCTCACCCACACGCCAGGACCATCGTGTCCTCACTGACCAGGAGGACCAGCCTTGCTCTGCTGCTCTCTGCTGACAGCTCCGCTTGCGTCAGCACCCGTCCCAGCCACAGGCCCTTCTGTCTCATTCGCCATGTGACCTATTTCAAGATCAGGCTCTTTTCTGATCACATTTTCTCCTCGTATTCACTTGATTGTCCACTGGAACAGTCATAAGGAATTAAGAAAATTTGGCGAAGTATTTCTGAGTGTGTGCACGCTCTTCGGGGCCGCCCCTCCCCAGGACCACCGTTCCCCTCTCCTGCAGCTCCATGCTGTGTCCTCTTGCACTACCCGAGTCTCACGGGCTCACTGTGAGGAGACATTTCCTGGCAACGCTGTATCTTCTGCGTGTGAAACCTCGAATGTTTTCCTAGTTGTAATAAATCTCACTAGTTACTATTCTTTTCCATTATTTTTATAGCTGCTCACAGACTTTTCTCTGATGCATAGCTGGCTTGACTACTAACATCCTTCTTCTGTTCCTCTCCTTGCTTTGCACAAGCTCAAATATGCAAGCTGTAGATTGGAGACCATCTGTGCAGGGAGCAATAGTCTTATGCCAGGGTTGGCTTCGTTTCTTCTCGTCTGGTCTAGACAACTTATGTAAGAAAGAACCAAACAGCTGCCTGGTCAGGAATCTTCCCTGCCCAGCTGTGACTCTGCCAAGTCTTGCACTGGACTCTCAATCCTTGTCGGTATGTCTAGTCTGCTGCAGGCAGGCTGAGCTATGTTGTATTAAAATGCCCTGTCCACACACAAAAAAATTGCTAGCACACTATTTGGCATTTCATATGTGGTCTCAAATTCACTTTGGAGATGAAAGAGTAATTCAAGCCATGCAAAGCCGGTACAAACAGGTCCTTACCTCACAGCAAATGCTCCCACCAGCACCCCATGTTACTCTGCTGGCTTCCTGGCTCCCTGTGATGTGCTTTCCTACCCTTTCCCTTTCTGGAGGTCATTCTAAGCCCCTATTTCAGTCACTAAATTGGGGTCAGCTGCAGCACGTGTGGAGGTCACGAACCAGCGCCGTGCTCCTTGTGACTCAGTACAGCTGACTGTTGCACCCCAGTCCCACAGGAGATTCTGCGCTGCCGTGATTGCCCAACTCCTGCTCCAGTTATCCAGGCTGCAGACAACTCAGATGCAGACAAGCACTTGAGTTCTTCACTGCCGCGATGCCGAGCTCAGCTGCACCCAGCTGCCAGTGCCCCACGGCACCGCAGCCAGCCGCGTGCCCTCTGGCTGAGCCACTGGCATGGATGTTGGCTGCAGAGGGCATCCAACAGCCCTGAGGCTGGCCGTGCTGTGGGGGCTTGGACTCCATCCTGGTCGGACTCCCTGGCCTTCCTGGTCTTGAGCTAGTATTTTCTGTGTCTCAGGGACTCTTCACTCTCCTTCAGAATAAAGGCTCTGCCCAGAAGGGTACTGGTTCTCTGTCCTTTTTCACTATGCCACGGGGACAGAAAAGCAGCTGCCTCCTGTTTGTGGAGCTCACAGTCTCTCTGGCTTTCTGCCTCTGCCACCATCACCTTCCCAAAATCCAGTATGGAGAGCCTTAGTGACAGGAGAGACTTACATGCAACAAAGACTACAACAGACCTCCTTTAAAGAAGTTATTGCAGGTGACTTTGAAGTCATTTTAAAATTTATCTTCCATCCAAAGCAAGAGTGAGAAGGGTTTCTCCAGCACTGGGCAGCGGAGCGACGAATCTCACTGCAGGAACACCAGCCTTCCCAGCACCAGATGCCTCACAGCACCATCCAAGGCCGACGGACTTTTCCCAGGCATATTTCCAGTTTGTTGCAGTCTAGCCCAGGCAGCAACCAAATGCCACGCAGCTGCTCGCTCACTCTCCCCCACCCCTGGGGAATGGGGAAGAGAATTAAAGGGGAAAAGAGAAGGAGACTCGTGCGTTGAGATAAGAACAATTTAATAATAACATTAAAAGTAACAACGATAATAATAGATTAATATATGTATAATGACAATAACATATACCAACAAGTGCAGCACAGCGTAATTGCTCACCCCTCCGTGACCAACGCCCGTCCCGTCCCAGCAAACGATCCCAAAACAGGTAACTCCTGACACCGCGATCCCAGAGGAGTGAAAGGCCCGAAAAGAGAATGAGAGAGAGAGAACTCTAAGACACCGAGAGAGCCCTCAGAAGAGAATTCCTGGAAGAGTAAGAGCCCTTCTTTCCAGTCAGCCCTCATCTATAGGCTGGGCATGATGCTGCATGATGTGCAACACTCCATTGGCCAATTTGGCCCTCGATGATCCTGAGTCTCATTTCTAACCATAAGGGGAGTCGTGGACCCTCTGTCCCGGCCATACTCCCCCCCGGCCTGTTGTGCTCCTGCACACGGGCAAGAACACGGCAGCTGAAAGGTCCTTGATGTCTCAGTGCCAACTATAAACATCAGTGCACCATCAACATTCTTCTCATAGCAATCCCAGACTAAATCCACAACACAGCGCTCTTCTAGCTGCCAGAAAGAAAAACTAACTCTGTCCCAGTCAAAAACCAGGACACAGTTCTACTTGTAAAAGCCACTGGGGATTTTACGTTCATAGTTTTGAACGCTGCAGTTTGCTCTCTCTTGAGGAGTTGTGCTACCTTGGCTTCCCTACAGACACCACCTGGCCACCACGTTTCACAGTAACTGTATAACTCCGCTAGAAATATCTGACCGACAGCTATCGCCTCCCACTACACAATTTCTTCTCCCTGCTCATTGGTATGATGGCACGTGCAAAAATCTTACAATAACCTTTCACAAAATCTCTGACATTTCTCACAAGTTGCGCCCGCATTTGGAGGCCCCTTGAGCTGTCTGGTCCCTTGAGGAAGCTGTTCTGCCAGCCTCTCAAAACGTGCCCCATTCCTGTCCCCCCTCCAGCAGCTGTGATGCAGGACACAAAAACTACCTGCCACAAAGGGGAGCTTCTCCTGATCCACTCGCAGTGTTTACTGTTCATTCCTCCACACGTGCATGCCTTTGCCACCCTTCAAATCAGCAGGTTGCTGCTACGAGCTCCTTTCTCTTCTCCCAGTACCTGTTAAGCTATTTCCTGGCCCCAGGTACACAGGGCAAGGTGAACCTGGCAGAATGATGAAGGATATCAGCAACATTCACTGAGACCATACAATGGATCAAAGTCTCCAGCTAATGTTACAAAAAACCCCTCACAATTCTGAAGATGCTCATGCTATGGACTTTCCTACCCACTCCAGGTAAATACAGTGTGTACTTCCAGACTGCTCACGTAGGAGGCATCACAGAACAAACAATGCCCTGGACTTCGGGTCCTGCTGGAAGCAGGAAATGCAGGCAGCTAGTCCCACCAACTACCACATGTGATTAAGGACACCGTCACTCCCGGCCCCCTTAACACCCACACATCATCCCTAGCCTGGTGGCCCTGTGAAGAACATGACCTCACAGTGGCAGAGTGCTTCTCCATGCTGGGCAGAGGCTGCATCAACACACTGCTCACTGTTGCTCCCAGCTCTGTATGGTCTGCCCTCCAGTTCCTGCATCTTTCTCCTTGTTTCAGGGAAGCACTTGCTCAAGACATCCAGCTCCTACCAGTTATCAGCACTCCTAAAAGCAAGCTGTCCTTCACTTGTCTGCACACCTGGGAGCCAGCTTGTTCCAACAGCCACAGCCCAGCAGCCTGACCTCAGTTCTCCATGGGCTCAGGGGAGGGGAGAGCAGGGCCAGCCCCTTGCGTGCTCCGACGGGAGTCCTGCAACAGCGGGGCCCTCAGCACAGGCTTGCACCCCTCTCTGCCTGGTGGATCTCTGCACCATGAAACCAGCACACAGCAGAGCGCTGGCTGTAGGGTAGGACGTTTCTCCGCAGCAGGAACCATCCAGTGTGCCCGAGATCCTTCCAGCACTGTAACCCCTCCGCAGGCTGTTCAGCTTCGGAGAGCCTCAAGGAGGAGCTTGCAGGGACAAGCCCCAGGTGTGGCGCAGAGTCCACACTGCCCGCTCCCCGCCGCTCCACGGGCTTCTCGTGTTGCAGGAGCTCTGAGATCGCGTGGCCTCTCCTGCAAGTTCCTGGCCAGGGCCCCTTGCCTGCTCCGCCAGCGCAGGCGGGCAGGGAGGCTCGGCTTTTGCCGCGCAATTGTCCCATCCTCTTCCTATGTGCACTTTTTCCATTTCCCTCGTTCTCAGTGGAAAAGTCTGCCAGATGAAAAGCTATTTTTCAGGATTAACCAAGGATAAATAGTCTTTTCTCCTCCTTGTTATGACAGCGGTTGGATTAAGATCTCAGTCACACGTAAACAGACCCAGAGCGGGGGGAAGCTCTCATCATGCCCAGAGCTTGGACCGCGTAATCAGCAAAGGATCAAATCTCTGCGAGTGGGGGAAGGAAGCACTGTCTTAGAACAAAATATTTAGATTCTGTGGAATATTGGCCGATTACAACATTTTCTTCAAATAAAACATTTATAAGAACACTGAAATAAATATTCGAGAATGCAATATACCAAAGGCCTGAGTCACTCGTGATGCGAAAGCTTCCCTGCCTTTTTCAGGCAGCCTCCCCATGTAGGGCTGGGAGTCAGGGTGGCTTCTGGTGGCACTGAGGTGCACCAACAGGTCCAGTGGCACGCATCCCTGATCCCTGGAAATGGCGGAGCTCCTCCTGCCAAGGGTCACCTCCCGGCTTGAGCCAAACGCCTGGGTGTGCTGTGGAGCCCGTGGTGGGGTCTGTGAGACGTACTGAATTCAACTGCCAACAGCAGCTTGGGGAAGGGCCTGCAGGCAGCTCTCCCCGGGAGGTGGAAGGGGCACTTTGTGACGTTCCTCCTTGTCCAGTCCTTTTGTATGGAGGGCTCTGCAGATGGGTGTGGACACAAAGCAGACTCCTTAGAAGGTCTTCTGAGATTCAGGTGAACTGAGATGCTAGTTTGGGCTGCAATTACTTCGTATGTTGTCAGGGGACTTGTTCAGTGGCACTGGGGGCCGCAGCCCATCCCCCTGGCTGCAGAAGAGAGGGCCACAGCAGATTCACTGTCCTGCTCCTGACTGCATCTGATCTGATGCCCACCCCGGCCCCCAGCAGCCCCAACCACGTGCTTTGCTTTGCCCTCTATTTGGCCCCTATTTCCCCCTGCCAGATGGACAATGCACCCCAGTTCTTTCCCCCTCTCACCTGCTCCTCCCTCGTAGGCTGGAGTTTTGCTCATTCTCCACCCTTGTTCAGTAATTACAGCCTTGGTGGCACTGCCCTTAGGCACTCTCCATCCAGGGCAGGTCCAACCTACCCCTCACCCCCTGGTCTGACTGCTGCTCACCCCGGGTGAGGGCTGCCCCCCCGCAGCCTCCCGGCTCTGCAGTCACCCCTCCGTTTTACCCGCAGCCCAGGGCCAGCATCTGCCTGCACCTTTGCACGAATGTATTGATGGATCTTCTTACATTTCAGCTCCTGCCACAGCTGCTGCAGCACCCAGGCTGACCTTCGGCGCAGGCTGGGGCAGTGTCTTTTCACTGGCTTTCACATACGGGTTATCCCATATCCCACATGCATTACCATGCCCCTTGTGAGCCTATGGACACTTTGCTCTTCCTTGTCAGGTCCGGTTAGGTGGGGAGGGGGAAGAGAAATAGTTTGGGAGAGGCACAGAGGCAAAGCCACCTTCACAAAGCAAAGGTCTTTGTCTTTTTAAAATATTTAGGCTCAAGTGAGAAAAGAACACGTACTCTCCAGATCATTAGCACAGGACAAAGCCAGATGCCATGAAGAAGGGGAACTCAGGATGTACTGAACTAGCATGGTGACATCTCCACACACCCTCCAAACTGGACACCAATGGGATTACAGGATTGCTGAGGACCAGTCAAAACCACCCCATGAGATGATCCAACTTTTCTGAGTTGCTTTCTCTTCATGAAAATAACCATGTCTGGATGAAAGATCTGAGGAACAAGTAACTTTAGGGTAAGGTTGCTGAAAAAAAATGCCATTGCCCCACAGCTTCTTTTTTTTTTTTGTTCTCCTCAGGGACCTCCAGGCTTTCTGACAGGCTCTGCTCAAGCTAAGGACAGTCTCTGGAGCTGTGTACTGACACAGTCCTGTACTGACAGCTTGTTGTTATGGTCTGGCTATGGTACTTTTGTTCCTCACACACCGCCTCTTGCCTTCATGTTTTGCAAACTGTCACACCGAGCAGCTTCCTGCAAACCGTCATCTGCCGGAGATGATACTACGCATCTGTAAAGTTCTCCTCATTCTCTCCCATCAAGGCAGTCAAGCCTGTCTTCTTTGACATCAATGTCACATAACACAGAAGGCAGTAGGGCAGTCCAGGGTTCTGGTGCACCTTGTACCTGTCTACATCTAAAGTTAGGGGAGATGAATACCTTCGGAGATGATGAAAGGCATTTAACACACAGTAGCATTCACAGCACATATCAGCTGAGCCGTTATCCATCGTCAGTCATCACCGAGCGATGTTTTAGTGGGAAGAACCTGTAGAGCCTTGCTTCCACCCCAGCATATCCCCAAGGGTATCCTGTACCAGATGTGGTCACACAGCCGTTCATCTTTTCAGTCGTATCGCAGCTCAATCTACTCAGACACTACTCCGCACATGAGATTTCCACACGCTCTTCACTACAAGACGATGTTTTCAGTGCTTGCGAGCTTGCCAAACTCAAATTACTTGAGCTGCCCGTGTCAGGCACATCCATCAGGCTGGTTTAAAAAGACACTCTGAACTGAACATAATCCACACATTTCAAATAATGAGACGGAAAACTACTTACTCATGAAAAAAATAATTCTGCAAATCACCTTGTTAAGAAGCCTGCACACCTTCTCATGTTAGTAGAGGCCACTAAAAACATCACGCAATCACAGCTTAGAAAGAAGGACATCTCCAGGCTGGGTTCTTTTCAGCATCCCTGTGGAAAACCTAGGCCAAACTGTATATCTCTGACAAACTATCTGTTCATGCCATTTGCAACTTTTCCAAGTTTGTCAGTTAAATTATTTTAAGATGCCACCACTGCTCCTCTTCTACTAGCTTCTTGTGGGCTCTGCTGCACACCATTCTCAAAAAGATACAGAGTATTTTCTGTCTTGGGCCCGAGGAGGTGAAGTAATGCTATACTGACGTTTTACAATTTTTTTCATGTCTGTAATTCTATTCTTTGCTTAGTTCATTAATCAAAGCAAGACTCGGGACAGGGGGAGCTTGATTGGTAGTGGAGGATCCTCATCATCCACCATTTTGCTGACGGTTTCCTGGTTCTCACTTCAAGATGTCTCCTGCTCTCATCTATCCTTACCCTTTCCATTCTCCTGCAAACTCATTCACTAAGTCACTTCTGAAAGTGTCCTCACTGAGAATGGTACCTAGACCGAAATAATGAATCGAAATCCATGGTGAGATTTTCCCTGGAGATAAGAAGAGAGAGGCCTGACACTTGGCAGTACGGAAAAGGTCACTTCTATGCCCGTGCCTCCCACACACATTGGTACTCGCATTTTTACATCTTGGTCTGCATGTCTTGTAAGGATTGTCTCACTGAGTGATCATTAAATGACTGCTTCAGAGAGAAGAAAGGCAGGATTTAGGTCTCCCAACATAGAAGAAAAAGATACTCCATGAAGAGAGGTCTCACTTCATGACTCCTTTGCATTCAGCCAGCAAATTGTTCTTCTACTTGACTAGAATGACAGAGAGGCTGGACAGATGTGACTAAGAACACAAGAAACAGGTCTACCTCAGGTCGCATAAGGCAGAACTCCTTACTAGGAAAAGCCAGGGAAAAAAACACTCCCTTCTTCTAAATTCTTGACTTCATGGCTTGTATTGTCTTGAGTCGACCTTGAGATTCAACTCTGAGCAAGAAGTGGCAGAACGTTTTGAGAAATAACGCAGCTCTTCTCTGTAAGCGAGACAGGCATGCTCCATTTAAAGAATACCTCACGCTGTTCCGACGGAGCAGCTTGTTTCATGGCAGGAAATTTCCACTCGGTACAGGGAGATAATGTGAGCAATCACACAGCAGAGCCAGTGAGTGGCACAAACACAAAGAAAGAACAAAAAAAGCTGTGAGCCAACACGATAATTTCACAGCCCATTAAGGGAGGGTACTTGAAATTCCTTCCATAAATTCAGGGCAATGGAAGAAAGATCCATGCCACTCAGGTTACTGGGGCATGTAACTGCACCCCAACTTCTTAAGAGAAGTATCTTGAAAGTGAGCGCAGTAGAAAAACCAGCACAGGACTAGAACCTCAGCAACTTCTGTCACAATGTATACAGAGCACCTTGTACCAGCGATAGTGTTGGATGCTATTTTTTCCCTTCCAGAAAAAAGGATATAAAGGAAGGACCAGTACATCCCTGAGGATTACTGGTGGTGGTCTCAGATTTATTTTCCACTGCCTGCAGTGATTATTTCACTCTGACAGTGAAACCTTGTTTCTACAATGCAAAAGTTTGATTTCTTCATGTGCATAAACACAGATAAAGCCACTAACGGTTAACTCAGGATACCTCACAGGGACGTGGAAAAGACACTTTGCTACGCTCATGGCACTTGTCTGGTGAAGAATATAGTACTTACCACTATGGTGACCCACCCATTAAGTACTGGTTTGGAAGTCTAGTTTCTTAAAAATTAGGGGAGACAAAGATAACTGTTGATTGAAGGCCCACACAGGTGTCAGAAGCAGTTATCTACAATTTTCAGAACAAGGGCCACGTAAATAAAACCGTTCAACAACCTCAGGCTACGGCCCCAGACTCAGTGGAAAAAGGCTTTTAGCAAAACAGTATGTCAGACTGAGGGCTCAGCAAGCCCTACACAGGACTGCAGGGGAACTCTCACTCCCCCAACCCAGAACCACCAAATTTGAGCAGCGTGGAATCAAAAGACTAGTTTTACAAAGGGATTTGGGGATTATTTCAGAGCAAGAAACAGCCATGGGTTAAAGAAGAGCAGTACAGTTTGCCCTCAAGCTCCATACGTACAGGCCGGACAAACCACCAACCCACAGGTTTTATATATCAGGGAAGTTACGTGCACCGGAGCGCACTGCTGCTTTCTTGCTGCAACCAGAGCCCCTTAAGGGCGAGAGGGTACGGCCCGAGACGCTTCGGAAGCCAGGCTTGTTCTGCCTGTTCACGTAAGATGGCTGCAGAGATGCTGGTGGTGAACAGGAACTCAGGGAAATGGTGCTGGTAGCAGATGGAAAAAAAAGGGAAGTTGCCTGTCGTAATCAGTATGGCAGAGAGACCTAGAACTATTTAAACAAAGTTTGGAGAGAAGAGTTTCCAAGATAAAACAGTTGCCCCAAAAGAGGATAAATGTGAATTTGCAGCAAGATTTCCATCTCAAAGCACTGAGGAACTCGGCAGCTGGCAGCAGTGGCACATGGGCCAACATGGGCACAAAGAGCACGTCATCTCTCCATCCACTGACAGACAGGTTCCCCACCAAAGAATAGCTCTGCTGTGGCCAAGGTAGAGCTGTGGTGTGACCCAAATGCTGGGTTTTGCAAAAGGTAAATTCATTTCATTACTCCTTAGGTTAACGTCTGGCAGCTGAAAGGGCCAGTGAACAATGCTATAATCTTTTCAAGACTTGGGCAAGACAGACCAAAGAGCAGAAGTCAGAAACATGTCTGAAGCTACTTCAGAACGGCTACAGAAAGTGCAAGAATAAAATTTTCATCTCACTTTTGTCGAAGAAAACGAAAATACGTGGAATTCAACACCACCAAATGGTGGGATGGAAAAGAGTAATTTCCTGCCTGGGACTGGCCGAATAAAATGGAACTGCAACGTACTGGTCTTCTCCCAAGGGCCAGATGGAAAGGACTGGCATCCAGCCAGTCAGTCCTAGGAGCAGGTCAGATCCCACAGGAGCAGCAGGAAGGTGTCCAACTGCTCTGCTTCAGAGTGCTGCAGTACTCTGCTGACGTTGTCAACCTCTCCAACGTAGGAAAGGAACACTGCTTTCTCCCCAAAGGTAAGATGATGAGGCAAAGCTCCTGTCAGAAAAAGAGGAGATGCCCAGAGTACCAAAGAGCGCAAGGCTGACAAGACCCACAAGTTCAGGTTCGTGCTCCTTAGGAACATGTATCTGGGTAGTTACTCTGCCCCTACACTGGTGGGATTTATATCGCTTTGGAACATCTGCTTCTGATACTGACTGCAACACGATGAAACAAAACCTGAGCGCAACAGACGACGCTATAATCTTTACAAGGCTGTAGTAGATCTGTTACATCGTCATAAACTTCATGTTGCCAGTGATTTTCCTAATTCTTTCATGCAGCTTTGACGTTCTGCTGTGCACAGGCCTAGAAGAGTCACCGCACGCACGCACGCAGTGACTCCCTGGTGGCCGCGTACGCACACGCAGGGCCAGCCCCACCAGCAGGAAGGGCATCACCAGCTGCCCTGACGGAATCTGTACGTCTGAGCCGCTCGAACTGAGGATGAGCGGAACTAAATGCTGTGCTGGGAAGTGAGGTTCTCAGGCCAAAGCCCTGGGGAGCCATTTCACACAAACACAGACCACAAGGTACTGCAAACAAAATGGGAGGCAAGAAGCTGGAATATCAAGCTCGGATTTCAGCCGTTCACCAGTCACGATTAACAGATCACGACATTTAACTGTTCACTGCATAGCCTGGATACAACACACAATTTTCTGCACAGACTGAATTCCTTCAGATCTTTAGCTCAGATTCCCATTATCCGAGACACAGGAGATGCAGGCATCCTGTTTTAAATTCCATTTCGGAAGGAGAATTCGGTACGTTTTTCAGCTGTGCAGCTCTAGTGTCCAGCAAAGCATTTCTGGCCTTCGGGATTCCCGGGTTCAGGGCGGTTCAGAGGGAACACGGCGTGCAGGGACAGGAGGAGGACAGCCCCCCGCTTTCCCAGTCCCGCCAGATTTACAGATGCATCACGGGCACAGACCGGAGCCAGCACAGTCACGATGCTACGCGCCCTCTCTGGCCATGCATTTAACAAACACGGGCACGTTCGGCCGCTTCTTCGTGACTTCCCAGCGCCTTCGCCAGCCGCGCGGGGCCGGCCGCAGGGACCGGACCGCCGCTCTCGCAGGCAGAGCCCGACGGCTCTCCGCGGCGGGGGGGTCTCCGCCCGGCTGCGTCCCTCCGACGGAGCCGCCGCCGCCGCACCCGCACTCGGTGCGCGGAGCCGCCGCGGCTCCGGGGAGGCTTCTCCCGCCCCGCCCCCACCGTTTTCCGCCAGCCGGACCCGCCGCAGTCGCGGCCCCCGCCCGCGCGGGCCCCCGCCCCGCCGCTCCCCGCCGGCCCCCGCGGCGATCGGGCCCCGCCACTCCGCCGGGATTTCCTCAGCACGCGCGGGCTGGCGCCGCTCCCGGGCGGCGCGGCGCGGCCCTCCCCTCCCCTCCCCCTCCCCCCCCGCCGTCCGCCGCAGAGGCCGCGGCGGGGCTCGGCTCGCGGCGGGGCGGCAGCGCGAGGAGGGGCGGCGGGGGGGCGGGGGAAGGGGGGGGGGGTGTCTCGCGGGCGGCCGCGGGGCCCCCGCGCGCTGCGGTGCCTGCGCGCGCCGCACTCACCGCTCCCGCCCGCCGCTCGCCGGCCCAGCGCTCCCGTCGCGCGGCCGCCGGGAGCGGCGGTGGCGGCGGCGCGCGCCGCGGCTCCGCCGTCACGTGCCGCCGCGCGCCCAATGGGGCGGTGAGCGCGGGCCGGTCCCGCCCCGCCCCGCCCGGGCGGGGGCGGCCGCGGGGCGCGATCGCAGTCGCGGCGCAGACAAAGCGGGGCCGGTGGGCAGGCGGGGCGCGCTCGGCAGGAGCCGCCGGCGGCCGCGGCCCAGGCCCGGCGGGGGCCCCGCGCGCGGCGCCGGCCTTCCGGCAGGGGCGGCGGCGGGCGGCGGGTGGGGGGCCTCGAGGCGCGCGGGGCCGCCGGCGCACGCGGAGTCGGGCCCGGGCCCGGGCCCGGGCCTGCGGCGGGCCGCCGCGGCCATGGCCAATTACAGCAGCTGAACCGCGCGCAGCTCACCTTCGAGTACCTGCACACCAACTCGTGAGTACCGCGCCGCGGCCGCCGGGTAGGGCTGCGGCGGGGCGGTGGCGCGGCCCGTGCCCCGGGGCAGCCCCCGGTGTGCCCGGGCGGCAGGTGAGTATGGATGCGCCCGGCCGAGGCCGCGCCGGCCCGGCGGGGCAGCGCTGCCCGCGGTGCCTCGTGAGCCGCGCCCGGCGCGCCGCCGCGGGGCCGCCGTTACCGGCGGGAGCGGTGCCGCAGGGGACGAGCCCCGGGGGCGGGGCTCGCGGGGGGGGGGGGGGGGTGCAGCCTCTTGGCGGGCCGTGCCCTCATGGCCGCGACTCTCGAGGAGGTGCCGTGCTGGCTGCAGGGGCCGTCGTCCTCCCTGGCGTCGTGTCTCACTTGTGCCCGTGTGTTCCGTGCAGGTGTGTGTCAAGCAGGAGTGTTACGTTCTTCTGATCAGCTTTTGACGCGCTGGGGGTTTTGCGTGTCACTGGTGAATCCCAGATAGAATCTGGATGAGGCAAAGTTCTTTAAAACGGGCTGGTTACTCCTGGGTGCGTGTCGAAAAGCTGGGCAGTGCTGCCGGGAAGCAGGCTTGGCCGGGCTCAGCAGGGCTCGGAGGCCCGCAGGCTGTAAGCCCGTGGGTGCTGCGTACAGGAGAGTGTGAAGAAAGAGCTTGTTCTGCCCAAGCTGCCCTGGAAGAACAATGTGAACAACACTTGGCATTTCTTCATTTTGACCAGCTAGTCACTGGTGGAAGATTGTCTTCTAATGTTTTGTGGAAGAGTGGCTCTTACTGTTACCGTCAGCAGCAGAAGAAATGAAGTGCAGGCTTCTTTTTGCTTTCCCTCTTCAGTGGGTGAAGGCAAGCCTAGAGTGAAGGACCACGGTGGCCTGCAGCAGTCTAAAGACTTCTGATGCACAGAAATGTGGGCAACTTGATTTCAAAGTGGATCCGACTGGTTTTGTTGGTAACGTAAGTCAAGTCTGCGGGACCAACTCAAACGAATCTCACTCGCGTATGCCAAGAGCATTCTGATCCATTTCTTGTCACGATCAGCAAGTAAAGGGTTTTGCGCAGGAGAAGAAACGTAGTAATAACCAGATGGTCCTGTGGCTTCGCTTTCCAGCTTGGCTGGTAGCGATTACGTGTGGAGTGAACAGTCTAGTGCCTGAAGATGATGGACAATACTGAGTCATGTTCCTGGTGCTGCTGCCGATTTGTGAAATTCTCGTGTCCAGCTGCAGAAAACAAGTGTTTTTATGGACTGGAAGACCATATGGCGGAGCTGTGTCAGGAACTTGTGCTTGCCTGCAGAACACCAGAACTCTGGTTGTCTTCGTAAGAAGATAATGTTTGTGCTGTGCAACAGGCTGATATGTTGTTGCTGCCACAAAGTATTAAATATTAAAGCTACTTCATGTCGCCGCCATACTTTCTGTTCTGCTGCTGTGCTACATGTCTGCAATGCATAACTGCATTACAAAATCGTCGGGAGGAGCTGGAAGCTAATGTGTATGGATAAGCCAAAATCGGGGCTTTTCGTCCACTACAAGTGAAGAGCCTTTTGAGATTATGGGGATCAGTGCATAAGCCAAATGCTTCCCTAAGAATGGGAATGGAAACAATGGAAGTCAGTTTTAAAAGCAAATAAAATAATTAAAAAAAAAAAAAGCCAAAACAACCCAGGACAAACAAACAACCCCGCTGCTCCCCTCATGGAAAAACAAGCAAGAAAAAAATCAACCCAAAACTAACCCAAGCACAGCATAGGGCTTTTGATCATGGAGACTCTTGTCTTTTGGACCATCCTCTCTTGCTGAGGAAGGCCGTACCATCTTGGACAAACTTCATTTCAGTGCTGAAGATGCTCTCGTAGTCATGGAGATAGAAGTTCTTTCAATTGCAGTTAAAAATCAGCCTTCTAGCTGTTGAGGTGCAGAAGAAAACCATGATTTTTTTTCCCCTCCTTTT
Organism: Tauraco erythrolophus; assembly: GCF_009769465.1. Lineage (NCBI taxonomy): Eukaryota > Metazoa > Chordata > Aves > Musophagiformes > Musophagidae > Tauraco > Tauraco erythrolophus. The sequence goes on from NC_141483.1 coordinate 243,444, forward strand.
TTGAGACTTTCTTTAGGAAATGTTTTAGTGTGTCTAATGCAAAGTACTCAGTCTGGAGTGCTTTACAGAAGCCAGTTTGTCTGGTCCCTGAACTTGAGGACTTGCAGCAGATCTTTTCAATAACTTCTTAATGCTTCCGTGTCTGATGGCAAATTTCACAGCATGTACCTGAATCACTTCAGTTGCCATATTTTTTGAAAGAAAAATGCCACTGTGCTTTTCCAAGCTTTCCAAGTGCTTTTCTTGATGAATAGTTGAGTGGGGACAGACTTCTTAGTAGGACCTGTAGCAACAGAGCGAGAGGTAATGGTTTTACACAAAAATAAGGTAGATTCAGACTAAATATAAGGAAGGAATTTTTATGATGAGTGTGGTGAGACACTGGCACAGGTTGCCCAGAGAAGTGGTAGATGCCCCATTCCCGGAAACATTTGAAGTCAGGCTGGACAGGGCTCTGAGCAACCTAGTCTAGTTGAACATGTCTCTGCTTGTTGCAGGGGAGTTGAACTAGATGACCTTTTAAAGGTCTCTTCCATCCCAAACTAGTCTATGATTTGATATGAAAGTTATTTTGGATCCTGGAATGGAAATCGCTGTGTGCACATGTGAAAATTTCCCTTTCGTTGTTTTTATGGCTTCCCAGAGCCACCTGATGGCCTTCACATTGGTTTTCCTTAAAAATTAAATGCTGCTACTTTAAGATACGTCCAAAGCCATTCATTGAGATGATCACAAAAACACACCTGAACCCAACCAAGTTGTTTTTGCATATTTTGAATATTTGTAACGCAAAATTGAAGGAGTTTGTTAAAAGTTGAACAGCTGAAGTTGTCTTCTAACAGTGGACAGAATTTGGTTTGTGATTGAACTTGATTTTTTTTTCTGTAACTAGAATTGTCTTGTTGAATACAGCTGGAGTGGAAGAACATCACTCAAATAGAAAGTGTGACCAAATGGTGGACTTGGGGAGTACTAGTAAAACAGACTTGACAACATCTCCCCACCCTTCAAGCTCTCCCATTTCTTCTTGCGCATGTTTTCTGTTCTGGCCTGAAACGACATGCAGTCCTGAGAGGATGGCTCTTGTTCCTGACACAGATGCCAAAGTTAAACATTTTCCCAGATGTGACCTCCTTCAGAGCAAGAATGAAGTCTTATGTCTTTCATTAGTAATTAGGTACTTGTCTGGCTATGCAGGATCCTGTCCAGCTGGGTTCAAACAGGAGTGATCCTCAAGAACTGCTCACAAATAAGCATTCTTCTCTTGGGATGTTACTCCAAATGGTTGGTTGTAGAGGTGTTTGAAATCCGTCATGTTCTGCAGAGTCATCTGATGTGACCATTTGTAACCCAGATTTCAAGAGATTGGTGGCATTGGGCTTCCCTGTTCTGTTCCTCGTCAAGCCTGCACTCCTGCCTGGAGCTGTCTCGAATGAAAGCTGGAAGTTGTAGGAAGGCCCAAGCCAGTCTGCTTCTGCTAAGATGAGTTTTGCTGAGACTACAGATTCTGATATCGCTTCCCCCATTCCGTGTGTCGTTTCTTCAGTGGTATGACCGGTAATAATTGTATTTCAGAGGCTTTGGCTGATAGACCTGCTGTTGCCTCTGATCACACTAGGCTGTGCGCAGCTCTGATGGACTCCATTTTGCAAACAGCTTGCCTCGTGTGTTTTAAACTTATGTTGCAAATAAAATAATCCCAAGCTTTGGCAGGTGGAGGAGAACTGTCACCAGTTGATAATGGTGGATGTTAAATATTTCAGGCAGTTTTGGATGTAAGGCAAGACCATGGTTTTTGTTAAAGCTGAGCTGATTGAATCAGGCCAAAGTACTTCATGTGACTTTAATTAGATATTGACAAGATGAGTGTAAGTGTCGAGATTAATATAGAATATTAATATATAGAAGATATTTATAGTGTATCTATTATGTTTTTGTTAGTTATAAATAGCTGGCGTGGGTTTCGTTTGCCTGTAGCGAGGTTTCACTTTGCCTGTGTCAGCACAAGAAGTTCCAGTTTTGGTGGGTGTTCAGGTTGAGCGTGGTGTCAGGCTATGTGGGAATCGTGTTTTCTCTTGCCTCTTTCTTACCATCTGCAGCTACGTTTTCAGCTGCTTTTTCCATCTTTCGTTAGAAATCCCTATTTGTACCTTTTTTGCATCTTTTCCTTAGTTTGAAGCATTCTTTGAATTGTAGAGTAAAAGCTGCTAACGAAGTATAGTTTCTAGTGCTAAAGCATCCATTTGCTTATGGGTTTTTTCCCCGACGTGTTACTTCCTAAATGCGTTTCTGGGTTGTTGATTTGAGGGGCTGAATGGGTGCTGGTAAGCTCGAGGGAGCACGTGAACTCTGTGCGCAGGAAATCGTACTCAAAGGAAAGAATACCAGGTTTGAGCTTCTGTGGAAGTGTTCTGATTGGGAAGATGGTCTTCAAAACACTGTTCCCTTTTGCCCCTTGTCTCTGCGTGGGCAAGTGAGAGCTTGCAGGGGTGGAAATCTCCGTTCTCTTGGTTCTAGTGATAACTTTGGAAGCTGAGGTGTCTTACCTCCAATCAGAGCTGCGTTGATGTGTTAGGTCTGATGACATGGAGATGGATATGCAAGTTCATTTTTGTGATTATTAGTGCTATGGACAGCTATATATTTTATGTATGGGAAGTACCTATGTATCTCTTCTCCAAAAGCTGGAAATCTGATTAAGTGTTGCTTTCTGTTTGGTTACCTGTTGGTCTTTTGTGCAGTAGTGGAAGTGGGTTGTATGTGTAGAGGTTTCATGCAAACTGAAACACGTTCATAAAAAGTTTCTGAAGGCACAGTCTCTTCGTCGAGCGTCCTGGGGGAGCAACAAAGTCCAGCAACAGTTTCTCCAGGTCTTGTAGCTGCTGTTAATATTGGAGTTGATGTGGCTCATTCCCATTTGAAATAATTGTTGAGTTTTGAGGACAGGTCGCCAAGTTGAGCGTTGGTGGAGGTATTACCTTTGTGTTGGCAGACAATATATTGTAATGATTTTATTAGCTCTTTAGGGTTTCCTCAACACGTACCTTCTTTCAAGGTTGAGGCACGTAACTAACAGTTTTCAAGCGAGTGCTGCTTGTCAAAGGTGGCAGTTAAGAGGCTGGAAACTAATGACTTGAGATTGTGCTGAAGTAGCACCCGGCTAGATGATTTTAGCATTGTGTTTGCGAGATGGTGTGATACAGTGGTGGCAGAATACTCTCAGGATTAGGAGCAGTTGCAGCTATTGGAAGTCTCCCAGGATCTGGAAGCTTCTTCCTGTCAGAAGTAACTTCTGCAAAGTGAATATGTGCATGAGGGAGATGGAGCTTATGCGTAATCCTCATCTGTCCGTGTTTTACATACAGTGTTTAGTTGCCACAAAGAGACCTGTCAATGTGGTGAATAATTGAGGATTTACATGAATTGTTGACTGGTTTCTTAGGCCAATAGTTTTCTCTGTTGGGTCTGCTTACCGTGTGATGGTTTTTAGACCACAGTGAACAGCAGTTTGTTGGATCAGACTCTCCACGGGGCAGCTTGCCTGCTGCATGTCTGCCTCTGGTAGACAGTACAGTGCTCGTTTCTAGTCTGCTGTCAGCAGCAGACGTTGGTATTGTAGATGTACTATTGGATTTGTTTAAAATACGGTTGAGATTCTTGTTTGTTTAAAGGTCTCTCTTTTTAAGTGTCAGCATAACCCTCCTCATTCTGTGTTTCGTTGCAGAACTACCCATGAGTTCTTGTTTGGTGCCCTTGCTGAACTTGTAGATAATGCCAGGTATGTACCTGAGACTGCCGAATTCCCCAGGTAACTTCACTCGAGATTTAATTAGCCTGTCTGCTTGTTGATCTTGAGCAGTTTTCACTTCTAGTACTCTTTATGAAAAATACAAAATAGAAGACTTTGCTGTAGTTTAGTATCGATATTTCCTCTGGTCCTCTTATACAGCCACATCTACCCCCTAAAAAAAAGGTAGTATTATTCCTGAAATAGTAAGTTTGAATAAATCCTAGAACAACTCAGACTGGAAGGAAATTGTTAGAAGACACAAGATAGATTTAAGGAAGAAACAACTCTGCCTTTTTTGTTTAAAGAAATAGGTAAAATAGTAATTACTGGAGAGACCCTTAAGATATTTAGATAATCCTTGACTTTTAGTATCAAGCATGGTGATAGGATGAAAATGAGAAGCGGAATGCTGAGAAATAGAGCAAGAACAGGTAGAACAGTTGTGACAGTTAAGAGGAGACTTGGTATTTGGAAATCACAGGTTTAGGCCACGTTTCTCATGTTTGTGCTCAGGAATCCAGGCTATAGCTGCGTCCCAAGCCTCACATACTTATCTCGAGCTTCACAAATATTGTGATGTGGCATTACGGAAATATTTTGAGATCATTTTCTATGAAGAGGGAATTGTCACGCTATGCAGTAAGGAGCTGAAACTGGAAGATTTTGTGTAGGAAAAATGCTGTGTAGTAATGAGCCGTGTGTGTGTGCACACTGTTGCTGTTTTCACTTTTGCTACAACATAGTTAAACGTAGAGTCTTTGAGATTGAGTGGTTTTCTCTTCAACCTCTTGGTTCCTCCTCTGGCAAAAGAGAGGTTGGCCTCTGGGAAGAGGTAGCTGTACTTGAACGGAAACATAAAGGCAAGACAAAATGACTTTGGCATTTGGGAAGTGGGGTTTTATTATAGCACTACAAAAGCACTCTTCTGGTCAGCAAACCAAGGGTATGTGATGGTGTACATGGGGAAAAAAAAGAAAAATTGTTTTGATAAGAGGGTAGTAGTGCTGTATATGCTGCTTTTTCAAATACAGAGGAGGATGCACAGTGTATGAAGGGCTTTACTTAAATGATCTTGTAATGACACAGGTTCCTATGACAACCTTGAATGTATTTGGGTGGAGTTTTATATGGAGTTACTAAACTTTTCATAGCTTGACAGAAAAAAGTAGGTAATGTTTATTTCGTAGAGGAGGGAGCTCAGAAGGGTGTGCTTATTTGATCCCTCCCTGCTCCAGTATGACCTCTGTTGAAAATCTGGTGATACCCACTGTAACTGGGTTTAGTTGTGTGGCAGCAATGTCGTGTGCTGGAGTTTGGCTTCAAGCAGGCAAAAAGTAGCACGATGTGTCTTTTAAGTTGCCTGTTAGTGCTGATGTGGGGGGGGGGTGGGGGGGGAGTGGGGGGGGGGGGGGGGGGGGGGGGGGGGGGGGGTGGGGGGGGGGGGGGGGGGGGGGGGGGGGGGGTGGGGGGGGGGGGGGGGGGGGGGGGGGGGGGGGGGGGGTGGGGGGGGGGGGGGGGGGGGGGGGGGGGGGGGGGGGGGGGGGGGGGGGGGGGGGGGGGGGGGGGGGGGGGGGGGGGGGGCTTTGTGGGCTTTCATCTGTGCAGCCAGTTCATTTGGGAAGTAATTACGTGTGCCTGGATTTTAGCTTCATTTCTGTTTGTCGTTTGAATACTGATTGTGTTTTTATTGCTTTGTAGAGATGCAGATGCCACAAGAATAGACATTTATACTGGTAAGTCGCTCCTGCCGCTTCCTTGCGTGTCAACAGTTAAGTCCATAGTTAGCTTGGGTTTATGCTACAAATGTGTGTTGTACCTGGTAGAGTAAGAGTGAGGTGTTTATGCCCAATACTGTGTTCAGTTTTTGGGCCCCTCACTGCAAGAAAGACATGGAGGTGCTGGAGCGTGTCCAAAGAAGGGCAGTGACTGGCGAAGGGTCTGGAGCACAAGTCTTATGAGGAGTAGCTGGGGGAACTGGGGTGTTCAGCTTGGAGGAAAAGAGGCTGAGGGGAGACCTCCTTGCTGTCTACAGCTACCTGAAGGAGGTTGGAGCGAGGTGGGTGTTGGTCCTCTTTTCCCAACAATAGGACAAGAGGAATGTCCTCAGTTGTGCCAGGGGAGGTTTAGATGGATATTAGGAAAAATTTTCTTCACCGAAAGGATTGTGAAGCATTGGAACAGGCTGCCCAGGGAAGGGGTTGAGTCGCTGTCCCTGGAGGTATTTAAAAGATGTGTAGATGTGCTGAGGGATATGGTGTAGTGGTGGACTTGGCAGTGCCAGGTTAGTGGTTGGACTCATGATCTTAAGAGTCTTTTCCAACCTAAATAATTCTATGGTTCTGCTGTTTGTGCTGTGCCTCTTGTCTTTCAAAAAGTAGTATCTTTACAACTAATTTGGCAAGCATTTAAATAGCTTTCAGCTGAGGTCAGGTAAAGCAAATGCTTCAGCAACCTGGTCTTACAATATACTCTTGCAGCATATTTTACGTACAGTTTAAAGTGCAGGGGAAGTTCTTATTCCTTCTGTACCAAAAATCTGGTGCTCTTTCCTGTAAGAAAAGCCATATTGGGGTTGTGAAGGTCTTGTGTTACTTCTGTCTTGAACACTGATTCCATTTTATGGAACTTTTAACTTTTGCTTGTGGGGTAGTGAACGGCTCTTCTCTTGTAGAGCAACGGGAAGACCTACGAGGTGGATTCATGCTGTGTTTTTTGGATGATGGAACAGGAATGGTTCAAGTAAGTGACAGGGAGTTACACTTGCATTTTCAAGCCGAGGTTTCATGTTATGGCTTAAGCTGAATTAACAGCTTGATTCTGTTGAAAAGGGGATGTTCCATGCCTGGATGTGTGTTCCTGCCTCTGCACTGGCTCTGTCGCACTGTATCATATATCAAACTATTCACCTCTTCAGTTGCAGAAAACTAATCTGGCCAGAAGAAAATTGGTTTGATGCATTACAGAGTTGAGTCAGCCTGGCCTGGGGTTTGCCAGCACACAAAGTTGGCTTTGGGGCTGGAGGGAGTATAGTGTAGCCAGAAAAGGGAACAAGCACAAGCTTTGATGGGCATAAGCCTTTTGCCTATTAGAGGCTGCCAAGTGGTTTGTGTGTCTCAGCTCTGAGAAGAAGGTGTGCCATGGCAGAAATTGAAAGCTTAGCTTTGAAAGCATTTTGCCATTGTTTCATCATTGGCATTTTGATTGAGATCAATACTTGATAATGAAATCTTAGAAGCATGAGAGGAACATAACAAATGTACTTCTGCCTCATCCTAACAATTGAAGTAAATTCCTGTTGTATCTAGCAGGAGGAAAACCTTCTTGCTTTGCCTTAGCATCAATGAACAGCACTGTCAACCCATGCCATCTTCTTTGTGTCTTGAAGACAGACAAATCCTCCTGTGAGGAGCTCTCTACTGGTCAGAGAAGTTGGGCTAAATTGGAAGGTTTTGGAGGAGGTGGGGGAGATGGGTAAATAAGTACCGACTAACGTTTTTATTCTGATCCCTCAGTACTTTAAGATCCTGTTGTGATGTGAAGCATTTAGTTGTTTATTAATGCTTATAAAATACGTTACATCTTTGATAGGCAAATTTGTGACCTGCATGAAGTTTAGTTTGAATTCTAAATATCTCCTGGGTATTCTCTGAAACACAATTAAGGGTGCTAAACAGGTCTTGTGAGAGAACTTTTCTGTCACCAATGGATCGAAGAAAGCAATTAAGCGCCATCCATAAAACAAGTTCAGAGACTTAACTGTGGCCTTCTCACAAGCCTTTGGATCAGGGAGAAGTAGTACAACCTTTTCTGCGTGTCTGGAAAACCACGTGTTTGTCTCTGGATCGAGAGTAGAAGGTGACAAAGGACAGTGACCGCAGTCTAACAGCAGCTTTTATGCTGTTGTTGCACCCATATTGCTGATTTTGTGACACGGTGGGATTTAAGTATTGGCTTCTTTAACTGATCTTTCTGCTAAATCTTGAAGGATTTTATCTTGGCTTTGGTAGTCTGAGATACTCTGTAAAGGAGATTGGCAAGTACTGTGGGTTGTAATGGTATTTCACAGCACTATACATCATGTACAGCATATACTGTGTAATTTCTGTCCTTTGACTGTCTTGGATGCTTGCATCAAAGCGTGGTTCATTCTGTGTCTGAAAACTTATTTATTTATTTTAAATTTTAAATCACCTGTGAAGTTATCTTTCCGCCTTTCCAGGACGTTGCTTTTCAGAACATAAAGATGGTGTGTGCTTTGTTTAGCACCTTCGAAAAAGCGCTTCTTAATTTTCAGTATATTGTTTGGATGCAGAGTCGAGCTGTAGCAATCATGGCTTCAACGCTGGATGGTCATAGTAAGCTTGATAGGTGTTTGAAAGTCACTTCACCAAGGGCAGCCAAGTAGAAACTCCTTTTGTTGCACTGTTTGCCTGTCAACATGGACAAAGCGGCTGGGGAGAGTCTGTTACTCTCACTCCCCTCCATGGCCTGTCTGTGTTTCTGTCCCTGGCTGTAGGTAGTCTGAGTTGTACCTTCTCATAATGCAGGATACACGAGTTGTAAAGACTGGGGCACAGGTTATCTGTTTCTTCCATCCTTCCAGTTGCGAGCAGTGATGCTGGAAGAAACAGATGCATCCAGTCAATGAATATGTGGCTCTGTGGCTGGTGTCGTCAACGCAGTTTGGCGTTTCAACAGTGGGATGGGCCACATGGCACCGGGCTTGCTGGCACGGATGGGACTTGCCTTTCTCAGAGGGGGACAAAGGTCTTAGCACAACAGCTGATGGGCTCATGGACAGGGCTTAAACTGGATTCGAAGAGGGAGGCGGTAAATACCAGATGGATAAAGATATGCTGGAAGCACCTGAGGAAGCAGCAGCAAGGAATTCCAGCCGCTCCAGCCAGGAAGTCAGATTCATCTGGGGTCCAACTTAAATGCCTCTACGCTAATGGCGCAGCAGCATGGGGAATAAACAAGAGGCGTTAGAGGTGTATTGTGTCTGTTGGAATATGATCTTACTGGCGTCACGGAGATGTGGTGGGATGAATCCTTGTGACTGGAGTGTCAGAAAGGATACAGGCTCTTTAGGAAGGACAGGCAGTGGAGACAAGGAGGAGGTGTTGCCCTCTATGTCAAAGACCAGCTGTAGTGCATGGAGCTGCACCTGTGGGATGGATGAGGTCCTAACTGAGAGCTTATGAGTCAGCATTAAAGGAGAGCAGGGACAGGGGACATAGTAGTGGGGGTCTGCTACAGGCCACCTGACCAGGATGACCTAGTGGATGAGGCCCTCTACAGACAGATAGGAGCAGCCTCATGTTCACGAGCCCTGGTCCTCATGGGGGGCTTCAATGCACCTCGATATCTGTTGGAGGGACAACACAGCAGCGGCAGAAGCAATCCAGGAGGTTCCTGGAATACATGGATGAAACTTCCTTTCTCCAAGTGGTAGAGGAACCTACGAGGAGAGGTGCTTTGCTGGACCTTGTTCTCACTAACAAAGAGGGGCTGGTGGGGAATGTGACGCTCAAGGAGCAGCCTTGGCTGCAGTGACCATGAAATGGTGAAGCTCAAGATTCTGAGCAAGGAGGTTGCTCAGCAAGCTCACTACCCTGGATTTCAGGAGAGCAGACTTTGGCCTCTTCAGGGATCTCCTTGGTAGAGTACAATGGATGAAGCCCTGGTGGGAAGAGGGGCACAAGAAAGCTGGCTAATATTCAAGATCACCTCCTCCAAGCTCAGGAGCGGTGCATCCCAACAAAGAGGAAGTCAAGGTAGGAACACCAGGAAGCCTGCATGAATGAACAAGGAGCTCCTGGACCAACTCGGACACTAAAAAGAAGGCCTACAGAGGGTGGAAGCAAGACAGGTAGCCTGGAAGAATACAAAGAAATTGTCCCTGAGCAACCAGGGATCAGTTAGGAAAGCTAAAGCCCTGATAGAGTTAAATCTGGCCAGGGCCATCAAGGGCAACAAGAAAAACTTCTATAGATATGTCAGTGCTAAAAAAGATCTAGGAAAACGTGAGGCCCTCTCTGGAAGGAAACAGGGGGACCTGGCTACCCAGGCATATGGAGAAGGCTGAGGTTCTCAGTGACTTCTTTGCCTCAGTCTTCACTGGCAAGAGCTTCAGCTGCACAGCCCAAGTCACAGACGGCAAAGGCATGGACTGGGAGAATGAAGAACCCCGCTGTAGGAGATCAGGTGTGAAGAACCTGAAGGTGGACAAGTCCATGGGACCTGATGAGGTGCATCCGTGGTCCCTGAGGAACTGGCAGATGAAGTTGCTAAGCCACTATCCATCATATTTCAGAAGTCGTGGCAGTCTGGTGACAGTTCCCAATGACTGGAAAAGGGGAAACATAGGCCTCATCTTTAAAAGGGGAAACAAGAAGACCCAGGGAAACTAACAGGCCAGTCAGTCTCACCTCTGTGCCTGCAAGATCATGGTATGGCAGATCCTCCTGGCAACTATGCTAAGGCACATGGAAAATAAGTAGGTGATTGGTGACAGTCAACATGGCTTCACTAAGGGCAAATCCTGCCTGACTAATTTGGTGGCCTTCTATGATGAGGTTACGGCATTGATGGGTAGGGGAGGAACAACTGACATCATCTACCTGGACTTATCCAAAGCATTTGATAGTGTCCCACATGACATCCTTGTCTCTAAACTGGAAAGACATGGATTTGATGGATGGACCACTCGGTGGATAAGGAATTGGCTGGATCATCGCACTCCAGAGTTGCAGTCAACAGTTCAATGTCCAAGTGGAGACCTGTGACGAGTGGTGTTCCTCAGGGGTCTGTACTGGGACCAGTGCTATTTAACATCTTTGTTGTTGACATGAACAGTGGGATCGAGTGCACCCTCAACAAGTTTGCAGATGACACCAAGTTGTGTGGTGTTGTGGACCGCTGGAGGGAAGGGATGCCATCCAGAGGGACCTTGACAGACTGGAGAGATGGGCCTGTGAGATCCTCATGAAGTTCACCAAGGCCAAGTGCAAGGTCCTGCACGTGGGTCGGGGCAATCCCGAGCACAAGTAGAGGCTGGGTGGGGAATGGATGGAGAGCAGCCCTGAAGAGAAGGACTTGGGAGTGCTGGTGGATGAGAAGCTCAACATGAGCCTGGCAATGTGCGCTGGCAGCCCAGAAAGCCAACTGTATCAAACGAGCGTGGCCAGCAGGTCGAGGGAGGGGATTCTGCCCCTCTGTTCTGCTCTCATGAGAACCCCACCTAGAATACTGTGTTCAGCTCTCGGAGTCCCTGGCACAAATAGGACGTGGAGCTGCTGGAGCGGGTCCAGAGGACGCCACGGAGATGATCTGAGGGCTGGAGCACCTCTGCTATGGAGACAGGCTGAGAGAGTTGGGGCTGTTCAGCCTGGAGAAGAGGAAGGCTGAGGGGTGATCTTATTGCAGCCTTCCAGTACCTAAAGGGGGGCCTGCAGGAAAGCTGGAGAGGGGCTTTTTACCGAGGGCTTGATAGTGACAGGACAAAGGGACAATGGATTTTTAAACTGAAAGAGGGGAGATTTAGATTAGAGATAAGGAAGAAAACTCTTCTCTCCAAGGGTGTTGAGGCACTGGACCAGGTTGCCCAGAGAAGTCTTACATGCCCCATCCCTGGCAGTGTTCAAGGCCAGGTTGGATGAGGCTTGGGCAACCTGTTTAGTGGAAGGTGTCCCTGCCTATGGCAGGGGGCTGGAACTAGATGATCTTTGAGGTCACATCAACCCAAACCATTCTGTGTTTTATGATTCTGTCTCGAAGATCTCTCATCTGAAAGCTGATTTAGGAGATGTCAGCAGAAAACCTTTTGCTAGACTTTTCTCCCTTCTTATTTTGGAAATAGCATCAACATCTATACAGACCTCCTTCAACAGAAATCATAGAGTTGTGAGTGTTTTATTTTTCCACCGGATATTTTAATCACGGATTATTTTTATGGTATGTAAAGCTGATGCGTTAAGAAGAATAACTACATGACTTGCTGTAGTGCTGTTGGAGCCCACACTAGCATGTGATCTTCCCGAGTATGCTGCTGGACCATGTCTGGGAGAATGAGTACATGAACCCAGGTACCTCTGGATGCTTCCACATGGGAAGAAGAGCTGAGTGGCTCAAGTGAGCCGTTCCATTAACACGTTCTCTGCGTTACTTGGTCCTGTTGCTGTTCCGTCCATTGGTCTTGTTCTTTGTGTGGTGTCCTGGTTTCAGCTGGGATAGAGTTAATTTTCGTTCTAGGAGCTGGTGTAGCGCTGTTTGAGATCTAGGGTGAGAGTAATGCAGATAACACACGGTATGGTTTTGACTGTTGCTGAGCGGTGCACTGCACTAAGACAAGGACTTTTCACCTTCTCGTACTGCTCTGCCAGTGAGTTGGCTGGAGGTGCACTAGAAGCTGGGAGGGGCACAGCGGGGACAGCTGACCCCAACTGGACAAAGGGATATTCCATACCATATGACGTCATGCTGAGTAAAACTGGGGGGAGTTGGCCGGGGGGTGGCAGCCACCACTCAGGGATGGCCTGGGCATCGCTCAGTGGGTGGGTGATGCATTGTGCATCACGTTTTGTATATTCTTTTATCATTATTGTTATTGTTTTCCCTTCCTTTTCTGTCCTATTAAACTGTCTTTAACTCAAACCACGAGTTTTACCTTTTTTCTGATTCTCTCTCCTGTCCCACTGCAGAAGATGGTGAGCAAATGGGTGTGTGGTGTTTGGCTGCCTGCTGGTTAAACCACAACAGCCCAACAGTTCTGCGTTTGTCTGGCAGGCTGGGAAAACTGGGAAGGGGGTGGCGAGGCAATAGGCCAAATCCGAGTGCTCTGCCTGATAGCTCCTGTTTGTCAAGCCAAATGCAACTCCTCAACCAAAATTAGGGGAAGGTGTGATGAGCATTTCTGAAAACTAGGTGTGTTTGTCAAGTGGCTGCTACTACAGTTGTGTTCAGAACTTGCTGCGTTGGCTCTCTTAGTGATCGCACTGGATTGTGTGGTCTGCAGATCAAAATCATTTGTGCTCAAGCTGCAAACATCTTATCTTGTGGAGTCATGAGTCATCAAAAGATCCGAGGATTCGCGTCCCACAGGGAGATATTAGAATAATAGTACTGGTCCAAAAGTTTGGCTTTTTCATAAGGGACTAAATAGGAGTCAGTTAGGAAACCAAACAGTAGATCTCATGCAGCACATCTTAGGTCGGGATTTCCCGGATTGTCAGGGGCATCACCACTGAGGAAACTTAGGCTTGAGAATTTTACCTGCTGTTTGGGCAGGGATGGTAATGAATTAAAAATGTAGGTTGGATGACTCAGTGAAGCAACTTGTAGGTTGAAAGGTGTAACGACTGGTTTAAGAAGTGATCTATAATGTATGCTTAAAGGATTGAAGAAAATAACTATTTAACTTGCATTTTGGAATCATAGAACCATAGGGAAGGGACCTCAAAGATCCATCTGGTCCAATCCTTCATGGGAAAGGGAGCCTAGAGATGATTTAGCACCCTGTCCCGTTGGGTCTTGAAACTCCAGCCATGGGGACTCCATCACATCCCTGGGGATGTTGTTTCAGTGATTGATTGTTCGTATTCTAAAAATGTCTGTTTTTATCTTGAGACAAAACCTCTCCCAGTGCAACTTGTACCTGTTGCCCCTTGTCTTTTTCATGTGACTCCTTGTGAAGAGAGCACCTTCATCTTCTTTGTAGCCACCCTTTAAGTACTGGAATACTGTGATGAGATTCCCCCTGAGCCGTCTCTTCTCCAGTAAGAAAAGACCTAGCTCCTTCAGTCTGTTCTCATAGGGCAGGTTCTCCAGCCCTTTGAATCATCTCCTTTGGACCCTGTCCAGTCTGTTTGCATCTTTCTGGAATTGAGGAGACTAGAACTGGACACAGTACTCAGGTGCGGCCTGACAAGCACTGTGTAGAGTGGAATGATCCCCATCTTTTTCTCTGTAGTCACGCCTCTGCAGACGCAGCCCCAGGATCCCATTTACCGTTGTTGCTGCAGTCAGAGCACTGCTGACTCACGTTCAGCTTGTCCACCAGGACCTCAGGTCCCTTTCAGCAGAGCTGCTCCCCAGTCACACAGATCCTAGCCTGTACTGGGCTCTTTGGTTATTTCATCCCAGATGCAGGACCTTGCCTTTCCATTCATAAGAGTCTTGCTTGCCCACTCTTCCAGCCTCTCCAGATTTCTCCCCAAGGAGGCTCTCCTTCTGAGGTGTCCAGCTCACCACCATCAGCAAACCTGGTGAGGAGCTTTTTGATCCCATTGTCCAGATCCCTTATGAAGATGTGTGCGTGGGGCACAGCATCGATTCCATGGGGCACCCCGCTTGTGAAGGGTGCCAGCCAGACTGAAAACCATTGATGATCACTTGCTGAGCGCAACCTGTGAGCCAGTTCCCTACTGGTCTTTCATGCCACTCATTCCGGTCAGTGTCTTGGCGGTTTGTCCAGGAGAAGGCTGTGGGAAACAATGTCCAGCACTTGCTGAAGCCCATCTACTGCTCCTCTCGTGGGCAGAAGCGCTGCCTTGTTGTAGAAGGTGACCAGATCAGTCAGACGTGACTTGCCTCTGGTAAGTCTGTGCTGGCTTATCCCAATCACCTGCTTCATTTGGTTTCTAATACTTTTTAAGAGGATTGTTTTTTGTCTCCTCCATTTGGCATAAATGGCATCATCTCCCTTTTTGTTGCCTGGAGTTTGTTTTTTTGTTTCTTTTTTGTAAAATCCAGTAACTCTTGAGACATGATGAAATGAAAACAGTGTGTCTAAAATAGGCTTAAGTGAAACTCCCTCCAGAGCCTTAACTCAAAAAAGCTGGAAAAAAATTCGTTTGTACCTTCATTCTTGGGAGGAGGGTAAAGATTAATCTCTCCCAAAGACAGCAAACCTGGAGCAGAGAGAGATGCTCCCTCCTTGAGTAGTCCCCTCTGCTTGGCATCATTTTCACCCCTCTGCCCAGAAAGAAGAATCTTTATAGAGTGGTTTTGGGCATCCAGTATTTAGTGATAACCATATGGTCTGCCTTTCTTAGAGAGGAAATGCTTCAGAACAGTTACTTTTACCAGTTTTAGGCTTCTCAGTTTTCTTAGAAATAGTTGTTGATACAACTTTTTGTATAGCAAAAGGGTTCCAGTAGCCTTCTCTTCTTAGAGTATCCCCTATCCCCTTTTCTGACCAGGCTTTAAAACTAACACAATGTGCTGGGGTTTTACAGGAGGGGCTGCAGAAATGGCCCTGTAAGTAGTTGTGAAAAAGCTTAATGTGCTGAGTTTGTGTGATGGGGTTTTGGCAGCACGGAGGGGGCTGCTGGAAAGGGCCCCTCTAAGTATCTGTGAAAAGCTTCCCCAGCTCCAAAACCCGTGGACTGGCCTCTGGCCAGGTGAGACCCTCCCCTCCCCCTCAGGCCAGGGCCGAGTCAATCCCGAATGCCCTGGTTAAAAGGGACAAAGGGTCTGAGCTGAGGCTGGAAGCCACACTGGAGAGAGAGGGGAGGTGGGGGGCTGCCCCCCACGCTCCTGGGCGGTGCGCTGCCTACGCTGGGCCGCTGCTGGCCAAACTGGAGATGGCTGCAGCAGAGAGAGGGCTGAGACCCGAGAGAAACGGCCAGGCAGACACCCAGGACAGTGAAGAGGAACTGAGGAGGAGATGCCGGAGCTGGGATTCCCCTGCAGACCATGGAGAGATGGCAGCGGCCCCCCTGCCAAACCCTGGAGATAACTGTGGAGCAGAGACCCACCTGCAGCTCCTGGAGAGCCCCACGCTGGAGCAGATGCTCTGTGCCTGAAGGAGTCGTAGGGAGATGGTTCGCCGGTGAGCGTGCTGGAGTCTGACGATGAGGCAGAGAGGCATCTGAAGCCCATTGGAGGAACCCCATGCCAGCGCAGGTGGCAGCTCCCTCAGAAGCCGTGACTCTGTGGGGAAGAAGCCCGCGGTGGAGCAATCCAATGAGTAAGGATGGATCCTGTGGGAAGGACTCATGTTGGAGACGTCTGTGGACTGTCCTGTAGGAGGGGATCCATTGGCGCAGGGGAAAGAGAGTGTAAGGAGCCTTCCTCCTTTAAGAAAGGAGCGGCCAGACAATAACGTGTGATGAACTGACGTGCACCCCCACCCCTCCATTCCCTGTGCCCGGTGTCACTGGGGCTAGAGGCAGAGCGGGAAGAAGGGAGGGGTGGGAAAGGTGTTGTTTGTTTTTGAGATCCGGTTTTGTTCTTGTTATCCTCTCTGAATGAGCGTAAAGGAATTAGATGGATTTGTCCCCAGACGGAGCCTGTTGTGCACGGGGCCGTGGCCGGTTGGGTGGCTCCTCGCTGTCCTTGTCTCGCCCGCTAGCACACTTTGCTCCATTTCTCTCCTCTGCGCCTCACGGCGGGAGAGGCTGGGTGGGCGCCTGGTGGTGGCTGCGCTGCCGGCGGGGCTGACCCACGACACTCTGTAATAGTACGATAACAATGTGAATATCATGGATATCCTTACTAGACCTCAGTACGAGATACTCTGATGTCTGTCTTCGGCCTGGAAAATGCTTGTGTAGGCTGAAGGAAAGGAAGAGGTACTTTCATCCAGCCAAAAGTTGGTTTTGGGATAGCCGTTGGCCTCTGTTGTGAACGTACTGAATTGAGGCAGCAAGGTGCTTGCACACTTGTCCCCTTAATTTTCACCATGGTGATTCGTGGCTTTAAATCTGGACGTCATTTTATGGAAAATGGCGTTTTCAGCTCAGTGGTTTTGTGTTAGACCGATGGTGTTCGTACGAAAACGTCTTCCCGTGGAAACTCGCTGCCGGTACTAGTGGGCCTGAGTAAGTCTCCTGTGTGCTGAAAATCCCGTTTATCCATTGGGCTCAGCCTCTGTGCTGCCTGGCCGGTTGGAGCCAGCGATGTCCTGTGCTCCATCACAGCTTGGGTACGCGTTTGGGGCTGTCGTCGTTGTAGCCTTCCTGGGAAGGCACTTTGTGTTCCTTGTCTCTGGAATGCGCTTCATTTCTCCGGTAAACTATGGTGAAATGATTGCAGTGCCTTGGGGGAAGGAGAGGGATTGTTCTGCTGCTATGGATGGCGTTGAAGGCTCAATAATGGAAAGGCTTGTGCTAGAAACGACAGAGCCTCTCAGCTGTAAAGCCATCCCATCCTTTCGTTTTTGCCCTGCGCTGATCCGACGCCCGTTGATGGCCGCGGTCCGTGCTGGGGCTGCCTGTTCACCTATAGCTGTCCTGCTGGCAGTCGTGCAGCGCTCTGCTGCTGAAGTGGAGCTGTGTTCTTACCTAGAGCATTAATTACTCAGAGTGTTCGGTTCCACGCCATGATGAAAACGTAATGTTTTTTCCCAAATTCAAGACCTTTTTTTATAGTACTGCCTTTTGCTGTAGTGCCAGCGGTTCCGAGTCTGTGGCGTCAGCAAGTACAGCAGAGCTGCAGTGTCCCGGCGTTGTGGTTTGGTTTATAAGTGTGCTGATAATGGTCGTGGACACAACAGATGGTCTGGTGGACGTTTTCTTGTGAAAGAAATGTCTCTGTGCAGTTGGGAGGGGGGCACTGGCCTAGTCTGCGACTTAAAACTCTCTTGTCAGCACGATGGCATCTGTACAAAGCTTTTGGCGATGCAGATGCCGTTGAGCAACGTGTTATCTTACAGGGCTGTATGGTAGAGCTTCAGCATGAGGATGAGTACGTTTATCTAAAAGATGTGTGTGTGGTCTGTATATTAAAAGAAACATTTTTTTGTTCCTTGTCTCTCATTTCAGATGAAGCTGCCAGTGTTATTCAATTCGGTAAATCAGCCAAGCGATCGCCTGAGTCGACTCAAATTGGGCAGTATGGGAATGGCTTGAAATCGTAGGTATAACAAAAGCCAGCCTCCTGAGATTATGGAGGTTAGAGTGGAGATGGTAAATGTATTTTTTGCTGGAGGTGTCATCTTTTTTCCCAAGAAAAAAAAAAAAAGCAGATGAAATCTAAACAAAGATACCATGGTTTAGTATACGGAGCTCTGTGAACATCTGCTGTAGTTCCTGAGTGGCAGAGAAGTCTGTTCAAAGCTGATGACTGTGTCGTGGTTAGGCTGACCCTCCCACACAGCCGGTCACTCACCCTCCCTCACCCCAGGGATGAGGGAGAGAATTAAAGAAGAAACGGGAAACCCGTGGGTTGAGATAGAAACAATTTACTACAGATGATTAATACCAGGGTAGGTGCTCACCACCCCCTCGTATGCGAAGCCCGTCTCGTCCCGAAGCGCAATCCGGACGAACGCGAAGGCCCCAAAATAGAGAGGGGCAGAGAGAGAGAGAGGTACTCCGAGAGTGGGGAGTGCTGGGAGAGAGAGAAAAGGAAAGAAAAACAATAGAGCAAAAGAGCCAAAGCGCAAAAGCCCGTCTGTCCAGCTGCCCCTCACTTTTATACTGGGCATGACGCTGCATGATATGGAATACTGATTGGCCGTTTGGCCTCAGTCTTAAGTTCCACCACAAATCACAAGGGGAATCGTGTCCCCCTTGTCCCACCGTGCCTCTGCACTCCGGCACACTGAAAAGCCCTTGGAGTCTCACGTCCAACCACAAACATCAGCTTGCTATCAGCATTCTTCTCAGAGCGAGCCTCTGAGTGAAACCAAAACACCGGAGCTCTGCTGGCTGCTAAAAAGAAGAGCTGACTCTTGTCCCAGCTGAAACCAGGACACAGTGTTTTGCGTTTATGTTTGCATGAGGCAGAGCTGGGAAGAAAAAAAAAAAAGGAAAGAAAAAGAGCAGGAAACAAAACCTTAATATGCCTGTGGCAGACAGGTGGTAAAATGGAGTAAAATAGTGCTGCAGCTTCTCGCTGGGAAAGTTTCTGATGCAAGTCAGATGGACTTAGACCTTTTCTTTTTTTAGTGAATCAAACAAATGCATGGAGAAGAACGAGAATGATGGAAGGAATGAGAGGAGTGAGATTAAGTTGGCAGAGGAACAGGGGCAGGAAGGAAATCTTACTGGTTGGAGGGGATTTGCTAGAAAAGATAAAGGTTTTGCTGCAGTGAACTAATGCCTTGGGAAAGTTAGAGGGCTTTGTGGCTTACTCTGCTCAGCTGCTCTGCTTATGCTGTTCCATGTGGCTTCATTATTTATGTGCATCCTTCTGTGGGAAATCTTGTGGGACTAATCTGAGAAAAAGAAAAAAGGGGATTTAAGGGATGTTGAGATGCTATTAATCCAGCTGCAGTGCAGGGACAGATCCCAGATGCTGCCTGTGCACTTCCAAGACAGATGTCTGTCCTGTTCTTAAACTTGAGCAAGAGACATGCCATATTGCAGCTGAGAACTGCCGACTGAAATCTAAAATGCAAAAGGTGAGCTGTGGTATGGCCTTAAGCCCGTCCTAAGAGAACTGAACTGACAGGAAACTCATTCTCTTTGAGACTATGTTAATTTTTTTCCCTGTTTAGGGTTTTTGGACAAATTGGGTGAGTGAGGGAGAAGAGGGGGGGGAAGGCATTATTAGGGATAGGAGAGGTGGGGAGGAGGGTATGGGACTGTCCCTTTTCATGACAACTGGCTGCTCAGTTGCATTCACTGAAGTGTCAGGGTGTCTGCGGGTTAGACATTAGGGAATAAATTCTCTGTCTCCCAGAAACTTGTCTGCTGCTGTTCATTCTGTGTACAGCCAAAATGAAGCGTGTGTTCGCTTTCTCACTTAATTTCTGCCTCACATAATTTGAAGGTTTTGTCACATCTCACCTTAGTAATCTTTCTTGATTTGAAAAAAAAATATATATTTTTTTAAACTTTCTGCATAGCGTGAGCCTGGAACGCCACGCTGTACTTCTGCACCTTTAATTGTGACTAGTGTTAAATGTTCAAATGTTATGAAAATGTCCAGAGTGAGATGCCTTTTGAAGGAATGAGACGTTTGAAGAGAAATGATAGCTGCTGTTTAAGCTCTTTTTCTGCCTCACCTGTTTTTGGCATCTCATAATTGAAACATGATGGGAGGAAAACTCAGTAATGCGGTCTGCTTTCTAGAGAGTGTTGTGCATCAGCCTGAAATCTCTCTCCAGGGGTTCCATGCGGATTGGGAAGGATTTTATCCTGTTCACAAAGAAAGACAACCCATGACTTGCCTCCTCTTGTCACGGACGTTCCATTGAGGAAGAAGGCATCGATGAGGTTGGCATGTACTTTGTGGTAGTGCAGTAGTGTGGTGCATGCTGTCTGGTCTGAACTTCCCGGCTCTCACAGCAGGAGAGGCTCTGTCAGTGTTGGGTGCCACTCTGGTTGGATCAGTGTATGGTTTTCTCGTGGTGATACACTTGTAGCAGTTCTGCAAAGTCATCAAAAATTTTTTCCTTTGGTTTTCGGTCTGTATCAGAGGTCTCTCTAAGCTACTGCACATTTGAGGGGCTTGTTCCAATCACTTAAGTTGCTTATGCTGAGTTCAGGACATGCCCAGACTTCTTTCATTTTCATTTCCCCACAAAATTTTAGTTTGAGATGTATTTAAATTTATTACTCTGATTTGATTTCCTGTAGAGATTTAAAGGTGTGATTGGAGTTGCTACCTTCAGGTTATAAACTCCAGACATGTCTCCTCTTTCGGATTTTTTTTTTTAATTAAAAAACCCAGTGTGTTTCTAGTTATCGAAAACTTGCATATCTTTGTAGATAATCAGCATTGTCCTGTGTCCAGACTCTTAACATGGAAGTATTTTTGTGCTCAAGCACAAGTATTTTCCAGGCAAGGCTGATATGAAAACTTTTAAATTTGTTGCTGGGATAGTAAGTAAGAAAGCATTTTCCCTGTGATAGTGGGGGGAGTGCTACAAAGAGGCTGTTGAGGGAGCAGCGCTTGCAAGCAGCCAGCTGATGGCTGAAGCAAGTTGGGAACAGTGATGTAGTTCCCACAGTACCTCTGGAGCCAGACATTTTGGCTTGACCTCAATTCTAAAGTGACAACAGGATTTGCTGTCCTTAATAGGCAACTGCAGTCTATAATTCTACTTGTGTTTTGTTGTAAGCAAACAGAAAACACCAATAACCTTGCTAGAATCCTATAAAAATAATAGAGCGAGATCAGGATAAATATGAGTGAAGAATATTTGAGTTTAAGAGAGAAGTTAAGGACTGAGATTGACAATTTTAAGAAGCAAATTTGGATGTGTTTTTAGTATTATGAAAGTTGTTACAAGAGGAGAGGAAAAAAGACATTGAGTGTGTGATTAGCCAGTACCATACAGGTGACTTGGGAACGGTTCGGTCTAAGATTAGGTGTTGTAGGAAGGCAACTCAGAGCCTGGCAAAGAGAGGGGTCTTCGAGCACTTGGCAGACATGCAAACCACTGAAAAGCTCTTGCAGTGACGTAGGGGGCTGTCGGAAGGGGTGAGTCGCTCAGCTGTCATCTGCAGAAGGGGCTGGCTGGAGTAGGTGGGCCTGAGTTGCTCTTGGTGTGATTGCGATTTGCAGGTCATCGTTCCTCTGCCCACCTGGAATGCCCGAAGCTGGGAGCCTGTGACTGACAACATGGAGAAGTTTGCTATTGAGACAGAGCTAATTTACAAGTATTCCCCTTTCAAATCAGAACAGGAAGTGATGGAGCAGTTTAGTAAGATCTGTGGTGAGAAAGGTACGTATGGACAGTGCTGGTCACGGCAAGGTATTTGGGGTTCGGCTGGGATTCACCTGATCACCTTGTTACTTGCTCAGGTACGCTGGTGATCATCTTTAACCTCAAACTAATGGATAACGGAGAGCCAGAGCTGGATGTGACTTCTGACCCCCGAGACATTCAGATGGCAGAAACGCCCCCAGAGGGAACGTGAGTGTGACGGGTGTTACAGGCCCTTAGCTCTGATGGGATTATGTGTAGGGTTTGGCTGTATGCTGTGTGCCTCTGTTTCTAAAAGCTTATCTTTCTGTGGGAATTGGAGAATTTAGAAGATGTTTAGTTTGTTCTTCAGCAGTTTGGAGTTCATGCGTGTACATGGCCCACGCGTGTTATGGTGGTGTGTTTGGTGTGAATGCCTGCATTGGCTCGTCTCAGCTTGGTCATGGCCGACTGGATGCCCTTTAGGCACCTTAAACAAAGGAGCCCTAAGCTATAGGTTTAACTTTCTACACTCATCAAAGATGTTTTCATCAGAATAACAGCTGGTTGTGAGTCTGTGCTGCTCTCGAACTGATGTTCAGTTTTGTGATTGAACGAACCCCGGGAAAACGCGAGGCGCTGCGCAGGTCAGCCTCCACCAGCGAATGGTGTGGTTGCGAGTGCAGGTGGGTTGCATCATCTTTCTGGGAACAGGGGCAGCTCCTGGGCTTCCCTGCAGGGGAGGAAGAAGGATGTGCTCAGAGGGCAGCTGGAGGAGCGGAGGACCCTGTTCCGGGAAAGCCAAGTGTGTGCTGAGTTGTCGACTTGTAGCCTGAAAAGGAAAAACTGAGCTGAGCCGAACCAAACGCTTGTTTAATCCCGGAGCTCCATGGGCACAACTAGGAAGCTTTACCTTTTTTGAGATTACACACTTCTTCCCTGAAGTGCCTGAACTTCCCATAGACAGAGTTTCAAAGGCTGGAAACCTAACTATTTCTGTATGTATTAGCTTGCTGCTGAGTACACAGGTGCACCAAACTCCTTGGGGACCTCCAGGGATCCAATATGCTGCTCAGCCTCTTTAATGCCTGCTGGTGAGCTTTCATGATTACCACTGATCGCTGGGAGGAGCTTCTTCCTTCTGACCTTGTGTGATCCCGTTTCTGTGTGGTCAGAGTGGTTTCTGTTGGAGCATGCTCCTGGCTAACTGAAGGCTAAGAGAGCACACTGGCAAGTAGGGCACGTGCTCAGTGTTCAGTGGTCCAGTTTATAGGTTTGACCTTGATTATCCAGCTGTATTCAAAACGGCCTTTTCAAGCTACAGTAAAATGTGCGTCCGTGTTTTGTAACAGTATTTAAAATGTACAGCTCAATAGAGAATCTCAGTAGAAAAAAGTTTAAAAGGAAAGCCTCCCTTAACGTAGCTGTGTGGTAATTAAAGTAGTGTCTGTGTTTAGCCCGTATCTGGGGCTAAACAGTATCCAGCTGTTCTGTTACCCAGTGACCCCTCCCCACTCGAGAAGGGGAATCAGGGAGAAGGAAGAAGGACCCATGGGTTGAGATAAGAACTATTTAATAATTGAAATAAAATTAAATTAATAATAATATATACAGATGAGTGATGTATGGTGCAGTTGCTCACCACCTGCTGACCAGTGTCCAGCCCATTCCCAGCTAGTGATCCTAGAGCAGGAAAAGCCTGAAACCCCAGTCCCGAGGGGGAGAGAGAGAGTAGGCCTTGGGGGCAGAATGGCAGGTAAGACCCTCGGGGGCAGCAACCATTGAGAGAGAGAGAGGCCGTCCCCAGCAAACTTCCTGATTCATAGTGAGCGTGACATTACATGGTACGGAATGCCCCTGTGCCAGTTTAGGTGTCAGTCGCCCTGGCCACGCTCCCCCCAGGTTCCTGGACATCCGGTCGCTAGCAAAGGCAAGGTGAAAAGTCCTTGACCACTACGTAGCCAGCGAACCACGGCTGCCTACAAACTGAACCCCAGTGCCTTATCAGCTTTGTTCTGACCGAATTGGGGCTGCAGCCTTCTTAAAAACGCGGCTTGCTTTAGAAATGCAGCTTTTCTGAACAGAAAACTGATTCTATGATGCTATCCCAGCAAAACCAGGACAAATAGGCCTTTTTTTTAACCTAGCTTTCTTGCTGAAGGTGGTCTCTTTGGCATGTTTTGAGGTAGATGGCTGTGAGCTGAGATGGTAACGGTTGCACTTGCATGAGGTGTGAATCCTGCCATAGGTGGCTTAAAATACATCAAAGGTGGTGCAGAGCAGCATGGGGAGGTGCTTCTGCTGGTCACTTGGCTCCTGGGTGGTAGTGTATTGGTAAATGAGAATCTTACTGGTTTTGTCCCTGAGAAACTGGTTTGGATAGAGGAGGAGGCTCTGTGACAGTAGGATGTCATGGCTTTTCTTAATTGGAGGGGAATGAAGGGGAGAAAACTGTGAAGGAGAGAAGTGGAATGCAGACTGAAAGAGACTCCAAGATGAGCGCTCTGGCTGAAGAGACGCTGATTACTCAGGGAGTGAATCGATGGCGTCATCTTTGGGCTACCTGGGTCAGACTGGGAGAATGTCTGCTGGTGGTCCTACCAGGAAAAGCTGATGAAAGTGCTCAGTGTCTGTAAGCACCCCTCTCTTGCAGAAAGCCTGAGCGCCGCTCCTTCCGTGCCTATGCTGCCGTGCTTTATATCGATCCCAGAATGAGGATCTTCATCAACGGACACAAAGTGCAAACCAAACGACTTTCGTGCTGCCTGTACAAGCCAAGGTAAGGTTGGGACCCAGAGTCTGCAGACACGCGGGACCTTTTGGAGTTTCCTTACAGAAAAGGCTTAGCATTTTGCTCTCCAGGTGTATCCTGCATAATTCCGTGTTAAAACCACGGGAACAGTTTGTAAGAGGAGGGGGTGTGGTGTTGACATAATGGAGAACGAGGCAGATAGCGGCAGATCTGACGCCTTTGAAAACTGCGTGAGTAATTTGTGCGATTTGGCTCCCTTTCAGAGCAAACAAAGAAATGACGATACTGGTTGTTCAAGTGCCATATCCATACAAAACTTGGGTCACCTTTTTTAAGTAGGACAAGGAAATACAGACGATGGGTGTTAGAATTATTACTGAAAAGAAACTTGACTGAGCACTTTGAAACGGTTGCTTTGAAAATTAACTTTTATATGTAGCTAATCTGAGTTTGAAAAGAGATTGGGAAGTCCCTTTTCCTGTCTTCCTTTTAAATTCCCTTAAACAAAAAATCTGGAAGCGAGCTGTGTGCTGCCAGTTGGCTTAACAGGAACTGGAAAAGGTTATGATGGGAGAGGAGAGGAAAACGTGTATTTAAGTCTGCCTGAGACAATAATGTTCTTCTGTCCCTGGGAGCACACAGGCTGCATTCTAGATACCGTAACATGATGTGTCGTATTAAAATAGTAGTAATTGTGTAGAGTATCTGCAGTGGGCTTAGTTCAACGTTTCGGTTGCAGTAGGGGTTCAGTAGAACAGCCCTGCTGTCAGCCCGTCAGGTACTTCTGCTAACGGCGATCTGATGTCGAGCTGCCGAGTGCTGCCCTGTGAGCCCAGCTGGTTTTGACTTGCAGCATGGTCTGTCTGTCTGTCAAGCTCGTGCTTCCCCAGCTTCTTAAATGGAAACGTGTGAAATGGTGTCAGAAACTTGACCGACGCCAAGGGATGTTGCATCCTCTGCTCCCCGCTTGTGGAGCAAGCCGGCTGTTTCGTTGTAGAAGGCAGTCAGCAGGTGCTTGCTCGCCACCGTAAATCCTGATACGCTGGGTGGAGAATCCCTGAATTCTGACTGCATTTTGCCTACATGTGAGTGCCATGTGCTGCTTCCTCTTGTGCTGCAGTCCAGCTAAAGCACTATGGAAAGAAAGCAGAGGAGGGCACAGGTTTTTATCTCATCAGAGACCAGCTACTTGCGAGACTCAGACAGATGCCATTTCTATGGGATGGTGCTAGCATTGTCATGAGAATTTAGTGTGGACCAGGCTACCCCAGATGTTCATCTGCCTCAGAATCTCCTTTTCCAAGTCATCAGTAGTCAATGTCTGGGGAGGAATAATATGAGAATCTTGTTGTATATCATAGGACTGTTTTCTGTTGAAAAGAAAATTGGTTTTAGACAACTTAGCAGCTCTTCTGGGTCCCTACCACCTGTTCTGTATCTATTTTTCATTTTTTCTGGGGAATTGTTGCAGCCGTAGAAGGGGAAATTCAAATTGTAACTGCTCAGCAATGGTGATTTGTGACCAGGGAATGATGTGGCATGGAGGGCAAGAAGGCCCAACCACAGAATGGGTTACACTGGCTGATGAGATAAGAAATGCTGTGGTGTTGTCTCATAACAGTGGTGTAATGCCAAGTGCTCAGGGGCCAGTTACGGTAAACAGAGCTGCTGCTGAGGGATGAACCCGGTGCTGGGTTTAGGTGCCCCATGCTGATGCTTACGGGATCAGTGCTGGTGCAGCTGTATCTAATAAATCGTAAAATCACACAGAATCACAGAATGTCAGGGATTGGAAGGGACCTCAAAGGATCATCTAGTCCAATCCCCCTGCCGGAGCAGGACCACCTACATCAGATCACACAAGAACATATCCAGGCGGGTTTGGAACATCTCCACAGAAGGAGACTCCACAATGTCTCTGGGCAGCCTGTTCCAGTGTTCTGCTATCCTTACTGGGAAGAAGTTCTTCCTCATGTTTAAGCGGAACCTCCTATGTTCCAGCTTATATCCATTTCCCCTTGTTGTGTCATTGGATGCCAGTGAGAAGAGCCTGGCTCCATCCTCATGACAGTCACCCTTTCCATATTTATAAACATTAATGAGGTCTCCCCTCAGTCTCCTCCAAGCTAAAGAGACCCAGCTCCCTCAGCCTTTCCTCATCAGGGAGATGCTCCACTCCCTTAATCATCTTTGTGGCCCTGCGCTGGACTCTCTCCAGCAGTTCCTTGTCCTTGAACTGAGGGGCCCAGAACTGGACACAATATTCCAGATGCGGCCTCACCAGGGCAGAGTAGAGGGGGAGGAGAACCTCTCTCGACCTACTAACCACACCCCTTCTAATACACCCCAGGATGCCACTGGCCTTCTTGGCCACAAGGGCACATTGCTGGCTCATGGTCATCCTGCTGTCCACCAGGACCCCCAGGTCCCTTTCCCCTGTGCTGTTCCCCAGCAGTTCAGTCCCCAACTTGTACTGGTACATGGGGTTGTTCTTACCCAGATGCAAGACTCTACACTTGCCCTTGTTGTATTTCATTAAATTTCTCCCCGCCCAACTCTCCAGCCTGCGCAGGTCTCTCTGAATGGCAGCACAGCCTTCTGGTGTGTCAGCCACTCTTCCCAGTTTAGTGTCATCAGCAAACTTGCTGACCATGCACTCTATTCCCTCATCCAAATCATCAATGAATATGTTGAACAATACAGGTCCCAGTACTGACCCTTGAGGGACTCCACTGGATACAGGCCTCCAACTGGACTCTGTCCCATTGACCGCTACTCTCTGGCTTCTATCCTTCAGCCAGTTCACAATCCACCTCGCTATCTGATCATCCAGACCACACTTCCTCAGGTGTTCCAGGTGGGGTCTCTCAGGAGAGCAGAGCAGAGGGGCAGAATCACTTCCCTCAACCTGCTGCCCACGCTGCTTTGGATGCAGCCCAGGACACGGTTGGCTTTCTGAGCTGCAAATGCACATTGCCAGCTCATGGTGAGCTTCTCATCCACCAACACCCCCAAGTCCTTCTCCTCAGGGCTGCTCTCAATCCATTCTCCTCCCAGCCTGTACTTGTGCTTGAGGTTGCCCCAACTCACACGCAGGACCTTGCACTTGGCCTTGTTGAACTTAGCAAACTTGCTGAGGGTGCATGCCATCCCATTGTCCACATCACTGATAAAGATGTTAAACAGCACCGGCCCCAGTACCTGCCGCTCAGAATACCAGTCTGCTTTTGCCACATCTTTGCAGACTCCTTGTAGAACGGCGTATGGTGGGAGGCCAGTAAAAATTCCCCAGCACTACAGATGTTGTCATTTAAAATCCCCACTCCTGCAGCAAAGTAGTAAAGACTGTGCAAACAAGGCCTTCCTGTAGAGCCCAGTGTAGATCTTGGACTTGGGGCAATTATCATAGCCTTACCGGGTCTTTCTGGAGAGAGTCTCCACTGCTTCCTTCTGGTCTCAGGGTCCTGACGCCAGGTTTGGGCTCCAGAAGCTGCGTGGCCATCAGGACGAGCCATCAAAGCCTTTATCGTGGGTTCTGAGAGCCAGCACAGCCCCTGGGGTAGGTGCCTACCCCGTGCTTGGGACAGGTTGTCAAAATTCAGTCTTTTGTTCTTAGACACCTGAGCAGAGCTTAGTCTGCCCTCAGCCACTCTTTCCTGAGGGAAAACCAGTAAATCAGACCATTCTGAGAGGGGGGTTACTCTGCTTTTACAGCTGTAGGTGATTTTTTTTCTTTTTTTTCTCCTTGAACTTGCTGAAAAGATTATGCTTTGGAATTGCTTTGCTTATGGATTTTTCCCTTTAGAGTTGGAGCCAGAGCTCGTGAATCCCCATTTAGGTGCTGGGCTTTGAGTACTCTGCAGGTCACTGCTCCTCCCCGGCACCTGTGTAGGGGCTCTGATCCGTATGGCAGCGCACAGGGGAAGTGTGGGACCACGAAGGTGTTCCTTTAGAGAACACAGCTGATGCGGCAGCGATGCTCAGCTCTTTAGCATGACTGGTTTTTGCAGAGCCTCAGTAGCCTAGGCCAGGTGACTGCTGAACTTTCCTGGTCCAGCAAAGGGATGGGTGACAGGCAGGGAAGGTTCTCCTGTCGTACAGCCCAAGTAGACAGTGTGCTGTGTGTAGTATGTGCTCGAGGGCTCTTTGCCAGTCTTTGGGGAAGTGTCGTGATGCCTGAGCCTCAACAGGTGTTACTTTATTCATATCCTGCTGATAAAGGCCAGGGAACGGTGCAGTAAGGGAACGCCATCCATCCGTCAGTATGGAGATACCTCTGTCCATCCATGTCATTGGTTTTATACGAAGGTCTGTTCCTGGCATGCAAAGGGCACGTCATTCCCTGATGGTCAGCTGACAAAAGGCTCCTGATTGCGGTCTTTTTACATGCTTCTCGGTGAGCTTTGGGCCAGATGTCTCTGTCTGAAGTGATGCTTTCGTGCCTTAGTTGGGCATTGGTAGGTTTGGCCATCAGCTTCTCTCTTTGCCCTCGGGTCTGCTTTCAGGGTCTGCTCAGGAGGATTGCCTTCAGGAGGTGGTGGCTCTGCTCCTGCAGTAGGGCTGTAGGTCAGATTGCCTTCACCTCTGAAGGAAAAGCTTGTGCAGTGGCTTGTCTGCAGGCTAGTGGGTCAGTGTTCCAGACCAAAGAAGGGAAATCTGTCCTGGGCTTTAAGGTATTTAAGTGCCTTTACTGAAAATTGAGGATTTGCTGCCATTGCACTGCTCTTTGTCAGGAATAACAGCTCGTCTCCTGAGCGGGGCACTACTTTCTCTTTTGTCCTCTGCCTTTTCTGGAAGCCATGTTTTTGTGGGTAGAGGCTTCTCCGTACCTTTCTGGAGCCTGTAAAGTCCTGGTGGCTGAGGCAGGCTGTGTTTGTGCAGATCCTTCGCCAGTGTTCGCAGGCATGATACCACGGCAGCAGCCTCCTGGGAATGGCTGGTGTTTCTTGGAGGATTGCTTCCGTCTGGTCCCTCCCACAGCAACTGCTTGGGCTCGTTAAGCAGCACGGGCCGTGCAGATAGAAGCAGCCAGGCCATGTGCAAGGTGCCCCTTCACAAGGGCGCTCCGAGGCAGTCGTAATGAACATCTGGAAGCTGGGAGAGAGTTTTACTATTGTGTCCTGCAGACTTTTTGTCTGTCTGACCTGTTTCCGTTCACCTTTACTGGAGAGGCTTTCCTGGCTGAGACTGGAGTCATTTAGTGTTGGAAAAGAAAGTGAAGCAGCAGGGTGGGCATGGTGATGGCTCACGGTGCCTATCTGGGACACCCTGCAGTTGCTTGCACTGCACCCTGTTGCAAAGGAGGTGCTGCCTGTAAGGTCCCCATCGTGTACTGCCCTGCCTCAGGAGCTCGGCATGTTGAGATAGTTCAGCTTCACCCTGCTTCTCTTTTTTTTTTCTTTTTTTTTTCCCCCCTCAGGAAAGTCAGGTGGGATGTGGATGAGGTAATTTAATTATGCCAACATGTTGAAAGCAGTCTGGTTTTCAGAATGTGTTCTGTCTCTTGGCCCCAGGTAGCTTTAATCACCCTTAAGTAAATTTGAGGAGACAGCCCCACCAAAAACCTGACTCTGCATCTCCTAACATGGTTATTGGGTGACTTGTGGAAGAGTTAGCACCTGCCTGCTTTTTCCCAGTGAGGAGATCCTTATGAATAGCAGAAAATGAGTTTAGTAAATGCAGAAATGTATTGAAGTGGACTGTGCTTTTTAGTGTGAATTTTCTGGATTTGGGAACAAGAGATTTCTGTTGGTGAGACTATTTCTGACATCGGTATCGACATCCGTGTGTGCTTGCCCAGAGAAATAAAGCTAAATGAAATTTTCCATCAGTGCAAGGTAATCTATCAGGATCCATGAGAAATGATCTGCCATCTGGGGGAATCTTGTCTCTCGTTGGGATCTAAACGTGGTCCCTCCTGCATTAATGAGTTGGTCAGTCAGGCCTTCGGTTGTTAGGTGTTTCTGCCTCTCTCTGTAAAAACAGCGTTTCTAGTGGCTTTGGCTGAATGCTGGAGAGGCTTATTTTTTTCATAAAAAGTTATTTGAGATGGGATTTTCCTCTTGATACCTCCAAAACCTTGTGTCTTAAGGCAGTTTGAGTTCCTGCAGGCTCTGATAATCCTTCTTGGTGTCATCTCCTCTTCCCCAATTGCGTGCCTTTGCACAGACACGATGCATTCTCAAGAGCTTCTGCCTCTTGTACATGCTTGCCTCTTTCCCTCTGCAGTAGGCAGTCACGCTGTCGTCTGCCTTTGCTGTGCTGTGATTCAGGGAAGGTGAAACGAGCCACTGCAGCTCCAGCACTTTGCAAGGTCGTGAGTCAGACGTGCAGCGTACAGAAATGTCCTGGAACTTGGAGCTCCATTCAGGGAGCTGCTCTGCCACTTAGAGGCTTTGAGCTAGCCCTGCGTGGAGCCTGCGTGGTCAGACCGCGCTTGTGCACAGCTGTTGGCGGGAGAAAGGAAGGATTATTTATCCGTAGTGGGAGGTTTGGTTTTTGAGAAGCTTTCCATGTGTATGTTAACACCTCCTTTCTGCTTCTGAAGAATTTACTCCTCTGAACCTTGGGATTTCCTCCAAGAATATGGGTGTATTTCGCCCCCACCAGCTAAAGCAGAAGGGGATAGTGTGGTTGCATCTGCTACTAAAGCATCTGTGACTTAAGTTTTTGCCTAACCGCGTCCAAAAATGCCCAGTTCCTGATATGTAGACCTCCTCCTCCATTTGTTGAATCTATTGAGAAGAGTAGAGTACATGTAGAGACCTTATTCTCACATACAGTGATGAAATCTTGGTTTGACCTTGCTGCTGAGTTTGCTGATTAATAAGTTTTGATCACTGCAGGATGTACAAATATACTTCAAACCGTTTCAAGACCCGTGCAGAGCAAGAGGTGAAGAAAGCAGAGCACATGGCAAAGATAGGTGAGTCTTCGCGGTGCACATGCATCCTGCTTTGCTGTAGCACAGAAAGAACTGAAAGAGGCTGCCTTGCTGGATATGGCCTGAAATTGCTTGCTTCTGTGATCATTGTGGTTGCTCAGGAAATTAGTTATTACGGCGACTGTGGATGACCCAGACTTACTTCCATGCAATGGAAGCAATGTACATTGTTCCCTAAGACCGCTTCTTCTGGGGAATACGTGTACAGAGTAACCCTTAGAGTCACAGCTGTCTGCTGTTGCTCCATCTGAGGCCTGGCTAAGCTGTTACCCTGCACCTCTGCTCTCACTTTTTGCATATCTTTAGCTTTTGGTACTGTTCTCCTTCTGCTCCTTCCCTGTTGAGGCAATTGTTCAAAAAATAGATATTTATTCTGTCACTTGATGTAAAGTGATTGATCTGGGTGTACA
This sequence comes from Tauraco erythrolophus, assembly GCF_009769465.1. Lineage (NCBI taxonomy): Eukaryota > Metazoa > Chordata > Aves > Musophagiformes > Musophagidae > Tauraco > Tauraco erythrolophus. The sequence goes on from NC_141483.1 coordinate 274,920, forward strand.
AGAGAGTCCTGGTTTGTTTCTTGGGAATTTTTTCCCCTTCTGGGCATACCTTTTCTCCATCTAGTCTTCCCTCCCTGCTAAGTCCTGTAAGTCCTCAGGAGAAACCCAATTTGACATTATTGGGTATTCAGCAAAGGGAAATGACATAAGCATATAAATGTGGCATATAACTTCATTAAATTTGCACAAATTTAACATACAAAGTAGTCTCGCTTACCCCCCTGATGGGAAAATGCTGTAGTGAAGGAGGAATCTGGGAAGTTGTAAGACATATTGACCTTTATTTTCTGGTGGGTTTCATAAGTCCACTTCGTAAATCAGAGGCTTGTGTCCTCTCTCCCTGTGTAGGAGCTGCTCTAGGCACGTGTCCGTGCATGGGTCAGATGCACCAGTGACGGTGCCACGTTCAGCCTGTGCAGAGTCATTAAGGGCGGCGTGTTTTTGATCCTGTCCAAAGCAAAGCAGCAAAATGAAAGTGTGTAAATTTCTGTGTTCTCTGTTCCTCCTTTATGAAGTGCAACCTAAGAAGATAGACTTGAAACTATGGAGTTTAAGCAGATTTTGTCCTGTGCCTCAATCCTCGTAGATGAGTTTATTTGTCAGATTGAGTCCTATAGCCAAAGCAGGTGTTCAACACACACTGGCATTGCCTTCAAGAAGGTGCAAATCACATGATTTAGAGAGGCTTCTTTCTTGCAGCAGTCCATGAGGCCTTCATGATGTTTAAAAAGTGAGCTTTAGTGCCTTGACGTTGAAGAATGCTGCTGCTGGGTGTCCCAGTGCTAAGAACAGATACCATTGGCACGGAAACATAAACTCCTTTTCATCACCAAAGCTAGCCCACTGCCTCTGGTGATGAAGTAGGTGCTGAGCAAAGGGCTTTGAACACGGTGGTGAAAACTCGCAGCAGACCTCAGACTTTTGTGCAAGATTTGATCACGTGAAGCCTCCAGGACTAGAACATTCTTGTAGCATTAACCTCAGCTTCAATGTCATAGATCCCATCTCTTTGCTTCTGGGAAAATGAATTTAATCTGTAACAACCAATTTCTCTTGTTCTGCTGTTGATAGAAAAAATTGGTTTCTCATTATCTCCAACATACGTTTTCTCTTGAGGGCACACACTGCTCTTCGGAGGGATCTTCACTGGGGAATGATTTGCAGCTTTCTCTTTCAAAACTAGGGATGCGTCGTTGTGGTGGGTTGACCCTGACTGGGTGCCGGGTGCCCACCAAAGCCGCTCTATCGCTGCCCCTCCGCAACTGGACAGAGGAGTGAAAGTGTATCGAGGTCAGGACAGGGAGAGATCACTCAGCAGTTACTGCCACGGGCAAGACAGTCTCACCTTGGGGAAATCAGTTTAATTTATTACCAGTCAAATCAGAGTAGGATAATGAGAAATAAAGCCAGATCTTAAAAACACCTTTCCCCCACTGCTTCTTTCTTACTGGCTCAACTTTACTCCCAAATTCTTGACCTTCTCCCGCTCAGTGGCGCAGCAGTTGGGAAATGAGGTCAGTTCATCCCATGGTGTTTCTGCTGCACCTTCCTCCTCAGAGGAAGGACTCCTCACTCTTTCCCTGCTCCAGCATGGGGTCCCTCCCACAGGAGACAGTCCTCCACAAACTTCTCTGACGTGAGTCCTTCCCATACACTACAGTTCCTCATTAACTGCTCCAGGGTGGGTCCCTTCCACAGGGTGCTGTCCTTCAGGAAACAGGCTGCTCCAGTGCGGGTGTCCCACAGGGTCACAAGTCCTGCCAGCAAACCTGCTCCAGTGTGGGCTCCTCTTTCCATAGGTCAACAGATCCTGCCAGGAGCCTGCTCTAGCACAGGCTTCCCATGGGGTCACAGCCTCCTTTGGGCATCAACCTGCTCCAGCGTGGCGTCCTCCATGGGCTGCAAGTAGATATCTGCTCCACCATGGACCTCCGTGAGCTGCAGGGGGACAGCCTGCCTCACCATGGTCTTCACCATGGGCTGCATGGAAATCTCTGCTCTGGTGCTTGGAGCACCTCCTCCCTCCCCTTCCTCACTGACCATGGTGTCTGCAGGGCTGTTTCTCTCACACATTCTCACTCCTCTCTCTGGCTGCAGTTGCTGTTGCACAGGTGGTTTCTTCCCTTCTTCAGTACATTATCACAGAGATGCTACCACCGTCACTGATGGGCTTGGCCTTGGCCAGCAGCGGGACCATCTTGGAGCCAGCTGGCATTGGCTCTGCCAGACATAGGGGCAGCTTCCAGCAGCTCCTCACAGAAGCCACCCCTGTAGCCCCCCCGCTACCAAAACCTTGCCACACAAGCCCAATAGAGGTGTGAGGAACTGTGGGTCTCAGCTGAGCCAGCCGCAGTTTCGTTACGCCGTGGCTGCCTGCCAGGGATGGCTTGGAATCCGTCACACTGTAGAACTCTGCTGAGGGATTGATGAGTCTCTGGAAGCAGCTTATGAGCTTGTTGAACCAAAATTTACCATAACCAAAACATAGCTGTAGGAGGGGAAAAAAAGAAAAAAATAAAGTCGTATGGGCAGCTGTGACTATTGGTGACCGTGGTGGGGTTTTGGTAGCAGGAGAGGGGCTACAGGGATAGCCCCAGTAAGGAGCTGTGAGAAGCTTCCCTGGCTCCAAAAGTCGTCAGACGTGCCTCTGGCCTGGCTGGACCAGCCTCTGGCTGGGGCCGAGTCCATCAGCACCTCTGTGAATAACATATTTAAGAAGGGGACGAAGAGACCCCCGGCAATGCAGGACTGCGGTGAAGAGAGGAGTGGGGGGGGGGGGCTGGACCTTGCTCCGGCCACTTGGCTGGGGGTGGCTGCGGCGGTGCGGCTCGGAGCGCTCGGAAGTGCCTTCGTGGGGCCAGTTGGGCCCAGTGCCGCTGCAGCAGAGAGGGCCAAGGTCCGAGAGAAATGGCCACGCAGACACCAAGGACAGTGTCTGTGCAGGGAAGATGGAGCGGGAGGAGGTGTGCCGGAGCTGAGATTCCGCTGCAGCCCCTGGAGAGACAGCAGGCTGTCTCCCTGCAGCCCACGGAGATTATTGATGGAGCAGAGATCTGCTCCCAGCCCGTGGAGGACCCCATGCCGGAGCAGAGATGCCTGTGCCCGAAGGAGTTCGTAGCGGATTGTCTCTGTGGGAAAGGGCCCCACACAGCTGGAGATTACCAGTGGAGCAGCCGTGCATCTGCAGTCTGTGGCAGACCCCACACTGGCATGGGTGGCTGCCTTGAGAAGCCATGACTGTGCAAAAAGCCCGTGCTGGAAGAGTCTGAATCCAGGGAATAGATTCCATGGGAAGGAGTCATGTTGGAAAAGTTTGTGGAAAGCTGCCTCCCATGAGAAGGGACCCCACGCTGGAGCAGGGAAAGAGTGTGAGGAGTCCTTCCCCTGAAGAGGGAGGAGCAGCAGCAACAACTTGTGACAGACTGACCCCAACCACCATTCCCTGTCCCCCAGCACTGCTGGAAGGAGGAGATAGAGCTGGGAGGAAGGGAGGGGTGGGGGGAAGGTGTGTTTTTGAGATCTGGCTTTGTTTCTCGTTATGATCTCTGAATGAACTGGTAACTCATTAAATTGATTTTTCCCCAAGCTGAGTCTGTTCTGCCCATGGCCATGGTTGGTGGGTGATCTCTCCCTGTTCTTATCGAGACCCTCAAGCCTTTTGTTACGTTTTTCTCCTGTCCACCCCACTGGGGAGGAGGAGTGAGCAAGCAGCTGCGTGGTAGCTTAGCTGCCAGCTGGGCTAAACCACCACAGTGATATGGCTTTGGCATACCCAAAAAGAGCCATGGCTCAGGAGTGAAGGCATACATATATCTAAGATGAGGAAAAACCACTCTTAATTCCCTGGGAACTGATTTCCTGCCTCATGCAATAAGCTGTAGCATCCACATCCCTGAGTGAGTGTATGGAACCAGGAAAAAAAGGACCATTCCTGGGCAAGGTAGCTGTGAAGGACCATCAACTGCTTTCTGTGTATTTGTGAACCAAGACTGATTAGTGCACCGAGGCGTCTCAGTATTGCCACTGCCTTGTTTCCAGAAATCTTCATACAAAGTTTGAAAAGCTGTCATGGGTTAGGCCGCTCCGGCAACCAAACCCTACACAGTCGCTCACTCGCCCTCCCCCACCCCAGGGATGAGGGAGAGAATTAAAGGAGAAAACGGGAAACCCGTGGGTTGAAATAAGAACAATTTAATACAGATGATTTAATACACAGGGTAGATGCTCACCACCCCCTCGTATCCAAAGCCCCTCTCGTCCCGGAGCTGCAATCCCGGATGAACGCGAGGCCCCGAGAGAGAGAGAGCACTCAGAGTCCGAGAGTGAGAGTCCTGGAAGGGCAAAAGCCCTTCTTTCCAGCTGACCCTCACTTTTATACTGGGCATGACGCTGCATGGTGTGGAATACTAATTGCCCAGTTTGGCCTCAATCCTAAATCCAAGTACAAATCGTAAGGAGAGTCGTGGACTCCCCGTCCCAGCCATGCTCCTCCTTATCCTGTTGTGCTCCTGCACACTGGCAAGAACATGGCAAGCTGAAAAGTCCTTGAGAACTCAGTGCCAACCACAAACATCAGCTTGCTATCAGCATTCTTCTCAGAGTGAGCCTCTGAGCAAAACCAAAACACGGAGCTCTTCTAGCTGCTAAGAAGAAGAGCTGACTCTGTCCCAGCTAAAACCAGGACAAAGGCAAACAGAGAAGGTGAGGAGTTGCGTGGGTGTCCAGTACTGAAAGTCATTAACAGCTATCTTCTGCACTGGGTATTAGTCTGGAGTATTTTAGTGTGTCCAGTGACTTGCTTGGCAGTACCATGGGTATCCCATGCCTGTTGTCCCCTGACAGGACACGACTGCACGTTCTAACTGCTGTATCCTGCTGGTCTCACTTAGGGCATGTGTCTGCCCATTAGGGCCTCAAGGCTCAGACTGGTAACTCAGCCTTCTGGGTTGTCATTGCATTGGTGGAGCCCTTATGGGTCACCGCTGTGTTCTTCCCTCCAGACACAGTTGTGTTTAGCCTACCGGCTTCCATGGTAGAAGCTTTGATTTAAATGGACCGAGTTTTTTCAGCAGGCTCCAGACTCCTGTGTGTTCACCTTCAGCTGCCTCTCGATGAGGAAGTCGGTTGCACAGTGCAGCTCTGCAGTGACTTGCTTGATAAGCTGCTGTGAACCTCGGAGCGGGCTGCTGTGGGGGTCGGTGGGACAAAACTCGAATGTGACACTGCATGGGAAGGAGAGATGATTGCTGTGGTAATGGTCGAAGTAAGTTGACCGTGCCCATTTGCAGTCCCTTACTGGCACACACCAAAAATATGTATTTCCCAAGTAATACTGACCATGGCATGGAGGACGGTGGATACTGGTTATCAAACGCTGGCTGCAGGATCTGGATTCCTTCTGACTGGCAACTGGGTGCTGCTTTTTGGAGAGGTGCTTGATAATCTCTGGGAGCCAATTGCTATCCTGTCGTCTTCTTGCTTACCTTGCCCTCTGTAAATCCTAGGCAAGGCCACTCCTGCACGGTTGCGTTCCCTTCTTTTGGGTGTCTCGCAGCCAGTTTGTCTCTCCCTGTTGGGAGAGCAGGGAGGGAGATGGCTCATGGGGATGTGCTGCAACCATGCTGCTGCCCTCCTGCTGCAGGGGTGTGGGCCTGCTGGTCGCCTTGGTGTCAGCCACACCACCCCTCAGCACGTACTGGTTGTGTTTGCACATCGTGTCTGTGCCACTCTTCTAACCTGTGCTTTATTCATTTGAAGAGATGATAAATGACTAGAAGTAGTCGTCATGCACATTGACATTTCCATTCATACTTTATTTATACTGGTCCATTTCTGTTAGAAACCTCTACAGTTCATGAAGACTGCAGTGTCGCTGCATCCTCTTTCAGAAATTTCCATGCTTGGAATCGAGCACGAGGAGCAATGCGGCGAGGTCAGTGCTGCATCCACAGCACGCGTGCCTGAGTTGAGTGCTTGCAGGTGGCAGCTGCAGCTCTGACTTTCCCTGCCTAAGCAGGGCATTACTTGCTAGTCCGTGCCTACCCCTGTGCTCCTCATAGCCTGTGGGATGGAGGAAGATTACTCACTCAACTGGTTCTTGTACAGCTGTGAGCAGATCAGGCTTCTGACCTGAAAGGGAGCTTGAGAGGGTTGTAGCCAATGTGCTTTTGGATGGAGGGCATGCAGATGCCAGGTACATGGTGCTTATTTACCAGAGCACCTTGTATCTCAGTTTTAGGAAGGGATCTCCTGGCTGAAAATTCATAGATTCATAGATTTCTAGGTTGGAAAAGACCTTAGAGATCATCGAGTCCAACCGTCCCTAATCCCCATTAAACCATATCGCTAAGTAGATCATCCACCCTATTCTTAAACACATCCAGGGACGGGGACTCAACCACCTCCCTGGGCAGCCTATAAAAATGACATTTATGGAATGAATCTTCAGCACTACAAGGGTGGTGCGTACCTATTGCCTTGTTGGCAGTCTGGGAGAGAAGTGAAAAGTGGAGTTTCTGAAGTGGTAAACTTTGTGCGTGCAAAGATCAGGTGTAGTGGTAGGTTTTCAGAACCTTGCATCCTATTTTGTGTGTAGCACAGATTTGTCTTTTTCCAGACAAAATTTAGCAATTATCAAAGATAAAAGCATTTCTGAGAGTAGTCCTTTCCCTTCATCTCTGCAGGAAGATGCCCTCTTTGTAACTCCTTTTCAAGCCTGAACTCAAATCTTTGTTTTGTGAGAGCCTTTCTTCACCTTCATAATTGTGGGCAGAGCAAGCAGGGCCACTTGCATCCTAACTCTTTCCAGCTCCTCGCTAACTTCCTCACGGATCCTTTCTGTAAACATGCTCCTGCAGAGCTTAGCCCTGCTCTTACGCTGGTGTTGCCTGCAACCTCCGAGTTTGAGATGACATGTCGGTGCTGCCCTCCCACACGTAAGGTTTTATTTTGTGCCTTTTTGTGTGACCTTTGCACCCTGGTACGTCAGTCCAGCAAAGGCTCCTGGAAATCAGTCCCCTCAGGCGAATGCTTACGATACGCTGTCTGTGCTGAATGGCTGACATCGTCCTTCTCCCCTTGCGTTTCAGCGGAGGAGAAGGCTCGCGAGGCAGAGAGTAAAGCCCGTGCCCTTGAGCTGCGCCTCGGAGGGGATTTCACGCGGGAGTCCAGGGTGAGCCTTGTGCTTGGGCAGCACAACACGGTCGAGGCTGAGGGACACTTGGGAGTGGGGACCTGGAGCAGCGCTGGCTGGCCAGCACGCGGCGGCAGCGCCCGGCACGCGGGTGACGTCCATCGGCAGGGAGCTGCCAGCGGCCTTCGGGCAGCGCTGTGGTCTCAGCACCACGGGACAGGCTTTGGCACACACATGTGGTGTCCAGCCCAAGCGGGGAGCGTGCTGGCATTCCCCTGCCCACAGCCTCCAGTATATCCCAAGTGAGAAGGCAGTCCCCGCCCTCAGGCACTGGTTTTGGTGTCAGCCTCTGCAGAAGAGGCCAGGGGAACACGGGGTATTTGAACAGAAGTGAAATTAGATGCTCTTCCATTGTTCCCCCACCCTGCCTGTGCAGCTGGCTCTGAAGCATTTGGGCAGGGGGCTGTTCGCTCCCTCTTGAGGGGGGCCAGGCTGAGCCGCAGCCTGCCACGGGGTGGGAGCAGGGCTTGCGGGGATGCCAGGTGGTCAGCAGGTGACACCAGCTTAGCCCTGTTGGCATCTCATGGAAACACCAGTATCCAAGTGCCCTGGATGTTGCCCTGTGCCTCCGTTGCTCTCTGGTTTCAGCTACCTTAGACATTTAGTTACATTTAGGCGTTTTCTTCCAAGCCACTGTGTAGCTGCTTAAACAACCCAGCAGGTGCTGCCCTGAGGTAAGGGCACGCTGATTGTGACCCTTCACTGTTCACGGGTTCTTCACATTTAAAACATTTCTGAGATCTTCTCTAAGGGGGAAAAAAATAATAGGAGTGAGTTAATGTCCTGAGTTTCACAGCAGCAGCTTTACTGTGCGATGCCTGTTTGCAGGTGATGCTGCGTCAAGTCCAAAACTCGGCAGCGACCATGCGCCAGGAGGCGGATGTCAAGAAAAGGATCAAGGAGGCGAAGCAGCGGTGAGTGCAAGGTGGCTCAAAGCTCTGGTTTTCCCAGGCTGCTCACCCCACGTGCTCAGATGTCTCTCCTGCTTTGCTTATGTGCTGGAGGGAGCAGTTCAGCTCAAAGCTCGAGTATCTGTGGGCATCCCGTATGCCCCGGCTGTTAAACCAAGGCGACTGAGTTTGCTGTTCTGGTTGCTTCTGCTGTTCTCCTCTCACTTGCCGAAAGATGTTTTGGTATTTGGCTTGTTTTCTGTAGATGTTTACCTGGCTTTCATGTCAGCTTTTTTCACTCTCTTGCTTTTTCATCTGTAGTTAAGATTCAGGGAAGCAAACAAGTGTTAGCAAGTTACAGTGAAATGGCTTTTAGAGTTGTAGAGATGTTCCCTAAAAACTTGCTAAGTTCTGTTACACTCAGTGCTGTGAAATCCCAAGACATTTTTCTAACTCAGCTGTGGTTGCAATTAGCTTTGCTGTCAATGTACCCACAGGAATCTTTCACTTTTTATGGGTTTTTTTTTCAAATTTGTCATACACATTTCACAAATTAAGACGTACCAAGAAACAAATGCTCTTAAACCAAATTCCGAGTCTGAGGAAGTTAGGGATTTGTATACACCAAGTCTGCGTTCCCACCTGATTTGTACCTACCAAGCCTACGTTCCCACCTCATTGTTTTGCATGCTAGTTTGCATGGCTGCTGAGGTCAGAACTATCTCAGAGTTGTTGCCAGAGGTAGATTTAATGCATCCTGAGAAGATAAAATAAATCAAAAAAGACAGCTTTAATTTAAAAGTGCTAGAGCTGTGGTGTGAAGAATGAAGAATGCAGAAACTCTTGCGATAAGCTGTTTTCTTCAGCTTCCGTGTACTTTTCCATGTACAACTTGTCTTTTAATTCTTGGGTTTGATGACATTAGTGCACAAAGTAAAATTTTGTGGATGGTCTTCTGGCCTTCCTGCCAATGGGCAAAACACTTTTTCCTTTTAAAAAAAGCTGAACAACAAACAAAGAACTTGGACAATACAAGTTGTTTCAAAATAGCTTCTCTCTGCCCTTTACTGACTAGTTGGAAATGAGATTCCGAGTTTTCTTCAGCAGTTCTTTCTGTTTAAAACTAAGAGGGTTTGTAGTCCACAAAGTGTAAACCAGCTGGTTTGGAAGAATACTCCAGTTGTCGATACGTCAAAAGTTTTATCTCTAGTCAGATTTCAAATACGTGAGGATGAGGAAAACAGCTGTATGTGACAGCTCACCAACAGCAGGGAAAGGCCTTTTGTCCGGATTTCTGTACAGACTGGACCATGTGTCTTCTGGGGCGAGAGCTTGCCGGGTGCTCAGCCAGCTCTGGGCAGGCATGGCACTTTCCCTGTGTCTGCATTCGTCACCGGTGATCAGAGACAGCTCAGAGGGTCAGGCTTTTCCATAATCTTGGACTTTATACAGAAAACAGAAGAAATTCCTGAAAAACATGTATAATAGGAAACCTTCTGTATGAAGCAGTTTCTGTAGCCTCTCAGAGAACTCTTGAGTTACAGAGACTGTCCTGGGACAGTTTTCTGCTGGTGCTGGGTGCATCAATGAAAGAAATACTCTCTGGTTTCCAAAGTCTGTGTGAGGTCAGGTTATAAATCCAGCAGACAGGGCAGATACTAAAGTCCTAGTAGTAAAATCCTGGGCTTTTGGTCAGCTACTGCTTAATTTTCCATGGTTTGGATGATAATTTGATTTCCTTTCCTCAGTGATAAAAATGAGGAGATACCCTTCTGGTTTTCTATGTGAGTGCACATTGTCTTGAAATTCAAAGCTCTACACCTTTTCCAGAAGTTAGAAAAAGAAAATTAATCCCCGAGATGAGTGTTTTGCCACACCTACTCATGCTCTCAAATCATGGTTGTCCACCTGGATGAGCTGAGAGCAGAAGGGTCCAGCCTAGATTCTGTGTTGGAAGTGCTCCCAACACCTCTTGGCAAAGGTTTAGGTTTGAAATTACTGAAAGCTGCTGTTTGGGGCGTTTTCCTGGTAACTTATTTTGGAGTTACCTGGTTTCAAGGAAGGTGTGTTACGGGGTACCTGTATATCTGTGTGGGGAAGCGGACAGCCTTAAACAGAAAATGAACATGAAATGAATCTATTTCAGAGATCTGTTTTGATGTGCAAGACAGACTTACTCACTTAAGGAGACATCAAATTCCAAATTGGGATAAAGCATGTAAGTGCTAAGGATTTGATGTGGGGGGAAAAATGAGAGGTCAAAAATGAGAGGGATGGGTCGGATGGTGGTATAGACTACGCCTTGCAATAGTTAAAAGTTTGGACCTCACGTTTCATGATACCTTCAGCCTGAAACTGAGGATCCTCATTATGAAAAGTCCTCAGCAAGGTGCTCATGGAAGCTGTGGGAACCCACTTAATTACGGTGTTAAAGGGCAATAGTTCTGTTTGTGCGGCACAGAGATTTTGTTTGATTTATAACACAGAGAGATCTGAATCTCCTGAGGCTTTCTGCACTGCAGGAGATACAGCTCCTGATAACCAAAGGTTCAAATTCAGAAATCCATTTGTGCTTACAAACATGCTTGAGGACAACTTCTGTTGAAGTCATCTGCTGCACAGATAAAGTAGAATTCATGCAAATTGCTATCCTGTCGTTTCCAGGAAAAAAAGCGTTGCTTGGGCTGTGCGTTGTGTCTTCCAGCTTTCGGAGTTAGAGTAATAGCACTGTAAAACTTGTAATTACAAGAACTTACCCAGAATCTGAATATCAAGACTGTAGTTTTGTTTCAAAATCTTTCAAAATCAAATTCCTGTGCCTTATCTAGCATAGAGATCTACATCTGGAAAATACAACCCAAAATAGCATTGGAGCAGAGTAGTCTGTACCTAACAGTACTTTCATAAAAGTAGGTAACTGTAATTTTTTTGAACAAGCAGATCTGAAATAAAAACCAGAATCCATTCCTGAAGAAGAAAACATACCCAAATGAGTAATTAGATGAGCAGAACTGTCCAGCCTGAGTTGGTGGCTCTATTGCAAAGTTTTTTGTATTTTGTTCATGCTTAGTTGCAATGCACATTCAACAAATGCTTCATGTTTTTTAGAAATAGCAGACTACAGGACAGACATTAGTAAACCCATAATACTCAAAGGTGCAGAATTTCCATACCCTCTGCCTAGTGACAGTAAATAACCAGTTTTGTTCTCAACATCTCTGAGGCTCTGTTTCATTCTCTTACAGGGCGCTGAAGGAACCCAAAGAACTGAACTTTATCTTTGGTGTGAATATTGAGCAGCGTGAATTGGATGGCATGTTCATTTACAACTGCAGTCGACTGATAAAGATGTATGAGAAGGTGGGCCCGCAGCTGGAGGGTGGCATGTGAGTTCCTGGAGATTTTTAAGCACTTTTTGCTGAAGCCTGACATGTTCCTACATCTAACTTAGGCTGTGCAATAACCCTATTCTGCATTAATCACTCTTCATGAGCATGAGGCTTACTCATTTTGTCAGCATTTTGTTTTGATTCTGACAAATAAATTATATTTAATATTGCCCAGTATTTCCTTGATTTCTTGGTAGAGAGTTCTCTACACAGATTTTGGTCATGCCTGCAGCAGTATGAGGCTTTTGTGCTCAGTGCTGGCGCTTGGGGTTGACAAATACTGGCAGCAATAGTGTCGCACTCTAGGGACAGGGAGAATAGGTCTTGAAAGCAAATGAAAACATTTGAGCCGACCTTGCTTTCTGCATGCTGGCTGGAGTCTGATTCAGAAAGCTGCTAAATTAAAACCAGTACTGCTGCAGGAATGAGCGAGTGAGCGTATGCGTAACCTGCCGTTTTCAATATTGCTTCTCTGAACAACAGCCTGGTAGTTTGATGGTGTTTGTGACTGTGTGTCCCTCTTGCAGGGCGTGTGGTGGAGTGGTAGGTGTGGTGGATGTGCCCTATTTGGTTCTGGAGCCAACCCATAATAAACAAGACTTCGCCGATGCCAAAGAGTATCGACACTTGCTGAAGGCCATGGGAGAGCATTTGGCTCAGTATTGGAAGGATGTTGCTATAGGTAATGAGGCTTCACAACTGCGAGGGGCTGGGAGGGGAGACTTTGGCTGGAAGGCAGCTAAGGGCAGCCAGGAGTGCAGGTGGTGAATTTTGTGGTGATGGCTTCATACTGAGCAGGGACTTGTTTGTTTTCCAGCCCAGAGAGGTATCATCAAGTTCTGGGATGAATTCGGTTATTTATCAGCAAACTGGAACCAGCCTCCATCTAGTGAACTGCGCTACAAACGTCGGAGAGCCATGGAGATCCCGACCACGATTCAGTGCGGTACGCCTGACCAGGCTGTGATTAGGAGGCTGGTCCTCCCTGGGGAAGTGGGGAGGGACTCCTGGCTGCAGCTGGGGAGCAGCTACATGGGTAGGAGTTTCGAGATGAGCTTCGCTATCATTGTCCCATTCTAGAGCTTGTCTCCTTCTGGGAGTTGCCTTTGATCGTACACTTAGATGTCTTGGCGTAAGGTTTCTTTCCTGCACAGTTTCCTGACTGTGAAGTTCTTCAGGTGCCCTTACAGAGTGGGGCAGGTGTGGCCAGTAGCCGTTTGAGAATGGGCTAGAAGCGTCATATGAACTGGAACTGGCCACAGCCACCGACCCCAGCACAAGAGTAAGATCTGAAACTCCCCTCTAGGCAATGGAAAGCGGTCAAGTACTTTGAATTCTGGTGCACAGGCCTGCTGATTGGTACTAGGTGTGAGCACAGAAGGGGACCATTTACAGTCAACTTTCAAATTTCATACAAGTTCTCTTCTGTGCACCTCTAAACAATGCTGGCTCAGGCCTTACTGGGGTAAGGGAGATCTCAACACAACCACTTTGTCTCTTAGTAGAAGGACACCAAACTACATCAACCTCATTTTCCCCACAGGGCTTGGGGATGAGGATGTCACAAGGAATGTGAGGCCAGTCTTGTGGAATTATTTAAGCTCTGCTGTCTTGATGGTTTTCTCAGACCTTTACAAATTCCTCCCGAAGAGGAGGGGCTTTCCTGCCATTCTTCCTGCCATTCTTCCTGTCCTCTGCTGTTGACTTCCTTCCGGAGCCTAATTTAAGAACATTTGCATTTTCTTGCCAAAACTTTATTTTTTTTAAGCTGTTGAATTCCTGGCAGGCCAGTAATGCTCTGGAAGCCAAGTCCGTGTTCCTGGTTCTTCTAATATTTATTAGATTATTATAGATTTTTTGTTTTGTGGATAAATCTCAGACTTGTTTTGTGTTGATATCCGTGAGAGACAGCCTGACTTCTGAGATGAGCCGTGATTTCAGGGCTGGCGGTTCGGTTGGGTTTGCACATGCTGCCAGTGCAGCAGGGAGCATGAGGTCCTCTGGTGTCGCTTGATACCAGGCTTCATCGAGTCCTGTTATAGATGCCTTGTACGAGATTTGAGGTCTTCCTCCAAGCACCCTGTGAGCATGAAGCAGGAATAGACTCAGTATATCCTGTGGCTGTCTCACTTTTTTCTTTTTTGGCCACTGGTCTTGTTGGATATACTTTGGAAACCGGTGTGGTCCTTGGGTGTTAAATGGGCTTGAGAAGTGCTACAGAAAGAAATGATTTTGTGGCTGAGGCTGTCTATTTCTGACTTGCAAAGTGTTTGTCTAACAGATGTGTGTCTGAAATGGCGGACTCTCCCATTCCAGCTGAATTCAGTGGAGAAGAATTATCCTGATAGCTGGGTATGCTCTATGAACCCTGATCCTGAGCAAGACAGGTAAGAATCAGTTCATGCAGAGACTTTTCTGCAGCATGCCTTATCTGCACGTTGGGGTTTTTTCTGGCCGTCTGTACTTGGAGAACAGTTGGAGGCATAGGCAGTAATTCTGCACCTTTAAGCTGTGCTCACAGCCTGTGAAAAAGTGGTGATGATGGCGGTGTTCGGAGCCGACACGGTGGTGGGCGTTTGTACAACATACACGTTGCAGAGGGCACCCTCAGCAAGTCTGTAGATGATGCCAAACTCAGAGGAGTGGCTGCTACGCCACGGTCGTTCGTCCATCCAGAGGGAGCTGGGCAGGCTGGAGAAGTGGGCCAACAGGAACCTCGTGAAGAAGGTGCAAAGGAGAAGTGCAAAGTCCTAGCCCTGGGGAGGAACAAGCCCAGCACCAGTGGATGCTGTTGAGCCTGGAGCAGAGAAGGCTTGAGGGGATCTCATCAATGGATGTAAATACCTGAAGGCAGGCTGCAAAGAGGACGGAGCCTCGCTCTTCTCAGTGGTGCCTGGTGACAGGACCAGAGGCAGCGGGCACAAACCAGAACACAGGAGATTACACAGGAGATTCCTTCTGAACATCAGGAAACACTTTTTCCCTGTGAGGGTGACCAAGCGCTGGCACAGGTTGCCTAGGAAGGCTATGGAGTCTCCTTCCTTGGAGATATCCCAGGACACAGTCCTGGGTGACCAGTTCCAAGCGGCCCTGCCTGAGCAGGGGGTTGGACCTCCAGAGGCCCCTCCAACCTTGATGAAATTAAGTTCCTTTATGGTTTTTCTGCACTGCCACTGGAAATATGATTGCAGCCTTAAGTTTATGCATGTTAATTTTAATGTGGGTAGCACCGACAGCGATTGAAGAAGAGTCCTAGGCGGAGGCTGGGAGTGCTCTGTGGTCTTTGCAATGTCTTCATTGCTCCTGTAGCTCCAACCCATTAGACACACAAACTGCAGCAACACCTGAGCTGCAGTGAGCCCAGGAATGACATTTTGCACACTCGAGGGAGCGACACGTCGATTCGTTTACCAGCGCCATGTTCCACAGTTATGAAGTTTAGGTAGAATCTAGTCATTTATTTGAAGGAAGAAGATGATTGCTCCAGGCTGCTGCTTCTCTGTGGAGACACACACTGCTGGAAGCTGATTCTTGTCTGCGTTGTGTAATGATGGAAGCTGCTCAGCTGTCGTTCACGTGCCTTGGCTCAGTGCTTAAAGACAAAGGGAATGAATCCCACTGGTAACTTTTAATTGGAATAAAAATTTTAACGTCCGTGGCTAAAAAGGCAACAAAGAAGTGTTGATGTTGACATCTGGGAAGTGTTGATCTTCTGGCTTCTTCCTTTTGGCACCTGTAACTGGTAGAATACCGATGCTAACTTCCTGTTGCTCCATGTATTTGTGCTCTGCTGTGGAGCTGCGAGGAGTGT
This sequence comes from Tauraco erythrolophus, assembly GCF_009769465.1. Classification (NCBI taxonomy): domain Eukaryota; kingdom Metazoa; phylum Chordata; class Aves; order Musophagiformes; family Musophagidae; genus Tauraco; species Tauraco erythrolophus. The sequence continues at coordinate 290,202 of NC_141483.1, forward strand.
GGTTGTGCTGCGATGTCCTCCGACTAAACTGCTGGGGGGGCAAATCTGCAAGCCTGGGAGGAGCCTGCCTCATCTTCAGCCCCTCAGGTGGAAGCAGTGGTGAGGCTGGGAATGTGTTGCTGGTAGACACACACAAACATGGATAGACCATGCATGTATGCATGTCCGGCCACACAGATCAACACCAGCAGACGCGCAGCAATCGCACAAACAGCACCAGCAGCCTGATCTTTTTCCCTCTTGGCTGATCGGGATGAAGGACCACTAGTGGAAATATGTCCTTATCTGCCCCTGGATCCTATCCCTCTGGTTACTTGCACTGGGACAGATGAGCCCTGAGGCCTGCAGCGCCAGGGCATGAGGAGTACAGACCTCCTCACATGGACACAGGTAACACATGCACGCTGCAGACCTCCCAGTGTTCCACCTCGGGCACGCTCTCCATCCCAAAGTGGCTCTGGATCCTTGCTCTTCCCAGGTGCCTCCTGCCTAGAGGTGCCCACAGCTCTGCCTGCACCCCCATGCCTGTCCCCAGCAGTCAGGCAGAGCTCCCCAGTCACTTCAGTGGTCAGCTACTGCGAGCTTGCCCTTAGACCCTTCCTCATCTTGCTCCAGGCCACCCCCTCGCTGGCTTGTCTGGCCCGACGTTTGCTGTGAATCGCATGTCCATGCGCCGCCTGCAGCTGCTGCAGCTGGTGGGGCCCAGGCACACGGGCCACTGCGACCAGTGGTCTCACCAGCTGCTGGCACTCAGACCCCCATCCGCACACGCGGAACAGAGCCCCTTGCCCAGGAAGATAGAAATAGGGTTCAGTGTAAAGCCAAGTGACTGGCCAGCTGTTTATGTACAACTGGCCCTTTCTAACTTTTTATTTCTCTGTTTTCCATGTTTGTTCCTCCCTAAATCATGTCAGTCCCTTCCCTTACCTGCTTTTGGTTCCTCCCATCAGTCCAAAAGATGCTTTGGAGGGCCACTCCCATTCACAGGACACGGGGGCCGAGGCTGCCCTGGGACAGCCCTGACAAACGGGGTGTCTGTTCCTCTAAGTACAGAATTTGCATTCCCTGAGCTGCCTTTGGGCCTCTGGGCTTGGATGGTCCGGTGGCGCCTGGGATGGCCTGGGAGTAGCCAGGGAAGGGTGTCACTGAGGCTCCCCTACCTGCCGTTGTCTTTATGCCCTTTGGTGTATGTGCAGACGAGTGTGCAATCATGTAACCTAACAGGAACTTGATTTACCAATGAAAGAATTTAAAATTTGTGTTTGCAATACCTGGGAAATTGGGAGGGATTTAGCTGTGTTTCACATGAGAACACGTTGGGACGTTGTGTACAGCATGCACGTGCATGGTGGTGTCCCACATTCCCCTTGCAGGGAGGTGGGAAAGGGCAGGTGGGGTGCTTTGGACAAGTAATCCAAACTTCTGGTCGTTTCAGCTTCTTCAAAACGGATCTCAGGAGTCTTACCCTGGGAGGATAAATCTAGAATATTTTTGGAACGAGTAGGCTCACGTGCAGTGAGTGCAGTTGTGTCCTTTTACGCGAGGCAGAAGGTTTTCTGCAGAAGGTTTTCTACAGAAGTTGCACCAGCACTCCTCTGGCTTGGTGCCAGTAGAAAGCAGGGCTTTGTTGCTTCTGAACTTCCTAGTGCTCCACTACCTGATGTTTCCTGCTGTGTCCTTGTGCCATGGGTTTGGACACCTTCACTTCTGTGCCTTTACCATCTACCCGAGCTGTTCCGTTCCAGGTATTTGTACTGTCTGAGGGAGGACTGAGGATTTGGGAAGCAATGCTGTTGCCACCATGGATGAGAGGCCTCAAGCTTGTGTGCCGTGAGGGTTTGTGCAGAATCTCATCCAGCCAAGCTGAAGATGAAGCGCTGTCAGAGTTGATGTTCAGCCTCTCTCCTGGTGTCAGAAGACCACGTGGTGGTTTTGGCTGCCTCGGTGTTGTCTGCCTGCGCCGTGTCCACTATTGGCACTGAGCTGTTCCCCACCCTTCTGATTTGTCCACCTACACCTCAGTTTCTGCAGGTGGTACATTGTCCGGGATCATGGGAGCCGAATGCCCTTCTCCATCTCTGTCATGTAACGCAGTCACCTCTTCTGATGCCACGGTCTGTGTTGGGGTCAGCACTAATTGGCACCATTGCTCACTTTGTCATAGAGAAGGCAGCGTGTCTTCTGTGTCAGCTTGCTCTCCTCCCTTTTCCTGCCTAAAATCTAGTTGCGTCCTAAATGCCATTTGGACCGTGGCTTGAAACACCAGCTGAATATGACACTCTGGCTCAAAGCTCCTGGAGTGCCACCAGAGTCTTGGTGTTGAGTTGCAGACTGTTCTGACTCCAAAGATAATTCCTTTTTTCTGACCTGCTCCCTCTAGTGATGGAATCTGTGGTTTTGAATGTCGTGAGCAGTCTTAATTTTTTCCTGTCGCAGAACTAACCAGTGCTTGCGTGCTTCCTTGTGCTGTAAGACACAGCTTGACCATGTTTTCAGCCGCAGTCCGTGCAACGGCGCAGGAGATGGCGTTTCTCTGCCGGGAAACTTGTGTGTGTTGCCACTTGTTCAGCTTTATCTTTGGGAGTTGCAGCTTTGGTGTCAGGCAGTGATTTCGCAGTGGTGACAGATACTTTCTTAGCTGAGGAAATATCACTCTGAAAAGCTCCCCTGCAGTGCTTCAGCTGAGAAGAGGCTGATGGAGAAACTGCTGCTTGTGCTCCTTTCCACTGAAAAAGCTGATCACAGTATGTGTCTTGCAGACTAGGGGATATCCCATCAGTTGGCAGGTTCAGAATGAGACATCTTGATAAAATCACCTCTCCTAGAGCTCTGTGCGATCACGACAAGAGCAGAGTCTTCCTCTTATCTGTGAGACTCACACTCGTGGGAATTTTTAGCGCTTGGCTCCAAGGCAGTGTAGGAGTCAGCTGTATCTCTCGTGTTGTGCCAGAGTTGTCTTGGTGCTGCTGCTATCTCACAGCATCCCTGCAGGACTTTGCCCCGAAGGGATCGATCCTGGTGTGTCTGTCCATGACTCAGTTCTGTGACAGGAGATGAGCCTGGGAACTCCTCAGACCCCTCTTCTTCCTCTAGCAGTGCTCCAGGTGGCCAGCTGCTCAGCCAGAAGTTTGAAGGTGGTGCCAGTCCACTTTCATCTATTTCCTACCTGCTTTTTCCTCCTCTTTCTTCCAGGATTCTGCAGCTGAGAGGACCTGGGGGAGCAGAATCCTTGCCACTGTTTTGTAGGCCATAGGCTGAACAGGATGGGAAAAACAAATAGTTAAAGGATGTTGCAAAGGAAAACTTTCTGGCCTTGAGCAGCAAGGCAAAGTGCATCTTCTGTTGGAAGGCTCCTGTAAACGACGTCTTAATCACGGGTTACTGGTGATAAGGTTTCCTTTCTAGATGGAAAGGAAGTCTGTAAAAAGAGGAATTGATATGAAAGCATAAGTTGATGGAAGGAAAATTGCTGTAGAAGTCCAGAGTACAGAAACGGTATAGAGAACCCCTCGCAGCTGTTCCTAAGCTTTGTTCAGCTCCTGGCTCTGAATTGGGAATTCCTGTCATAAATGGCTTGGTTTTTAACAACTGTGCTTTTGATCCTTAAATTGTATATGTGTTTCCCAAGAAGAAAGCCACTGTTCTTGAGATTGTGGCTACTGTGGAAAGGGAGATGGATTTACTGCTGCGTTTGGGATGGGGTGTGGGGACAGTGCAAGTCCTGCTGTCGCAGCTGAGGTTGCCGTGCCTTCCCTTTGTGCTAGATGTGAAGCTGCGGAGCAGAAGCAGAAGGTACCACTGGGAACTCTGAAGAAAGACTTGAAATCACAGGAGGAAAAGCAGAAACAACTGACAGAGAAAATCCGCCAGCAGCAGGAAAAGCTGGAAGCTCTGCAGGTGAATCTAGAAGTCTCCCGCTACGCGCAGCAGGTTTGAGGGACCTCCTAGTGCAAACGGCTGATGCCATGTCTGTCTCAGCCTCTAATGCCACCGGTGCTCCTTCATGGGGTAGGCCTTGTTTTAGTAACAAAAATGAGCATCTTGGCTTGTGTTTCATTTTCTGCTAGGAAAATTGGAGTGTCTGCTGGTGTTTGGATGAAGGGATGTCTCTTGAAGGACACAGAACACACCTTCCTGTAATTGCTGATTTTAAACTGGAAGACTGTTTGCTGGACTGGGTTCAGGCAGGCCCTGACATCTTTTAAAGATGGCCTTTCTGATTGATTTTTTATTTTTTATTTTTAATAGAAAACCACTCCGATTCGATCTCAAGCTGACTTAAAGAAACTGCCTCTGGAAGTGACTGCACGGCCTGCAGGAGAGGTAAATGGATACAGCTGTAGGCTTTGTACTCTTCTGTGTTCTCCTTAGCTGCTTGGAAAAGCAGTGCCTGATTCTTCCATCCTTTCTCCTTCTGAACTCTCATTTGTTTCAGAACACCCAGTCACAGACCCGGCCTCAGCGCCCGCGATCTCCTCCTTTACCTGATGTAATCAAGAATGCTCCCAGCAGACCACCACCACCACCTACACCTGTTCACAAGTCCATCAGTCAGCTGAAAAAGAGCTCTTCAGCTTGTCCAAATACCAGTACTCCCAAACTGGCAAACATGCTCTCCAAGGAGGAGGCCAGCACTTCCAAGACACACCAGCACACTGTGACAGCTGGAAAGTCTAACAGCGCTTTAAAAGCTCCAGCCAAACCAGGTACAACAACGAAACCACCATCTGCTGTCCTGCAGAGCCCCAAAAGCTCACGTGAGACACCCAGTCCAAAAGCTGCCAAGCTGCCAGCACTAAAGAAATCTACCACTGTCAAATTCCCACAGGTGAGACTCAATGGGATGAAAACTGTCGGCTCCTTACCTGCTGTTCTGCACAGCTTGGGATTTGCACCATCGCATGGGATTTGCACCGTCGTCCCTGCGCAGGACAAGATAACTTTTACTCCACTCTTGAGTTAGGGTGCCATTCTACACCCCTCCTGCAGGCTTGTTTCATCTCTTTCCTGCTAGACCAGACTGTTTTCCCAGAAAAAAAAGAATGTGGAGTGGTGGGGCGGGTGTTTGCATGGTCATGTAGCACCTGCTAAAACCTTCTGGAAAAGCTAATTAACTATCAAATGAAATACTGGACACTATTTTATTTGAGCATGTTTTTTTGACTGAAAGGTTTTGGTTGGTATCCTGCTGGAATTATAGCTGGAGCTTGTTTGCTTCCTACAGGCCTCCGCCACTCGGAAGAGGATCCTGAACACCACAGAGGATGGTTCTGAGGAGGAGAAGACAAAACGGGGCAAATTTCTGGCAGTGAAAGAAGAGGATTCCAGTGAGGTGGTGGTAGAGGTGAGAGCGGACTGGTTTCCCCAGCAGCAGGTATTTGTCAAGTGTTTATAATCTTGCTGGGAGGCAGCTAACCTGAGCTCGCTCTGCTTACAGCTCACAGACAGTGCTGGGGAGGAAGAACTGGAAGAACTGAAGAAAGCTCAGAAAGGTGAGAAACGAACCCTTGAACTGCCTCCGGTATCCAACACTCTGGAAAAGAACTGTTGCAGAACTAGACTTGCTGGTTAAACATAATGATTTCATTAATGAGCTTTTTAAAATCAGAATTAGTGTAAATTTGAGTCCCAAACCCCGAGATGACTCTAACTCACATGAAACATTTTGACAAGGAAGATCAGAGGAGAGGCAGCTGTGGTGTGGGAAGATCTGTGATCTGAGGGCTGCGTTACGTTAACGGACGTGATGCTTGGCTGCGTGGTGCAGGCTGATGCCGTGCTCATCCTTCCCAACCGAACGGATTGTGGGGCTCCGTTAGCTGGGAAGCGCTGAGGACTGTACCCAGACCAGCTGCACCGCTGTGAGAGGAGAGGGGCCGAGAGACCCCCAGGAAAGATGATAGCCAGGATGGTATTGCACCTTCTGCCAGAGCGGGGCGTTTCTTCAGCGTGTTCCCAAGGAGCTGTCTGGAAAGTGACCCACTGGGAACACGTGGGAAATTGTCCTAGTGGCCAACACAAGCCTGGAAAGCCCATGTCAGGCAGCCCAGAGGACAGGAGAAAACTTCTGTCTGCAAATGCCATATCATTTCCTTCCATCTTAATGTTTCCCAGTAGGAGTTGAACTGCATGACAGTAGTGTTTTTGTGGTTTCCGCACCTTTTGAAGGAATTGTCACAGGGTTAGGTTTGCTCCCTGCCTAGGGTGGCTGTCTTCTCTAGAGCTCCTGCAGAATGTGCCCTCCAGCATCTGAATGTTTGCAAACATCTTTCCTGTCCTCCCTGCAGATAAAGGGCTGCACGTGGAGGTGCGTGTGAACAAGGAGTGGTTCACAGGCCGTGTCACAGCTGTGGAAATGGGCAAGCATGCCGTGCGCTGGAAGGTGAAGTTTGATTATGTTCCTACAGACACCACACCAAGGGATCGCTGGTAACTATCTCTAGCTGCTGGATTTTGGAGGCTTCTTTCGCTTTCAGGAGGAAGACTCTATTTTACTTCCATAGATGCTGAAGACAAATATGTTGCTGTCATGTCAGGGAGCATGTCTCACACAAGAGAGGCAGCTCTTGTGTGATCTAGAGGTCTCAGAGTGACAGCTGGGTACTGGTGTTCCAGGTGTGGCCAATGCAGAACACGATATCTGACTTTCCCGTAATATTTGTTTTCAGGGTGGAGAAGGGCAGTGAGGATGTGCGGTTGATGAAGCCTCCCTCACCGGAGCACCAGGCTCCAGATACGCAGCAGGAAGAGGAGGTTGTTGTGGCTGAACCTTCTACCTCAGACTGTGTCAGAATTGAGCCAGACACCACTGGTCCCAGCAGCAGCCACGAAACAGTTGACTTACTAGTCCAGATGCTTCGGTGGGTTCCCTGCAGTTCTTGTGAGCTGCTGCAGTCTCCTTTAGTCTTTCAAACTCCCAATTCTGGCTCTCTGTTTTTCTTTCCTGCATAGAAATTGTTTGCGGTACTTCCTACCTCCGAATTTTCCTATCTCCAAGAAGGAGCTGAGTTCCATGAGCTCAGAAGGATTGTTGGCGTTTCCCTTGGTGAGTTCTGTATTTCTAGAAAAGTAAGTTTGGGGTTTTGCCTGGCACGCATTCCATTTTTACGCCAGGCGTGCATCCTGTTGATACAAGATTGTGCTCTTCAAAGGGTTACTTGGATCCTTAGCAGACTAACGTGGCTGAGAAGAAGCACGAGGGCCTCTGCGACGTGCCTTAGGTCTTTTGGTGGTTGTTGCCTGGGGATTTTTTCGTTACCATACCCCTGCGCAGGAGCTGTTGGCTGCTGCTGCCCTGACTTCTCGTGCATTGCTGTGAAGCTTTGACAAACGAGCGGCCAGGTCGGAGGTTGGCAGGAAGGGGATGTAGGTGTACCTGGGTTTGCCCCCGGCCCTACAAATCCTAACTCGTGCAGAGGCAGTCTGCAAAATGGGAGAGAACACAGAAGCCAGTCCCCTCAGGCTTCTCCGGGAGCAGGCTGATTGCCTGTGGGTCAGCTGTACATCTAAAGGGGTTTGGGGCAGCTTCTGGTTGTCTGAGCGAGGAGCAGAGGTGGCCGAGCCCGCACCAGCATCCACGTACTGGTACGCATGTGCAGGCTGATGTGCGGAGAAACGACACTGGCTTCTCCGACGTACGGCAAAGGGAGACCTTTGCAGGAGGCCTGTGTAGGTGGCAAAAGGCACCTGCAGATGGCCACGTGACAAAAGCCACTGCTTATTTGGTGGTCTTCAAAGCGCCCCACTCCCTCTCGCAGCATTGGCAGCCTCTCCTGCCTCTTCCTCTTTTCTCTCTGCCAATTCAGGCGTCTGCTTGCGTTACCGGTCGTGCTGCTTCTGCAGGACGCGTTGGTCTTGTCTGGAGTTTCCTGCAGGCGTGGATGGCCCTTACGTCACCGCAGTAAGCTGTGTTGTCTGAGCGGCCGGCACGAAGGAAGCTCAGTGCACGCAGAGGCTGTCGGATCTTCCCCCGGCACAACGGTGCCCTTGGGCTGTTGGAAGCAGGCTGCGTGCTTGTCTGAATCCAGGCAGCTTCGGTGGCAGTTTTGGTCTCTGAGGAATGGGAAAAGCCGTGTGATTTGTGAGCTCCCTGCAGCAGGCAAAGCAGGAATGCAAACGTGAGCGTGGGAAGGACCGCAGGCAGGGCGCGCAGGGGCGCGGAGCCAGGCTGGTGGTGTTGGCCCCAGGGTGCTGGTAGCTAGACTGTCCTACGAGCTGCGAGTGCTGGGGGCGTCGTGGTGCTCAGTGCTTCTTCTTCATGTATCATCTGTTGTGTTTTGTCTTCTACAGAAAGAATATTTCAAAGAGTACGAGGTAGGTCTGCAGAACCTGTGCAATTCGTACCAGACGCGTGCTGATGCCCGGGCCAAAGCCTGTGAAGAAAGCCTCCGCGCCTCGGAGAGGAAGCTGAAGGACACGGAGGAGAAGCTGCAGAAGCTGAGGACTAACATTGTGGCCCTTCTGCAGAAAGTACAGGAGGTGGGTGAGGAAGGGGTGCACGTCTTTCAGCTTTCCCCAGGCACTTGGGGTGGCTCAGAACAGCGTTCAGCTGGGCGTCAGCGCGCTCAGTCGGCGCCGCTTGGGCTGGGACCATCAGAGGCAGCTGGGTGCACAGCTGCTGTCGCTGCCCACCTTTTGGGATCCAGGCCTTGGGCGTCCTGAGAAGTGGTAATCTTCCCAGGTGGATTTTTCATGGCATGTACACAATGCATAGCTTCCATTTGTTTTTTTGGCTTTCTGCTGTGGAACATGTGTCTGCAGGAGAATTTCCCTGGGCGTAGGCAGTGTTGTGCAAGGAATTTCTGCCCCATTCTTGGGTGGAAAGGTGATGCTAGATTCCGAATCCCGTGTATAGAAATGCAAACCTTTAAACAAATAATACAAGAACTTTTATGATGAAATCTATTTCTTAATTATACTATTAAATTAAAATGCAAATACATATTTAAATAATAGCTTTAAATAAATAAAATTAAAAAACCCTACATTAAATAAAATTAAGACCATCCAATGGAAAAGCCACTGAAAGCAGAGGGAAGCAGTTGCTCCCTATTAGTAAAGTGTGTGTTAAAGCTAAAAAAAATTTAAAAAATTTAAAAAATTTAAAAATGCCAACTAACTTGACCCTGATCAGCACAGCAAATCTATTGTTTGAGTGCATTGTCTGAGCATCATGTGCTGGCTAGTTTTCAGGTGTTACCTGTCAGGCTCTGACAGGGAAAGCTGGTGGTGCTTTCAGAGCAGATCTCAGCATCTGGAGGGTGCTGGAATCAGGGCATAAAGGCTGACCAGGGGAGATGTTGCAGAGGATGCTGTGCTGCTCTGTCTTGTCCGTTCTTGCACTGTTCTTCAGGATTCACTTTTCACTGGTATTTCTTGTGCATTTGGTTTCAGGACATTGATATTAACACAGATGATGAACTGGATGCATATATCGAGGACTTGATCACAAAAGGAGATTGAGCAGCTCCAGTACAAGCCCTAGAGATGTGCAGAGGAGCTGGCTGCTGCGATGGGAGATGTGGATTCCTGCAGTGGAGGTCTATGGCAGCTGCTGGGGAGACAGTTTGTAGACAGTACTCGTGTTGGTGTACAGCTTGTTCTTGTGACTTTACATGAAAAAGACACTTGTGCCGTTGGCAGGAAAATTTTTAACATTGTAGTTCTCTGAATCTATTCCTTTGTTTATAAATATTTATTTTTAAAAGAAATAGGAACTGTGCCTGCTATGATGGGAGGGTTGCTGTGTGGTTTTAGTGAGGTAGAAGTGCGAGTACCCTTTTTGCATCTGGGTTATATTTATATGCTAAACGTGGAAGAGGAGAACATCCTGCCTAGCAGGTTGCCTCAAGGAAGAACCTGGCAGCAGCGAAAAACAAGCCTTGAGTTATGGAAGAGGAGGTCTGGACTTAGACTTCAAAGGCACTGAACTGGGGCTGGAGAAGGCCATGTCAGGAATTTGAGCCTCACAGAGGAGATCAAAACACAGTCCATGTGTGAGCACGAGTGGAGGGGATGAAATCTGGGTGGGTCTGAGGGTGCTGGGGGCCAGGGATTGGTGCTTGCCAGTGCAGGAGGTTCCTGAATATGAGGTCTCCGTAACCGGGTGGAGTTGTCACCACGCTAACAGTCAGAGGCTGAGGACCTTGTAGAAGAGGATGGCCTCTTAGGCTTCTTCTAGACTGTGATCATCAGAGGGAGAAAGCTGGAGTTCACGTTCTTCTCTAGCAGTCACCTTCTTGCACACTTCTGCTGCTGTTTCTGTGAGACACAATTGCAACGGCAGAAGATCTCCTCAACCAGCTGAAAATAAAGCGACCCTCTGTTCTGTTGTCACTCCCTCAGGTTTGTGTTGCTTTGATCAACTTGCTCTTCCAGGTAATTTTATCAGAGTGCTGGAATTTGGAACCTTTGGAGCCCTGCATCGCTGAGTCACATATGGTCCTGGGTCAGCAGCAAGGACACTGCCTTTCCCTCTGTCCTGGTTTCAGCTGGGATAGAGTTAATTTTCGTCCTAGGAGCTGGTGTAGCGCTGTTTGAGATCCAGGGTGAGAGTAATGCCGATAACACACGGATGGTTTGGCTGTTGCTGAGCGGTGCCTGCACTAAGACAAGGACTTTTCACCTTCTCGTACTGCTCTGCCAGTGAGTTGGCTGGAGGTGCACTAGAAGCTGGGAGGGGACACAGCTGGGACAGCTGACCCCAACTGGACAAAGGGATATTCCATACCATATGACGTCATGCTGAGTAAAACTGGGGGGAGTTGGCCGGGGGGTGGCAGCCGCCGCTCAAGGATGGCCTGGGCATCGCTCAGTGGGTGGGTGATGCATTGTGCATCACACGATTTGTATGTTCTTTTATCATCATTATTATTATTCTTTTCCCTTCCTTTTCTGTCCTATTAAACTGTCTTTATCTCGACCCACGAGTTCTCTCTCTTTTCCCATTCTCTCCCCCATCCCTCTGCAGGGAGTAGTGACCGAATGGGGTGTGGTTTTAGCTGCCCTCCCAGCTGGAGGCTTCAGCTCCCAGCAGACCACTTGTGGCCAAGGTGACTGGGTTTGAGGTCACTGGCTGGCCAGCTTCTCAGGTCTGCTCGGGCAAGGTGTTCATGAACTTGGTGCCCAGAAAACTGAAACCCCCTGCAGCCTGGCGGTCTGAAGAAACATAGCATGACTGAAAGGTGCCCACCTCCAGGAGCATCTGGGGTTCTTTGGACAGCTGAATGTGTAATAAATGTTTTGAAAAAAACTTCCAAATTAAACATCTTTTGCACAGAAAATCTTAAGCACTAATGGTTTGTAGTCCTGGACAACTCCCAAGTTATCCATACCATGGGAGAGAAAGAAGGCTTTTGCTTTTTACCTGAATTCCAGGTCCTTGTAACAGCACACAGTGGGACTGATTGCTGTCATTCAGCTTCTGGGCCTGGACATCTTGGTGGAAATGAAGGTAAGGAGCATCATCCCCAGCCCTGTGTGCCTCCCTGGCCAGAGGGGCAGTGTTCCTTAAATGCCGGAGCAAGCTCCACCAGTCTTTTCTGTTTCCTTACACACATTGGAGGTTCTGTTAATTGTGGTGGAACACCAGTGCTTTGGGTTAAGATGATCCTTCTGTAGAAGCTGAGTTTTATGTGAAGGTGAAAGAAGAAATCTTTATCCTCTCCAGGTGGCCAGCAGAATGTAAAGCCCCAGATTTCATTAAAACACCGTTCCGAGATGCTGCTGCTTGCAAGCTTCAGTTCCCAACCCCTGGATTATACCCAGGTGGGACAAGCAGCTCTTACACATTTCTTGAGCTTCCTAGCAGTTCGATCCCCTGCTCCTGCTCTCCTGTTAGGAAGGTGTTACTCGTGTTTTTTGTTCTCTGGAAACTTCTCATTTCCAGTTTTAACTTTTTTTTTAATGGCATTTCATTTTTTTGATCTTGTACCAAGTATTTTTTGATTGTTACTCCAGTAACTCTGGAGTTACTTTCATCAGTACAATTGATGTGTCCTCTCTAAACTTCCATTTTGCTAGGAAAAGCAAGCCAAGAACTTTTAAGTGCCAATAAAGCAAGTTTTTCATTCACAAAACCTTTCTGGTAGTCCTTCCCTGCAGCTGCTTCAATTTGTTTGGGGGTTTTTTTGTAACCTTGTTAAGTAGACCTATGTGTAACACCAGATTTTAGTAATGCCTTTAAAAAACTTGGGAACAAAGTGACCTCTGGAGGTCATCTAACTACCCTGCTCCAAGCAAGGTGTGGTCAAAAGCTGTGTCACATTGTTCAAGGCCTTTTCCAGGTGGGTTCTCACACTCTTCAAGGGTGGAGGCTGCACCCCTTCTCTGCCTTGCGCAGCTGCCCAGTGAGGCTGTTCCTGCTTTGCATCTCACAAGGGTGTCCCTGCTGCAGCTTTGGAGGCGGCTGCAGCTGCCGGTTGGAAACGCCTCGCCTGCTGCAGCCCTGGCTCTTGATCCCGTGTCCGCGCGTCCTCTTCGCTTCCAGCTGGTTCTCACTACCGAAATCCTAAGCAGCACACCATTGCGTGTTGTGCAACATCCCCTCTGTAAGAGCACCTTCAGTCCCTCCTTTATGCCCATCATTACAGTCATCCATTTTGGAAATTCCTCCCACAAGGAGGAATTTGGGATATAATAATATTGATACTCCCAAGTGTCAAGCTGTCACCCTGATGCTTCGTCTCATGCATGTTTCTATTGGCGAGGCTGCTGATTTATGTATTTAATAACGAGACAGGAAAATAACTTTTGTAACACGAACTTCTGGGTCTTGGGATTGTCATAGTTTAATCCCAGACAGCAACTAAGCACCATGTAGCTGCTCGCTCGCCACCCTCTCCAGTGGGATGAGGGAGAGGACTGGGGAAAAAGGGCAAGAAAACTCATGGGTTGAGATAGGAACAGTTGAATGATTGGAATAAAACAAAATAAAATACTACTACTACTAAATTGTAATGAAAAGAAAACAACAAAAAAAGAGAGAGACAAAACCCATGAAAAACAAGGGGTGCAACCACTGATGCCACCTGCTGACTGATGCCCAGCCAGGCCCCGGGCAGCAATCGCTGCTCCCGGCCAACTCCCCCCGGCTTATGTCCCGAGCATGATATGGAATACCCCTTTGGCCAGTTTGGGTCAGCTGTCCTGGCTGTGTCTCCTCCCAGCTTCTTGTGGAGAAGCAGCTGGAAGGGCAGGGGCAGTATGAGAAGGCGAAAAAGTCTTTGGCTTCATGTAAGCATTGCTTGGAAACGACGAAACATCCCGGCGCTCCCAACGTTATTCTCAGCACAAATCAAAGCCACAGCCTCACTCTGGCTGCTATGAAGAAAATTAACTCTGTCCCAGCCAGAACCAGCACAGTGATGACTATTGTTCCAGCCCACCTTTGCCTCAGCCTCTTGCCCACGCAGCCTTGGCGCTCTCGTCAGCAGGACCATGGCTGTCCTTGCTGCTTCCCTGGCTGAAGTGCCAGCCTCACCCTGGCACCTGAGGTGTCTGTCATTGATCCTCTACCTTGTATGGATTTGCCCAGTTTCTCTTGCGGAGTGGAACACGAACGTCTAAGCGTACGGCAGCCGATCCCTCCCCGGTGTGAGGGGGCAGCCCTGCCGGCGCGGCTTTGAAGGCTCATGCGTTGCTGCTGTTCCTTAAGCGGAGGCAGCATCAGATCCAGGGTTTGATTTTATGGCAACAGGATCGATGTTTCTTTTTTTTTGCAAGTCATTCCTGCAGCCCATAGCGAGGACCGGCTGGGCTTTGCAGTGCCACTTGCTGTTCTTTCTCACGCGTGGGGCACACTCAGTCTCCTGCCGCTGCCTTACCTGAAAGGCACGGCAAACTTTGCCAAGAAAGTCTGCTGGTCTGCAGGCCCCAGGGTGTCTTGATCTGCTCTGGAAAGCACCAGTTATCTTGAAATCCCTCTTAGCAGCATCTCAGTTTGCTTGTGGTCTCAGAGTCCTGGTCATACGTGACCTACCTTGACCAGCGCCAGCTGTGTGGGATGTGACCAGACAGAAACTCTCAGATGATCTTGCTTTACTCCTCTGCAGAGCTGCAGCTGCACAGAGGGAGCAGAGGAGACCTTCCTCCAAGCCTGCACTGGAGGGAAGGCTCCAAGAAAGCTCTTCAGCACCCCTTAGGAGGCCTAGAGGACTCTGGGCACCTGCCACATTAGTAGAATGAGAGACCAGGCTCGTGGGGACCTCTGGGGCCTCAGGCTCCATGTCCAGGAGTCCCTGCCCTGTGGTTTCAGTGTGTGCAGAAACCAGGTGCTTTGAACCACTCCAGCCCTTGAACGTTCCCTCTCCTCCCTCAGCTGCAGCCCATTGAGCAGAACAAACCATAAATCCACCATCCCCTCGTCCCGCCGGGAGCCCCTCGCTGCGGGGTGCCGCCACTCCGCTGCCCCAGGAGAGGGCAGGGGACGGGGCTGGGGGTGGTAGGGCCCTTCTGAGGCTGCTGTTGAACACGCTGAGCAAAGCCTCTGAGCAGGGAGGGATGTGGTGAGTTACAGAAGCGCAGCAGGAGCGTGGTGCTGCGGAGCCCGTCGCTGTCCTTGCGAAGGACGAACCCGACTCCCGGTGTCATGGACAGCTGAGACTGGAAGAAAAAAACCCAGAAGCCTTGGCTCGGCCTGGAAGAAGGGAGAGTGGGTACCAGTCCAGAGTGTTTGCACAGTGCACTGAGCCCACAGCCCTTCTGTTCCCTGTCCCTTCTTTCTGAGAAGCCGTGCCACCCGCAGCAAGCAGCGCAGCCGTGGCTGGGGTTGGATCCCAGATGAGCCTGTGCTGCATGTGCAGGTGATGGGGTGGGCTCTGGTCTGGCTGGGCTCTGCAAACAGCTGCTGAGGAGCCAGGCTGGGGCCAGTGCCACCCCGCTGGCTCCTGCTGCCTGCATCCCTGCCTGGTCTCAGAGTACATGGCTTTGGGTTTGCGCACCACGACAGGCACAGGCAGCTGTGGTGCTGCAGGTCTGGTGGCCTCATGCCCTCCTCGCCCAGTGTGGCTCTGGCACCAGGGACACATTCATCCCAGCTAAGGTGAAGCTGCCTGCCCAGCTGCCAGGCATGGGCTGCATGGCAGGACCCCTCGAGTGAGGGCACTGCCACCGGCTCATCAAGTGCCTCTTTGTTCGTGCAGGAGCTGCCAGCGCCTGGGAACACAGGACACACGTGGAAGCATCAGCCCCTGGTGCTGCCCTGTCTCCAGGGAAACATCCCCCGGCAGGACAGGCATCCCCATCCCCTGCCAGGGTACCCCCACCCTGCCTTTGTTGGCTCCGCTGCGTTTCTTTGGGAGACAAGGAGATGAAGTCTTCCTTTTCCTGCCAGCCGCCAGCTCCTGCTGCAGCTGCCTGGAAGTGGCTCTCCTCGCCCTGAAAGGGTCAGCTGGCATCTCCCCGGAGCAGTGAAGGCAGGCACTCAGCGTCGGAGCCAGCGCCGGGCCAAGGTGCGGCAGCGCCCGGGGCTGCCCGCGCCTGAGCGCACAGTGGGGCCCTTGTCAGAGCACCGAGAGCCACTGGCAGCTCCTTGTCCTGGGCCCTGCAGGCAGCTGGGCGTCCTCTGCCCAGCCCAGCTGCTCCAGCCTGGGAAGGAGGAGCCGCCGGGGCACAGTGGTGATGGTGACGCTGGTGCTGCTTTGCCCTGGGTGCAGCACTGTGGGTGTCGGGGTGCGGGTTCTGGCTCTGGGCCATTAGGACTTTCACGTGCCCTCGTTTCCCCTCTCTTGCCTCTGCCCCTCCTGAGCGCCCCAGCTCTGCCTGCCTGCCACATGCCACTGCCCTGACGCACCAAGCCAGGGGATGGCTGGAGCAGGCTGGGTTGTTTGGTTTTAAATCCTTTTCCACCCTGCCACACCTCAGTGCCACCACTGGAGGTTTCTCACATCCCCTTTGCCCCCACCGTCAGCCCACACCGCACCCCCCCCACCCCCCCACCCCCCCGAGTGCGGTGGCACAAGTGTGTCCCTCTGGGATGCAGAGGGAGGCGGCTGCAGCGGGATGGAGAAGACGTGACTGAGCATTCAGTGTAGGGAGCAGTGCTGGGGAGGGAGCCCTGTTCCTGCTCGTGCAGCCACCCCGGGGCTCCCCAGGCATCTTGGGGTCCAGCTCCCAACTGCCGCTCCCCGATCCTGCTCTTGCCTTGCTGTGCTTTGGCTCAGGCGGGGCCACGGGCTCAGCACTGCCTGCTCCGAGCCGCCCTCCGCTGCTCCGAGCTGCTCGCCGCCTTCAGACACGGTGGTAGGTAGAGCAGAGAGCTGCTCTGTCCCACGGCGCCGGCAGGACCAGCCTCCCACCTCCCAGTTCCCACCAAAACCATCCTGCAGTGGGCTGCAGGTCCAATCCAGCTGTTGCCCAGATAGCCTGAACTTTGAGAGCTGGTTTTGAAGCTGGATGCAGCGCCCACAGGCAGCAGGAGCATGGATACTCTGGATGCATCTTCCAAATGCAAAGCAGTGGATACATACGGAGCAGAAACCCTGGAAGGATGCAGAGCTGTCTCTGCTCCTCCTCTGCGCAGGGCTTGCACCCCAGAGCAGGCAAGGCACGTGCCCTGGCTGGGGTGGTTACTCCTCACATGGCCCCAGCCTGTTCCCATGCTCGTCCCACGCCTGGCCAGCTGACGCTCAGGGTCTGTGTGGCCACCAGACTGGAGGTCAGATGGGTCTCACAGCTTCACCCAGGACAGGGGCCGTGATGGCTGCGGGAGTGCGGCGGGCCTGGCCCCAGTCACCTCTGCACAGGCTCTGGCCTGAGCATCATGCCAAACCTTTCCCCCCCAGAGTGCGATGAGAGGCTGGCAAAGCCTGCTCTGTCCCTGGGGTGCTGCGGGGCAGGTGCCTCGGGGCCGGGGCTGGAGGACAGTGAGCACATCTTGTTGCAGGAGTGGGACATAGACAGCGGGGCTTCCAGGGATCCAGGGAGGGGCTGGGGACATAGTGGGTGACTAACATGGACGCAAGTGTGCAGGGCCACCCTGAGGGCAGCAGGGCAGTGAACCCTTCCCTTCTTCCCAGCCTTCCCTCCAGGAAAAGCAGTGCCCACGATGGGACAGCTCCCACCTGCCAGCCCCATGGTCGCCATCTCCTCTCTGCTGCGCTTCCACAGGTTGGTGCCTGCTCCTCCTGGGATCCTCCTGCACCCTCAGCCCTTCCTCACAGGCCCTCCTTGCGCTTACACGAAGGGGATTCATGTTACTCTCACACAGCCTGGAGCCACGTCCGTGGCTGCCCTTGCAAGTATCCCAAACGTTCTGGTTCAAACATTTCACATGAAAAGTCCACAGACCTACAGAAGCAAGGCTTGGGCTGGAAGCACTGCCTGGAAGGAGGGAGGGGCAGGATCTGGGGTTTTTTAACATGCTATTTGCTAAGTAGAGCTGCCCAGCTAAGCTGAAGAGGAAGGAGGAGCAACAGGAGACTATGGAGTCTGTCCCAGTTTGGTGCTGGCACCCTGGGCTGCCATGGACATGGAGAGATGGAAGCTTTCCCCAGCAGTATCCCGGGAGAGCAGCAGCAGGGACTACTACAGGGAGGGACTCTGCACTAGGTGCCTGGGGGGGGACAGTGCTTACAGCACGTTACTACACTGCCCTGATGTGCTGTCCAGACATCCCATAACCAGTGGGCCCTAGCACCTCCCATCTCCATCTGTGCTGCGTGAAGCCCCTCTGTCCCCCCAAACACAGCTCCGAGGGGCACAGCCTGGCACGCCACGCAGGTGTCGCTTCGGTCTGGGCTCGGCAGGTGGTGACCACAAGAGGGATGTGTGGGTGCCGAGGCAAGACAGCAAAACCTCAGCGGGATTCGTAGAGCTAGGGGAAGAGGAAAGCACATCCACCTGCACGTGCAGCACTGCTAAGCGAGGCATCTGCTCAGCTCAGACCCAGCTTTCCCCAGCACAACTTCTCTGGCGGGGCAGCGTCCCCACCACAAGTCTCAGCTGGCCCTGTCCCAGCTCCTGTGCTCTCTGAGAGCTCAGTCCTCAGCCATGGCCATTAGAGTCCACGGGAAGGCTGCCTGTTGCCAGCTGGGAAGGGGCGATGTGTCTGTGGCGTTCCAAAAATGGGATTCCATCACAGCCCGAAGTAGGACAGCCTCACGCTGATGGCAGCAAGCGATGGGTAACTGCTGCTCAGCGCAATGCTCCAGAGACCCTGCACTGCCTGCCTGGTGTCAGCTCAGTGGGCAGACACGCAGAGGCCCCGGGGGTCACCCCTTGAATATGGGCAGGGTTTTCCCAGAGGACCCCTCTGACACCAGGCTGTGCCTGGGGGAAAGGCAGGCTCACCCGAGCTCAAGGGAAACGCACCCAGCTCCCAGCACGCTGGGTTCAGTGGACAGCAGGGCCCCTCTGGGACAACCATGCCCAGAGGATGGCAGCACGCCCGTGTCCTCACCCAGCTGTCTTGGACCACCCGTAAGGAGCTTCCGCCTGCGAGGAGCTGAGCAGCCGCCGGACAGGGCTGTACACAGGGTGGGGGGGCCCGACGGCAAGCAGGGCAGGAGGGACACTGCCTGGACAACCATGAGAACGGTGGCTTGCAAAGGTGCCAGCGGGCCGTGCCACAGCCCCCTCGCTGCAGGGAGTCGCCGCTGGAGAGGTGGCACGTCGGCGGGCAGCAGTGAGGGAGGGACGGGCCCGGGGGCCGCCGGCACAGGGTCCGCCCCCGCGCTGGCAAACGGGCGCTCCCGGCCGCAAGCCCGCGGGGAGCAGCGCCCGGTCCTGGCGGCGCACGGGCGGCGGGCGAGGCCGGGGTCGGCCCCGGCGCGGGGGGAGCGGGACGAGGCCGGCGGCGCCCCGCGGTGACCCGAGGCCGCGGGTGCCGGGCCCCGACCCACCGCCCCCCGCTCTCTGCCGCCGCGCCGAGCGGGGCCGGAGGAAGGAGGCAGCGGGCTCCGGCGGCGGAAAAGGGCGTTTTATTGGGGCCGCGGGCGCTACAGCTTGGAGCCGGCCGAGGGCAGCTCGGAGCGCTGCGTGGGGCCGCTGAGCGCGGAGGGGGCGGCGGCGGGCGGGCGGCGCGGCGCCAGCAGCAGGCGGCAGCGGGCGCGGAAGCGGCCGTCGAGGAAGGCGTAGAGCAGCGGGTTGAGGCAGCTGTTGAGGTAGGCCAGGCAGGTGGCGTACGGGTGCAGGCGGGCGATGAGCCCCAGCAGCGCGCACGGCAGCTCCAGCAGCCCGGCGGCCGCCAGCGCGAAGAGGCTCTTGAGCAGGTGGAAGGGCAGCCAGCAGCCGGCGAACGCCGCCACCAGCGCCGCGATCAGCCGCAGCAGCCGCCGCCGCGCCGCCGCCTCGGCGCGCCGCGGGCGGAGGTGGCGGCGGACGGCGGCGGCCACGCAGCAGTAGCAGACGGCCATCAGCAGCAGCGGGGCGGCGAAGCCCAGCGCCGTGGCGCCCAGGCTGAGCGCCGCCGCCCGCCCCGCGCCGCCCGCCGCCAGCTCGCACAGCGTCCGGTTGCGCGGCCCCCGCCGCGCCTCCCGCAGCAGCAGCGCCGGCAGCGCCGCCGCCGCCGCCGCCGCCCAGAGCGCGGCCAGCGGGCCCGGCCCGGCGGGGCGGCGGCGGCGGGGGGCGGCGCGGGGCGGCGCGGCGGCGCGGCAGCGCTCGGCGCTCAGGCCGCCCAGGCAGAAGGCGGAGGCGAAGACGCTGAGCAGCACCAGGAAGCTGCTGAGCTTGCAGAGCGCCGCGCCGAAGGGCCAGTGGAAGCGCAGCGCCGTGTAGGCGGCCCACAGCGGCAGCGTGGCCACGAAGGCCAGGTCGGCCAGCGCCAGGTTGCCGATGTAGGCGTCGGCGGAGCGGCGGCGCGCCCGCGGGTCGCGCCACACCGTCAGCAGCACCAGCCCGTTGCCCGACAGCCCCAGGGCGAAGACCAGCAAGTAGAGCAGCGGCAGCAGCGAGAAGGACGCCTCCCAGTCCGCCTGCCACTCGCATGCCTCTCCCGTCGCGTTGCCCGCCGCCTCCTCCCTGTAGAAGTACTCCTCCGCCTCGGCGTACTCCATCGCGACCGCCGCCCCCCGCGCCCGGCCGCCCCGCTATAAGCGGGCCGGCAGCCCCGCCGCCGCGACCGCCCCCGCCCCCGGGGCGGCCCCGGGCCCGGCTCTCCGCCCGGCAGCCCCCCGCCCCGCTCTCCCCGTGCCGCCGGCCCCGCTGGCTGCCGGCCGCCCGCGCGGAGATGCGCGGGGAGCGGAGCGGCGGCGGGAGCGGTTCGCTGCCCGCGGGGCGCCGAAGGTGGCGGGCGAGGAGCCACGGCCGGCGGTCGCGGGGAGATTTTTGGTATAAAATTCACGATGCAGTGGCCCGCGGAGTGTTGCGGTGCCCACGCACCCCAGATGCACGTCCCCGCAGCCCGTAGAGGCGAGCGCGCCCGACGCAGTGCCGGAGCTGGAGACTGGAGCGGGGTGCCAGGCACCATGCAGGATGAGCAGGCGAGGGTGCAAAAGCCCCCCGGTGAGCACGGCAGGGAAGCAGAGCGGCACTCGGTGTGGGGTACCTGTGGGGTCTCTGCTCGGGGCATGTCGGCACCCCGTCCTTGCACCAGATGCTCCTTGGCGTGGCTGCACTGGAGCACAGCCTTGGGAGAGGGAGTCTTGGAGGTCTGGTGGAAGGAAGTGAAGCAAGCTCCAGAGCATCCTGGCCTCTGGAAGCGCCATCCACCTCCTCTCCACCAGCACCTCCTGCCTTCCTCCATCGACTCCTGCCAGCACCAAGCCTTCTCTCACCTCCCTGTTCAGGCACAGAGGAATGGAGGAGAGGTGGCAGGGTGTCCGTCCGATTGCTTTCTGCAGAGACCCGCACATTTACTGTGTTTTCTGAAAGGCAGAGGTGAGTTTGTTTGGTCTTGGCCAGCCATCAGGTCCTCATTCCCACTAGACCTGGTGACAAGAAGGTGGCCGCCTCCTGCAGAGCCATCTCTGTGTGCCCAGCATAGGAGGAGGGTGAGCCTGTGCTGGGGCAGGGGAAGGAGCTCTTAGCACTGCTCAGTTCAGGCATGGGGGGAGGAGAGGCTGACACTGTGCCTGAGAGCACGGACTGCCTTTAGAAATCCCAGCTGGGTGAGACAGACATGCTGGGCCACCCCTTGCTTCACAGCATTCAGGGGCAGCAGGGCCCCTTGTCCAGTGTTTACACGTTCCCCAGTGAGACTGCACCCACTAAGCATCCTCCCTCTCCCCTTCCCCAGCAGCACCAACGATGGGGAGCGGGCAAGGTTGTCAGGAGCCCCAGAGCCAGCAGCATCTGCGAGGTCTCCGGAAGCGAGCTCTCTCTGCAATGGGCTGGTTTTCTACAGATCACGGTCTCTGTATTTCAGAGAAATTTTCTTTTGTTTCTTTTCCTCCTCTCAGACATGCCATAAAAACATCCTTGTTCAAGGAGAGCCTTGCAGAAGACACTTCCGCTGTGTCGGTCCCAAGGTGGCGGGTAGCCAGCTGCAGCACTGCCAGGAGCAGAGCGGGAGTGCTGGGCTATGGTGGGCTGCTTGCCTCCAGCAGAGGTTTTTCCCTCACAGGGTGGGGAAGCCGTTCCTGTCCCACAGTGGGAAGTGGGCAAACTGAACCCTGGGTCACAGTCAGTAGGTACCTGGGAACCAGGCAAGAGGAACTCCCTGGGCAGCAGGGACATTTCTGGGTCTTTCTCATCCTGAGTACGGTGTGCCCGATGTGGCAGAGCCTTTCCCCAGCCTCAGCTGCCAAGCTGCCAAAGCTCAGGGTCACAGGGGGCTGTGGGGGAGCAGGATGGGTGCCTCACACCCGCTGCAGCTTGTCAGCGGGCAGTGGTGTCTGTGCTGGGGTGTTGTGGGTGGTGAAGACATGTCGGTGACACTGAGGACATCCTGAGGTTGTGCTGCACATCCATGAAAGAGGGCTCCCTGAGCCCTCATGGCTGTGGAGTGATGTGGTGGACCCTAGGAGAAGATGGAAATGTCTTTGGTCACCACCTGGAGCTGTGACTGGTGAAGGGGAGGTGGTACTCTGAGGAGGTGAAATGTTTCACACTGCCCCAGCCCCACCGCCCAGGGCAGGACTGTGTTGTTTCCAGGCCCTAACCACTGTCCTCGACCCAGCCCAGGTGCAGGTGAGGTCCAGAGATGGGGCTTGAGGCACTCCATGGAACCAGGCTTGGGGGAGGAGGGGCTTGGCTCACCCAGAGGTCGGGGGGCACGACTCTCCTGCTGCATTAGCTCTACTGCAAACAAGTGCCCTGCCCTGATCCACTGCTGGGGCTCTTGGCTGAGCCCTCTGTGCCCCTTTGCATTGGTTGTGGCTGAACTGAAAGTGCCACCTTGACTGTGGGTGGCTTTTTCCTGCTCAAAGAATGATGGGTGATTCCCAAGAGCCACCATCTCTGCTGGGTGACCCACGGAGTGGGTGGGTGGTGTCACCTGCTTGCTCCTGTGGCCATGTGCCATCTTCTCAGAAGGCCTGAGATTGCACTTGGGGGAACCAGAGCCGTGCCATGTGACTGTCCCATGCTGTGGCTGTGTGAGTCCTCACAGGGTGGCGGCTATGAGGCTTCTAGGGAGGATTCAGGCTGTGCTGCTGGCCCCAGTGGGCTCCAGCCGCCAGAGCACCCATGCACCCTTCCCCTAGGTGAGCACTCAGCTGGTGCCTCCTCAGCAGGGTTGCTGCACAGGTGGTGGTTCAGTGGGTTTCAGTGCAAACTCCAAGCTGGAGAGAAGAGCCTCCATGTTCATCCAACGCGAGAAATCAGCTTGTCCCTGAACATGTCCCATGGGCTGGTGCCCCTCCTCGCACCAGCACCACTCCTCTGTGATGGCACCCCAGAACGGCCGGGGACTTGGTCCAGTCTTGCTAGTTCAGATGGTGATTGACGAATCTTTGTATGTCTAGTGCCAGGTTTTACTGGAAAATAAACCAGAACAGTTTCCTCTTTCAGACTCGGAATAATGAGGTCAATTGCCTCCCTGCACCCCTGCTGTGCAGGGTGGGAGATTCCCGTCACCATCCTGTTTGTGCACTTTCTGGGGGCACAGCCAGGGGTGTGTGCCCAGACCCCCACACCCCACAGAGGGGTCTAGAGCCAGGCAGGGAAATTTTACACTGCCAGCAGTGCCTGCTGCAGTCTTGAGGCTGCTCACTGTAGGCGCTGATGGCGTTTCGGTACGAATATGTCCCTCATGCTTTCTCCGCCGTTTGTTACTAACAGAGTTGATCCGTTCTCTGGGATGTTCCCAGTCGGTGCAATTGAACTGCCCGAGACTCGTTTCGGAGCTGCAGAAAGCAGGCATGCGAGCATGCATATTCATAACGTGTTTACATATTCCTTGTTATTCTCTTAATTTTGTCTCGCTTTACATGTAAATTCCTCCGCATGCTCAGTTCTCTCCTCTGCCCCTTTCTTTTGGGTCTGGGGTATGTTCAGGGCAGGCGGTCCGTGAGTCGGTGGTCCCCATCTCCCCGGGCCGGAATTAACCTTTTCCCAAGTCGCTGCTGCGCATGTTCACAGCTCAGAAAAACATGGGAACGAAGTTGATCCGTTCTCTGGGATGTTCCCTCCAAGGGCAGACGGCTCTGGATAAAGAGTCTCCCTTCTGATCACTTCTGGCAGCTTCAAGGATGCTCATCTCGTTGTGTTCCTTAGGGGTGTGCAAACCGCCTACTAAACCCTTCACGAAATTCTCACCCAACAATTGTAACCCCTTCATTGCTGGGTGGCCCTGGGGACGGGAAGCAGCGCGGTGCCGCTGCAGCTGCGGCGGGGACAAAGGCACGGGGGAGAAGGGGTGGGCTGGGGTGAGGGTGGGTGCCGCGGGAGGGCAGCGGGGCTGGGTGGGCTCTGGGCAGCACCGCCCCGGGCTGTCCCTGGCAGCATCTTCCCAGCCCGGCTGCCGGGATGTGGGAGGCTGCCGGGATGTGGGAGGCTGCCGGTGCCTGCTCGTGCAGGGAGGAGCGGAGGAGCTGGCACAAGGGGCTGGCCAGGAGGTGAGGAAGGGCAGCTGCCAGGCGTTGTGCCGCCTGGGGACACTCGGGGCTCCCAAGGGGCTGGGCCGGGCTTCCCCCCTTGTCCCCCCGTTTCTGTCAAGATTCGTGCTTTGACTCCATGTTGCCCTTAAGCATGTTTTGGGTGAGCTTTGCTTCCCGCTCGGCAAAGTTAACACTGGCTTTGCTGTGCCAGAGGAACAGGAATCTGTTCTAGAGCTGCAAGCAGGAGCTCGTGGGTTCTGGCATTGGGATCTTCCCAGCTTGCTCCTGCCAGCTTCCGAGGGGACTATAGCTGTGGAGCACCGTCGGGACATTACTCTTGGGGAGAGTGTTCACTCCTGTTTCTGGGCAACTGTGTTGGCATGATTTTCTTGCATAATGCCCACTGGATCTGCAGTTGCTGTTTTCCTCGACAGGCTACACCAATGTCACTGTTAGCCTTTCCTGCGGATAAAAACTGGCTTCTTTTTGGATCATTGCTCAGCTAGGTCACTGAGCTTTTGACTGGAGTTGTGTCTATTTTAGAAGTAGAATGTGGCTGCCAGAAAGGCTCCAGACAGCTCTGTAAGAGGGTGTTTCCTCCCCAAAAGCCCAGACAAGACTAACGCTGCTGCTGTTCCATTTTGGTGGCCCTCTAGGAGCCACGCTCTGTGCGTGTAGTGGAGGAATGAAAACAATCTCTGGGAATCTTTGCACGAAAGGTGCCTGAACCAGGAAAAGCAAACGTGACATCATCGCAGTTTGGGAGAGAAAGGGGTGAGCTGACAGTGCTGCTGCCACGGGACTGGCATTAGGCACCAGAGCTAACGTGGGAGCTGGAGCCGGCGGAGGTGACAGCCGGGCTCGGCTGCGCTCGGCTCCGCTCGGCCGCTCGGCGCGCTGGGCTCGGCCGCGCTCGGCTCCATTCGGCTCGTATCGGCTCCGCTCGGCTGAGATCAGCTGCGCTCGGCCGCTCGGCTGGGATCGGCTCCGCTCGCTCCGCTCGGCCGCGCTCGTCTCCGTTCCGCTCGAATCGGCGGGGATCGTCTGCGTTCGGCTGGGATCGGCTCCGCTCGGCTCCGCTCGGCCGCGCTCGTCTCCGTTCCGCTCGAATCGGCGGGGATCGTCTGCGCTCGGCTGGGATCGGCTCCGCTCGGCTCCGCTCGTCTCCGTTCCGCTCGAATCGGCGGGGATCGGCCCCGCTCGGCGGCGATCGGTTCTGCTCCGGCCGCAGCCCCGGCCGGGCCCCGCTTGAGGCAAGGGCGGGCGCGGCGGGGCCGGTGGGCGCGGCGGGGGCTCGTTCCCTCCCGTGGAGCGGGGGGTGCCGGTGCTCGCCAGCGCCGGGGCTGCCTGGGGGCCCCGCAGGCCGGCAGCGGGGCTGAGGAGGCGGCGGCGCCATCTCCCCTCCGGGCAGCCCGCGGCGCTGGGCCGGCAGCCGCGGCGGGTCCCGGCCGTCCCCGCAGGCCCGGCCCGGCCCGGCCCGCCCGCCCGCCCGCCCCCGGGGCTGCGGGGGCTGCGGGGGCCCGGCTCCCGCGGGCGGCTGGCGGGGGCAGCGGGGAGTGTTCTCTCTGCAAACGTCCTCCAGAGGAAAAGCCGCGTGTGATCGCTTCTCGTGTGAGAGGATGAGCTGGGGGAGGGATTTAGCCATTTACCTTCGGCTCTCCTGCTTCCCTAGGCTGGCGTTCAGGGAGAAAGGAAGATGTCGTTGAAACCGTTTACCTATCGTTTGCCTGAAACACGATTTGTTCATGCGGGCAGGCTCGTGTACAAATTTAAAATCCGGTACGGCAAATTGGACAGGTAAGCGTGTTACAGCTGCAAAGTCAACCTGCAGTTTGATGATGGCACCTGACCTTCATTGACCGTGAAAACGGTGGCTTAAAAGCTGCTACTAGGCTTGCACAGGCTGAGCATTGGCCCGAGAGAGGAATTTGGGCTGTAAAAAACACTCGTTTCGCTGGCCTGCGTGGATTTTGGCTTCAGTGGAAAAAGCGGCTGTTGTTGCTGACAGTATTTTGAAACTTTGTGTTTAACTGAGAAGCGCTCGAGCCTTTGTAGCGGTTTAACCCCAGCCGGTACCTGACCCCCAGGCAGCCTCTCACTTGCTGCCCCTCGACGGGATGAGGGAGAGAATTGGAAGGGTAGGAGTAAGAAAACTCAGAGATTTTTCTCAACTCTAAGGGTTGAGACAGAGACAGTTTAATAAGTAAAGCAAAAGCTGTGCACACAACCAAACAAAATCATGAATTCATTCACTGCTTCCCATCGTCCAGCAGGTGTTTAACTTCCTGGAAAGCAGGGCTTCCTCAGACCTGTTGGTTACCTGGGAAGACAAAGGCCGTAACGGCAAACGTCTCCCCTTCCTTCTCCTTCCCCCAGTTTTATTGCTGAGCATGATGTCCTATGGTCTGGGTAGCCCTTTGGCCAGCTGGGGTCAGCTGTCCCAGCGTTGTCTTCTCCAGCTTCATGTGCACCCCCAGCCTACTCGCTGGTGGGGTGGTGTGAGGAGCAGAAAGGGCCTTGACTCTGTGAGCACTGCTCAGCAGTAACTGGCACATCCCTGTGTTATCAGCACTGTTTCCAGCACTAATCCGGAACAAGCCCATCCAAGTTACTGTGGAGAAAATTAAGTCCATCCCTAGGAGACAGGAAACCAGCGTGGCTGCGGAGACCAGTCTGGACCAGTCTCTGCACTCCCAGTCTGTGCTTGTGTCTTGGGCTGTCTGCTGGGAGCAGCGTGCCTTTCACTGCCCTTGCAATCTGGCGCTCAAGTGCTGATGTAAAAAGAGCCTTTGGAAGCTCTCACTGCCTGCTGGCAGGAGATGTTTGTGGTGTGCTGGGGACTTTATCTCCCAAGGTTCCCTTTCCACTGCCACTCCTCTTTCCAATGTGTCTGTGAAAAGCTGTCCTGTTATTTTGAAGCAACAGCGTGTGTCTGCTGCAGGCAGAGGGGCTGAGCAGGACTTTGAGGATAACTGCTGCTGTCCGTTTCTAGCAGGCACTGTGGTGGCAAGCCTGAGGAATGAGAGTGGAGGGAGAGTGCTTCAGTCTGTGGTACTGGTGGCAGGCAAAAAAGAGAAAGGACCCCGACACCTTTGGGTGTGCGGGGATGATGAATAGGAGGGCTGCGGGAGGTGGCAGTTGTGTGGCAACCCTCAGATTCTAGTTAGTAGCCAGGAAAGTCAGTAACACCCAGAGTGCTGAGTCGTCTGGTCAGATGGGAAGATGTCAAACAAGGAAAGAGGATGATCTTTTGGAGGTGAGAGAGTTTCCCCGGGGGTATTGCCCTGGAGGAATCTGCTTTTGTCTGCTGGTCAGACACACAGAGATAATGGACAAGTGCTTTTGTGAGTGAGCAAGGCCTTGACCAGCTCACTGGAGGAGCTCTGGAGCTTTTCGTTTGAGAGGAGACTTGGAATCCTGGAGGCTGCAGACTCTAGTAAACACAAAAGTTTGAGCTACTCTGGGAAAAGGAGGTGGAGCTGCTCAGTTTTGAGGATTGCATTCCAAAGCAGGCGCTTATAGATTGTGTCCTGCTGAAGGAGTGTTCTGCAGAGCTGAAACTTGTTCTGAAACGTGATGATTTGTTGTTGTCTCAGCCTCTGATAAGTAATCAATCATCGTAGTATTCATAAATATTAATGAGAATTAATGAGGAGAATGTGCTGTGAGCATCATGACAGTTAGGCTGAAGCTACATTAAATCTCGTGCCACCCTTGTCTCCTTTGCCCTTTGTGGAAGTAGGCTGGCTCTTTGAAATTCTGTTTATTTTGGGATGAACGGACACGCAAGTGTTTCTTTAGCTTTGCTTCCTAGCATTTTGCTGGAATAGTGGCAGATCCAGGAGGATTAACCTCCCTCCTTGTTTTGCTCTCTGGGTTGATTTCAGAGAGGAAGGTGCTTGGTCTGTCCTGCGCTGTCGTGGAGTGTTCAGCAGATCCTTGAAACGTTGCTCCTGTCCGTGATGAAGCTCTTTCCCTCAGCGTAATCCCTTTGGAAGGCGCTGCCAGTAGTGCCCGTATGTGTCTGGACAGCCTGCTGGTGTTTGATCTCCTGATGGCCAGAAGAGCACTGGATCGGTTTGAGCATGGCAGTCTGTTGTCGCCCCTGCGTGTCTCAGGCTTTGTGCACGTTGTACCATCTGCTCTTTCAATTCCTTATGACACCCGAGGGACCAGGACGTGAGACTTCTGCAGCACCTTTTGTGTTTCCTGATCACTTCTGGAACTGGTAGTGAGGCTCATCAAGTCCGTCTTCATATCAGTATGGACGAGAATGGCTGCCTAGCAAATTATGTCCCAGAGAATGCCTGCCTGCCATAATTCCTCACACTCCACTGTATTTACTGACTCCCAAGTACCAGTTATGTGATTTGTTTACTCTTTAGTGGGTTTGGATTTTCTCTCAGACCTCCTCTCTCCCTCTGCGTTTCCTTGTTGGCTGATGCCTAGCAGCAAGCTTGTGAGCAGGTGTCTGACAAAAGGTGGAGTTAGCATTTGGGAAGACCGTTTGATGCAGGCAGTACGCAGCCCCCAGCATCGCCGGGCGTAGCTCCAACACTGTGAAGGCCCGTTCCTCTGCAGGTTTGCACCGTGGAGAGGATGAGGAGACGTGTCCTGCCTGTTCCTTCTTTTAGTCCCTGGAGTAGAATGGCATGGCGATAGGCTGGAAGGCAGAGGTGCTGGCTGGAGGGCACCTTGTAAAAAAAACAGTCCTAAAGGTTCCTGAGGATGGGCTGAAAAGATGTGATCTCCCATCTGTGGTATCCTCAGACACATAAAATACAAACGGGCAGAAAATTCACAAGAAATATTATTCCTTATGGAATGACGGATGTTTTTTAAGAACAATTGTGCTGGGTTTACGGGAGGGGCTGCAGAAACGGCCCCTCTAAGTATCTGTGAAAAGCTTCCCCAGCTCCAAAACCCGTGGGACTGGCCTCTGGCCAGGTGAGACCCTCCCCATCCCCTCAGGCCAGGGCCGAGTCAATCCCGAATGCCCTGGTTAAAACGGGACAAAGGGGCCGGAGCTGAGGCTGGACCCACACTGGAGAGAGAGGGGAGGTGGGGGGCTGCCCCCCAGCCTCCTGGGCGGGCGACTGCCTACGCTGGGCCGCTGCTGGCCAACTGGAGATGGCTGCAGCAGAGAGAGGGCTGAGACCCGAGAGAAACGGCCAGGCAGACACCCAGGACAGTGCAGATGGAAAGGGAGGAGATGCCGGAGCTGGGATTCCCCTGCAGCCCATGGAGAGATGGCAGCGGCCCCCCTGCCACCCCTGGAGATTAACGGTGGAGCAGAGACCCACCTGCAGCTCCTGGAGAGCCCCACGCTGGAGCAGATGCCTGTGCCTGAAGGGAGTCGTAGGGAATGGTCTCCGTGAGCTGCTGGAGTCTGACGACGAGGCAGAGAGGCATCTGAAGCCCATGGAGAACCCCATGCCAGCGCAGGTGGCAGCTCCCTCAGAAGCCGTGACTCTGTGGGGAAGAAGCCCGCGGTGGAGCAATCCAATGAGTAAGGATTGGATCCTGTGGGAAGGACTCATGTTGGAGAAGTCTGTGGACTGTCCTGTGAGGAGAGGACCCATTGGAGCAGGGGAAGAGAGTGTAAGGAGCCTTCCTCCTTTAAGAAAGGAGCGGCAGAAATAACGTGTGATGAACTGACGCGCACCCCACCCCTCCATTCCCTGTGCCCGGTGTCACTGGGGCAGGAGGCAGAGCGGGAAGAAGGGAGGGGTGGGGAAGGTGTTTGTTTTTGAGATCCGGTTTTGTTTCTTGTTATCCTCTCTGAATGAGCCGTAAAGGAATTAGATGGATTTGTCCCCAGACGGAGCCTGTTGTGCCCGGGGCCGTGGCCGGTGGGTGGCTCCTCTCTGTCCTTGTCTCGCCCGCAGCACTTTGCTCCATTTCTCTCCTCTGCGCCTCACGGAGGGAGAGGGCTGGGTGGGCGCCTGGTGGTGGCTGCGCTGCCGGCGGGGCTGACCCACGACAACAATAAATGAGGGGTTCATCTGCCTGCCAAGTATTTTCTCTGTGCAACGGGAACGACGTTTTGTTGTTTAACCCTTTCAGCAAATGCAGCTCCGCTGGTTTTTGGCCGGGATGGGACTCACTCTCTGTTTGTTTCCCAGCGCTCCTGGTCTCGACGACACTGGAAGTGCTGTCAAGGAGTTAGAGGTAGGAGATGAAGCAGGTCCACGGGGCCTTGGCTGAATGTTAGGCTGAGCCATTTTTTTGTTTGTTGTGGGCCTGAGGACGTTGTGACAAATGCAGCGTTTCCAGTGAGAGTTCATGGGGAACTTCTCTGGAGAGCATGAGGGTGAAAATGACGTCAATGAGCAATGTCCTCAAGAGGCAGCACTGGCGTAGAGGAGCAATGCTTTTGTTTGAAAGAAGCTACAGGCTGTGAAACCTGGGCGAATGAGGACTCCTGTTTGTCAAGGCAGTTGCACCGTTGCCTTCTGACTCCCGTTCACACTCGTTCTGCAGCCACACTTGCCCACGGCTTCGCTCTCAGCCTCAGACCTGACCACTGCTTTTGACTCCTCGGGCTTGACTGGCTGTCAAACCCTCCTGCTTTTTCTGGAGCTGTGGCAGAACTGGTGAGCTGGCTTGACCATGACTCAATTGCTCAGGCTTTCCTCGTAGCCGTGGCGCTCGTGGAACCAGAGAGAACCATTCTTTTAATGGTGCCATTACTTTGTGACCAAGCTGGGTGGCAGCCGATGAGCTCAGTTGTTGTCATCTTCTTCCCGAGACAGGAGGAAGGCCCTGCCAGTCCCGAGCAAATGAGACAAGTGTACTGCCTGCTTAAAAATGCTCCCGTTACATAATTTTAAAAAGTCTTTAGAGTACAGTAATAGCACTAGAAATATTATTGAAGAAAGTGTGCTGACTTTAGTTGGTATGGAAAATTATAATTTAATTTTTTTTTCCTTTTCACTTTTGAAAATATTGAGAGGATAAAAAGTTCCCCACTTTTAAAGCTGGAGTTCGTTGGGGCTGAACTATAGTTCCTTCATAACCGAATCGGCTCGATAATCAGAAATAGAGAAATATGTTTATTTTTGAAACAGGTCAGTACTACATGTGTATAGGTGGCAAAAAGAAGACTTTTTAAATGTCGAATGTCTTAAATTTCAAAGCACACCGCGATGGTGCTTCCATGTTCATTCAAGATTAAGCATTCATTTGCTTTGGTTTGTCCGAGTCCCTTCGTGCAGCGCACTCGGAGGCTCTGGGAGGGAGCGGGGTGAGGAGGGGGAGCAGGAAAACCAAAAATATCAGGAACCTGCTTGTCATGCAAACGGTAATGTTGATTTTTTGCCAAGCCGTGAAACTGTACTTCACAGTTGGATTGTGGCTGTATTGTTAATACTCTTTATTCCTTTGATTTTTCTGGCCTCTCCAGGAAGCGATTCGAGTAATCCTTGGAAATCTTGGTGATTTACATCCGTTTTCTACAGACCACTTCACTGTCTTTCCATGTATCCTTTCGTACTTGTAAGAATGAATCACAGAATCACAGAATGGTTTGGGAGTACATCTGCTCTTCTATGACCTTCTCTCCGTGAGAAAGTTGTTTTACTCTCTCTTAAAGTAGCTCCCCTGCACCCGCAAGGAGGAGCGTCCGTAACTGTGGTGGTTGTGTCAAGTGTCTTTATTCCTCCCGCTTTGAACGGCGAAGTTAATGTAAGGATGCTACTCCTATGAGTCCCAGTCTTTTGCCTTTTTTAAAAAAATTTTTAAAAGAGTTACTTTTTGGTTAGGAGAGCTGCTGAGCTTTGTTCCTAGCGTGGGAAGAGCCTGGCATGTTGTTTGTGGTGGGAGAGTGTCAGGACTGAAGCCAAATCCAGTTAAGGAAACACAGCGCTGTCAACAGAAGCAACTGCTGGGAGAGTGTCGCCTGGGTGCCCGGTTTCTGTGGTGTTTTCTCACAAAGCTCGTGCCGACAGGTTGGGTTTGGTCCCTTTTACATGTATTTGGTGCGGTGTGGCTTTCGAAGGTTTCCAAGAGGATGTGGCCAGGACTCCTGCTCCTTTGAAATGCCAGTGCTGTGTTCTTATCGTCGTTCTCAGACTGGAGCAAGTGGGAGAGAGTATCGAAGATGAGGTTCAAACACGGCAACGTCCATCTTGTGCCTTATCCCTACGTTTGCACGATGTACCTGGAGCTGAACTCATTTCAGCCAAGCGTATCTTGTGGTAAGTCTGTACGGTTATGGTTGGAGAATTTCTGGGAGCAGCTGTGATCCATGTCTTGCTTTTCCCTTTTCCCTTTGTCTGCTGTGCCTTTGAATGAGAGGGAGCAAACCTGCGAGCAGTACGGCTGTGCCGTGGATTCGAAATGGAGCACAACAGCGTGTTCTCTTTTGTCCTGTGTTTTCTAGAATTCCTAAATCTTTCTTTGCCATTGCAAGCCCTGCTGACTTCGCAGCTAGTATTTGTATGGAGCAGTGGCCAGTGGATCCCAGCCTTCATTCTTTAGTGTCGGTAGCCAGGCTGAGCCAGCACATGGACATGGAACGCATGTTTGTCTTCCTTGTGCTTGACTACGTTTGTTGACGTTGAACTTCATGTTCTTTGTTTCTATTTTCCTAAAGAAAGAATGTGTGGGGTTTTTTTTAAGTAATGATAGTAATAGTGGTAATAATATCTTCTGTATAATTAGCAAATGTTGTCACCTCCCTAGCGTTCCAGGTTTTTCTCTGGATTCCCTGGACAGCCTCAGGGCCCCACTGAGACCTCTGTGGGACTCTACATCCAGCCTCTTCAGTTGTGAAAACAAAGTGTTTATTCTTACTATTTCCTTTTGTGCTTTTTGGTCCCTGGGAAAAGCTGCTGGTTTTTCTTGTGACTCTAACAGATCCTCCTGTCCGCTTCATAAAACGGACCAGTGGTGAGTTCTTAGTCTCACCCATTGGCTCACGTGTGGCATCCCTGATCAAACGTACCATGTTCGGATGTGAAAACTTCAGAACATGGAGAATTCTCTCCCTCCCCTGTACACCTTGCTCCAGAATTTAACTGCCCTCCCCAGATACAGTTCTACAACGCTTCAAGTCTCTAATTGTGCCCGGTGTAAGGTGCACTGGTGTTTCAAGTTGTGTATAAACACAAGTACGTTGTAGAAACATGTCACTTGCAAGTCCAGTCCTTTATCTCGTGCTCAGAAAGTGAGGTGCAATGCCAAAATGGACTTTCAAGTTGGTTAAAGGAAGTTCAGTCAGTAAATATTCACCAAATGTTATAATATGTCTGTTACAGGTAAAGAAGTAAACAAGGGCAGAGGTGATCTTGTAAGTTTTGTGTATTTGTTTTTTTTTAAAAAGTTCTATTCTAAATAGTCTAGAGAAGCAGAATATATATCATAGAATCATAGAATCATAGAATGGTTAGGGCTGGAAGGGACCTTCAAAGGTCATCTAGTCCAACCCCCCTGCAAGGAACAGGGGTATCTCCAACTAGATGAGGTTGCTCAGGGCCTCGTCCAACCTGGCCTTGAACATCTCCAGGGATGGAGCATCCACCACCTCTCTGGGCAACCTGTTCCAGTGTTCTACAACTCTCATGGTAAAAAATTTTTTCCTAATATCCAACCTGAATCTACCTCCCTCTATTTTAAAACCATTACCCCTCGTCCTATCACAACTGGCCCTCCTGAACAGCCTCTCCCCATCTTTCTTGTAGGCCCCCTTGAGGTACACACACACACATATATATATAGGCAATGCTATAGTTCTGCTGTTTCTGGGTGAGTCAGGCAATGCAACGTGACCCTGAATTCTCACCTAGAACCATGCAAGTTGAGAGGAATCTCTGTCAGTTCCATGGGACTTTGGATCAAGTCTTGCCTCAGGCCCTGGGAGCCCCGCTGGCTTCAGTTACACGTGTTGTCTGCAAGCCTGAGCCGGGCTGTCCAAAGGTTCCTTCCCTGGGAGAGTCTGCGTGAGGTCAAGACTGCTGAGTAGTGAGGCCGTTTCCTCGGTGCTCTGTGTCATCAACAACAAAGTTCAGCTTCTGTGGAAAGTTTTTGTCGAGTGAGAGCTCAGGGTGGGTTTGTTTTCAGTACGGGCGAGTGTCTGAAGATGGAGTGAATTAATGAAGATGTCCTGTCCAAATTCCCCAAAAGGAAATCCCACTCTCTGTGCTAGCGTGGCATTCCTGCTAATTACATTCCGAGGCCCTCCGCTAAAACCGGAGCACTTTGGATGTCCTGGAAAGCAGTATTTCTCGTTTAAATCTGTGGAGCGTGATTCTCTGGATGGCCTGTCAGTGCTTCTCTTCTGTTCGAATACAGCAGCTGATCTTTTCTTCCTGCCTCCTCTTTTTGGTTTTCATTGCTTACACATGAACCCTTTTGTGAAACACGAACGTATCTTGGCTGTGAATTTTGTTCTGAAATAGAAAAGTCAAAATCGAACGTGATCAATACCAAGTTTGCAATATTTTGAAGGTCAAGAGAAGAAATGAAGTGTCAGCAAGCATTGCCGTGGAAGAAACGGTGAAGAGGAGGAGAGTGGATGTCGGAGGTGAGACCTCCTTCCCACAGCTGGGTACGGACAGGTGAGTTGACTCCAAAATAATCTTCCAGTGCACGTGTCAACATTTTTAGTGTCTCTCGTGCCTTCCTCATGTTTCATTCCTGTGTCATCCTTTGCCCCATTTGTCTTCTTCCTTCTCTTCCCTAGGGATAGAATCTGAGCAGCATAGCCCACGTTTGGAGAAAAGTTGTCATACGCTTTCGGGTTCCTGTGCCATTAGCTAGAGGTCTTCCTGTTTATCTCCTTTGTGTTAACATTCCCTGTGGAATCTGAGCGGGACGGGAACTCAGCGACTAGGCAGGGCAGTGCGCTGGCTTGTGCACCTGAGCCAGGGACGACAAGGGAAGGACCGGGAACAGTTTTCCAGCTGCATCCCAGCCTGTTGCCCTGAGTCAGCTGCTGAATGCTGCCTCTCAGCTTGAGCTTGCTGCTCCCAAAGTGCTTCAAAGTCTCACGGAATTGCACGTGTTGTGTGTGCACGGGTGATGTCACCCATCTTCTCCATCGGCTTGTTTGGTAACTAAACCTCTCGTGGCGATTCTGAGGTAGATCTCAGTCCATGAATTTGGCGGAATCGTTGAGGTTGGAGGGGCCCCTTGATTTCTCCAAGGGTGGAGATGCCGCAGCTTCTGTGGGCAGCCGGTTGCAGTGCTTGAGCACAGCTGCAGCCAAAAAGGCTTTTCTTGTGTTCAGATTTAATCTCTTGTGTTGCAGCTTGTGCCCTTGGCCTCTTTTCCTTACATACTGCCCAGTTCCCAAATGTATTTCATGCAGAGATTCTACTGGGAGAAGTCTGATGCCAGTTCTTCTCCTGCTCAGACAAACGTAGTCCTTTCATTTCCCGCTCCCCCCATCCATTTCTAGTCCCAGTAGAACTGCTGGAAATGAGCGACGAAGGAGACTGGGATGCAGAATGCTTTCTAATCTCTTGTACCCAGGATGTGAGTTGTAGATCCAGAATACACAAGGCCAGACACGGCTCTTCCATGATCCAGTCTGGCAGTTCTCTCTTAGCCCTGTGTCTTCCCCCAGCAATTACGCTATTCCAGAAAAGACCAAACCAGTTAATAATTCTAAAATGTGCTCTTGATTTCAAAATTAATTTGATGAGGCATCATCTTCAAGCCTCTCATTTTTTTCTGATTACTCTGTTAGACTGAAGAGCTCATTCAGTCTGAGTGTTCTGCCCCAGGAAGGAGTTTGTCTGCTGTAATCAGACCACCTCTTGATCTCTTTTTCTTTTTGAACAAGCTCTTTTGCTCATAATTCCTTATGGGGGATTTGGATTTGAGTTTTTTTGGGGTGCTCTTGGTTGCTGAGCTATTCAGGTGTCACTCGCCAGTGGCAGTGATGAGCCCCAGGAGCATTAATTTGTGTGTGAAGCCGGGGTGCTTTTCCCCCCGTGCGTCACTTTGTAGCTCCGTACAGAGTTCCCTGTGCCCTTTTATTGCTCCGTGACTGAGTCCTGCAAGATCTTCCCATGGTTCTTTGCCACCTGCCCTTCTCTTTGTGCCAATAACCTTGTAGGATTTGCAAGCTCTCGCGACTCACTGCTCATCTCCCTTTCTGTGTCACGTCACACTCTTTTTCTCTTTAACTGCTTGTTAAGAAAAGCAGAAAGCCCAATTTTGGCACGAGTGCATATTTTTTCATTTTTCCATGAGACTCTGAAGCATGAGTGCCAATATGGATTAAGGCTGTCCACCTTGTTGGCTAGAGGCCCTAAAATCCTAATGAAATGCTTGGAGTAGCGGTTTACAAGATTGCTTCCTTCTTGTGACTTTTTGTAAACTTAGTTCTTACTTCTCTGACTTGTTTTTAGAGCTGGAGCTGAGTGTGTTCACCATATGAGTAAAGCAAAGTGTGGACTGGAAACGGTAAGCTACAGAATATTCTGATCATTCCTCCAGGGCTCTGGTTCAGTTCGTCAGCAGTGTGTGACTTTGGATCCAAATCCTCCTGGTGTTTTAGAATGCGTCTCAAAGAGGGAAGAGTCTCCTGAAACACAAAGGAAATCTGTCTGCTTAGTACATGTAG
Organism: Tauraco erythrolophus; assembly: GCF_009769465.1. Taxonomy (NCBI): domain Eukaryota; kingdom Metazoa; phylum Chordata; class Aves; order Musophagiformes; family Musophagidae; genus Tauraco; species Tauraco erythrolophus. Next base: position 326,691 of record NC_141483.1, read on the forward strand.
GATTGGCGTTAGAATATTGGCACTGGATTCAGAAGGAAGAGCGTGGAAGTGCCGCACTCACGTGCTGTTAAATAGATTGCATGTTCAGCTCTCGTCCAAATGCCTCCTAGGCCTACGATTTGGACAGTAGGCTGTGCGGGGAGGATGACTGGAGTTGAGGCCGGGCATCTTTCCACGTACCAAGTGTGCCAGTAGAAGTCAAAGAAAGAGAGAGAGGACCGAGAGGCACTCAGCCTGTCACTGCAGATAATTTTCCTGACTTAGTTATACAATCATAGAATCATGAAATGGTTTGGGTTGGAAGGGACCTCAAAGATCATCTCATTCTAACCCCCCTGCCATGGGCAGGGACACCCTCCACTACACCAGGTTGCCCAAAGCCCCATCCAACCTGGCCTTGAACACTGCCAGGCGTCTACAACTTCTCTGGGCAACCTGTGCCAGTGCCTCACCACCCTCTGAGTGAAATTTTTTTCTTATATCCAATCTAAATCTGCCCTCTTTCAGTTTAAAGCCATTACCCCTTGTCCTATCACTACACACCCTTGTAAAAAGTCCCTCTCCAGCTTTCCTGCAGGCCCCCTTCAGGTACTGGAAGGCTGCTCCGTCAGTTAATGGTCTAAGACTAAACTGCAGAGATCTTGGGTCATCTAAAGTTTGGAATTTTGGGTGAACCTGAGCTTAGTGCAGGAGAAACAGCATCTGGGAGTAGATCTGTTCTTCTGTGATCTTCTCTCCAGGAGAAAGTTGTTTTACTCTCTCTTAAAGTCGCTCACCTGCTGGTTTTGTTGTTTGTGGTCCTTTGTATTGCTGATAGCCTTCCTAATGGGCATTCCTGGCTCGCCGCTTGCCTCTGGCACTTTTCACTTTTATCCTTTCCCTGCTACTGTTTCCTGTGACTAGGTCTTAGCAGGGCTAATGTCGAGGGGCCTGGATTGCCCGGTGGCTCTTATTTCCCACAGCACCTCTGTTGCTGTTTTTCCAAATCTCTCTCTGTGCAGTAGCTGCTGTTATTCCTTCACTCCCTGATACAGAGTAAAGCCTGCTCAGTGAATCCCAGCTTCATGGTAGGCCTGTGAATGTCCCGAGGAGGGAAGGGTGGAAAGGTATTGGTGACGAAAGTGCTCATAGTAGCAGGGAAAAAATAAAATAATAAAATTCATTAAAAAAATAAATAAAACCATAAAATTCATAAAATCACCGAACACGAGAGGAGACCTTGCCTCTTAGCTCTTCAAGCAAGCAAGCAAATAAAAATCTCCTGTACGGTAGGATTCGACGTGGTCTGACAGTTCTTGGGTTCCTTTTCCTTTCAGAGTGCCTCCGAAGAAAATGAGTGTAGCCCAGCATCCCGTACCGTGGGCTGTAGCCAAGTGGGTTTCTGTAAGTAAGGAACGCCTGGTTTGTCTCTTTCAAATCGGTCATGTTAAATCACAAGCTGCAAGGGTGACACTGGTGTTAGTTTTCCCTTAAAAAGGGCATTTGGTATTTTCCAGCACGTGAGATCAGGAATTAGAACCGCCGTAAAGCGGTGGATCACCATCGCTTTTGGCTGAGACTCTCAGCATGCTCAGTCTTTTCCCTCCTCCCCTGTCTTTTGGGTCTGGGGTATGCTTAGGGGAGGTGGTCCGTGAGTCAGTGGTCGCCATCTCCCGCTGCCAGAATTACCTTTCCCGCTGTTTCTTGCTTACTTGGTATTTGTGGTATTCTTCCAATCTCAATAACCTTTTCTTGTAACACCAAGTTTTCCTTCTCAGTGTCCGAAGTCCTTGCTTTGGCTCCTCCTTTAGTGATTAAGGGCCAGCAGAGTCCTTAACACTTGCCAGATGTTTTGCACTTACAAGGACGCGTGTCCTCCTCTTGACGTACATTTTAAGGCTCCTCCACTATCCCTCACTGTCTTAAAGGAAACAAAGTCTGGTACATATTTTCATCAATACACGTTTTTCCAGGATGTTCCTCTTTTAAGGACAGCTTGGCAACTCATGATGATCATCCTGGTTTCAGACATTAGGTACACGTTTGCCTTATCCAAGCACACGCAAACAGGCGACTATGTCTAACTTCAGTCTTAGTGGATTCCAGCAAATCCTTCACTTAAAGGCTTAACTTTTCCACGGCCAGACAACAGGAGCCTACCTCCAACTCAGTCTGCACTGTGGTTGCTTTGAAACCTCCCAGGCGCCACGTCAGTCGGAGTCTGGAGCCACCTCTCAGTTCCGGGGTCTGCCGTTGGGTGAGCAGGGCGCGTGGGGAGAGCGAGCTTGCGGTTTTGTCCTTGCTGCTGTTTCTTACAGGGAGACCTGTGCGACCTGACCCTGGACAAGGAACGGCAGCCGCTCAGGCTGAGGGTGCAGCGCAGCTGCGGCAGCGGGTGGGCCAAATGGCAAAGGAAGGAGACGCGGAGTCGGGAGGAAGAGGTCTCTCAAAGTTCTGGAGAAGGTACTAATCCAGCAGCCCTGGCCGTGTCAGAGGCTGTGCCTCCTTCTGGCAGTTCAGGTGACTCTACCTTATCTTGAAGGAGGGCTCCCTCTTTTCTGTGGTCAAACGAAAGTCTCCCAAGGCAAAGGAACATTCAGGGATGTCCTCTTGTCTTGGGGTAAGGTGCAACATTCCCAATAAATATTCCCCTTCTGCACTGTCTTTGGGGAAAAAAAAACCCTCCTCCCGGGAGGATGACTGACCTCAGCCACAGCCCTCGTGCAGCGTGGCCTTTATCGGCTGAGCAGTGCCATCTCCAGCCCGATTTTGAGGGCCTTAAGCACTCCCCCTTGTAACAGGGCCTTCCTGGGACGGACCCTCAGTCCCGTTAAGGGGGATATGACCTTTATTTGGCCGCTTGGCAACTGTGGCCTGTGTCACTTGGGCTCCCAAAGGCCCCGTTTCAAACTGAAGCTCAAGTTCCCACGCACACAGTCGCTGGGCATTGCCGCCCGACCGAGTGCGCTAGAGCTGGGGAAGCTGCATCCCGCGGGAGCACATCCCGCAGGAGCAGCCTGTTGGCTGCACAGCACGAGCTGAACAGAGACAGAAACTCTTTGTTTGACAGGTGAGTCGGTTTGGGAAGCAATAAACCCCCTCGTTAATCGGGGTGTATGCCGGTCCCTTGAAGTGTTGAGAGCAGACCGTTACGGCCCAAGTGTTGCTTTGATTCCTCTGTTTTTCAGTCTTCCTCTGTATTATTTTTTGCTGGGGTTGGGTCCTTTTGGTGGACAGAAACTACCTTGTTACTGCAATTCTCAGACAAGTATTTCGAGCATAATGTGCTCTTTTTGTTGTTGTTTCCCCAGCATCATCTTTTTGCCGCTACAGCATCTTTTGGTGGAAAGAACTGACCTGCAAGTACTAATAGTTGTGGAAAGGTAAACCTGTAGCATGAACGTCGGGTTGTGTTGTTTCTTTTGACGTTGCTTGTCTCAGCTTTTAAATGCTTTAGAGGGAATTCTACTTTGTTTACATTTTCAAATTAACATACTGAAGACGTTGGGTTGGAATGTCTTTTTCTCCCCAACCTGGAGTTTTTGGAAAAAGAGCAGTAAGCTGTCAGATGTTGATCCTTGTGTGTCATAAATGTGGAATTTGATATTTAAAATTCCTTCTATGAGAGTCTAATAAAGCAAGCTTTGACTGGGAACTGCGTGTTATTCTAATCAGCCTTACCCTGGCAGAAAGCACTTCTTCCCTCCAAGAAGCAGCAGAGGTTCCCAGGAGCAGATGGTCTCCTGGACCGTGCTTCACAGCACTGAAAATGCTGTGGGCCTGTGAGAACTTCATGAAGTTCAACAAGGCCAAGTGCAAGGTCCTGCACGTGGGTCGGGGCAATCCCAAGCACAAGTACAGGCTGGGTGGAGAATGGATGGAGAGCAGCCCTGAGGAAAAGGACTTGGGAGTGCTGGTGGATGAGAAGCTCAACATGAGCCGGCAATGTGCGCTGGCAGCCCAGAAAGCCAACCGTGTCCTGGGCTGCATCCAAAGAAGTGCGGGCAGCAGGTCGGGAGAGGGGATTCTGCCCCTCTGCTCTGCTCTCGTGAGACCCCACCTGGAATACTGTGTTCAGCTCTGGGGTCCCCAACATCAGAAGGACATGGAGCTGCTGGAACGAGTCCAGAGGAGGCCACGGAGATGATGCGAGGGCTGGAGCACCTCTGCTGTGAAGACAGGCTGAGAGAGTTGGGGCTGTTCAGCCTGGAGAAGAGAAGGCTCCGGGGTGACCTTATAGCAGCTTTCCAGTACCTATAGTACCTTTCCAGAAAAGCTGGAGAGGGACTTTTTACAAGCGTGTGTAGTGATAGGACATGGGGCAATAGCTTTAAACTGAAAGAGGGGAGATTTAGATTGGATATAAGGAAGAAATTTTTTACATTGAGGGTGGTGAGGCACTGGCACAGGTTGCCCAGAGAAGTTGTGGCTGCCCCATCCCTGGAAGTGTTCAAGGCCAGGTTAGATGAGGCTTTGGGCAACCTGGTGTAGTGGAGGGTGTCCCTGCCCATGGCAGGGGGGTTGGAACTGGATGATCTTTAAGGTCCCTTCCAACCCAAACCGTTCTATGATTCTATCATTCTATGAAAAGGTCAAAATCTCCCACCTTGGAGATGCTCAAACACCGTCTGGAAGTGTTCCTGGGCAGCCTGGCGCTGACTGTTTTTCTGCTCAGGCACCAGGAACGAGGCTGTGCCTTGTGAGACCTTCCCTCTCACCAACCCCTCGCAGAGCAGGACCCAGCACAGCCTGGTAACGTCCCCTGAGGGCTTCAAGTCCGTCCAGTACCTTTGGTGTAAGCTCACCTGCAGGCAGGGTCAGGAGGAGTTACCAGCTGGGGTAGCCCAAAGCTGTGCCATGTATTAAAACAGATGAAAATTCCACATTTTCATCTGACCATAAACTGTACCCATAAGCCAGATGACGGAGGCGGACACACGATCAGGAGACGGGCGCAGATGGGTACGTGTGAACACAGGAGGGTGGGCCCAGAGATGAGGATAGACCTGAATTACTGCAGGAATCGGGAGAGGAAATCTGGCCGAGAATCAGACCGGCAGAGGTACGGTAGGACCGACAGCAGAGAGAGAACAAGCGCCTGATGACCCGTTAGCCAGCCGCACGACAGTGTGAGCGGTGAGGTGGGCAGAGGGTGCGCCCAGCGGCGAGGTGGGCAGAGGGTGCGCCCAGCGGCGAGGTGGGCAGAAGGTGCGCCCAGCGGCGAGGTGGGCAGAGGGTGCACCCAGCGGTGAGGTGGGCAGAGGGTGCACCCAGCGGCGAGGTGGGCAGAGGGTGCGCCCAGCGGTGAGGTGGGCAGAGGGTGCGCCCAGCGGCGAGGTGGGCAGAGGGTGCACCCAGCGGTGAGGCGGGCAGAGGGTGCACCCAGCGGCGAGGTGGGCAGAGGGTGCACCCAGCGGTGAGGCGGGCAGAGGGTGCGCCCAAGGACATTTCGATTGCTCAAGGTGGGAAACGCCACTACGGAATTAGGGGCAGTATCTGCAAGACGGGTGTCCATTTTGGAAAATCATTTGAGGCCATAAAGAAGCTGGTTCACTTCAATGTAAAATGTATTTTTAAATGCATTTAAAAATGTAAATGAATAAATTTTTAATTGTAACGGGGGGAGGCATCCTTTAGCTCAGAGAGAGCTTCCTCGAATGGAGAACCATCGCCCCGGGGGGCTCCGGTGGAGCAGTCTGGGCTCTCCCGCGTCACGGGCAGTGGGGACACCCACCATGAGGTGGCAGCTATCGCGACAGATGCCAACAGCTCTCACAACAGAGGCCCGGGCATTGCTGGGACAATGGCGGGAGGTCCCGACGCGCTGTAATGGCGCGGAGCGGTCGGTGACCAAGGGCAGCCGCCCGATGCACAGCGCAGCTTCTCTGGGCAACCTGGTCCAGTGCCTCACCACCCTCAGAGGGAGGAATTTCCGCCTTAGATCTGATCTGAATCTGCCTCTTTCAGTTCGAAGCCATTGGCCCTTGTCTTCTTACTACATGCCCTTGCAAAAAGTCCCTCTCCAGCTTTCTTGTAGCCCCTTTAGGTACTGGAAGGCTGCTGGAAGGTTTCCCTGAAGGTTTCTTCTAGCAGGAGAAGTTTCCTCCCAGGGCAAAAAACATCTTACCTACTTTACATGGAGGAGTCTGGGGCTGCTACTGGGATCTATGGTATGTAAGAGGAGGAGAAAAGACCCTGGTACATGCCTGGGAGAAGTCAGGGGTGGAGCCTGGAAAAAGAGAGCTTCCTCCAAAGGAGAAAAATCAGCTTACTTGGAAGAGTCTGGCATGCTACCTGGGATCTCAGGTCCCAATCAGAAGACGGCAGATGATTCTAGGAGAAGCCTGACAGCAATCTTGTGTAGATCCCAGAGCATCAGTCATCTAAAGCAGAGATCAAAAACCTTTGGGAGATTCCTGAGAGGAGAGTAGCGTGCATCTCAGAGCATAGAGCTTCCTCCAAAGGGGAAAATATCTCTGATAGCTTCCTGGAGGAGTCTGGGGCTGCTACTCAGCAAATCGGGTGTCTCAAGAAGCGGTCAAAACGCACTGGGAAATGCCTGGGAGGACTCTTGGGTGGAACTCAGAGCAGAGAGCTTTTACAAAGAGGAAAAATCATCTCTCGTAGCTTTCCTGGAGGAGTCTGAGGTTCCTACCTGAGATATCAAAGTGTCATGTGGATCCCGGAGCAGAGAGCTTCCATAAAGAGGAAAAAATCCTCTCGTCTAGCTTTTCTGAAAGAGTCTGGGGCCACTACGTGGGATACCAGGTCTCTATTGGAAGAGGACAGAAGACCCTGGAAGATTCCTGCAAGAAGTCTCAGCTGGATCCCGGAGCAGACAGATTCAATGAAAGAAGAAATATCATCTCAGGAAGCTTCCCTGAAGGAATCTATGGCTGCACCTCAGCTACTTATTTGCCTGATGGAGAGATAAAAAACTCTGGGAGATACCAGCAGCGAGACAAGCTGCTCTCTGGGACAGCACCCCAGCCTGGCCCCCTGCACCCAGTCCCGGGAGCACCCGGCGGCTCGGCCCGGGGATGCCCGAGGGCTGCGCCTCTGCCTGCTCCCACGGGGACCCACTCACGGACCTGGTGGCCAGGTGTTTGTGCCCCTCAGGCCCTGCCGCTGCCTCCACAGCCTCCCACAGAGCAAGTCCTCCATGCTCCCCACCCCCGGGCAGCCAGGAGCTCCCTGCTTCTGCTGGGACCTGCTTTCGCCCTGCTGCCCGCGGGAGCATGCTTCTGGCTGCAGGACTTGGCCCACACAGCTCTGTGCTCAGCTCGCCCACCGCCTGCATGGTCCTGCACGCCAGCTCCCAGGTTCCTCCTCCCTGCCGATGGGAAGGGGGTCCCAGCTGTCCCACCTCTGCTCCCAGGGCAGGAGCTCTGTCACCGGCAGCAGATCAGCCCCAGCCATGCCTGCCCTGGCTCCAAGCGCAGAAGACCCGATGGCCATGCCCAGCCAGGCCCCACGCACAGCCTGGCTGCGGCAGTAGGCGCTCCAGCAGGGATGTGTGGCTGCACCTGTCCCCCTGCCCTGGCTCCATGCCCCTGCCCCGACTCCATCACCCTGCCCCGGCTCCATCCCCCTGCCCCGGCTCCATCCCCCTGCCCTGGCTCCATGCCCCTGCCCCGGCTCCATCCCCCTGCCCCGGCTCCATGCCCCTGCCCCGGCTCCATCCCCCTGCCCTGGCTCCATGCCCCTGCCCCGGCTCCATCCCCGTGCCCCGGCTCCATCCCCCTGCCCGCAGCCCCTTTATTACAGCCTGTTGCAAACCAGCCTCTAGTGAAAGCGACCCCGCACACAGGTCTGTCCGTATCACAGCGCTGCATCTCTCCAGAGCAGGAGCCATTGTGGATTTCCCTACAAAAGCGAATATGCCCTGGTGTGAGAGCAAAGCAAAGGGATGGACACGACAAGCTCTTTAGGGAATCCCCTTGGGATCCCCCCAGGTCCGGCTGCGGACTCGCTGCCAGTGTGCGCTGCCCACCCGCGACGTGGGGCGCCACCGGCAGGACACTCCCCACCCCGCCCCCAGCAGCGGGGCTCAGGGGCGGCGGAAAAGTCTCCCGCGGGGAATAATCCCCGTCCCGAGCCTGGAGCGGCTGGGGTCGCAGCCCGGTCCCTTTCCCACCCTGTTCGGTGCAGGCGCACGGGTGGCCATGGGCCATCAGCCCCGGGCCAGCCGTTGCCGACACCTCCTTCCCGGGAAGGCGGGCTCGGTCCGGCCGTGTCTCTGTCCCGCGCCCATCAGGGTCCCTCTGTCCCGCCCGCTGCCGCCAGCGAGGCGGCTCCGGCTGCGCTGAGCAGGATCCCGGGATCGGGATGCTCGGGCAGCGTCGGGAGCGGTTCGCCTGGGCGGGGGCTGCGGCACCGAGCCGAGCCGAGCCGAGCCGAGCGGAAACGAGCCGAGCCGAGCTCAGACCGACACCGGAGACGAGCGATTCCGAGCAGAGCCGAGCGGAGCGGAGCGGAGCCGAGCAGAGCAGAGCCCAGCCGAGCCGAGCCGAGCCGAGCCGAGCCGAGCCGAGCCGAGCCGAGCCGAGCCGAGCCGAGCCGAGTCGAACGGCTCCGAGCTGAGCCGAGCGAAAACGAGCCGAGCCGACTCCAGACGAGGCGAGCCGAGCGAAGTCAGCCGAGCTCAGGCGAACGGCGCAGAGCCGAGCCGAACGGCGTTGAGCTCCGCGACACGACCGAAAGGTTCCGAGCTGAGCCGAGCTGTTCCGAAGTGTTCCGAGCTGAGGCGAACAGAGACGAACGTTTCCGAGCCGAGCGGACACGAGGCGAGCCAAAAGGTTCCGAGCAGATCCGACTTCAAGCGAGCCGAACGGTCTCGAGCCGAGCCGAGCCGAGCCGAGCCGAGCCGAGCCGAGCCGAGCCGAGCCGAGCGGCAACGAGCCGAGCCGAGCCGAGACGGTTCGGCCGCAGCAGCACGGGCGGGCAGCGCTGCCTGCGGGCGCCGTGCGGCTCCTGCAGCCGCCGGTGGCGGGGGGCGGGATCCGGCCCCTCGGCCCCGCGCACCGGGCGCTGCCGCTCCGCGTCCTGCTCCGCCCCGGCGGGGCCGCGCGGGCTCGGACACCTCCTGCCCACCCACCGGCGGCCCGTGCCGAGCCCCCGCAGCCGCGCGGTGCCGGGCCGTGAGCAGAGCGGGCGCCGTGCGCAGCTGGAGCGGGGCAGCGGCCCCCCCCGGGAACCCCTCTCGGGTCTGCAGGGGACGGGGCGCGGGGGCCGAGCAGCAAAGCGTCCCCGCGGAGCCCCGCCAGGAGCACATCAGTCCCGCCAGGAGCGGAACCTGGCGCTGCTCCATCCTGCCGCTGGTGCCTGCACCCCTTACTCAGCCCCAGCGCCTCCCAGTCCCTCGGGATCCTCCGTTCCGGCTCTGGAGCCGCTCCTTGGTGCCCAGCCAGCTCATTCGGGAAGCCTGTTCCTGGGACAGGGTGCTCCCGGGCGAGCAGGCAGTGCTGACGGCATCCCTGGCAAGGGCTTGTGGCCCAGCACTGGTGGCAACACAGCCCCATCCTGCTTGTGGGGTGAGGCTGGTGCTGTGCTTGTGGCTGGGGGAGAGCAGTGTGGGTTGGGGTGGGGGATGCTGTTCTCGCCGCAAGTGCCATGCCTGCAGGGATGCCATAGCCACGGAGGTGCCATGTCCTTGGGGAAGCTGTGCCCGTTTGGATGCTGTGTCCATGGGGATGCTGAGTCTGTGGGAGTGCCATGCCTGTGGATATTCTACACCTGTAGGGATGCCATGCTCATTGCAGTGCTGTGCCCATGGGGATGCTGTGCCCATGGAGATGCCATGACCATGGTGGTGCCATGCTATGCTATGCCTGTGGGGATGCTGTGCTCATTTGGATGTCATGCCCACAGGGATGCCATGCCTATGGTGGTGTGTCCCCATTCCAACGCTGTGCCCACGGTGCGTTTGTGCTGTGCAAGCTCTGCCAGTCCCTTCTGCAGGGCGGGTGATCAGTATGACCATCAGCTGGAACTGCAACCTGGACCTGTCCGACAGCAAGTGCAACCCCTGCTACTCCATCTGCCGTCCCCACCCCAGAAGGACTTTGGCTTCCCCTGGCTACAACTATGGGTGATGGCCCTGTCCCCACTGTGGCCCTGCTGCCCTGTGTCCTCTCCAGCCTTGTCCCACTGTCACCACAGCACCCATTGGTCTCCTCTGTGGATGCTCCTTGGTGGGGTGCATCACCCTGAGGTGCTCTAGCCTCAAGCCATCCCATCCCATCCCATCCCATCCCATCTCATCCCATCATCTCTCCCTATGTACTGCCAGAGCTGGAAAGGGCCATAGTGGCACGGTGGGATAGCGCTCACTCTGCCTGAGACTGTACGAGTGCCCCCCAGCTCTGAGTGACCTGCTGCCCCCATGGGAACTTGCACTTATGGACAGGTGGGACATGTCCCACAGCCACCTGCCACCACTGCCACCCCCTGGCTTGTCAATAAATCCCAGTGCCCAGCATTGCTGCTTGAGGCTACTGCAGGTGAAGTGGAGGGGATGTGGGTGGCACAGCTGGTGGCTGTGTCCCCATCCTCAAGCCCTGCAGTGCCATGGCAGGGGTGTGCACAGCCTCCAGCCATGGTGGAGTGTGGTGCCACCAGCCCTGCCTACAGGCTGCCTGCAGAACCTGACCCAGGCAGGGGCCTGCTGGGACAGGCATGGGCACGCTGCTAAGCTCCCCTGTCTTGAGTTGGGTGGCATTGCCTGGAACGGAAGCAGCTCGGAACGCTTCGGAACTGCTCGGCTCAGCTCGGAACCTTTCGGTCGCGACGCTACTGCAAGAGGTCACCCCTGACTGCACCTTGTCATTGTCCCAAGAGCAGGGCCAAGGGCCTGGGAAGCACAGGAGGGTCTCTGGCTGCAGTCCTGGGGCCTCTTTTAATGGACTGAGAGCAGCTCTGAGGAAAAGGACGTGGGGGTGCTGGTTGATGAGAAGCTCAGCATGAGCCGGCACCGTGCGCTGGCAGCCCAGAGAGCCAACCGTGTCCTGGGCTGCATCCAAAGCAGCATGAGCAGCAGGTCAGGTAGGGGATTCTGTCCCTCTGCTCTGCCCTTGTGAGACCCCCCTGCAGTGCTACGTTCAGTTCTGGGGTCCCCAACATCAGAAGGACACGGAGCTGTTGGAGTGGGTCCAGAGGAGGCCACAAAGATGATGGGAGGGCTGGAGCACCTCTGCTCTGGAGACAGGCTGAGAGTTGGGGCTGTTCAGCCTGGAGAAGAGAAAGCTCCAGGGAGACCTTCCAGCACCTTCCAGTGCCTAAAGGGGCTACAAGAAAGCTGGAGAGGGGCTTTGGACAAGGGTGTGGACAGGGGCAATGGGCAATGGCTTTAAACTGAGAGGGGAGATTTAGGTTAGATCTTCCCTCTGAGGGTGGTGAGGCACTGGACCAGGTTGCCCAGGGAAGTTGCGGCTGCCCCATCCCTGGCAGTGTTCAAGGCCAGGTTGGATGAGGCTTTGAGCAACCTGGTGTAGTGGAGGGTGTCCCTGCCCATGGCAGGGGGGTTGGAACTGGATGTCTTTAAGGTCCCTTCCAACCCAAACCATTCTATGATTCTGTGATTCTTTACCTCCAAGAGGGCAGGAGCAGGAGGCAGAGCCAGGCCAGAGGCTGCAGCCAGACGCACACTTGCTGGCAGGAAGGCAGCACTGCCCCTTCGCCTGGGGCTGGAGGGGGGCAGCCAGGGGACACTGCCAGGCTGCAGCCTTCCTGGCCACAAGCAGGCAGGGATCAGACAGGCACAATCCTTGGTCCTTCCTGCCCAGCAAGGACACAGCTCGACCCCTCCAACTGCAAACATCCACCATGGATGGGAGCTGTGGGCCACAGCCCCTCCTTCCCCCTTCCCCAAAAACTACATCTGCTTTCTACAATCCATTTATTTAAAGAAATTCAACCTTAAAACCACACCTGGGGGCCAGCACAGACCTATAGAGCACAGCTCCAGCCCCTGGTGCCCCCAGACCCCCAACACCTGGCAGCTGGGGGCATGAAAGCCCAGTCCCCAGCACGGCTCCTGCCTTCCCTCCCTCGCCGCAGGAGGGGTGTGCAGCTTCTCCAGGGTCCAGCGCATGGCCAAGGGGGTCCATGACTGCTCTCCCGCGGGTGTGAGAGCACAGCTCCGGTGCCCCGACCGGCGTGGTGCAGGCAGGAGGAGCTGCCCACCACCTCACTGCCGGAGCTGGGGGTTGGTGCGCAGCAGCCACTCGATAGTTTCCAGCAGGTAGGTCATGCCATAGTGCCGGGCGATGTTCCGGAAGACAGTGATGTGCTCCATGAAGGTCTGGGGATAAAAGCAGTGAGGAAAGGAGGTGGGCCAGCACCCCTGGGTGGCAGGCGGCTCCAGGGGGTGGCCGGGCAGGGCTCATGGGGCAGTGGGCAGCACAGCAGGTCCCAGGGGACAAGCCATTAGAGAAGAGGCAGAGGAGGAACAGGGCTGTCCCTCTAGGAGCTGCCGGCATGGGGCTGGGCTAGGCAGCAGGGTACAGGCATACCTGGGCAGAGATGGTGAGGGCAAAGTCTCCAGCACAGCTGCAGTACACGGGCATGTGCGTCTCCTTCACACCACAACACTTCTTGCACACCTGGAGGCCAAGGAGTTTTAGGGGGGCCAGGAGCTGAGGCCAAGTGAATGTGCCCAGCCTCAGCCAGCCCTGGGGACAGGCAGGGGATCCCCACACCCACCAGGTCCTGCAGTACAAAGGCCATCAGCTTCTTCTGCAGGGCTTCCACCAGCGCTGTTTCGATGGCGTCGGAGTCATACTGCGTCTGGCAGTTGGAGCAGACCCAGCTGGGAAGCACCGACCCATCCTAGGGGCAAAGAGGAGGGAGGTGAGCACCAAGAGTCCCAAGCACTGGGATGGTGTAACCAGTTTCTGGAGATGATGGACCATCAGCCAAAGCCAAGGGATGCCCAGACCTGTCACAAGCAGCTAGAAAGGGAGGTGAACCTTTGGGGAAAGTGGCCTTTAGGTGAGGCTGAGCACCGGCAGCGAGCACAGCTGCAAAGCAAAGGGGTTGAGAGAAAAGGTGGGTAACGCGACAGAGCAGCCTCCAGCAGTGCCGTGCTGGTGCCGCTGGTGTCCCCAGGAGAGAGGCTGCACCTGAGAGAGGGCAGGGTCCTTGCACAGGTCCAGGTCCCTGCAGAAGTTGCAGTTCCTGCAGATGACTTCAGGAAGCACGTAGGAGCGGCAAGGGTCCCGAAACTGGGCTGCTTCTGAGAACTCGCCCACCTCGATGAGGCGCAGCAGGTCCCGGCGCAGTTTGTTCACCTGGTTGGTTACGTTGGCATCCAGGGAGAGGACCTACAAGAATAAGAGCCAGATGAGCCTACCAGCAGAGGAGAAGAGAGCTTCCTCACCAGGACAGCTCATATCCTCGCGACCTCATGTGGGTGCAGGGCAAGACAAGCTGGTGGTTGTCGATCACCCCTGGAGGAAAGCTGCAGCAAATCTGAGCCATAGACAAGGACCAGAATTTGAACCCTAATCACAAACCTTCAGAAAAGGGCCGTGGCCCACCTCGCTGACCTTGCAAACGTATTTGATAAACTCCAGAGCCGGGTTGTTGAGTGGCAAGTAGGAGCCAGGCAGCACTGGGAACATGTCTGAAGGCTCAGTGGCGTTACGAGAACCGGCCATCTTCTTCTGGATCTTCTGGGTGATGGTGAAGAAGCTCTGGGTGAGCTCATTGGCCACGTAATCCTGCGAGAAGGTGATCATGCCTAGAGAGGCGGAGCGGAGAGCACTTGAGCTGTATGGTGGCACAGGGGGACAGCAAGGTGGGTGGCTCTCTGCCTGCACCAGGGCTGCCCCATGGCTTGGCACTCACCGGGCATGGAGCCCATCTCCCCCAGCGCCTCCTGGGACACCTGGCTGGTGCTCCTCCTCTTGACGGGGGTGCTCCCAGGGGCATTGCGCCGCAGCTCCTCCTTCATGCTGTGGTACACGGCCACAATGTAGGCTGGGGAGACATGGGCAAGGCTCTAGCTCCAGCTGGCACCAGCAGCCGCCCCGCTGCAGGCTCTCCCCGGCACCAGGGAGGCACAAGCGAACTCGTTCACTCCCTGGGACAACTCACCCGACACGATCATCAGGAAGTAGCTCTGGCAGGAGGCGGCCTGGGGCAGGAACTGTGCGATATTCCAGCTGTTCTCCAGCAGCTCCTCCATGTTCGGCTCCCCTTCCTCCTCCTCTTCTTCCCCCACTGCCGCCTCCTCCTCTTCCTCGCTGTTGTCCTCCTCCGACGCTTGCACGTTGCTGGTGTCCTTCTGGAGGGGCGAGTGATACCACAGTGGTTCCTTGTGCCCAGCCAGCACCTCTGCTCAGCTCGACCCCCAGCACCTGCTCCTGGGGTACTGAGCGTTTCTCATCTCTTACCTCCCCGTAGTGGACGCGAGGATCCACTTTTCCCTTGATACCTCCATAATTTGCTGGATCCATCCAGAGCAAAAACTCCCAGCAGCGGGAGAAGGAGATGGTCAGAGAGTGGAAGATTTCCTTGGAGTGAATGCTGGAGGGAAGAGACTGCAGTCACCCACAGCATTGGCATCGTCCCTAGTTCAGAGCCTTCTCCATAGGACACCACGGGGAGGAGCTGCTGCTGGCAAGGAGAGAGGGGGTTCCCCTCTCCCAGCCAACCACTGGTGGGACCCCAGGAGAAGCCGTACCGAGGAGTCTTGGCCCCCTATGCTTGTGTCAAGGTGCCTGTACCATGGCTGGGATACTGAGAGCCAGGCAGGAGATGAGGTGTCGGGCACCTCAAGTTCTCCTGAAGGTCTCTTCTAGATTGAATCCTGTAAGTATTCTTGGAATATTGCCTATAGAGGACAGCTAAGGGACAGATCCCTACTCCAGGCACGACAGCAAGAGAACTGGGCAACCTTGTCCTTTCAAGTAGCTTTGCCAAAAAAAAACCCCAACCCCGAAATTCAGAGCTGAGGCTTTGTCAAAAGGCAAAAAACCAGCACCCTCCTTCCTGGCCCCAAGCCCTGCCTCAGCTCCATCATCTGGGAGCCTCATCTCCAGGCCTGGCTTGGCCAGCGCACCCCACCTGTTGATGATGTACTCCATGTAGCTGATGGCGTCCTCGATGCGCCGCTTCTTGGTGCACAGAATGATCCGGTTGAAGTTGGCGTAGACCACCGAGGAGCCCAGACGCTTGAACTCAGCCACCAGCCTGCAGGCAGGGCGCAGGAGTCAGCAGGCAGCAAGGCAAAGCCCGAGGAGCACATGCAACCCACGGGGGACGTGCTGCTCCAGCACAGCCAGGAGATGCCATGCAAGGGAGCTCACCCAAACATATGGCAGGTCCAACCTACTGCCCACCTCTCTGGAGGCTGTGGCAGAGAGGAGTGACTGTGGGTGCCAACAGCATCCTGGTCACTAATACCACGCCTGTCCCTTCCCCATTTACCAGCGTGGTGTGCTCCAGGTCCCACTTACTGCAGGAAAAGCTTCTTCATCATGTTGTGGAGCGTGCGGTGCAGGGCCGGGTCGTAGAGCAGGGAGGAAGGAGAGCGGAGCCAGCGGTAAAAGTGAATGACCTGGTTGTCTGCGTAGACGTTGTGATACTGCGTGATCTCCTTCACCCAGCTCACCACCATGCTCTTCAGGATCCTGCCAGGGAGCAGAGACCAGTGTCACTCCACCAGCCACGAGCAATCCCTTCCCCTTTCCAGACAGGGACATGTTTTTGGAAATGCTGGAGGATTCAGAGCAGGAACTGTGCCAGAGCAGAGACCCCCGAGCCCTCAGCGCACAAGACACAGGGCAAATACGTGCCTCTATAACCTGGTGGAGCACAAAGAAAGGAGAACGGGAAAGGGCAAAGTCTTCATTGACATCCCATACATCTGCTGGCTGAGCCACCAGGCAGTTCTGAGCCCAGGATCTTCAAGAGTCTGTAGGAGAAGGTGCCTACCCTGCTCTTGAGACGTGAATTTATATTTATAGCACCCCAAAAGCCCCTCATTGCTGGCACGAGTCTGGGAAAGGCTAAAGCCAGGAGGGAATGGGCAGTAAGACCCCTGAGGGGACCGGCCAGGATGGAGACCAGATGCTCCACCTCATGCTGGCTCCTAGAGCCATACCTGAAAGCGTTGGAGCAGAGGGCAGTTTCATCGTAGCTGGCTGGGATGTTGGCAGCTTGGTTCCCTGTCACCATGTCTTCCAGGGACGCCTGCTGAATCACGTCAAAGCTGATGCTCATGCTGGAGCCTCCTTCCATGTCGTTTATGTGGTGGGACTGCAGCACCGTGTTCACAGCCAGGCTCTGGATGTCCAGCTCCAGACACACTAACAGCAGACACAACCTCTCAGCAGGCAGGCAGGGTGAAGGACCAACAAGGACACCAGGACACCCTCTCTGACCCTCTGCCAGGAGGGCTTTTCACAGTTACAAGAGTGTTGCTGCACCGAGCGGGGAGATGCTTTCACAGGTGTGACTGTCTTGACCAGCACTTGTCTTCCAACAAGACTTGGACCTACTAACCCTCCGGAGACCACTAGGTTTTTCTGGAAGCTGCAGCCGAGGAGCTCAGAAGAACTGACCACCACTCAAGCTGCTGCTGCCTCTGAGAAAGACCTGTCCTAGGGTCACCAGAGATGACCAGTTGAGCTAGCCTGTCCTTGAGCTGACACTTACAGGTGGTCTTCTGAGTGCTGCTGTCAGTGGTCATGAATTGGGAAAGAATCCGCGTTTGGATGCCTGCACACATTGCAGGTGAGACCTCCCTGCCCCAGGACACGTCCCTTGCACACACCTTGCCCAGACTGCTGCTGAAACACCAACACTGCTGTTGACTACTGTCAACGCGGAGACTCTTTGGAGACTGCATCCATCCCTCTACAGGGCTTGCAGAGCAGGATCCAGCTCTGCACCTGCCCAGCGCTCCCACCCTACTCCCTCCTCACCTGTGGAGTAGCAGCCGGGGTTGTTTATCTCCACAGAGGCTCTCTCATCAAACTCCATGACCAGGCGGTTGTCATCAGCCTCCTTTCCCCCCAGGTCTGGGCGGGCCGTGGGCGAGAGCCACAGCAAGTGGTTGTGACGACGGAGGTGGCGCGAGTAGAACAGGTCAGAGCCGAAGGTGGAGATGTCATCGGGGAGGTTCCCAATGGGGATGTGGTAGTACCTGGGGCACGGGGAGAGGGACAGTCATCAGGGTGAGCACCGCTGCAGAGAAGACAGGGACCCCTGCCTGTCCCCTCAAGGGACGAGACAGCCCCCCGTGGTCCCATCGAGGGCATAGCAGCTCCAGGGGAACGTGGCTGCCACGGGCACCTGCTCATCTCGAAAGCTTGGGAGAGGCAGGTGTCCAGGTTGAGGTAGTGGCGGATCATGCGGCGGGCGGCATGGCGCTGCCAGTCCAGGACCGAGTAGCTGATGTCATCTACCAGCTGGATGGGGACCAAGGGGAACTCCTCAATGATGGGGATCCCGCTCGCCAGCCGTTTCAGGTCCCAGTTAGACTGCACAGCGATCAGCGTGGGGCCCCGGCGCTCGTCCTGCGCGATGGAGAGGACAAGTCCTGGTGCACCTCTCCAGCCAAGTGCCTCTGCTCAGCAGGAAACCGGCAGTGCCGGATGCCCCGTCCTCGCAGCAGGTCCCCACGGCGGACACCGAACACCCAGTGCTCCTGAAGCACCCACCTCCACGCGACCAGCTCTCCAGCTGAGCGCAGGGATGGGGGCAGATACTGAGGTGGCCTCGCTGCTGGCACTGCCCTAGGCAAGCCACCCCAAGCAAGGCAAAGCCCTTGAGCAACACCCACTTCTACCCTTGACCTTCGGGCCAGCAGCTACGTGCAGGCGCTGTTGGAACTTGTGCCAGTGCCTTCCACAGCACCCACCCCTTCCCACCTGCCTGCACGGACGAGGTCCCGCAAGGACCTTCCTCGTGCCTTTGTCTCACCTTGTAGCCCAGCAGCAGCCGCTGGACGGCCCTGTAGACGGCCTTGGGGTCGGTCTCGGCACGCACTTCGAAGGTGTGCTTGTCCGGGGGCAGCAGCTCTTCACCCGCCTTCTCCAGCAGCGCGCTGCGCTCCGCCGAGAAGAGGGTGGTGAGATTTGGCATCTGGTTGCTGCGAACCTGCACCCACGGGGGACCAGGTCAGAGGTGGGGGGAGAAGGACCCTGGGCTGGGTGGTCTCGGGGGGCTCTCCCCTCCATGCATCATGAGATGCCTCCCACCAAGCCCTGCTGAGACATGGCAGGGATGTGTGGAGAAACCTCCTGCTGCTTGACTCCCATCACAGGGTCATAGAATGGTTTGGGTTGGAAGGGACCTTTAAAGGTCATCTAGTCCAACCCCCCTGCCATGAGCAGGGACATCTTCAACTAAAGCAGCTTGCTCAGAGCCCCGTCCAGCCTGACCATGAATGTTTCCAGGGATGGGGCATCTACCACCTCTCTGGGCAACCTGTGCCAGTGCTTCACCACCTTCACTGTAAAAAACATCTTCCTTCAATCTGCTCTGAATCGGCTCTTTTAGTTTAGAGCCATCACCCTGTGTGCTGTTGCTACAGGCCCTACTAAAAAGCCTGTCCCCATCTTTCTTCGAAGCCCCCTCGAAGTACTGAAAGGCCACAAGGAAGTCTCCCCGGAGCCTTCTCTTCTCCAGGCTGAACAGCCCCAGCTCTCTCAGCCTGTCTCCAGAGCAGAGGTGCTCCAGCCCTCAGATCATCTTCGTGGCCTCCTCTGGACCCGCTCCAGCAGCTCCATGTCCTTCTGCTGTTGGGGACCCCAGAGCTGAAGGCAGCACTGCAGGGGGGTCTCAGGAGAGCAGAGCAGAGGGGCAGAATCCCCTCCCTGACCTGCTGCCCACGCTGCTCTGGGTGCAGCCCAGGGCACGGGTGGCCGTGAGTGCACATTGCCGGCTTCTGTCCAGCTTTTGATCCACCAGCACCACCCACCTCCCAAGTTCCACCTCACCTTGTCCAGCACGAAGACGGCAGCTTTGCGCTGCGAGGGGATGAAGAGGCCCAGGAGTGCCTTGCTGCCCTGGGAGCTGTGGTAGAGGTAGATATGGCGAATACTTCCTAGGGACACAGCGCGCAGCGTCAGTGGTTCTCGCGCGTGCCGGGTCCCGGGTGCCCCACAAGCCCCTCTCTCTCGGGATGCCTCACCTGGCTCCAGGTAAGCGAACTGGGCGAGCGAGCGCATCTCCAGGTGCTCGATGTCAAAGGTTTCGGCCTCTCGCCCCACGAGGTGCCTGACGAGCTGCCTGCTGACCATGCACACGCAGCCCAGCTGGATCAGGGCACGGAGGAGGAGCGGCACCTGGAACGATGGTGAGAAGAGATGTGGTGGAATGACGTGCTGCTGCCAAGCTCTTCTTGGGGGTTTCAGACCTAGAACAACCTGCCTTAAAAACCACAGGTAGGACATACCTGAGGTGCCTCCAGCATGAGTTTGGTATCATCACCCTTGCCAGCGCTGGAGACACACAACAGGTATCTTAATTCTTAATTCACACGTGCTCCTATCCAGCCCCGGGTCCCACCGTCAAGGGAAGCAGCAGGTACTTTGGCGGACGTGGAGCAGTACATGGGCAATCTTGCAGCTCTGCAGCTTGTGGTTGGTCATCTGAACCACCAGATAATGGGCACAGTGGGAGACCCACCACCGATTTGCCCCGTTTCGTTAACCCTACAGCTGTAAACTCCACAGCTGCAGAAGACTCCTGAATGACTTGCTGTGGGACCCAGTCCCAAACCAGTGAGAAGCGATACACGTTCCTTGCCTAATCACACTTCCCTCATGCCCGTGTTGACTTTACAGCCCCCTAGTACATCCCATTTTCAGATGTCTTTAGCAAGCCGAAGCATTCCCGTGTCCTTAAACCCTGTCCCTGCAAGGAAGCCGTTCCCTCCATCACATCTTCCTCATCATCCTCCTGTGTTAGTCCTGCTACGTTTTTTGGAGTCCGTGCTCAGAATCGCACTGCAGATGTTTAAAGATCAAGACAGACCTTTCCTTGCCCAGGACTGTGTCCAGCTGGGTTCTCTGTATCTCCAAGGATGGAAACTCCACAACCCTTTGGACGACTCGCTCAACTGCTCTTGCAGAAGTTTTTTCTGGTGTTTACACAGAATTTCCCATGCTTCAGTTTGTGCTCGCCGCCTCCCATCCTCTCCCTGGGCACCCCTGAGAAAAGCCTGGCTCCTCTCCTTTCCTCCTCCCACCAAGAAGGTCCCCTGAGCCCCTTCTCCTCCAGGTTGAACAGTCCCAGCTCGCTCTGGGATTAGATACACATCTCACTGTAACCCTTTCCAGGCTATTCCAATAACTTCCGTAGCTGAAGTCTCTGAACTTTATGATGCTCCTTCGCCCTTGCAGCCTCCTACATCTCACAAAGCATTTTGTGGCTAACAGCACCCCTGCTCACACCCAGCTTGTCCTACTTAGGCAAAGACTTTCGATCCACAATAATTCTACGTTGCATTTGAGTAGCAAATTCATTTGCCTTTGTGCTTTCTTTAACGCATAGCTCCCCTCTTACAACAGTGCAACCTACTCTGCCCCTTCCATAGAGGTCAGGTCCAGACACTACAATGTCTTCTTGATTAAATTCCTGTCACCGAGTTCTGAGCTGCTGAACACACCAGTGTCCTCATTAGAAGCAGGCATCCCCATTTCCCATCTGAATTTTCAGACTTTCAGCATTAATAGCACTGGCAAACTTAAATTTTGCCTTGATTGCTTTGTACTGAACTTCATTCAGGTTGTTCTCGCTTTTCCTGAACTTTCAAGTTGGATCCTATTCTTCTTTCTAAAGCTTTTACCACCTTGTCTTAGAGGACAGGGCACCCTGACCTATGTACAATTCCACGTGTGTTGGGTTTTCCCCATCTTTACTCTAAATACCCCTTATCTTTTCTGGTTCGAACACCGGCAGGCGGGTTCTGGTTCAGTTCTGAGGAAGATCACCTTTTCTGCTTAAACACTTCCTTCCCCAAAGTTTCCTAACTTCAGATAAGCCCCTTTCCCTGACGTGCCTTAAACCCCGTGCTGACACTCAGTGTCCCTGCCCACACGACTGCGGGTATATTCCCCAGGACTCTGCTGTGCAGGGTCTTTGATTTTTGGTGTCTCACCAAGCTGTTGAATTAAGTGCCAGGTGTCCTCCTGTGCCCCTGGCACTCCGACTAACGAGCTACCGCTCAGCAATCATTAAAAACGAGCGTCCAGAGGAGTTACCTGCGTCTCATACACTCCCTCGATGTCCGGAGCAGAGAGGTCTGCATTGATTTCATTGATGTGGTCTTGGTACATGTCCTCAGGGACGGAGTATTCATACAGGTTGTAAACTAAGTTTGAGCGCGGCAGGATCCTGTTCACCTGCCGAGGCAAGGGACACGCTTAGCGGGGCACGTCCCACCACGCGGCACTGCTGCCAGGCACTGGGCTCTGAGCCAGCCCAGCTCCTGGTGCTCCTCTCTCCCAAGGAAATCAGTGGGTTTTGCTCGTGCACGTTACAAATTCACGTAACAGAGAACCTGCTTTCTGGGCAGGCTGGGATTAGCAGAGGGACCGGGGACTGGATGAGATACACCCATGGAGTGGGACAGTGACACCCCGCAAGGCAGATGCTTGTAATAGTTGCCTGCAGTGGAGGTGAAGAGCCTTATCTCAAGGCAAGCTGCTGTTTGCCCTGCCAGAAAGAGCAGGTCCTCACCTTCCTGTAAGTTGCTCCCTCCTCTGGCTTTGGGACACGCTGGTTGACATAGAAGACGCGGGGGATGCTCAGCCTGATGCAGTGCAGGTCGCTCCCGATCACCGCCCACAGCCTGAACAGCCCAGGCTGGCTGGTCTCGGCGATCTGCAGGACACGGGGGTACAAAGGTAGTGTGAGCAGGGAGATCCAGCACGTTATCAGTGCTTATGTCTAAGCTGTGGAGCACCCTCTGGATCTATACGGCAAGTTGGTGACCACAAAGAGAGCAGGGGGCTTAAAGAGTCGTTGCTCCCAGTGCTGGAGTCCCTATATCCTGCTACTGTCCCAGAGCACCATGGAGAAAACTTTCTGGCTAAGGCTGGCCAACCAACTCAAGCTGACCCTCGATGTCAGCCAAGTCACTCTGACATCCTGGACCAGCCATCCCACCCCAAGCTCGCTTGTGCACAAGGGCTGCCTGCAGCTCTGGAGGCCTTTCTGGAAGATGAAGTGGGTGATGTGGCTCAGATGGCCATGAGTAACGAGTATTTGTGAAAACGCCTGGATAGCACCACCCCACTTCCACGTTTGTAGGCTGGTTGCTTCCAGGCATCACTGGAATCCTGTGTCCATCACAGGCACAGTGCTGGGCTCCCCAGTACAGGAGAGACATGGAAATACTGGAGAGAGTCCAACAAAGGGTCACGAGGACGAAGAAGAGACTGGAGCATTTTTCATATGAGGAAAGGCTGGGAGAGCTGGGACTGTCCAGTCTGGAGCAGAGGAAGTTCAGAAGGATCTCATCAGTGTATATAAACATCTGAAGGGAAGTGCAAAAACGATGGAGCCTGGCTCCTCCCAGTGGTGCCCAGTGGCAGGACCAGAGGCCATGGGCACAAACTGGAACGCAGGAGTTTCGCTCTGCACATCAGGAGACACTTTTTCCCTGTGAGGGTGACAGAGCCCTTGCATATGTTGCCCAGGGAAATTGTGGAGTCTCCCACCTTGGACATTCTCAAAAGCCATCTGGATGCTGTCCTGGGCAGCTGGCTCCGGGCGGCTCTGCTTGAGCAGGGGGTTGGGACCAGATGGACCCCAGAGCTGCCTCCAAACTCAACTGGGGTTTTGTGGTTGTGTCTGCTGCACAGTGCTGCCAACGGGCTGAACTGGAGCTGCCCCGCTGGCAGATCTACATATGCCTCCCAGATTCACCACCAAGGATAACCACATGGCCTCCTGTTTCCATACAGATGTGCGTGAGCCCAAGGCTCCACAGCCCGCCCTGGCCCCCCCAGGGTTGGCACCAGTGCAGTGCTGGGGTCAGCAGGCCATCAACTTCATCATCGGACCACAGACAGTGACAACGTGCCCCATGCTGCCCTCCATGGCAGGTCCCCTCCTTGGTACCTGCACGATCTGCCAGGGCAAGTCCAGGATGCTGCGTGCTGTCCGGCGCAGGTAGCTGCCCAGCCCTTTGGAGAGAGCATCGCGGACCACTCCTCCACCCGCTGTCACCTCGCCGTCCTCCAGGCGCCGCCTCTTCCGCCGCTCCCGCCGCTGCCGAGCCTGCAGCTCCCACTTCTTCTGGTGGTAGCGCAGCCAGATCAGCCGCTCCTCCTGAGTGGGGTGACACCATGTGTGAGTCGAGCCAGAAACCAGCAGAGGATTCCCAGTCCCCCAGCACTGCGCCATACAATGGAGCCCTCTGTCCTACAGCTGCACATCATGTTCCTGCCCCAGCTGTGAAGCCACCACCACCCCCCTTTTCTCCATTGGTGGTTATATTTCTCCATCTCCTGGTCATACTTCTCCTTGTAGCCCTGAGCCATGGGCAGGCAGAGGGTTTCAGGAGACCCACAGCTCACTCCTGGCAGCACCCAAGCTGCTTGGGTGGACGAGCACAGCCCCAGGGCATCTCCTGCCCAGCCTGCTTCACCTACTTTGGTGGTCCCCAGGGGTGGAGGTGGACCCAGGATCTCTCGCCAGGACTGGGATAGCTCCAGGTACTGGGACATCTGTTGGCTTTCCTCTGCCGCAGGGACCCGCTTCCGCTTATTTGCGATGGGAACTGGCAGCTGAAGGGTCTTGGTAGCCCCAAAGTCCTCTATGTCACCAATCTGTGAGCTGGGTGTCCCCTCCGGGGGCTGGTTGGCGAGGACCTGAGGGAGCAAGGACAGCAGGAGGACGTGGGTTGGAGAAGAGCCCCACCAGCACAGCCGGCACCTTTCCCTCACTCTCTTTACCTGTCTCTTCCCTTCGGAAGCGAAGAGCTCATTGATTTTTTTCTGTTTGTACACATCGTTCTTCTCCAGGAGTTTCTTGTGGAGCCAGTCTGGGTGCCGGACCCGCGGCACCGGGTTCTTTACCTGGAGAGCATCTCTGGATCACACCGAGTCCCTTAACCAAAGCAGTCCTCCTGCCCCGCCACCGCCTCGTACCTGCTGCAGGGCTGCGGGGATGGTGATGATTTTCTGGATGGTGCTGCCCAGTCTCTCGATGTAGTAGTCCCAGTCCAGGATCTGTGAAAAGAGCAGAGCAGCAGGTAGCGAAGAACACTGAGCAGAAGGCCACCAGACGCAGGGTCAAGCGTCTCCCAGGACCCCCGGCCCCAGCACCCCACTTTGCGAGCGCAGGCGGCTGCGGTGCAGGTCGCGCCTCCGAAGGGACGAGCCCCTGTCCCGGAGCCGGGGCCATCCGCAGGGATGCCCCACTCACCGCGCGGATGTTGAAGTCCTGCAGCGAGGGGCTCTTCAGCCATTTTCGGAGGTAGTGTTTGCGCACGCTGGGCTCGGCTTGGAAGATGGCGAGGGGGATGGCCCTGGGGAAGGCAGGGGAGCATTTGTCCCCCACCCAGAGCAAGGTCCCAGCTGCACGATTGCCTCTCCCAGCCTGTGGAGACCCTCCAGGCTTCTCCTCCCACCCCGCAAGGCCACCGTGCAGCGGGTGCACGGTGTTACCCATCGCTAGGCTTGCTCACGGTCTGAGCCAGCAGACAGGTGATAACTGGGCCACACCACACCAGCTCGCCCACCTCCTGCTCACCTCCTCCCTTCCCCTCTTGGTTGCCCCTACACTGTCAAAACCCCTGTGCCCTCAAGATGGGGTTACCTCTCGGTGACCGGAGACCCTTCTGGTTTCTTGGAAATGATGAACCGGCAGCTGAGCCCGGCATCCTTCACCATCTGGTCCCCCAGGAACTCTGCCAGGCGCTTGGCAGTGCTGATGGAGGTGGACTTCTGCTCTCCGTAGTCCTCCAGCTTGCGTGACATGGACCGGTTCTCCGAGATCAGCTCAAACAGCTCCGAATCAGGCATGTTGGCAGCCTGAAAGGGAGGAAAAAAACCCCAAACTAGCAAGAACATCATGAGCAAACCTTGCTGCTGTCAGAGGCAGGGAGTGCCTACACCAGTTGGTGTGGCCCTTTACGGGGAGCCTGGGAATTGCTCCCTGCTGCAGCTGCTGTGACCTACTAGAAGGAGAGCACATGGGTTTGAGGCTTGCATCGGTTTATGCCATGGCTGGGCTGGGGCAGCAAGTAGTTGAGCTCACCAAGAACTTCTTGTACAAGGACCCAACCGGGCTCTCGGTCCCTCTCACCCCCCACTTTCTTGAGTTTTCTCGGCTCTCTGCAGTTACTGTACAGCTGATGTCTCTGTGCTCCTCACAAAACACTCCACAGGCAAGTGGCTTTGTCATTCTCTGCCTCAGCAAACGCCCTTAGCCAGTGTCCTTGGAGGATGAAGGCCACCAGGCCAGCTCCATGAAGGAGGTGACTGGAGAAGGACACCACTCACCCACAGTCAACAGCTGAACGAAGAGCCCTTGCGCTAAGATGCTAAAGAGCAGCTCTAGAGAACCGAAGTAGCAGAAGTAAGATGGAAGTGCCCATCAGAGGCCCATCAGACCACCTAGTCTGTTCAAGCGAGGTCTACCCTCCCCACAGTGCCAAACCAGCTCTGACACTTCTCCAGCTCCACCTCAGGAGCACAGATGTGCTGAGCTGCGCTCACCTTGCTGTAGAGTACGTCCAGCCAGTAGTCGGCCACCTTGGCCACGGAAGCGTAGACCTCCTCCAGTGTGCTGCCTTTCAGAAAGGCTTCAAACACAGAAGACTGGAATATCTTCACCAGCTGCAGCTCGCCCCGGCGCTTCACCTCGAATCCCTTCAGCTCAGCCAGGGACCCGTCCTCGTTGAATACCGCGTACCTGGGAGACACAGCGTGGGCAAACCTGGCCTGTGCCACGGGACACGTCCTCCAGGATCCTGCTCTTGTCCCTCCTGCCAGGGTGCTTCTCCCCAGGCCACCACGCCGCCATCCGGCGCATTCAGCGGAGCCGCGGTGCTCGGCACTACGATGATCTCGGAATATCTACAGCTGCTCTACCAACCGTTGCAGCGTGGCCTGCAAAAGCAGGTCAGCACGTACCCCAGCTCATCCACAGCCACTGGGACAATGATCTCAATTGCACACAGGTGAAGGGCAGGAGGCGAGCGCCCAGGTGGGCCGATGGAGGAGGACGTTAGGAAGAGGTTCAGAGAGAAGAAGGAAACTGTCAGCTCAGACGCTGGCAAAGGGGTTCAGAGAAAACTGGACATGGCCATGACACGACGGTAGGAACACTCCTCCCCCTCTCCTTTTCTCTTGCACTTTTTTGCATTTCACAGCCCTGCCAATTACTTGTATCTCTCAAGAAAACAAACAAACAAACTTATGGGAACATCAGCTAAGAGAAGAGAGGGGATACTCAAACCTACATCACTTGGCCAGCCCTTCTCCCACCCGACCACACTGCTGCGGGCACGGCCTTCTCTCCTCCACGATGGTGCCTGCCAGTCACCTCCAGGCTGCTTGGGTCGGAGAGTGACCACGAACTAAATTCACTCGCTAACGTTCCCAAATGACGAGAAGCCAAGAGGCCTGAGGCAAGAGTCCTACAGGCAGAGCCCACTCGGAGCTTGGCACCACCTCGACTCTGGCGGGGGCTCACTGCCTGCAGAAGGGCACTGGCAGGGGACGGTGGGTGCTGGAGCTTGTCCGATGGGGCACTAAGCACGAGGCAGCAGAGAGCTGTAAGGATGGAGGGTGCTGCAGAGCAGCAACAGCATCTCTTGGAAGCAGACCCAGGTCTGTGGGTGCCCCTCTGACAAGTGGTTGCTACTGCTCTGGCTCGTGTTCCTATTTAGGAGGCTGCAGAGAAATCAGTGAAGTTTGAGTACAACTATCCTGTAACGTGACAGTAATGGCAGGACCTGTTCCTTCTTCCAGATGGAGAAGGAAGGGGAAACATCTAGGAGAAGCATTACTGGAGGTCTATGAACTCTTGAGAGACGGGAAGGCAGGAACTGGTGAGTTTAAAGAGATTAGGTTGCATATAAGCAGTAATAGAAGTTCTCAGAAGGAAAGTCAAAGTCCTCCTGCACACCTCAGAGCCAAACAGGGAGATCGTGTCTGATCACCACGTTGGAGAAATGTTGTTTTGCTGTTACCTTCTGAAATTTATTGCGGTAGTATGGCACTGGAGGCAAGTGTGTAGCTGGATTCAGAGACGACCTGGTGTAATGAACTTGCCATTTAAGGCCAGTGAATCGTGTGTGCCGCCAGCTCCAGAGGCACAGACCAACGTGCCTCACGTGCACCACGGAAAAGAGACCCTCAATCTGTTACCCGGGGGAAGCGATAATATTTCAAGCTTTGAAATCTCACCTTTTCTTCAGCTTCTTGCCCTCCTCCTTGGAAGCTGGGAGGATCATGGCCAGGTATGGTCCATCCACTTCAAAAAAGATGCTGTTCTCCGAGCGCGTGACGTAGGTGAGAGAGGCTGGGTCCTGCAGCTCCTGGTACTGATCATTCGTGAAGCCTTCCTATGGGCACAGCCCCAGAACAGCTCCACTCAACAGCCAGGCTGGTTACACCAGGAGGTGGCCCTCAGGCACACCCTGCCCTAAGGGATCGCTGACCGCCCCTCTGAAAGCTATGGCACAATTCAGGACGCAAAACGCAAAAAACATCCGACCTGCCTGTTGAGAAGAAAAATGCTTTGGACCCTGAAATTATAGTCTTGGGTCTTACAGAAGCTGCATGAAGCAGAGGACAGGTTTGGACCTTGCTCTGCTCTGGCCTCCCAGCCTGCACAGGTGAACGTGGACCAACCCTGGCCTCTTACGCGCCACCCTCTCTGCTGCAGGACATCGGAGCCTCTCCCTCCGCTCAGACGCTCTCTGGGCAGCGAGCAGCTGTGCAGCACACAGGGCCAACATCCCGCTCGCGACACAGAGAGCAGAGATGGAAGAGAGGCCCTCCTCCCTTGCCAGTCCTCCACCTCCTTTTTCCCAGAGTGCAGAGCTGGCCTGGATGGGTGCAAGACTCACCTTCACCAGGATGTTCAGCATGGCACCTGGGTAGGAGATTGTCACCTTTGGCTTCTTGGCATTGGTTGACTTGATGACAAAGTTCTCTGGGAAGCTGTTGGGGAGGACACACCAAATCCCATCTGTATCCAGTTCCAGAGGTCTCCTAAGGAAGGAAGGAAGGTCCATGTCAGGAGGAGAGCGGATGATAGGTGAAGATCAGCTCTGTGTCCCCCATAGAGGTAGAGGCAGTCTGCTGCCTCCACCCTCCGGTCCCTTCTGCAAAGCAAACCCTTATAACACCAGAGAACAACCACAGCAGTGTCAGAATCTGAATCTTCCACATGAACAGCTGAAAGCTCAGGTGTTCCACGTGCCCCACATCTGTCCCAGACGCAGACAGACCTTTCTTCCCCAGCTCAGCACACACTCACCCGATCTGCTCGATCAGTTCCCTGGCCTGGGTGATGATATTCGCTCCCGTGAAGCAGACGATGCCGGCCATTTCCATGGAGTACCAGCGAGCTCTGTGAGCACAGGAGGAAAAGTGAAGAGCATGAAGTGCCCCCTCCCAAACCCAGCTCTGGAAAGTGCAGGACCTCCAGAGGAAGAAGGGCAAGAAACATATCAACACTGGTGCTTGGTAGATTGTTCTCCTTGCCCCAGTTATGATGCTTCAGAAGAGCTGGAAACCCACTAACAGACAAGATTCCAGTCACTTTTGCCCAACACTTAATGTCTGGCAGGAGTCTCCAGGATGAGAAGTCATTGGTGGAAGCAAGAGGAGAGTGTTATCGGCAGCACCTACCTTCATCCTGGTGCTTCAAAAGCAGGTGAAGCAAGTGACAGCCCCCTAGGACAATCCTGGTTTCCAAGGGTCCTCTCCAGAGGACCCTGGCATCGCCCAGGGAGAAGACTCACCCTTTCCGCATGACGTAGCCGTAGAAGGAGTTGAGGATGCACTTGTGGGCCAGCTGCAGGGAGTCGTACAGGATTTCCATGTTCTTGCAGCGCTTCACTTCAGAGGCGTCTCCTGTCTCCACCGCTGCAGACAGCTTCTTCTTCCACACCTGCAAGCCACAGGCAGAGTCAGGAGGATCCCACACATCACTACTGGTGGCATCCAGCTGGTTCCCTCTCAGTCCCAGTATAGCATTACGACTCTAAAACCGTGGACCAGGTTGCCCAGAGAAGTTGTGACTGCCCCATCCCTGGCAGTGTTCAAGGCCAGGTTGGATGGGGCTTTGATGAACCTGGTGTAGGGGAGAGTTTCCCTGCCCACAGCAGGGAAGTTGGAACTGGATGATCTTCAAGGTCCCTTCCAACCCAAACCATTCCATGACTCCATGATTCTATATTTGCCAAAGATCAGTAGCATGAGCTAAACATTGCTTTTCTTTTGCAGCAAAGGAGGAGTTGGCCAGAGGCACTTTGCCACACGGCAGGAGGGACCTGCAGCACCAACCATAACTCTGATGGTTGACGATCAGAATCCAACCAGTGCTGGCAGCGCTGCCTGTCTGCAGCAGCTGTGCTGCACCACTCGTGCAGCAGTCCGCGATGTCTGGACAAAGAGCAGAACCGTCTGCGCAGAAAAAGCCTCTTGGCCAGCTCTGTGATTCATGGCAGAAGAGGCACCCAGGAGTAATCGTAAAGCAAACAGCTCATTAATTAACTCTGCCAGAGGTAGAGCCCCAGGGCCTCGTCATTGCCTTCAACACACTCCAAGAATAACGTGCCCTGGTCTCCTCTAGCATGAACCTAGGACGAGAACATCCTCCTGGAATCAACCGTTCCTTAACCCGAGGTCTAGACCTTGCTTCTCAGCCTGTCTCTTTTTCTTCCATGCAGGAAGAACGCATGGCCAGGCTGAACCCGGCCAGATCAGATACATCCCAACAGGGACTAGCTGCGGATTTGCTAAACCCAGGGAGAAGTGGAGATGCAGCTTTGTTTCCCACAGCACCACAGAGGCAGCAAATGCGGTGGCAGCAGCCGTGGAAGATTCAGCAGCGAGCAGCCACAGCTGTCAGGAGCTCCGCCGCGTCCTTCTCCAATACAAAGGCTGAATGGAGCAATCCTTTAGGGCTCAGGTTCTCCGCGAGAGACGAGAGGTCCCCAGCCTTGGCCCGGCGAGTTAGACCAGCAGCTGAGCTCAGTACCTTGTGCAGCCCCTTGAACTCGTAGCGGCGGTCCCTGAAAGCTCGCACCGTGTCCACATAGAAAGAGTTCTCTCGCTGGCAGATGGTGGTGACTCGTTCCTCCACCTTGGTGACGTGGATCTTCTTGTACGCCTTGCGGCAGTAATCTAGCAAGGGAAGAAGCAGAGGGAGCTTCACAGAGATGGGTGCCCTGCTACAGACAGAGGGATGGACACAGTGTGGACAGGGAGACATCTAAGATCAGGCACAGGTGAGCAGGGAGACAGTCCTACTGCGAAGGGCAGGGAAGGATGACACCAGCACAGAGAGAAGCAGCACCTCATTAAGGAGATGCATGGACAGGTGGGGGAAATAAACTCATCATGATGCACATATGGCCCATCCACAAACCCAGGCTCTGACCCTGGCCAGCTGGATGGTTCTGCTGAACAACATCACTCCAGGTGATGGGATAACGTTATGGTTCTCTTTCATTAACAGGCTTTAATTAGCAGCCTTCCAAAAAATGGAACCATTCCTGTTTCAGCTTGAATCCATGGCTCTCAACAGACTAAAGGAGAAACCACCGGTGCCCGGCCCTTCTTCAGGAAGCACACAGGAGCCTGCTGGGACCCTGGAGAAGGTCTGCCACAGCGTGGTGTGAGACCAGACCCAGTCTGAACCAACCCCCGGCCCTGACAGGTAATTCACGGGGAGCCCCGCTCACGGCCGAGGCTGCAACTGCCGCTCCAGATGGTGCCGTTCATTTTTTTACGAATTTTTTTTTTACCTGCCAGCCGCTTTTTCTCGTACTTGGCCTGTTCTTCCCGGGAGAGCTCGTGGAAGGCGCGAGGTGCTCCCTCGGGGGACAGGGGAGGGAACTTCTCCGACTCCAGCTGCTGCTGGATGCGGTGATACTCACTGCGGCTGGCGGGCACTGCGGAGGAGGGCAGCTATCAGTTTCCCGGGGGAGAAGCCGGAGTTCGTCTCCGTGGGTTGGACTGCACGGTCCTTACGGCACTTACTGAACTCGCCTCGCCACTGCCAAGTCATGCGGCGCTGGCAGTTGGCACCGGGCTTGTTGAAGTCACAGGCGGCACACGTGGCCTCGTCCACCATGGCCGAGGGCTGCGCACAAGCGAGACACGCGGGCGTTAGAGGGGACGGCTCCGCGGGCGACGGCTCGCGCCGGAACGGGCGCAGGCTGGCACAAGCGTGTGAGCATCAGAGAGGGTACTCAAGGAGTTCTTCTTTCCAGAGCCTTTCAGGAACACAAAACCCCCCAAAACAATAACTGGGGTTTTGGGAAGTCCTAGCTCAAGTTGTAGCTCAGCCTCTGGCATCTACAGCAGCTTGATCGAATTTCACACCCGGCCTTATCTGAACGCCCTGCCCTGAGCTGAAAGTTCAGCCCCTGGTGTTAAGGGGATCCAATTAGAGGGACCCTCAAGGTCATCTGAAAGACAAATGAGGAGAGACAAGGCTGATGTGACCCACCTGCAACCTGTTGGTCAGAATGATGTTGGGGTACATGGCCCCCACGTCTAGATGGTAGATAAGGGGACACTCAATTCTGTTCGGAACGTCCTTCAGGGAATTCAGCTTGACCTTGATTTCATCGCAGACCTGTGGGGAGACAAAAAGAAGTGAACCTCAGACAGGAAGGAGTGAGCTTGTTGAATTCAGTCCTTTGCCCCTGCACAGGGCCACCTGCCACCGACTCTGGGGAAGGATTTAAAGGACCAAAGGAGCAGCATAAGGGACTCCTCAACCACTGGTACTTTGGGTTTTGTTTTGGACCTCCAAGGTAGACTTTACCTGTAGGGGTATGTGGAAACTGAGAGCAGCTACTTCCTAAAGGTTACTCGATCAAGGACCTTTTCAGTGCAAATGGGTTAATGGAGACAACAGCAAAGACCAGAAGTCCCCAGTCACTAACTGATGATGCCCTCCAAGAAGCTCCACACTCAGCTTTGGAGAGGGGTGACCTGCACTTTGTAGTCAATAAGAGGCAGGGAACAAGAGGAACATGAGTATTTGGGATACCTGAGGGGTCTGTCTTTTCACTAAATCCCTTCCCAGCTCCCTCAGAGCTTTGCTCCTGGTTCAACCTGCTAAGGGGAAAGCAGGAACCGTGTCCCTCAGCCAGGTCAGAGACCCCGGATCCCCAGGCTGGGATCCAGTGGCTGCACAGGGGGTCCTGGCTGGGGCTCCTGGAGGCAGGGGCTGCTTGTAACACCCCTTAACACCACTAACTCTGCAGGTGCCCATGGGTGGGCTTCTTGGTCTCTCCCTGTAGAGCACAAAATGAGCCTAAATGGGCACTTTAAAGCTGCAGCCCCAGCCTGGCAGCTCAGCCCTCCCTGCCAAGCCCAGGCCTGCCGCGGGCAACGTACCTCCTGGAAGTTGGTGACCTGATCCAATGGCAAACCCTCCTCCTCCTCAATGGCATGCTGCAGCGTCTTCTCCACGTGCTGCACCAGGAAGGCGAAGGCGGCGGGATTCTGCGGGGGCGTGGGGACGGCGCTGGGACTGCGGGCAGCCGCCGGCGGCTGCAGGCTGGCAGCTCCTGCCCTGCTGCCCGTGGCCCTGCCTGACTCGGGGAGCTCTAAGCACAGCCCTGCAGCAGGTCCCTGCAGGACCTCTCACGGTCACATGCTGGCTGGTGCAAGGGTCCAAAGAGTTAGACTTAGTCTGGACCCTTTTCCACACCCAGCAGCTGCTGCTCCCCACGATCGTTCACCAGGCGACATCCACCAAAACGTGGCGCACGGGGTGCGATGCGTCGCACGGCAGAGTGAAACTCAAGAGTCCATGAGCACAGCACAGGGGTGAAGCAGGGCAAGGGGAGGGTGATGGAGGCAGCAG
The DNA here is from genome assembly GCF_009769465.1 of Tauraco erythrolophus. Taxonomy (NCBI): domain Eukaryota; kingdom Metazoa; phylum Chordata; class Aves; order Musophagiformes; family Musophagidae; genus Tauraco; species Tauraco erythrolophus. Next base: position 359,703 of record NC_141483.1, read on the forward strand.
CGTGACCCAGAGACAGGTGAAAGACGCCCAGGAAGGGTTCAGAAGAAGCTTACTTTGGGTGGGGGAAGGACAGAGGGGGAGGACAAGACCCAAAGGGGACAGAGGCATATCTTCCAAGAACCACTGGCTCAAAACCAAACCCCAGTCCCCACTTCGCCACTCTCCCTCACTGTCAACAAGGTCTGGCTTGCTTCTGGTATGTGACACATGTGGCACGTGCGCCCCCCGTGAAGCACAGCTGGCCACTTGAAGGGCTCCCCCCATCCCTTCCCAGCCCAGCTCCAGGTGCTCAACATCTCCTGAAGTATGACAGGGGCTGTCCGAGCCCAGCAGGGACACACAGGAGATGTTACCATCAGCGGAGGGCTGTTCCTCACCACCATGCTCTGCGAGGACAGAGGCTGGCTGCACGGCCCCTTACCATTTTGAAGCGGCAGGGGATGTCACTGCGGAAGACCCCAGATTCCAGTGCTTCCACGTGGCCTCCCACGTAAGTCTCTGAGTCCAGCACATGGCCATCTTCTGTAAGTTTGTTGAATTCCTGCTCCTGCTTGTTGGGGAAGATGATGTTGGCATGATAGGCTTGAACCATCAGCAGTGCCTCGCACAGTGTCCCAGATCCTTTTCTTAACACCTGCAGGAGAGACATCAAAGCCAGTTTTAAACTCAAAAAAAAGTAGATTTAGATTAGATATAAGGAAGAAATTTTTCACACTGAGGGTGGTGAGGCACTGGACCAGGTTGCCCAGAGAAGTTGTGGCTGCCCCAACCCTGGGAGTGTTCAAGGCCAGGCTGGATGGGGCTTTGAGCAACCTGGTGTAGTGGAGGGTGTCCCTGCCCATGGCAAGGGGGTTGGAACTACATGATTTCTGAAGGTCCCTTCCAACCCAAACCATCCTGTGATTCAGCAAGAAATCCTGTACCGGTGCTGGTGGGACTGGAGTGGCTTTACGGGCACATCAGTGAGCCGGATGGCCCCAGCTGGTGACACACATGCAATGGTGCAGCGGACAGTGCTGCAGCCCACCGCAAGGATGATGGGAGCAAGTGAGAAACCAACACTGACACCTTCGTGTTGGCCATGAGAGCAGGCTACGGACAGTGCAAAGACCTCCAGACCTCTGTTGCCAACAACTCCTGACACTACTCCACTGCCAAGCGCCTTTGTAAGCGAAACCAGGTGGGGACAGAGGGATGTTTCTTACATGGTTAACACAGACACCTTCCTAACCATTCTCCCTACAGCTGACAACAGCCATCAGGAGATCCAGCTTTGCATGACCACGACTGCAAGTAAACTTGGCTAAGCATGGAGCATGAACCGTACTTTCTTGCTCCAGCCCTGTACTGCCAACCTCAGGTCTCTTGTTCTTAGGCACCTCTCTCAAAACACCCCAGGGCTGTGGAGAGAAAGGAGTAGCCTCCAAACCCACCCTCCATCCCTCCCTGACACAGACGGGAAAGTACCCGGGCAGCAAGAATCAGTTCTGTGGCCACAGCGTCCCTGCGGCGTGGGAGACGTGGCTCTTCACCTGGCAAAGAAATCATCGTTTCAGGAGTGCACCCACCTCGTCGGGCTCCATGGGAATGATGGTGCACAGGGCAAAAATGAAAGGATGGACGTACTTCATGTACATGTAATAGGTAGCAACGGCGTCGGACACTGAGTAGGTGGCCAGGGTCTGTCAGGGGAGGGCGAGAGGCAAATTAATCCCAGTCACACGCGGCAGAGCAGCTCAACGACAATAATCTTTCTGCTGGACACGCAGGGAAGAAGGGCAAGGTGTATTTCTCCATATCCTAGGTCGTAAAGAATAACACGTTCGCTTCCGAGGACATCCTGCTCTAGCTCTACTGACACAGCGATAGGCCAGCTGTGAACGGGAAGAAACGGGGAGGATGAGCTCATGGCACGGACGCTGCCCCGTTTGGGAATCAGGAGGCTGGTCCAGGGCTTCGGCAGAAATCCTCTGCCTGTGACACCTGGAGCACCAAGCCTATTTCTTGTCCCTCCAGCAAGTCATGGCTCTTTGGGGTGTCTCTGATTTGGGTGGTGCCTGCCACCTTGCACTGATGTAAATAAATACAGAAAACACACAGCGCAGTGCCACTGCTGGAACCACTTCAGAGAAATCCTGTTCTTTCTCCCCACAAGCTCAAGTGCTTCTAAGGCATCGGCAATTGAAGGGGACAAATGGAGTTAATTTCTCAAAACCCACTGCATTAAGCAAAAACATTTTGCAACACTTTAACTTAAGGATTCAATCATACTGCAGCTGCTCTAGGCTTGCGTTCCAGTTGCTCAGAGGAGATACAGCACAGGGAAGGAATACCTGAGGCTCCTCCGTAGCCATCCGGCACATGTCCTCAGGGTCCAGCTCCACTGGATCGTAACCCAGTTTTGCTTTAGCTGCTGCTTTCAGGTTGTGACTTCCCACTGGGAGGTAACTGTCTCTCTTCACCCACCTGGAGGGAATCACAAAAACACCAGTTTGTGCAGAGAAACCAGCCCTGCCCTTCAAAAAGGGGCTCAGGCTTGCACATGGGACCTCGATTGCAAAGGGGACCTCTCAGCGAGGACAGCCGAGAGCTGGCAGCCAAGCGCAGCCGAGTAAGAGGCTGTCCAGCTTTACATATCCTGCATCTCTACCGGGGCACTTAAATCCCAACCAGGACAGCCTCCACTATCCATACCATCTCTGCTGCTCAGAATTGCCACCTTCCAACTCCCTCAGTGGCCTAAAGATCAACATTTAACCACTGGAGGTGACACCACCAGGACTGCAAGGACAGCCAGCCGCTCTCCAAAGTCCAGACACTGCTCCAGTGGAGGAAACCCATGTAAAAACCTCAACTTCTCTCTCTCCCCCACGCATGCACAACGTGTCCTTTCCCCTTCGGGCTGTGCCAGCAGGCTGCTGGGTTGGGATATGGTCCTTTTCTCACTCCAATGGCCTGATCTTATCCCAACCCTTTCTCTGCTCCCCCAGATCAGACCTCAAACACCTGAGGGCAGCCGCCAGCAGGCTGCAGGGAGAGAGAAGGCCCTGACAGCCCTTCATGGGGCAGGCTTGGCAGCTTCTGCGTCCAGCAGACAGAAGGAAGACAGTATTCAAACACAACTACAGATATTTAAATTCAAGAGATAAAGTTATATGGTCGAGGGGCAGTATTTGGTACCTTAGACAGTCCATGTGGATGCACTGGGATGCTTTGTACTCTCCCTGGCTGTCCTTCTGAAACCCAATTTCCTGATACATATTAATTCCATGAGCTGCTGCTCTTGCTTCGACAAAGGGCCTGGGGAAAGAGGCAACGTGAAGAGAAGGAACAGAACAGCCATTTCCCTTCATCCCAAACAACAGTTTCACAACTGCTTTGTTACAAACTTCCTAAAAAATTCTTCTTGCAATTTATCTGTTATATCTGGCCATGGGGAAAACTTCCTGCAGGACAGAACTGCAGCATGACCCAAGAGGCAAAGCTGCTTGCTGACATCCTGCACCAGGAGGTACATGGTCCCTCGCCCCTTCCTTCCCGAAGGCTTCTCTGTGCCCCTCTCCTCAACATCCTCCAGGTCTCTTTTGACTCTCTCCCAAGCCTTGGCTCATCCATACACCAGCACTGCCGCACTGACAGGGGTTTAAAGCAGCTCAGCCAAGCGACGGGACTCTGGAAGCTCACACTTCCCAGCCAATGACCACAGGATTTGGTGAGGTGCTCAAAGTGGCCAGGCAGTCAGCAGAGATCACACACTATCACCGCTGCGTGAGCTACGGAAGGACGTCGACGCTGGTACCTGACCCTGCCCCACAGCTCAGGTGACACCTTGCCAGCTTAGCTTTCATTCCCAATCTTACCAGTCAAAGAAATCTCCATTGTATGTGACAATGATGGTGGGTTTGGTCTCCTGGACGTGTTCAAACCACCTCTGGATTAAATGAGCCTACGATGAAACAGAAGAATAGAAAAGATACATATATAAAGTAATATAAATTAACTTCATCTCCTCCACAGAGAGGTAGTGGGTATCCGCTCTTCCCCTCTCCTCCCCATTTAGCCCAAACCTGACCACTTTATCGTTATTACCAAGAAACGAAAGCTGGACACACCACATTCCCCAGCGAGGCAGCTACCCAGTGATTTGCTCTCTTTGGCCAACAAGAGCCCCAGGCAGGTACAAGGTCTGCTGGGCAGAACTGACTTACTTCATCTGGTTCGTTAAAGACACAAAACGGACCCTCGTACTCCGGCTTGGGGGTAAACTCAAAGTCTTCAATATCCTCCGAGACGATCTCCCTGTTGGTGATCAGGTAGCCCTAGGGAGGTGACAAGGAGGCGGTTAGGAGGACTTGGCTTGCAGGTGACCCAAAAACGCTGCCCAAATGATGGGACATCTTCCTCTTGAAAGCCAGAGCTTCTCTCAAGGGGGAACAACTGTTTGGGAGTCATCTGCTGAACCATCACTGGCCATTGGCTAAAGAGGCCACAGGGAGACAACACGGGACAGCAGAGTTGTCCCTGTGCTCTCCAGGTTATTACTGCTCCCTCAGAGGAGGACCAGGAACCTGAGCTGGGTACCACAGAACTAAACATCTTAGGCATCATTCGGACTTTGATTTCACTTCCACAGCCACGCACCAAGCGGCCAGCGGCCAGGCCAGCCTGGAGCAAGCTGAGTGGGAGGCGTAACGCTGGCCTGCTCCCTGATTCCTGGGGGAAACCACTCTGCTGTCCCTTACCTGCCCATCAATCATGTAGGAGATCATCATGATCTGGTCTGTCTCCGCATCAGGAAACTTTAAAGGGAGTTTGGTAGTTTCAATGTCAAAGGCGAGAACAACAGGGTCCTGAGCAGGAACAAATCCATTAGGAAAATATTCTAAAGCTGCCTTGAAGTTAACGAGCGATTCCCATTGAGCCCAGTGCTAGCCCAGCAAGTGAACCAGACCCTCCCCAACAATCATTTTACTGCTATTATCAACCCCAAAATCACTACCCAAACCCAGAAACAGAGCTCTCCCCCTGTGCACTGGAAACCAGCGTGCTGGAAACCAGCCCCTTGGGGCGGCCGCGCCACCCGTGCGCCGGGACAGACGGACGCCTGCCCCACCAACGCTCACCGGCCGCTCCACCAGGTCGTCTCGCCGGGTGATTTCGGGGGGGTAGGTGCTGCCCCGGTACCGCACGTTGTACCAGTGAGCCTGCGGAGAGAGGAGGGTGAGCAGTGCCCTAGTGCAGCGCCAGCTCCCGGCATCGCGTGTTTGGCTGCTGGGGACGGAGCCGCGCGAATTAAACGCAGCCCAGAAGAAAGGCTCAAACTGTGGCCGTGCATCAATCATGTAATTTTCTGCGTGTCATTAACTGAGGAGAAGGCTCAGCAGCACAGGACTAAGCTTTACAGGTGAACACATCATCACTGACGCCTCTGCAAAGGTCCTGGAGAGAAAACGTTTCCACCCTGCCTGCACTTCAGGAGTGCAGCAGCAGGAAAGTGATGCTCTTCCAGCTTCCCTGTTCCTTACCACGTGGATCTTCAGGTCAATGGAGAGGCGAATGTGGTAGGGCACGTCGTACTCCCGCATGTCCACAATGTTGTCCATCTGGTTGGCAAGTTTTCTGGAGGCCCCTTCCTCATCCATGCTCAGGCTGCCTCCGCTCAGAGCGCTGCGAGGAGCAGAGGGAAGCACCCGCCTTAGCCGAGCGCACGTCTCCACGAGCTCGGCTGCGAGGGACAGCCCCGCCGCGCCGGTGACACCCGGCAGCAGGAGTCAGTGACGGGAGAGGAGAGAATGGGAAACGCTTCCCCGCCACACAACCACCCTCTGCTGCAGAGGTGTCCCCGGGATGGACAGCACATCCAGTCCTGTTGCCCCTGTCTGATTTGCCTTTTGTCACGTTTGTGAGCTGTCTGCTCAGAGGGACAGGCAGGCAGAACCCGCACGCGCCTGCACGACCAGTGGCACTGGGTTTATCAGTATGGTAACGAGCCTACGCATAACGAGGCAACCTGGGACGCACTTTGAACAGGGACAGTACGTCTTCCAGGTGCGCAGCGAGCACTCGTCTTGCTCGATTCTTTGTCCTCAAGTTTCAACTGAAATCAGACTTCAGGGCCAGGAAACCAGGGAGGGGGGAATTTTTCTCGTCTATATTCTGATTGACTTTAAAAACAAAGTTTCTTTATTTTTTTCCTGTCTGCAAATGTGTTTCCAATCTTGTAAACAAGTGCCTGGCTTTTTATTCAGGCAGAAAATGTTTGTTGGTTTTTTTTTTTTCCCTTCAGTCACAGCTAAAAGTAAGGTTGCCCAGTGCCTCCCAGCATCCTTCCTCAGGTCACAGGGAACCTATCTGACCCGCAGGCAGAGGTACCATCACAGCACGTCATGTCCCAGAGGCTCTGAGGCCTCTTGATGTGCAGCACCGAGCTGCAAGAACCACCATGGAGGTGGGTGGCAGAGAAGCATAGCTGAGCTCAGATCCCAGGCAGGACAACCCCTCTCTGAGGTCAGCTCAGAAGCAACTGGGGCAGCCGAATTCTTAGTGTGCGGGACCGCCCGAAGGAGAGCTCCCACCTTGACAGCATGGCTGTGTAGACATCGCTCGCCTGGTCTCGCTCTCTGTTTTTCCTCACGGCAGGAGAGATCTCCTTCCGCACCTTCACCAAGTCATCCACCGTGTTGAAGGACAGCTTGATGTAGTTCCTCTTGAGGCCCACCAAGTGGTTTGGCTGCAAAGTAGCAAGACAACGTCAGCTCAGGGGGGGACGAGTGCTGAGGGACGGCCACCGTAAGAGAGGGTGGGGAAGGCAGACTAGACTGATGCAGGCGGGAGAATTGGCCAAAAAAGAGGTGCCAATGTGGGGGGAGAATCAAGCACCCAGAAGAGGCTCTGGTGGGCACGTCAGGGAAGAGCACAAGAGCTGCGCTGGTCCACAGCAAGGGCCTGGCCAGCCCTGCTGCCCACGCAGGCAGGACCATGAGCAGGATTCAGCCAGGAGAAGGAGCAGGTCAAGCATGAGCTGCATCCCCCTCCCACAGCACCCTCTCCTCCTCCAATCATTCTTTAACTCCTGCAATTAAACATCTTGAACACGCTGTGAAACACCTGCTGTGCCCAAGGAGAGGAGTGCAAGTACCACGGGTAAGGAATTAGCCATAACTAACCCACTTCTGCCAGGCACCACAAGCAGCACTAGGAGACTGAAGCCAAGTGTGCTGCTTCCCTCCACTACTCTGTCCCTTCCTACCTCACTAGAGCTGTGCAGGCCCCAAAAAAGTGCTACTCATGAGCACAGAGGGCAGAGGAATACACACCAGGTCCAAGTCTTCTTTGGGGACAGTTTCCAGTTTTGCAATCTTCCCTTGGAACTTCTTGGAGAGGAATGAGGACACTTCTCGCTCGCAGCCCTGCCGAGAGAAGCGGGGGCTGAGCAGCATGGCTCTGTCCCTTGGGACAAGACCATCCCAAAGCAGGATGCCCAGGAGGCCTCAAGCCCCGAAGGACCTGCTGTCCCCTTCCCTGGGGGACCTCAGCCCTCCCAGGGTCCCCTCCTCACCTTCTGGGTGGCGATGTAGAAGTAGGGCTTGTAGGGCAGGGCCACCTAGGAGACAGCAGACAGTTGATGGTGGCAGGTCCCTTCCTGGGACCCTGAACCCCTCCCGGCACCCTCGGGGACCCACCTTGAAGCGGCTCCCGTCCTCTTGGATGAAGTAGTAGTCCACAGCGCTCACCGACCGCCGGTCCTCGTCCAGCACCTCCGTCTGCCCACGGGCACCACGGACTCAGCAGGGTCCCTCTGGGAGCCGCTCCGGCCCTACCAGGGGTCTCCCTGTGCGACACCGACCCCCTACCCCGGGTCCTACCGGGGGCCTCCCCGTCGCTCACCCACTCCCGCCCGGGCCTGCCCGCCCGTGGGATCCCCCGGTGCCGCAGCGCTTGGCCGCTCGCCCCCCGCCCCGCCGGTCGGTACCGGGTGCATGTTGATGAGCCAGCCCGTCCGCTCGCCGGGCTCCGCTGGCCGCTCGAAGCCGAACAGCGCATCCAGCCGGTCCGTGCGCTGCGATCGCTCCAGGCGCTTGAGAGCGGACAGCGCGGGGCCATCGTCCCGACCGGACGCCGCGCCCTCAGCCCCCGCCGCCGGCTCCCGGGACCCGCCCGCCCGCCGCCCCCTCCGCGCTCCCTCGGGCTCTCCTGCCCCGCCGACCGGCTCGGCGCGCCGCCCGCCGCCCCGCAGCACCATCCCCGGCCCGGCCCGCCGCCGCCGCGAAGGAATTTCCCGCGCTGCGCCCGGTTCCCGCGAGAGCGAGCCCCCCCACGCCCCGCCCCGCGGCGGGCCCACCAATCAGAGAGCGCTCCCGCCTCCCCCGCGGGCACCTCCCGCCAATGCCGAGCGGCGCGCGCCGGCGCGCCCCGCCCCGCCCCGCCCCCGGCGCGCCCCTCTCCCGCCAGGCCCCGCCCGCCCAGCCGCCATCCCCGGGGCGGCCCGTTACGGACCCGGCCGGCGGCCCGGGCGGGAGGGGCTGCGGTGACGTCAGCCTGACGTCAGGCAGACCTGAACGGTCGGTGAGGATTCCTCCCACAGCCCGAGAGGAGGAGGAGGAGGAGGAGACTCGCGCACCGTGCGCGCGTGTGCGCGGAGACAGAACGGCGCGGCCGCCTCCGGCACCCCCCGCCGCCGTCGCCCGGCCCGGGGAGCCGGGGGCCGTGCCCAGGCTGGGCCGGGGGCCGTGCCCGGGGAGCCGGGGGCCGTGCCCAGGCTGGGCCGGGGGCCGTGCCCGGGGAGCCGGGGGCCGTGCCCAGGCTGGGCCGGGGGCTGCCGCTTTCCCCGTTGTGGATTTAACCCGCCGCGGAGCCGCGCGCGTGTCCCCGAGCCGCACGCGTGGACGCGCAGACACGGGACACGCGGACGGCCGCGCGCCCAGGACCCGCATCGCTCACCAGCCCCGTCCCCTCCCCTGGGGTGGCAGGGGCGGGCGGTCACGAGTGCAGGCACGCGCACACGCTGCTGGGACCACCGAGCACGGGCATGGCCCCTCTGCCCCCCCAGCGCCTCTGCCTGGACCCCAGCCCTCAGCCCCGGCCCGTGGGTCCCTCATCCGCCAGCTGGTCCAGCTTTTAGCTGGGGGCCACCCAGCACGCCCCCCGCCAGGCACACAGGCTGTGAAACACATGGAATCGTGGAACGGTTTGGGTTGGAGGGGACCTCAAAGATCATCTAGTTCCAACCCCCCTGCCATGGGCAGGGACACCTGCCACTACACCAGGTTGCCCAAAGCCCCATCCAGCCTGGCCTGGAACACTGCCAGGGATGGGGCAGCTACAACACGATCCAGCTCCAGCTGCACGGAGCCCCTCATTCGTCTCACACCAGCCCCTCATTTGTCTCACACCAGCCCCCTCCTGTAGCTAGTTTCGGGGACACCATTCCCACCCTGTAGCTGGAGGTTAAAGACCCCCACTCGCTCCAGTAGCTGCACTGGGACCCCACGCACTCCGGTAGGTGACACTGAATCCTCTGATGCACAGAGGTGCCCACCAGTAGTTGGCACTTGGTCCTTGCAGCACACGCTCCCACGGGATAGAGAGTGAGGTGATGCAGAGACACAGTTAAAAAAAATATTTAATAAGAAAATATATAAAAAAAGACAGGACAGAGCGTGGTGACCAGGCACAGAGCTCAGCCAAGCCAGCCCTGGTTTGTACCTGAGTGGTCCCTTTCATACCCCTTCCTGCCTCCCCTCACTTTGTTTCTCCTGGTTCCCCGTCCCGACCCAACAGGTCCATTCCTGCACCCCTCCCAGCCTGTGGCCGAGGTCCCCCTGCCGCACACACTCAGCAGTTGCAAAGCCCTGGTGCAGAGGTGCTCCAGCCCTCGAATCATCTCCGTGGCCTCCTCTGGCCCTGCTCCAACACCTCCGTGTCCTTCTGATGTTGGGGACCCCAGAGCTGAACGCAGCACTGCAGGGGGGTCTCAGGAGAGCAGAGCAGAGGGGCAGAATCCCCTCCCTGGACCTGCTGCCCACGCTGCTTTGGATGCAGCCCAGGACATGGTTGGCTTTCTGGGCTGCCAGCACACGGTGCCAGCTCATGGTGAGCTTCTCATCAAGCAGCACCCCAAGTCCTCCTCCGGGCTGCTCTCCATCCATTGTCCGCCCAGCCTGTCCTTGTGCTTGGGATTGCCCCGACCCACGTGCAAATGAGGGCCCAGCACCATGTGTGAATCAGAGGCTGGTGGCAGAAAAACCGGGAGACATCTCAGCTTATCAAATCCAGTCCCTGCTACTGCAGCCACCCCAGTTGTTATCCTTTTTTAACCTGGTCAAGCTCCCTCCATCTTACCTTCTTCACAGACTTATTATGTCCAATCAGGTAGAGGGGAAGAGCTGTGTTTGCAGCTGATGGAAGATGAGCACCAAGGAGTGCTGAGGGAGTGAATTTAAGGTTGAACACAACGTCCTCCAAAGCACCCCAGCAGTGAGAGGATTCTCCAGGACAGCAGAGAAAGCCATCAGTCTGATCGGTCTCTCCGGAGCCATCTTCCCAGATTTAAAACGGGCAATGGAGCACAGGCTGGTATTTACGTCTTCTGCAAGAGATAGCAAGGGCAACGAGATTCTGTTTAGTCGTCCTGGCACCCTCTCAGGCTGCCTCCTTCTTTTTGAGGCTTTAGCTCCAGAAAGGAGACGTGCCCACACACGATGACATGCTCTGCTTTAGGTCCCATGTGTGCCCTGGGCTCTCGGGGTTTGGCAGGGAGTTGTGGGCCTTTGGCAGTCTTCCTGTGGGCTCAGAAAACTGAAAATCTGAAGGTGGCAGCCTGGGACCATGAAAATAGTCGGACTGCTCTCGTGCTGCATCCTGCGTACCAGTGCTGCACCGCCACGTACCGGGGAGGAAGGCGGTCACTGCTTGATGAGTCACTTGAGCGTTTCACCACCAGAGCAGCCTGAACATCCTGAGGTGACATCTGATGGTGGGAGTCTGTTACAGACCACTCAACCAGGATGAAGAGGCAGATGAAATGCAGATGCAGCTGGGAGAAATCTCACAATCGCTAGCAGCCCTTGTTTTCATGGGGGACTTCAACGTACCAGATGTCTGCAGGAAATGCAACACGGCAGAGAGGAAACAGTCTAGGATGTTCCTGGAGTGTGTGGAGGAGACCTTCCTGACACATCTGGTGAGAGTGCCTGCTGGACCTGTTGTTGGTGAACAGAGAAGGACTTGTGGCTGATGCGATGTTTGAAGGCCTTCTTGGGCACAGAGATCATGAATCGATGGAGTTTTCAATTCTTGGAGAAGGGTCAGCGGAACTGCTGCCTTGGACAGCAGAGGGCAGACTTTGGCCTGTTTAGGAACCTGCGTGGCAGAGTCCCTTTGGGAACAGTCCTGAAGGGCAGAGGAGTCCAAGAAGGCTGGACATTCGTCAAGAAGAAAATCTTTGAGGTGCAGGAGCAGGCCATCCCTATGTGCTGAAAGACCAGCCGGTGGGGAAGAAGACCAACCTGGCTGAACAGAGAGCTTCGGATGGAACTCGGAAAAAAAAAAAGAGTTTGTAATCTTTGGGAGAAAGGGCAGGCAACTCAGGAGGACTACAAGGATGTTGTGAGGTTTTGCAGGCAGAAAATGAGAAAGGCCAAAGCCCAGCTAGAACTTCATGTGGATACTGCTGCAAAAGACAGTAAAAAGTGTTTCTATAAATACATTAGCAACAAAAGGAGGGCTAAGGAGAATCTTCATCCTTTATTTGGTGTGTGGGGAAAACATAGTGACAAAGGACGAGAAAAAGGCTGATGCCTTCTTCTCCTCAGCCTTTTACTCAACAGCAGTAAGACCAGTTGTTCTCAGAGCACCCAGCCCCCTGAGCTGGAAGACAGGGACGCGGAGCAGAATGAAGCCCCCTTAATCCAAGGGGAAATGGTTAGTGACCTGCTGCACCACTTAGACACACACAAGTCTATGGGGCCAGAGGGGATCCACCCAAGGGCACTGAGGGAGCCAGTGGAAGTGTCCACCAAGCCACCTTCATCATGTATCAGCAGTTCTGGCTACCCGGGGAGGTCCCGGTTGACTGGAGGTTGGCAATGTGACCCCCATCTACAAGACGGGCCGGAAGGAGGATTCAGGGAACTACAAGCCTGTCAGTCAGACCTCAGTGCCAGGGAACGTTATGGAGCAGATCATCTTGCGTGCCACCACACAGCACGTACAGGACAACCAGGTGATCAGGCCCAGTCAGCATGGCTTTATGAAAGACAGGTCCTGCTTCACAAACCTGATCTCATTCCATGACAAGGTGACCCGCTTAGTGGATGAGGGAAAGACTGTGGATGTTGTCTGCCTAGACTTTAGCAAAGCTTTAGACACCATTTACCTCAACATTCTCCTGGGGAAACTGGCTGTGCATGGCTTCGAGGGGCATACGCTTCACTGGGTAAAAAAACAGCTAGATGGCCAATCCCAAAGAGTTGTGGTGAGTGAAGTTCCAGTTGGTGGCTGGTCACTAGTGGTGTTCCCCAGGGCTCAGTACTGGGGCCAGTTCTGTTTAATATCTTTATCAATGATCTGGACGAGGGGATCAAATGTACCCTCAGATGACGTCAAGTTGGCTGGGAGTGTTGATCTTCTCGAGGGTAGGAAGAATCTACAGAAGGATCTGGACAGGTTGGATTGATGGGCTGAGGCCAATTGTATGAGGTTTTCACCAAGGCTGACTGCGGGGTCCTGCGCTTGGGTCACAACAACCCCATGCAACGCTACAGGCTTGGGGGAGAGTGGCTGGAACCTGCCCGGTGGAAAAGGTGTTGGCTGACAGCCGGCTGAACATGAGCCAGCAGTGTGCCCAGGTGGCCAAGGTGGGCAACGGCATCCTGGCCTGTCTCAGCGATAGCGTGGCCAGCAGGCCTGGGGCAGCGATCGTCCCCCTGTACTCAGCACTGGTGGGGCTGCACCTCGAATACCGTGTTCAGTTTTGGAACCCTGCCTACAAGAAAGACACTGAGGTGCTGGAGTGTGTCCCGAGAAGGGTCACGAAGCTGGCGAAGGGTCTGAAGCACAAGTCTTATGAGGAGCAGCTGGGGAAACTGGGGTTGTTCAGCCTGGAGAGAAGGAAGCTGAGGGGAGACCTTCTCGTTCTCTACAACTACCTGCAAGGAGGTTGGAGCGAGGTGGGTGTTGGTCTCCTCTCAAGTAACAAGCAATAGGACAAAAGGAAATGGCTTCAAGTTGCACCAGGGGAGGTTTAGATTGAATATTAGGAAAAATTCCTTCTCCAAAATGGTTGTCAAGCATTGGAACAGGCTGCCCAGGGAAGTGGTGGAGTCACCATCCCTGAAAGTATTTAAAAGATGTGTAGATGTGGTACTTAGAGACATGGTTTAGTGGTGGACTTGGCAGTGCCAGGTGAATGGTTGGAATTGATCATCTTAAAGGCCTTTTCCAACCTAAACGATTCTGTGATTCTGTGACTGGGTCAGAGAGCTCTGCTGGTGCCCCGTCACTCGGATTGTCTCTGGAGCACACTTGGCTATTAACCTGACTCATAATTACAGCATTTTGCTCGGCACAGCTGTGTCAGTGAAGAGTCCGTTGAGCCACTTTCTGACCAACACAGTTGTGCGTGTCAGGCCCTGGGTGGGAGATGGAGCCATGCAACAAGAAACTCCGTCTGCAGCGTGCTCTGTTTTGGAAGAGGACACCAATTTGCCAGGAAGAGTCCCTTGGCCAGCAGACTCAGTGCCAGTGTCAGGGCCCCCCAGCACAGTGGACTGGGACTCCTCTGCACGGAGAAGAAGGCCTTGGGGATATTGGTTGGTGAGAAGATCAACATGAGCCGGCACCGTGCGCTGGCAGCCCAGAAAGCCAACCGTGTCCTGGGCTGCATCCAAAGCAGCGTGGGCAGCAGGTCCAGGGAGGGGATTCTGCCCCTCTGCTCTGCTCTGTGAGACCCCCCTGCAGTGCTGTGTTCAGCTCTGGGGTCCCCAACATCAGAAGGACACGGAGCTGTTGGAGCGGGTCCAGAGGAGGCCACAAAGATGATGGGAGGGCTGGAGCACCTCTGCTCTGGAGACAGGCTGAGAGAGTTGGGGCTGTTCAGCCTGGAGAAGAAAAGGCTCCGGGGAGACCTTCCAGCACCTTCCAGTGCCTAAAGGGGCTACAGGAAAGCTGGAGAGGGGCTTTGGACACGGGCGTGTAGTGACAGGACACGGGGCGATGGCTTTAAACTGGAAGAGGGGACATTTAGATCAGATGTAAGGATGAAATTTTTTACAATGAGGTGTTGAGGCACTAGCCCAGGTTGCCCAGAGAAGCTGTGGGTGCCCAGTGATAGCTCTCCTGTGACGGGGAACAGAGGGGAAAGCACTCACAACCTGTATTTCTCCCCTCCAGCCGTGCTTGCCTGCTGGTGGCAGGAGCAGAGGTCTTCTGAGAGCATGAGCAACAACCCCGCGTCAGGCGTAGCACTGGCCCTGCTCCCTGTTCCCGCGAGAGGAAAGAGGCTGGTGCAGGCGTTGTGCCCGCCTGGCCTGACGGCAGGGTGAGCAGCACCCACCAGCTCCTGCCACCCGTCGCGGTGCCGCGGTGGTGATGGGCAGCGCTGGACACTCCATCCGCAGGCCCAGCTGTAAGTTTGCACGCTGTGGCTGTGCCTTCCTCCCCAGCCCTGCAGTACTCCTCGCTCAGGCACCCCAGCCTCTGGCATCGTGTCCTGCGAGACCTCACCGCTGCGCTCCCCAAGGCCTCGTCCAACAGACGTTTGTGAGATCGTGCCACCAGCTCCCTTAGGGCTGAGTCTGTGACTGGAACAACAGGAAGACCTTATCATTTTTGCCTCATGTTTGGGAGAAGAAGCCATCCTCCAGCAGCCTTCACCCAACCTCCCCAATCCTATTAGCCTCACTGGTTCCCTGTGTACCACCTCATGCTCCCACATCTACCACGACTTCCACCTCCTCCTCCGTGAACCATGGCAGGGACATGCTCACTACCATGCAGTGAGTTGAGGTCCTACGCCCACCACCCTGCAGCTCCACCAGCCCCACCGCACCAGGTTGTCCGTGAGGACCAGGGCATGACCTTACCCAAAAATTCAGGTTTGACAGCTTCATCATCACCTTCACTGCGACAGCAACACCGAGCAGAGGAGAGCTCAGGAGCCAGGTCATGTCCAGAGGAGTATCCCATCTCTGCTCATCCTCTCCCTCTTCTTCATGCCTTTGCTATGAAACTTCTTCCTGCTGGTTTGTGCCCACTTGCATCCACCTGCCAGGCACCAGGAATCCCACCCAGCAGCCCATCCCAGGAGGGCTGAGAACATGCTCCCAGCCTCCATCTATCCATCCCTCCCCACTGCCATGCAGAGAGCAGATTTCTTGCTGGGCTTCCAGGAGCAGAGTCCTTCCTCTCCTGGCTGCCTTCCTCCTGCATAGGTGCATCCCTGGGCCCTCACCTTCCTCCCACCCTCCAGTGCAAGTGTGCTCTGGCAGATTGCTGGTGCACACACAGCTGCAGCCACCTTGGCTCCTGCCTGCTGTCCTGGTCAGGATCCCTCCCTGGGAGACACCCCCAGTCTGCACCCACTCCCCCTCTCCCACCTCCAGATGGACCCTCATGCACCTCCCTCGGGCCACCCTGCACTTACATGTTAATATGTGGCACAACAAAGCAGTTTGGTGCGATTTCATAGTGTTGCAGGGTCTGGTCATGCTCCATCTCTCTGCTTTTGTAGAGCAGCGTTCCCGTTTCGGGGGTCGGGAAGGAGTCCCGGGCATTCAGCGTGGCCTTAAGCTCCCGCGCGCTGTCACCCAGGGACACTGGCACTGCAAACCTTCTGCTCCACAAAGTCTTAACGAAGACTCAGGCTGCCCAGAGAAGCTGTGGCTGCCCCATCCCTGGCAGTGTTCAAGGCCAGGTTGGGTGAGGCTTTGGGCAACCTGGTGTAGTGGAGGGTGTCCCTGCTCATGGCAGGGGGGTTGGAACTGGGTGATCTTTGAGGTCCCTCCCAACCCAAACCATTCTGTGATTCTATGATTCTGTAACTCTGCGGGGCTGCTGCTCCGCCTGGCGTCCCTTTCAGCCATCTCAGAAGATCTGAGGCTCTGGCTCTCAGCACTTCCCAAGAAACCAGAAGCGCCGGGTGATGTCAGGGCTGACCCACTGTCAAAGTGCCTTCGCGCCTCGCCTGAGCGCTCCTCCTCCTGCCCACGGCCCCTGCCTGCACCTGCCTTGCTTCTCTGCCTACACGGGCTTTTTCTCCTGCCTGCACCGGGCTTTCTCCCCTGGGCTGCTCCATTTGCACAACTTCTCTCCCCGTTACCTTCCCTTTCCCCTTCTCCCCCACCCGGCTTCTTTTCCTGGATTTCCTTCCCTGGGGAGGGCAGGGCAGGGCTGTGCAGGCAAGGGCAGAGCTTTTCTGCAATGGAACAGTGAAGCAGATGCTTGGATCCAGCCTGGAAAGCAGGTCTGGGGGTGCCAGAGGATCCCCCACTGGGTTATGGGGTCACCCCAGTGCCTGCCCTTCATTGCCTCCTTAGCACATCCCTGCCCTCCCTTTCCTGCCAGCCCTGTGTGTGCCCAGGCTGGGCAGGACTCAGCTCTGCTTGCCCCAGGCTGCATGGGGTCCCTGCTGTGGTGGCATGGGGGGGAGTTAATTTGAGGGTAGTGGGAGGTGCAGGGCTGTGGGTCATTGTCTCCCTAACCCCTGCAGAGCTGGCAGGGAGCCGAGGGTAGGCAGTGTGATGGGCAGCTGCCTGGCACCACTGGCATGGCCATGTCAGCCCCCCACTGAGGCACCACTGTCCCCCTCGGGGCAGACCGGCACTCTTGCCTCACAGCACCCACCGCTCCCACCAGCACCCTGCCACGCACCCCAGGGTGCCCAGGGCAGCCCAGGAGCTGGGCAGGAGGGGCAGGACCTGCTGGCGACATTCAGGGCTCCCTCTGCCCTGGCAGAGGGGGAACGAGGACATGGCCTGCGGTCCAGGCAGTGCCCAACGTGGGAGTGGTGTCAGGGTGATGGAGTCAGTGCCTGGAGCCCAAGGCTGCGCTCCAAGAGACAGTGATGATGGGGACACGCGCTGCCCAATGATGGGGACACGCGCTGCCCGGCAGCTCGGCCGTATTTATGGGGAAGGGAGGACCCACAGCCATCCCTTGGGGCTGGGGCTGCCCCTGCCATCACGGGCCCTTGCCCTAAGCCCAGGCACCCCATCGCAGGCAGAGCTGCATCTCCTGCTGTTCCTGGGGCAGTGCAGCCCCACGGCGCTGCTGGTGTCTCGCCATCCTTCCCCTGGAGCGATGCTCTTGGCCCTGCAAGGTGCAGCGAACCAGCCCCAAATCTTGTGTGCTCATAGTGTGGCCCACTGACAGAGCTCCCTGTCGGGATAATTCCCTGCAAAACAATTTATCGACTCCTTCCAAGGCCCAATCTTTGCTCTTTGCTTGGCAGCTGCATGGGAGTGGTTTTGCACACCAGAAGTCAAAAATCCTTCACGCCGAGTAGGGAAATGGAGGTGGTCGTCGGCTGCCACTGGTCCCTGCTGCCAGCAGCACCACATCCCGTGGGATGAGCTCTGCACCGTGCCTGAGCCAGGCGCAGCACCGCGTGCGGCGATGCTCCCACTCCGCTGCCTGCAGACGCACCCAGTGGACCTGGTGTCATTTCTCCTGCCTTAAAACCGAGGCAGCTCCACGAGGACCCACAGTCCCTCTCACAAGGCCGTGGAGGCACGTGGCTCCCTGCAGCTCTCACGTCTGCAGGCTCCGTTTGTGGGCAGATTTTTTTTAGCAGCGGTGAAAAACGCCGCTGAGCAGCTCAGTTGAGCCTCTGATCTCATCTGGAGCAGGGAGCGAGGCACTCGCTGGGCATCGCAGGGCACGGAAACACGCCGGGAGCCGCAGGACCGGGGTGTGAGGCAGCAGCAACCCAAGGCGATCTGTATCCGGGGGAGAAAAAAACCTTCCTCTGTACCCAGGGCGGTCTCCAAAGCCATACAGGGAAAATAAAGGACATATTTGGGGCATGCACCAAGAGAAGGCACACAGAGATGCTGCCGCTCTGCCAAACAGCGATGGAGAAGGGAAATAGTTTACTGGGGAGAACAGAAACGTGCCAGGCGGGCAGGAGGGGGAAAAGCTCCGCGTCTCCGAGGGGAGAGCAGAGAAACGTCAATCCAGAAGGAAAATGTAACACAAGTGACCTGGGGAAGGGCGGGACAGGCCATTTCCGAGGGGGCAGGAATAACCCCGGCCCCGCCTGACCCAGCGGCAGCGAACCCGCCTCGTTGCGTGCCCGGGGGCACCGCGGCCACCCACCCGCGGCACGTGCGGCCCCGGGGGCGGGAGGGCCCCGCGGGGACCCCCCCGCTCCGCTCCGCTCCGCTCCTCGCCGCCGGGTGCCGGGCGGGGGGCGGCTCCCGGCCCGGCCCGCCCCGCCCCGCCCCGCCCGGGGGCGGCCGCGCTGCCGCCCCCCGCCCGCCGCGCCGGCACCCGCCGCTGCTGCCCAGGTAAGTGCGGGGGGCGGCGGGGCCCCGTCCCCGGCATCACCGCGGGGGTCGTGCAGCGGGGGGGCTCCCGGTACGGGGCCGCTGCCCGCAGCCTGCCCAGGGCCGCGGCCGGGGGATCGGGCGGTGGGAGCCGCCGCTCTCCCCCCGCCCCCCCAGCGCCGGGATACCGGGGGCGGCGGGGGCTCCGCACCGGCCCCGCAGGCTCCGCTCCGGCGGGAGCTGCCGGCGAGGCCGGGGCCGGGGGAGAGGCGGCCGGCGGCCGCCGCAGCGGTGCGGGAGCGCCGCTCGTCTTCGCATCTCTCTTGAGATGCAGCAACTGCTTAAGAAATCAAAGCAGCAAAAAAAACCCCAAAAAGTGGGCTGCGAGCGCTGCCGAGGAAAACCCGCGTTTCTGCTGAACTCCCAGTTCTGTGGTGTGTGGGTGGGTGTCCCCAGCATGTCCTCCAAGTTTGTTGGACCCTGTTTTGGGGGCCCGTGACCCCCCCTCGGCAGACAGCCCCGGTTTCACAGCCCCAGCAGCCGGGGCACTTGGCCAAACGCAGCCGGTGCGAGCGATACTTGCAGGTGCAAATCTGCACCTTACACGGGTGTGCGGGGCAACGGTGTGGGCAAAAGTGTGGGGAGCTGCACGGTCTTCTCTGCGGTGGAACGTCCAATTCCGAGCGTGATGGATGGAAGCGGGAATTCGGTGATGTTGTGCTTTAGCTGTTGGTCTTGGGAAACATCGCCGTCATGAGCTCCTTTTGCACTGATCGCGGCTTCTGTAGGGTACGCGGCTGTCCCGCGTGCGATCGTGGGCTGGGGGTGACAGCCCGCCAGAGGAGGGCTTGGCTGCCTGTGAGACAGCGACCGGGGAATTAAAACTCTTTTGCGTTGTGAAATGATTTGGGTTTTGCTTCAAGCAGTCTGCACCTGGGGAGAATTTTCATCATTTGCGCTTTTTATTGGTGTACCTTTGAGATCTGAACCGAATCTCGTGTTTAATTATTAATTTCGGAATATTTCCAATCCAGCTTGCGGAGGACGTGTTTGGAGGGGTGGTGATGGCAGCGCTGCCGAATGAGCCTTTAACCTGGAGCCTATAAATTGCTGAAGCAGCAGCCAGTGAAACAATCGTGGCTAATTGTAGCCTGACACAGTGGTCCTGCCGCGCTTCTCCGGCAGCCGGCGGGGCACGGTAAACGGCAGCTTTGCAGCTCTCCGTGCTGCTGCTGCTGCTGCCACAAATTCCTGGTGACAAGGTGGCAAGGTGAAGCGCACCAGGACGTGTCCCTCCCCGTCCTCGGTGAGACGGGGCCCTGCAGCCCATCGGCGGGGCCGTGAGCTGCTCCCGGTGTTCTGCAGCGTGAGTTTTGCTTCTGTTTCTTGGGGCCATCTGAAAGCAACTCACCTGGCAAAGCCGAACCCACTGTTTGCTCCAGGTGGGTGCAAAGCAGATGTCAGCCCAGTCCCCGCCTGGAAGCAGCTGAAGGGGTAAAGGTTTGGCGGGAGCGGTGTGCTGAGGAGTGGGCACGGACTGCGGGCTCCCAGGGAGGCAGGGTGGTGGAAGGAGCAGGGGGGGAAGGAGGGGACCGGTGGGGCTCTGACGGTGTCAGAATCACTGGATGTCAGCAGCCAGGGGACACCCAGGCAGGTGGAGGGTCTGGATGGGTATGGAAATGGCAGGAAACTGGGAGCAGGAGAGTGGGGCAGAGAGGGGAGGGGGAATTGGCTGGAGGGCTCTCCAGGGGAAAAAAAGGGGTGAAGAACTGGAGAGGTAAAGGGGAGGTTGGGGTCCCAGGGAGAGGAGAGAATGGGGTTCCCATGTGCCAGCCCCCTTGAGTTTGGCTCATCCGTTGCGTGGGCAGGAGGTGGACAGTGGTGCACGGGCACGTCCCGTCCCTGCGAGCAGTGTGAGTGTTGCGGGTGCAGCCTCCTCGAGGTGAAGGGGTGGGAAGCGGTTACACTAACGAGGGCATTTCACCCCCCACCTTGGGCACCCTGTGCTGGGAGGCTGCTCTGTGCAAGCACTGGGAGCTGGAGCTGGGGGGGTTGTGGCAGCCCCGTGTGCATCCTTTGTAGTGCAATTCCTGAAAAAAGTGGTACCTCAGCTTCAGGATGGAGACCCGTCTATTTTCACCCCCAAATTTTTTAAAAAATACAAGTTCTCTCTGTGCTGAAAACATCGTCCCCCATCACGTTCCCTTTGTGTGACTTGGCTCTTTCCAAGCTTTTCCCGTGGCACCTTCCCAGGGTCAGAGCAGGGCTGCTGCACGTTGCCGTGATAACACAGAGCCCACGGCGTGGTCCGTGGGGGTGGGGAAGAGCCTCGGGACCCCCGATGCTCCAGCCGTGCCCGGGCTGTGTTCAGAGTCCTGTGTCCAGAGGAGAGACCTGCTTTCCTTGGCAGCAGAGCCGGGTTATCCTGGAGATGAGGCAGCTTGGCTGTGCTGAGCCCGACGCTGCAGGGAACGGGGCGCCTGACGCTGGGCTGGGGGTGTCTCCCTGTGGCCATGGGCTGTGGCAGCTCCCTGTGCCCTGGGTGGGCCGAGAGGGAGGCTGCGGGCAGCTCGGGGTGTCAGCAGGACTTTGTGCCAGCAGCTGCCGTGTTTTTTGGTGGAGTTACTCTCTGGGGGTGTGGAGACAGCAGGAGGGGGCCTGTGGGCTGCGTGGCACTGTAGGTGCGGCTGTGCTGGGACAACTGGAGCCCGACTGCTGTCTCACCGCCGCCTGCCCTGCGCCGTGGGGAGCGGGGTCTGTGCTGGCTCAGCTCTGCCAGGCTTTGCCCAGGACGGACAGGGACTGCTCCAGACCGGTGGCCCATGGAGACTGGCTGTGTTTGGGGAGGGAAGGAGGTCAGCTGCAGGAGGGGATTGCTCAGTGCTGTTGAGGCTCTGGGTTGGCACCTGGTCCTTGGTAGGGCTGTCGGTGGGCATGGCAGGGGTACTGGGGGTCATGCCAGGAGTCCTGAGTGCCAGGAGGATGCTGGAGCAGAGGCAGGCGTGCTGGCTGGTGGGCTGCAGGGACTCTTGGGATCTACCAAGCAGCAGATGCTGCTGGAACATGCTGAGGAGGCAAGGGTGAGAACCGGTGGCTGGAGTTGCCCCATCAAGCAGAGACAGATGAGGAGAAGTGGGGCACGAGGCTGTGCATGGAGGGACCAGGAGCGAAACAGTTGACCTTCAGGAGATGATGGAGGAGGACAGTCTGAGTATGCTCACTGGGGACAGGGGGATGGAGAGCCACCACCCTCATATCTTTCTAACATTGCTGCACCGGGTGTGGGAGGACCTGTGGCCCGTTGCATAGCTCTGGCAGTCCTGGTGGGAGTTGAACTAGAGCAGGTGCCCAGAAAAGTAGAAGAAATGGGCAGCCCTTGTCTTCAGAGGACACTAGGAGCAAGAGTGTGGTGCTTGAGAGCTGGCAGTGTGGTAGGGTGGTCCATGGTGGGTCAGGGTGGGTGTGTGCCTGGCCAGGATGGAGCCACGTGGGGCCATGTGTGGTGCGATGGTGGGGCTGGGAGGTAGGATCTGCTGCTGGGTGCCGTCGCATGGGTTGGGTGGAAAATAGGGGCTCTGGGTCCCGGTGAAGTTCAGGACTCAGTGGCAGAGGAGATGCCCTGTGCCCGAGGACCAGAGCCCGGCTGCCTGCGGGACGGGCTTTGTGGGACACGTCAGAGAGGCTGCAGCGAGGTCTGTGCTTCACTTTGTTTGCAGGGTGCGTCCGAAACGGGTCTGCTGCTGGGACCGCTCCACGGTTCCCGCTGGGCCTTGTGTTAAAGACAATATTGTGCACGGACGAAGAGTTGGCCAGGAGGCAGCTCTGCGGTAGATAGGGTACGGCTCGGGATCAAGGGTTGTTTTTTTCCACAGCGGGGACTGGAGTTACAGCCAGCTCTTCCCTGCAAGCCTGGAGAGTGCCACCAGACGCTCTGAGCCTCCGGCCGCCCCCTCCTCTTGTGCTCCTGCTCAGGGGCCACGACCTGCAGAGCCAGAGCTCGCTGGCAGAGCGGGCACGCGGTCCTCCTTGCCCTGCAGGGCAGGCTGTGGGCAGACAGGGAGATGTGGAGCTGCCGTGCGTCCCGGCACGCGTGGTGTGGCGTGCTGGTGGGTGAGGAGCCGCGGAACACGGGGCAGCGTGTGTCCAGGCTTGTAGAGAGGAAAGTTTTGCTTTCTTGTTTTTGAAGACTGATTCTGTCCAGATTAAAGAGTTCAGACGGAAAACGAGCCGTGTGCGACACCCGGCCAGAATCTCTCTCCTGAACGGGAAGCGTGGTAGAAAAAGGCTGTTACTGATAGACATCAGGGACCTCCCTAAAACTCCAGGTGTCTGTGGGGGCAGTGTCCCCTAGTACAGGTGCCTCCATTGACTTTCTTCCCCTGGCCGTAGGGCCTTCTCTCAGACCTAGGTGCGTTGTGGCATCCGGTGAGACCTGAGTGTGCAGAGCACGGGGCGTTGGTGAGCCCTGGTTTAGTTGTCCTTACACTGAGCAGCAAAGAAATGACCCTGTCCTGCTCTGACGTGGACTCTTCAGAGGCTTCCATGAAGGATATCCCGAGAAGAAAGTGCTGAGCTCTTCAAATGGTGATAACATCGCTGTGAGTCCAAAAATTAGCTGCAGCAACTGATAATGCTTCTGAAGGACAAAGTTCTTGAGGCAGAAACAGGCATCTGTTTGCAGGCAGCAGAACCGCGGCACAACCAAAAGACAATTTTGTTGTATGCAGGGGCAGTTGAACCCCGGCAGCTCCTGTCGAGCGTGGAGCTGTCGGACATGGCCTTACAAGACCCACGCCTCAAATGACGGAAAACTACAAAAACAAAGCTGCCACAGGGAAGAGAGGCGGAGAGATCAAGGACATAGCGGGGCTCCTGGTGGAGTCCTGGTGGCCAGAAATGGCCCCGAGGAGCCCTGGCAAGGGGCCGTGCTCGATGCTGCAGAGGAAGGCAAAACCCCCTGGGGACTTGTGCCAGTCTGCCCAGGGGAAAAATTCCTTCCTGACCCCAGAACTGGCGATCAGCTGTTCCCTGAGCATGTGAGCAAGACCTGATGCCGGAACTGCCATGGCTCCAGGGGACACCAGCACTGTCCAGCCTCTTCCCTCCCTCCCCTGGAGGTGTCTCAGGGCTTCCCAACATGACAAAATACTCCAAAAGCGATAGGCCTGGGAGAAAAAATATCTTTCCAGTCTCTGCAGAAGATCATAGGGTGCTCCAAAGTGTTGAGAGAGTGAACACTTTTGAACATCTCTGCCTCCCATTTCTAATGGGTGCTGCATGTGGCAATGGAAGAGGTCTGGATGGGCAGCTCTGGGGTGGTCTCCAACTGCCAAGAATGGATTTTCTTGTTCTTCACAGACCATTGAGTCTCAGCCTTTTCCACTGATACCCATCTGAAAAAGCCTGATACCCTTGAGGACCTCCAGGTGTTAGTGGGTCACAACTGGTATTGGGTCCGTTCTCCAAAGCTTAAAGCAGGATTAAGGTTAGATCCAGGTTGGTGTCTTGCCCTGCTCAGAGCTGGAATTGGATCAGTTAGCCACCAGAGACCTCTTCCAGCCTAAATTCTTCCATGAACCTGCGGCTACATGATGGCTCTTCAGTGCAGTGGTCTCAGGCGTGGGTTTCCACCTGTTGCTGTGATGCCTGTGATGCCTGTTATCTGCTGCGGGACCTCCTGGCACAGGCACGTGAGGCTGCCATCAGCCTCCCAATGTCTCCCAAGTGTCTTGGTGCCCTCGGGGTGAATGCTGGACATGCAGTGTGCATAGCAAGGAAGAGACCTTTGAATGGCAGAGAAGTGACATGGAGCTGTCTGGGCAGAAGGTGCCGAGCAAGAGGTGCCATCCTGATGGGAGATGAAGGCCAGCGTGGTCACAGCCACAACTGCACTGGGGCTGCCATGTCACCCTCCCTGCATTAAAAGCTGCCGAGTGGTGTCACATCTCTTTGGTAGACCCTTTATCCCACTCTCCTTGGAAACAGGCATCCCAGGGGCCTGTGCTGCCTGCCTTCTCCATTGTGGTTTTCTTCAGTCCTCCAAATGGAGAAGTTCTTCCTTGTCCTTGAGGAAGTTCTTTTCCTCATCCTGAAGGAGCAGCTTCTTTAGGAGGTATCTCTTGCTGACCTCTGCTTTGAGATCCTGATATGTGTCCTAGAAGAGACCTTCCTCATCTTCACTCATGCGGACCTTGGCTTTCCATGAACATGCAGCCCTTTTCCTCCAGACTGGCGGTGTCGATGAAGAGATAGAAGTCATCTCCTTGGGAACGGAGCAGGTCCCAGATGTCCCACATGATCACTGTGATTCCAGCGGCTCGTCAGAAACCTCCTCAAAGATATTGCAGGTGCTGTCCCAGGCTTCCTCCTAGGGCTTCTCCCCGGTTTCCTCCAGAGTCTCCTGCAGAGCACTGCAAAGAAATTGGAGAGTTCAGCTGTGGTGGAGATCTGTGCGGAGAGCACAAGCCTGCTGACCCCCGCCAGCATGTAGGCCTTGGAGCCTGGTTTGCTGGACCCATGGCAGAGATCATGCAGGCATTTCCAGCTGTGGGAAGGAGCGAGTCCGGGCAGTGGTGCCTGGTGAATCTGTCCCCAGCAGAAGTCAAGAGAGGAGGAAGGCTGGCTGAGCACAAGATCATAGAATCATAGAACAGTTTGAGTTGGAAGAGACCTTAAAGATCATCTCATTCCAACTCTTCTACTGTAGGCAGGGACATCTTCCCCTAGATCAGGCTGCTCAAAGCCTCATCCAACATGGCATTGAAGACTCCCAGGGATGGGGCAGCCACAGCTTCTCTGGGACACCTGGTCCAGTGCCTCACCACCCTCAGAGTGAAGAATTTCCTCCTTATATCTAATCTAAATCTGCCCTTTATCAGTTTAAAGCCATCATCCCTTGTCCTGTCACTACATGCCCTTGTCCAAAGCCCCTCTCCAGCTTTCCTGTAGCCCCTTTAGGTACTGGAAGGCTGCTAGAAGGTCTCCCCGGAGCCTTCTCTTCTCCAGGCTGAAGATCCTGAAGTGCCTGGGAGATCGGAGGTTTGTTGCTGGTGGTGGCAGGATGTTTCCATTGTTGTCTTGTTACCTTGGACTGATGGTCATATTCTTGAGCCCTTAGACCTTGGGAACCTGAACTGTGTCCCCAGCAGCCCCAGGGGCTTGAGCCTGGCCTAAGAGGAGGATGATCAGTGGAGGAGGTGCAGGTGTGGGAGGACCAGGGACAGTGCTCCTGCAAAGCCTTAAAGATCTGGGGTTGTAAGACCCGAAGGCCAAGATGTTTCTTGTTCTGGTAGCCACAACCAGGATCCTCAGGAGTTGGCAGCTGCTCCAGCATCTTTGGCTCCTCCATCCTCAGTGCAGTCCCAGTGCAGGCTCCCTTCTCTGGGGGCAAGCGGTGGGTCAGCACCACAGCCCCTGCCTTCGCACCCAGCAGCCCCTTGTGTGAGGAGATGGCATCAGTTGTCTTCTTGCTGACATTGGGAGCCCCCACAACACTGAGGAGAGGAGACAGGAGAAGATGTTGGGAGGGAAGGTGAGATGTGGGGCCAGGGCTTGAGAGGAGGTGTTCGGTGGGATGGGAGGGGTGGACCTGCCCTGGGAGGTGGCAGGACCCCCCCTCTCAAGAGACTCTGGCTGGGGAGCCAAGGGGGACAGCAATGGGCCAGGCGTAGGGACTTGTGCTGGGCAAGTGGGAAGGGGATGAGAAGCAGCCTCCTCTCCCCTCTTCTCCCTTGGTGGCAACCAGGGCTGACTCGGCCAGGGCCAGCAGGCAAGGGGCAGCGTGGGTCAGGACGACGTCCCTAAAAAGGTGAGGGTGCAGCCAGAAGCTCAGCAAGGGGATCTGGAGGAGCCAGGAGAGGCCACAGGGGCAGCAGGTGTCCATGTGTGCCAGGGCCCCCTTCCACAGCAGGTGGGTCATGGCTGAGGGGACCCCATGAATGGTGTCATGAGCGCGTCCGCGCTCAGTGCTCCATGCAGAGACGTCCCTAGCTGCCATCCCCAGCCAGAGCTAGCTTGGGTTGCAAGCTAGTATGTCTGGGAGATGCCCGAGTCACTGGGCATGGCTCGGTGCTCAGACACGTGCCAGGTTTCTTGGTGGCAACACGGAATTAGAGCAGCAAAACAGATGCCGGCTGTGAGATGTTGCAGCTGGATGTGCTGAACCTTGGTGACCAGGTGATAAAATAACGCTCTTTCAGTAACCTCCAAATAACGCTCAGGGGAAAACCGCTGATTATTCCTACAACCTACTATATACCCCATTGCCACTTGGAAAAGATTTTGGAGTCACGGCAGAGCGTTCAATTCAACCAGGAGCCTGGGGCTCCGCGGCGAGCAGAGGTAAGCGCAGCGCTAACAATAGCACGTCAGCGCTGCGCCGTCTCCCGAAAACGCTGCGAGCCCCGGGTCCTCCTCTGCGCATGGGCTGCCCGAGCCCGGCGGGAAACACGGGCTGCAGGGTCACCGTCTGCCTGCCCTGCTCCTGCCCGCTCCTGGCACGTAGGTGCCCTTGGCCACTGCCAGGGCGGTGGACACCTGGGCTGAGCTGCGTGGTCCTTCTGGTTTTACACCCCATCCCTGGTACGTGATGCTACAGTGTCGCAGTTTTACTGCCCTGCAGCGGGAGTGCTTGGGGCTGGAGGCACTGGATTGTTTTCTGCATTTCTCCTCTTGGATTATTTCCGTGTTTCTTCCGTTGGGAGCAGGGTGGTTTCTCCGCTGGCGTGCCCTCGGGCAGTGCTCTCTGTGGGTGACGCTGGAGCCCCGTTTCGCAGACAGCCTGTTGCAGGGCCGACTCCCCGTTCACACTGGAGTATTTAGAGATGGGGTAGTGTGTTCCTCAGCGCCACAACGGTTGCCTCATATTTTGATAGCTGGCTCCTTGATGCTCTCTTCAAGCAGATGCTGAAGGTGTTCCTGTACAGCTGCGAAGCACAGAGCATTGTTTTGTTCAGGGAATAGATTACGAACGGGTTTACTGAGGCATGGACATCACCAGCTTGACCTTGTATAGGTCAGCGTGTTACCCTTCAAGAGCTAGCAAGGTTGATGATCCTGGGTTCAGTTACATTCTGTTGTATTCGAGCTTATTTTCCTTTCCTAACAGAGAGGACACTTTGGCCATGACTCCTGCAGGACTCTGCCATGCCAGCTCTGGGTTGGTACCTCTGGATACCACTAGCGGTGACATGACCCCGTTGTGTCTCATGAGTCGGTCTGGCAGAGCAGGCTGGTGCCTTTCTGCAACCACCTGAGTCTCAGGTGACTTTCTGAAGCATCTCTGTGTGCTTGCTGGGACTCTGGCTGTGGGCAGACAGACAGCTTCTCCTCTGGTAGTGTCAGCTGAAATCCTACCAAGAACCATTTTGCTTTTCCCTGGTTGACTCCAGGAGTGGAGGAGGGATGCCCAGAAACGTGCATTCTGCTCTGCTCGGACCTGCTCTAGGAGGTTGTGGGTGGCTGAGTCAGCCAGAGCACAGCCCCTGCTTCCGAAGGGCCCAGGGGAACCATCAGTGGGGACATTAGGAGAATGGAAGTGGGCCTGAGGGGATGGCTTCAGATTGCCATCTTTAAGGTCCAGACATAGCAAAGGCATCTCAGGCAAATGGCTAATGCTCAGGGACAAGAACTCTGACATCCCCCGAAGTCCCTTGTAAAACCAGCCCTACCAGCTGGAAACCAGTCCCATGGCCATCGGGTTGGGCATCAGTATCTCTGGAGGGTTTGGAGAAGATCGAGGCATCCTCCTCCGGTGAGGCACATTCGGGAACCACTCTTCTGCCACCCACCCCACCGCTTGCCCAGCTGACTCGGGGGTCCCTGCTGTGCTCCCCCACCTGTGGCAGCATCCCGAGGGTTTGCTCCGGTGCTGCCTGGGCACTGCCTGCCTGGCGCGTGGCCATGTCCTGCCGGCACAGCGTCCACCCGCTGCTGCAGGGAACCCGCAGCGAACGGCGGCTCTGGCTTAGCAGGGGGTTTGCTTTGCCCGTGAGTCGTCCGCGCGGTCGGCTGTCGCGGACCTCAGAGAGGGCTGGTTGTCCTTCCAGAAGGAAGCCCAGCCTCTGTGTAGGTGACAGGATCTTCGTTTCGGCTTTCTCTTTGCTCTCCTCTGTGTGGCCCACGTTGTCTCATCGGCCCGTTCTGCTCACGGTGACGTCTCGTTTTGGGATGAACTCACTCAGGTGCAGTTTTACTTTCCCTTCTGGCTTGATGCCGAGGGTGTCCTGGCTGTCCCCTGCCCGGCTCATCCCCCGTCGCCTCCTCCTCTTCGGCCCTCACCTCCTGCCTCCTTTTTTGCCCTATTTTGTGTAGTATTTTATTATATGTTTTGCACTAAATTATTGTCCTGTATCACTGATACATCAACGGCTTGAGACTCTGTTTTTCTGATCCAAAGCCGTTTTCCCTTTCTTCCTGCCAATTTTGGCAAAGGGCCATACAGCAGTTACGGCGCGTGACTTTTCCCTGGCGCTTCCAAAGCTTCCTCTGCGTTTGTGCACCTTCTTACACGGCATTTTTTTTTTTGCATTTGCTCTTGTGTAAGTATTGGCATGCTGCTTTCCTTGGATGCTCTTGCTCTTGCGAGAAGAGCTCTTGGCTCTTCCCTGCTCCCTTTGGTGTTTCCCCTTTGCAAATGAGCTTGTTTGGTGGCCCCACAGGCATCTGATCGCTCTTTGTAGTCTGCAGGCAAGCTGGTGTGGTTTTCATCCTGTTAATAGTCTGTCCCAAACTGGTACCTTTGCCATTATCAAATGGCACGTGTCCGCTTTGCACCGTGTGGCATCGGTCTCTCGTTCCTCTGTAGCCCGGATGACTAATGCTTCAGGCTTTGAAGGTGCTTCTGCAACGCTCCTGAGACTTGGCGGAGGTCATGCCGCGCACGGCAGAAGGGGAGTTTGAAGGTGTGCGGGAAAAGCGTGTGTTTTGGAGGGATATAGCTGAAAATGAAGGGATACTTCTGGATAGATGGGGCTGTTCAGCCTGGAGAAGAGAAGGCTCTGGGACACCTTCCAGCACCTTCCAGTACCTAAAGGGGCTACAAGAAAGCTGGAGAGGGGCTTTGAACAAGGGCGTGTAGTGACAGGACACGGGGTGATGGCTTTAAACTGAAAGAGGGGAGGTTTCCATTAGATCTAAGGAAGAAAATTTTTACACTGAGGGTGGTGAGGCACTGGACCAGGTTGCCCAGAGACGTTGTGGATCCCTGGAGGTGTTCTATGATTCTGCAATATTTTGAGCTGATTCTTAAGTAAAAGGGGAAAATTGCAGTGCTTGGCGTCGGTCTCCTGGCACTTCTGTGTTTTTTTTTTTTTTCTCATTGGAAAGGTCTTGAGCTGCAGAAAAAAATGACTGTGGCTGTGTTAAAGGATCCTTTGGAAATGGTTTTAACTTCCTGCCCAGATCGGAAGGCTTTGTGAAAAATATATGGCAAAACCATAGTAAATCAGTTCAAGTACAGGTATGAATGGGTAAAATTAATTAAATTATCTATTTCATTGCCAGCAGTATGAATCTTTTCTGGTTTTGGTCAAGGAATGTAACTGAAAAGGTTTGTCTTAATTCTTAGTCGGTACCACATCTGAGAGCGTTATCAGTCAGAGCTAATGAGAGAAACACAACCTGAAGTGGGCCGTTTGCCTGTCCCACTTCAACATAAAAAATGTTGTCTTAGTAGTACAGAAAATGGGGTTTGGCACAAAAGGGCCTGATATTGAAAACTCTTTCTCAAATCAAGAATTGTTCCAAAGTGAATGAGATTTCTGCAGGAATGAGCATTACTGGAAAGGGGGAACTTGCAGGACTGGGAATAAAGTAGATTTCTTTTTTCCATCACCTAATAATAAAAGAAAAAAAAACTGACTGAAATGTATTTATGGTTTAACCATTGTGTTTGGGCTGTGACCTGTGTGCTTAGAGATTTAATTCCCAAAGGCAGGACTCTGGAAAGTCGTTAAAGCCTGAACAGAAACGGTACGCGGGTTTTTGTAATTTTAAACTTTGAAAGGATGATTGAATTTATAAACATCGTAACTGAATTTACCGGCGACTCCCAGCGCGGTGACCCCAGTGTCACGTTTTCCCTGGGTCTCTCGGGTCACTGGAGGCTCGTGGGGCTCGGTGCCACTTGCCCCTGCACTCCGTGCGCCCACTGTGCCAGTGCTGCAGCCTATTAATCCCCCCGAATTCCTCAGCGCTCTCGCTCCCAGGCAGGGAGCTGTGTGGGGGCTGCAGTGGTGCCAGGGGGTGGTGAGTGGGTGGAAGGAGAGCGCAGCCCGCACCCTGCCACCCCATCCGAACACCCACTGCCAGGTGGTGGTGTGGGCAGCAGCGCTGCGCGCGCCGTTCCATCCCCTCCCCGCAGCACCCGCCGTCCCGCCGGTGCCGGTTCTCACGCAGCTTTTCTCCCCAACGCAGGTTGTGAACAACGCCTGGAGCCCGGGACGGCGCGAGCGGGCGTTTTATCATGCCAGGATGTGCCCGTGCCGTTGCTGACCTGCCCACCGTCCCTGTGCCCGCTGCCTGTCTCAGCTGGCGCCATGGGAGGATGCTTCTCCAAGCCCAAACCAGGTGACTGCCCTCCAGCGCCATGCCCCCGTCCCGCCATCCCCGTGGGGAGAAGTAGGTCAGTGGTGGTGGACCTTGGCTGGGGGAATGTTAATTCTCGGCTCCCGCAGGGAGGATTACCAGCCTATTAATCCCCCCGAATTCCTCAGCGCTCTCGCTCCCAGGCAGGGAGCTGTGCGGGGGCTGCAGCGGTGCCAGGGGGTGGTGAGTGGGTGGAAGGAGAGCGCAGCCCGCACCCTGCCACCCCATCTGAACACCCACTGCCAGGCTTCCGTGTGCCGTCTCCTCGTACCCCCACCACCCTCCCTGCGTCTGCCCTCCTGCAGCGCCCGGGGGCAGAACCACCCCCCTCGTGCCCCGGGGTGGGTTTGTGTGACAGCCATCCCTGTAGGGACGTGTGTGGCTCCAGCACCTTCCTTGCTGCCACAGCTTTGCCACTCACAGGCCAGCCCTTAATTTTGTCCCTGCTGGAAGGGAATGACCAGGGAAGGAGCAGGATCACCTACTGCTTGATTTCTTGGTGCTTCCACAGTCCCACCACCCAGCCCAGGTCCTGGGGCTGCTCCGCTCTCTGGGTTTTATTTTCTTGCGAAGCTCGTCCATGCATGCCGCCTCCGGCGGGGAAAGCAGCTGTAGGCACCTGGACACAAGGATGTTCCCCTTGTCCCACGTGCTTCCGCCGCGGCTGGGCTGGATCCGCTCCCTGCTCTTCGGCGACGGTGGGCACACGTAGGAGAGGAAGGGCTGCGGTGCAGGCTGCGCAGGCAGACCGGCTGGTTGAGGGAGAACTGGTGCAGAAGCACCAACATGAAGCCTTGTCCTGAGCTGCTACCGGCAGCGTGGGCACGAGCAGGCGCTGCGTGGTCACCCCAGCTCGTCATACCAGCAGCACCCGCATCGCCCCAGCGCTGGTCTCCAGGGACCGATGCTGGTGCATGGGGGACTGGCACAGGTGGCATTGCCAAAGCCACCTTTGAGGGCTTCCGTCCTGCAGCTTGTTTTGGCCACCTAGGAGTGAGCCAAAGGACAACCCCGTCCTTGTTGCCTGCTTGTGCCCAAGGGCAAGGGGAGTGAGATAGTCTCGCTGATCTGTCAGATCAGTCAGCAGCCACACTAGCCTTTGTGGGTGGAAAAATGTCTTTTGGGGACCTTTCATTGGCAATTTGTCCTCGTTGCCTCAGGCAGTGGGGATTTCAGGTTGAAGGACTTGAAAGGTCAGAGGGGCCATATGAGTGGTCTGCAACCCACCGAGCACCCTCTGAGTGAGGTCCTCTGCTTTGCTTCGCAAGGTACGAGGAGAAAATGAAGGTGGTTTGCTGCCCTTGACCTGCTCTGTGATTATTTCATGGGTCATTGCAGCGCCCAGGTAACGCGGCGTCGGACGCTGGGAACTGGAAGTTTTCATTTGTGAAAGCCCACGCTGTTTCTGTCCTTCCTTGAAACGTTTAAGGAGAGAAAACGCATCCGGGAATAAATGCCTTTGTTGACTAAACCTGTCACAAACTCTGCTGGCAGCTCCACTCGATTTTGTAGAGCATCAGCAAAACTGTGTTTCGTCTTGAAGCAGGGCAGGAGTAAAAGCGCTCTGCGGGCACGTTTCCGGAGCCGCGGGTTTTCACGTGGAGCTGTATCTGCATGGCAGGGCCAAGTGCTGGAAATGCCATCCTGTGACCTACCGCTCCCTCCGCAGCTCCGGCGGTGATTAGTGGTCTTCAGAGGCTTCTGAGGAGCCTCCCCCAGCCCCTGGCCAGCACGCCGCTGGCTGCGGCGCTCCGTCGCGGCGGTGATAAAACCTGCGAGTGCAGCGAGGTGAGCAGATGCGTTGGCAGATACCGGTCGTTCTGGCAAAGAGGTTTCACAGCCGTCTTATGGTATTTGTGATTCCCGTTTCTCGCGGGAGCTGTGCACCGTCAGAGCTGAGTAGTGGACTTTCCTATTTCTAAAAATCCACCTGTCCCCTGTACGAACAAGAAGCGAGTCACGCAGGGACAGAACAGAGCTATTTTCTCCATCAGTGCAGTTTCAACGTGAAGGGAACGTTTCAGATGCAGCCTGAAAGCAACGGAATTTGTTTAGACACTTGAGAAAGATGCATACAAGATCTTTATCTGCTCCATCTTTTTGTGTCTGAGGGGGACCCTCCATCCCCTTGAGCACCCTCAGCATTTCTCGAGTCAACCTTGACACGTTGCTGTGCCAGGAAGACCTTTTGATGAGCAGATCACCGGTACAAGAGCTTTGGGCAGTGGAGTCCTGCAACAGCAGATGACCATGCTGGCTGTACTGGAGGCCAGCCCCAGAGCCTGGCTGCAGCTGCAGCGCCCGACCTCATCCTGACATTTAAGTGTTTAATTAAAAGCTTATGTTCAAGCAGCGAAGTCATCTTCTGTTATCTCTGGTGCTGCAATCCCGTGATGCCGGATCCTCTTCTGAAGGCCCGGTTCTCAATCTCTGCATAATTTTTTTTTTCCTCCGTTTTCTCTCCGGATGCGTGATGCATAGGCGATGAGCTGCCAGCTGGCAGCCTGCGTGGGATCCCAGCACCCGCTCCCGGAGCGGAGCCAGGTCAGGATGACGGGCGAAGGGAACCGCCGTGTGCCCGCGCCTGCTCGGTGCGAGCGGCGGCGGCACCGTTGCTGTGCCAGGCGTGGGAGAGCGGCTTGCATGAGCCTATAAAGTCGTGATTATTTCTCTTCGCACCCTCTGGGCAGCACTTGATGGCGGGGTGGGCAGGGCGGCAGCTCCGGCACCGCACGGCGTGCCTGCGGGTGAGCTTTGCCCTCGCGCAGAGCATCGTGGAATCGCGTAAGTTGGAAAAGACCGGTGCCCTGAGGCACCGCGGGGTTCCGTGGCTGGCGAAGGCAGGCACACGGCTGTCCCCTCCGCCGGCCTGGCTCCTGCATCCCCTATGGCCAGACATCCTCACCCTACCCAGGCTTCCCCAGATTCAAGCAACTCCTGGCTGGTGCAGGTTCTCTCTTGCCCTGCACTGCCATATTGGCTTAGCGTTTTCCTCGTTTCTGCCATTCTAAGTATGATACTTTAAATGACCTGATACCTGTAGTTTAAATTTAGCCTCTAGGAGGGCACTGAGCCATACCGGGAACCTAATCCTGTGGTAGAGAAAATTTGGGTCATTTAATCGCCCTAACTTTTTAAAAATAACAACCATGGCCCTGCACTGCAGCCCAGCCACCCTCCACCTGCCCGCAGCCTGCCCAGGGGTCGATGCCAACCTTTCCATCCTCATGTCCCAGGTACCTGCCTAGAAGCAGGCAGAGGCTTTGATGGGTCCCACCAGGCTGTGGGTAGCAATGGAGAAGGAAGAAATTTATGGGAGATGTAATGGGGTATTAATGACTGACTGACGGGTGTTAACGACGTGTGGCAAAGCACAAGAGCATCGTGGCCACAGTGTGAAAAGAAAACCTGAGCCAAGCGATCGGGATGTGGTTCCTGGGTGTGCGTGTAGGGGTCTCAGCAGTGCTCTGACCTAAAGGCTAAAAACCTGGGAGGAAAAAAAAAAGGGTCAAAATTTATGGTCTTGACAAGGGTCTGTATTTTAAGCAATTCTATGATTTTGGTGAGCTGACTCAGGATTTTTGAATACTAAGAGCTGGCAGTGTATGTGGATGTGTGGTACCAGCACCTGCTCATGCTCAACTGTTTCATCTGCTTTTTTGTATATTCTTATAAAATACTTCCAGCCCTGACATCCTGGTCCTTCATATCTATGTATATGTGTATATGTATAGACAAAAAATACATATATATATAAAAAATGTTCATGAACACACAAAACCACATACATACACAGGTGGCACAGGGCAAGCAGGCATGTCTGTATCTCTACCTCTCTCTCTCATCTCTGTCTCTATATCATCTATATCAATATATCTATACCTATATCTATATTGTATCTATATCATTTATATCTGTATCTATCTCTATCTCTGTCTCCATCTAATCTATATCAATATATCTATATTGTATCTATCTACATCTATATGATCTATATCATCTATATCTGTATCATCAATATCTATATCTGTACATCATCTATATCTGTACATCATCTGTATCTCTAGATGTATACATCTTGGAGAGCAGCAGGTGCTCTGCCCTGGAAGCTACAGCTGTCACCCTTGTTGCCACCAGCGTGGCCAGGACAGTGCTGCTGTGTGACCGTGGTGGCCTTGGCCGGTCCCTGAGGAGTTGGCCACCACGCAGATTTGTAGGCACGTGCCTAAAACTGTCGGGACAGTTTGCTTTAAGTTCAGGAATCTCTTCTAGCAGCTGTAGAAAATGACAGTCAAAGGGACGGAGCGCGCTGGACCCGGCCACACCGTGCCAGTTGGGTTTCAGAATTAAACTTGGGTTTATAAATATTTCATTTAAATGTCATTTTCCCTGATGGCAATTGAAGCAGTTTGCTGGATCAGCTCAGGTACTGCTGAGCCCCGGATTCCTGGAGGGATCATCCCTTCGGAATGCAGGTCTCTGGCCAGAGAGACACCCCACGCAGGGCCGGGGGGGATGAGGAGGAGGAGGAGAAGAAGGGATAAAGGGTTGGGCAGAGGGAGTTGCCCCCCACGGAGGCAAGTGGTGGAGTGAGGGGCCCAAAATAGGAGGGGGGAAGACTTTATACATCTTTTTCTTTCCTCTGGACATTTATCCAGCAGTGCTGGTGAGCGCTGAGCGGGGCCGGCTGGGAACGCCGATGTCAGAGACCTGCGGCTTTTTGCGTACGCTTTTCTGACCGAGAAAGTGAAAAGCTCGGAGCTAAAGTGCCACCTTCATCCCCACAGGGTCATACGCCCGTGGATCAGCGGGTGCCCTGGGGGGACCCAAATGTAGTTTGGAAAACAAAGCTCCGGGGTGTCGGGCCAAGCGCGAGGTGGGGGGGTGTTCCCTGCGGGAATTCACTGGCATCAACGTCACCATTAGCGCTCGGAGCGTAGTCCTCCGAAATGATCCTCCTGTTTCTTTGACTGAAGTTATTTGTCAGCGACTGGCATAAACGGGTGGTCGTTGTATTTCCTAACGCTGTCCTGGAAAATCCGTGTCTGCTTTCCCAAACGCCATAGGAAAACAGTGCTTATGGAACGCAGCCTCTTTGCTGGGCAGCTGCAGGGAGCTGGGCTGCTTCTGTAGAGGTCCACCAACAAATTTGCTCGTAGCAACGTGGGGGTTTTTTAATGCATGGTGCTGAGCCTCTTAGTCTGCAGTAGCTCCTGCAGCTGCAAGAATGCGACGGAAGTTCCCATTTTCTGTTGATTCACCATGGATATGCAGAAAATTGCTTTACTGGATCTCTCTGTCAGACCCCAGCAATTTAGGTCATGAGCTTTAATTTTTGTCTTCTGCATAGCTTTTCCTGTTCATACCATTTATAAGAGGGGGAAAACTCAGCAATCTCCTGTTTGCTTGAGATGCTCCTTCAGTCTCTGGCACTTACCCCCCGGCTCCATATAGAACTCCCCTGGGGTTTATTATAAATATTAATGGCTTTGGTTTTATGAAGTCCCGAGGAGCTAAAGTGATGTTTTTCACTTTGTGATGTGAAAGCTCATCACCAGCTTCCTCTGATGCCCCTGTGTCCAGCCTGCACCCCCTGCGCACGGGGCGGTGGGTGGGGGTGTGGCTGGGTGGTCGCTGCTCTTTGGGGAGCTGGGATGAACATCTGCATGGATGAACATCAGCATGGATGAACATCAGCATGGCTTCACCTGGGTGGCCAAGGAGAGCCCCTGAGCTCCCCCTCCATCCCTGCGTGGGGAAGGCAGGACCGGCAGCACATCCCGGGAGGGTGGAGGGACGGAGGCTGTGCCATACCAGGGGCTGCCTCTCCATCGCTGCCCAGTGACAGCACCCAGGGGGGTGGTGGGGCCGAGGGGACCTGCTGACTCCGGCGTCCCCTCTGATAGTTGGGGGGATGTGCTGCGCCGGCACGAACAGCTCCTGCCTGTCCCTGGTCTCCTGGTCCCCAGGCCAGGGGTGCTTCTATTGTCAAACCTGTTCAGTGGTGTACACCTAAGCAAAATGGACAATCCTTGCCTTTCTCACTTAATGCTGAAGGTTCACTCTACGCTGAAAACCTCATGCAGAAGTAATTTTGGATATTTCTAGCTCCTTATTAATTGGTCTCCATCTAATGAAGCAGCTTTATACACCATGCGGTGTTGGCTTTCTCTTCCAGTTAATGTTATCTACAAATAATTAAAGGGTTTTTTGAAGTCTGTCTGAGCCCAGGAGGCCTTGGCGTGCCTCACATTTAGCTGCCCGAAGCTGTTTTCCACTAAACAGGACAGGAACTGTGACCAAGGGGTTGTTTTGCACCGATGACTAATGCCTGTTTGCAATAAGATGTACTTTATGGATGCGAAGGTGGAGAAAGAACAGTGGAAAAATGGGCTCGGGTAATCAAGGCAAGTTTGATATTAAATGTTTTCTCTTCCCAAGCAAGACAACCAAAAATGTCTGTTCTGATGTCTGTCAGCCCCTTTCGAAGTCCGGGGAAGAAAGGAGAGGCGGAATGGCAGCAAAACCTCCAGCTTCATTTTAAGGAAGATTTCTGTTTGTTCCTGCAGTTGAAGTGAAAATTGAAGTTGTGATACCCGAGAAGGAGAGAAGCAAGGAGGAGATGTCGCCCAATGGGAAAGCCAGCCCCCTGATCTACAAAGTCAACGGGACTGCCCGGCGCTATCATCTCGAGGAGCATCCCATTGCCAGCAATCCCTACCACAAACCAAAGGATGTGGTGGAAGCGTCCGTGTGCCATGTGAAGGACCTGGAGAATGGACAGTAAGTGCCTAAAATTTTTTGCAGGTAAAACTTGAGACACCTTATAACCCAAACCAAACCCCCTCTCTTGATCTTTAAAGTTTCTGGAGATGACAATTGAACTTAGTAAAATGATTTTTTTTTTTTTCCATCTTAAAAAATGACATCACGGGCAAGTAAGAACTGTTTTTTACCAGCAGGTCTGCTGTCCCCTGCACGGTCTGCCCTGGGACTCGTGTTAGAAAGATGTGATGTTCTGTAGCAGAATTTCTCAACAGGCTCTGCTCAGATTGCGTTAGACAACCCTGACAATTTTTTATGAATTTACAGCCTTAGTCGTTACTGAGTAGCACGAGTGGGGCTGGTGGGGCAGATCGTGTGCTCCATCACTTCTGCAGAGCCTTGTTCCTCTAGGCGAGCTCATCTCTTTCGGCCTGCCCTCTCACCGAGGAGGCAGTTTTCCATGTTGTTAGCGAATGGCAATGCACGTCAGCCGCCCACAGTCCCACCACCCTGATTTATGGGTTTTCTGAAGTCTAAAAAGTGCCCGTCCCAGTCAGTGTGCTTTACAGTCTGGTGTTTCTTTTCTGGGGTAGATGTGCCTGTTCTGCAGCATGTTCCATTAGTCTGGTGGCCAGCATCTCAGCAGGCTCTGTCCTTGTGTGGAAGAAAACATAGTTGGAAATAGCTTTTATTGCAGTGAGGGAGTGATGTCAGGTGTGTGGGACACCGCAGGAGTCTGGCAGCTATTTGCTTTAAATTGAACTATTGCTTGTGAGAATGTTCTGGAATAATCCAGGTACTAAAAGCTACTTTGTGGTAAACTTAAGGGGCTTCATGAGCCATAAATTCTTCTCATTAGGTAAGTTCATTCAGGAATAAACTATTTTTTTGGTTGCAGTGTGAATTTACATATTAGACTGTTCTACAAGGGGATGCAGCAGACTCTCTTGGGTTAAATCTTCAGGTGATGAGTACGGCTGACTCTGCAAGCTCTGCTGCAGCTCAGGGAGGTGCTGGAGGGCCATCAGGACCTGGAGGCTAATGGTCTCCTCTGGTGAGAGGTGGGGGTGAGGAGTCAGTAGAGATGGACCCGGCTGGAAGGCAAGCACAGGTGGGATGTTGGAGTGTTGGGAGTGGGAGGTGATGGGTGACCTGCTGCCTCCTGCACAGGCGAGCAGTGACAGCAAGGCTGGGGCCGAGCACAGGCAGTGACCAGGGTTGCCTTGAAGCTGGAGCGAAGCAAAAAGGGGAGACTATCCTGGGAAATACCGGTGGCACAGGGAGGGTCCTGTTCCAGTGTCAGGACGTAGCCTAATGGCTGATCACCAAGCGTTGGGCGGAGGCGGCTTCTGCTGACGGCGTGTTTAGGGTGTCACTGAAAGAGCGCGCTCCGCTGTGCGGCCCCAGTGCAAGATGGACGATGGAAAATCAGGATTGCAGTAGATACATCGACTGGAATGCACGTGGTATAGTAGAGGAAAAGATCCGAAGAGCTCTGCCGGTCCGCGGGGAAGGCGAGGAGGGAGCTGGCTGCAGCCTGGGCAGCCGTGCCCGGCTCTGGGCAGCTGGAGCAGGGAGCTCCTCGGCTAAAGCCAGGGCGAGAAAGTGGCATCGGTCTGGAGACCGGGCTCACTCTTCAACCGTGTGTGCATTCGGCTACCGAAGCACGCTGCCAAGTACGGCAGGAACTTGCCACCACTGGACATTTAAAGTTGAGAACAGCTTTTTCTCGGCGGGCTGAGCCGGGCTCCAAAGAGAGGTGCTGCGAGAAGGTCCCACAGCTCACGTAAGCAACAGGCCACGCCAAAGGAGTCCCTTCTGGCTCTGATACCCCGAGGGGTTTTCTGGGATGCTTCCCCCCAGGAATGTGCTGGGTAGGGGTGTCTAGGGCACAGCAGCTGGCACAAGTGTTCGGGCACCTCTGCATTGCGTTAGCGGAGTCTGCGAGCACAAGGTGCTCCTCCTGCCCACCCTTTCTGTCATTCTGGTACCAAGATGGTCTCAGCAGAACTAGTAAAAGATACTGGAGGATAAACTTTGGTGCTGCTGTACCCAGCCACCTCCCCAGGCAAACCAGGGCAGGTCACTGAGCTGCAGACAGAAAACAGCCCCCAGTGCTCCCTCAGCCCCTGAGCAAAGGTCCTTTGTGGGCCAGAGCTGGGCTGTAGCTGCTGCTTCCCGAGCTGGGAGTGGAGCGGGCAACAGGACAAGTTCCCAGCTGAGTAAATAGCTCAGCGGGAGCAGCGCAGTGTAAACCGTCCTCTCGCTCGCTCTGGAGTGAGAGTGGGGTCGGGAGCCTTGCAGGTGGCTGTGTGCTGCCTTCAAGACACCAGGTCTTGTTTCTGACTCTCTCAGGTCGCACAGACCGTTGGGTAAGCTGTGAACTCTTTCACTTATCTTATCTTATCTTCCCGTAGAGTTATGGTCGTCATCAACCGCAGGTTTTATCTGACGTACTGCACAGCTGAGGAATGCAGCAGGACTTGTACTGCCCTATTCCCCTTGTGCTGACGGAAGGACCTCCGAGTGCAAAGTGTCCTACACGGGGAGGGAGCAGAGCTGCATCGCTCGGGAGCGGGGCTGCCGATTTACCGGGACAGAACGGCTCCCAGGGGCAGGCACGGGGAGCTCTGCCGCTGTTTCACCCCAGGCCGCAAAGAATTGGAGTGTTGGCCGTTACTCTGGTGGGACAGTTGATGCAGGTGGAGCAGGCACCTGCATGGAGACTTGTCCATGATGGGTTTGAAGGTGTTACAGGGATGCTGGTGGACTGAGCCCTGGTCTCATGTCCATGGCTGTGAAGCAGAGAGCGGCACAAGTGTCTCCGTAGCCTGGGTGCAAGTGACGGGACAGAGTTGGGATGTTACCCAAAGAGGAATGGGCATGCAAAGTGAGTCCCATTCTTCTGAGACCCTGGCACCTATTGTGCATGAACAGCATTCAGGGGTCACACATGGCCAGTAGCTTTCTTGAGCACGTGGGGTTTGCTCTGTGCACAGTGGTGTATTTGGTGCACCAAGTGCAACATGCCAGGCTTGCTGCAGAGATGGTCCGCTTCCGGCAATGGGCACAACCAGGATCTCCAGATAAACATCAAGTTGTGCAGGGACAGACACTCTGGCTGGAAGAGGCGAAGCTTCCAGGGAACAGCAGCTCTGCATTCCATGCCCAGTTCCCTGCAAAATGAGGGATCACTCCTCGCCCCTCCGCTTTCCTCCATGGTTAGCTGGAAGGTTCTGCTGTAGGGAAGCAGCTGCCGCTAATTGCACTGGGACGGGGTTCAGTGCCTCACACAGGGCTGTGGATCACATGGGGCTGTTGGTTGGAAAGGGAGCGCCTGGGTGGTGAGAAGGGAAAAGGAGGTGAGGACAGGACATGTTGGGATGAAGGTCTGGTGGAGCTATAGTGAGAGAGCAGAGAATAAACATCTGTTCAGTGCAGAGCAACATCAGTCTCGCTCAGTGATGCTTGGGCAGCCTGCACTGCCTCTACGGCTGGAAAGCCACAGAAATGCCCTTGGCAAAGGTCTGGGCAGGTGGAGGAGCTGGGGTCTTAGTGCCAGAGCCTCCTGCAATCTCCAGACTCCGCAGAGAGGAGCAGTGGGCAGCCTCCTGGAAATGACGAATGGTTGAAAGACTCATACTTCAGTGGGCAGTGCAGCTGCCCAGATGCAGCCCAGTTCTGTATGTGGTCTGCAGGGCTTGGAAACGCTTGCAAATAAAAGCACGTGTTGCAGCTGCATCACAAGACCTGTGCCCGGCCAGCCTGCAGCAGGCAGAGCAGTGGGCACAGCTGGCCGGGTGATGCTGGGCGCTGGGGGGGAGGCATGCCGTTCCCGGGGAGACACGGGCAGCTGGCTGCTGCGGGCAAATGCCCCCCTGTCTGGGGAGGCTGCACCCACGCTGCGGGCAAATGCCCCCCTGTCTGGGGAGGCTGCACCCACGCTGCGGGCAAATGCCCCCCTGTCTGGGGAGGCTGCACCCACGCTGCGGGCAAATGCCCCCCTGTCTGGGGAGGCTGCACCCACGCTGCGGGCAAATGCCCCCCTGTCTGGGGAGGCTGCACCCAGGCTGTGGGGAAATGCCCCCCTGTCTGGGGAGGATGCACCCAGGCTGCGGCCGCTGCAGAGGTGCGTGTCGCTCAGCACAGCCCTGCTGAGCCCGAGGGCTGCAAGTCAGCTCTCGGTCAAGCCAAGGGAGTTGGAAAGGGTTTTTCTAAAATGCCACTTTCCAGTACTAATGGCATCATTATTCAGCAGATGGGGATGCTCAGCAGCTCTTTCTGTCTTCGCGTAATGGTGCATGATGGGCAAAGAGGTGCTTTTGACCAGGACAGGAGTGGCTGGAGCTGCAGCCTGGCTTGGCTGGTCGAGACCCAGAGAGCCTAAAAATTTCAAAGCTTTGCTGGTAAAGGATTCCTGCTGTGCTGATCACCCTTTTGTCCAGGCTCCCACACCAGCAGCTGTGGTCTTTCGAAGAGCACCTGAATATCTCCAGGAATGGCTGGAGGATTAAGTTGAATCCTACGACGGGTTGAGTGCCAGCAGCACCAGGGAGGCAAAGCCCCTCTGCCACGCAGAGCTGGGGCCGCGCAGAGCCGGGGCTGGCAGCCCAGAGCAGGCAGGGACATCGCTGCGTGAGCTGTGCTCTGCAAAAGCAGCTGAGGAAAACAGCAAGGAGGTCACGCGTCGGTGTCTGCTGTCCCGAGGGTTGTATCAGGAAAAGCTGACCCACGTTGCCGACCCTGGGATGCGGCCAGGACCGGAGGCACAGAGGGGCAGACCTCAAGGCTGGAGAACGCAGAGGGTCAGACTCGCCCCTCCCGGCTTTCAAGTCTCAGAAATGTTGTGTTTGCTTTGAGCGAACACAAACCTGGCAGGGGCCTGCTGAGCCACTGGAGCTGGGAGGGGAGGTGGTGTCGCAGTAAAACCAGTATGGTTTCTTGCTCCCACTAAGTGCTGAAAAGCTTTATTCTGACTCCCCTCGACTTGGGTGGAGACCACCAGCTGCTTCCTGAGCAGCCAGGAGGTGCTTTGGGCCACTGCTTTGCACAGCGATGGATGAAGAAGCTGCTGCTCAATGGCCCAGTTTGGATGTGCCCCAGGATGGGAGCAGTAGAGGCACCTCCAAAGCTGTCTGGTGACGGGAGTGACCCACACCTGTAAGTCACCTGGAGCTGGTGCTGAGCAAGTTGAAGCAGGGGGGGGGATCCTGGTGGGACTGGGGCTGGGGTGCAGGGCGGGGGGTGGCTCCCGCTGCCAGATGGATGCTCTGCCATGTGTTTTCCATGCTTCTCCCCAGGATGCGGGAAGTGGACCTGGGCTGCGGGAAGGCTCTGCTCATCAAGGAGGGTGGCGAGTTCCACGCCGTGGGACACAAGTGTCCCCACTATGGAGCCCCGTTGGTCAAAGGTCAGTCTGCATCACCCCCTGGGAGCCCAACCAAGGGCAGCAAAACGTTGGCAAAAGACAGCCCGGCGTTCACCCGGCTGTGCTGCCGGGTGTTGGGCAGTGCCGCACCGCACGCTCCGCATCATCTTGGCGTCTTCTCGCTGGGGGAAGGCATGGGCGGAAAGCTGGGGGTGCACAGACCTCCCAGGAGCACTTCGCCACAGGTCGAGTTCGCTGGTGACCCAGCTTGCCACTGCTGGTCGCAGGGCTGGGGCTTCTTTGGGTGGCTTTGAAGAACAAAACCACACGGGCACCATTAAATTGGGCTTCTGCTTCATTCTCCAGCTGGACCTGAACCTCTCTTGGATGGCGTGAAACAGCTGCGGCTCCCTGTCCCCGTGCAAAGCTCCCTTTTATGAGGCTTTTCATATTGTTCTGTTCATTGGTTCCCAGCCACTGAGGAGTTAAAAAAATGTCTTAAAGGGGAAAAAAAAAATCACCTT
Source organism: Tauraco erythrolophus (assembly GCF_009769465.1). Taxonomy (NCBI): domain Eukaryota; kingdom Metazoa; phylum Chordata; class Aves; order Musophagiformes; family Musophagidae; genus Tauraco; species Tauraco erythrolophus. Next base: position 403,430 of record NC_141483.1, read on the forward strand.
ATGATTTTTTTGAGCCACTCAGTCTTAAAAATAACCACAAAACCGCAGCTCCCTGTAAATCAAAATCCTGTTTGTGGGGGAAGGAGGAAGCTCTTTGGGCTGACGGGATCCTTGCAGTTGCAAAAAGAAATGTCGCTGGTGTTATCGACTGAAGTGGGATGAAATTCCGTGGTTTCCCATCTTGGCACTTAAAAATATGCATCCCAGCGTTTGCTCAGGGCGGGCTCCAGGCAGGTCCCTACCCAGAGTCCCAGTACTGGCAGCAGAACTCAGTGCAGGGGCTGCCTCTGTCCCTGCATGTGGTGGGTGACGAGACGCGGCACCACTGTGCCCCGGCAAGCGACGGCGTGCACTCAGGACCAGTCCAGCATGGCCAGTGGCGGCCGTTGGCTCTGCCTCAGCGTTGTGAGCCAGCTCTTCCAGGCAGGGAAAGACAAAGTCCAAGGTAGCAGCCTCTGAGCAAACAGTTGTGAGGAGAGGACTGGTGGCACTGGGCATGCTCCGTGCCTTGCTGGAGGTGCTGCGGGCTCCTTGCTGCATCAGGGTCTGTCCCGAAACGCGATTGCTCTGAATAAGTGATGCTCTGCTTGAGGCACCGCCGGCTCCGGGTGCTACCAGGGCTTGCGATCCCAAACGGTCGGACCAGTCTCAGGTGCAAGTTACCATCCAGGTCCGCAACAGCTCCCACATGTCCTGTAGGAGAGGTGACCCCTCTGGGTAAAGAAGGAGTGTCACAGGGATGCTCTCCCTTGGTCTGGACTTTGAAGCTGCTCTGTGTGGAGCAGCACAGCTCCCGCTGCTGCGGGAGACCCTGGGCAGCAACCGTTGGCCTTCAGGAGGTCAACCTTGCTCAGCAGTGACGTTCACTTTGTGAAGACACCGAAGAGTCCACCATCACTGGGATGGCAGGAGGGAGACCTGGCCTCTGCCATCCCTGCCCTGGCCAGCTCACGGCAGCACGATCTCAGGGGGCTGCAGGCAGGGATGGGAGGCAGCTGCAGGGCAGCACCAACTCTGCTCTGCCGTGTTTCATGCAGGGGTTTTGTCCAAAGGAAGAGTCCGCTGTCCCTGGCACGGAGCTTGCTTCAACATCACCACAGGTGACATTGAAGACTTTCCTGGCTTGGACAGCTTACCCAAGTTCCAGGTGAGACTTTTTTTCTTGCAGTAGCAGAGGAAATCACAGAATCACAGCATGGTTGGGGTTGGAAGGGACCTTTGAAGATCACCTAGTCCAGCCTCTAACCCTCCTGCTGTGGGCAGTGACATCTTTCACCAGATCAGGTTGCTCAAAGCCCATCCAACCTGACCTTGAATGCTTCCAGGGATGGGGCATCCACAGCTTCTCTGGGCAACCTGTTCCCAGTGTCTCACCACCCTCATTGTAAAACATTTCTTCCTTATGTCCAATCTGAATCTCCCCTCTTTCAGTTCTAAACCATTGCCCCTTGTCCTGTCACTACAGGCTCTACTAAAAAGTCTGTCCTTATCTTTCTTGTAAGCTCCCTTGAAGTACTGAAAGGCCATAAAGTCTCCACGGAGCCTTCTCCAGGCTGAACAGCCCCAACTCTCTCAGCCTGTCTCCATAGCAGAGGTGCTCCAGCCCTTGCATCATCTTCGTGGCTTCCTCTGGACCTGCTCCAGCAGCTCCGTGTCCTTCTGGTGTTGGGGACCTCAGAGCTGAACGTAGCACTGCAGGGGGGGGCTCACGAGAGCAGAGCAGAGGGGCAGAATCCCCCCCCTCGCCCTGCTGCCTACGCTCCTTTGGATGCAGCCCAGGACACGGTTGGCTTTCTGCGCTGTGAGCACGCATTGCTGGCTCATGTCCAGCTTTCATCCAGCGGTACTCCCAAGCCCTTCTCTGCAGGGCTGCTCTCAGTCCCTTGGGATTTCCCCCACCCACGTGCAGGACCTTGCACTTGGCCTTGTTGAACTTCATGAGGTTCTCACAGGCCCACCTCTCCAGCCTGTCCAGGTCCCTCTGGATGGCATCCCTCCTCTCCAGCCTATCAACTGCGCCACTTGGATTGGTGTCATCTGCAAAATGTCTGTTTGCATTGGGATAAACATGCTTCTGGAAGACATGGAGCAAACATTTTCCGAGCTCATGCTGGAGTGGCCAGTGGAGAGCAGCACCTCACCCAGCTCTCCTTCCTCCCTGCAGCTCCCATTGCATCCCCCATGAGCATCAGACACCTCCTGGGCACCAGAGGGTGGAGGTGCACAGTCTGGGAGGTCTCTTGAGCAGGAGTGGGGTGGGACTGGAAAACCAGCTGCAAGCCTGAGATGGAAACCATAGTTGATATGAGCCAGGAAACGTCCCAGAGCCTTGAGCTGGGGCGAGCCATGCCATGGCCTGAGCTGCTCTCGCAGGAGGTGGCGAAACCTCTGCTCTGTTCGTTAGTTGTGGCACAGAGGTGGTAATGACCCTCTTCATGCTGGAGGCACTCACTGTCCTGCAAACTGCTGCTGTTCTGTCCTCCTCAGGTGAAGATCGAGAAGGAGAAGGTGTACATCCGAGCGAGCAAGCAGGTGAGGGGCCACCGGCATCCCAAAATCAAGACCCATTTTTGTTCTGTGTGCAGGGACGGGGAAATGCTTTTCTCTGGGCTCTCTGGCAGGGGAAGCCGGGCCTGAACAGAAGGATGTGTGAGCATCCAACGCGGGTAAACCAAAGGTCCACCAGCCTGCTCCTGCCTCGAGCAACAGCCCAAGGTCCATGCGGAGGCACGAGTGGCACAGGCAGAGGTGTCGTGTCCCGTTCCCAGTCCTGCCTGTCCCCAGCCTCCCTGCAGCTGCCGAACGCCCGCGCTGGGGTGTCCATGCCTTCAGGAGGTGTTTGCCCTGAACTTGTCCTATGTTTCCTTAAGCTCAAAGCAACTTTTAATTTAGTTGGCCCATGGAAACAGGTCTCTTCCACCAGCCTTTTGTCCTTGTCTGCTGGGTCTGAATGTGGCATGGCAATGACAGAGGTCATCCGTGCTCCCTCCTGAGCCCAGACATCAGCAGCTTTTGCTGGAGGACCCTGGTGTGTGGGCAGGGAGGGCTCCCATCCCCCCGGATAGGATGCAGAATGGAGCCCATCCAGGCCACTGCCATCTTTCTTTCCATGAAAAGCCTTCTTCTGATGCACGTTTGCACACAAGCATGTGTGAATCCAGTGGCTCAGAACCAGCCAGACCCTTATCTTGGGTTAGATCCAGAGAGGTCACGTGAATGGCAGCACTTCTACTCCAGTTGATTCAGGTGGGATGTGATGGGGAGGGTTGAGCCTGTTCCCTGTGTCAGAAATGGATTTTGGCCTCCGATGGCTGGCACCACGGGGTCCGTGCAGCAGGGCTACCGTGGCATAAGTCCTTAGGTATGCTCTGGCAGGTTGGACAAGTCCATCAGGTTCTTTGGATATCAGAGGTGTACAAGCTCTGCTCAGGTGCAGCATGAAGTTCCTGATAGGACTTCTGCATTTCCAGTCTTGCCTGTTGGCTGCAGAATTGCACAATGATGCACCTGGGCTGCTTTTTTCTATTTTTTTTTACTCCTGGCTTTGTGTAACTGGATGAATTTGCAGAGGATGATGAATTTCTTTTTCTTGTGTACCTTGTAGCAGAGTAGTGCACTGGATGGTGGAAAGGTATTTGGATGAGCATGGGTTTAGAGTCCTCGTTGGGTACGAGGTTGCAGTCGTCCCCTTTCTATCCAAGCTGTTGTGTGACAGTAGTGTAGCTGGCCCCATTCCTGCCTGGCTACCCAGGTTAAAGCTGAGAAAAGATAGTGACGTTTCTTCTTGCTGTTGGTGGCATAGGCTCTTCAGACCCAGAGGAGGACAAAGATGATGGCAAAGTGCATCTCCTTGAGCAACTATAACCGGAGCAGTACCAACGTGCTGATCATCGGTGCAGGTACGGGGTGGCATGTGCTGGGACTGCCGTGTGTGTCCCCTCCTGGTCGGCTGTGTGGAGGGCGGGGTGTCCGTGTGCCTTGCACCTTCCGTCACCCGTCCTGTGTCCCTCCCTGTGCAAAGGGTCAGACCAGAGGGTCTTCCTCAGCCTTTTTGTCCTACACACTAATGGTCCAAAGGAGCCTGTGCCTCTGGCCTGTGGAGCTTTGTAGTTCCCTGTCACAGTCCTTTGTAGTGGGTGCCCTGAACCCTCTTCCCTCTACGCCCTCCCCAGATACATCAGTAACTCCTGATTTCCACAACTGATAAGTGTAAAGTCCTCTCAGGTGTTCCCATCATGTGGATACACCTTTTCCTCTTGGAGCCTGCACATCTCTGTCTCATCCCATTGCAGCTGCCTGCAGCTCCAAAGCTCTTACCTTGAGGTGCTTCTCTGAAGATAAATTCTTCCATCTTCCCAGAAATTATCAAATCCCTGCATGAAACAGCAAAACTGCCAAGCTGTCTTTTCTTATCTCTTCTCCCAGCTCCGTTTGTGTAATGCAATTTTTGTAGAAAGCCTGATGGTGTGCGTTCCATCAACTGAGTTTGCCTGTTTCTGGAATGGGTTGGACGCTAGGCTGGACCACGCCATGGTGAAACGGAGGGTGGGAGGAGGACACGAGGTGTCTGGTGTTGAACCTGGGGCTGGGAGGGGACGGCTGCTCCTGGCACATGCACTGTTCTTACTTGATTACAGCCCCCCAGGTCACCAGGTCCAAGCTGTGGAAATGGGGAGCACGCTGCGATCTCCTGCTCCTGCCATCTAAGCTGCAGCTCGCAGCCTCAGCAGAGGGGAAAACCAGCCTGGCTGGCTTTTCCCTTGCTGCTGGGTAACATTTTTCCCTTCCCCGTGGCCCTGCTGTTTGTTGACTGAAAGCCAAGGTGGGACACTGCTGCTGCCCGAGGCCGGCTGGGCTGGACAGTCATCAAAGTCCTCAGCAAGGTCACTCCACAGGCAACGTTAGCCATTGCCGAAGGAACGTTCTCAGGCTTGACCAGCTAAATTTACAGGTCTGTTAAAGACCAAGTTCTGTTCTGTTGGACGGGAAAGGACATTTCAAAGCTGGGGTTGTGAGGAAGAAGTGTTGGGAAGAGACTGCCCATCCAGCCCTGCATTGAGGACTGAGATCCAGCTATGCCCCGCAAAGCAGAGGGCAAGCAACTGCGGCCCCTTGCTCGTGTCAGGGTCATCCTGGCATCAGTGCAGTGTCAGTCCTGGCTCAGTGTGCTCCAGGCAGCAAGCACGGGACAGCCACCCACCTGTCTCTTCTTCCACTGTCCTCCGCCTCCATCAACAGGAGCTTTTCATTGACAGACCAAACCGTGATACTGTCCAGGTCCATCTTCTTTCATTGGTATTACAGAAACTGGAGCCCTCACAACACCCACCATTGAGTGAGGCTTCCTTGGGTGAGAAAAGACTCAGGACATCTCACTTGACCTCTCAAGTCCTGCCCATTTGGCCAGGGAAGAAGGGACATGCCCATCAGGCTGCCTGGCTGCAGGGGGGACAGCACGCCCCAAGGCAGCTTTTTTGTTTGATTTAGCAATTTTTCTGTCTTTAAAAACAAGCAAACGACAAAACCTCAGAGGAATTGCATGCAAAACCTCTACAGTGAAGCACGCAACCAGCACTTGAGCCGCGACGAAGGCAGGGCTGCCTGCCCTCCGCGCGGGGCTGCGAGCTCACCCGAGCCGGGTGGGCAGAGGGGAAGCTGCAGGACCCTTGCCCAGCTAGGACAGTGCAAGGGGCCGGGCAGCCGCCCGTGCCCCTGAGCTTGTGCGAGGTGTGCGGGCGTTGGCAGCGCTCCTTGGGTGTGCTCTCTGGGGGTCTCTGTGAGTGGAGGGACGGACAAGTCCCGCAGAGGATTAACATCACGCCCCACAGACAGAGGGTCCTTCCTCCCACCCGCGTCCACCCTGACCGGCTTCCCATGCAAGCTGTTTGACTTGGGAGGAGCTGTGAAGTAAGGCCAGGGCTAGTGGAGATGGTGATCTTGGAGTCAGCCCCGGTGGGGTTGAGGAGCAAAGGGTTCAGCCCTTCCAGTGTCCCGTACGCACGGCTGCGCCGGTCTTCCTTCTCCCTTAGGGGCAGCTGGACTGGTCTGCGCAGAGACCTTGCGCCAGGAGGGTTTCTCGGACAGGATCGTGATGTGCACGATGGACAGACACTTGCCCTATGACAGACCAAAGCTCAGTAAGGTTTGTATCACTTCGGGTATGTCACGTTCCTCACCCGTTTTCACATTTGCCCTAGGACCTTTCCCCGCGGTTATTCATTGCAGCAGCACGTCTCTTCTTCCTTATTCGTCCTGTCTCTGTTTTCCCTTGAATTTTCCTTTCTGTTGGTGGCTGAAATATGAAACACAAAAGAGGAGTTGTTCGAACTCTGAACTAAGAGTGCTCCAGCACAGAAACAAGGGCATTCTTCATAGGTTTAGCAATAGCTGACTTGGCCAGGTCGTACCTGCCTGGATCTTATTATTATGTTTCTGGATCAAAATCTTTAGAGCAATGAATGGGGCATGTGAAAAAATTATATTGTCTACCAGGTTTTTTATTGGTGCGTGGCTCTTACCACCCAGTGATGCTCCATGTCATAATTACTATGATTATCAATCGTCATCACAACTTGGTAACTTGACCGCAGTGCAAAGATCACGTTTTCTGGCACACGTCCCATTTTGCATTCCAATTTGTAGACACAGGATAATCTTCTAACCACATTTTTTGTTACTGGTTCCTGAGCTTTCCTTGATATCAAACAGCAACTCAGGTCGGACAGCAGCGTTTGATCTCGAAGCTCGGAACAGGCGGTATATGTATTCCTCTTTACGTCAGGGATGCTTATCTATGGGGGCTGGGACTCTGCAATCACAGCATCCAACTCTGCTTCCAGCCCCAAGGAAAAACGGTTTTCAAAGGCAGGCAAATGTGCATGAGGCTTTTTGAGAGCATTCAAGCCATTTCTGTGCTTGGACAAGACCTGCCTGGGGTGAGGAGCAGCTGGCTGAAACCTGCGTCCGAGAGTCACAGAGGTTGTGCTGTGGAGCTCGGAGAAGGTCGCGGTCCCCGTCCCAGCCAGGCAGCTCTCCGAAACACTTGTCCCCACCATGTGAGTCTTACACTGCCTTTTCCACTCCCTGTTAAATAGTAGGAACATCTCTCACACCAGGGATGTTGTGCACGGTTTGCTAAACTCCCCACTAAACACCTCTGCCTGTGGTTGCTTTCAAAAGGTGCACAAAGCCCATGGAAGAGAAGGCAGAATTTTCAGGAACAGGCTGGGAAAAAAGGGGATTTTTCTTAATCCTATTGTGAGTGAGACTAACTCTGGAAAGAGTCATTAGAGGAGGAGCACGTACAGCTGTAAGCAGCAGAGTTCTTGCCTCCTGAAACTGCAGCATTGCCCTTCCTCTGCCTTGCTGACTGCCTGTTATCAATCTGTCCCGAGATCCCACCAGACTGTTCCTCTTCATCCCTTTGGACCATGACCTGCTCCCTGCTGTGCTGCGACATCCCTGTTACCGTCTCTGGAGCGCTGAGCAGCGGCAAAGCCCACGGTGGTTGTGCACTGCTGTGCGCTGCCCTCGCTGCACGTCGGCGCGGGCGCCACCACTCCCAAGCCGCGGGGTCAGACATGGCTCTCTGTAAACATTGAGTGTTGAAAGAATTTGCAGTAGAACCTGTATGACCCTGCACCTGCCTCAAGTCCCAAGACATGGGTCTGAGCACAGTGTTATGTGAAGTCACGGTAAGGGGGTGTCCTGCAGGGCTCATCCCAGCCCCTGAGCAAGCCACCTCCAAGGAGAAGGACCTTGCACATCCATCCCCGGTGACAGATGGTGAAGCCCCTGCTTCCTGCATCCTCTGCCCCTCTTGGGTCTAGCCCAAATGTCACGCCTGTATGGGTAGATGATGCTGCTGCTCAGCACTGTGTGATACGTTGCAGGGCTTGACCGAGGCATGCGTGTGGCCATGCCCGGCCCCGCTGTGCTGCAGGCAGGGAGGGATGCACTGGAGCATGGAGCAGCCTGCACGCAGGTCAGTTGGTGCTTGGCTGGACCTCAGCCCATATCTGGGCTTGTGTCCACAGAGTTAGAAGGACAGATGAACTCAGGCTCAAATGTGAACTCAACCCTGTGTGTAAAGAGGATGTAGATCTCACCCAAGTGATCAGGGAAGGATGGGAAGAGCGAGAACCTTTATCTTGCAGCTGAAGATGAGCAGATATGGGCCATGTGTCCCTGCTTCAGCTTTTGAGGGACCTGGTGCTGCATAACTTGTGTGCTTTTAAAAGTGTTGCCCTTGCTGTGTTAATGCTGATTGCTCTCATTGCTCTTTTAGCTTCCATTTCCCCTGGGAACTGGTTGTTTTCCAAATAATGGGGCTTTTCCTTTGCTGCTATGAACTCGTGTGTGTTACGAGGAGCTGCGGTTAGAGCTGCATTGCTGCGGTCCTGCCTTGGCCGGTCCGCGCCACCCCTGCGCCGTGCAGGCAGAGAGGGATCCAGAGCCCACTCCAGCATCTTGTGATGACTTTTTCTTGAAAAGGCTTTGATTCCAGCCCCTGGAGAGCAACTCTCGTAACCCGTGGCATAAGGACTGACTTCAGACCACCGCTGACGTGTTGGTAACGGGCGTTTCTGCACTCGCCTGTTCAACCCGCAGCGGTTTGACAGAAAAATGGCTCTTTTTGCAGTCGATGGATTCCCACCCGGAGCAGATCACCCTGCGCCCCAAGGAGTTCTTCCGCACCTACGACATCGAAGTCCTGACCGAAATGCAGGTAAGGAGAGCCCGTGTGTACCTGCAGGCCATCTTCTGCCAGCGCTGGTGCGCAGAGGCTGTGTTTAGGAAACCTGGCAGCTGCCTCTGTTCTTGGCTCACTGCATGCCGTTGCAGAAACGTTGGGTCTCCCCCAGACCCCTGTTTTATGTCCCAGAGCACAGGTTGCCTGTGGTTCCTCAAAACCACAGTTAATGCAATTCCTCCCGTGGCAGGAAGGACACCCTGTGCAAACTCCCTGGTGACCATCATTTCTTACCTGCCATTTGTGAGCATCCTCTCGTGGATCTGGGGTGACCAACTGGCCTGTGATTAGGATAATCAGCCTGCAAGCTGTGCAGACAAGTGATGGTTTAAACATTTCTCCGCGTTATTTTATTTATTCTGTCTTCAAGGATTTGTGAAAAGGCAACTAGGGATGTTTAAGGTCTGGGTTGGAGCCGTGGACAGGAGCACAGGGACTAAAACCCAACAGAGAAGTTGGTTGGGCTGGGAGCTCAGTGAACATCTGGGGTTTCATCCCTTAACATTACTTAGGAATGATTTCAGGTCGCGGCTGTGGATATCAAGAACAAGACGGCCGTGTTCAAGGATGGATTTAAGATGGAATACAACAAGCTGCTGATAGCGACTGGAAACACGTAAGCTACAAACAAACATTTTAAAGATCAAGAGACACTGTTTTATCTGAGAATGTGAGGAGCTTGTGCCTGGGGATAAGGGGTCAAATATGGCAGTTGAATCTGGACACTGAATTTTTTTGCAAGAGTGTTTGCAGAAAAGGCAAGGAACATCTATTGGACACATCTGTATAAATCTGTATCTATATCTGTATCTATACATCTATACATCTATAGATGCATAGATCTATATCTATGTCTATAGATCTATAGATCTATATCTATGTCTATATGTATATATATGATATGATATATATCTATATCACATATATCTATCTCTATAAAGCTGTGCTGGGTATGTCTGCTCAGCCACGGCCAAAAAGCCCCTGCGTCCCCCAGGAGTCACCCAGAGAGCAGGTAACCACCAGACCCGGGGGCTGGCAGGACAGCTGCGGGATTTGCCACCTGGGGTGTTTCATGGTCAGCGTCGAGGGCAAAAGGGTGTTAACAAGAAGTACCCACTGAAGCAGTTGGGGTTCGTGGGTTGCTTCATGCTACAGAAACTGATAGGAAACTCAGATTGGAAAAGGTGGAGGAGTTTGCCAGCAGCACCCTAACGCTGTGCTGGCTCGAGAGCGTATGGGAGAGAATCAGGAAATTCCCACTGAGTTCATCATCTTAGAATATTAAAATGAATGCCCAGGACCTTGAACATATTTTCTTCAACAAAAGCCTCCGAAATGGAAGTATCCTGAATTTTTTTTTTAGAGGTCATTTTTTCCATGTTACTCTCTTCACCCCTCAATAATACTCAACCCTGACAATCAGGTAATTCATCCATCTGAATTTCCATCTTTCATTGCCTGCCAACCTTTAAGATTTTTCTGGACAACGAAAGCTGAATACTTCTCCGTTGCAGCCTTCATTGGGAGTTGCTGTTGCCCCAGCCTCGCAGACCCGTTTGTGAGGTTTGCCCTGGGAGGGAGGTTTCCAAGACTGACGCCTGGTGCAGCCGTAGGGAGAGGCAGTAGCTCCGCACAGCTGCTGCTGGGGCAGAGCATCGCCTGAGCCCGGCGTCATCCCTAGCGCCCTGGAAGTGGCGGGTCGGTTTATTTTCCATAGAGGATTTGTCAAAATTGGCACTTCAAGATGAAAATGAGGCATCCTGGCTCCCTTTCCTTGTGCTCCTAACATCAGGAACACAAAACAAAGGAGGAGAAATGCAGTCCCTGCAAAATCTATCATCCAGGGAAGGGATGCTCTGCAGCAGCCGTAGCAGGGGCTTCCATCGCAGCCCCGTGTGCCGCCGGTAACGGCAGCAGCCTCGCCACGTGCCAACGGCTGTGCTGGGGCGTGCAGCGCTGCGTCTGCACCAGCCACCTCATTAGGTTCAAAAGAGGATTAAGCCTTTGGCAATAATTTCAAAATCATAGAATCATAGAATCATTAGGGCTGGAAGGGACCTTCAAAGGCCATCTAGTCCAAAATCCTTATGCACAAGCTCCAGGTACAGCAGGTAAATGTTTGTAAGATACTTAAATTATTTAGGATCGTCTATCCCCTTTCCAGATGTGAGTGGGATATGCAGGGAACAGATATTTAAAAATACATAAGCTCCAGTAAGTGCATGGGGAGGACATGATTAAGCTGCTGCAGCATCAACAGCACGCCCCTAGGAACAGTTGGGGAACCTGCTTCTGCAGAGGCTTATGAAACTTTCAATATCTGCTCCAAAGCATCTGCTGGAGGACAGAGTGAGTTTTCTGGGTCCCGTTAAGCTTCTGAAAATTTTACAACATGCCAGCGGTTAAGCACAAGCTTGCAAAGCAGTACCTGACCTGCGCTGTGCCGCATTGCCCCAGAACAGAGCTCACCACAGCCCTGCGGGCCCACGCTGCGCGGACGGGCTCAGGGTGACCACGAGCAGTCCCTGCTGCGCCGGCGTCCGCGGTCGCGCTCTGGTCGTTGTCCACCAGCATTTGGTTTTTTCCATGTTACGCCTCCAGCCCAGAGAAGGGTGAAAACCCAAAAGGCTGAGATGCTGCTGGAGCCCTGGAAGAAGGGTCTGCAGTCCCGATGGCCACCACAGGGTCAGGAAAAGCAGCTGTGTGGCCCTCGATGTGTGTTTTTCAGGCCCAAAGCTCTCAGCTGCAAAGGCAAGGAGGTGGAAAATGTTTTCAACATCCGGACACCCGAAGATGCCAACCGTGTCGTGAAGCTGGCCACGAGCAAGAACGTGGTTATCGTGGGAGCGTCCTTCCTGGGTGAGTGCTCGCGCCACGGGTGTCCACGTCTCAGCTGTCCGCGCCGTCCTGCAGACGGTCCCAGTCCCTCGCCCAGTTTGTCACTGCCTGGTTAGAGGTAACCCCTACCCCAAACTGGACCTCGGACTAGTCCAACTGCCAGCTCCAGGTGGATGGTAAAGACATCTCCTTGGTGAAGAAATTGATTCTATTGAAGAGGCTGGGCTGTTCAGCTTGCATGGACACAGATAGTGCTGTCCCAGTCCGAAAAGCATATGGCAAGTCCAGTACTAGTGCTCAGGTGGTTTCAAATCCGGTGTGTCTAGATTTGGCTTCAGCTGGGAAGGTGGAAGCTTTTGGGTTTATTTCTCCTTTACCGTTCAGCAGGGTGGTGAATTTTTAAAATACACAGGAAAAATCGCATTGTTTCTTTGATGATTGTTCTTTTTGCTCGATGTGGTTCTAACACAATCATTGTGGGTCCTGTGTGCCTTAAGCATAAATGGTTATTGGTCAGGGAATTTATTATAAAATTATCAGTATTTGTTTTTCTTGGTTGTTTTTTTTTTTTTTTAAATCCTGTTTTAGTGTTTCAGTCAATCCCATCTACAGGAAAGCATGTGGTGGTGGGGCAACTGCAAACTGCAGGTCACCAAACAGATCCATTTTCAGAAAAAAAAATTAAAGATAGAAAATGTCTCGGTGAAGGCGAGCACGAAAATTGTCCGGTTCTGATCGGAGGAAGCAGCCAGTCCCAAGGGCTGTTTTCAGCCCACAGCTGATTACCTCTGCTGAGACAGTCCCAGACGCAAGAGGAAGGTTTCCCTCATCTGAGGTCCCTTGCTCCAAGTGCTCCAAGCTTCCTGGGGCACTTTGGGACCTTATCATGGCCAGTTCCTCACTTTGGTTTTTGAAACCTGCATCTAAGAACAAATTGCCATGAATCATAAACCTCACCTGAAATGGGGTGGCCCCTGGTGGCCACCAGGTCTGGTGGCACTCCACATCTCCCAGTAGGGCAGCTCCAACCTCCCCAGCTAGGAGCGGGCAAGGCTGCTCCTCCGCTGCGGCCAGTGCCGGGGACGCGGGGTAGTGCCGGGGGGTTCCTGTGGCCACTCGGACCTGCTGCTCTTCCCCAGGGATGGAGGTGGCCGCCTACCTCACGGAGAGGGCCCACTCGGTGTCCGTGGTGGAGCTGGAGGAGGTCCCCTTCAAGAAGTTCTTTGGAGAGAGGGTTGGCCGCGCTGTCATGAAGGTGACCTCACTTTCCCATCCGGGGGGTGGTTTTGGTGACAGGGCAGGTTCTGCTTATTTCACTTATTGCACTAATTAATTTGACACATTGATTAAGCTGTGATGGTAGCAGTCATTAGAAGGAAAGAACGGGCTGTGTCTTCCCTCTCATGGTCCATGTGCTGCAGAGCACCTTCTTCTGGACACGTGCTGGGGACGGAGATGGTGCCAACCCCCTTTGCAGCGTGGGTCGAGGCGAGCCCGGAGGGTGGGCAGGGCAGTGCGGGGGGCACAGGGACACCAGGGGCGGGCATGGTTCGGAGTCCTGATGTCCCCTGCACTGTCCCATGTCCCCTCTCCAGATGTTTGAGAGCAACAGGGTGAAGTTCTACATGCAGACAGAGGTGTCGGAACTGCGGGAGCAGGACGGCAAGGTGGGTGCGGGCAGGGGCTCCCTGGGGGCACCACTACGGCGTTCCCTTTGCCACTGGGCTTTTGCCCTCTACGCTTTCCCAGCCCCTGAAATCTGTATTCCTGGATTTATCCCCCAGGAGCAAACGTGCTCCAGCACCGTGTGTGGGGGGGTTTCGTTGCTCGCCCCCTCCTCCTGCTGCTGTTATAAGGAATTACGGCCAACTCGCATGTCCAAGGATGAAGCGAGCTGCCAGCCTGGCTTGCTGCTGCTACAGGGTTGGGATTTGGTCCGTAAATAACCGCCATGTCCCCTGTGCCCCGCGCAGCTGAAGGAGGTTGTGCTGAAGAGCGGGAAGGTCCTGCGCGCGGACGTGTGCGTCGTCGGTGTCGGTAAGGGGCCGCGGCTGCGGCAGAGCCCGGCGGGACGGCGGCGCTTTGCTCGGCGGAGGGGATGTGGCAGCGACGGGTGCCCAGGGCCGCCCCCGGGGGTGCTGGCGGTGATGTGCCCACGCCGCTCGGCGGCCACACATCAGTCTGCGTAGCGAAGATGAAAAAGGCCTTTCTAGAGCCCCAATCCCAAAGTGCAACTGAAAATATATTTGGAAAATAGTAATGCTTTTGATTTTTCCAGAAGAAAAACCCGTTCAAACCAATTTCATCCTCTCAAGTTGTTTTCTTTAAAGCCTCTCCAAATGGAATTTTTTTTTTTGTTGCTGCCACTGCTGTAGAAGAGGGTATTTTTCTCCTTTATGCTTGGGGGAAAAAAAAATCCTTTTCTCGCTCTGTAACTTTTCAAGATGTTGCAGACTGGAAGAATCACAGAATTAGTTTAATTCTGCTTTTGTTGTTTTATTGACTGCCCTAATTTGTGAAGGCTGGAGGGAAAAAAGATCAAAAAAGGAAAATGAAAGCTTAAGAAAAGGTACAGATTGTGGGGGAGGCAGAGGAGCCCTGTCTGGAAACCCGAGGGCTCCCTTTTAAATATATTTTTTCAAAATATCTATAATTGAAAATTATCTTTAAGCATTGGAAAAAGGTGGCAGGCAGATTACAGCATTGCCCCGATGGCTTGGAGAGTGGCAGAGACCCTGGAGATGCAGAGGATGATGTAGTGGGAGCTGCGGGGGCTCTTAGGGTGCCTGACTCTGCTCCCCACTCCTGGAGCAGCCCACGGCCTTTCCCTTGGGACAGACGGGTTGTCCGGGCAGGGGGGAGGTCTGCCAGCCTCAGGGTCAGCCCCCCGGGGCGGTGGGGACGCCCGGCTGCCGCGCCGGCAGCCCTTGCCTTGTCCCGCAGGCGCAGTCCCAGCCACCGGCTTTCTCAAGCAGAGCGGCATCAACATCGACTCCAAAGGCTTCATCGTGGTCAACAAGGTGAGCCTGGGGGCAGCTCCCACGGGGGGGACAGGAGGGGCTGAGTCGGCTCTCCTCCGAGGTGGGCTTCCCTGGGCTCCGAACGGCTGTGGCAGGGGCGTTCCATCCGCTGAGACGCCGGGGTGCTGGGAGCATCACGCTGGAGGGCCTGGGACCCCCCTGCAAGTGGGGGGTTTGCAAATTCCAGCCCTGGATGCCGTGGCTGGGTCCAGCTCTGAGCTGTCCTGGAACAGTGTGCATATTGTGGAGTGGAAAGAAATGGAGAAAGATCCGCCTTTTCAAGGATCCCAAAGGATCTCATCTTTCCTCCCCATACCAGTGATGCTGATGGGAGCGGTGTTGGTGCCGACGGGTGGTGTGTGCCATGAGCGAGGAGTGTGTCATTGCAACCCACCCCTGTACTCATTGCTCATACATGCAATAAGGCAGGTTCTGTTTGCAAACACCCACAGACCCCCATCTTCTAAGAGGGGCTCCAGGACACCGGTCTGTGTCTCTTTCTAGCGGGTAACCCACTGCCATAGGGATGCTATAGGTCCCTACCTGCCTGGTCTGCTTTGAAAGTGAAGAAAGCTAAATCAAATCCCACCTGGGGGTCCCACAGCCACACAGAGGTTGCCCATGAGCTTCTGGGGACCACGGCAGCTCTAAACTGTTCCCCGTTTCTGTTCGTGTAGGGTGCAAACCCCATCGACGCACACTTCTGCTTCCCCCCTGCAGATGATGCAAACCAACATCCCTGGAGTCTTCGCAGCCGGTGATGCTGTCACGTTCCCGCTGGCCTTGAGGAATAACAAGAAGGTGAATGTCCCTCACTGGCAGATGGCCCATATGCATGGTAGGTGTTTTTCAGTCCTTGTGCTTTGCAACCGCAAATTGCGTACGGAAAAGAGCCTTTTCCAGATCCCTGGGAAATTTCCAAGCCCTCTAGTGAGAGAGCGAGACATCTGCCAACAGGAAAACTGGGAGTGGTGTTAAAGGTTTTGAAGCATGCCTACTGTATCCTACCTGATATGCCTTTGTTTGTCAGCCTTCTCGATGTGCGTTGGCTAACGATGCTTCGTTACAAACACAGAGGTGCCCAGGGACAGGACACCCTCTGCTCCCTGGCATCTGCAGGACCCTGATCTTCTCCTTGCTCCAGGATGCTTAGGAGCTCACATCCTAATGTCAGCTTGGGCTCACATCCCCAGCTGGGCTGCCCACGCTGCCAGGCTGGCCCAGGAGCACACTGCAGAGCTGAGACTTCCTCCCCTTTGCTCCAACAACTCTGGAAACCCTGGTGTGATCGGCTGCCCTGGAACTTTCCAAGGATCAACCCCTTGGGGAGGCTGACCTCTGGGTGTGTGCCCTGGGTGAGAGGTTTTGGAACCACACCTCCAAAGTTATCCTTTGGACACAGCCCCTTTAACGCTGGTCCAGACACGTCTCTGGGGCAGGGACTGTACCCTAGGCGTCTCCGTGCCCTCAGGGGGTTTATCCATCCCATCGCTGTTTGCGGTGGGAGCTCAGCCGGCTCTCAGCCCTGTCACTGTTGCAGAAGTTGGGTTGAAGCAGGCTCTTGAGCATGTCGCTCATGCTGGTGGAGGTGATGGGTCCGCACTGCCGGGGAGCCCAGCCTGGGACGATGTGATGCCTTTCTTGGTGCTTGTTGCTGTGTGGGTGTTTTTTTAGCCTAAGCAGAAGGTCTTGGTCTCCCTGTGCTCTGGCACTAGAGAAGCCGGTGCTGTGCTGCGACCTGAGGGCAGACCGCGACGACGTTGCCCTGGCTCCGAGCTTCCTCGCTTACTCTGCTGCTTCTCTTCCAGGCCGTATAGCCGCGCTGAACATGCTGGCCCACGGCGTGGAGATCAGCACGGTCCCCTACTTGTGGACTGCGATGTTTGGGAAGAGCATCCGATACGCGGGTAAGGGGCTCCCCAAGGCCGGTGCAGAGTTTGTGCTGGTGAAGGTGTCCTGGGATAGAGAAGCCACAGCCACCTCCCTTGCTGTGGACCCTCCACACCAACGTCTGCCTCAGGTCTGCTTCCCTTCCTGGCTCCTGAGGGTTGTGGTATCTCCTCCGAAACCTGTCTGCTCACGGCCGTGGAGTGCAGGGCCAGAGGGGTGGCTGTGGACATGAGGGATGCCCCAGCACGAACAGAGACAGTCTCCGTGAACTTGTACTTCTCTGGACAAGAGGGGTGGGTTGTGGTACCCTCATCTGCTGCTGGTCTCTTGGTGGCTGCAGGATGCTCTACGTGTAGCTCTGGATTGAAACACTCTGTCTTAGGGGGGAGAGCTGGATGCGGGGAGAATTGTTGCTGAGTCCACTTCTTCTTCTCTGCCTTCCAGGCCACGGGGAAGGATTTGATGATGTTGTCATTCAGGGAGATTTAGATGAGCTGAAGTTTGTGGCATTTTATACCAAGTAAGTGTTTCTTTTCTCCACGTTCCTATCCAGGCATTTGTTCTGCTGGGCTGGAAGATATTTTTGCCAGAGCATCTGTCAGTTGGTTTTGTTCCTCCGTGGACACTGAGGTTGCAGGACATTACTAAAAGGCTCTAGAGAAACGATGTGCTAAGAATAAAGCAAGTTAAACTGGTCTTTAGACCCAGTGTCTCTGGCAGATGTAAGCCCTTTGTTCACATGATATATGAGAGCAGATAATGGCTTCTATTCATTTGCTGCTGGCAATGCCCGTCAAAGATTCCCTTCCCATCGCAGCACCGTGTGAATGGTTTGTGAGCAGGGCTGGGCTGGGAGCTCAGGCATCACTGTTTCTGCTTCAGATTTGACAAATTAAGCTCAAACAACTCTTCTGCCTCTTAACAAACTGTGAGGGTTAGCAAGAGTCCAGGAGCTTTCGTTACACCTGTAGTGAAACCCACCTCTCCCCCAGGCTGGGAGCCTATCTGGGAATATTTTCCCGGGATGTGTTGACAGCTGGGATGTGTTGCCTCTGCTGTTCTTGAGCCACACTGGCTGTTTGGACTGGCTGGACTGTGCACCATGAAGTTATCCCTGAAATATTTGCTGCTGTTTATCCTTCTGTTGCCTTTGTCTGCGTCCCAATCTGAAATCAATGGCCACAGAGCCTCCTCCTGCCTGGGGATGGAGGGGATTTCTCCAAGTGCTTTCTAATATTAAGGATGGGGACAGTCAAACCAGGGAAGCGAAGGCCTGCCCGGCTCAGCCATCAGACTACTGGCAGCAGCGTCCAGGCGCGGATCGGGAGGGAGCCCTGGGCAGGAGCCCTGGGCAGGAGCCAGCTCCTGCTCAGCAGAGATCATCTCACCAGGGCTCGCTGCCCCCCTGCCCAATGTCCCTCACAGCCTCCACTCCACATCCCCCTCCCCGAGGCTGGCTGCTTGCCCCAGGGGATGGAACCTGGCAGTGAGATGTGTCCGTCAGCCTTGGAGAGGCACAGGGCTCGCTTTATCACCCCATGGCATGAGCCTGCGGGTCCCCAGTGCTCACCCACCTTCTCCTGGTGCCCATGCACCTCGGAGAATAACCTGCTGCAGGCAATGGGGCTCCAGCACCTGCTGGCACCCAGGGACCCTTTGCATGCGGGCGCATCTCTGAGCCCAGTGGCACTTTGGCCAAAATCACCTAAAAGGGTGGGTTTGTGCCAAGGCACCACCTGTGCTGGTGGGACATTCCCCTCGTACAGCCACAGCCGCGGCGATGCCGCTCCCCACCCTCTCCATGTTCCGAAGGGCATTTAAATCACGAAACTGCCCAGCAGCACTTTAAAATCCAGAGTTTGCTCGGCCAGCGTGAGCCGGGGCAGGACAGGAGCCCGTTCTCGGCAGTTTTGGTGCGGCGGTTTGCGGAGCCGTGTGTGCTTCTGCCGCTGCGTCCCCGGCGAAGCCGCTCTGCAGCTGTGGCATTGCCCCGTCTCGGGTGCCCCGGCCGCGCTGGCATCCCCCATGCAGCCAATGCAGCGTTACGGGGCCAGGCATCCACGAGCCGCACCGGTGCACATTTCTTTCCGGCGTATAACCTTCTTTGAAACCTCCATTCCTCCTTCCCGTAGGGTTTAGCTATTTATCCCAAGCCTCTTTAGAAAGGAAATGTCAGATTGCTTTAATGAAACCTCTGCAGAGCCTCTTCAAAAGGAGAGCCCCAAGGAAAGCGCAGAACCCCCGCTCCGCTCCGCGGCCCCGCGCTCAGCGTGCCGCCGGGAGGTGAGGGCCGCCTGGGCGGACCTGCGGGCACGCCGGAGAGCCAGGCTCGGCGGGCAGCAGCTCCCCGGCGGGTGAGCGGCGGGGGTCTGCTGCTAAGCGCTGTGTTGTTCTGCCACCCAGGAGGGGCTCCCGGAGATGGCTTTTGGGTACCAAGAGGGCATCCCACGCTGAGAGCCGGAGGTACTGGGGGAGCGCCGGCTGGCAGGGGGCCGGCCAGCGCATCTCCCACTGCTTTGCTCGGCTGTAATCAAGTCCCCGTCTCTGCTTCTGTAAGAGACCACCGGGAGCATTTCTTCCTCTTTTTCTCATTTGGTGATAGTTCTTCTGGTTGGTGCTAATGCTTTTGGACTGAGGACGCTGTCTCAAATTGACCATCCCCTCCTGCTTCCTTCTGCTCTGCTCACTCTGTGGTTTGGACTCTTCTCCTCCTGGCGCTGTCTTGGTTGTTGCCTGAACCCCACTGGCGGTTCCCACTCCCAGAGCCTGTCTTCAGCCTGGGAGACCCTCAGCATCTTGGGAAATCCAGGAAATTGCTGTAGTCGTCTTCAGTCACAGTCCTCCACTTCTGTTGCATTGAACCCTGCAGAAGAAGGGAAGACCATGTAGACACAGTGCTCATCTGCAGTGCTCCATCTTCCCTCAGCCTTTACACCAAGTCTTCTGGTTGCTCCACATCCCAGGTTCAGGAAGGGCACTCTTGTTGCCTCTAAAAGACTTCTTGAAAAAGAGGGATTCCTCCTGGCTTCCCCATCTGTCAGACAAAATATTTAAAATCCACTGCTGATGTGGGATGCTCCAGCTCATACCTTGCTGACGGAAATGTGTGGGCTGGGTCTGCCTTCATGGTTTGTCATGTCAAGTACTGGCTGGGCTTGAGGCTGAGTCGGTGGACGGCTGGTTGGGTTAGGTTGTCCTTTCCTTTGAATTGATATTGCCTTGGTTATTCATTGTCTTAGAACAGCACATCTCCATCAGCACATCTGATGGATAGGTCTCTCACCACTTCGTGCTTCCCAGCTGGGAGCTGGCTGCACTCAGGAAACCATACGAAGAGGAAACCACTGAAGCTCATTGTGTGCTGAGCACTGGAGGCATCGAGCAATGGCGAAGCAGCCAAGGCTGAGGCCCCATGTGATGAAAACAACCACCTGTAGGGTCTCCCCAGGCTGTGGTTCATGGTGGGATGGGGTTCTCATTGGCACTTTGTGTTTCTGAACTTGAGGCAACAGGAGAAGAGGGAATCTGCACTGCAGTGCCATCAGGTACTGCTGCAAGCGTCTTGGAAAGAGACTGGCTGTCTTCTGCAAAGAAAACTCCTGAGTCCCTGCACATATAATTGGAGTTACATCCCTAGGGAATGGGGTCCCACCCTGGGGAGAGTGGAGGACCTCGTTTACATCAGGCGGGACATCAACCATCACAGCAGAGAAGATGCAGGCTCAGAAGGCTCAGAGCTCTTCTAAATCTCAGCAGCAGCCCTCAAACCCGACAGCCCAGCAGGTGGTTCAGCTGAACTCGCAGGGGCTTTGTCATCTTGGTGGTTAATTACCCTCACTGCCTGCCATGGAGGCCTGTTGTCCAGTGTGAACCGTTACTCCTCATTCTCACCTCGTTTGCTGGATGTAGGAGCCACAGAAATAGCCACAGGCTATCAGAAGTCCTCTCTGCTGTAGGTACACATCTCTGCAGTGAGCTAAGGATGCTTGAGATGGGATTTCCAACGGCATCCACATCTTGTTCTTGAGTTCCTGCCAATGCAGCAACTTCCCCTTCCTGTTGCTCACCAGCCTGGGCTGCAGCACCAAGGACACTGTTGCATCCTCCACAGCCAGGAGGAAATGGCCTGCCTCTTGTAGGCAGGATAGGTACCTTGAGTTGAGTAGTAATTAGTTCATTATCTCAACTCAGTCCAGCTGGGAAAGAATGATTGGTGCCATACCTTCCCACAGCCATTCCCGTGGAGCAGCACCCTGTGCTGGAGCCGGGCCGGTGTCAGTCTGTCTCTGAGTCTAACTGGTGTGGACTGACTAAGCTGTGGACAAGCTCCAGTGGCTCCAGGGAAGATTCTGGGCTCCTGATCTGCTCCTTGCACCCATGCTCACCCAAGGGATGGGGAAGCCAGACCTCTGCTCTGTTTCCGACTCCCTCTCCCTTATTCGTAGTGAGCTTATTCAGGAATCAGAGCCAAAAGAGTCTTCTGTGATGAAGCTACCCCGTGGCTTTGTGGGACAGCTATGAGAGATGAATCCAACTCCCATGGCTCCACAGAGATGAAGTCTCCTCTGAAACATGGTCTGCTCTTCTCCTCCCGGGAATCAGGCACATGTTTCCCCCCACCGCTGCCCCAGCTGCTCTTTGCTCTGTTGGTCATGGAGCTCTTGGCAGTGGATTGAAGAGCAAGTCTTGATTTGTTGGGTGCTTCTACTCTTCAACTTACTCAACGATATCACTGGTGTTTAGTATCTTACCCACGCACCTTCTCTGATCCTCACATTGTTTGACCATTCAGTTGTCTATTTATGAGTCATCTCTTGGGTTCAGTCTTTGAAGATTTACACTCAGGTTGACCTCTGCAAACCTCGAAGCAAAGAGCCCTTCTTGTTTGCCTTGTGACCTTTAGCCAAAGCTCCTCCAGCATTTTCACATCCACTCCCCTTCCGATTTATGTTTCCCATTCAGCCTTTGAGGTTGTCTTGTGCCACCAGCATTGGCATGCTGGTGGGTGATGGTCAGCCAGGCTGGGATGTGCTGCTGGACAACCCACAGGGGTTTTGTCACTAAGGCTGGTGGGACCCTGGCGCTGGACACCTCAGCTGTCCCAGTGCTTGTGGAGGAGCAGCATGCCTGTGGGGCACTCTGCCCACTTGGAGGTGGACATCAGGAAGGGGATGTGGAGCAACACAACTGAGTGTCCCACAGGGAAATCCTGACCACCCGCTTCTCCACTCCTTCAGTACAGGGCGGCAGTGCAGGGGTTGCCTGCCCAGATGGCAGCAACACAGGCATCCTTGCTGATGTCCAGGTTTTTATCCACCATCAGATCCACCTTTGATGGTGTTTTCCCACAGACGCCAGGGTGCCCAGTGCTATCTTCATCCCTTGGGCACCCTAGTGATGCTCACCACACCAGCATCGGTGAGACCACAGTGGGCCAGCCTGCCATGCCAGCTGCCAGCCCTCTCCTGTCTCCTGTCCCACAGCACAGTCCCTGTGGTGCTCACGCCTTGGGATGGGTCCTGACCCTGGAGCAGGTGTTTCTCTTTGCTTCCTGCTTCTCTCCAGCATGTTGCTTTTTGGGTGATGGAGCCGTGGTCACCCGGGGCTGCCCTAACCGCTCTGCTCTGCCTGGCCCTAGGAGCGACGAGGTGGTGGCTGTGGCCAGCATGAACTATGACCCTATCGTGTCCAAGGTGGCTGAGGTCCTGGCTGCCGGCAGGACCATCCGAAAGCGCGATGTGGAGTAAGTAGATGCACTGAGGGAACTGGAAGTGCCAGAGCAGGGCCGAGCAGAGCTGTGGGGTGCAGGGCAAGGCTCAGCACCCCGAGGCAGGGTCCTGACGTGCACTGGGCAGCTCTTTCCCACTGCTCCCCTCTCCGTACCCTTCTCACATCTCCCCTCCCACCCTGCTCGCTCTGATCCCCCAGCGCTGCCTCCCAGCCTCCTCCAGGTCTGGCACCCCACGCACAGGGGGTTTGTCTTACACACCAGGACCCAACACCAGGGGCTGGGTGTGCTGCCCACGCACAGCCCTCTGCAAGAGCAAAGCCCTCAGAGCTCATAAGCAAAGTGCATTTTTCTCCTTTCACTTTGTTTCTAAGAGTTTGCACAGGAAAGAGCGTAGCCCTGCATGCAGAGGGTGGGTGCAGAACATGCCGTGCTGGAAGGCAAATGCCAGGGAGGTGAGAACACCTGGGAAGGAGCCTTTAGAGTGGGAATCGGAGCTGGAGGGGGGAATGTGGGTCCCTCTCCCGGGGTGCTTCCACATCTGGAATAAAAGCAGACTTTTTCAAAAGCTTGGGGAGAGGAGCCCCCCGGGCAGCTTCGAGCCAGCTCAGACGCCTGGGCACCCCTGGGACAGGGAGCATGTCGAGCGTCCCACCCAGCCACCAGTGACCAGGGCAAGTTTGTGCCCATCATCTCCAGAACATCAGGAGAGGGCTGCTGGCCGCCCAGTTTGCAGCTGGGAGGACAGTGGCATCTCATGGGCACACCGGTGGTTGGGGGGGACCTGCTGGCCCCTGCGGTGGGGCTCAGCAAGCCTGGAGGAAGCCGGGCCACCTAAACCTGAAAGTCTTTTCTCTCTCTGTCTCCTGCTGCTTTCGCACCTTTTAGGCTGTTTGTCCGTCACGGCAAGTACGTTCGGTTTGGGGTCCCGGGGGTGCTGGGCATGAGGGACGGGCAGGAGGGACAGCCCTTGGCTTGGGCTGTGCCCCCAAGTCCTGTGTGGGGACACTGGTTGTGGCTGCGTGCCATAACCCCATGGGGGGTGATGCCGCTGTGCTGGGCGGGGGGCTGGAGGAGGGTGGGCATGGCTGCTACGTCCCCTTGCCAGGGTGCTGGTGCACAGATCTGCTGGGAATGGGTAGCTCCTTTTTGGCTGGGGAGACGGCTGCCCTTCAGTGGCTTTCCGGGAATTCTCAGCTGAATGCCAGAAGGGCTGGTTTTCAGTTAAAAAAACACCGTTTGTATTCAGTTTTACACGGAATTGAGGATCTGCACATGAGTTTTAGGATGGTTTTAGTGACATGTGAGTGAGGGCGGAGGAAGGGGTGCTGCTATCCTGCCTGGGCACGGAGCGGCATGGGTGCTGGGACGGGGACCAATGACCGGAGCAACACCAAGGGCACTTCTGAGGCACACCGAGCACCTTTGCTTGTGGGAAACATCTCACAGCACTGTGGGTTTCTCCTCCTTTTCAGAACTGGAGATATGTCCTGGCTAACTGGGAAAGGCTCCTAACACTGCTGGAAGCTGCGCCCTCCTGATGCTGTGCCCACCGCGGGGAGACAGGATGGCAGCTCCAGGGACATGTGGGAACACCACGGCTGAGTCATTTCCCTTTGAGACCTGGATGAACCCGGCGCCCATCACTGCGCATTTACCTTCCCAGCAGACCACCGACGGCTCCTCTGCCCCGGTGCCCACCGGGCTGGGGCTCTGTTGTTGCAATTCCCGTGGGACGCTGGAAAAGCAGCCCCCGGGGAGAGCGGGGTTAGGCACTGGCAGCAGCCATGGGTGCCGGGTGGCTGCAGATGCTGCCAAAGGGCCAGGGGGTCCCCAGGCGGGTCTGCCCCGAACACGTCCCTCGCCCGCACGAACAGCACGAGTGCCTTTCGTTGCTCCCTGTGCTTTCGAGCACGTCGCCCCTTCCCAAATCCTCTTCGCTCCCAGCAGAGCTCCAATGCTCGTCCCCGCAGAGCCTGGCATCCGCTCCCTCTCTGCATGGCTGCAGCGCTTGCCACGGCTCTCCCTGTGCCCACCCACCCTGGGGTGCCCCTGGGGGGGACAGGGAGATGGAGTCACGGTGGGTCTCCATACAGCCTGGGATTGTGTTTCACATTCTCCCTTCTCCAGGCTGGTGGCCCCCGTCCAGCACCCTCAGCAGAGGCAAACCCCTGCCCAAGCCGAGGGCTCCGGAGCTCCTCGGTCCCTGTCCCAGCACCCCCCCATCCCGGAGTGGCCAAGGGGCTGGAGTGCTGCTCCCCTTCTTTGGGGGCTTGGTTTGGGCTTTGCACTGGCAGCTCCTGGCCAGCCACCCGGGTGCGGAGTGGGGGCTCCCCAGAGAGGGGCGACAGCGACTGCAGTGCCTGGGCTGGGTGGTCCTCCTTCGAGCCGACCTCATGGTGTCCTTCTCCTTAATGATGTTGCAGGGTTAGTGCTGCTGCTGAGACGTTACTCAAAGAAAAGTAGGCAGGGAAGTATTTCTGGCTGTCCTCACTCATTCCTCCTCTCGCCTAGTGACAAGGCTGCGCTTCTCATCTCGGCTTTCCACGTGTCTGTGCTCGGCTGTTGTGTTTTTTGCCACTTGCTGGAGGAAGGGCCTTGTCTCCTGCTCAGGAGTGGACCTGGCCAGCCTACAGCCCCATGTCCATCAGCCTGTAGAGTCAGGGGGTGAGAATCCCCCCTGGAGAGCCTCCAGTACGCTGTCCTGGGGGAGCTTTCTTCCCCAGCAGTCAGTGTTGTACCCTGAGCCCAAAGCAAGAGGATTTATATTTTCGATTTGATTCACCCTCTGTGAATTAAAGCAGTACCATTCTTGGGATCTGGATCATCTCTGGTTCCTTCCAAGGCCTTGTGTCACCTCTGCGGGTCAGCCAGGTGATGCTGCACCTCTTCTCTGGAGGCTTCCCGCTTGTGTCCAGCTCACCTGTATTTATTTCGACTTTTGATCTTTGCTGGGTACAAATGTCACCAGTCATGTGCCCTGTCTCCAGTTGGCCTCTTCGGGTTTCACTGCAAGGATTTTGGCAGACGGGGTGACCAGAGGGGACAACAGTCAGGGACGTGCACGCTCCAGCATGCAGTGACGGGCAAGGTCCTCTCCTTGAGCTATTGCGTATCTGCTGGATCCACAAAGGGATGGGATCTTGCAAGTCTCATTTTAGGTCCCAAAAGGCAAATGTCGATGTCCCCGTCCCCAGTGCAGTGCAGGTGAGGGCTTTCTCTGGGCAGAGGTGGCCAGGGCTCCCCAGGGCTGCCCAGCTCCTGCGGGCAGGAGGGCTCTTGTGGGGGGCTGGGGTTGGGGCCGTGCACGTTGTCCAGGAGGAGGCAGCTGCCCAGCCCGCTGCCCCAGCTCTGCGCACTCGCCAGGGGGACGTGGCTTCACATCCCGTGTCCTGCGGGTGGGATGCTCAGACTCTGCGTGGGCACCTCCCCCAGGGACCCAGCTGGGGGTGCCTGAAGATGTGGGGACATCATGTGGTGGCACCCCCTGGAGTGGGGTTTTCCCTCTGGGCTCTCTGGCACATCTTCCACGCTGGGTGAGGCTGGCAGCTCCAGCGACCCAAGTGCTCCCCCAGCACAGCTTGGCTGGGCCTCCATCTTCCTGCTCACTCAAGAGCTTGGCATCCTCCGGAGTCCCGCAGAGCCCTCTGGCAGGGCGCTTCGTTTTTCAGGAAGGTGCCCTTTTACTCCTCCACCTCTGCTGGGGCCTCATCCAGTGTCAGGCATGAGCTGCGTACAGCAGGCATCACCCCCGTGTTCATGGGGCTAAAGACCATGCAGGGGCTGAGGAAGGACCTTCTGCCCCAGCTTACAGCTGCAGTGTAGGGAACAAGTCCCATTCCCCCTTTCTGTAGAGGGGCTGCTTCATCCAGGGCTGGGAACATCACCCCATGACAGGAGAAACCCCAGTCACCCCCACGGACATGTGCTGGGTCATGGGCAGGGCAGCCCGCATAGCTGGGCATCCCGACACTGACCTGCAGGCATTACTCTGCACTGGCATGGCATGGTGTCGGACCTGGGACCGCTTGTCCAGCACTTGAGCAAGTGCTTCTGGCAGCAAGTGTGTCCTGGAGCTGGGCAAAGCCAGGTTGTCTCCTCTGCCACCTCTCCGTGCGTGTCTTGAAACCTCCTGTGCCAGGACAGAAAGTCTCCAGCTATTCTTAAGAAACCACC
Source organism: Tauraco erythrolophus (assembly GCF_009769465.1). Lineage (NCBI taxonomy): Eukaryota > Metazoa > Chordata > Aves > Musophagiformes > Musophagidae > Tauraco > Tauraco erythrolophus. The sequence goes on from NC_141483.1 coordinate 429,834, forward strand.
TGTGCCCATCAGCATTAGCTGAACACCATTAGCTGGACCCATCTGGGGCACATGCAGCTTGTTGGTGATCCCTGGCTGTGTTGCCCCATCACATTTAGCTTCACCAGATTGCCCAGGTATCTTCTGGGTTGCTCACCTGGGTTGCCCATGCAGATGTGAAGCCTGCAGACCCTGAGCTCTCCACCAGCTCCTCAGATGCTGGGCTCTGCCCATCGCCCTGCCCACACCTCGCCCCACGTGCTGGCAGGACCCAGGGAGCCACACGCTGGGCCCAGCACACCTTCCCCTCCCATGCACATGAGAACCCCCCCTGGACATCTTGTTGTGGCATCACACCAGGTGATGGCTTTATTTTAAGTTTCCTCGTGCCCTAAGCTTTTGTTTAAAAAAATCACTGCTCCTCTTGAGGTGGTTTCCCAGACATTAGGTACGGCCTCACTCGCTGCCCGTCCATCTCTGCCCACGCTTTTACACCTTGCACATTGCTTGGGTGTGCGTTGCCTCTTCATGCACTGGCATTTACTCCTCATTTTGCCCCTTCTTACAGTCCCTGAGAAGGTTGTGGCAACACAAATAGCTTCGCCTTCTTCCTTTCCCGCAGTGGCATGCTTGTCCCGCTGTCCTGCAGGCTGGCTGCCCTTGTCTTGGCTAGGGCTGGCCCAAGCTGAATGATGGTGGCCGACCATCTCCAGGTAAGTCTTCCCAGTGCCACTTTAGAGGCTGGGAAGTGTTCAGTGCTACAGGCTATGGTTAGACACCCTCCCTGGTGCAGTGGAGACTGTCTTCTCACCAGTGGCATCTTCAGATGTCTCATCCAGGCATAGCCAAATAGACCAGAAGGACCTCATGGGCCTTTCTGCTCATCCATTGTCCTCCCTTAGCTCAGCCTCCTTATCTGATAACAGCGCAATAGGAGGCTGCATTTTTTCCCACACCGGGTTAGATTTTCTGCGAAATCCACTTCATATAGATTTATTATATTTTTATCACTGCTAACGTAAGGGCAGGGGAGCGGCTGCCCAGAGCCAGGCCACAGGGCCACGCTGCAGAGTCACAGCTGCTCAGAAGAGCTGGAGAAAGGACACGCACCCAGGGCTGTGCTCACAGCATGCACCTGCCTGGAGAGGCTGGGTCCTTGTCTGTGGAAACCCTTGATGGACTTCAGCCAGTCACGCGTTGGTCTAACCACGCTTTCAGCCTCAGGTGGGGTTTTTTTTTGGCAGCATGTGGCAATGAGCTCTGCAGATTCATTTTGGCTTTATCAAGCAGAAGAACCCTCTTTTTATTTGGTTTCTCGAGTCCCTTGCTGGCACCTGGCCCTTAAGGCCCACATTTACAACACTCTTTCCCAATATCTGCAGCAGCTACTCTGATGCATCTTCAGGGATGGGGTGGAGGCTGAAGATCATGAGATGACACCATGCCTGTTGGGTAGGACTAACCACAGAGACCCCGAAGCACCATCCCCTTTCCCTGCTGTTCATCTCTGGCTCAGTCACCCTCTTGCACACACCAGCCCCACTGCCCTCCCTGGGACCCCTGATGCTGGACGGGTCCTGGGGACGCTGAGCAGCGTGGACACCCGCAGGGGCAGCCCCTTAGTAGGGCAGCTCATGGTGATGGGTGAAACTCTCCATGAGTCTGGTGACTTTGAAGACATGTTTCTGCCAAAGAGCACCATCCCCTCCCTGAGTGTCCTCGTCCGTCAGGGAGCTTTGGGCAATGATTCCACCGATACGACACAGCCAGGAGAGGGTGCGGTGGAGCAGAGTGCTGCCCGCGGGGCGCACGGGCAGGGGGCACCACCGCGTCCCCGTCGCGGTGACGGGTACAACCTGCTGCTGCCCCTGCAAGCCGCCGCGGAGAGGAGATGCTCTGTATCCGTGTGGCTCCCGCTGGGGCTTGGTGTCCCAGGGGGCATTTCCCTTTCCCACATCCTCCTCCTGGCTCAGCCACCCTGTCCCCGCGGAGCCAATGGCCGGGTGGCCTGGCGCATTAGCCCGACCTGTCATCCCATTAATTACCTTCTGGCTAATTCCGGCTGAGCCGGCCGGGGCGAGCAGGGCTCAGCTGCCGACCATGGCTGTGCAAACCCCTCTGCCCCCCAACCTCCGCCGGGGCTTGGCAGCCTTCAGCAGCTCCCTCTTCATCAACAACAAGACGCGGGACAGCGGCGCTGCCCACACCTACCACCCAGGTACAGGTGGCAGAGGGGTTTGGGGGGGGTTGCTGTTCCTCCATTACTGTGAGCCCGCTCAGCGCAGCAGCCGGGTGCCTCTGAGCCGGGAACACCCAAAGGACCCCCGCACCCGCCCACCGATGAGCTGGAGCAAAAAAAATAAGGGGATTTGCTGTAAACAGATGTTCTTGCTCCCCAGTCACCCCCCCAGGCACGGCAGGGGCCATCGTTCTCCTCTCCGCAAGCTGCGGGGCAGGGGGTGCCTCCGAGCGGTGGAGTCTGGGGGTGCTGGGCAGCCCTGCCCACCCCTGCCTGCCCTGCCCACCGCTGCCTCCCCTGCCTAGCGCACGAGGTGCTGGCCAGCCTGCCCCTCCAGATGATGCTCTACTTCAATGTCTACTACTTCCCGGTCTGGTGCTTGGCCGAGGGGATGATGCTGCAGCTGAAGGTACCATCCCGTGGGGCATGTGGTGGTGGGGGTGGCCTGGTCCTGCCCGACCTCCCTGGGCACGCAGGGGCTACACTGAGCAGGGGATGAAGGAGCCTCTTCAAAATTAATGAGTTCTCCCCAACATGAGCAAAATGCCCTGTCGCCTGCCAAGACGGCTCACCTCCGGCTCCCAGGGACAGAAATCGCTGAGAACCACCACTGAATTTTCCAGGCAGGAAAAGTTAAACTGGGAGGGCAGCAGGCAGGGGTGGGCACCAGCACAGGTGGGAGCTGGCAGAGCATGGGGAGGGGGGCACAGGGCACAGGGAGCTGGGCATGGAGTGCAGGGGATGGTGCAGAAATTGGGCATGGAGAGGTGGGCACGGGGTGCAGGGGCTGGGACAAGGCTGTGCCCCCATTACAGTACCACCTGCTGCCTCAGCACTACCAGTTCCTGCTGGTTGCTGCCTTCCTCATCCTCTCACTGGCTGAGGGCTCCCGCCTCTACCTGGGATACGTGGGGAACCTGCAGGAGAAGGTAAGTGCCCTCTCTCTGCCCTGGCCACAAGAGCATCCTCCAGTGCTTGGAGGATGGCCCTGCTGGGTGGGCTGTGGCTGTGCTGGATGTCCCCCTGCCCAGGACCTGAGTGACCAGCGCCCCTTGTAAATCCTGGAGTTCTGGCTGGAGCTGCCCTGGGAAGGAATCACGGGTGCAGGCAGGACCTGCAGGCAGGGGAACGAAGGGGACCTGCTCGCTCTCCTGCTGTATCCCTACAGCACTGGGCTTGACAGCATCTGACCAGATCCCGGCACAGCTCCACGTGGCAGGGATGTCCCTGGTCCCCGGGTGATGAGGCCAGCAGAGCAGCTGGTGCAGGAGCCCAGCAGGGAGCTCCTGGGGCAGAGAGGGTGCCCCCACCCCACCGATGGGCTCTGTGCCCCATCTTAGCAGGCTCTGCCCCTGCAGGTGCCCGAGCTGGCTGGGTTCCTCCTCCTCTCCTTCCTGATCCAGCTTCCCCTCCTGCTCTTCCTGCTGACGGACAGCCACGTCATCCGCCTGCCACTGGAGATGGCCATGCACAGCCTTTTCCTGGCCTTCCTCGTTGCCGAGATCACGGCCGCCTTCCTCACGCTGAAGACCATGACCAAGCAACTGGCAGCACAATTCTACCTGCGGCAGTTCGAGGGTGGCAGGGAACAGCCGGGGCAGGGGGGTGCGGGGGGGTAGGCAGCCCAGGAGGGGTGATGCTGCGGGACCCCCCATCCCTGCAGTCAGTCCTGGCAGAGAGCATTAAAGAGTGCTCGGAGCCCCGCGGCGTCTCCACACACTGTGTTTTTAAGTTGGGCAGCTCAGCGGCTTGTGGGGTTCCCGGAGCACCCCTCGGGCACAGACCTGGCTGGTCCCTGCCCCCCAGCAGGCTGACAGCCCTGGGCAGACAGGAGCATGGGTTTCGGCACCCGAGATGCTCAGGCTCACCCCAGGGCTGCGCTTGTCCTCGCTGACCATCAGCCCTGGCAGGAGGCAGGAACAGCGGGGGCACAGCAGCCACTGCGCCCCCCTGCAAGCAAGTACCAGCCCAGGGCTGCCGCCTTCTCAGCTCTTAAATGCTCCCCGAGCATGGCAGAAAGTGGCGGTGGGGGGAGCCCTGCGGCTCCCCGGGGAGCACATGAGGATCTGGGGCTCAGGTGAAACCGTCCCAGCTGGAATCGTGCAACAGCGGCACCGCGAAGCCCCAGGGCTGGAGACAGAGCGCAGCCACCTCCCGCTTTCGGAACAGGTTTACTTCGTCGCACCCGTTTTCCACAGGAGATCGAGGCCAGGGCCACCTGGAACGCGAAGGTGCACAAAACGCTTTCAGCCTCCTGTGCTGCGCGTGGGCCACTGCTCCCCAGCACCGGCGGCTCCCGCGGCGGCTCCGCAGCACTGCACCGTCACCGGCCGACGGTGCTGGGAGCTGCACACGGGATGGCTTCGTGCTCCAGGAGCCAAAATCTTCTGCTGATCCAAATGTTTCTCCAGGAAAGGCAGACTCTAAGCCCAGCAGCGCACACTCGGGCCAGGAGAACTGGGCCACCTCCACCTCGGCCGCAGCTGTACCCTCACCACATCTACCTGAAGGTCGCTCCGGAGTGAAGGGTGCTTGTCACGGATGTTCCTGACATCCCTAAGCTGCGGCCTCGCTCTCACCTTTAGGGGGCTTTGCCTGCAAAACGAACAGGGGCATCTTAGTGTACTAGGGACAAGGGGCCAGCCCAGGCAGGTGGTCCTGTGCTGCTCTGCTCAGTCCCGTGCAATTGGACTCGTTGTTTGAGATCCCCACACCACTTTGGATTTGAGATCGGGCACTAGGAACAACTTTTTTCCCCCCAGTAGGACAGAGCAGCCCTGGGACAGTTCACCAGGAGCTGAGGGATCTCTGTCCTCAGACGTTTCCAAGACCTGGCCAGGCACAGCCAAAGATGGCCCCAGGGAGGGCTGGCAGCTCTGCTGCTCTGCGGGGGCCCCCTGGCTCCCCAATTCCCCAGGACTGGGCAGTGCCAAAGCAGGGACCACGCACGGCAGGAAAACCCGTCACCGAACCGCAGCGTCAGGGCACGCGCTGGAGAGCTGCCCCGCTCCGCACAGAGCTTGGCCAGATTCAGTCCCAAGGAGGGTGGACGAATGTGGAGCTGGTTCCCAAGGTAAAGTCCCCCTGGGGACTCCTTGTTGTCGAACCGTAGTGGAGGTGGTGCAGCTTCCCCTGCAGCCGGGGCACCAGCTGGGCTCCTCTGCCCCGCAGCCACCTCTGGTCACTGACCTTGTAAGAGTTTAATCTCGCTTGGGTTCAGTTCAGACCAGCCACCAAGCCCGAGAGGTGGAGATTAAGAACAACTCCACCGGGGTTTTCTCAGATCTTGTGAATCGAGTTTTAGCCAACGGGCAGAAAATAAATCCACTCACAAAACTTCTCTCCAACCTCAGCTCTCCAAAGCGGCCCCATCCTTACCTCCTCGAACTTCTCTCTCCAATAGAAATCAGCCTTCGCATCCAGGTAGAGCAGCACCAGGTCACAGACCACCGTGGCCTGGGGACAGACGAGCACAGCAGGGCAGTCAGCAGTGCACCCTCCTGCAGGAGCACCAGCCCCTCTGCCCCCTGCACCCACCGAGCCCTGCAGCGGGCCACGGGCCAACCTCCAGTGCCTGGGCAGCTCCTGCCTCTGGCCCAGGCCACCCAGGCAGCTCCACCAGGTCCTCTCTGACCCCAGCTGGTCCCATTAGCTGCACAGGATGTTAGATGTGATCATCTGGGCTGCGATGCATGGATGTAAGGTCAGGGCTGGTCCAGCAGAGACCCGCTGTCACAGGCATGTAAGGGACTGGGAGGAGCACATCAGGGAGGAAAGGGGAGGCAGGTGGGGGAGTCAGTGACTCTGCTGAAGAGGAAGTGCCACAGAAATGCCCTACAAGGGGCTGCCCCATCTCAATGGCCGCAAACCACGTCCGTGCTGGAGCCAGACACCACCTCCCTCGAGAGACAGGGCAGAAACACAGAGTGGAGGTGCTCTGTCCTGCTGGCTGAGACAGCTAGAGCAGACCAGCCAGCAACACCCAGCGATGCACCTGCCCAGGGTCAGCAAAAACACCTGGTCTCCATGAGATGTGCCCCTGCCAGCGCTCAGGATGCTTGATCTGGCAGTGTCTTACTGCTGATGATGAAAAATGGGAGTTAACACCCTGCCAGCCCATCTCCCCGCCCAGCTGGCAGCACCCAGGAAGCCTTGTGCCCAGGCAGGCAGGGGAAACCACAGTCGAGAGGCAAATCCCAACCCACGGTTTGGAGGAAAAGAGCGTATCTGGAGTACTCACAGCACCGAAGAATGCGATGCCAGTGCCGAAGCTCACAGCAGCAGGAATTATGCTGAACTTCCCAGCCTGGTGAGAAACAGTGGGTGGAGGGGGAAGACAGAGAGCGGTGAGAGGGCTGTGGGACGAGCCCCGCTGGGCGGCGTGCTTAAAGCCAGCTGTCTGGGGAAAGGGGAGATGCTGGAGGAAACCACGGTCATTTCTCTGTGCCCAGCTGGAGGAACCCGGCTGCTATTGCCTTGACTCAAAACCCCTTTGGCTGCCAAAGAAGGGGCTGAGGCAGCTCCTGACTCGGCTGCAGCAGAGGTTACTGCGACCCACCAACTCCTGCAGGCACGGCGGGAGCCTCCCTCCTGCTGCAGGGCACCAGGAGCTGCCACCCACGGAACTGCAGCCCAGCGAACAGCACACACGGCCCCTTCTGCTTTGGTATCGCTGAGGGAAGGGATGGATTCCCATCTCTCTCCTGGCTATTCTCTCCTGCTCCACACCCCCAGACCTGGTCTCACCACCCCGAAGTCGCGCACCCTGTTCTGCACTGTGTGCTTCACCCTGTCCAGGTGAAAAGGCCACTGCTAAGCACAACAGATCAGTTATGGACATCTCTTGGGTGACAAGTCCTCTCAGCAGAGGCCCCATCTTGCACAGCTGAGTATTGAGTTTGTCAGTGACCCTGCACGCAGAGTAGTGTCAGCCCTGATCATGCCCATGCCTTTCTCCCCAGGGGTACAACTAATCAAGAAGGAATTGTCCAGGTTCAGGAAAGTTCAGGTTGATCTTTGCCGGGGTGTTCCCACCATGAGACCCTCAGAGATGCTGACAGCCCCTCTGCCCAGACAAGCTCACCTTGCCTACAGGGCCCAGCATCTCACAACACCCATGTCAGATCCTCAGCAAGGGAAGCCTCCCTGCTCAGGGCATTACCAAGCAGTTTCTCTTCAAATGAGAGAGATCGTTTTTCCCTGCTCTGCTTGGAAAACTCTGGAAAGAGTGAAGAGCTCACCAGGGCGCGGAGAAGCGATGCCAGCAGGAAGCCATGGGGCTGGGTGCAGGAGAGAGCAGCAGGGAGCGGTGCGAGGAGTCAGCCCCGGTGACAAAGCAGCCAGGACCACACATGCGGAGTCTGCAGAGGAGACGGTACCTGGCCGTGCACGGAGATGTCGAAGCGGATGCCGTAGAGTTTCAGCAGGTTCCGGTAGAGCTGCCGCTGGGAGTCCCAGTAGTAGGAGGCCGTTCTGCGGGAGGCATTGGATGTGGCTCAGAAAGCCATGGAGCTCTGCACAGGCAGCGAGGGAAGAGGGCTGCCAGTGCCCTATGATTGCTGGGGCTACCACATGCCTGGGCACACCCCATGTCCTCCAGCGGCTTGGACACGGGCGATGCACACGGAGCCATGGCTTACTAGCTTGGCATCGGCGACCGCTCAGCACCAGCCTAGGGTACTGGGAGCGTGCAGCTCCCAGTGTGTCCTGTCCAGGGTTGGCACGGTCCTCAGCAGCCACCCATCCCTGCCCCCAGGCAGGTAATGCCTTGCCCAGCTCCAAACCAAGCAGAGCTACGAGGCGTGGGAACTACCACGGCACCCAGCACTGACAGGCCATGCGCTGAGCTGCCATGTCCCGATGTCCCTGCTGCCCCTTTCGGAGCGTCACTCAGGAAAACCGAGATCTCAAACGACTGCCGTGTGCTCATCCCACAGACCCGTGTGGCCGCTGTCCCAGCACCCTCACCTGAAATTGTACCTCCTGTCCTGCAGGCGGAAGGAGTACCGCGGCTGGCACTGCGCAGCGGGGTGATCCAGGTCGCAGTTCCACTCGATGCGAACTCCGATGCTGCCCCCCTGCAAAACACGCCTTATTCCAGGAGAAGCCGAGGACCGGAGATGTGCTGAGAGCTTTACTGTTCAGGTGCTCGCAGATCACACACAAACACCACATCGTTCCTTCAGCATTGCAGGGGTCAGCCCTGTCCCCCGCCCCTTGCCCACACCCTTGGGCAATTTGCAGTCATCTTCCATAAAGAAAAAGCAAATACCAGCAGTGCGAGGTCCTCGAAGGTCTCTCCAGCTGCCTCCACCATGTCACGGACACGGAAGACGGGGCAGGAGGGGCTGAAGAATGGATCGTACGTGCAGCTCTTGAAATAGGTGGGGTCATTGGTTTGCAAAGTATTGCACCTGAGACGGGGGGAGAGAGAGGGAGCTGGGATGGGAGGACAGGGAGCCCTGCTGCAGGACTGAAAAGGGGACCCTCCTCCTGGAGTGGGACCACTAACACTCGTGCTTCGGAGGGAGATAAGTCATTGCCTCTCCTAAAGCCTCAGCTGGAGAGAGAGCAGAGGGAAACTGGTCCAGAGGAATCACACATGGAATTATCACCCTTTATAGCACCTGCCATGGTCCTTCCCAAAACTAATGAAGGGTTTGGAGAACTTGTCCTATGAGGAGCGGCTGAGGGAGCTGGGACTGTTTAGTCTGGAGGAGGCTCGGAGGGGACCTTCTCGCTCTCTACAATTACCTGAAAGGAAGTTGTAGGGAGATGGGGGTTGGTCTCTTCTCCCATGTTATGAACGACAGGATGAGAGGGAATGGCCTCAAGTTACACCAGGGGAAATTTAGGTTGGATATCAGGAAAAATTTCTTTCCAGAGAGGGTTGTGAAGTATTGGAACAGGCTGCCCAGGGAGGTGGTGGAGTCCCCATCCCTGGAGGTGTTTAAAAAATGTGTGGATTGGGTGTTTGAGGAACATGGTTTAGGGACCCTGACAGTGCAGGGTGAATGGTTGGACCCGATGATCTTGAGGGTCTCTTGCAACCAGATGATTCTATGATGCTATGATTCCCCTCCCAGCTCCTCTCCTCCTCTGCATTTGTTCTTCTTCTGGCACTTAGCTCCCATCACTGTGAGATGTAATGGCACAGCCCGAGTTACTGCTCCAGGGGTGGTAACTGCCCCAGGCCACGTCTCCTGCCAGAGTAAGCGCTTTTGCAGGGACTAAAAAGCAAAAGCAGATGGGGTAGAACGAGACCTTGGGAATGACTGGCCTTGTCCTGCTCTGTTTGCAGTGCTCTGGACAGGTGGGAGCACAGCAGCCCCTCTCTCCAGGGGCTCCCCATCCCATTGCTCTCATGGCTGCAAACACACGTGCTGCCAAAGCGAGCAGCGTTCTCCTAAACACACTATCCTGGCCTGGAACTGCCCGAGCCACCACCTGCCCCGGCCGTCACACGGCTTCTCGGACACCTCGGCTGCTCAGCCCCTGGGCAGGCAAGCTCAGCAGAGGCTGGACTGAGCTGCACGTATAGTCCGGCTGGAGGAGCGTCATACTTACTTGGAGAAATTAAATTTGGTGAAGTGGACAGTGTTTTTTATAAAAAGAGTGAAGTTCTCCGCCTCAGCCAGTAGAGGTTTCCTGGAAAACAATAACCAATGAACTCAAATTTTGCACAGTGGCCAAGGCATGTCCCCACTCCCCTCACTCCGCAGCCTGTTCCACGATCCCAGGACTTTGGCTACAACAGACAGCTGCAAGAAATGCTCTTGCATGAAGTTCTCTGGGCTTAATTGACTGGTAGACCAAAGCCAATTATCTCCCTGAGCCTGGTGGCCCCCAGGCAGGTATGATCAGGCCCCTGGTTACACAGAGCACAGAGAGAAGCAACCAAAGCTCTCACCATCTGCTGTCCACTGACCCTGTGCCATACCTGGGCAGAGTGTTATTCTCCACAGGACACCAGCCATAGATCTCACAGGTGGAATGGGTCGTGTTGAACATCACACATTTCCCAGTTTTTATCCCTAGAAATGAGACAACATGCACAATTTGCTATTCCTTTTCGAAACCTCTTCTCTGCAGCTCCCCTCCTGGGACAGTGGCCTGGCCACTGGCTTGTTCTGGCCTTCTCGAAACCTGAACCACAAAGACGACCCTGGGATCGTCTTCGGTGTTTTCCCCACCCAACAACTTCCCAGTGAAACCCTCCCTCGAGGCCGGAGGACAGGAGCTGTTTCACGCAGACACGAAGCTGCTCGCTGCTGTCAGCGCCTGCCTGCCCCGCGCAGCCTCCCCTGCCCCGCGGGGGCTGCATGGGAAGATGCTCCCTGGGTGGGAGCTGAGGCAATCCTGCACACAGAGCTTTGGCTACTGACCTCTGGGAGCTGAGAGCCCTTTCCAGCTGAGCCCATGCGGGCTGCTAACATTAATCGGCGTGAAATAAAAGCCAGTTTTATTACAACAGGAAAACCTGCCAATCACACGGCACAGTGGTTTCAATTCCAGCAGCCACCATCAGAAACAAAGCTCCGCCGTGCTCGCCGTGGCAGTGCCCGGTGCCCGGTGCCCGCTGCACCTGCCCCTCCGGCCGCCACACGTCACCGCAAGGTTTTGCCAGGAATAAACGGCTGGAGAGCGCTTCCATGCGCGCTCACGAAAAGCACCGCGCTCAGGCAATCCGCCACCTTTGTGATCTGCATCCTACCACACACGAGGAATTAAATGACTTTATGGGGTTTTTAGCAAAACACCCAGTACCGTTGCCGTGAACCACCGGGTTTCCCGTGGGACAGTCTGCATCTTCTGTGCACGTCGCGTCGAGAACAGAGGGGCTCTGAGAGAAACAGAGAGAAGTGCTGTCACTGCGCTGCGCAGCCGCCCGAGACCGCGCGGTCCTCACCCGCATTTCTGGGCTGCTGCTCCTGTTTCTCCAAGCACGTTCCAAGCGCTTACAGAAGACAGCCACCATGTCCAGAACCCAGGCAGCCTCCAGGCAGTGTGGAGAGAGGCATCTCCGAGGGGCAATCCTTCCTGCCCATCTCCGCGCTCTCCGGGGCGTGCGCCTCCTCTACCTCGGTGGCAGAGGAAGCCTCGGGAGCTAGCCCGGACCTCTCGGCTGGGTCTGGGAACAAGCACAGTTGGGTTTGGGAGGGCCTTAATGGCAGAGCCCATTAAGCACCTTGTAAAGCACCACCACAGTTTCCCCGGGAGAGCACGGAAGAGTCCCTAAACACAGCGTAACACAAGTTCTCCAGGAGACACGGAAAGCTTCACCCTTGCTCTGGACCCACCTGATGGCCAGGAGCAGCAAAAAGCTCCTGTTCAAACAGAGAGACGCCGGCAGGTGGGGCAATACGAGTAACACCGTCCCTCAGCTACTCCCAGGCCATCGCAGGAGCAGCCAGCACATCAGGAACCCACCTCCCCACGCCCAGAGGGGCACAGAGCCCCTAAGGCAGGGGGGAAACCCCAGTTATGGGGTCAGAAGAAGCAGGGCTCTGTCCGGGACCCCCAGAGCTGTCCCAGGACAGCCCTAGCCCCTTGTTCCAGTTGTGCAACCCACCATGACGAGCTGAGAGGAGCAGCTCTCTGAAGCACACTTGGGCTGAGGGGCAGCAGACCTTCTAGTGGTATGGGAATCGTTATGGGATGTAGGAGAAGAGCATTTTGGGATTGCACAGAACATTTAGGGGACGGGATGTTTAGGCGAGAAAGAAAAGGCATGGAAAGGGCGGATCTAGGTGAGCTGAGAAGGAACTAACATTGGGTAATAGAGGGAGAAAAGGATGCAAAGGACTGGTTGCATGTGAAGAGCTGCCCTGCACCTCATTGGCACGGTCTGTCCTGTCTTCGGACTGAATTCCACTTCTGTTTTCCTGGGTGAGGGGCTCTATTCTGCGCGGGCACGAGGGTCTCAATGCCAGCAGCTGGGGGCACTGGTTGCAGGGGCCCGTGTGCCACCAGCTACAGCAAGCGCAGGCATGCACACAAGCGTGTGGCTCACAGCAAACATTGGGCTGGACGTGCCAGCAAGGAGGTGAAGGGGCCTGGGAGCAAGGAGGGGTGTCTCAGGGTAAGCCCACAGGACTCACCAGAGCGACCAGGGAGTCCTGATCCACTGCTGGAGAGAGGTGGCTACTGGATTCATGCCCCTCACCCCCACTGATGGCCCACTCATAGCTTGCAGGAACCACCTGCAATGCTGTAATAAGCACTTATGAGAGCATTTTCTTGTCCTGGATCCAAATGAGATGTCATGGATTCAGCCTCCAGAAGGAGCCAGACAACAGATACTGGCAGATGAGCACGTCAGTCTCTTCCCAAGTCCAGGTAACAAGACACATGACAAGTGCCACTTGGCAGACAGACACTTCTGAGTGTTCAGGGCATGCAAGCTGCAAAGCTTGGGGGAAATTCAGGTACTGAAGTCTGTGATGGTGTTATAGAAAACGTAAAACCTGGCCAAGAAGGTTTCAACCTCTCCTAGCACCTTTTAGTGGAAATGAGCCTTCAAAGACATCTGTCGGTGCTGGCTTCCTCCCCAGGCATGATCCAAATCAGGTTACACGTGCCACAAGTGCATTGTGAGAGAAGCAGAGAGATCTAGACTCAGTGAAAAGTCCTCATGGGGCCCTGGGTCTGTGCTCCTAAAGCTCGCTAAACCATTGCTGCATCTTGGTTAGGTAAGAGTCTCAAAGCTTGGGACAATTAGGAGTAACAAATTTTTCTAGGAATCTACTCAAGAACTGCAGGTTTGGGGCAGGACAGGAACATGAGCGCACCAGCTTTTAGAACAAGCGTGAACCACTACACGTTTTCAGAAGATGTCCCCCCCATCATGCTCACAGCAGAGCATGTCCCTTCACGCTCACAGCAGAGCTCAGATGCTGCTCGGAGTTCATGGCGTTTGTGTTCTTGGCACAGGGGTGATTTCAGACAGGGGCAGCAAAGATGTGCTGTTGACAGCAGAGATCTGTGCACAAATTAACTCTTGCAACCTCACAGCTGAAAGGTTTGTATTTACTTTAGTCACAAATACGTGGGTAGAGGATGACTTTATTCTTAATCTCATCAGAAACAGTTGCTGATTCCCAGCCCTCGACAGCTGTGCCGCCACATACCAGGGGCCGGGAAGCAAAGTGAACCTTCTCGGATAGCAAATCACCAGTAGCATCACATGTGAGCAAAGAAGGATGAGGCTTCTCCCAAAAATCTACAACTCCCTTCATCCTCTTAGGACATGGTCCTGTGCTGCTTGGGGTTGGGACCAGTGCCACTCACGTGTGCATCCATCAGCAGCATCTGGACCTGTAAGAGCTGAGCACAGCTGGATGTGCTGAAGACCATAATTTAAGCAAAATGGTGCCTTAGCCCCAGAGCTTGCATCTGGACGGAGTGGATGCCCTACCTGACTAATGCCTTCTGGCTCTAAGTCTAATTTGATCACCTTCATTGACCTTCAGAGCTCCTCGCGAATAGAGGCAGAGGGTTTCCAACCACTCAAGGTATTTGAGATCAACTTAGAAAGGTCTCCCTACGAGACAAGTCACAGCTCAGCCCCAGATCTAAGCTCAACACAGACATCAACTGCTAAAACAACACATCCTGCGTTCAGGTGCTGCCTCTGACCCCAGCTGGACTTCTCCTTGGTCTGCCAGCACAGAATACTTCGGTAATCGAGAACATTCAGAACTTCTGCAAGGTGTCACTGCTAAACCTTCAAAGCTTTCCAAACATCAATGTCAGCTGCAGCCCCAAAGCCAGCAACTAAGAAGCTGCTGGAGTGCAGCACAGGACGAAGGCTGTGACAGGCACCCAGACACACCACAGCACTGTAATGGGAGGAGACGCTCGGCTCTCTCTGTATCCTGGCTTGCACACTGCAAAAACAAGCATCTAGAGATGCCAGTGGCTGCCTGTGAGAGAGCCCTGAAATGCTCTATGGCACATTTCTTCCCCTGGAGATGTTCCTGCAGCTATTAGTACTTTAGGAGTTCTCAACATTTTAAAGAGGGGTCATTAGTAACATTTTCCTCGACCCAAAACCAGGGTTGCTCCTCCTTTTCTGCAGCCTGCCTTTGGAGAGCAGCCCAGCCCAGCCCAGCAGCCTGCAGCACAGGGTGAGCTGGGAAGCAGGATCAGGCTGGGCACGGCACAGCAGGTCACAGCAAAAGCCGAAGGGACCCTCAGGACAAATGGTGCTTGGCACAGGGTGCCAGCAGTGACTTAGCTTAAAAGACATTTGCTCCTGTCTGCCAAGCAGGGTACAGCTTGGGAGAGTTCAGCTGAGGAGCTGGCCTGAATCCAGCTTTAAGGAGAAGATTTCTACCAGAGAACAGATGCCATTAAGTGTTGGCTGACTGGGAGAGCACCTAGACCTTGTGCTCTGTTCCTCCTAAAAACAGGACACTAAGATGGGGAGGACACTAGTCCTGTGGCAAAGTTCTAAAGGAAACATGACACAGGGATCCATGGAGTGCATGTAAAGGCATCAGGAAAAGTGGCAGAACGGAGGTAAAAGAATGGAGCAGCAAGTCAAGAAACCAAGAATATGTGTGAGACTCAAAGAGGAACACAGGTAGCAGAGCTGGGGATGGCAGTGCTGATGCCAGCCGCAGCGTGGAGATGGAACAGCAAAGGGGCAACACAGCTCAGCCTCCCCAGAGCAGCCCTTGTCCAAAGGCAGCAGAAAACCTGGAAAGATCACACAGTGTCACCATCCCTCACGAAACCCAGAGAGCTGGCAAGGACCCAACAGACACGTCCCTCGTCCTTCTGGTCCACCAGTGATTCTGGCCAGACCGTTTGGATACACGGCTTGGTTCATGCGGGTATGACAGAGCAAGTGCAAACGAGCGGGGAAGATCTGCGGAGCAAGGGGAACGAGGGGAATCAGTTTTGTGTGGAACAAAAGCCCATTTCTCCCTTCTGTCTGGCCTCGCACGGGTTCTGCCGAGCTCCCGCACAGCTGCGCGGCCGCAGCACCGGCGGCTGTACGGGCCGGGCCCCGCCGCGGCGCCGGGCTGCGGCTCACTCACCTCGGGACAGGCGCCCTGGGCTTGCTTCGCTGTCGCGATGAAATTGGTCACCAGAAACAGCACGTTTTCTCCCTGGGGGGCAAGGGGGCACCTTGGGAAGGGGGTTTACAGCGGCCCGCCCCGCAGCGCCGCAGCAACAGCTTCACGACCCACAACGTTAACGTCGCCGCGCCGTTCCCGGAGGGAAAAAAATGTTGGGTTTTTTTTTTACCGCAGCTTTTGCCAACCGCCTCCCACCCCCGGGGCGGCCGAAGCACCGACCCCGCGCGGGCCCGGCCGTACCTGCGGGGGTCGCGCGTAGTCCGCCGCGTCCCACAGCCGCCGGCCCGCGCCCCCCGCCTCGGCGACCGCCGCCCCCTTCAGCTTCGTGACGACGGCGGCGCGGGGGGGCGCGGTCGGTGTCCTGGTAGCCCTTCCGCGCCAGCAGCACCCACCTGCGGAGGGGCAGCGGGAGCGAGGGGCGCTCAGGGGGTCCCCCCGGCCCGCCCCTCCCCTCCGGCAGCGCCGGGCCCCGGGGGCGGCCGGCGCGCCGCGGCGGGAGGGGAGCGCCCTACCCGAGCAGGTAGCCCAGCACGGCGAGCTGGAGCAGGCGGTGCAGCAGCCCGACGCGCCGGTTCCGCGTCAGCGCGAACTTCACGGTCTTGTAGTCGAGCAGGTCACCGCACGGACCCTCCCGCGCCGGGCTCGCCATGGCGGCCAGTGGGGGACCGGCCCTGCGGGTACGGTACGGTACGGTACGGTACGGTACGGTACGGTACGGTACGGTACCGCCCGTCGCGGCACCGGGGGCGGTGCCGTGCCCGGTGTCAAGCCATGTCGTAGCCCCGCCCCGTCGCGGCACCGTCACGCCCCGCCGTAGCCCCGCCCCGCCGAGGCCCCGCCCTTCCCGCCCCTCCCCGCCCCGCCCACCGCGGAGCGTGACGCCCCGCCGTAGCCCCGCCCCGCCCGTCGCCATGGCAGCAGCGCGGCGGGCCCGGCGCAGCGATGGCGGCGGCGGCGGGGGCCGGTGGAAGCGGCGCGGATGGGGGGAGCTCGGGTGCGGCGTGCGGGGGTCCCACCGGCCGGGGTTGGCCCGGGCGTGGGTCGCGCCCCCGCTGCGGCGGCGGGGGAACCGCACCCGCTCTGCACAGCGCTCTTTCCCCGCAGGCGAGGAGGACGGCGGCGGCCCGGCGGGAGGGAGCCGGTACCGGGCGGCGAGCCGGGCCTGCGGCGTGACCCCGGCCTCCCGCCTCCTGCGGCGCGCACCGGGCCCCGAGCTCAGCCTGCGGCACCGCGGCCTCGGCCCGCGGGTGAGCGACCGGCCGCACCGTCACCCCGCCGCGGGGCCCCGGGGCGTCAGAGCGGCGGCGGACCCTGGGCCGGCCGGGGCCGGCCCGTCCGTCGCTGCCGGCACGCGGGGCTGTGGGCCCGGGAGTCGGGGCAGACCCGCACCGAGGGACCGGCCGTTTTGCCCTGGCACCCCGAGTGTTCCGGCAGTAACACGCCACGGACCAGGCTCAGACACCGGGCAGGGGCCGCTGTGCCTCCCCGCGGGGTTCGGTGTCGGGCAGTCCCGCCCGTGAAAGCTGTTTTCAGTGGCCATGGCGCTTTGGGAACGCGTAGTTTGGACCATGGAAAGGGTGCAGCCTTTCCTAGTAATTTCTGGTTCAGTTAAATTCCTTTTATCTGGAATAGAACATCCAAAGCCAGGGAAAATAATTTGATTTTGCTGTATCTGTTGAGTAATTGCAAGGTCGTTGCCATGCTTCTGTTTAGATGTTTTTGAAATTAAGAATTGCCAGTGAAACAGGCCAGGACATTGGCATGATAGAAGCTTCTGGAATGCTGAGGTCGGGATTCGGACGGTGCTTGCTATGGCTGTGCTCACAGACCGCCAGGTGGAAGTGATGTCTGGAGAGAGACATCGTCAGGCACAGCGGGCCGGAACCTTTCCCTTTTCCTCTACGTCATGAACGTTGAGAGCAGAAATATTTTTCATAGTTCTTGGGGAAAAAAAAATTATTTTTTTAAATAACAAAAGTGAAATGAAACCTCTTGAGCTTAAACCATATTCGGTGTTTGCTTTTCCAGCCTGGCTTTGCATGATTTTGAAAGGGGAATCTTTCTGCACGATTCTGCTGATGGCTTTGTGAAATCCCCCTGAGCCCTGCGGGGCTGAGGGGGCTGAAACAGAAACATTCTCAAGAGCTTTGTGAACCCAGTGAAACTGTAAATGACCCATTGTGTTGGGTTTCTTTTTGTTTTTGTTGTTGCAGGGTGCCAAGGCTTTAGCTCTTTCCTTGGTGGCTGATAGCTCTGTCCTCACGTTAGACCTGGGCGACAACTGGCTGCAGGGAGAAGGGGCGGCTGCAATTGCCGAGATGCTGAAGGAAAACTGCTACATTTCAGGTTTGTCTGAAACTCTCCCGTCTGCTGTTCTCTGGCAGACATGTTGCTGTAGAGCAGGAAACTGTGCTTCTTTATGGATTTAAGCAGTTCTGCTGTCATAGTGACTGTCGTGAAAAGGGTACCAGAACCGAGGTGCTGTTTGAACTGTGCGTGTTTGAAACTGCTGCTTCGTCACCTTTTCCACCTGTTTTCCTGGCATTTACTTTTGTGAGGTTAGGATGCCACTAACTGGAGTCAGCCCTTGTGCTGTTATTCCTGTGAAGCTGCTGGAAAGACAGGAGAAAGAGCGAGTTTCTGCTATGACTGTGGATCAGAAACATCCACCTGAAACTTAGACTAGTCAGAGGATGTGCTTAATAATGGTTAAGGCTTTGTAAGTTGAATTTGCATGATTGGCATCTAAGAAGACAGGGCTTCCAAGTAGGAACAGGTGAAAGAGAAACCCATCTAGAACGAACCTGCAAGCCTCTGTTCTAGCAGCAGCACGTCTGCTCTTCCCAGGGACATTTCACGTGGATTAGGCTGCAGATACTACAGATGCAGGGAGCAGAAGCAGAGCAGCGCTTCCTGAATTCGCCGCAGTCGGGCAGTGTTGTGTCTAGAGATCATGGGTTTAGTCCCTGCTTTTCCAGAGTCAATATTCCTGCCTTTTGTAATTCAGGTAGCAACTCCCAGCTGTACGTGGACAGGTTGTCTGGGTTCTGGGTTACACGTGGCAGGGTCTTGCTGTGGCCCTGCGTAGCTGAGGTGCAGGGAAGGCAGTTCAGGGGGATACAGCTGGTTGTGCCAGCACAGACCCAGAAGCACTAACAAGCCCTGCCAGCCCTGAGGTTGTTACGTGCAGAGACAGTCTAGGAGTCCCCATGCTGTGCTTCCACGTGAGGAGCGCAGAGCCCAGACCCAGGATGGGTCTGCACGGAGCCCCCGTCATGTCTGTCACGTTTTCCAGCACGTGCATTAACCTCCTGTTCCGGTGTCTGAACCTCCAGGCCCCTGCTGGGATACAGCCAGGAATTTGCTGTAAGTCACACTGGTCGCTGCACTGGAGGATGTATTTTATCCACAAAGAACAAGGTCAGTTTAGACAGCTGAGAACACAACTCTCCTATAGCTAAGGCAGCCCATAAGCTTTGTCGGGATGTGGTCATGGATGAAGGGGACAGGTTCAGTGCTGCGAAACCCCCGTTAACATGGGATTTTCCATGGTTTTTTTCTCCAGTGGTTGGATTCAGTATTAGAGGTGTAGGGTTCTGTTACTTCTGTGCTAGGAAAATCCATTCTGTGTGCAGGTGGGCAGAGAAGTTCATGCTTTCGTGTTCGGGTCTCAGCGCCTGTTTTCACATCCATTCCCGTTCCACGTTTAGCTTTGCTGTCTCTCCCTGCCTAGACTCTTTTTTTCAAGCCATGATGAGGAACCAAGAGACCCAATATAACTTAGCTGGGTGTCGGTTGTGCCTGGAGTGGGAAGCACAGATGTACAAGGAGAGCTTTTGTCTCCCATATTCATGTGGCAAAACGTGGATAAGCCTATCCTGGAGACAGGCTGTGGATTCAAAAATTAACTTCTGTTGTTCCTACTGAACTACTATGTTAGACCAGGCTCATCCTTTGTGTTTTCCAAGTCTGGCACTACTTCTGCCCTTGCAGCGTAGAGCTCAGGTGCTGATATGAGATGATTTGATGATCTGATAATGTTTTTTCTTTCCCCAGCTGTTGACTTATCTGACAACAAATTGGGTGTTGAAGGAGCCAAGGCCTTTTCGGCTATGCTTCCAGAGAATACTACGATTGTATCCCTCCAGCTCTCAGGAAATGAATTTGATGATCACGCAGCAAAGTATTTAGCAGATGCCATCACAGCAAACAGCAAAGTAGAAATTCTGGATCTGAGTTACAACATGTTTGGTGACAAAGCAGGTAAAGTGCTGTCTCTGCACCTTGCACAGAGAGGGGTGCTGCTGCATTAGCAATGCAGCTTAAGGAGTTGCTTGTCTGCCTCAGGCCTTTGGAGAGCAAGGTTGGTTAATATTTTCAGTTTCCTGAAAAGTATTTTTGGCTCTTTGTAGGTGAAACCACTGTCAAGCTACCGTCATCTATTCATCTTCATTTTCTGCCTTTTCTTATAGTATTGCAAGTTTTGCCTCTTGTTTCTTTGCCCTGTTCTTCCTAGTTCCCAAGTTCTACTTTTTTTCTTGATCATTATTTCGGCTTCCACAGGTGTGTAAAACGCTTAATAAGAGCAGAAAAAACCCGGCAGAACTGACTTTGCCAGCAATCCTTCCTTCTGCCTAGCTCCCTGGCACCGAGGAGTGATTGCAGGTGCCCAGGGGAGGGTGTGAGAGTGAAACAAACACGCGCTTGTGCTTCTCTGACACCTTGCCACCCTTGACAGCCTGTGCTTTGGAGAATTCCTTTGCTAAAGACTTTGGCTGTTTCTTTTTTTATGTTCTTCTTGGTCTTGACCTTGTCAATGCATATTGCGCTTCCTTTGGCTCTTGATTTCCAAGCGTGCTGTTGGATCATTGCATCATTGTATCCACAGTGCTCCTGTGATGTGGTGAAACCTGGCTGTTGCTCTCTGGGCCTTCCTCTGTACTGGTGTCACCAGGAACAGCTGTGCTGGGCTGAACTCCCCCATCCTTTCTCCTGGCTGTCCACTTCTGCAGAACACTCCTCATGATGTCATTGCTAATCCCTGACTTTTCAACCTTTATGCTCTTCTCCTGTTGGCACCTTACTGGCACATACTTCATCTTCTCCATCTGTGGCTGTCCTTGGGCAACCCCAGCCATGTGTTCTGCTACCATCTCCAGGCTGAAGATTCACAAATCTGCTCCCTGCTCCTGGTCTCAACCTACAACTGTGCTCCAAATCCCTCTAGTTCCAACACTGTCTGTGATGAGTACACGCTCAAAAAGGGAGATACTGAATTTTTCCTCTCCCATGCTGCATTCCATGCTGTCTGTCAGATCCACATTCTCCTCTGGTTGGGTCTTTCATGAAAAATCCATCTTCTCTTCATCCACTGCTTTACAACCCTTAATCATCACGCATCTCACCTGCTATAGCCTCCTCCGTGAAGATTCTCCATGTCTTCAGTGGGCTTCTCTGGCTTACAAGAGAGGACACAACCATAATCCTCATCTCTTCTGGCCCCCAGGAACACACCAGCCATTCACTTGGTTCCTTCCCAGATCTGTTCTGGTTTTTTCCTCATTTTTATTTTTGAAGGCTGCAATGGCCATTTTTCTCTCCACCCCTGTCCTGCTCCCCTCCTGCTGCCTTTACAAACAGCTCTCCCCTGTCTTCTGGTCTTCAA
Source organism: Tauraco erythrolophus (assembly GCF_009769465.1). Lineage (NCBI taxonomy): Eukaryota > Metazoa > Chordata > Aves > Musophagiformes > Musophagidae > Tauraco > Tauraco erythrolophus. Next base: position 450,805 of record NC_141483.1, read on the forward strand.
GCATGAGATGGCTTCCTTTTCTTCTGCACTGGTTGACAACCTCCTTTCTTTCCTGCCCCATTGGAAAACTCGCAGAATGCTTGCTGAGGAAACCTATTCTGATTTTATAACGGCACATGAGCTCTGGGAGGGGTTAAAGAGCGAGCAGAGCTGGCTTCTCTGCCAGCTGAACAGAGGAGATGACTTCAGCTGGCTGGTGGCCAGAGCCTGGGAAGGGTGAGACGCTGTGGGAAGCTACCTGGTTGCTTGGTGTCAGCTTTCAGACTCGCATCAGGCTGGAGGAAGAGCCTGTGCGGTCAGATCTCCACGCATGAGCAGCAGAGCCTGGCTTTGTGATCTGGTGATTGGATTTTCTCTTCCTCTCCGCTACGTTTGCAACCTGTGGTGAGAGAAACAAATACGCTTTATTGTCTGGCAGCTTCTGGGAAAGGCAGTAGAAAAGAAAATGATATGTTGTAGTTTTAATTGCCTGCCTAGAAGTAATTACAGACAGTTGCAGAGAAACACCTAACCTAACCTGAGCTTCCTTTTAACTCTTAAATTTAATCCTTTTAACTCTTAAACTCTTTGGCTTCATGGATTTTTTTCTTAGGTGAAATTCTTGGGACAGCAATAGCAGAAAACATTGGATTAAAGGAACTTAAAATCAGCTGGAACCATTTCTGTAGCCAAGGGGCAGCTGCCTTGGCCAGAGGCTTGGGGGTAGGAAATGTTTTCACTCCTGTTTTTGAGTTCTGGGGACTCACATGAAGCTGTAGCTGTTTAAACAATCACGAATGCCGTGATGTGCTGTTTGCCTGGTGCCCTTCCCTGTCCAATAGCCATCTGTGACCTGGGATCATATGGACCTTGGAACTGAGACAGTAAAATCATCCATTGTCTATCGACATATTGCATGTTTTCATTTCTCTATTTCTAGCTCTTTCCCTTTTTAGAGCCAAGTTTGCTATAATGAATGTTTTGAATTGTTTTGGTTCATAAATCAGTACAGAAATTGTTTTGTATTCCGTATGCAGTTTTCACTGTACTTAAAATAGTTTCTCATTAAAATAAGAAACAGTTCTTCCAGCCTCATAGGCTGAAAGGGGCCACTAAGGTCATTTAATTTCACCTCTCCTACAATGCCAATCCCATGTGCCATCCCAGCGCTAGTGCAGCCTCCAGCTGCTTTTGGACAGTAGAAGGCACGGTACTCCATAGAAAGGATATTCCTCCAAGGCTGTATCCACTGACAGGGAGATTTTCGGTTGTGTGTCTGTGTCACATCACAGGCAAACGTCTTCCTCAAAGTGCTGGATGTTTCCTACAATGGCTTTGGCAACAGTGGAGCAGCTGCCCTGGGGGAGGCTCTTAAAGCCAACAACGTGCTGGAAGAGCTCAACGTCAGGTGAGGCAGACTCTGGTCCCGCTGCGCATTTGCAGCGGTGGGCAAAGCCCACAGCAGCCACTGGGATCTGCTGCCTGCGGGGTGGTGGGTGCGTAGGGCAGAGGGTGCGCTACAAAACACTAGCACTGCTGGTCTCATCCCAAATCCCAGTTCCTCCCCTTAAACTTGGGGTTGCTGCCGAGGGGCTGTGGGATGTGTTACGGGATGCAGGGGAAGAAGAGAGTTTGGGGGATTGCACAAGGCCTGGTAGGGGATGTTTAGGAGAGGAGCTAAGGGTGAGGGAAAGGGGTCCAGGTGCTCTGAGGAGTAAGAAGCATGGGAAAAGAGAGGGCCGAGGCGTGGATGTTGAGTGTTTCTGTCCCTGTTGATCTGTGTGGGCAGCCACAGGCGTGTGTTGTGTACGTTTGTGTCTGTGCCTGTCAGAAATACACGGTCAGCTCCACTACTGGGGGCACGGAGCTGTGTGAGCCTCACTTCTATCAGCCGGTGGGATCTGGCAACTCCTCACTGCTTCCAACCTCCCGAACACAATTGTTTAGTTGGAAGGAGCTGCCCTAAATTCCCTCTGGATGTGACACGTTTTCAGTGGTGGGTGAAGCAGGAGGTTGCAGATCCTTTGCCTGAGCGATGTGAATGTGGAACACCTGCAGCCCGGTGTCTGAAACTGCCTTTTATCTGGTTTTAGCAACAGCCGTATTTCAGTGGAAGGAGCTCTGCACGTTGCCGCTGGCCTGAAAGGAAACAAGACTCTGAGAAGACTTAATGTGAGTAGCTTTCCTGGGAAGGTATTGGAGCCTCTTATGCATATTTAAATATCACTGATGCACGTATGTCCTGGATTGGAACCCCTTAGAACAAACCCACAGCAAAATCAGCTTGTCCCAGCCTGCCTCCTCCCGTGCTTCCCCAGTTCCAGTATCGTGTCGCTAAAACAGGGGGCTGATACCCAGCAGTTTCCTTAGTGAGCAGTGGTTTCTGTGAGCCTGCCACTGTGTGGGCTGCAGCCTGTCCTGCCGCGTCTTGCAGCATGGATAGCATCCTGTCTCTGCAGCGGTAGTGTCCAGTTCAGCGTGGTGGGTGGCACTGGGGTGGCTGCTTGAGAGCCCCTGGGCTGCTGTTACTGGCACTTGAAGTAAACCGCACTGGTATCCCACCCCCTGGGGACCACTGGTACTGTCAAGGATCATACAGTAACACCCATGTCACACATCCTCCTGCTGATTCTTTTCTGACTGCAGATGACCAGAAATCCCATGCAGAGTGAAGGCTGCTGTGAGGTCCTCAAAGCTCTACGGGCAAATCCTGGCACTGGCATGGAGAACCTGGACCTGCCAGTAAGTGTTCCACCAGAAAGAAGAGGGAAGGGAGGGAAGAGGTTGAATGTGTGGTGTATGAATAACAAAAGGCTGCCAGAGGGATTCTGCCTCTGGTGTTGTTGCTCTCCAGTGAGGACTGTCTGTGGAGGGAATGGCCTCTGACTTCCAAACGTGGACATGTCTGCATGTGCCCAGGCCCCACTTCAGGTGTTGGCAGCAGCTCCAAGGTGCATGAATGCAGCGAGCTGGGCATTGCTTAGGCTTTGGGCAGCAGCAGGGTGCGGAGGGAGCAGGGCTCAGCTCTCAGTGCAAAGGTACTGAGCACTGGGAGGGATCTGGCCACCTGTGAATTCATAAATTCCCTGGGAAGCTCGAGAGGTCTGCTCTGACGATGCACGTAGTTTTGGAAAGATTTCTGTCCCATTTCATTTTCCCATGAAGCCAAATGGCCCTTACATGGCACAGGAACTTCCACTTGGACATCTACCCCATTTGTGAACAGTGCCAGATCTGAGAAGTCAGCCCCCTGTTACCAGGTAGGTCTTAGCACAAGGCTTCTCATACTCCCTACCAAAGAGCATCTGGAGCAGAGGCTCTGTCTCGCGCCAGTAGCCACCTAAAGCCCTTAGGATCAATTAGCCAGCAACTGCTTTTAGTTTCTAAAAGGAGAAGACAGTTACTCAGTTGTTTATTGAAGAGGAATTTGTCTTGCCCAGCTCACACAATGTTGGTCACTATGTCTGAGGTGATTACACAAGATCTGTTCATAGAAGATGGAGGTTTCGTCAGTGGTATTAAAGGCAAAATTAACACACCAAACTGTAGAGGTCTGCTTTAGGGTAGGAAGACTTGTACCTCAGCTCTGTGTTGACTGGATCACCATGGACTACATAGGGACGCTGTGATGGTGAGCTCAGAGGAACCAGTTGCTGTGCAGTCACCAGCATTTAATCAGGTGGATCTTGTTCTTAGTGACCCTTTGCTACGAACAATCCAGACGTCTGCCTTAGTTGATGATCCCTGAAATGTTGAGCCTTCCTCTGTCATTCAGTGCCTGTCCCTGGACCTCCTGCTTTCCAGCTGTTTTAACTTCTCTTCCCGTAGACCATTCTTCTGGGCTTACTTATCCATCCTGGCATTGTCCTGACTTTCCAGGTCTTTGTTTGCTTGTTTCTGACAGGGTGTTTTCCACCTTTATCCACTTTAGCTCACAGTCTTTTGGCCTGAGATCCTGTATCTTCCTTTGATTTCTGTGCTGCTTCACCATCACTTTAGCTCTTTTGCTTACCCAGGGAGCAGGATGCTGTTGCTTGTTGAATCTCATACCTGCCCTTAACATGGTGGTGTTGGCTAACAGCTCCAGATCTCGCAATCTTGTGTCAGAATTTTGTCTTTGGTTTGAGAGAGCACAGAATGTGTTGCAATATCTGTTTTCTGAGGGATGGTAAATCATACCATACGCTTACTTACCTGTAGTGGTTTTGCCCTCTAGGACATTCCCATGAACCAAGAGCTTGCAGAGCTGTGTGATGCTGTGAAAATACTTCTCCCAAATCTTCTTCTCAGACATGGTGGAAACACGAAGCTGCAGAGGAAAAGTCAATCAAAGGTTAAGCTTCAGACTCAGCCCAAAGTGGTGGGTAATTCCCAGAAGGCAGTGGCTTAACAGGAGTCTCTTTGGGCCTGCTTCTTCAGCATCTCTGCCCAACACCCCAGCACCACCCAGCCAGCCCATGACACAAGGACGTGCTGAGGCAGGATCTGTGCTGGTATCGGCTACTTCATCATTGCTGTCGCTTGGCAGTTTTTCTGTTTTTTCACTTCCAGATTTCTGCCACCACCAGCTCTGAGTCTCTTCCAGCACATGCAAGAGCATCCCCACGGATGGGTCCAGGGGCTCCTATTAAATCCTCAGTTTTGTGTGTAGGGACATTTGCCTGGTGGAACTGTAGCCGCTGCTGGTGCTTGGATCCGTAGCCCACTGCAGTGGGGTCCGTGCAGCCCAAGAACACGCTTCTGATGTCAGAAGCAAAATTCTGTCCAGAGATGGACTGCGAACAAATGCTTTCTGGCTTGGGCTTGTTCTCCCGTTGCACAGCAGGGACTGCCTTTGCTGAATTGGCTGCCAGATGCACTGGTGACTCGTTGTCATCTGCTTCCCGCCACAGTTGCTGAGCCTCACGTGGAGCCCAGGCTCCCCGGGGTAGAGCCCCGGTCCTGGGCGATGACTGGTGGTCTGTTTTCCTGGATGCATTTTGACAGTGTTACGTAGGGATGGATACGACAAGCTGCCTGGAAATAGGATAGGCACTCGGCGGTGGTTCAGCAATGACAACGGCACATGGCATGTAACTGTTTTCCCCTCCCTGGGATGTTTTCTGTGATCCCAGTGGATTCTCCCTACGCTCTCTGGGACACCTGGGCACTGTGATTCAAGGAGGCAGGGAATTGTGAGCTCCTTGAGGAGCAGTGGGCAGGGGGGCAGGAATGATGGCTGTGCCCAAGACAGCCTGGCTTAACTCTCCCTCTCCTGGTCTCTGTGAAGACGTGGTTTCTTGCAGCAGTTTTCTTGCAGTTCGGGAGAGGGTTCGAGCATGGTCACACAAACAGCTCTGGATGTCTGGCTGGGGCTGGAGGCGCAGGCAGCTCTGCCCCACTGCCTGAACCTAGTTGTGGCTATACACAAGTAATTGCCTTGCGTTCCCTGAAGGTTGCCGGACCTGGCTGATAAAGTGCTCGCAACAATCGGGGCTCCAGCCGGGCACGCCGGGTCTGTCCCCAGGCACGTCAGTGTGTGCCAGTTTGCGTTCCCTGGTTCACTGCCACGCCAGCTGAGGAGGTCTGGGGACATCCAGGCAGTGGTGACACCTCTCTGTGAAGGCAGGGGCCAGAATTTGAGATGGCTTCTGCCAGTCTCCTTCCAGAGCAGCTGCTGCTGCCCTGTGTTGTGCCTTACACTTTTTTCCCCTAGACCGGAAGCATTATGATCTTGCTCACTTTCATATTTCATTTACCTAATAACTGTGCCTGCCAGTGAAATTGCACAGTGTTAGTTCTCAGCAGAAGATGCGATTTAGCCTCTTTATTTAAAAATAACTCTGTGCAGTTATGATTTACCTAATGGAGTCTGTCCTCTAAACGTGCAAATTATTTTACAGTTATGTATCTAATAAATAATGTCTGTGCCTTGGACTCGCGCCTGTCTGTTCACACCATTTGGAGAGCTCTCTTGCATGTTGTAAGGTCCGTAAATATGGGTTGTTTCTAGACATTTCAAAACCATCCTGACACCCCCTCAGTCTCTAGATGAAAAATTTGTGTGTTGAACACAGAAGCTGTTATGGGGTTTGCTTTAAATCAGTATAAGTACTTATATTTTAAAATATTTAGTCCCCATTTATTGTTTTCTATTACATCCTTTGCCCCTAGTCCTTCCTATGGTCTCCAAAGAAGAGATGCAAGTTAAAATAGTTTTAAAAATAAGGTGGGTAAAGAATTCGTACACCCCGAGTCCATCCTTCTTCACCAGCTGGTGTAACTAGAGAAGATCCACTTGCCACTGCCCTGACACATCGAGATTCATTCGTCACTGGAGTCAGAGCAGGGTGGTTTTTTCACCTAAGGATTAAACTCCATAATTAACAATCTATCGACGTACCATTTGGGAACCTGAAAATAGCAGGTGAGCCAGCGCTGTGTTACGGGGTAATAAACGGGGCTCTAGATGTTGAACACTGCGTTGTCCTGCACCCAGGTTTGATGAGAGCAGGAGGTGGCTATGGAAAGCTGAGCGCTGGCTGCTGTGTGTGCTGCAGGGATCCCCCTCCCGGAGGGCTGCAGGGAGAAGGGGATCAGGCAGCCGGAGCCAGTCTGCAGGAGGTTTGGCGTGCGAAGTTGTTGGAATTTGCTGTGCTTTGGCAGCTGCTATGAGTTATGAGGAATTAACACATGGAGAGTTACGCTGAGAGTTGTATTCCAGTTACACTGAAATACCAGTTATTCCCAATTTACCTGGCAGTCTCCCTAGCTGGTCCTCCGGACTCAGTTGTGCTTTCTTTCAGGTTAGGAACTCATCTTGGAATAACTCAGCAGAAAATTTGCTTGCTGAGTCCTTGTTCACGATGTCGTTTCCAGTACTGAGCCATTTTTTTCCTCTGTTATTTCAATATTGTTCCTTTTCCATTTGTTTACAGAACTTCCAGGTAGCAGTCGGGTGCCTTGTGGAAGGCACTATGGTACAACGGCACTGCTGCCTCTTTCCAAGCTCCTGACCCCACCAAAGCACGGACATTACACAAATCCTTGTTAATTGCCACTAATGATATTTTTTCCTTAATTCTTGAGCAGCACTTGTTTTGACCAGTGGCCTTGAATTTCCTCGCAACCCTTCACCTTTTTGAAGGATCAGCCAGCTTGTTCTCCTGCAGTGCTCTGGGACTTCTCCAGCTGCCTGATTGTTTCTGGAAAATGAGCATTAATGCTCATTAGGACCCTCACTGCCTAATTCCACATGAAACTCTTCTGGTGTAAGGTACGTAGGTGACCAGAAAAGGCTTGGCTATAGTAGCTACTAATAAGCATCGCTTGGAGGCAGGGCTGGGGCAGAGGAGCATGCGACACGACTCCTGGCTTTCCCCTCGTGCAGAAGAGAAGGTTTTCATGAACATTTCCATCTCCTCTACAATATTGAGTGTCCTGCTGTGCACAAAGGTGCCTTGGCTCTTGTCCCAGCAAGGATCAGGGCTCATGGTGTTCAGTGCTGCCCTAAATTGCTTCCAGCCTAGTGCTGGAAGCCCGGGCAGGTGGGATCATGAGAAAGCAGCTATCCTTGCTCCAGAGGATGAGCAGCTCGCTGCAGCCCGTTCCCAACAGCATCTGATGGATGTTTCATAACCTCTCAGGCAGAGCTGTCCTCGCTGTGCGGAAGCGTTTCCAGTCTCTTGCCTAAATCTCCCTCGTGACAGTTTAAGCCTGTTGCTTCTCCTGTGCACGTGGTGAAGATTTATCGTCCTTACTCTTGTGGCTGCGTGGTTGGAGATGCCCGTCTGCTGTGTTCCTGTAACATTTTGGGTACCCCTGTGCTTGGTGCACCAGCTGCTGGCCCGACCGCCGGCGCTTCGGCAGGAACCCAGGGTCTGTGCCATCCTTTGATGCCCGCTGTTCTGCGCCCAGGGAAGGAGTGGGTACGCCGTTGTTGGCATCTCAGAGGAGAAGCACGGTGCTTACCTCATCTTCTGGCTGGATCCACAGGAGGAGGAGGGGAGGATGGCAGGGGATAATGAGAGGATTACTTACAGCCAGCCTTAAACGAGTCCTGCGGCTCGTCTGTGCTGCTTTCAGAGCTGGGGGGCGGGAGGGGGGAGGGATAATTTAGAAACACAAGGCTGAGAAGAGATTTAATTAGGACATGGAGCTGCTCTCTCCTGGGTGCCAGCCCACTATCCTGTTCCACTGCTCGGGGCTCCCCTTCTCCTCCCTCCAGCACGGACAGGGCTCAACCATGCAGCTGGGTCAGTGCCTGCTTATTTCAGCGTAGCATCTGTGATGAAACCGTCTCTGGAACACCCTTGGGGTGCACCCATGACTCCCACTCCCTGCGCTTGGCCGTGCGATCCCTGTGGGAGCTCCCCCAGCTCACGTCACTGGGGCTGCGTGGGTGACCGCAGTGAGCCCGTGTCCTGGAGCCTCCGAGATGGTCATCGGCTCAGTCCCCTTTGGTCACCTCTGGAGCTGGGCTGGTACCACCCCCCGAGCTGCATTTCAGGGCTGGGGGAGGAGGGACAGGGGCTCATTCGGTGTCTCCACCATTTAAACGTGGTGCGTAGCATCCCTAACATCAATTTCTGTCCCTAGTACAACTCCTGTGTTATTCCTCCTCTGAATTAGCTTTCTCCTTATCCCCTTGCACCCATTTCATGGGAACTGCCCTCCGGTGCTCCTCCTCTGCCAGTCCTGCCAGTCCAGCAGCATCGTTGCTTGGGCTCGGCCACCCCGGCCACCGCCTGCCCACTCCCGCGCTGCAAGCGGGGGATTTATCACCCAGGGACCACGGTGACGCTCTCAGCCCAGCCGGGAGCACGTGTTGCCCTCCCAGGTTGCCGGAGCCCCGGCACCGGCCATTACACCGCTGACCTACATCCCTCTCCGATGCATTTTAATGAGATTGATTCCCATGCAGTCCAGCTAGGCCGATTAGACCATTTCAATGAATCCCAGAAAACACGATAGGGTTTTTTTTTTAGACTAATTTGGAGAGAGATACTCCTATGGCAAACGGGCGTAACGTCAGCCGCAGTGAAACGGCGAGCTGCTGTCTCCCCGTGCTCCGTGAAACAAGGCTGGCTGAGCTGCACACGGGGGTGGTTTGTTTTTAAATCTGGCTGGATCACGCACACGGGGGTACAGATGGGGGAACTGGTGGGGTTTTTTCTCCTGCAATTACAGGCTGCCATCTTAAAGCACTGCTGACGGTGTTCGGTTTGGATTTTTTTTTTTTTCCCTGCTGATACAATTGTCAGGAACAAATCATCGTAGCAGGGCTGCCTTGGTGCCAAGTGCTGCTGACAAACCCCCTTATTTTTTTTTTGGTGTGCCTTAACGGGTAGACAATTTACAGTCAATACATGTCCTGCACCTGTGCAGGACACGTTACTGCAGTGGGACGGTGTATGGCACAGATGAACCGGCCAATTTTGTAATCCTATTGAAAAAAAACCCTCACAAGCGTGCTCGAGGGGGCACGCTGGCCTCCCAGGCTGCCGTTCATCGCGTTTCAACCCTTTAATTCCCTGCCAGCCGTGTCCCCGTCACTCCCTGCCTCTCCCTGGCCGGTGCTGGGGGTGGGGGTACCCTGTATCCACGTGTGCTTTTTATGGCTGCATCTCAGCAGGACTTTCTCTGCATTTTTACAAATGAAAGTTTTAAAACTGATTAAATATCGATGGCTATAAGGCTCATTTGCCAGCTCTCAGGTCTTGGCCGGTTCACAAGGCTGACCAAGGGCCCGTGCTGGGTGAGCCGGGCCCCGGTGAGAGCCGTGAATGTTTTGTGATGCGACCTCCATGGCCTTTCCTCTGAAAGAGAACAGAAAAGGTTCTGAACCTCAGCCTGTCCTGCTCTGGCGGGACTTCTACTGCTCTTCCCAACCCTGCGCTGGGCTCCCCTGCTCCCGACTGGGCGATCGCTACGGTTCTTGCTCCTCGCCTTTATCCTGCCGACGACGGATTCAGAGCAGAGATTAAACGCCGACAATTGATAAGGAGAGTTGAGTCTATCATCTGCCCCCCCAGATACCTGTTGAATACTTAAATTTTTTAATAATGACTTTGTTACCAGGGAAAGGACGTTTCCCTCGTGAAGGACGGCAGCGCGGCGGGGGGTATCTCTGGGTTATCTCAAGCGACTCACGCTTTAATTCCCATTATCCGCGCCGGCTCACCAGTTCTCCCGGCCGTTCGGCTCGTGACCCTTGGCAGCTTTAGCGACCCTGTCCTGGCACTGCTCAGCACCAGCCTCGCTGTTGGCAAAGGGGTTCGGGCCCGTCTGGGTGCACATATATTTGTAAAGCTCAAGTTCCAGGCTGCATTTGCACCACCCCCCCTTGTTAGGGGGTGGTCCCAGTTTCTGGGAGTCCGGCTGGAGCCCATCCTCATGAACGAAACGCCCGTGCCAGAGGAGCAAAGCTGCTCTCGGCGGTGCCCGGTGGGCCTGGCCAGGCGTTGTGCAGCTCACGTGTGCCAGCCCAGCTCCGGAAGGACGTGCTGGTGGCCGGGAAGCGGGGCTCCCGGCACAGTGAGTCGCTGTGCCTGGCTCCTGCCCATGATGCCAGAGAGCAGCCACGGGCAGGGTCGGCACAGCCCGGGCACTGCCCATGGCTGCTCTCGCAGGGCTCGGGAGGAACACGGCTGCAGGACGGCAGGACTCTCCCTCTCCCCGAGCTTTCAGGGCATTTTCCGGAGCATTGGCTGGGTGAGCGGCTTCCCCACACGGACTCTTGTAGGGGACACGCACGGCACAAACAACCAGAGCCATCACAGAACCAGTGTTTATGAGGGTGACCGAGTCAGCCCGTTGCTCACAAGCCACTACACAGAGGTGCCAAGCAGGGCCACAGCACGGCGGGGACGTGCCGCTCCGGCGGCAGCGGCGCAGGGGCGAGGCGGGACACGGAGCAGCGCTGGCAGACAGCAGGGTTCACCAGGGAGCTGGCACATCGTACAGAGACCCCAACATGGCCCCTCAAGACCCTCCCAGGGACTGGCCAGCAAGAAGCAATGGGACCAGCTTGCCCGCAGACCCCCGGCTCCTCGCAGGATGCAGATGATGGTTGTTGCACGCTCAGCAGGACTGCAGGGAGCAGGGTGTCCGCACTGCAAGACCTGGCAGTTCGGCAACCTCATGTTTGCCTGATTGTTTCCTCCATGTATTTCTCCCAAAACATGCTAATCCCCCCTTTCCTTCCATTTTAGGCTGCCCATGGGCAAACCAGCCAGGGGTGGCTGCCGCAGTGCTGCTGGGGACCCCCAGGACACCGTGGCAGCCGGGGTGAGCCCCAGAGCACGGAGATGCTCGCCGGGGAGGGGACAACGCCGAAAAGCACCTGCAGAGCTTGTCCCGAGCCTGGGAGGGACATCACGGGGGCTGAGCCCCCCGTGCCGGGGCAGGCAGCAGTGCAGGCTGTGCTGCAGGCGTGCAGGGGAGCCGGCACCAGGCAGCTCAGCCCAGGGATGCTGCTGGGGGACCTCTGGGGACAAGGCAACAAATCGGGGGTCCTGAGCACCCACAGCCAGCACAGGGCTGAGGCAAGAGCCTGGCCCTCGCAGGACCTTTGAGATGGGCATCCAGATGGGCAGGGCCCCAGCCCACCCTGAAACAGCCGATGCCAGCGGCTGTGAAGATGGAGTTGGGCTTCTGCCATGCCAGCCCGCTCGGGCACTCCCAGGGTCCCTGGCCAGCCACTCGCTCTGGCCACGGCCTTTCTCCACCTCATGTCCCCGTGTCTCCTCACCCCTCCTTCAGCCCAGCCCTTCAGGAGAGCAACCCTGGGGATGGGGATGGGGATGGCAGGGATGCAGTGGGGACGCGCGTTTGGCCCCTGCCTCCTTCTGCAGGCGGGCAGGGAGCTCCGCAGGGCTGCGGCACGATCCCATGCTGCAGCCAGGAGGAGACCCAGGCCCGGTGGTGCTGGGCTGCCTGCCCCGGTCCCCAGGGACCCTCTGCATCCCTCTGCATCCCTGCTGTACGGACAGCCCAGCAGAAAGGAGATTTGCTGGACGGTGCCCGGGTGTGCTCAGGGGAAGGCAGCGAGGACGTGGCTCCTCGTGAGCAGGGCAGGCACCAGGCTGAGACCCATATCCTGAGGGATGGGGATGGGGGAGGAGGGAGCCAGCCCCGCCCCCCCAGGCTCTGTGGGCAGCTGGTGGGGAAGGGTGAGCATCCTCCACATCTCTGGATGGGGCCACGTGCCCAGGGCAGCACTGGTGGCTCCGCTGCTGAAGGGACTGGGAGGAAGAGAAGGGGGGTCTCTGACCTCGCCATGGGGAGGGGGTCAGATGCTCCCATAGCCAGGTGCCCACGTGCCCCGGGGTGTCATCTCTTGCAGTCTTCAGTGTCGGTGTCCGGCAGCCCAGCGGCGGGCTGGGAGCTGGGCTGGACCGCCTGCACCCTCTCCTCCAGGCTGCCGCTGGGGAACACCACGTAGCGGGCGCTGACGCGCTGCGGCCGGGGCTCCCGCAGGTTCTCCTTGCTGTGCCAGATGCCGTATCCGAAGTAGACGAGCAGCCCTGCAGCGGGGGACACGGAGGGCAGTGGCTCAAGCAGAGGCCAGCAGCTGGCACGGATGCAGCCGGCATCCCAGCAGAGCAGCATGAGCCACCGCAGTGGGGTGGGGGGGCTTCAACCAGCTGCGTGCAGGTGGAAAAGGATCCTGCAGCGTGTTAAGAGCAACGAGGGCGACCCCAGTCCCCGGAGAGGGAAGCCCCTCGCTGGGAAGGGCTCCTCAAGCCCCAGGGAGCCGCCTCAGGAGCAGGGGGTGGTTCTTGTCCAGAGCTTGAAGGAGGATCCTAACCTTAACAGGAACAAAGCGTAACGCTCTGGGAACCAGAGAAGGTTGGGGAGATGCTGAGAGACCTCAGCTTGCATCTCCGGAGGGGAACTGGAGGTGGAAAGGGGCCCAATGCACTTTATAAACCCATCACTGGGGGAAAAGAGCTGCTGGAGCTGCTGGGCGGTGCCAAGACAAGCGCGGCTCCCCAGTACCCCGAAGCAGACACCCCCCACCCGGGGCCTGAGGCTCACGCCACGGCGGGAGCACTCACCTAAGAGCAGCCAGACGGCGAAGCGGAGCCACGTCATGTAGCTGAGCTTCAGCATCAGGTAGATATTGAGGACGATACTCAGCGCTGGGGAGAGGGGTACCAGGGGGATCTGCGGGAGAAACGGAGCCGGGGTGGGGTGGTGAGACTATCCTTAAAACCATCGAGACAAAAGCCTGGTGAATGTAGGGGACAAAGTGACTTTCACCCTGGGCTTTCTGAAAAGGACCTTTTTTCGGGGAAAAAGGCAGCCTGAAGGAACAAGAGCCAGTTAGGAAGCCAGGAGCTGGGAGCCGGGCTGCGCGCTGGGCCGGCGGGGTGGGCACGGGCTCCGGAAACAGCCCGGAGACACCGTCACAAGGAGCAAACAAGCCCCAGTGCAATCCAGAGCCAACGTGGTCCTCGCTGGAGAAGCCGGGGTAGGGGCACAGCAGGGAGGTGGCGTTACCGCTGGTGTTACCACCGGTGTTACCGTCCACGCGGCTGCACCGCACCGGGGCCGGATGGGCTGGAAACCAGAGAGGGGGGAGCACAAGAGGCACAAAAGTGATTTGGAGGCTGAAGAAAAGAGCTCCACCACGTAGCTCAAGGGCAGACCAAAGGCCGGAGGGGTTGGGACTAGGATGGGCAGGAAAGGAGCAGGGGGCTGCAGGATGCAGAGGAGGGAGCCCAGGGTGGGCAGGAGCGATCCCATGGGATGGACACAGACTCCCAGAGATCAGTGACCATGGAGAGTGACACCGCAGGCACCAACACCTCCCCACACCCGGTGCTTGCTGACACTCCTGCTCCTCCTTCAGCAGTCATTGTGCTTCAACCAGACCAGGGTGACCGGAGCCTCCCGTGGGTCCATCAGGTCGCACCCCACTGACTCTGGCAGAGGGATTAATCCTGCCTGGGCCCCTGGGAGTACCTGGAAGGTCTGCGTGCCGTGCTGCTGCTCGTGCGCCCAGATGAGGAGGAGGCTGAGCAGGAAGCCTAGGCTGAAGAGGACCAGCAGCAGCGAGTAGCTCCAGGTGGGCAGGTGGAGGTGGGTGTTGCCGAACACCAAGATGGAGCAGAGGCAGATGGCAGACACCATCAGGGTCACCACGGCCACTGTGACCACCTCACCCGGGTAGAAGTCGCTGAGGAACTCCAGGTAGGGCTCAAAAGATGCCTTCAGCTGTCCTGGATCCCGGTGCTCTTTGCTCTTGTCCCTGTCCACCAGCTGGAGCTTGTCGGAGAAGGACTCGTACTCCTTCAGCTCGCCGGCAGATGGACCCTCGCGGGACTCGGGGATGGGCCGGACATCGGCTGCCGGCGCAGGGGCATCCGTCTTCTGCTGCTGGAAGCGCAGGACGATGATGCTCGCAGCCACGAAGGTGTAGGCCAGCAGTGTGCCGATGGACAGGAACTGCACCAGGGCCTCCAGGTCAAAGACAAGGGCCAAAAGGGCCATGAGCAGCCCAAAGACCACAATGCCGACGACAGGCACCTGCGTGCGGGGATGCACTCGGGAGAAGACCTGGAAGAAGAGCCCGTCCTCGGCCATGGCGTAGACGATGCGCGGTAGGGAGAAGAGGTTGCTCAGCAGGACCGTGTTCATCGCTGAGGGAGGGGCAGAAGAAGGAGGACCATGTCAGACCCAAACCGTCCTGGTTCCCAGCCCCCATCACAAGCAGGGTGGGCATCTCCCACTGCCGCTGCCCGTACTCACCACAGATGGAGCCAGCGGCCACCAGGAACCCTGCCCAGGCATAGCCCCTCCGGTAAAACGCATCTGCCAGGGCAGAGTCGGGGTCCAGCGTGTGCCAGGGCACCATCAGCGTCAGCACCACCGACACCAGGATGTAAGCCCCAGTGGCCAGCCCCAAGGAGAAAGCGATGGCCCTGGGGACAGCACGCTGCGGGTTCCTGGCCTCTTCGCTGGAGGCCGCGATGACGTCGAAGCCCACAAAGGCATAGAAGCAGGTGGCCGTGCCGGCCATGATGCCTGACAGCCCGTACGGGGCGAAGCCACCCTCCTGGGCACTCCAGTTCTTGGGCTGCGCGAGGATGAAGCCCATGATGAGAATGAAGAGGATGACACCCATGCTGATGGCCGAGAAGACGTGGTTGAGCCAGGAGGACACTTTAGCCCCGAAGGAGATGAAGGCAGTGGCTATCAGCAGGATGGCGGCTGCAAGAAAGTCGGGGTAGCGGGCCAGGAACGGCACCTGCCAGGTGCCCACGTGGGTCTCAGTGAAGTTCTTTATCTTGTGGTTGAAGATGGAGTCCAGGTAGCCGCTCCAGGCCCTGGCCACCGCGGCTCCCCCGATCATGTACTCCAGCAGCACGTTCCAGCCGATGAGGAAGGCCCAGATCTCACCCACGGACACGTAGGTGAACATATAGGCAGAGCCCGTCTTGGGTACCCGGGCTCCAAACTCGGCATAGCAGAGAGCAGCCAGGAGCGAGGCAAAGCCGGCAATGATGAAGGAGACGATGACGGCGGGGCCGGCGATCTCCTTGGCCACGGTGCCTGTGAGGACGTACAGCCCGGAGCCCACCATGCCCCCAATGCCCAGCAGCGTCAAGTCGATGGTAGAAAGGCATCTGTTGAAGGATGTCTCCATCATGTCGTCCTCCAAGGTCTTCACCCGGTTGAGTTTCTGGCAGAAGCGGGTCAGGTCGGCAGAGCGAGGCAGCCATCTCGCCATCCTGGAGGCAGCGGGCCCTGCCTTCCGGCAGGGTGAGGGGCTCACGGCAGCGAGACCCTGCCCGGAGACCTGGCGGAGGAGCAGGAAGGTGTGAGCATCCCCTCTTGCTGGGAGCTATCAGGTGGTGGGGAGAGGGTGGAAAAGCCACCAGGGCACATTCAAGGTGTCCCTCGCTCCTCAGCGTGAGTCTCAGCACTGGAGCATGTCCTCCTGCCGGGGGGTGGCACAGGACAGCCAACCACCCTCCGAGTGACCCGCGATTGTGCGCCAGGAGGGAGGGAAACCACAGCATCCCCAGGGCAGCATCTCCCAGGCTTTTGTTTTTAAAAGGGAGCAGCGTTAAAGCCCAAACCCAGCTGCTCCGGTCCTGTTGAAGGTTTCTTTGGTGCTTCCCCTCCACCTTATTCAACATCTACCTGACCTTCTCCCTGGTTTGCTGGCAGCCCACCGAGGGGGCATGCAGTGTCTCCCCGCTCCCAGCATCTCGTGGCTTCCCCAGGGAAAGCCCAGGCGTGGCGCGGAGACGTGCAGCAGGAAGGCGAGCACAGCTCCAGCGAGGACGTGGGCGTCCCCAGCCAGACCAGGAAACATATCCAGCGCCCAGGGACCAGCTGGCAGCCGCCGGACGCAGCTCTGGGGACCTTCAGGTGCCGCTTCACGGCTGCTCTGCGGGGCGGTCTGTGATTTCGGGGGTGCTCTCCCCTTCCAGCCACCCTCCTCCCCACGCCAGGCTACGTGTCGCCCCGCATCCCCAAACCACGAGTCCCGCTCAGCGGGCTCGTGCCACTCGGTGCTGCCCAGCTCCCTGCGTCCATCCGTCTCGGGGGCCGAAAGGTCCCGGAAAGGCCACCGCGAGCTGACGGCATGACGCTGGCCCGTGGCGACAACAGGCCTGTTGGCACCGACCGCGCTGGCTCAGACTCCCCCCGGCCCTGCTCGCCCCCTGCATCCGAGCCCCCGCGAACGGAAGGGCTGGCGGTGGGGGGGCGCCCAACCCCAACGCACCCAACAGCCGCAGCCGGGCAGGACGCGGAGCTCGACACCCGCCGGGCAAGCGAGGCGGGGCGGGGGCGGGGACCCTCGGGCTGGGGAGGGGGTGGTTCAGTGGTTCATCCTCCGGATCCATCCCCGGGTGGGAGAAGGGGAAAATGTCGCCCCTGCTCAGCCCCGGCGCGATACCGGTCCTCGGGCAGCGTCCGGCCCCGGCCCCGCTCCGCAGCGCCCGCGGGCGCGCCCCCGGCCCCGGCCCCGGCCCCGCCGCCCGGGGCGGCCCCGCTCACCTGCCCGGGCGCGGCCGGGGGCACCGCGCGGCTCCGGCCCCGGCCCCGGCCCCCACCTGCTCCGCGCCGCCACCGCCGCCGCCGCCGCCGCCCCGGCTCCGCCTCCCCGGCCCGGCGGAAGGGCGGGGGGCCGCGCGCGGCGGCTGCGGGAGCCCCTCGGGGGCCGCCCGGGAGCGGGGCGGGGGCGGGGGGAGCAGCAGCCGCGGCAGGAGCCGCCCCCGGAGCCGCCCCGCGCCGGGAGCCGGGATGCTGCTCGGGCAGGGCGGGCGGCACCGGCCCCCGCCCGGCGGTGTCTTCGCCGGAGCGCGGAGCAGAGGTTGGGGTAACGGGGGAGCACCCCCGAGCCCCACGGAGAGGGTGACAGAGTTTTGGTGGTGCACCCAGAGAGTCGTGATGGGGCCCTGCCCACGGCAAGGGGGTTGGAACGAGATGGTCTTTAGTCATAGAATGGTTTGGGTTGGGAGGGACCTCAAAGATCATCCAGTTCCAACCCCCCTGCCATGGGCAGGGACACCCTCCACTACACCAGGTTGCCCTTGAACACTGCCAGGGATGGGGCAGCCACAGCTTCTCTGGGCAACCTGGTCCAGTGCCTCACCAGACTCAGAGTGAAAAATTTCTTCCTTAGATCTCATCGAAATCTCCCCTCTTCCAGTTTAAAGCCATTGCCCCGTGTCCTGTCACTCCACACCCATGTCCAAAGCCCCTCTCCAGCTTTCCTGTAGCCCCTTTAGGTACTGGAAGGTGCTGGAAGGTCTCCCCGGAGCCTTCTCTTCTCCAGGCTGAAGATCCTGAACTGCCTGGGAGACCGGAGGTTTGTTGCTGGTGGTGGCAGGATGCTCCCTTCCTAACATCTCATTTGATTTTCTGATGGCTACTGAGCACTAATGTTGTTTCCATGGGCCCATCAGTCATCACCCTAAATGTCACTCCTGAGTGATAATGGTCAACTCAGAGCCCACCATGCAACACTGAGGGCTCCCGCCTGCATGGATTCGCCCTAATCCAAGCTGAATTGACCTCCTTATGTGGAAGGGACCTCATTATCCTCATCAGCCTGAAGTTCAGAAAGAAGAAGCAGGAAACACAACTTGTCCCTTCCTACCACCCATCATTCACCTTCCTCTGGCTCATGGGTGAACACAGGGCTGGCTTGGAGCTGTAGCTCTTCCATCAGTCACCTCCATCCTCTCATGCATCCCCTCTCCACATCACTTCTGGCACACAGGTGGACTTGGGCAGTAACTTAAGTCCAGCTCTGCAAGTGGCTGAAGCCACCTGAGCTGCCACCACAAGGGGCATGTGTTCCTGGGGGACCAGTTGAGAGCTCAGGGGCTGCACAGATGGTTGAACCACCGAGCTGACAACCAAAATCCAGTCATCTTTCGCAGTGCTTCCAGCTCCTTTGGCTCACCAGGTGGGACCCTGGCCCAGCCCTCACTGGCACTACCACCACCACAGCAGCACTGGCACAGTCCGTGCTGGAGGAAGGCCTCACCCTCTAGTGACACAAAGGCACTTGCTCGGAAAATATGTGCGTGTGCTTGGTGTTGTACCATCCAGCAGTGCTTTGTGGGGAGGCTGAGCAAGTTGTTCTCCACCGAAATCATGCTGACCGAATACTCCCTCATCATCAGCTCTCCCAGGTGAGGGATCACCAGCTATCCTTGATACCTTTAGGTGTGCCTCAAGATAACCTTTTCCACCAATTTAACCACATCTGACCACCCTGCTGCTCTCCACCTGGCACAGAAAGCCCTTCTGAAACACTACCTGACTGCAGGCATGGAAAATTTCAGCTTGGATCAGCTGCTTGGCAGAGCCATCGGCAACCAGATGGTGGGAGCGGGAAGCCCAAGAGCTGCCGTTGTCATGGCAGTGCCAGAGCAGCCCACCACGGTTTCCAGCACCAGCTGTCCCCGAGAGAGATGGCAGCAGAGATGGCAGAGACCAGCTCTCCCGGCTCCTGGGCTCTGGACCAAGGTGGGCTCTGCTCTTCACGACACCGGGCAGCGAAGCGGGGCTGAACCCCCCAGCAGCAACCGAGCTGCTGCGTTAGCTGCCCACAGGTGCCCCCAGCAATGCAAGAGTGCACTTGTCGAAGGAGGAGGGGTCCTTCTGGGAGGCAGCGCTACCCCCAGCATCAGCCAGGGCCCGTCATTCATCCCTGCCTTCCTCATCACCACCTCGGGAAGCAATTTCCTTGCTAATAGCTCTGGTCAGACACAGAGGCACATGGACACCTCCTTCACCTGCTCAGCAGCAGAGACTGCTGGGTCTGTGTGTCCTCACAGGCAGGATGAAGGTGTCTCCAGTTGCCCACTCCACTCCTCGTGGTCTCAGCAGGCAAATGCAGGGCTCCCAGCTGAGGGTCGAGTGGCAACAGAGGATGAAGTGGTTCATGGGGACCCTGCCATGGTGCAGGTCCCACATCAGCCGCTTTCCAGCTGTTGATTTTCCCCCAGGAGGTGGGGACCCCACAAGAGAGGTACCTCGTGTCTCCAGCTGCTGAACCACAGCAGCACATTCCTGCAGGGAAGAACCCACCCGTGATGGAAACTGGGGTGTGCCTCAGCCCTGAATTTGCAAAAAACTCTTTGGTCCTTGTAGCTGCTCATCTTCAGTGTGCTTGTCTACAGCAGCGGGCAACCACCACCACCTCGCCCTACCAAAAGGCCACCCACAAGCTCTTCCAACACCTTTGCAGGTTTCTTTACTTTAGCTGGTTCTCCAGCTGTACCTGGCTCTCTCTCTAGCTTCAGTGATCTGCTTTCACACGTACAGAAGGTCTCACACTAACTCAATCAAGTGGTACCCACCCACTTCCCAGCCTCAGTAATTAACATACTGGATTTTCTCACTCTGCCTTCTGCAGTGAGAAGGGATTGCTGCAGTGAGACCCGAGGACACAGGCAAGAGCAAACAGCAAAACACAGGAGACACCTCCCAGACACAAGCCTTGCTCTGGAAACACCAGAAAACCCTTGAACAATGACCTGGGTGTAATCATAGAATGGTTCGGGTTGGAAGGGACCTCAAAGATCACCTAGTTCCAACCCCCCTGCCATGGGCAGGGACACCCTCCACTACACCAGGTTGCCATTAGGGTTCAACACCCCATGGCCCAAGTCTTTGAGCCACCCCCAACAGCTTCTCTGACTTGAGCTTCATCCATGAAGAACAGAACTGCTACAGACCCTCCCTTACACCATTCCGTTTCCTATGGGTCGTCAACATCCCACGCGGCACATCTCTCACCAAGTGTTCGGCAAGTGCCCCGACTCCTGTGCCAGGGGTGCGACTCGGGCTCTCGGGGTCATCAGCTCAGCCCTGAAAGGTCTCAGAAGCACTCAAGGCTCCCTCTCCCCAGGTACTATCTAGCACAGCCCAAACCCCACGCTCATCAAGGAGGGATGGGACAAACATAATGGCAATTGTTGACACTTAGAAAGCTGCAGCCCCGGAAGGCAGGACAAGAGTCATTTTATTTCTCTCCATTTGGAAACTGGTTTGAAGTAACAAAGCAAAAGCTCTCAAACCTTCTCTGCTATCCAGGTCAGGTGGGAACACTGCAAACGTCACAGTCTGGTAACGGTGGGCAGAGGTCTGAAACCCTCCGTTAATAAAGCCGAGGCTGGGATCTGCCTAGAGGTCTCTCTGGGAAAGGTGTGCCTGTTTCAGAGGCTGCTTCTGCCTCAACACACAGAGAAGCATCTTCTTGTAGATAAACCTTGGCCTTTTTTTCCCCAGCTGCCAACCATCTGCCATGGCGAGGCGGCACCGGATGGTGAGTCCACTTTCCTTCCCTCTCCCATACGGCAGCTCCTCCCCTCTCCCACTCCCCACCAGAGATGCTCACACCTCCTCCTTGAATCGGAAGAGGGGATTGCAATTTGGAGGAGACCACACTGCTCACCCGTTCAGCCTGACTCACCTAAACACAGGGCTCACCCATGAACAGCCGGGCTGGGTTTGCTGCCTCGGGGCCTGGCCCCATCTGCCCTGGCGTGGCACACAGCCCGAGGGCCGCCGCGGGCCGCACGTGGTGGGTGAGCACCGTCGTCTCTCGTCGGAGCAGGACGTGCAGCACGCGCTGCGGTGAGGACCAGAGCGGCAGCCTGAGGCTCCCCAAGTGCCATCCCCGCCCTGGGGTCTGCTTCCCCCAGCTCTAAGGTCACCTAAAGGCTTCAGCTATTTCTCCTACAGCCAGTAGCCTCCTCCTGGCGCGACATGAAACAAAAGCATTAAAAGTCTATTCTTTAAAGGGAAGTCAGAAGAAAACTCTGGAAAGTAAACAGCAGATCTGCTCGCTCAGGAAAAAGCCTTCTCGGATTCGGATTCCTTCTGTTGTAACTTCCGAATCAGTTCCAGTAAATTCATCTGTAAAGTCAGCTCCTGCAAAGGAAGGGAGACATTTTTGCAAGAATAAGACGATCCCGCTCCCTGCTGCGGGAAGCAGGAAGGACTGGTTTGAACCACCCACTCATGAGCTACTGATCTTCAGGGAACAAAAGACAAATCATGCAGATACGAAACACGAGTTTCACCTTGTTTAAGCATTTCTATAAAATCCAAGGCAGTAGCATACGAGATCTCCTGCAAACTGTAGCTGTCTTAGAAAAGTCAGGGCTCTACGATTCATTAAAGATTCAGAAAGGTTCGTTCTTCTTGACCGTGGTTTAGTGATAAATGCAGTGAGGGCCAGCCAGTTCCACAGGCTTTCCCTTCTGGAGCAGCCTCCGGGAGCAGGGCAGCATTGTCCCCTTGCACATGGCCAGCCCCATGGCCAGCAGGGCAGCAGTGTCCCCTTGCCATCCCCTTCCACCTCCACCCCAGAGGAGGTTCTCCAGGTCAGCTTGGCTCCCTTCCCTCCTCCTTCAGCAGCATCTTCACGCCCTGGTCCCTGCCCAGCACAGAAGGGCGGGAGGCAGGAGGGATCGCTTTGGGTGCTAAGTGCAGTCTAAGGCACGTGCACACACTGCAGTGCTGGCACATCCAATTTCCTCCAGGTATTTCCTTCCCCTTCAAAAACTCCCTTTTCCGTGACTGCAACCAAGTGGAGACCACCATCTCCTGCAGTCACCAGCTTATGGTTTCCTTACCATCTGCTTGTTCCTTGCTCACATTTAGCTCACAAGCCATTTCGCACAGAGACTACACGGTGGAGCAGCTCGCTCAGTGAGCCCCGTTCTGTGACTCAGGCTGGCAGACACGACATTATGGAAATAAAAATCTATTTTTGCAAAAACTCAACTGCATAAGCAGGCATTTTATACAACAGACTGGGGGGAAACCCATCAGCTGATGGAAAACGCATGGAGAACAGATTCCAGCAGTGATTTCTTATACGATGGTGGCATTTAAAGGTAGAAGCCAAGGTCTGGGCTTGGTTTGCCAGCTATAGTAAAGGCAAACATAAATAAAATCCAGCAAACAGGAACTCTGTTAAGAGTTACTACTTACAAAAATAGCATAAAAGGCAGCAGCAAGAGGGGAGAGAAACAGCTGCTTTAATGAGACAGATAAGGACAGCAGCACACGAAAAATAAGAGGCTTGTTCAAAGCTACACAACCAGGAGCCGTGTGTGGTTTAGAGAACGCTTATTTAACTCACGTGGCTTAATCTGGCTTTTCTCACTAGTAGGTCTTTATCAAAGTCAAATTTAATCAGCTGGAAGAACAGAGTTAAGAACAGCCTGTTTCTGCATTCTCTGCAAACTTCCCTGGCATTACAGTGAGACTTTGGAAGTTTTATTTTTTCATTCCTGTGGCGGCGTTAAGACAACAGAGCAAAACCCAGGCGATTGCTCACAAGTTTTAAGAGCGGATGCACTGGGGAAACCGAGAACAATTTTCTAATCACAATCTGAGATCATCATCTCCAGCAAGTCACATGCACGAATTAACAAGATGCCTAATAAAAAGACTTTTTGAAGGGAATTTGTTCAGCTAAGCAGGTACAAAAGCGGTAAACCTACGCAGCCACTTATTTTAGTATTACTCAGACCCATCCAAGGGTCACAGGACCGCAGGCTGTTGGCACAGCGTTTCTTCCCTCCACACTGGGAAAAACATTTCAGAAAGCTGGGGCTGTTGCCCTGTCTAACGGGTTTCTGCTCCTTTGTTACGAACCTGGTACTAGGTCTGCCCAGGGCACGCGGCCCGTCAGCTGATGAGGCAAAGGACAGATCGTTGCTTCCAACCCAGCGATGCAGAATTCATTAAGAGCAAGATTTTTTTTTTTTAAAAAACAAAGATATTAATGCGAGAGCACTGTCATATCTTACACGCCCTGCCTAAACACCAACCTGTGGGTTGGTGGTGATGTAGAAGCCAGACACTCCAGCCTTCTCCAGGGTGCTCTGCTGGTCTATCACTTTTTGGTCCAGTTCCAAGACTATCTTCTCATCCATCATTCGCTGTTCCTCTCGAATCCGTTGCTCTACAGCCTGAAAAAGAGAACAGTCGATGAAAAAAAAAAAAAAGTGGAATATCTGCCTTCCTCCTATATTTTTCTCATCTCTCAGTCTTTTACTGAAACCAAAGAGCGAGTAGATCCTGAAGCACCCGAGTCCCAAGGACAGCAGAGGGCAGCAAGCACAGCCCCAGACCTTACCTCCACCGCTCGCCATGTCTCACAGCAAAGCCACCACTCAAGACAGTGCAAGGAAATCGCTGGCACCAGCCTGCTTTCTGTGGGGCTGGGGGGCAGGAAACGCCACGAGTGACACATCGGTACCGGCACGACTTCTCCGGATGAGCCAACGTCTGAGCAGCAGCCGAGTGCTCCAGCAGTACGGGCTCGAAAGAAGTCAGCAGTTCAAGAATCACATCCCCCTCACAGGGCTGGTGAGGCTGAAGACAGACTTGGAGGAGTAACACAGGCCACCGAAGCTCACCAAGGTGCCGGCTCAGACACCTCCCTAAGCCTTCATGTTCCCTGGACACTAACGCACAGACCTGGAGCTGTAAGTCATATCCAGATTCCATTTATTCACCACAGGAGGCAAAATCCTCAAAAACTTAGAAAGTTAAGTGGAAAGCCAGTTTATTTTGTATTGACAACAGCAAGCTGAAGTCTCACTTGGGACTACAGTGTGCTGGGGCTCTATTTTTGGCAGGCCGAGAACGTCATTGAGCACCGACTGCAGCAGAGCCTCAACCAAGAGAACGTGATCCCTCCTGCCTGGCCAACATCTGCCCCCAGCTCAGCAGAGAACCTGCTGCATTGCTTCTGACGGAGAGACGGAGCACAGCGACGTCAAAGGCACGCTGGAAACCAGGAGTGGTGGGTGTGCTCAGGCAACAAAACCTTACCAGGCTGCACTGAGCAACAGGCTTCTCCTGCAAGCCACAGGGAAGTCGGGAAGCATCACATCCCATCTGAAGTGACAGGTTTTAACGCTTCACTCATGCGCCACTGCCCCTTGGTAACACAGTAAACAGAGGCAGGCATTTAGCTGGAAGCATTCCCGAGGGTAAGTTATCCTCACTGCACAGAAAGGGAGAAGTCACAAAGTCTGGGATTTCCTACACCAGTGGCTGGTGGCTTACAAGGCTGGGGCAGATCCGTCCGAGAGCTGAGCTGACAGCCCGTGCGCTGCTACAAGTCCTGGGGCAAACCCAGGGTTTGAAGGACGGAGGTCTGAGTCCTGAACAGTCTGGAAAAGAGCCAAGGTTTGCCTACGGCACGGACTATCAGCGGCTGTCTGCAAAAGGCCTGACCTAAACAAAGAGCAATTATTACTTCACACGGAGCAGGACGTACCTCATGTAACCTTTCTTGGATGTACAGCAGTCAATTCACATCCTACATTTTTAATTACATCCATAGGTTTGGGAAAGCTTTAAAAGCTACATGCTATAAAATGGGGGGCTGCAGGACTGTGATCCACCAAAAGATAACCATACCTCTGCTGCTCCACAGAAAACAGGGACAGGATCTGATTAGAATAAGCGTGAAGAAATTCAAGACAACTTAAGCCTCAGTAAAAGGCAAGGTAGAGGGGCTAATTGCCTTTCCCTGTGGGATGCTAATGAACCTAAGAAAGCTCTGTCCTTACATGTTCTTCATTCTAGAGACACTCTTTGTGGGAGATATTATTCCACGCTCTTTGTGGAAGATATGAAGGATTCAAATCCCTCATTCCCCACAGATTTTCCTTCCTCTCGTCTGACCCAGGGGAGGGAGGAGGCACCACACCATTGCCTCCTCCACTTACTCTGCTGGAGGAGTGACTTTCCCTGGGTTTGAAAACAACAGATTTAAGTGTCTACATACTGTTTAGGGTTTGCATCTGATTCTGGGCTACAGAAAAGTGTGAAAGTCTGGGAGAAAAGTAAGGCTTAAATACAAGGTTTGCTTCATCTCTGGTAGCTGGTGACCCTGTATGATGGGCAAAGCTTTTTTAAGTACTATGGCATCCACTAGAAAGCCAGACATCTAAAAAACTATGTCTTGTATGATCTCTCTTGGGAGTCCTATCCCAAGCTATCTCATGGCATCTGGTCTTCAAAACCTTTAACCCCAGAAGGCAGCTTCAGTTAGACATGTACCAACTGCTACGGAGATGATCGATCTATTCCCCAAATGCTCTACAGCAGAAATATCAGAGGATAAAAAAGAGAAGAAATAACTCTAATGGGGAAAACAGAAGAGAAAGGCAGAGGAAAGGTGGAAGGAAGAAGTTGCCCATCATGTAAGACAAGTAATGACACATATATGGTCCACTTAACGAGTGAAAACAATATTGGAAATGCTTTAAAACAGGCAGTATAGCTTATTAGTTGCTGCAAGTATAAGTTACTTGGAGACAGAAGTAAAGGGACAGCTAACAGAGGTCCAGCCTGGCTTTAGTCACCTTGATGGGAAACAAGGGACGTGGCAACACCAAGACAAAAGATCCAACAGTGAGCACTGGTGCAGTGCGTGACACAGGCAAAGGTCAGGAAAGAGCCTGTATTTAAACAGTTATCTGTTTGCCTTATGTGGAGTAAAGAAACTTTTCCCCTACACGTAAATTCCATCGATTAAGATAACCAGCTACTTGCAATCTCCTTTACCTTATAAAACCGCCTCTATCTTATCACTAATGTACAGGTAAATTCTTTGGGACTGAACCTGCTGCTCGTGCTGAAGTGCCTTTCTCCAAATGCCTTGAGACACTTGAAGAAACTATTTCTATGCTTACGTATCTCAAGGTATTTCCTCCTTATCAGTGCTACTAAGTAAAATGTGATTTTTTTCAGTATTCTCTGCTTTCTACTGGCTATGAGGTAATGGCAGATTTCACATACCTTCTCCACGTTTTCTATCAAGTTGCTCTCCATATATTGGGTTCAGCCCATCATATAACAAAGAATCGTTAAAGCACTGTGGAGAGCATCACTCTTTTTGAGTGGGCTCCTGAACTTTCACGATTTCCAGGTGACACCTGGACCCTGGCTATCCTAGACAGCAAGGGTCTGTGCCCCCCACTCTTGGGAGGACAAAGGGTAGAGCAAGAGGAGGGGACCCTCGAGTTAGGGTGGGGAACCTAGGGCTGTGCCAGTAAGATCAAGGCTCCGGGGTGGGACACGACTAATTAAACCCCCTGGAGATGCTGCGATGCAGGAGCGGTCCCACAGCAA
This sequence comes from Tauraco erythrolophus, assembly GCF_009769465.1. Classification (NCBI taxonomy): domain Eukaryota; kingdom Metazoa; phylum Chordata; class Aves; order Musophagiformes; family Musophagidae; genus Tauraco; species Tauraco erythrolophus. The sequence goes on from NC_141483.1 coordinate 477,412, forward strand.
AGGGGCTGTGAGCCCCCTGGGACGGGGACACAATCTCCATGCCAGGAGAAGGCTGTGCCCAGCCTGGCCCCCCCTCACCTCCATCTCCCGCTGCTGGGCGGCACGGAGGAGCGGCAGGTTGTGGGGTCTGCAGCACTGCTGGGCCTCCTTGTGCCGGTGGAAGAGCTCCTGCTTCAGCCCTGCCATGGGGACAGGCTACAGGTTAGGGCACGCTGCCATCACATCCCTTCCCTCCCCGCTACCTGTCCCCGTCCCCAGTGCGCCCACTGCCAGCACCCCCCAGCCACCCCCAGTGCCCCCACCACCAGCACTCCCCAGCCTCCCCCAGTGCCCCCACCACCAGCACCCCCCAGCCACCCCCAGTGCCCCCACCACCAGCACCCCCTAGCCTCCCCCAGTGCCCCCACTACCAGCACTCCCCAGCCTCCTCCAGTGCCCCCACTGCCAGCACTCCCCAGCCTCCTCCAGTGCCCCCACTACCAGCATCCCCCAGCCTCCCCCAGTGCCCCCACTGCCAGCACTCCCCAGCCTCCCCCAGTGCCCGCACAGCTTGCTCCCCCCCCGTCACCCCTGCACCTCCCAGATTCCCAGGACCTGCCACCCCTCCGCAGCGTCCCCATCACCTCCCTGCGGTGTCCTCACCACCTGCCCCCCCCCCCCCCCCCCCGAGTCCCCCCAGCACCCCGGACTGCCACCCAGTGCCCCCTCCATCCGCTCCCCCTCGGTGTCCCGGGCCCACCCCCCCGGTGCCCCCACCGCCCTCCCCCAGTGCCCCCCGTGCCCGAGTGCCCCGGGATCGCCCCCCAGTGCCCCCCCCGGCGGACCGCGGTGCTCGCTGTGCAGCTGCAGGCGCTGGCTGTAGAGGTTCTTCTCGGTGAGGTGCTGGATCTCCAGCAGGCCCTGCACGATCTCGAACACGGTCCCGTCCAGCAGCGCCAGCGCCAGGTCGCTCAGCGTCGTGTAGGAGAGGCGCTGCTGGCAGGAGCTGCCGCCACCGGGGGACGGTACCGGGTCAGCTCCGGCCCCGGCCCCGGCCCCGCCGCCGCGCGCTTCCTCCCCCCCGCCACCCCCCGCTCACCTCGGCAGCGCCTTCACCAGCGCCTGCAGCTCCGACAGCAGCCGGTAGTGCCGCTCCTGCTGCCGGGACAGCTGCTCCGCCGCCGCCTCGTACCCCCCCGCCCCGCCGCCACCGAACCGCTCCATCGCCCGCCGCGCCCCGCCGCGCTGTGCGCATGCGCGCACGCACCCGCCTTCCGCCCCTCCGCCCCGCCCCTCCGAGCCTCCCCTCGCCCCGCCCCGCTCCCGCCCGCCCCTGCGGAGCTCTCGGCGCGCGGCCCGAGCATGGATTCATAAATTCGTGGATTTCTATGTTGGAAAAGACCTTAGAGATCATCGAGTCCAACCATCCCTAATCCCCATTAAACCATATCCCTAAGTAGTTCATCCACCCTATTCTTAAACACATCCAGGGATGGGGACTCAACCACCTCCCTGGGCAGCCTATTCCAGTGGCTGACAACCCTTTCAGAGAAGAAATACTTCCTAACATCCAACCTGAATCTCCCCTGACTAAGCTTATGCCCATTTCCTCTTGTTCTATCACCCAACACTAATGTAAAGAGCCCTTCCCCCACCTCCCCACCATCCCTTCTCAAGTATTTGTAGGCCGTAATCAGGTCTCCCCTCAGCCTCCTCTTCTCCAGGCTAAACAGCCCCAACTCCCTCAGCCGCTCCCCATAAGTTTTATTTTCCAGCCCCTTGACCAGTTTGGTCGCCCTTCTTTGGACCCGCTCCAGGAGCTCAATATCTCTCTTAAAGCGAGGGGCCCAAACTGGGCACAATATTCCAGGTGCGGCCTCACCAGTGCCGAGTACAGGGGCAGGATCACTTCCCTGCTCCTGCTGGTCACACTATTCTTGATACACGCCAGTATCCCATTGGCCTTTTTGGCCACCTGGGCACACTGCTGGCTCATATCAAGCCGGTAGTCAACCAACACCCCCAGGTCCTTCTCCGCCAGGCAGCTCTCCAGCCACTCCTCCCCGAGCCTATAGCGATGCTTGGGGTTTTTATACCCCAAGTGAAGGACTCTGCACTTGGCCTTGTTAAAGCTCATGCCATTGGCCTCAGCCCAACGATCCAGTCTGTTCAAATCCCTCTGAAGGGCCTCCCTACCCTCGAGCAGATCGACACAGCCTCCCAGCTTGGTGTCGTCCGCAAATTTACTGAGGGTACATTCAATCCCCTCATCCAGGTCATTGATAAAGATGTTAAACAGAACTGGACCCAGCACTGAGCCCTGGGGAACCCCACTGGTGACCGGCCTCCAGCCGGATTTAGCCCCATTTACCACCACTCTTTGGGCCCGGCCATCCAGCCAGTTTTTAACCCAAAGGAGGGTGTGCCTACCCAGGCCAGCAGTTACCAGTTTCTCCACCAGAACACTATGAGAAACCATATCAAAGGCTTTACTGAGGTCAAGGAAAACTCCATCCACAGCCCTTCCCTCGTCAACCAGGCGGGTCACCCTGTCATAGAAGGTGATCAGGTTTGATTGGCAAGACCTGCCTTTCATAAACCCATGCTGACTGGGCCTGATCACCGGGTTAACCTGTACGTGCTCATTAATAGCACTCAAGATAACCTGTTCCATGACTTTGCCTGTCACCGAGGTCAGACTGACAGGCCTGTAGTTCCCCGGATCCTCCTTCCACCCTTTTTTGTAAGCATCCTCCGTGCGAGCCGCTCCTGGCAGGAGCAGCAACCGGAGCTCCCGCCTTCCCTTGGGACCCACGTGCGGAGCGGTGCCTCGATGGCTCGAGGTGCTCGAAGAGCACCTCGAGCCATCGAGGCACCGCGGAGCACCGGCCGTGTGGTGCTCCAGCTTGGCAGCAACGTCCCCATGAAATGGCTGCCCCGTGTTTTGAAGGGGTAAATCACCCCGGCCCCATCCTTGGGAACTGCCGAGAGGTTTTGGCCGCGCTGGAGCTGCCGGAGGCAGAGTGGTGGCACAGAGCCGGGGTGGCTGCAGCCTGCTGAGCTGCTGGAAAACGGAAAAAAGGGTCATTTAGTTAAAAGCTATTAGCTGTGCTGCTCAGCTCTGGCTGGAATGATGTGGAAAACTGGGATAAAAACATTGCCAACACTTTGCCATCCTCCACCACGAAGATTTGATGGCACATTTTGCTAAATATCCTTCTCCGGATAGCCAGGGTTTTGCTGTCCCAGGGTTTTGCTGTCCCAGGGTTCTGCTATCCCAGGGTTCTGCTATCCCAGGGTATTCCCCCGGCGATACGACCCAAAATCCCTTCGGCAGTGGTGGGTGCTCTGACGTTGTGGCAAAGACTTCACCTGGCAGCAGCGCAGGCCCGGGCAAGCCGCCTGCCCCCAGCACGGCTCTCTGCACTGGTGAGGACCTAAGTACAACCTGCCTTGTCCCCTCCGAGCGTCGCATCCCCATCGGCACGGCACGGAGCGGTCCCTGCCTTCATCTTGCCACCTCCGCTGCCTCGCTGGGGCTTCTGCTCTCTTCCCAAGGCTGTTCCAAGGGGGAGTTGAAACCCAGTGGTGTCTGGGTGGGGGGAGGGTTGTCTTGACCCCAGACCCTGAGCAGCAGGGGCTTGACCTTGACCCTGAGCAGCACCAGAGCGGAGGGGAGAGACGACGCGTGATGCTCGGAGGGCTGGCGTGGCCATGAGCCGTGCACAGGGGTTCCATGCATCCCAGCGAGCAGAGAGGCAGCCAGGGAGAGGGGGGTGGTCAGCCCAGGAAAGGGGGAGCACGTTCCCCAGCACGAGCTCCAGCGGTGCCAGCAAAGGAGCAAGATGTGATCCGGTGCCTTTGCACCCCGGCTGAAGGCGTCGCAGCTGTGCCGGCAGAGGGAGGGGGGACGCCGGGGCCTCCGCTCCGCCACGGACATTCCTCTCCCTTCCTTTGTGCTGCAGGAAATCTGCGCTTCCTCCCTTCCCAGCGCTGCTCCCCGCTCAATCGCTACCAGATGTGGATCCCATGCGCTTCTCATTAGCCCGGCAGGCTCCGGGCGCTGCCTTCTGCCGGCTGGCGGGCTGGGATCCGCACGCGCTGGGCTTTTCGGGGGACCCGGTGCAGATATCTGGGCTGGCGTGCATGCCGCGGGGCGACTGGCACTGGTTTGTGTAGGGCTTGTGCTGTCCTCGTTGCTGCGCCGGGATGCTGGTGGTGATGCAGGGCAAGGTTGCTGCAGTGGATGGAGCTGGGGAATGGGGCTCTTGGCTGGGACGTGCCATGGGGACAGAGGGACAAGGGCCATGTCGGTGCTTTGAGTTGAGGGAAGAAGCTCAGTGAGCTGAACCACAGCTGGGTCACCCGTCGAGGACAATCTGCAGCCCCAGGCTGGGTCTGGGAGCGTGGGGGAGGTGGGCGAGTGGCATACATGGGGACCGGGGCTGGAGAGCACAGGGGACCAGGCGGTGTCCCACGCCCCGTATGCTCCAGGCAAAGCGCACATCATGATGTGTTGGACTGTGCACAAGGGTCCTGGGGTGTGGGCTCAAGTTGGGGTGGGGGTGTCCTTGACCAGGTGATGGTGTCCGCAGTGATGCCACAAGCAGCTCTGGTGGCGCAGCATGGGTGGAGGAAGCATGGGCCCTTCCTGCACTCCCCAGGACGTGCTAGCACCCAGGAGATCACAGCAGCTCGACCCAAGGGCTTGAGAGCAGGAACAGCCCTGCAGTTGGCTTGTGTTGTCCATGAAGAGCCTTAATCTGGCCTGGGTTGAGCTATGGAAGAACGAACGGAGCGAGAAAGCTCCTCTGTCCTTCCCCACCCTGCCACCCCACTGTGGAGCTCACCAGGGTGAGAGGGACCCAATGGGACCTGCAGGTGATCCCACCACGTCATCCCACTCCAGTTGCCACTTAGCCCATGCGCACGGGGTTATGTATCTGGCCGGGCAGGATGAGGCCACATTTAGGTGCTCACAGCTGGGGGGCTCTGCACCTGGAGAGCAGGATGCTCCCTGCCTTGGCATGGAAGGAGCCCAGGGCTGATCTTGGCCCACTGCTTCTTCTTGAGCCCCCAAACCAACCATGGGGCTTTCCTCGCACTGCTGGTGCAGCGGTGGGTGGTGAGAAGCAGGAGGACAAGCACATGTCATGGGATGGAGCCCAGGCCCTGGCATGGGACGTGCAGGGACAGCCAGAGGGGCAAAGGGACTCTGTTTCCCACCGAAGCCGCTCGCCTCTCCCCGAAGTGAAGGGTCCCCTGTGGGGTTCAGGCTTCCCGCACTCACCTGCGGGGAAAATACCTCTCAGGATGGAGAGATTTGCAAGCATGTCACTGCATGTTTCGGGAAGGGATGCCTGCATGTTACCTTCCCCCACAGGGCACGTTTGCCTACACAGAAATGCTGGAAAACAGCATTTTTATGGCCTTGCTGGACCCCGACTCGAGCAGAGATGGCAGCGGGAGCCGGGCGCCCACATGCGTGGAGCGGGACAGCTCGTTTTTGCAACTGGAGCACATGGCAATTAGCAATAATCCTCCAGAGAAACCTGAGAGCAAACCCATCCGCAGGAGACGGCTGCCCGAACCCAGTGTCCCTGTGGGAGAGCTGCCACGTCACCACGGCTCTGAGCCACCGCTCCGGAGCCGGGAGCTCTCCCTGCGGCCACTCAGCCTTCGGCAAGTGTGGTTTCACTGGGCAGCCAGCGTCACCGAAAGAGGCTGATGCACCGTGGCTTTTCACCAAATGTGGCTTTATTTTACTGCGGGGCTGGGGAGAAGGCAACAGCATCTGGAGCTCTGACTGGGAGCTGGAGAGCATCCCACCAGTGGCTCCAGTCTCAGCAGCATGGCTACGGATTGGGTCCGCTGTGCTGGAGCCAGTGATCCGACAGCAGCTCTGCCTGAGCCACGGTTTGCTCCGTTAGTCCCCGGCTGGTACCCGAGCCAGGGATGGAGCCGGGGTGCCCCCAGAGAAGCAAGTTCTCCATGGGGCCGGGTCTCGGGGTGGCTCCACTCCTCGGGGCTGGATTACCCGCCTTGGTTTGGATGGTTTTCCTGAGTTTCCTCCAGCTCCTCCTTGGACCCTCCAAGAGCTGCACCGCCCCTTGCACCCCTGGGGAAGGGGCTCCAGCACCAGCCCCCCCATCTCCATCCTGCGCTGGGTGCGTGGTCACCCATGGCAGTGGCTTCGCTGCCCATCCCCAGCCTTCTCCCCTCCTTTTTCCGGCCACTTTAACCTTGTATGTGACCTCAGCCTCGTGTATGTGTGTCCCCTGGACAAGGGGAGCGTGTGGCCGGGACCACTGGAGCCTGATGGCCCGGGGCTCACCAGATTGATTCCAATTTAAACACTGCAGAGTAGATGTGTTTCCCCCACTCTGGCCTCTGGAGCTGAGTATCTGAACGGGAATTTCGCCCCTGAGCTGCAGCTAAAATAAGATCTGGATTGAGGTGGTCGCTGGCTCTTGGCAGTGCCAGGTGAAACTGCCATGCTCCCTCTCCGGCAGAGCAAGGGCTACCGAGCTGGAAAAGCCAGGTTTGACCTGCTGGGAGTAGCATGCGTGGTCAGAAACGTGTCGGAAAACATGGCTGGGCTTCAGTTGTCCGAGCTGAGCATCCATGGGGACTTGGAGGAGATGCTGCACACGCGTGTCCCGACCACTCAGCCTTCCCCGGGAGGAGACACGGATGCTCTGAGCCCAGGAGCTCCTCAGGTCTCCACTCCCTGCAGAGCAGAGGAGTTGTCAGAAGGTCCGTTTGATGTAGGGTGACAGGTCTGTATCACCCTGTGGACAACCTGGTCCTGCCTGGTGAGCCTGGGCTTGCTCCAGGCGAGGGACAGGAGCTGCTTCCGCTGCACGCTGCCAGAGGGTCTCCCAGCCGGAGGGTGTGGGTGCTCTCGGGTCACCGCACCGTGCGTCGTGCCTGGGAGGGAGACGGGGTGAGAGAGAGGGGAATTGTGTGGGCCTGGCTGGGAGTTGTGTGCAGGAGCCATGGGCTGCAGGGGGTGAAAGGGTGCAAAGGATGTGAGGGATGGAAGGGATACAGCGGGCTGCAAGGCATGCAAAGGATGCAGCTGGATACAAGGGATGCAGCAGGCTGCAAAGGATGCAAGGGATGCAAGAGTTGCAGTGGGCTGCAAGGGATGCAAGGAATGCAAAGGACGCAGCAGGCTGCAAGGCATGCAAAGGGTGCAGCAGGCTGCAAAGGATGCAAAGGGTGCAGGGGGATGCAAGGAATATAAGGGATGCAGAGAGCTGCAACGGATGCAATGGTTGCAGTGGGCTGCAAGGGGTGCAAAGGATGCAAAGGGTGCAGCAGGATGCAAAAGGTGCAGCGGGATATAAGGGGTGCAGTGAGCTGCAAAGGATGCAAAGGTTGCAGTGGGATGCAAGGAATGTAAGTGATGCAGTGAGCTGCAAGGGGTGCAAAGGATGCAGCGGACTGCAAGAGTTGCAGTGGATGCTAGGGTTGCAGTAGGCTGCAAGGGCTGCAAAGGGTGCAACAGGCTGCAAGGGATGCAGCAGTCTGCAGCCAGCCCCTTCCATCCCTTGGCCTGGGGCTGCCCATTTGCCAACTGTGCCCCTCTATTCCAGCAGCCTGACTTTTGGGAAGGGGCAGTGACCCAAACTTGTGGGTCCTGTTGTCTGGGCTCCAGGAGGTCCATCTTGCTGTGCCCCCACAAACACCATGACAGCTTCAGGCCACGCTCCCTTCCCCTAAGGATATTTTCAGGGTCTCCAAACATCCCCGGGGAGACCGAACCCCCATCCCACCCAGGCGGCTGCTGCTCCTCACCCGCAGACGCGGTGCCCGCTCAGCCCTGCGCCCCGACCCGCCGCCCCTGCACCCTGCGCAGCGCTGCGGGGAGCGCGGCCGGCCCCCCGCCGCAGCCGGGGCCGATCATGTGGCTCCTAATGAAATCCAGACCCTGGCGGAGCGATGACATCGCGCCGTGGTTTGTGCTCCCGCGCAGACTAAACACGGCCGGGCCGCCCCGCAGCGAGCGGCCGGGCCAGCGCGGGCGCGGGGATCAATCAGGTAGCGGCGTTGCGGACGCCTCTGCCTTTCTTCTGCCTAATTATTCCCCCTCTCCTGCTCGAAGCACTTGGATGCCAGCGGGCTCGTGCTTTCTGTAGTGCAAAAAATAGGGATTTTTCCAAGGCGATGCCGGGCAGGGCTTGCAGAGGCTGGGATAAAGGCTCAGGCTCTTGGATCTGCTCGGATACGGCTCCGCGTGCTGGAAAGGCGTTTGCAGCCCAAAGTGCTGCAGCTGCCGAGCTTCGTCCCTTTGCTCCGCGCAGTTCGTTGCAGCCAGGGATTAAGCGGAGCCCCGGATCACATGCAAACACTTCCACGGCTCCGGCGGGTGAGGGAGAGTCTCAAATGGAGCCAAAGCGGGTTGGCTCGGCGGGCTGCCCGGGGAGGCGTTGCACGCACACCCGATGCGCACTTGGAGGCTCCAGCTGCAGCCCCTGGGGCTGCTCAGGGTGCAGCGCCGTCCCCTCCAAAATGGCGCATTCACCTGCACCCCGTTCTTCGGGCTGGAGGGTCAAGGGGCTGCGGAGGGTCCCCTGGAGGCCCCAACGAGCTGAGGGCATGTCTCTGGTTCGGAGCCCACCGTTCAGCTCGGCCCGTGTGATGCTCTGCAGCAGAGGACCGGGCAGAAGAGGGTGACCATGGCCTTTTGCCCAGCCCTGGGTGCCCATCAGTGGGGACAAACTGGCTTTAGGGAGACACCAGGTCCCACTCACAGAGCCCGGAGCCACTGCTGGGCTCGGGACAGTGCAGGGAGATAAAGTCCCCACCAGACACCCCGCTGCCCAGCTCCCCCAACGGGTCCATGCTGGGCGAACCCCGTGCCTGTGGCTCCCCGTACCCCAGGTCCTCTCGGAGATGCCCAGCACTTGTTGGATTCAACGTCACAAAGACCCAGTCCGTGGATGTGGTGTCAGGAGGTGCCAGGGTGGCACTGCCACGTGGCTGGCAGTGATGGGGCTGGCACCAGGATGCTGCAGGCTGGGGACAGGCTCAGCCCAGCCCGGCCGTGCTCACCTTCAGCTCCTGGAGCATATAGAAATATGTAAATGTGTACATGTGTACACATATATATATTTAAATAAATAGACGTCTCTATATAAGTGTATGTATATAAAATATCTAAGTGTATATATTTATAAGTATATATACTATGTACTCCAGGATCATATAGGGGAGCGTGTGTGTATTGATATGAAAATAAATGAAAATAAGTATACTTATACGTAAAAAAAATTTATTCCTGGAGCATATAGGAGTGTATATATATTTATACATATATATGTGAGGGTTTTTTTGTATGTGTATATGTGTACACATCCTCCTCCAAAAAATACAAAAAAAAAACGTATTAGAAAATATATACTCCTGGATGTACTTAGATCAATGTCCTGTGTCCTGCGGCATCTCGGGCGCAGGGAAGGGCTGCAGCGACAGAACGGCCCCCGCAGCAGCGCTCCGTGGGGGAAAAGGCTCCATCATCCCAAGGGAAAGCTGTGGGTGCTGGTTTAAGGTGTTCATGCTGCTCCAGGGCTGGTGGCACCAGGTCCTGGAGACGCAGCCCACGCTCACGGGGACCCTGGCACGCTATCCGCACGATTCCCACGGGGATCGACCCATGGGATCGCAGTGCCCATGGTCCTGGCATCGCGGGCTCCTTCGTGCTGGCAGGAGCTGAGCCCCACCTGGGAGCAGAGCTGGTGGGCAGGGAGTGGACATGCAGGAGATGACGGCCTGCAAAAAGCCTGCTGTTCATTGGGATTCAACGCCACTGGAGCCCTCCAGAGACGTTGATGAGGTCGCTGACGGCTGCGGTGAGGAAGGGGGATGGATTCTGGTTGCGTCACGGTGGCTGCTCCTCTTTGGGGTCCCATTCTGTGGGAAGACCCACTCAGCCCGGCAGAGGGTGCACCATGCCAGCTGGGTGCTCTCCATGTGACGGTGTCACTGACGTGGCCAGGGGACATTCCAGTGCCCCCAGCCTGGATCCCAGTGTCCCCAGAAAGGCAATGGGGGACCATTCCATCCACTTTTGGGGGATTTTCCCGTGTGTAGCACACACCACACAAAGCCCCTCCATTAAGCGTAGGCTGAATATACACTCACCCCCCCGCCAGTCTACCCTGGCTCGTGCTGCAGGGCTGGTGGAGCTGATGGAGCTCCTCAAGCCCCCCACAATCCCCCCTCCAGCACGAAACGTTACCCCCGGCACTGGGGTCCCCCCTCCCAGCAAGCACTGAGAGAGAAATGTCCTATGTAATTTCGGGAGCCCGTTGTCTCACGCGTGTTCCGTTCTCATTGGAGTTTCCCTTCCGAGTTTATTTTTGGTAGGGCCTGAAATAGGAAATGAATTGTTGGCAACGAGCTCGCTTTTATCGCTGCTCGCCGGCCAAGCCAAGACAAACGCGCCGTTGTCCAACCCGACGGCTCCTTCTTTGGTTTGGGAAATTGGGATGAAACGGGAAGAAGATCAGTGTCACAGTGTTGGTGGAGGAGAGGATGGGCCATAAGTGCCTCCATGCTCCTCTGTTTGCCCTGGACAAGGTCCCGGTGGAGAGGAGGGATGGTGGCTGCTAGGCAGATCCTGCTCCATCACAGTGTCCCCTGCCAGCCTCATCCACTGCTTCTCCTCGGCCACGGGTGGCCATGCAACGTGCTGAGTCAAGCCATCATGTTGTCACCAAAAGCCTGACTTATCTGTTGGGGAAGGTGGCTTCAGGGACGGTGGCTCCTGAACGTGGCTTCTGCTCCACCTCAGGTGAGCAGAAGACCTGGATTTGCTCCACATTACGACTTCCTCCCGTGATTGGGTTCAGCTGGTTTTTCCTTGAGCTCAAAGGTTTCTGCATGCCCAAGAAAGTGGTGGAAAGCAACCAAGAAAAGCACGGATATTGCCGCTACGCATGATCTTTCCGGCAGGACTCACAGCTGCAGGGGAAATTGTTTTACGGTTTTCAGCTTCTGCTGACTTGTGGACCCCTAAAAAAAGTCCCCTCACTGTTGTCTACTACAGGGAGCCATCAGTCAGAGGTAACCAAAGCAGAGCGGTAGGAGGTAAGCCTGCAGGCCCTGGCAGGATGCTTAGAAGAGACATTCACGGTCACATTATGCAGAGAAACCTGCCCCTCGTGACGCTGAGGTGTGGCAGGGCCTCAGCCATTGCGATGGTGATGGCCATCGCAGGACATTTCTTGGAGAAGCAACAGACCCATCTGAGTTGGAAGGGCCATGCTGGAAAGAACCCGGAGGCTACGGTGGACCTCAGGTTGAACATCAGTTTGTCGTTGCTCTCCTCCAGAGTGAGGCAAAGCCCATAGTGGGGGAGGAAGGGCATGGGCAGCCGCCTGAAGGAAGCAGCTGCTGCCTCTCCACCCAGCAGGGTCTCAAGGTGGGCCGCCCAGTTCAGGAGGGATGGATACAAACTGGAGAGGCCTGGAGGTGGGCTACCAACATGGTTATGGAGCTGGTGTGTCAGGAGGGGCTGAGCTGGGTTAGCCTGGCCATGGGGACGTGAAGGGGGTCTGAGAGCAGCCAACAACTAAGGTGATGGAGTCAAATCCTTCTTGGTGGTGCCAGATGATACAACGGGGGACAACAGCCACCAACTGCAGCTTGGGAGGTTCAGGTTTGACCTTAGAAGAAAATTCTTCCCCAGGACAGCAGTGCAGCCCTGGGACAGTCACGGGGCGCTGAGGGTTCTCCATCCTTGGAGGTTCTCAAGGCTCAGCCAGACAATGCCACAGCCACCCTGATGTGACGAATTACTGCCTGGTTGGGCTGGAGCCTCCAGCAATGTGCCAGGATGCGCGTCGGTGTCTGCGATGTGGGATTTTTGCCTTTCGCTGTAGGCTGCTCGCTCGCAGGCTCTCCTCTCGCTTGCTGGGGTTGTGTGGATGGGCTCATGCCTGGGTGAAGCTCTGCTGTCCCAGGACAGCCTGGGGACAGGGGCGAGCTTACAGTGCCCAACCTTCCTGGGGCACCAGCCCCAGTTTTGCTGCCTGCATGAGCAGAAAGTTCCCTGAGAGGCGGCTGGGGCTGTTCCCAAATTCACCTTGCTGGGTCACCATCATGAGCATCACGGCTGGTTCTCCCCAAATACTCTTTTGCGCTGATGTGAAGAGATTTGTACAGGACTGCATGATGTCTGTGACAACCTCTTTCCTCTTTAATTCTATTTATTTTTCCACTTCTGTTGCCTGAATTTGACTCCTTTCCTTCTCCCAGACCTTTCTGAGCCTCCTGGAAGCTTCTTCTGTTTCTCCAACGGCCTCTGTGGTGGTGGGCGAGGGGCTTCAACGCCATCCCAGGTCTCACAGGCTAAATGTGCCCATTTTTCTGTTGATTTTGTCTGTTTTGGCTTTGGTGACATTGAGCTGATTCATCACCTCCCGTTACTGCACTGCATCATGTCCCATGAGTAGTTTCAGCCACTGTCCTTCATCTTCCCAAGTAAAACATGAAGGAAAGAGGAGGGAGAGTGAAGGAACTCTGAAAGGTGGCCAGGAGCCTGGTAAGCAACACTGAGAAGCCGTGTGATGCCCGATTCCTTTTATTCTTCAGCTTTTTGCTACGAGATGACGCTTCTCCAGCCAGTGTCAGATCCTGCGCTGCCTCCAGCTCCATGACGTGGAGCGATGCCAAGGAGCTGCTGGAGCCCAGTCCCCTCCTGAGTACCGGGCTGGACTGGCCGCTGTCCTGGTTCCAGGTGGTCTCATCCCATCCGGTGTCCACCAGCTGCCCCCATCACCTCTGAGATCATGCTGTGGTTGGCCTTTTGGTCCGGCAGTCTTCTCCTGGGCCATCATGTCCCACCACGGGCAACAGTGAGCACCAGTGGTCCCAGCTCCCACGGGAGCGGAGAGCCCCGCTTTCCCTTCTCATGGCACGGAGGGTCCCCTGCAGCCTGCGGCTCCAGCTCCTCCCGGGAGAGCTGGCAGGAGGGGCAGGGCCTTGCTGCCCTCAGTCTCCCGCACCCCTGCCTGCCCGCCGCAGACCTGGGCAGCGACGCAGAGCAGCGGCGGCGCGCGGGCAGCAAGCGGGCAGCGTGTGAGCAAAGTGCAGGCAGGGAGCAGGCAGGGCACGGGGAGCGGGCAGGGCACGGGGAGCAGGCAGGGCACGGGGAGCGGGCAGGGCACGGGGAGCAGGCAGGGCACGGGGAACGGGCAGGGCACGGGGAGCGGGCAGGGCACGGGGAGCAGGCAGGGCACGGGGAACGGGCAGGGCACGGGGAGCGGGCAGGGCACGGGGAGCAGGCAGGGCACGGGGAACGGGCAGGGCACGGGGAGCGGGCAGGGCACGGGGAGCAGGCAGGGCACGGGGAGCGGGCAGGGCACGGGGAGCAGGCAGGGAGCTTGCAAAACGCGCGCGGAGACGGGGTGGCCGGCAGAGTGCGAGCAAAGGGACGGAAGCGCGCGGGGAGCGCGCAGGCAGGGTGCAGGCAAATCGCAGGCAGGACTGTTCAGGAACCTTGGGCAGACGCCGAGTGGGAGAAAGCCCATCCCAGCTGGCCCCTGGGCTAGTCTCAGACTTGCCACGTGGCAACATGGTGCCTGACGCTATGTGGAGAGCCCAAACGCTGCCAGGGTTGGCAGCCCCTTGGCAGAGAGGGTAGGAAGCTGGGGTCAGAGCTCTGCACCCCCCTGCCAGCCCCCCCGTGTCCCCCCACACCTGTGTCCCAGCACCCCGAGCACCCAGCCAAGGGGGGGCTCTGTTTGCTCAGCAGCCAGAGCTCTCCCGAGCCCCAGGGTCTGACCCTGGCTATGCTGGAGTGGCTCTGACCACAAAACTGGTCTGTCCCCGGGGGCTCTTGCTGGGCTGGGGGAGGGTGCTGCATAGTGGGGGATGAGGAGCTCCTCAGCTCGCTCCCAGGGCTGGTCTCTGCTACCAGGCGAGCACGTAGCAGCAGGCACAGCAGGGACCTGCCTGCCCGCCCTGCCCACCTGCCTGCATCTGCCACACCATCAGCCATCTCCCCGCTGCATCCCGCTCAGGACCAGGCTGAGCACCCGAGTAAGATCAGGTGATGCCTGGCATATCACCTGCCCACGGGAAGCCCGAGGCATGGAGAGATAGCACCCAGCTACAGAAGAAATACATTTTTATTAGGAAAGCGCTCTGCAGAGGTGCCAGGCTCTGTCGTACCAAACTAATCCCTCCAACTCCGCTGGATGGGCTGTGGGAGCCCGAAGGGCGTCCAGCTCTGGCCATAAATAGTGCTTTCCTCCTGGCCAGAAGCAACCCCAGGGTCCGAGGGGAGGGTGGCATCAGTCGAAACCAGCTCGACCCCATGCCGGGCACGGCGCGGCTGCAGCGGGACCAGCAATGGAGAACCACGCTTGGAGCCCGGGGCGCCGGGGCATGGGGTTTGCTGCCGGTGACGGACGCGATGCCCTGGGCGCCGAGCAGTGGCACCCTCCCTCTCCTGCGTGCCGCGAGCCCGACGGGCCGTAGCGGGGGGCGGGAAGCGAGCGGCTCCGTTACTGCAGAATATACCGTGGGTACGCCTAGTACAACAAGCGCTGCTTATGCGATCGATAATACTGCTACAAAAAAATGGGGGGGATACGCCACGCAGGGACCCCCCGGGGCTGGCGGCCGGGCCAGCTCCCCGCGGTCCTGCCCTGCGCAGGGAGGACGAGCTGCCAGACCCGGGTGGGGAGTGGGCAGCAGGGCACGGAGGGGGAGGACCAGGTCCTGGGGCAGGGGAGACTAAAGGAAAAAGGAGGATGAGAGAGATGGGGGTGCGGGGAAAGGAGGCTCAAGGCTCTTCCAGAGCCCCCTGCCCACTCCAGGCTTCCATGTCCACTGGCCGTGCCGGCAAACGTCCTTCATCCCGGTGCGCGGCCGGCCAGCGTGGGGCCAGTGCCCGGCTCCCAGTCACTGCACCGCCTGAGCCGGCACAGCGGCTGCTCTGGGCGGCTCCAGGCTGGCTTCCCGGCTCTTCTTCCTGGGAGGCTTTTTAATGGGGGTTTTCTTGGCCACTTGCTCGCTGGGGAGGGCCTGGTCCTGGCTGCTGCCGGTGCTTGGCTTCTCCACCCGCTTGGGCTCCCCGGCCGCCGGCTCGGCCGCGGCGGGGATCAGTTTTTGCAGGTGGGGAGAGGTGGGCAGCAAGGGTTTGCTGGTCTTCTGGCCGCCGGCGGCCGCCGAGCGCTTGGCTTTCTGCGGAGGGGTGGGCTTCTCCCGCTGGGCACCCACCCCGTTGGCCCGGGTGCCTCCATCCCCCTTGTTGAGGCTCTGAGTCTTTTCCTTCAGCTGGGCGGCCAGCTCGGAGGCCAGGTGCGGGTGGAGGGGTTCGGAGCGGGGTTTGCTGGTGCCGGGGCTGCGGGGAGCATCCCTGTTGTCCCCGACCCGCCGCTCCGGCTGGAAGGCACCCATCTTTCGGAAGGCGTTCTGCACCGCCCCGTTGATGCTCTCCGTCGGCTCCGACATGGCTTTACTCCTCTGCTTGGGCTTGGAGGGCGACTGGGGCTCCCTGGCGGGGCTGGCTTTGCCCTCGGGGACGCCGGGCTCCTTTGGCTGCTTCTGTGCTTTCTCCTTGCTCCGCGTGCCACCCTTCTCCTCCGCTCTGCCCTGCACGCCGGCCGACGTCTCGCTCGGGCTCCTCTTCCTCTTGGCCAAGCCCTGGCCGGGCTCGGGGCTGCCAGACTGGGCGGCTGCTCGCTCCGGGGACCGGCTGGGTGCCGGCAGCGAATTGGACTGGCTGGAGTTGTACCTGCCGTGGATCCAGGAGACTTTGGGCTTCGTGGCCGGGTCAGGGGGACGGGGTTTGGTCCTCTCTGGGGATGGCGGCTTCCCGGGGCTGCGGGACTCCATGGTGGCATCCTCTTCCTCCTTGGACTGCTTGGAGAGACGGGCGACCCGGGCGTAGAGCGCGGCGCCGGCCGAGCCCGAGCCGCAGGAGGAGCGTTCGCTGTCCGAGGACTTGAGCAGGGGCGTTTCGCTGCTGTCGGTTGGGAAGGCTCTGACAGAGCCCGTCTCCTTCAGGAAGGTGTATTCACCTGCTTCTTCCTCACTAGCCGGGGCCACCAGCTTGTCCCCGGGGCTGGCAGGTGTCCCCCTGTCCCTGCTGTCGCCCACGCTCTCTGCAGGAAGAGAGCACGGCAACGTCAGGCAGGGACGTGCCCGGGGAGGGGAAGGACTGAGATGCTCCCGCAGCACGGCGCAACGGCATCCCACCGGGATCCCCCCCAGCATGTCCACAGGCCCCCCCCGTCCCCTCCTCCCAGGCAGGGAGACCAGCACAAGAGGGCTCTTAAAACAACCCCGGAGCAGCAAACGCTGGAGGACGGAGCTCTGAAACCGTGGGGGAGGCAACACTGGCACCTGCATCCCTCCCTGGGCCACGAGGAGCCAGGGTGACAAGGTCCCGCTGCACGAGGGTGATGCCGCTCCACTGGGCAGGAGGTGGCCCTTGGTGATGGTCCCGAAGCTCACAGGGGCAGCACCCCATCCCCCTGCTCACCTTCGTGGGGGACGCAGTACACCGGCCCCTCGTCCGTGGTGTCGAAGGAGGAGAAGGAGCCGCGGGACGACCAGGATGGGGAAGGCTGCTCCACCACGGAGGGCGGCTCGATGAAGCTGCAGTTCAGGGTGTTCTCCAGGTCGTGGTGGGCCACTGCAAGGGCAAGGAACCACTGTCAGTGCCCATCCTGCTGGACCCCTGACCCCCCACGCTGGCTGGGACGATGGGGTGCTGCACAGCTCCCCCCTGCCCAACCTGCCTGTGGGTCCTGGGGACAGGGACAGCATCCCAGGCATGGGGACAGCGTGTCCCCACCAGCTTTCCCAGCCAAGGCCATCAACCAGCAACGGTGGTGACCAGCATCCCCTATGGTTGGGGACAAGTGACTGCGGACAGCAGCCCGTCTATTCCCGCTCTCCACAGTAGGTCTCCAGCTGCCCAAATCGAGGAGGTATGTGGTGGGGAGAACAAGCCACCCAAAACCCTGGGTGCCACGGGGACCCGGTGAGTGTCCTCGTTGTCACCAATGAGCCCCGTGACCTGGCACGGTTGCCCCGCAGAGAAAGTCCCGGTGCTGTGACTGTCTCATTCCCGGGAAAAGAAATGTTGACTTTAATTGCATTAATTTCAGCATTATTTTTCCTTTTCCTTCTGCAAAAGGAGATAGAAAGAGTGATGCTTGCAGCAGGGGAATGCGCATCACCATTTTTTTCCCAATTCTGTCACTTTTCAATCCCTTCACCAGCGTCTCCCATCCCAAAGCCGAGGAGAAACATCCCCCCTCGCCCTGGTGCTGCCCCCCCCGCTGCAGAAGCCACCCGTCGAGAAGTCGAGTGGAAGAGAAAAACCACCAGAGAGGAAAAACTTGGGTGTTAAAACTATTTTTGGTTTCAACAGTAAAAAAGACCCCAACAACCTAAATAAGCTGAGCAGTAACAGTTGTCTGGGCTGGGAGGGATTGGTTTTTCTGCTTGACCACTTTTAAGGCTTTTTGCTGGGTAAGCAATGACCCAACCTGCTTCCCCAGGTGTAGGGGGGGCAGCATCAGTGGGGCTTCCCCAGGTGCCCACAGCTTCGGCATTGTGCTCGGGGTGCCCGCAGGACCGCGGAAGCACCCAGCTGGGTGGAGGGGACCAACTCTCCCAGAGAGCTGGGCAGCACCCGATACTCTCTTCCCATGCCCTGCCTGCTGGCTTTTGTCCCCTGGGACGGTGACGAGCTGCTTCCAAGCCCAGGCAGATCCCTCCTTCGCAGCACCTCTGCATCAATATTTCCAGGTATTTGTAACCTCTGCCCGTGCATCCCAACCATCTTAAGTTACGCTGCAATTTCCTGCTCAGGCTGTTTGATTCTTGCACCGCATCAATGTTTTGCAAGAAAATTACTCCAAATGTTATCGAGATGCCCACTGGAATCTTTATTCTTTAGCAGGGAATGTGGCTGCAGGGATGCAGGGTCATTAAATTGAAGGCAGCGATGCACGCTCGCCCCTGCATAGTTTGGCTTCTTGGAGAAAGGAAAAAAACACAACCCAAAACCAAAGCAGCGATATTTAAAGAGCCAGGAGAGGGAGAAGCAGCAGTTTCAACATGGCTTTCCCTGTAATAAAAACCAAAAAGGGAAAATTAAAAGCAGGCGGCTGGAAGTGGATGAAGGGAGATGCTTCCCGAGAGGAGGCGTGCCGAGCAGCTGGGACTCACGGCCACGAGGCATCTCTGGGACTTGAATGAGACTCAGGATATGGCCAAAGGATAAAAGAGGACGTGCAGTGCACCTGGAGCCAGGCCTGGCAGCTTCTCCATGGTCCCCTGGGATTTATCTCCCCTGGTCAATATATCATGGGCTGATGGGGATGGGAGAAAGGTGGATGCTTAGAATCAGGGAATGGTTTGGGTTGGAAGTGACCTTCAAGATGATCTCGTTCCAACCCCCCTGCCAGGGGCAGGGACACCTTTCCCTACACCAGGTTGCTCAAAGCCTCATCCAACACTTCCAGGGATGGGGCAGGTGTTTCCTGCAGGTCCCCTCCTGCTGCTGCTCCCCAAAACCTCTCAGGGCCACAGCATCAGGGTGCCAATCCCAGCCCTGCTGGCACTGGGACAGCAGGAGTGGGCACCGCCTGGTGGAGAGCTTGGGGTAGCCCCGGCACCCACAGGGTGACACGCAATCGAGACCCACGCTGGTACCGCCGAGGTCCTGAGAACCAAACCCCGTGAAACTCGTGCACACAGGGATGGCCAAACCCTGGCACCGCGGCCACTGGTGTCAGCCCGGGATGTGGCCACGCGGGCTGCTGGCTCGGGTGCGATTCCCAGGGAGATGCTGTGGATCTGAAGCTGGTGTCAAGGCTGGGGAGCAGCTTTCGGGTGGGCACCTGGGGCTCCAGGCACCTGATGAGCTTCGGTGGGGATTCAAGACCTGCTGTTCCACCTGAGAACGTGCTACCACGCATGGGCTTGTGCTCACCAGTGGTGACTACGATCGTGTTTGAGCCCAGAGAGGAAAACCCACCTGGTGCCATCAAAGGCATGGCCATGGCAGTGGCTCTGCAAGGATGCGAGCAGATCTACCAGGTGGCCTCGGCTTCGGCCAGCACCAGTTTCACCGTGACATCCCCACAGGGTCCTGAGCAACTCCAGTGCTGCCCTGGCATTTGGGATGGGGCATTTCAGCATCCCCTGGACCCTCTTGCTGGGGCAGGACCAACACAGGGAACAGGCAGCCCCTGCCACTGGGTACTGGCCACTGTGGCTTCCAGGTGGAGCTGCGCACTGATGTGGCACCGTGGCCACTGGGCATCATAGGGACGCAGTGTCTGCAGGCACCCCGGAGGTCTCCCTCGTCCAGGGGGTGCCCAGAGCCAGTGGAGGGGCTGGAGGCATCGCTGGACCACGCACCAGAGGCACTGGGAGGTGCCAAAACCGGCACCAGCTCTGCCGTGCAGGATAACGCCATGAACACAAGGCGAGCCCTGACCAAAGCCTTTCCCCCCAGTGAAATAACCACCCCCCCAGCCCCACAACCAGGCTCCAGGAATAGCCCCAGCCCTGCCGGCACCCCAAGACCATCCCAGGCATCCCTCCGGCACCAGTGCCGCATCCTCAGACTTTGCCGGCGCTGCTGCCGCCGTTTACGCAGAGTGGTGGGATGGGTGCCAGCTGCCCCCTCAAGCCCCCCCAGCCCTCGTCACACACAGGCACCATCTGTCCTCCCCGAGCCCTGCCCGGCCCCTTCCACAAACACAGCCTCTGTTATCCTTGCAGCAGGAATGTTTCTCCGGCCCCGGCGCACCCTGCTCCGGGGCAGGGCTTTGCCATGCCCCACGCAGTGAGGAGTCGTTCCCTCCTGCTTTGAGGCTCAGGCACGGTGTGCCGGGATGGGGGTCACCTCCATGTCCCACCAGGGATGGGGGGGTCACCTCCATGTCCCAGCCGGGACGGGGGATTTGGATGCTCTGGCTCCATGCAAAGCTGGGGCTGGGTTAGATCAGGACCAAAAGGGCCAACGAGGTGTTTCGCTGCCACGACAGGGACCGTTCCTCTACCTGGGGAACCTAAAAATACCTCAAGGGAGCTCAGCAGAGCTCCGGGCACCCACTGACCAATCTGCCAAAGCGACACGATGCGCTTTGAGATCCAGAAGCTGCAGACTGAGGAAGGGCTGAGCCCCTGAGAGCCAGGCAGCTCGCACCGAGCACGGGGACGGTCCCGGGGACCCGCATGTCCCTGGCACCCTTCTGCCGTGCTCACCACCCTGGCTTCAGGGCTGGAGAGGATGCTGGGAGCCATGTGCGCTGCCCTGCCAGGAGTAAAGCCCCAGGGCTCTGGCTCTCTTCCCCCTCCCCAAAGCCCAGCACCTTACCCACGACCTTGGGCAACTTCTGGCGGCGCAGGGGGATGCGCGGGAGCTTCATGCCGATCCGACTGAACCGCCCGCACAAGCGTCTCGGTGGCTTCTTGGCTGCTGCTGGGTCCTGGCTGGAGCTGCAAGAGAAGGTGACGGCCCCATCAGAGCGGCACCGGCACCGCCGCGGCGGTGGGGACAGAGATGGAGCTCAGGGATGCTGCTAATGCAAAGGGGTTCTGGGGAAGAGCCTGGGGTGGCTGAAGGCAGGGATGACCAGGGCACAGGGGGTTGGGGACCTACCGAGGCTGCTGCCAGCCCCAGGCACCAGCTCGCACCGTGCCAGGAAGCAGAGCGGTGCCAGAAGATGGTGGCAGGGCCAGCTCCTGCTGTGAGCATTGGCAGCCCGGCCCCAAAAGACTTGTAGTGCCAGGCCAAGACCCTGAATCTTTTTAAAAAAAATAAAAATCATCCTAACCCCAAAACAAACACGTGGCTTCTCTTTATTTGCTCTCTGGTTTCGAAGCCTGCCGGGGCCGAGGCTTCCAGCAATTATCCGCAGCCGCAGGAGCGAGCAGCTTCGCCTGTTGCTGCAATGCCACCTGCGATGCGCCCGCCGCTGCCGCGGGACGCGGGATGCTCCGGCGAGGGACCGCCGCTGGGATGGCACCGCGGGTGACCCGGCTGCTTAGGGACACCGCAGGGGCCCGGCCGCCCCGGAGAGAGGAAGCCATTGGGAGCTATTTCCCCCTCTCCGTGCGGCGCTTCACCACGCGAGGCTGCGGCTGTGCGTTATCACCGGGATAATGACACGCAGCCCCCGGCTCTCCCAGCCAGATGTGCCGGGCTGGGATTGAGCCGGCAGGGCTGCACGGGGAGGCTCCTGGCAAATTCCCACGCAGCAGCCGGCGGCACAAGGGGAGGCTTTCTCTGCAGCCAAAGGAGCTCCCACTGCCCGCTCATGCCTTACTGAGCAGCACGAGCCTTCTCCCCTGGCAATGGGGCTGTCTCTGTCCCTGCCCCGTGGCACATGTCACCCGGTGCTGCCGAAACGCTGCCAGCATCGCCCCCTCACTGCAGGAACTCACCCTCCCTGTCCTGAATGTCCCCACGGGGGACAGCCGGCAGAACCACAGCCCATCACCCTCCCAGGTCTCGCCCCACGGCCCAGGGCTTGTTTTAGGGGCCCTGGCCAAGTCTTGATGCCCTCGCTATATTTTAGGGTTCTCTTTGCAGAGCGGCTCCATCCCCTTTGGAGACTGGAGGGGATCTGGTGGGACTCCACGAAGTGATGGACCACAAAAGGGAAAAGAGGCCGGGGAGAGAAGGGAAGGGGGCCCCCAGACAGGGCTCACCCCGAGCCCCTCCATCAGCCTCCCAGACGGCTGCTGCCCTCAGGATGCTCAGACCTCAGGGACCCGCAGGGAGCACAGTGCCAGGTGGGTAGCGCTGTTTTGCCTCAGTTTCCCCACAGCGCTGCTGTCCCACTGTGATCCCTGCACCCCCTCACTAGTCCCAGCCCTGCACTGGGCACCGATGCCCCCAGCTCCCCACTCTGCTCCAGCTTTGCCTGGCAAGAGCCCACCTGGCTCTGGCACTCACCCGTGGCCGTCGTCCTTCTTGCGGCAGACGCAGCAGCAGCAGAGCAGGGAGAGCAGGAGGATGAGCAGCAGCGCCAGGAGGGCTCCCGCCCCGATCACCCCCATCCGCTGGTTGGCCTCTGTGAGACAAAACCAGCCCATCAGCCCCGGTGAGGGCCTGGCGGCAGAGCCCAGCACCCCGATCTGTGCCCGCCGGCACTCACCCATGTGGCAGGCGCCCGTCAGCGGGTCGCAGGCGCCGTCGTGGCAGCTGCAGGCTTCAGCGCAGTTGGCTCCGTAGCGGCCGGGCGGGCACGTCAGGTTACAGCTGGAGGGAAGGGGCCAAGTGAGAGCCCCTGCCACCCCGGCTGCTGCCTCCTCCCAAAACCTCCATGCTCCAGGGAAAAGCAGGGGCCACTTCTCCAGGCTGCTCCGACACAGCCCCCGCTCACCCCGGGGCACCCCTAATTCCCAGGCAGCAGGAGCCCATCGCCCACCCGGGATGATCCCCCCATCGCTCGGGGGATTTGGCCCAGCTGGAGCTCGGACGCTCTCACTGCTTCCCCATGCGGGGCTTTGTAATTAGGTGCCACAATTAAGGAACGGTCATTAACCCAGCGCCCGCCTCTAAGGACACCCCAGCGTCCCACGCAGGATCTCCAGCTTGGCTCGGCAGTGACGTGGCCGTTGCACCCCCAGGCCCCCCCACGCCGAGCCAGGCAGAGCCACAGTGGCCACGAGCTGGAAAAATGCCCAGATTGATTTGATTTGTACTTTTTTGGCCTCCAAGAAAAAAACAAAACAAAACAACTGAGCGGTCCCGAGGCATTCGCTCCGTCAGGGCAGACCCTCCCAGTTCGGCTAAGCCTGGCACCAAATCCCCACCGCTGGTAAAATGACCCCCCCGGCAGCATCACTGAGGCCACAGGGACGCGGATGAACCAGGCACCGACGCACGAGCATCACGGGCTCGAGCAGAGAAAATACACGAAAAAAGCAACCGGATCTCTTGGTGACACAGGACCAACCCGACCTTCCACCGCGGCGGTGGGATGGGCACCGCGGTGCAGGACCCAGCTGGATCCGAGGCACGCCGGTGGTGCTGCTGGGCACCAAACTCTCCACCAGCTGCTCGCCGGTGGCAGCATCCCGGTCGGAGCGGCTGCAGCCATATGGAGCCAGCGGGCTCCAGCCCAAACCCGCTCCCCGGGGACCGCGGCCGCCCCCAGCCCTCGGCGCCGTGCCCGGAGACGGCTCAACCCATTTCACGCTCCGCCGACTCGCAAAGCGCCGGCCCGGCCGAGCCTCATGCCCGCCAGCTGCCACGTGCCCGCCGGGACAGGCGCTGAGCCCCCGTGGCCGCTCCCAGCAGCTGTGGCGGGGCAGCGAAGGCGGCGGGGCGGGAGCTGGGATATTTCCCCAAACCTCCTCACGGCACTTCTCAGACACACACTTCTGCCCCAGGCTGAGATTTTGGGAGAGCAGAGGGGGGCATTTTTTTCCCCGAGAGGGTCCCGACACCTCTGGGAGGGATGAGGAGGAGACAAACCACTTCATGAGCATCACAAATATTTCAGCAGCCTTTCCTTGAGCATCCTCCCGACGGAGCGCTGAGGGGCCACCTCCGCACAGCGAGGCCACCGCTTCCGCCTTCCTTCCCGAAATCACCGCCTTTCCAGCAAAAATCATACACTGCTGACAAAAACACGGGTTTGCACATAGTCACGGGGACCCGCCGGAGCACCAGGAAAGTTGCCGAGCCCGCCCGGCGTGCACCCTATGGCACAGCTCAGCCTGCGGTTACAGCTCCGGGATGCTGCCGGGGCCGGGGCTGCATCCCGAGCATCCCTGGTCCCCCTGTTCCCGGTGCTGTGCCGGACTCTCAGGACAGTTTAATTCATGCGCCGCGCCGAAAGTGCCACTGCACACCTCTGGTGAGCGCCGGGACCCGCTTACCTCTGCCTTCCCTACTGAAGGTGGCAACGACGCCCACGCCGGGCATCCTGAGCTGGCGCCGGTGCCCAGCCAGCTTTTCCGACAGCACGAGTGGCTGGCAAAGCCCCCGGAAAAAACCCACCCAAAATGCAAACGCTCCCTGTTTATACACCCCGAGCAAAACGGGTGTGATGCCAGCTCCGAACCCCTGTCGCTGCCATCACCCTGGGAAAACCTGAGCAACAGCGGTCCTGGGGGAGCCACTGGCACATACCAGCCGGCTGGGAAATGCTCTCCTGGCCTTTTTAAACAGCATTTCAGCCCCACGCTGGGGAAAACCACCGGGGAATGAGCCAGGACGTCGACGTCCCTTGTGCCCCTTCCTTGGGTGAAAGGGGAAGGACTGGGGCAGTTCTTCCCAGGGGTGAGGAAGACCCCGGCCGGAGCCGCCAGCTTGCAGCAGGAGCAACCCCGCGGATGCCACGTCCATGAGGCCATTTGCTATTCTGAGATGTGGTTTTCTCTCTCTTTTTGGCTAGAAATTCCACCCCGGCCTTAAAAACCAAACCAACCAACCACCGTTTTGTCGAAGGTGTTTATTTTTGCCAAATCGGCATTTCCTAAAGCACAACCCCTCTCGCGGCGTTACCGTGCTGCTAACAGCTCTGCGAGCGCATCCTTTCCCTCCGCTCCAAAAATCATCCGAATTCCTGCCCGCGAGCGCTCCCATCGCAGGAAACCACTCGGCTGGGAACCATGAAGAGGGCAGGAGGTGCCCGAGCATCACCCATGCCCCAGAGCACACCCCGAAGCGTGCCCGCTGCGGCTCACTTACTAGATGCCGTGGGAGCCGGGGTGGCAGAGGCACTGGCCCGTCTCGAAGTGGCACTGCCCGTTGACGCAGTCGCTGCAGACGAAGGCGCAGTTCTCCCCATATGTCCCGTTCCGGCACTTGGTTTCACACCTGGGGAGAGATGAGGACAAATGGCTGGAGCACCCACGGCTCCTGGGGACCTCCGGCATCCCCCAGCCCTCCTGCCTGCAGGCGGGATATGGGGCGCTGTGTTGGCAGCCTCATTTTCGTAGAATCACAGAAGGGTTTGGGTTGGAAGGGACCTTCAAGATCATCCAGTTCCAGCTCCCCTGCCATGGGCAGGGACACCCTCCACTACACCAGGTTGCTCAAAGCCCCATCCAACCTGGCCTTGAACACTTCCAGGGATGGGGCAGCCACAGCTTCTCTGGGCAACCTGTGCCAGTGCCTCAGCACCCTCAGAGGGAAGAATTTCTTCCTTAGATCTAATGGAAACCTCTCCTCTTCCAGTTTAAAGCCATCGCCCCGTGTCCTGTCACTACACACCCTTGTCCAAAGTCCCTCTCCAGCTTTCCTGTAGCCCCTTCAGGCACTGAGAGGTGCTGGAAGGTCTCCCCAGAGCCTTCTCTTCTCCAGGCTGAACAGCCCCAACTCTCTCAGCCTGTCTCCAGAGCAGAGGTGCTCCAGCCCTTGGATCATCTCCGTGGCCTCCTCTGGACCCGCTCCAGCAGCTCCATGTCCTTTTGGTGCTGGGGACCCCAGAGCTGAACGCAGCACTGCAGGTGGGGTCTCAGGAGAGCAGAGCAGAGGGGCAGAATCCCCCCTCTCACCCTGCTGCCCACGCTGCTTTGGATGCAGCCCAGGGCATGGCTGGCTTTCTGGGCTGCCAGTGCACGGTGCCCACTCATGGTGAGCTTCATTTTGGTGCTGCAAAGCCCCGGAATCCATTCTGGGCACAAGAGCCTGTGGGGAAGCATCCTGGCTTGAGAGCTGAGCCTCACCACGAGCACCCGAAGTTACTTGGGAGCATGGGGCAGGGGTGTTGCAGGCTCCCTCTGGTCCCACAGCCATGCCAGTGGGCTCAGCCCATCCCTGCCATCCCCTCCTGGCCCCAGAAGCCTCCAGTCACCCCCAGTCCCCAGGCAGGGAGCAGCAGCGAGGCTGGGCATCGCTCTGCCAGGGCCCAACCCCGTGCCCAGACGCACTCACCGGTCTCCGATCCAGCCCGGGTTGCAATGGGAGCACTTGCCGTTGATGTGGTTGCAGGTGTGGCCGTCCTTGCACGGGGGACAGAGCTTCTCGCAGCCCTCTCCGTAGAAGCCGGGCGAGCATGGCTGGTCGCACTTGGTGCCATTCCAGCCCGCCTCGCAGGTCAGGCAGCGCCCGTCTGCCACCGTGCACGGCTGCAGGCTCTTGCACTGCCCACACCTGCCACGGCCAAGGAGGGACCTGTCACCCGGCGCCGCAACCCCAAAACCTCCTGCCACCACCTCCCACCAAGCCCACGGTGCCCCATCAGCCCAGCGGGGTCCGGCCACTCACCGCCTCCTGCATCCTTGGCCGTAGAAGCCAGCCGGGCATGGCTCGCGGCAATACTTCCCCCGGTAGCCCGGCTCGCACGTGCAGGTGCCATCCACCTGGTTGCACTTGCCCTTGTAGCACTGGCAGTACCGGTCACAGCGGGGCCCGAACGTCCGCTCCCGGCACTGGCAGCGCCCGGTGAACTGCTCGCAGGGCGAGTTGTTGCAGGAGCACTGGTTGTTGCAGCCGCGGCCCCACCAGCCCGGCTGGCACAGGCAGTTGCCCGTCTGCTGGTCGCACTGGGAGTTGTGGCTGCAGTAGCAGGAGCTGGAGCATTGGGGTCCCCACCAGTTGGGCTCGCAGGTGCACTTGCCCGTCTTCTGGTCGCACTTGCCGTGCTTGCAGAGGCAGACGTTCTCGCATTTGGGACCCCAGCGGTTGGGGTTGCAGGTGCACTGGCCCGTCACGTCCTCGCACTGCCCGTTGGGGTGGCAGCTGCACATCTCCTTGCAGTCGGGACCCCAGAACTGCCGGGGACACTCTGGGGGCAGAGTCGTCAGCCCCAGCACTGCCCATGGGACAACCCCCCCACCGGCCACCAGTGGAGACCTTCAGTCCCAAAGGGACCTCTCGACCACAGCGCCCCCCACCTCCTCCCAGTGCACTGGATCCCAGAGGAGACCCCTCCAAAGGGACAAAGCCCGGGGACAAAGCCAAGGGGACAGACAAGGGCAGAGCGAAAGCATCTGCAGCCCCATCCCTGATGTTCGGCTCTGGAAAGTCACCCCAGGATGGGCCAGCACCCCAGGGCCACCCCAGCCAGGACACGCGGGCGCCTGCTGGTACTCACTGGTGTCGCAGTTGGCGCCGAAGTAGCCGTGGCGGCAGCGGCACTCGCCGGGCCTGACGCAGACCTCGTTCTCCTTGCAGGTGAAGTTCCCCTCGCACACGGCTGGACGGACGGACAGACGGCAGGCGTGAGCGCGAGTGCCACCAGGCTCGTCCCTGCTCCCCCAGAACCTCCCTCCAGCCCGCGGAGCAGGGGAAGGGGTGCGCGGTGGCACTCCGGGTGCTGCTGAGCAACGGCACTGCCACCGTCCCAGCAAGCAGCCGGGCAGGCTGGACGGGACCCGCACCAGAAAAACGCCACCAGCCTCCGGCCACCCTGCTCAGCTCCATCCCTGCCACCAGCCTCCTGCCACCCAGGCCAGCCCCGTCCCTGCCACCGGCTGCATCCCTCGCTCAGCTCCGTACCGCTGGCACAGGCAGCTCCGGGCAGGGGCTAGGGGAGAAGGGGGACGTGGGGTGGGGGGGTTGCAGGCAGCCATCAGCACGGTCCCCCTGTCCCCCTCTCTGCACTCCATACGGCTGCCACCCCACCACCGATCGCATCTCCTGCGAGGGCCACCAGCCCCTGAAGGCCACCGGCCCTTCTCTTGCCGAGGGTACCCCATGCTGGAGCCAGTGCCCGGAGCGGGGTGGGCGCAGGAGGTGGGACAGGCAGCGCTGCGGGGCAGGCAGGCACGGGCAGAGCCTGCACGACCCCAGCCAAGCCTCCTTAGGCACCGGGAGAGGGGGGAGCAGACCACCCACCCCGTCCACCTTACCTGGGAGGTCTTAGACCTACGGTGATGGATACTATAGAAACCCCTAAAATAGACAGATTACACAGGTTAGGAGCAGTGAGTCTAACGGTTAGAGCAGGCTGGGGGGGCGAGGAGATGGGGACAGCTCGCCGGGGACCGGCCTCCCCCCGCTGTCCTGGCCGACCCTGTCCTTCTCCCTTCCTGCCGGAGCGACCCCGTCCTGTTGGCAGCCCGCGGGCACCCAGCGCATGCAGCGAGCGGTTACCAGGCTCATGCACGGTGGGTTAGTGGGTTACGTGACCTTTGCAAACTGTGAGCACCGGCTGCAAACGGCTGACGCCCCGGGCCAGTGCGCAGAGCTCCTCCGGCTCTCCCGGGGCACGGCGAGCCCCGCGGCCAGCCGAGACCGCGGGGAGCGGCGCGGGAACCCCGAAACAGCCGCCTGCATCGTGGCGGCAGTGCAGGGGGTGAGAGCTCCCGGGGCTTCGTGCTGAGCATCCGTGCTGGGCCCACTGCGACCCCCGGTAAAAGCCATCACGCCTGGCTTGGCTCCGGCAGGGCTGCCCTGCCCGCGGCTTGGTGCTCCCTGCCTGGCAGCCCCTCTCCAACAGCACCACGATGGACTCATGCCTGGTCCTGGAGGCTTCTTCTCCACCAGTGGCTCTGCCTTGGCTCCCACCGTTGCTGCAGCACCCATGGGAACCCTCTGGACCCCATCCTTGCAGCTGCACCTTCCCTGTCCCACACTTCACCCCGGGGGACACTTCACTGTCCCTTGGGTCCTGCAGCAGCACCTCCAAATCCTTAGACCCACAGCTGGCCGGCACGGAGAGAAACTCCCAGCCTGGGAGTGGGGTGATGCTCCCTGTGGAGATGCTGGCACACCCCAGGGCATCACTGTGGGGGCAGGGGGTACACCAGGGCTGAGCTCTGTGACCAGCACCCCAACACTGGGGCTGAGCACCCATCCCATTCACACACTGCTGGCTTCGAGCACCGCAGGGAGGCAGGACAGCCTCCAGCAGCCCTGGGGAGCCCGGCTGCAGGCAGAGGACCCCGGGACAGGGGGTCCCTGCCGCAGGGCACATCACGGTGGCCCCTGACAGCAGTGGTGAGGCCAGGAGGGCTCAGCAAAGGCTGGGCGGGTGAGCAGTGTCCAACGAAGCAAAACATCGGTCCTTACCTATTAAACACTCGCTTCCTTGTTGCCTCCATCCCGGGCAGCACACGAGCACCGAGGAGCTGCAGGGGACAAAAAAGCACCACAAAGGGTTATGATGCTCAGAAAGTCCTGGTCCTTCCCAAAATCCCACCGGGAGCACCGATGCCGTGGTGGTGAGAGGTCTTGCTCCCGGTCAGTGGAACGTTGGCTGAGGGCTGACGCACCCCCATGGGGCAATGGGAGCTGTTGGCTCTTCCTCCACCACACAGGGAGCACGGATCTGTGAGGGAGCTCCCATGGGCACTGCCTGGAGATGCCCCACCAGCCAGCCGAGGCGATGCCGGGAGCAAGGACAGGACCAGTTCCTCCCATTAATCAGGAGCAATGAAACAACAAAAGTCGTATTTGCAACTGCTACTGTCAAAAATAAATCCCAAAGACCCTCAAAAACTGGGAAAAAAGGGGAGGCTCCAAATGTCCCAGGGGAAAACCAACCCGCAAGGGTCTGGCAAAGCAGCCTGCTCCCAGGATGGGATGGCACAGTGCCTGCGGCTTGTCTCCCCTTGGTGCTGGAACTCCCTGCTCAGGAGGGTGCTGCGGTGAGCGGGGACCAGCAGTGCCTGCACCGTGAAGGTCCCCACGCTGCTCTTCTCTGCCTGCCTGCACCCTCTGTGCCAGGTGCCAGCAGGAGCCAGGAGCAGACCAGGAAGGATCCCTGCAGTGCCAGCAGCACCTGCACCCGCCACCATGGGCAGCGCAGCACAAGGGACCCGTGTTTCCACTCGGCACGATCTGGCTGCTGCAGAAAGATCCCAGGTTTGCTGCTTGGTGGCCTGGGGACAGCACCCCAAAGGCAGGCTGGAACCGCCCTGCCGGGATGGCCGGGGCACAGCCAGCTCCTGGGGGGCATCCCCCATGTACGAGTCGGGCAATGCCAACTTCAGGTGGCTGGGATGTGTCCCTTGGCCCTTGAGTGTCCTGGAGTGCCACCACCTCCGGGGAGCACCATGCACAGGATCATCATTTGCCCAGAGAAGTTGTGGATGCCCCATCCCTGGCAGTGTTCCAGGCCAGGTTGGATGGGGCTTTGGGCAACCTGGTGTAGTGGAAGGTGTCCCTGCCCATGGCAGGGAGGTTGGAACTGGATGATCTTGAAGGTCCCTTCCAACCCAAACCATCCTGTGATTCTATGATTCTATCAGCCAAAACATTTTTGGTACAAGCTTGACCCCTGCCAACACCAGGATGGGGTCTCAGACCCCCTCGGAGGCTCAGCCCGAGATGCTCAGCTCCCTGCTGGGATGGGACACGTGGGGACTAAGCAGGGACACCTCACCCACACTTTTTCAATGACCCCCCCAAAGCTGGAGGGGTCACGATGCTGCAACCCGGGTGCGGGGAACATGCTCCCCGTGCCGTGACACCGCAGGGACCCCCCGGGCAGGGGAACCCCCCTCATCCCTCGGGCGACCTGCACCGCCTGGTCCCCGCCGGCGACGCGCACGATGCTGCAGGGTTAGGAACAGCCCGGGCGGACGCTGCAGTCAAGGAAAACTTCACCCGGGCTGGTCCGGCGGCGCGGCCTGGAATGCGTTTTGCTTTTCTTTTCTTTTTTTTTTTTTTTTCTTTTTCCCCTTTTCCTTTTTATATGTAACAAATGCAGAAGAGGAGGAGGAGACAGCGAGGAAGTATTCGCTCGAAACCCAGCGCAGTCACAGGACCATGTCTGGCTGCCAGACTGTCTTGTCCCGGGGAGGAGCTGCCAGCAGCCCCCCGGCCCGACGCGGGGACTAGGGAGGTCGGACGCAGCTCCCACCGCCGGCCCCTCCGCGGGCAGCGCCCGCACGGCCGAGCCGGGAGCGTCGCATCCCCCTTTTCACGGCGGGCAGGGAAAAATTGGAAAGGAGGCAGAAAAGAACCACAAAAATGATTCAAGGCCTGGAAAAAATGCCTTGCAGCTGGAGCCCAAAATAGCTCCATCTATTCAGCCCGGCGAAGCAGCCGCGAGACGCTGTGATGGCAGCTGGCACGTACCCCCGGCACGGGGACCCCGGGGCTCGAGTGGGGGGCTCTGCTCCGGCCGAGCGTGCAAGGGCATGCACGGTACTAAGGGGGGATCAACCACCAAACCACCTCCCCGAGGACTGGGTGGGCTGGAGATAAGGTTCTTCTCTGCAAGAGGCTGCCCTCCCCAAAAAGCCTCGCCAGCTGTGCCGGGATGCTCGGGCACAGGCAGGGAAGGGTCTGCAGTGCCCTGACCCTCCCGTGGCACGGCCAAAGCCCCCACTGTCCCACCTGGGGTTGCTGCCACCGCTCCGCCCTCTAGAAATTCAGTGTTTAGATGAAAGCCTCGCAGGTTTGCAAGGGGAAACCCCTCCGCTTGGGAAACCTCCTCCCTCCAACAGCTCAGCCTGGCCACCAGAACAGGCACCGTGGGTGATGCACCAAAAAGCATCGCCCGTGATGAAAGCCCCGAGCTGACGGCGGGGAGTCGGAAGCTGCTGAAACACGGTGGAAGGAGGGAAAAACCCTTCCCCTGCTGCGAGCTGGAGGAGGCGAACGGCACCGCGACCACCACCAGCCGGGACCCAGCCCACCCACCGCCTCGCCGGACGCGGGATTCGGGCTTATCTCTTCACTGATAGCTAATCTCTCCTGCACCGGGCCCGCCATGGCATCCCGCACCCCGCCGCTCGGCCCCCGCCTCATTTATCAGCGGCTTTGACAGCAAATAAACCCACTCCCGTTGCCAGGAGAGGCAGCTGGGATGCGGCACTGGGAAACTGGTGCTCCCAGTGTGGCACACAGACTGGTCCCCGAGCACAGCCAGCCCCAGGTGGGGTCAGTGCTGGCTGCAGAGGTGACTGGCACCCATCGGGACATGGGTCTCAAACATGTCTTATGGTCTCAGCTCCTCCAAAGAGGGCTCGCTCCACGTGGTCCGTGACTGCTGGAACTGGGATAACTGGGAGACCTGTTCAAAAGCTCTCTCTTGACCCATGTGGACCTGCCACTGCAAACATGCACAACGCAAACACATTTTCTTTTCTCCAAAGCACTACAAACGCTGAGAAAAAGAAGAAAGAAAAGCTGCATCCAAGATGTGGCCGGGGCTTGGGAGCTGTGCTGGTGTGGAGGAAACGGAGCGGGAATGTGGGCAGAGCCGGAGCCATGACACATGGCCACATCCTGCTCACACTGAGCATCAGCGGGACCTCCGCAGATGCTCCGGGGGTTTCTACAGAGGCTGAATAATTTTCTCACTGATTAATATCCCACGTTGCTCTCTGAAGCACATCCACTTTACCTACAGCTACGGAGAGGGCTCCTGAGGCAGGAGGGATGGCTCCTCATCCAGACCAACACAGGCACTCCTAAAAAATGAGGAGCAGGCTCACATCCCCAAAAACATGAGAGAGACCCAGGGACTTGGGAGCTGCCGCCCATGGTCCCACACAAGACCTCCCCGCTCTCAGCCTGCTGGATGGGGCTGCAGAGGAGCTCTGCGGGTGCACAGCGTGTCCCCGAAGCCCAGAGCGTTGCCGTCACTTTCCCCACCCACACGGCCATCCCGAGCATCACCCCGGTGCCGAGCAACTTCTTCCTCTGTGTCATCCATCACTCGGTGTCACTCAGCTCCCGCCGTGCAGCACACAGGGCTCTTGGGACCACCGGGTCCCAGCCAGCGACAACTTCCCCCAGCCGATGCCGGCCACAGCTCCCCGACCTGAACCCAGCCTGGGGGTGCAGGCAAAGACAGCTCCCCTGGTGCAGGAGTAGCATCACGTACATAAATGGAAGCCCTTCAGGCAGAGAAAGAAAAGAAGAATAAGTTAAAACCCAAAGACGACCCAAATGGAGCGTTAGCGAGAGCAGGAGAGGGCCAAGGCGACGCCCGCACGCGTGGGGCGCTCAGTCTGCATCCCAAACGGCAGCGTCAGAGGGGGTCACGCCAACTTGTAACCCATCAGGAAAGAGCTTCAAATTTAGGAGCAAGTTGCATTCAGCACACGAACTCCAACAGCAAGTAGCCCCCAAACATGCCCTTTCCTTCTGCTCTAAATAGTTCTTTGCGTTACTACTCGCTAGCTGGGTCTCAGGAGGTCTCAGGAGAGACTGAAGCAGAATCTTCCCCTCGAGCTCTCCGAACCCGCAGCCGGCATCTCCGAGGGATGCCTGGATGTGCCTGGCAGAGCCACACGGCCAAGAGTCCAACCAGCAGCTTTGGCTCTGGCAGGGAACGCTGGGACCTCCTGCCCAAGCCGCCTCCAGCCCAGCTGCCCCTGGCCCTGGGTTCTTGGGGCCATCAAGGTATGTTTGGATGGTGGCACATGGGGTGTCCTCCATGCCAAGGGGAGTAGCATGGTAAAGACGGGAGTGGGTGCCAGGCGTGTGGGTGGGGAGGGAAGAAGGGTTTGCAGAAGGTTGAAGGGTGGAAAACAATGCAAACATCATCTCAGCTTCCTAGGGCCCGTCCCCTCCCCACCGTGTCTGGCTCCTGGGCTGCCTTCAGGCCCTGTTTGCCATGGGTGGACGGACCCCACCACCTGCCCATCCCGTGCACCCTGTCCTGCTCACTGGCGAGTGCCTTTTGTGCACCTCATGGCACCCATGGCTGGCACAGGGAGCGAGTCGGAGCCCTGCGGCATCTCCTCCACCTCCACTGGGAACGCGGGAGTCCCTGTGCGAGGGGGAGCGCCCTGGCAGCCCATTGCCAGCATGCAGGGCAGGATGCCAGGAACAGGGGGGGGACACTGCTCACGTCCCCTTTGCCACCGCAGGACGTGGTTGGTAGTTTTGCTGGGAAGCAGCTCGGCAGATCGCGGGCGACGGAGGAGGGAGCGCTGCCTGCATCCTGCCCTGCGAGGAGGAACAGCGCGGGGCCGGGAGCTGAGGCCGCTCTGGCTCCTGAAATGCCTCCTTCGGAAACTCGGCCTGTAATTTGAGGAGGGGGCACCAGCGCCCTGCGGCCCTGCTCAATGGAGCCATTATGCGGCACCTCTCGCTCGCAGCACATGTTTTCCTTGTGGACTTGTCTGACCTCACGGGCGAGATGTAAAGGTGCATTTATGGTCTGGGCCCCCCAGCAAGGGCAGGAGATCCTGCTCTCCCAGCTGGGGGGGAGCGGGTGAGGGCTCTCTGCCCCCTTTGCTGGGACCAGTCTGGCCCAGAAGCCTGGCCAGCACCAAGCCTGAGCATGGCAGAGAAGCTGGGCTCGATGTGATGCTCTGCAAAGCGACCCGTGGTCCATGGAGAGCACTGGGAGTGGGAATGAGGCAGTGACAGCCCCCGGGCAGGCAGGCAGGATGTGACCCCCGGGGACAGCCAGGCAGTGCCAGCATCCACTTTCTGAAGCCAAACCCGAGGGTCCTGGAGCTGCCAACTCCGCCATCCCCAGCAGCCTGGGGCAGCTCCACCAGGATACCCAGAGCATCCTGCATCCTGCCAGCCCAGGCTCTGCAGCGGGGCTGGCTCCGGGGGGTGCAGGACCGGACCCCCCACAGTGCAACCCGATCCCCGGAGGCACCCAGGACCGGCTCCCCACAACAGAACCCGGCCTGGGGGTGCAGGATTTGTCCCCTCCCCGGCACGACGCGATCCCCAGAGGCACCCAAGACCAGCTCCCCACAGCAGAACCGGTCCCGGGGGGTGCAGGACCGGCCCGGGAGGCATCCAGGACCGGCTCCCCACAACGTGCCCGGCCCCCGCGGAGCGCAGGACCGGTCCCGGGGCACTCAGCACCGGCTCTCCGCAGCAGAACTGACCCAAAGGGGTACAGGACCGGCGTCGGTGTGCCCAGGACCGGCTCCCCGGAGCATCCCCGGGGATCAGGACCAGACCCCCCCGCTCCCGGCCCCGCTCGGGCTGAGCTCCTCGCCCCTTCCCCGGTGCCCGGCTCCCCCCGCCCCAGCCCCGCACAAGACGGACTTTGTCTTGGACGGCGCCCAGCGCCGCGGCTGGCCCGGGGGAGGGGAGCGGCGATCCCCTCCCGTCCCGTCCACCCCCGCCAGCCCCGCCGCACCCCACCGCGCCCCGACCCCCGACCCGCGGGTCGGAGGGGGGGGGGTCCCGTCCCGCCCCGCCACACCTGCCCGCCCCGCCGCTCCTACCCGCCGGCCCTGCAGACGTTCCTGCCGCGGGGGCTCAGCTCCTGCGCGGCTCCGCGGCTCAGCAGCAGCAGCACCGGCAGCAGCACCACGGCTCCGGCTCGGGCGCGGCGGGGCGGGCGCAGCCCACGGGCCGCCATGACCGTCGGAGCGGCGGGGCCCGGCTTGACCCGGCCCATCCCATACGGGGCCGGGCGCGCTCCCCCCGCCCGCTCCCCGGCTCCGCCGTGCCCGGTACCCGCCCTGCCCCGGCCGCTGCTCGGCGGGCGGAAGCCGCAGTACGAGCGCTCGGCCGCCGCCTCCCCCGCGCCCCTCTCGGCAGCGGCGGGAGGGGCCCCGCCGCCAGCCAGGAAATTCCGCATTGGTTCCCCTGACGGCGGGCCAGGCTCCGGGGGCCGCCGGCCGCCGCCTCCCCAGCCGCGGGGCAGCGCCGCCCCGACGGTCCCGGGGGTCTCCAGCGGGTGGGCGGCCCCGCGGAACCGGCGGAGGGTTTCCCAAGGCGGGGGCGGGGGGAGGCTGCGAGGTCCTGGCTTCCAGTTCAGCCCGGGGGGCCGGTAGCTCCCAGGTGCCCGGGAGTCCTGGGAGTCCAATGGCTCCGGGGTTGGGATGGCGCCGGGGTCCGGCAGCCCCGGGGCTCGGCTGTCACGGTGGTTTGGCGGCTCCAGGTCCCCGGGAGTCCCTGGGAGTCCGGCAGCCTCGGGGTCTGGCTGCCCCGGGGATCCAGCAGCTCCAGGGATCCCAAAGCCCCGGGCGTCCAAGAGCCCTGGGGTCCGGCTGTCCCAGGGGTCTGGCAGCCTCAGGTGCCCAACAGCCGCGGGGTCTGGCTGTCCTCATGGTCTGGCAGCCCCGGGTTCTGGCTGGCGCTGGGCTCTGGCAGCCCCAGATGTGTAACAGCCCTGGGATCCAGCTGATGCAGGGATCCAGCTGATGCAGGGATCCAGCAGCTCCAGGGGCCCAACAACCTTGGGTGCCCAAGAGTCCCTGAGTTTGGGCTGTCTTAGGGGTCTGGCAGCCTCAGGTGCTCAGTAGCTCCGGGGTCCGTCTGTCCTGGGGATCTGGAAGCCCCAGGTGTGCAACAGGACTGGGATGTGGCTGTCCTGGGGGTCTGGCAGCCCCAGGGGCCCAACAGCCCCAGTGTCCAGCTGACTCGAGGATCCAGCGACTCCAGATGCCCGACGGTCCGAGGGTCTGACTGTCCTGGAGATCTGGTAGCCCTGGGTGTGTGACAGCGTCAGGGTCTGACTGTCCTGGTGGTCTGACAACTCCAGGTCCCTGGGAGTCAGGCAGCCCAGGAGTCCGGCTGACCCAGGGATCCAGCAGCTCAATGTACCAACAGCCCCAGGTTGTGGCTGTCCTGAGGGGTCCAGCAGCTCCAGGTGCGTGACAGTCCTGGAGTCCAGCTGTCCTGGTGGTTTGGCATCTCCATATGTCCGTCAGTTCTGAGTGTCCAACAGCCCCCAGAAAAGCCTGTTAGGAGCTGCACAGGGACCCATGGGAGCCAAGTGGTGCCTGCAGTAGCGTAGCCAAGGGAGCATGACCCTGAACAGGAGGGCTTCAGAGCAGCCACTGGTTAACCCACCATAAGGATACTTATGGGGGTTAGCTGGGCATCAAAAGGAGATATTGGGCACCCACAGCGGTCACACACCTCTAGTCCAGCGGGCAGCCCGGTCAATAAGACTCCTCAGCCTGACACTGCTGCGGTACTCAATGGGCCAGGGCTTCCTCAGCCACCACCCTGTGCCAGCTGGCTTTTCAGCTTAATGGTCACTGCAAGAGATGGCTCAAGCTTGTCTGAGCTCCAGGAACATCCGATAGCTGTATGGGAAAAGCATGGATGGAGGACACGCTGACCATCTCCCGTGTGGTAGCACAAATGCAGCTAAATAGCTGCATCGATCTCTTGCTGAGGGCTGGCTGCATCCAAGGAGCTGCGGAAGGGTGTGTGGACAGTGTGCATCTCCCATGGAGCTGGGTTTGAGGGCCACACATTACTGGGGCTTTCCTGTGGATGTAGAACCTCCATCATAGTAGGCATGAGTTGGGCAGCATCCTTCTGGACAAGATTAGGATCCTGGGTGGTGTCCTGAGCACCTTCCCAGCCCTGGGATCTCTTCACTGAGCAAAGAGAAAATGAATTTGGTGGGTTCTCACCACCAATATCCTTCACTGCTTGCAGTACCTGGGGCTGATATGCAGGGAAGGTTTCTCTCCTGCTCAGACAAGAGATTCCCAGTAGGGAAGTCCTTGGTGGTGTTACTGGTGGAATTACTCTTTTTGCAGTTACATCTCCATAAACGTGACTGCAAGAGCCTCACCGACCTCCCAATGCTCAGCCATGGGCAGTGGCTTGTGCCAAGCGCACAGGTGGTTTCAAATCTACAAGACTGCACCCTGCAAGTGTGCGTTCTTTGCACTGGCTTTCAGAGACCGTCCCAGAAGCCACCGACAACCTGCAATTTCAACAGTCCGAGTTTGTAACAGACTGGTCCAGCGCCTTGTCTGGCAGGGTGCAGTGAGCCCTGGTGTCCCATGGCCTTTGCATGTGTGATGGCACAGCAGGGAGCTGCCAGGACCCTCTGTGGCATGATGCTGGGAAGGCAAAGCTGAGCGTGTTCCTCCTTCCCGCTGAGTGACATTGGCATCGGGCCACTGATGGGGACTCGGATGGCAGTGACTGGGCCTGAGACTGCCTTTTCCCCATTCCCTGTGCCATGGGCGTATTGGCAGGTTGTGGCCAACATCCCACTGGCAGCATCCTTGGTGCATAGGAAAGGTCTGATGGTTTATCCAGTATAACCCACCCGCTTTCCTGAGCTTTCACATGAGCTTGTGACCCTTGGGTAGCCCCCTCTTTTCCCCCTCTGCAGCCCTGGCACCTTTCCCATGCCCCCAGTCCCCTTCCACATGTTCAGCAGCAGCACCGGGAAGGAGCATCCCTTGCCCACCTTCCCCTGCCTCTGCATCCCTGTCCCCTCCTTTGCCCCGTCCTGCTCACAGGACCTGTCTGGAGGGTGTCCCCATGGCTGGGGCAGGAATGCGAAGACTGTGGTGGCCTGGCTGCACGGAGGCACGCAAAGCTCCCTTGGGATAAGTCTCAGCCCCAGGTTGAGCTCAGCATCCCTTTCTGCCTGGGAAAGCGGGCTGGGGAGGGGCTTAACTCCAAAGTTAGGCAGCAAGCCGGGCTTGGTGGTTGTGTCCCCATTCCCCATGGCAGCTGTGACCTCGCTCTGGCTGTTTCCATAACCAGGATTTCCTTCCCATCCCGCTGTCTCCATCACCTCCCCGCTGTGCTGAGCACACCCGGTGCTCCCCAAGCACCAGGGCAGGCTCCCCCCACCACACCTTTCCCACGCTGTCGCTTTGTGAAAGGATGCGTTTGCTTTTGGCTGTTTTCTTGGCTTCCCCAAACCACTTTCTCTTCTCTTCCCGCAGGCAGGCAGCATATTCCGTGCTGCTGTTTTTACCAGGTGTCACCCACGCCAGGGCAGGGGTTGGGCTGTAGCCAGGGAAATAAGCTGATTCCTCGGAAGATGCTGCTGGCTGGTAGCGAGAGGCTGGAGAAGCTACGGAAGCTGCTGCGGGGAGGAGGTGGAGGGAGGATTTGCGGTGCCCAGGGTGGGTGCCATGGGCTGGGCCGGCTGGTGCTGCCAGGGCTGGGGGATTGCACGGCCCGTGGGTATCAGCCACCCGTCCTGCCTCTCCCTCTGCTCCCAGGGAGGTTGTTGTCCATGTCTTTGTGCAGAGGAGGCCGTGCCAGCACCCTGCGAGCACAGCTTGATGCTCTCCGTTACCCCACCGTTTGCAGTTCCTTTTCCAGACCTCAGGCTGGAAATGCCCCGCCAGGCACCTGCCCCCTGCGGAACCTGGTTTTGGAAAATACCAGAGAAAAAAGGAACCCCAGTGCTGTAGCAGTTCCGAACACAAAATGAAGGGAAAATACGTTGTTTTGTCGGTGGTTCAGAAATCCCTGCAGGGGTTTCAGCAGGCAGGATGGCACGGTGGGGCTGGGGTGGGGGGAGACATATGATACAAGATGCTTGTCACCATCCTGCCGGGACGTGCCAGGCTCTGCTCCTCGGAAGAAGTCCCCGCTCACGCGTGCGCTCGGGCTGCTCGCGGCATTCCAGCGCAAGGCTGCCGAGACGGCTGCTGCGAGGATACGGGCTCTTGCCCCTTGCAACCCCCCCACCCCCCGCTGCTGTAGCCAGCAGTCTTGCAAGCGAGCCCGCTGCAGCGCGGGCTACCGGCATACCTGCCCTGGCTTCACACCTCTTCTTCCTTCAGGACAAGCCGAAAGCAGCTTCCAGCAGCAACAGCTAAAACTGAGCAGGGTCAGGGAAAGCCTGAGGAATAGGGAGGGTTTGGCTGGGTCAACACTCCCAGAAGTCAAAGGAGCAATTGCTGTTTTCTGGCTGAGCGTGGGTAAAGGCTGCTGGGAACATGGGGATTTGGGGGGTTTCCAGGGTGTTCAGTGCCTTGGGATAGACGGGAGGCAGCACCCTGCACCCCGACCCTGTACATGGCCCCTGCAAACAGCAGCACATGCGCCCCAGAGCCGTGCTGCAGAGCTGCCTGGAGGTGCACAAGTCCTTTCCTTTCCTGGAAACAGAGCTGGAGAGGGGTTGACTCCAAAAAAGGGAGAGGTCAAGAGGGGCCGTGTACAGATACCTGACGCTGTTGGCACAGAGGCAGCAATATCTGCTCCTGCAATGGCTACACAGGTACCCAGGGTCTTGCAGAAGCCTGCAGCAGGTGATGGCTGCTCATGCATCCAGCCAGTCCCAGATCCAGTCGCCCCTGAGGCAGCAGCATCCTGCCCAGTGCCAGGAGCACATCTGCCCTCCTCCCCAAAACACCAGGAGCTCGGCTCCTGCCTGCACCAGTGCTGGTTTTAAATACCAGCAGCCTTGGCTCCATGCTCCAGCCACGCTCCCTGCTCCTCCAGATGTGTTTTAAAGCATGGGAGTTCAAGCGGGAGTCTCAGGTAGAGAAAGGCAGCAAGTGAACATCTCTGGAAAGTCTAAATTTCACCCCTTTGGCTTGGGTGACTTGCCAAGAGAGGAGGGAGCAACCCAGGGCAAAAGGAGACGCTGCCTCAGCTGCCAGGCAGGGACACCCAGAGACGTCCATGGCCCTGTAGAGCCCAAAAACAAGCCCAGGAGAAGCTGCAGTGAAAGCTCCCTAATTTGAGGCAGTGAAAGCCTGTGGGGTGCACAGCCCCCACATTTCAGGGTGGGGGGGAGGGAAGGCTCTGGCAGATGCCACCCCGCCTCCACAAGCAGTGGAGGATGCTCCAGGGCTCCCCAAGCCCATCTCAGAGAGCTCCGCAGCTTCTCCATTCCCAGGGAAGTTTGGCCCCACTTGGTCCAGCCCCTCTCTGGCTCCTCTCTCCAGCCCTGGCCCCAGCTCGGGCCAAGGCGCTGCAGCTGGAGGGGGCCGAGAAGGCCCTGACCCCCACCTGGAGACCCGGGCAGAGAAGCAGAGCGCAGGGGCAGACAGCTGCCCAGTAACGCCAGGAGAGAGACAGGGGCAAGAACAGTTCTGATTTAATCATCACCGTTCTCGGCAAATCCAGTGTACGGCAGAGCCCACCTGGGCTCCGGCTCCCAGCGCTGCCACGCAGCCACGGCCCTGCCCGCAGCGCGGACGCGGCCCATCCTCAGAGCCAGGGACTGCAGGCAGGGCAGGACCAGCGCAGGGACGGAGCCAGCCAGCCCCCTTCGCCCCTCTGGCCATGCGCCCGAGGATGGACAACCCCAGGCAGCTCTGGCTTGGCTTTCACCTGGTGGGATGGGGGAGAGCCTGGTCCTGCCCAGCCCCGCTCTGTGCAAAGCTGGGGAGCAGCCAGACAGCAGCTGCCCTGGGACAGGCTGCAGGGCCTCATCCTGCCCCGTGACCCTTCACGGATCACTGCGGCTTTGGCACCTGCCTCCACGGAGCTGGAAGAGACCAAGTCCCAGCCCTGGCAGAGGCTGGAGGAGCTCCTGGCTGAGGCCAGCTTGTCCCTGAGCCACACATCCCACCCTGGACCCAAGCCTGTGGCACAAAGCAGGCGGCCAAATCTCCCAGGGGACCCCAGCATCTCCTCTGGGACAGCCCAGGGAAGCACAGCTCAGGAGTCCCTGGGATAGGAGAGGGACATCTGTTGGGGCCGTGCCAGCTGGGGCAACCCCACCACAGTGATCCACGGAAGGTGTATGTGGTTCAAACAGCAACAGGGACACGTCCCCTCCCAGGGCAAAGGGTGCTGGGGGCAGACTGCAGCAGAACGAGGGTGGGGAACAGCAACAGTGGTTATAGGTGAAGGCACAGGGGTCCCCGGGCCGGATGCCACCGTCCGGGTTAGTGGTTGGGGCTGAAGAAGGTGCCTGCGAGGAGCCGCCTCTTGACCTCCCTCCAGAGAAGGTCCCGCTCCCGGTTCGCCCTCTGCATGAAGCCCCTGTTCTCCTGGGCCCGCCGGGACAGGTACGGCAGCACCTCCTTCACCGGCCCGTACGGCACGTACTTGTAGACGGGGAAGCCGGCCTGGCCTGGAGGGAGGGAAGCTGGTCAGGGAAGTATCAAGGGAGCAAAAAAAGGGAAGGGAAAGGAAAAGGGGGAGGGAAAGGGAAGGGAAGGGAAAAGGGGGAGGGAAAGGGAAGGGAAGGGAAAAGGGGGAGGGAAAGGGAAGGGAAGGGAAAAGGGGGAGGGAAAGGGAAGGGAAGGGAAAAGGGGGAAGGAAAGGGAAGGGAAGGGAAAAGGGGGAGGGAAAGGGAAGGGAAGGGAAAAGGGGGGAGGGAAAGGGAAGGGAAGGGAAAAGGGGGAAGGAAAGGGGAAAAAAAAAAGGAGGAAAGGGAAAAAAAGGCGGGGTGGGAAGCCTCCCTTTCCCGCAGCTCTCCGTGCCCCCGGGCCGTGCCCATGGGGTGGTGGGTGCCCAGGAGCACGGCGGGGCCGGAGCCCCGGGAAGGGGCAGCCAGGATCGGCCCTCCCAGCTCAGCACTGGCAGCTCGGGAAGGCGCCGGGGGGCGCGGGCCGAGGTCACCAGGAGCCCTGGGAACGGCGGCAGCCGGGCCGGGCCAGTTGCAGCAGCATTCAACCAGAAACATCAAGTTAACACATTTTTCCATCATGACCAGAGGAGGAACTCCAGGACAGAGCAGCATCGCGCTGGACAACCGCCCAGTCTGCCTCTGGCTGCTCTCTTGGCCTCGGGTCTCCGCTGCGGTCACCAGCACGGGCAGGGGCATCAGTTCCTGACCTGAGCTGGGCTACCTGGACCCTCTGTCCGGGCTCCTGGGAGCTCCGCTCCACTGCCTGGGCCAGCGGCAGAGGAGAGGACAAGGTCACGTAAGAGGCTGTTGCCACCCGGCAGCAGAGAGCCCAGGGCTCGGTGTGCAGCTCCAGAGGAGCAAAGCCACAGGCCCAGACCAAGGAGGTACCAGA
Organism: Tauraco erythrolophus; assembly: GCF_009769465.1. NCBI lineage: Eukaryota > Metazoa > Chordata > Aves > Musophagiformes > Musophagidae > Tauraco > Tauraco erythrolophus. The sequence continues at coordinate 519,868 of NC_141483.1, forward strand.
GGGGTTTGCTGGCTGCCAGGATCAGGCTCTGCCCCACCTACGAGTACCCCAATCTCAGCTCGTTGTCCACAGCTGGAATCTCCCTGCCCAGCCATCACGGTCCCATGGGCCTCCAGGAGACAGATGCGATTCTCCATCTACATCCTCGTCTACCTCCTTCCCAAACCCCATGCAGGGGTCACAGCACTCCACACAGCTGAGGAAGAGGTGACATGGCACCATCCTCAGCCAGTCCTGCTCTGACAGACCCATGGCCTGGCTCCATCCATCCTTCCGACCCCACAGCAGCTGCTCAGGGAGGTTCCCAGGGTCAAGGTGGGGTAGGAGCACGTCTGCCAAGTCCCCACTGCTCCCAGCACTCACCCAGGGGGAAGGTGATCTGGTCACACATGCCCAGGAGCTGCCCGAAGTACACTTTCTTCTCCGAGGGATGGATCCCAAGCTCCATCATCCTGCAAGCCAAGCCTCAGCATTAGGGAAGAGCAGAGACAGCTGAGCATGCAGGGGCAGCGCATCCCACCAGGGGAACGGGGATCATCTCCAAGTACGAGAGCACAGCACTGACCACGTCCCAGGTGGATGCTAGGATGTGAGAACTTGAGGGATTTGGGTTTAAAATAGCCTCTGCGTTGGGCAATGGGGCCATCTCTGCAGCCACTGTGGGCTACCATGCTGCATCCCAGCTCCAAGCCCCAGCTGAAGCCCCGAGCACCAGATGGGAGCTACAATCCCACTGGCCAGACACAGAGGAGACCTGACAAGCCACAGCACATCTCACCACAGCTCTGCTGGGCCCCCACATCCCTCAAGCTCCCAATCCCTGCCACGCCACACTGCTTCCCCAGCACCCACCTGCGCAGGGTGAACTTCACCGTGTCCTCGTTGTGAGATGCCACCATCACATTGGCTTTCCAGCTGTGCTTGATCTCCTCCAGGATATAGTCCAGGCACCTGTCAGACAGTACGGGACCGCATGGTGAGGCTGCTCAAGCCCGTGTCCGATGGGGTGGGAGGGAAGAGCGTGGCTAGGGCTGTCCCCTACTTGTGGTACATCTCGCTGGTCTTCTCATAGGTGGGGTTGATGGGATCCTCATAGCCAATCTGGGCTGCTCTCTCCCGCTCCTGCTCCATGTAGGCGCCACGGACAAGCTTGGCGCCGAAGTGCCAGCCCTCCCGGCGCGACAGCTCCACGTCCACTGTCACGTTGTCATAAGCCTCCTGGGACCAGATGGAAGTGATGGCACAAGGTCATCGCCCCAGTGCCACCTCTGCCCTGTGCCTTCAAGCAGCCAGCTCCAGAGTTGTGCCATTGCATCACCATGGCTTCAGGAGCCAAGGTCTCCATCCAGCTGCTCCAGCAGGTCCTTCTTGCCCAGCGTCCTGCTGGACCTCACCTTCAGGTAGCACTGGTAGGTGTTGAAGATGATTGCCCGATCCCTGTTGAAGCGACGCTGCATCTCCAGGGTGAGGCGGCTGATGGCTGGCTGGAAGTAGCTCTGCTCCGCGTCCACCATCAGCCTCACGCCCTTCTCCGTGGCTCTCTGAGGGTGAACGACACGCAGGTTGGGTTCATGGGGCCACCTGCCACGTGTCTCCCCCTCTGCGGCAGTGCCTGTGCCCAGCGCCAGCTCCCTCTTACCTTGGCCAGGACATCCATCCGCTGCAGCATCCGCTTCATCTGCAGATCCTCCTCCTCGGTGAAGCGCGAGAGCAGAGGCTCAAGCTGCCCAGTCTGAAAGGAGAACAGCCTGGGTCACCCTGCCTGTGGCCAGCCCTGCCCATGGGAGGCAGAAACACCCCTGCAGGAAGCCCACCCTGGGGGCTGCTGCCCACCCCAGCTCCCCAGCACCCACCGGCCAGCACCACGTGCACTGGGTGCCCACCCTGTCAGCTTGGTGGATCACAGCATGGCCAGGCTCTGGCAGCGCAGATGCCAGCTAGCACCACAGCCACCAGCAAGCTACAGGGTAGGGCCTGGGGCCAGCAGACCCACACCCTGCTCCCCTAGTCTCCCAGTGCCCAACCCGTGGGGCTACTCTGTGAATAACGTAGATGGGTACCCACCTGCATGTTGGGGACCAGCAGCAGCTTGGAGAGCTTGGTGCGGCTGTCAATCAGGCTGTTCCAGTCCAGCATGTCCACAGTGCTGGAAGCAGAAAGCCAAGTCTGTGCTGGTGTCTTGCAGGGGCATGGGGGTCTTTACGAGCTCCTGTCCCCCACCAGCAAGCAGGGTGCACAGCACATGCCACCCTGACCTGTCCACCCAAACCTCCTCTCTGCTTTGTTGCCGTGCTGAGCCAGCGCTGCCCTTTGGAGACCTGCCCTTGCTGCTGCCCCACTGCCCCAGGAACAGGGACAAGGTCCCCCAGTGTCCCCATCCTGTGGCTCCCCCAGATCACAGGCAGCTTACCCGCTCATGCCCAGGTTCTCGCCCGTGAACCAGTGCTGGCTCTCCGCCTTGGTTGCGATGCCGAGGTCGGCCAGGGCCTCCTGCCACCAAAAGGAGCATCAGTGACAAGGGGCTACAGGGGTCTTACTGCTCCAGGCTCAGAGGTGTCACTGGTCAGGGCTACTTCAAGACCCCTACGGCCACCAGCCACCTGCCGCGGCGCATCCCCGGCAGCACAGCCTCCTCCCTCGGACATCACCTGCCTCACCTGCAGCTTCTCCGCCTCCAGCTTCATCTCCAGCGCTGCCCGCCCAGCCTGGCCCTGCTCTGCGGCCATTTGGTGGAAGAACCTCCGCCACTTCACCAGCACCTCTGAGAACTGCAGCTGTGGGGACAGAGCTCGAGGTGAGACACCCAGGCTGGAGCCCAGCTGGCCTCAAGCCCCCTATTGTGCCAGAGCTTTGCAAGACCGTGCCCAGCCTGAAGCAGACCCTGACCCTGTAAGCAGGGCACCTTGGCCAAGCAGGGCCCAAGACTAGCAGTACAGACCCCCCACGCCCTCATGTTGGGACTTTGAAACTTCTGAGCTCTTCATGTGTCCCCAAAAGTTGAGGCAGGGTCTCCAGGATGGTCTTGGGCACACAGGGAGACAGCCTGTTGGTGCCCACTCCTCTCTGCCATCAGTAGAGATGCCACTGCAGCAAGTGTGGCACCCAAAGCACCTGTCCCTGGCTCTGACCCAGCTCACCCTGGTCACAGCCCTGGCACTCACCAGGAACTGAGGTCTGCCCAGTGCTGTCAGCTTGATGGCCGAGAAGCCGTCCTCCGAGCTGCCACCTGCACAGAGTCACAGAGACAGAGGTAGCCTGATGGGCAGGGTGCTCGGGCAGAGAGGAGGTACCCGAGATATGGTGGTGGGCTGCAGGGTCCCTGTAGTCCCCAGGCACAGTGGGGCTGCTCAGGACACGTGGAGCACTTGCCTGAGGCATCGATGCAGCGGAGGAAAGTCTCCATGTGCTGGTCACACTTGGCCTCGTCAGCGTAGAAATATGTGCGGGCGCTGATGACCCCACCGCGGCGATCCCCAAATCCCCGATGGGCTCGGTATTGCTTCTCCCTTTGTTCTGCTCCTGGGGTGGAAGAGGAGGGAGATGGGCCACGCAGCCCTGCCGAACTCCTGCAAGCCTCCCCAGGAGCTTCTGCCGTGGGCACAGGGGAGAGGGGCTCCGGTGTGGACCTCAGCAGAGCCCCCAAGGGCTGCAAGGTGCCCTGCCCGAGCCTTTGCTGAGGAGCAGGGCTGGCCAAGAACCAAGATGTTCCTCATCCAGCTCATCTTTTGAGGCTGCAGGAGCTGGGTCCTTCCCCCACGCCAGGCCCGCCATGCCTGGCTCAGCTGGACCTTCAGGCTATCCCCTGTCAGCAGGAGAGGCTGGGTCACTCACCTCCCGTCTCCTTCTCGGCTGCAGAGGTGCAGGAGCTAAGAAGAGAAACAGGGAAGATAAGGGCCAGGTCAGCAACCCTTTGCAACCCCTCGCTGGTGGCCAGAGCAGCTCTGAGGCTCCTCTGCCACCAACCTGGCACTGGACCCTCCTCTGCCCTCGCCATCCCACCTGCTATGGACCAAATGCTGCCCAGCATGAGCCACACTGGCAGGTCAGATGCCCCAAACCTGCTCACGGAAGGCAACAGGGTTTCAACATCCAGGCAAGTGTTACCTGGAGGCCCTGAGGCAGCACGGGGAGGGTGCTCTGTCCCACGGTCCAGAGCTGCTCTCAAACAGCCCACCCCATGGCAAGGACAAGGTCAGCTGCGGTGGGGCTGGGTGCTCCGTCTCCGACCACGTCAGCCCACAGTCCTCACTGTGGTGGCACCAAGCCTCAACCCAACGCCTCCACACCTCGTGGGCACCAGCAGCCAGACCATGAAGCAAGGAGCTCCTCCAGCCCCAGGGCACACCAATCTGTAGAATGCCCAGCTGCAGCTCAGCTGCCCCACACTCCTCTGCGCCTTGGCATTAGCCAACAACTTACGAACATAGTCTCAGCTTCGACTTCTGCTGACCTCAGATGTAATTTCAAGCCCAAGCTCTTTGCCACAGAGCTAACAGGGCTCTGACAGCCCGGGGGATGCTGGCCAAGTCATGAGATCCTCCTTGAGCCGGAGCAGCTAAGCCACCTTGCTGACACCCTAAATCCAGCCCACAGACCTGGGGTCTCACCCAGAAAAACTGCTGAGCCCCTGGAAAGCAGCCCAGGGTGACAGCAGAGCCATCTCCTCCAGGAGATCTCTGCCCTGGAGTCACTGACCCAAAACTGGCCGTGCCCAACAGCGGGGAAGCACACAGCAAAGCCACCCGTCCGGAGCCAGAGGACTCACTCAAGAGAGCAGAGAGGCACGTGGCATGGTCCCAGAACACATTCTTCTGCGTGGAAACCCTGTGACAAGGATTAGGGGCTGCTGGAAGCATAAACAAGTGGAGACAAGCCCGTCTCTCGAGCTCCATGGAGCCAGGAACAGCCTCACGTTGCTCAAAGTGCAGCAAAGCCTGGTGTGAAGCAGGGCAGGAGCAGCTGGAGCTCCTGGGGAGCAGCAGGCACTACGTCCAGCAGGCTCTGCACAGAGATTTTGCTACCCTGAGGACAGGACAAGAAGCTTTCTGCCCCTGAATACAGAGGGTGGAGGAAAGGAAGGAGGAGACATCACACACCCAGGGATGGGATGCGACGGCAAAGCCCGCAGGGGATGGAAGGTGCCCTTGGAGCAGGCGGTGTGGTGCAGGGGGAGGCTTCAGCTGGACGAACTGCTGCGACTCTGAGGACACATTGAGAGAGGTGGACCCTGTGGGCAGGCCCCAGCCGCAGCACAGAAGGCAGCTCTGAACCCCAAAACGCACCTTGCATCCATCACCTGCAGCGCTGGGGCCAAGCCGCAGGGAGCGAAGCCTCCTCTGACCTACCCGGGGCGAACGCACGCAGCTCCATCAGCAAACAGCACCCTTGAACGTGAAGTGGTTTGTGCTCCTGGAGACAAACACACCCTTCCCAGCAGCATTCCTGCCGCATGACTGTGCTGGGTGCCCGAGCGGGACATGGAAAGCAGTGCCCTGGTGCTCGCTTTCTTCTTCTGCCTCAAGCACAATAAAGGAAGCTCCTTCCAGCTGAAGAAACAGCTCTTCCCTGGACATCATCTGCTTTCTTTGCAATATTAGTCTTGGCGACCAAAGCCATTCCTACACCAAGTGCCACTTAACCCACCTTATACCTGGCCATCCCTTCTGCAAACCAAAAGCAAGTTTCCCGGAGCAGGACACATCTCCAAACACTTCTGGCAGGCTCTAAGCAGAAAGGAGCCACCTGCCCGAAGCATGCACAAAGCAGGCCCTCCAAGCACTGCGAAGCAGGTGATGAAGACTCGATGCAGCCCGTTGGGGTGCTGGGAAGGGTAATCCAGCTGACACAGCAGACTGGGCCTTTCAGGAAGTTTTCCATCAGGCTCAAATAAACCATCTCAGGAGAAGCACAAAGGTCCCCATCAGAAACAAGTGGCCGATAATCCATTTCACCCTGGGGGCTACCAGGAGGCTGCCACAAACACAGCAGGTTTGCTTTGCTCATCAGCAAAGGGTCTGGCAAAAGGGATGAGGGAACAGCAGGATGAAGTTATCCCTGAATTACCACATCCAAGGAAAAACTCATGGTCACATGAAGCCCAGACTGGAGCCACAGGTGATGCTTAACACCCTGCAGGTAGGAATAAAGCAAAGCTCTCGGCAGAAGAGAGTCCTTCAGGCCTGCCCCATGCATGAGCTGCCAGCATGCACCAGCCCAGGACCACCGCAGGACATCCTTGCACAGCTCCCAGCTAAACAAACCATGCCATGATCCCGGGGACCCGCAGCACACGCGGGCAGGGCACTGGGCACGAGTGGCAGCAGCACTGGGAGCAGGAGGAGAAGGGGAGGTGGCAGCTCTGGGAGGCTGATTGGCCATCGCAATCCCACGCTGGGGGCACATACCAGGTGTCCACGTGCTGCGTGGCAGAGTGCCTGACAGTGCTCAGGGGCAGGATTGTCCTTCCCCACGATAGCACAACCCCAACCCACCTCCTGGCTTGGGATGCCCATGGGCCAGCAATGGCCCCAAGGCTGCAAAGGGACCACAACCACCTCCACTTAGGGGTTGGGCTCCTTGTTTCACCCCACAGGGAACAGAAGCCCCTGTTCAACCTCAGCACAGCCTCTCCACACCCCACCCAGGGCTGCACCCATCCCCAAGCCCCCAGCCTGCGTGCTGCCCTGGGAGTGGAGCAGCACCCAGGCTCCGCTGCCCGCAGGACACCTTTCTCCAGCCATGTCACCGTGACCCGCCAGTAGCCTTCAGGACATGGTCAAGGACTCCTGGGACAAGCTGGCAGAGCTCTGGATGCCAGCCCAGGCAAGGCCAGGCAGGTATGAGCCTACAGCAGCCACAATAAGCCGGTGCCGGCCAGCATCGCATTCCCAACCAGAAAGCCTGTTACAGGGAGCAGCCAGGGCCTGGGAAGGGCATTTCCCTGCCGGCATCTCCAGCTTGCTCCAGCAGAGCAGGCTGCACTGGTAAGGCCAGTGCAGCTCTGCCTGCAGGAGCTCTGCCTGGGGGAAAACAGCAGCAGATGGCACCAGGAGGCCATCTGCAGGAACCCTCTGGCTGCATTTGGTTCGCACCACTGCTTCCCAGCTGGCAGCGGGGTAAAGCTCAGGGCAGGGAAGGGCACAGCTACAGAGTCCAGCAGCCACGAGCCCTGGACCGCTCCACCCCTCTCAACCACGCACAGCCCAGCTTGGCATCATCCCTGACACAAACACCAGTAATTTGGGGTTTTGCCCTTGGGCTTTGTCCCCACTCTGTGATGTCCCTGGGTGATGTCCAGGACGGCATTTTTTTTTTTCCCCCTTGCCCATTTGCAGGGAATGAGTTCTGCTGGGGCTCAGACATGGTGGCATCAGGGGGCATGGGGTCCAGTGTGTGGCTTTGCCAAGCCCTCCTGGGTAGGAATGACCCACAGAGCACAGGCAGAGCTCACCAAGCAAGGGGTCGCACATATGCAGCCCCTAAATCTGCTCCAGTGGGGACCAGCACAGCCCAGCCAGCTCACAAACCACTGACACCCGCCCTCCCATCAGCAGGCAGGACACAGGTGCAGGCAGAGCTGCCTGCAAAAGCCCTCGGTGGTCAACCACAGGAAAGCACTTGGCACAGCCAGACCAAGGAGGGCAGCACTGCCAGCCCAGCACTGCCAGCTCAGCCCCACAGGGATGCTGAGCAACGTGCCCTGGCCATGGCTGTGAACCCAGGGAAGAAACCAGCCGCTCCTGGAAACTCCACGGCTCTGTGCCTTCCAAAGTGCCAACACCCCATGGGCTGCAAGTGAGGGATATTTAAACTTTTATATAAAAAAAAAAATATGCAGTTTGCAGCTCCGTCTGCAAGGGGCTGGGATGGGCACAGCCCTGCCTCCCCCTGCAGCTCCCACACCAGCCGCCCGCTCCTGCCGCGGACAGGCAGGACCTTCGTGCCGATGAGGATTTCCAGCAGCGGCAGCAGGCGGGGGGTCCCTGATAAGCAGCACCCGAGTGGGGGGCAGAGATAAGGGTCTCAGTGGCAGCTGGGAGGAGCCCAGCAGCAGCACCTGCGTCACCCCACCGACCCGAAACCCCACTTGCAAATCACCCCAAAAAGCCATTTCCAATGTATTTTAACACCATGGGGCAGCCAGACTGTGTCCCCAGCTGCGACGGGGCTGTTGCAGCCTTGCCCGGGGGAGCGCTGCCATCCCCAGCCTGCGCCCTCCGGCAGGGCCACCCTTCTCCTGAGTGGGGGGGACACACCGTCCCCTTCCCCCCCAGTGACCATGGGGTGCTGGTCAGTGGCCCATCGATGGGCGAGCAGAGCCACCCAAAACTGGAACCCGAACAGTGGAAAGTTAATGGTGGCTTTGGGCTGGCGCTTGCCCTTGGCTGAGAGCGGCGGGCAGGGAAGGCCGTCCGGATTGGGGGGGGGGGCAATGAGGGACGGAGGTGTGACCTCGCTTGGGGGTGGAAATGGTAGGGGGCAGCACCCCAGTGCGTGTATAGTGGGGTACGGGGATTGAGGGGGCAGCAGCCCAGTGTGTGCACGGGGGTGGAGGGGGGCTGCACCCCGGGGGGGGGACAGGACCCCTGTGTGTGCTGGGGGGTGGAGTGGGACAGTCCCCACAGCTGGGGGGGCGGGCAGCCCCCCTGGGTGGGAGAACGGGGCGGGGGGGGAGGGGGCAGCACCCCAGCGCGTTTGAGGAGGACGGGGGGGGGGGGGGGGGGGCGGGGGGAAGGCGAGCGCGGCGGGAGGTGGGGCCGTGACGCACGCTACCGCGACCCGGCAGCCAATGGGAGCGGGGGGATGGGCGGGCGCAGCCAATAGCAGAGCGGCCAAGTCCCGCGCCCGCGGCGCGCCGTGCCCGCGCCCCCCCCGCCCCGGCCCCGCACGGCCCCGCACTCACTCCAGCTCCTTGCGCTCGGCCTCCTCGGCGCTCAGGTCCTCCTCCACGCTGTAGTCCAGCACGGCGCCCACGCCGCAGGCCTGGTTCCGCCGGATGAGCGGTTTGATGGCCTCCTGGTCCTCCCCGGCCACGAACTGCCCGTAGAAGGTCATCTTCATCAGCCGCTCGAACAGCGCCTGCCCCAGCACCCGCTGGCACAGCTGCAGCAGCTGCGGGATAACGGCAACTCAGCCCCCCCGCAACGGGAGCCCCCACCCCCAGGCCCAGGACCGGCGCCTCTCCGGAGCGGGCAGCCCCTCCGGTCCCGGCGCTGGCACCGCCCCTGCCCGGCTGGGGACCGGCATCCCCCCTGCAGTGGGCAGCCCCCCCAGGCCCGGCACCCCCCCCGGAGCGGGATCCCTCCTGCTCGGGACCGGCACCCACCCGAAGCGGACACACCCCCACCCCCCCCCCGCCCCGGGAACCGGCGCCCCCCGCCACCCACCTCCCGGTTGTGCTCCACCAGCGGCCCGACAGCGCACAGCCCCAGCACCAGCAGCCCGCGCAGCAGCTCGGCGCTGCTCTTGCTGCGGAACGCCTCCCGCGGGTCCCCGAAATCCACGACGGGCGGCGGCCCCCGCTCCGCACCCCGCGGAGGGGGGGGAGGCGGCGGCACCGGCCGGGCCCCCGTGCCCGCAGCCGGCGGCGGAGGTGCCCCGCGGGGCGCGGCGGCGGGCGCGGAGCGCGGGCGGCGGGGGACGCCCAGGCGGGCGGCGGCGGCGCGGAGCGCCCGGGCCGCGCTCAGCGGAGCCATGGGCACGGCAGGGCCGCCCGCCCCGCGCCGCCGCCTTAAGTACCGCCCGCCCGGCACCGCCCCGCGGGGCTCCCCGCCGCCACGGCCGCGCCCGCCGGGGGTGCCGCTCCGCCCCCCGGCTCTGCGGCCGCACCGGCACCGGGACCACTCAGCCCGGCGCGGCCCCTCTCCCCTAGCCCCCTGCCTTCCCCGTTCCCGTCACCTCGGGGCATCCCTTCCGAGGAGCCCCGGGGAGGGCATAGAGAAGCAGGGGTAGTCCGAGGGGAGCCCCGGGTGGGGCTGAAGGGCGCCCTGTCCTCTTGCAGTACTCCTGGGGAGGGCCGAAGGGAGCCCCATGCGCTTGGAGGAGCCCCAGGGAGAGCTATGGGGACCCAAGGGAGCCCTGAAGTGGTTGTCACCCCACCGGAGAGGCCCTGAGGGGAGCAGCGTGGCCAACACCGCAGGGTCAAGAGGTACCAGACCCCTTAGAGAAGCTCTAGGGAGAGTCAAAGGGTCCCTCAAAGGGGGCAAGCCCCGGGGCAGGCTGCAGCGTGTCCATCCCACAGACCCGGGAGGCTCTTGGGGAGGGTTATCTCAGAGCCAGGGGATCTGTCATGGGACAGATGCCGTTGCACGCGCCTGTGCTCACTCCTCGTGATCTGCATGTGAATGGTTTGGGGGTTTTGGGTGAACCCCTGTTTGGTCAGTGTTGGTGGGTGCTGCGGTGCTTGGGGCAGCTTGAGCCAGCAGACCAGCTCCCTTGGCATGGCTGGGGCAGTTGGGCTTCACCTGCCCCATGGAGCCCCCACCGTGGAGAGGGCTGGCAGAGCTTTGAGAGCATCCCAGGCAGGGCAGAGTGCCTGTGCCACTCCTGGCAGGCATTTGCCTGAGCTGTTCCTGCCAGGCACAGCCAGTGCTGAAGTCCAGAGATCACTCAGCACCTCCCTGGCACCCTGCGGCTTGGTGCGCTCTGGGCTCTTGGCCCGGGTAGCAGAGAGCAGGGACCTCTCTTCCTTATTGCAGGACTGTTTCATAGTGGTGAGTACCACAGCCGTGTCCCCTCTCCATGCCCATGCCCCCATTCCATGCCCACCTCTCCAGCCCCAGTTCTGCAGTGGCTCCCATAGGATGACTCTGGCCCGATGCGGTCCTGCCCGCACCCAGCTGCTCAGGGACACCTCGTGCCTGGGTCGGCTCAGCGCAGGCAGCACCGATCAGGCAGGAGGGGAGCAGGCAGCGACAGGCCTGCGAGGTTTGCTGGGGTGGGAAAGCACGTCCTGAGCGGGGTGGAGAGGAAGAGCCCGGAGCTTTGAGAGAGCTCCAGAAGCTGCAATGACAAACTCCTCTTTTCCAAAGCAAACTCCAGTGCAGCAAACCGTAACCGCTGTAAAAGCCTGGCCCCGGCTGGATGGGGTGTATCAACCACAGGGCCATTGGTACAGGAAAAAGTAGTTACAGCAGATGCTTTTTCCTCCGCGCCCCAGCACTGGCATTGCTGCAATTTGCAGTGAAACCACGGAGGTTGCGTCAGCTCATTTGCAAGGTTTCCTTTTGGGACGTCCCATCCTTCCATGGTGAAAGCCAGACAGTGGCATTGCCCCCTAACAGAGCTGGGTCAAAAGTCAGCTATGAATAAGCATTCACTTCCTTCCAAATATTTCCTGCGCTGCATTAACTTTCGCGCTATTTAGAGTGAAATAATTCACCTGAAGCTCCTCGCTGCAAAGGGATTGCACATGGGAAGTCCCAGGCTGCGGTTCCAGCTCCTGTTGAAGAAAAAAAAGCCGACGTTACACCGAGCTGCATTACAGCCTGAGGAGCAGAGGCTGCTGGTGCAATTAAGAAATTTTAATCAGCTGTAACTTTTGCTCCTTTTTTACTCTTAGGGGTGCCAGGCTAAGCCATGACTCCCTGTTAACCAACAGCCACAACCAGACCCTCCTGCCATGGCAGGAAGTTTGTTTCCCACCCAGATGCTGCCAAGAAAATTCCCTTGAAAGGCTCTAATGGCAACAGTCACTCCGGGAAATAATCGCCTGATCTTAGCAGGAGAAAGTTTCCGAGCATTGCCCATTGTGCTGGCAGAGCTGGCAGCCCTGCGCCATCTGCAGAGCTTCCAGGCTGCTGCGGCCAGAGAAACTTTAGTCTCACATCTGAACGCAAAGATGGAATGTGAAAAAGCCACGTTTTGGTGGAAGCGAAATGGTGTTTATCTCCAGACGGCTGCTCCCGAAGCAGAGGTCCCTGAGCTGGCAGCCCCGCTGATGGCTGGGAGACCACCGAGGGATGCTTGAGGCGGCTACAGGAACTGTGGCCCTGCAGAGCACTGATCCCCAGCTCCTGACACCCCTTGGCTGTGACTTTATGCTCTTCAGGCCACTGTCTCTGTACCCCACCACATCCTGGTGACATGACGTGGGAAGCCCGGGCCAGCCCATGACACGGGTACCCACATCACGAGTGCAACCACGCTGCTGTATCCCGCACAGGGAATGTGCCCCAAGCCCGAGAGGACCCACCTGAGTCCTTCAGTGGGCACACTTGGCCACATCAGCGGCCAATACGGATGCTTGAGAAGCCATAAAATGTAAATAAACAAATCTGAATGCGAGACAAAGAGGCAAGAGGAGGATTTAGCGCGGGAGGAGATGGCAGTTCGGAAAGGGGGAGGCCACGGCATGCATACTGCGTGGCCGGCGCTCGGCAGAGGCATTTCTGACACTGCGAAAATAGCAGATGGCTACACGCAACAGCAGCACTCGCGGCGCCCGGGAGGGAGAGTCGTGCCATGAAAATCGCTCCTCCTGCCTTTTGGCAGAAGTGGGCACGGGCGCGGGGCCTGAGGGCTGCCAGGCTGTGCCAGGTCACCAGGGTGCAGGGATCAGCCTTCCTCACCATCATCTTCCTCCAGCCCAGCTCCATCTTTGGGACTGGAGCCCGATCCTTGCTGTCCTGTAGCTCTGCCAGCCCTCGAGCCCTGCCTGCTCCAGCAGCCGTCGCCGTGCCAGGCACCCTGTGCTCCCGGCATCCATCCTCTGTGGTTTCCCTGGATAGCGCTGATTCAGATCCTCCACGGTCGGGTATTTCTCATACTGATCATATGACCGACTGGTGCCCAGCACCAGCGCTACCAAACTGCTTTCACCCGGGGCCAGTATGCCAGGAGGGACATCTACGCCCTGCCAGGAAGCAGGCAGGGGTGTGGGGAACGGTGTGGACCCTCAGGTGGCATCTAGCTCTGCCAAATGTCCTCCATGGAGTCGGATGTGATGGGGTGCCCAGGAGCTGCAGCCCTTCCCCAGTATGAGTCAGGGGCAGCTGTCTGCCATGGACCCACCAGCAAAACCCAGGAGAAGATGGAGGTGGGGACGGAGCTTCCCAGGTTGCAACCGCGTGTGGCTCGTCACCTGGTTGAGGGTTATTTTTCTTCACAAGAGCCTTCATCTTCTGCCATGCCACTCTTCAGGGAGACCCCAGCCCCGCTATATATCTGCACTGACAGGAATAAAACCCTCGTGGGGTGCACAGGAGCTCCCAGCACTAGGACAAGGTGTTTTTAGATGGTGAGTTTGTTCTCTCTAACCCCTCCAAGCAGCTCTGTCACCCTCCCCGTCACCCTCCCAGGGGTGACTCTAGCTCGTGCCACAGTATGAACCATCGCAACCGCTGCTCTGCTTTGCTGCCTCTATGGGACCCGTGCAGGGAGTTTTGGGGACTTGCTGGTGGTCACCTGGGGAGTCAAGGGCAGAAGTTCCAGCTCCTGAGGTGTTTCTGTGGGTCAGGAGTCCCGGCGTGAGCAGCTGAGAGCTGCCACAGACCCTCCTGGTGGAGAGATGCTGAGGGGCTCCTCTTGCAGCTGATCTCCCTGCCGTCTCAGGCCTTTCTCCCCCAGCATGATCAGGATTTGGGAAGCTGCGCTGGGCTCCGACCCCTGGCATTTTCCACTTGGCATCCCAATGATTTTCAATGAATCACTTGCAGCCTAAGAAATAAACATCCTCTTGATTCTCCTGCTGAGTTCCTGCTGATCTGGTGCAGCTCAGCAGCCCCAAGAAAATACCCGGGTGAATTCCTACCTCCATAAGGGACAAAGCTATAAAAAAACAGGAATTTGCCCTGAAAGAGCACCTAGGAAATACCTGAGGCAGGAAAAGGCACATCAGACTTCCCACATCAGGTAAATTTTTTTTTTTGCAGAGAGTCCCTCTGGTTTTCCGTCCGCGGGTAGAAATGGGTCGTGTGAGATGTCCACGAGTGTGCCTGGGGGAAAAGGAAGGTCAGCAAACACCAGAAACAGTTTTGCTGCACTTACAGCTGAGAAGGGATCGTGCTGGAAGGTTTTTGTGGAAGTGGGGTCTGGGGAATAGACATAAAAAGCCTTTTTTCCAAGCTGGCTCCCTTGGCGGGTGGGTTGTTTACGGAGCCTGGACGCCGGAGCGCCTGGAAGGGAGCCAGCTCGATTTTAGCCCTTTGTGAATGATTTAAACACCTCGAGCTGGGGGAGCATTCCCGGGAAAGCAGTGGGGAGGGGAAGGCGAGGGAGAGGAGTGCTTCGGGCTGGAGGGAAGGGGCTGCTGGGCTCTGCTCCCCCGGCGGAGCAGGGACACGGGTCCCTCGGAGACGGGCAGAAGGCAGAAGGGGCCAGCCCTGGGCAGGGACAGCAGGAGCATTTGGTGGGGGGCTGGCTGTCCCCCTCTTGCCCCTATCAAGAGCTGCTGCTGAGATGTGAACTCAGGGAGGTACGTGCCTGGGGCTGGCAGTTCTCAGGGCCAGTTACCTCCAAGGACAGCTTGCCAGCAAGCATCTTCCCTATTCTCTCAGCTTCCCCCCAGGTGATGCTACTAAGGAGCCCCTCTACTCCTTTTTGCAGCCCTTGCCTGCGAGGAGCATCCCCTGGCCAGGCCCACAGAGCCAGGCTCCCCACGCTGAGCCGAGCTGAAGACTCCCCAGGTGTGGGTGCGGGAGCCCAGCGTGCCAGGGGCTCGGGATGGGGCTCCTTGCAGCAATTTGAGGGCAGCCAGACATCGTGGGACTCGGGATGAGCAGCGCTCTCCAGGCTGTGGCAGATTAACTCAGGCCACCCTTACCCTTGAGAACCTGGTTGTTCCTTATTGATTAACGCGGTGGCTCGTTTTTTCTAAAAATACACTCTTAATGACCGTGCCTCGGGAAGCAGAGATGTCTTGCAGCAAAACCTCATCGATTCCAGGGCTGCTACACCCCCAGCAAAGCCCCTTTGGTTGCAGAGCCTTAGGGTCTGCTTCCCAGAGATGGCTCCTCTCTGGAGGTGGGTTTCGGTCTGGTTTACGGGATGGGTCAATCCCCAGCTTGTAGCAGCCGATTGATACTTGCCTTTTTCCAAGTGCCACTTATTTTTGCTTCTTAACTTTCTGTGTATTTAATTGAGAGCAGGTAGCACTGAGTTGCTCTTGGACATCTCTTCAGTGGAACAAAGGAAGAAATGTTCCTTTTCCCTTTGCGCTTCTGAGATGTCCATAGGGAAAGGGGAAAAGCTGTTCTGTTTCCCTTATTTTTGTGTTGTTTTCCTGCCTTCCTCCTTTTCACAGACGAATACTTTGTAGGAAACTTCATGCTTTTCCCTTACTCACTCATCCCAGGGAAGCATCAACCTGCCCCCACAAAGGGAGAGTGCCCAGGAAAAGGGCCTGATGCTCCACTCGAAGCGCAAGATCCCATAAAGGCTGAAAATGGGAAAAAAAGAATATAGAATTGAAAATAGATTGACTTTTCTGGGGTCGTTTCACCTCTCTGGGCTCAGCCTCCTGTGCCAGGAGCAGGTGCCTTGCCAGGTCCTGGAGATGGAAGAGGGTTGCTTGGGGGCCCTGTGTTCCCCCGTCCTCCTACCAGCACCATGACCTCTCTGACAGCCTGGCGCAGCCCAAGAAGGGGAGGAAAGGGGTCTTCTGGACAAATTAAGGAGAAAAAGGGAAAAGTGACTGAGGCTGCTGGCTGCCAGCGCTGGCCATGCCTGCCTCCTTCCCAGCCAGCGCAGCCAGCAGCAGTGCGCAAGCCATCCGTCATCCGACGGATCAGCTGGATGCTGCTCTCCGTCTCCATCTGCTTCCGACCAGGCTCCGTACCCACCGCGTCTCCCATCGTTCTCCAGCTGCTCTGCAGCCTCTGCCCTGCGATCCCAGCCAGCCCCTGCCCTGGCGGACACGAGCACCGCAGGGCCAGGGGATGCTCCAAGAGTGCTTCTCCTCTTTTGCACCTCTAACATCCACAGGCATTTGGAGAAAGCCCTGAACTACCCGTCCAAACCCACGTATCCTCGCTCACCGCATGGGCTGTGGACTCTCACTGACCCTTTTTTCACCCTTTATACCCCCTGCATAGCCAGCAGCCCTGTGCCCCCACCTCTCCAAACCAGCTCTTTGCTTCCCCATGGGCTTCTCTGTTGTATTCACCTTCCCCCAAGTGAGGACTTTGCAATTTGCTTTTGCAGCCCCCCAGGAGAGCAAAGGCAGAGCTGAGGTGCTGCTCCGGGGTGACATTTCACTGCCCCTTTCTCCTACCGCTTGCTGCCCACCTTTGGGTTTTGGCACCAGACAGAGCAGGGCGTGCAGATGATGCCATCCTTCCTCCCCAGCCCGATGTGCCCCTGCTCTCCCCATCCCTCGTGATGAATACGGTCTGTGGAAACCAGGCTGCGTGGTTGGTGTCACTTCGAGATGCATTTTGCTGCCCAGAAATGCTGATTTTTTCAAGGCTGAATCCCATCTTTCACTCTGGTGGTTGCCTGGCTTCATTTTGTGTGTTCAAAGTTCCTGCTGGTTGAGTTTTTATAAGTAATTTCTCAATTCTTTGCCCGAGGAAGTATCAAAGGGAGCATCCCTCCAAGGGGGAGGCTGACCTGGAGATCATAGAATGATAGAATCATAGAATGGTTTGGGTTGGAAGGGACCCTCAGGATCATCTAGTTCCAAACCTCCTGCCATGGGCAGGGACACCCTCCACTACACCAGGTTGCTCAAAGCCCCATCCAGCCTGGCCTGGAACACTTCCAGGGATGGGGCAGCCACAGCTTCTCTGGGCAACCTGTGCCAGTGCCTCACCATGCTCAAAGGGAAGAATTTCTTCCTTAGATCCAATCTAAATCTCCCCTCTTTCAGTTTAAAGCCATTGGCCCTTGTCCTGTCACTACACATCCTCGTAAAAAGCCCCTCTCCAGCTTTCCTGTAGGCCCCCTTTAAGTACTGGAAGGCTGCAATAAGATCACCCCGGAGCCTTCTTTTCTCCAGGCTGAACACCCCAACTCTCTCAACCTGTCTCCATAGCAGAGGTGCTCCAGCCCTCGGATCATCTTTGTGGCCTCCTCTGGACCCGCTCCAACAGCTACATGTCCTTCTTGTGTTGGGGACCCCAGAGCTGAAGACAGTATTCCGGGTGGGGTCTCAGGAGAGCAGAGCAGAGGGGCAGAATCCCCTACCTCACGCTGCTGCCCACGCTGCTTTGGATGCAGCCCAGGGCATGGTTGGCTTTCTGGGCTGCCAGCGCACGGTGCCCACTCATGGTGAGCTTCTCATCCACCAGCACTCTCAAGTCTCTGCCATCCCTGAGTCCCGGTCCTGCTGTCACACAGCTGTGACAGCCACCCCAGGACCACAGGACGAGGGAGAGCCCAGGATGGAGCCCACCCCAGCACTCTGGAAGATGCTCCCACTGGGGACAGTGATAGGACACCAGGCCTGGGACAGCAGCGCTGGCAGCTGCCACCAAAACTCGCACCCTGACTGTATGAGAACTCAACTCATTTTTCAATGTCACTGGCCAAATTTCTGCAGATTTTCCTGGGGACAGGAGAAGGCAACTCT
Organism: Tauraco erythrolophus; assembly: GCF_009769465.1. Lineage (NCBI taxonomy): Eukaryota > Metazoa > Chordata > Aves > Musophagiformes > Musophagidae > Tauraco > Tauraco erythrolophus. Next base: position 537,377 of record NC_141483.1, read on the forward strand.
CCAAGTCCCTGTTCCGCACGCTGGCGACGTGACAGCTTTCCACTGGAGTGACTGATTTATTTTTTTTTTCTTCCTAATGCAGGCCAAACAAAGTCATTTGCTCTCATTAGAGCTGCTGATACAGCTGGAAAAAGTGAGCTCGCTCTCTGAAAGCTCATCTGCTGCTCTGACGAAGGGCACCATCCCCCCCAGCAGACCTCTGGGTGTTTGGCTGCCCCAGCTTCAGCGCTGCTTGTCTCTCTGGCTGGGGCTGTTTTCACTGAAACTTGGAAAGAAAAGGGCTCCGGGATGGAAAATTTCAGGCCTGAAGGGTAAAGTTGGACAAAATCCAGGCAGGACTTGGCAGACAGACCCGACAAAGGTTCTTCCTCTTGCTAATATTTTTACTTCTGTGCTTTCGAGAGCCACTCTGCAGCTCCGCTCCAGCCGGGTCATGTTCTGCCAGCGCAAGAGGTGACGTTACCACCACAACAGATGACTTTCTCCAGGGTTTCCCAGGGTTTTTTTTTTTTATCTCTGGAGCTGTGTTTTTTCCAGAAGCAGATACTGCAGTGGCCTCTCATCTGGTGGGGATGGCTGTCCCACCACCCCATCCCACTCCCTTGCCAGCCAAGAGGTGGCCACAGGGCTTTGCTCCTCTGGCTGCAGGTGCTGCCCACCCATTGCTGCCCCAGACCAACCCTAATGCGGCTCAGGTGACCCACCTGGTGCAGATGAGGTGCTGGGCTCTCATGGCAAGCTCTGGTTATGGACAACCAAAAGCAAGCTGCTGCTCAGCTCAACACGGCTGTGCATTGCACGGCGGTTGGATGCACACAAGGTTGCTTTTGACAAGGAACGTGCTGGAAAAAGTGGTGTGACTCCATCTCCCTCTTCTGAATTCTTTCACTCAGGTCTTGCCAGGAGGGCAAGTCAGCCCATCCCTGCACGGCTTGAGGAGCTCTGCAGAAGCTCCTGGGCTGTGCTGAGTCCAGAGCTCCTCTGCAGCAGGAGGGACCCTGCAGCACCCTGTGGTGACTGAGTCACTCCTCCAGGAAGCCCCCAGATGCTGGGGCCAAAGGCAGCCCAAATTCACCCCCACAGAAACAGCTACACAAGGAAATTGGATCCGAGTCATTCCAAGAGTTTAAACCTTTTTTTTGTGCTGTTAAAAAGGTGTCTTTATGTGTTTTGTTTTGTTTTTTTTTTTATGTGCAAGGCAGCTAGTTCAAGGTGAGCAGAAGCAGGTTGAAGGCGAGATGAACCCGCTCCGAGGTAAGTTCAGGGTTGCCATCACACCTCGTGTGGGATCACTCTCAGCTCCTTCCCTCCCAGGGAGCACCGTGGCACCTCTTTTCCCTGTGCTTTGGGCAAAACAGATTTTGTGACGCTTGCCCAGAAACACCAATTCAGCTCTGGCAAAGCACACGGGGATCTCGGTGTGAGAGACAGTCCCTGCGAAGGCCGCTTGTTGCTCCCTCCCCTGACCAGCTTCCTTCGTCCGGGGGGAGACCAGAGGCCAAAGCTGCACCAAGACCCCGTACGGCCGGGGAAGGGGCTTATGGCCCCCCAAGAGGTGAACGTGTCTGCGACAGGGAGCGGAGATGGTCAAACCACGGCGATGCAGACGTGGTCTTTGGTAGGTGTTCCTGCTGCTGCTTGGGCCACACCACCCACGTGTGACAGCGGCGCAGCTCGGACACCTTGTTCTTTTTTTGCGGGGGGTGTTACACAGCAATGGCAGCGGTTCCTGGGCAGGGGGCAGGCAGGGGCAGGCAGGGGGCAGACGGGGCAGGCAGGGGGCAGGCAGGGGGCAGACAGGGGGCAGGCAGGGGGCAGGGAGAAGGCAAGGGGTGCGCTGGTGCAGGGCACGGGGAGGTGGGTGCCAATGGGGGGGGGCGGCGGTAGCGCGCCGCCGCCGCTGGGTGGCGCTGCGGCTCCGTCCGTAGCGCCGGTACCGGGGCGGGGCGGGGCGGGGGGAGGCGGCTGCGCCGCCCTCCCGCGCTGCTCACCCCCCGCGGCATCCCGCTGCCCTCCGGTACCGCTCGGGGTTTCCCTCCCGGGTGACCCCCGCGGGGCGCTGCTGGCCGTTCCGCCTGTCCCGGGCGGGGGGCGGCCCTGCCGGCGGCGCGCTGGGTGTTTGACCGGACCCTCTGCCCGCAGCGAGGCCGCCGGGGCGCGCTCAGCGAGGAGCTGCTGCGGTGCCGTGGGCAGGCAGCCGCGGAGGGGCTCGTCCTGCCTTCTGCTCCTCTTCCTCTTGGCCGCCTTCATCCCCCAGCCCGGGCTCTGGGCCGCTCCTGAATGCGTCCCGCTGCAGCCCCTGCCCGGGTTCCCCCGGCACAGCTCCGCCGACCCTTCAGTTCTCTTCAAAAACTCAAGTTTTCCGCTCTCCGGCTGTGCAGCGGCCAAGGGGTCCCCGTCCCCCAGCCCGGGGGTCTGCAGGCAGCGGGGTGCACGGGAGAGCCAAGGTGCCCTTGGCTCTCCCGTAGGCAAAATCCTGCTTTCACTCCAGCCTGGGATCGCGAGACAGCAGGGACTTGGGAGCACCCCGAGGAGCCCTAACGGAGGTGTATGAGGTGGCACGGAGGTGCCAGGCTGCCCTTGGGGGGATGCATCTACTCCCCACATACTCTTCCCCACCTGGCAGCACGCAGGGCTCCTGCAAGGTGCTGGGAGAGGGCAGGTGGGCTGGGGACACACGGATCCATCGCTGTGCACACGCGAGGGGGCACGGCAGCTCTCATGACAGGGCCAGCTCCACCGGTGTCTTCACGTGCGTGGGATGAAGGTGTGGGTGTGCACGGGGTGCAGGTGTGAGCAGACACAGGACTGTGCACAAGAGCGTGCGTGTGTGTGCGTAGCCGTGGGAGTGTGTTTATTGGGGAGCACGCATGTCGGAGGGCTGGAGGAGGCAGAGGGGTTGCGAGGGGCAGTGCCCAGCAAGGCCAAGGTGGGTCTATCAGCCCTACACCCAGGGACACACTGTGCTGGCCCTGGGGTAGCTGGCTGGCACAGGGCTCCCCCCTAAATGTCCCTGCTCCGTGTGCCTCATCCCGGTCTGAGCGGCAGTGGCATTTTATTGCTGCTCCCGAGGACAGTCGCTGGAGCTGCTGTGGAGAGCATCCTGGGAGGAGCTCCCAGCCCATCCATCACACATTGACTTGGCATTTATGAGGGATCTGAAGCAATAAATTCTGCCTGGGACGTGCCTGGGAGTCGGTGTCAAGGATGGGCTTGGCAAAACCTCCGCAGGCACCACGTGCCCACACGGCAGCTGCCAGCCGGTGCTGCAGAGCCCGTGCTTGTTGCCTGCTCCCTTCTGCTGCCTGCAAGGCCACCCTTGGGCTGGCCCAGGCTGAAGGTGCTGCCCTTTCCCAGGCTCAGGCAACCCCTCAACCACGCTGGTGCGTGCCAACCTGCCAGCCTGGTCCTGTGCTGGTGGCTGGGCAGAGGTAGGGACAGCCGTGGTTTTGAGCTTCTCCCAGCAGCTCCCACAGCCTGGCTCTTTGATGCAAGCAATTCTCAGATAACTAATTCTATTTTCAAGACAAGTGAGGTGGCATCTGGAGCACTGCACCCAGTTGTGGGCTCTTCCGTACAAGACAGATGTTGGTGTACTGGACCGAGTCCAACGAAGAGCTGTGAAGATGATGAAGCCATTGGAGCTTGTGGTAAGAGAAGCGATGCTCTCCATCCTTGGATATGTTCCAAACCCAGTGGATGATGGTCCTTGAGCAGCCTGCTCTAGGTGACCCTGCCTGAGCAGGGGGTTGCACTAGACCATCTCCAACGGTTCCTCCAACCTCAGCAGTTCTGTGAGTGTGTAATGACAGCACTGAGCCCTGGAAAGATGGGGAAAATGTCCAAGACTAGAAAACAAAGAGAAATAAGAAGACGATCCACATCCTTTCTTGGGTTTTTTTTTTGGAAGCATCTCCAGTTGCAGAGCATGGACAGCAATGAAGGGCCAAGCTGGGTGGTGGTAGGGGATGGAAGAGAAGAACTAATCTCCCAGAGCTCCTTTTGACTGCTCAGCATCACCAGAGGGCATCAATGGGAAACGTGGCATATTCCCAAAGAAAACAACAATTCAGGCCCAGTGCCACATTTCTCCACCCGTTACCGGATCACCGTAACAAAAAAGATGACAAACAATACACAAATTGTCCAAAAATTGGCATTTTTTTCTGTGAAGGGTGCTGGGATTCTGATTAAACCTGGTTTCATCGTGACATTTTGCTCTGTGAGGAAGCTCTTCCAACGCTGCCCAGCGCTGTGTGTTGCTCAGCAGAGCACAGACGGCCTGGCAACAACTTGGCTGCTACAGCTTCTAAAAATAAAAGCTGTCCTTTTTTCTTCCTTTTTCTTCCCCCTCCCCTCCAAAGAAACATTGCAGCATCACACCTTCCTCCTGGTCCAAACTGTCTTCAGGCGGAGGGGCTGCATGCATGGCGCTGAACTCCAAGATTGTGTCAATTTGTTTTTTTGCAATATTTTGTTCTGAGAACGGGATATTTTCTCAGGTCTTGGCAGAGGTGGAGGAAACAGGGAAGCAAAGGGCACAGGGTGGATTCAAATCAAGTTGTTGTTGATTGGGGCTGCCCAGAGAGGAGCGTTTGGGGGTCCCTCCTGGAAACCATCTGCCCAGATGAAGAGGTGGGGCTGGAGCTCATCCCTCTGCTCTCCGAAATGGTGGATGGTTCCTATTGTTTTGTGTTGGACTGGGTTAAACTGGGAGCTCTGTTGCGCGACATCACCCCTTGGTGCAGCGGGGCGGCTACCTGGGGCTCATAGCACCGATGCTGCTGCTGAGGCCGTGGCTCCTCGCGTGCTGCCCCAGGGCTGAGCTGGCAGACGGAGCTGAAGCTGTCGTTGATCATTGCTTAAAAGCCAGGAGGCTCAAGAGTGGGGCTGGAGGAAGAATGGAATTTTTAATTTAGTGCATGAACCATAATTATAAAATAATAACAGATTCTTTTAACCTGAAAAAATACATATAATCTATATTTAACAGGTCTTTACTCAAAGTCACGCACTTCCCATCAGCTGGAATGTCCAGTTAACAGGAATTGCTTTAGTTCGCGGGTGTTTTGAAGGGGCTGGGGAAGGGTGTGAGCCCTCCCGATGGGATTTGATGCTGGGAGGGACGGGAGGTGTGCAGGGCTGAGCAGGGGCCAGCAGGGCCGGTCACAGCCATCCTGGGACTCTCCTGGGCACGTTCCTGCTTGCTGCATCTCCGCGAAAATCCCGTGCTGGATCCCCCCACTGATGGGTGTCTCACTGCTGCGCTTGCCGGCAGCTCCATCGTCCTCCTCCCAGGAGAAGCTGTGGCTGCCCCATCCCTGGAAGTGTTCAAGGCCAGGTTGGATGAGGCTTTGGGCAACCTGGTGTAGTGGAAGGTGTCCCTGCCCATGGCAGGGGGGTTGGAACTGGGTGATCTTTGAGGTCCCTTCCAACCCAAACCATTCCATGATTCTATGATTCTATCTGCTGGCATCGCACTGCTGCTGCCCAGGCAGCCCCTGTCCTCCTTCCCAAGGGACACTTGGCACTGCTGAGCGTCTGGTGGGGGATTGGGGATCCCTGGTGGCTTTGGGGACCCACCCAGGTGTCACCCCTGCGTTTTGACGTGCCCACCAGCTGAGCAGCAGGAGGGAAGAGGCACCAATTTGCCCTCAATTTTACCCATCTCCTGGGTTTTCACTCTGGCTGTGTTTCCCTGCCTTGTTTATCAGGATGCCACACCGGGCAGCACCAGAGGCTTTGCCTAAGATGTGTCACATCCACGGCTGCCCCTCCTTCCACTAGACCAATTACGCCGGCAAAGAGGGAAATTAGATTGCCCTGACATGATTCATTCCCGATAAAACTGTGTCGGCTGATTTTTGCTCTTTATCACATTATTGTCCTCTAGGTGTTTACAAATGGATCATTCAATAATTTCTTCCAAAATTTTTCAAGGAACTGGAGCCAGGCTGGTTGATGTGTAACTCCTCAACTTCATCTCCTCTTTTTCTTTTCTTTTTTTTTTTTTTTCCTTATTACAGATAAATTTCTGCACTTCTCTGGGATCTCTTGAGCCTTCAAAATTTGTCACAAACTGCTGCTAATTGTTCTGAGATTGCTTTAATTTCTCAGGGTAATTTTTCTTGGCCCCTGACTACTCATACACATCAAGCTTATCTCAGCATCCTGTAACTGCTCCCTTCCTGACATTGACCTCAGCTCCTGTGCCCTCGCTAATGATAATTGTTCTAGACACTGGTTACAGCCTTATACTGTGAAAATCATGGCAAGGAAGGCACCGTGACTTCTCTGTGTAATCTCTTTCCTTCTTCCCTCTTTGCTCTCCATTACATTCCAGTGTATTTCTGGAACTTCTTTTGTTGCTTTTTATGCTCTTTGCTGGCTGTAACTCACATGGCTCCTTAGCCTTTCTTGTTCTACCCCCACGCGCTTGAGCTTTCCCTTTACACTCATCCTTATACCCTCATTCCCTTTTTTATAGGATTCCTTTTTGATTTTCAGGACACTAAAGTGCTCCTGATGCAGCAATATTGGTCTTTTACTGTTGTCCTGTGGTTGCTCTGCATCAGGATGTTTAGCTGCAGTGCACCTAATATACTCTTTTTAGTAACTTCCTGCAGACCTGTATTTCTCTTTTACCTGAGGATGCCCTCCTGAGGGACACTTGCTGGTGGTAACGCATCCCCACAAGTTCATTAGGTTTGTGTTTGTGCAGCCAATTGTCTTTTTTTTTGGATGCTCTCTTTCTTTTAATGCCAAAACCAATGATCCACGCTGTTTGTGACTGCTGTCCCCCCCGTGATGCCCAGCTGGTCTGTCCATATCGGTCAGAAGCAAGACTGGAAGAGCTGCCCCCACCCCACCTCGCCAGTCCCAGCACTTTGGAAAAGAAAAAATGGCCAAGGAACTTTCCAAATGTTGTCTACTTAGGCTATGTCCTCCCGCATTTGTTTTTGTGATGGAATGTCAATATGAGATGGTTTAGACGTAAAAAGTTGCTGTTTATTCAGCCAACTGCTTGCTGAATGAGGCCTTAACTTGAGAATAATTGCAGATAAAATGAAGCTATATTTTGATGAATAAATTGTTCTTCTTTCAAATGTGCTCAATTTGAGGTTTAGTGCTATGATAAATCTTCACTAACTTCTGTTCCTGAGAGAAGCAGCAGACAGGGAGGGAACGTGCCCAGCCCCGGTGCGGGACAGATGGTCCGTGCAGCAGCAATCCTGCAGGAATACGGAGACTTCTCCCCGCCCGGCAGAATGATGGGGACCTGCCAGGTCTGATCACAGGCACCTTCCCCGTGGTCTGCTCAGACCTAAAGTGTAATGGCAAGGGGGAGTGGGAATGCAAGAGAGAGGAAATGTGCCCAAAATGCCACTGCTGTCTAGCTAGAGTCAGTCGTCTGTATACCCATCCCTTCATCCATCCTTCCATCCGTCCCTCCATCTGTCCTTCCATCCTTTCATCCATCCATAGAATCACAGAATGGTTTGGGTTGGAAGGAACCTTCAAGGTCATCAAGTTCCAACACCCTTGTCATGGGCAGGGACACCTTCCACTAGATCAGGTTGCTCAAAGCCTCATCCAACCTGACCTTGAACACTTCCAGGGATGGGGCAGCCACAACTTCTCTGAGCAACCTGGTCCAGTGCCTCACTACCTTAATTGTAAAAAATTTCTTCCTTAGATCTGATCTAAATCTCCCCTCTTTCAGTTTAAAGCCATTGCCCCGTGTCCTGTCACTACACGCTCTTGCAAAAAGCCCCTCTCCAGCTTTCTTGTAGCCCCTTTAGGTACTAGAAGGCTGCTGGAATGTCTCCCTGGAGCCTTCCGTTCTCCAGGCTGAACAAGCCCAATTCTCTCAGCCTGTCTTCACAGGAGAGGTGCCCCAACCCTTGGATCATATTAGTGGCTCTCCATGTGTGTATTGGGTTTGCATGGCAAAGATTTGGTAGCAGGGAGGCTACAGGGGTGGCTTCTGTAAGAAGATGTTAGAAGCTGCCCCTATGTCTGGTAGAGCCAATGCCCCCTGGCTCCAAGACAAACCTGTCGCTGGCTGATGCTGAGTCTATCAGTGATGGTGGTAGCACTTCTGTGACAATGTATTTAAGAAAGGGGGAAAAAAAAAACCTGCACAACAGCAACTGCAGCCAAAGAGAACAGTGAGAATATGAGTGAGAATATGTGAGAGAAACAGCCCTGCAGACACCAAGGTCAGTGAAGAAAGAGAGGGAGGAGGTGCTCCAGGTGCTGGAGCAGAGATTCCCCTGCAGCCCATGGTGAAGACTATGGTGAGGCAGGCTGTGCCCCTGCAGCCCATGGAGGACTCCACGCTGGAGCAGGTGAATGTGTCTGAAAGAGGCTGTGACTCTGTGGGAACTTGTGCTGGAGCAGGTTTCTGGCAGGACCTGTGGACCCATGGAGAGGGGAGCTCGTGCTGGAGCCGTTGCCACCTTTAACAATGTAATGTGGGAAAAGGGACTATATGGTCTGCAAAACCCTTTGAGCCAAGGAGGCAGAGGTGCACAAACCAAGACGGTCTGAAGGTGCTGCGGATGCAGCCCCATGGTAGCAGCCAGGAAAAGGTCAATGTTGGTGAATGGAGGCTGTGATGGAGGACAAGGATTCACCTAGGGACTGAAAGATGGAAGGAAGTCAGGAATGACGAGGAGTCAGAGGCACCAGAAGACACTTTCCTATCCCAAATTGTGAAGCCATGTTCTGCATCAATGGAAAACAAAGTTGTGGCCTCTGCAGTCAATGATACTCAATGACCTCATGAGGAAATGTGGTGGGAGTAGCCCACTCGCTAGAAACAATGGCCACCACCGGTCCTGAGACGTCCTCAGGAAGGTGAGGACTGTGCTGATAGGAAGGTCCTTCTAGCACCACCCTTCTCACCCCGTGTCCTTGTTGGTGCTGCTCATCATCTGGGACTACTGGATCGGGGCTGGGCAGCAATGGCCAGTCCCCATGGGGGTCACGCCAGCCCAGAGTGATGCCTTGCTGGGAGAGGTGGTGATGCCCATCGCCATACACTGTCCTGCCCCTCACATCTCTCCCAAGGTCTGAGAGCAGAGCAGGCTCTGCCCTTCGCCTGGCACCATCTGGGCAACACGGGACCCGGGGCCACAGGCATGGCCCTGTTGGGGGACATCTGCCACCCGTGCCACCAGGGAGGGCAGCACAGGGCAGGGCTGGTCCCCGACCCGGGGGGCTGCCAGGGCTGCCCAGACCTGCTGTTGCAGCGGCCGTGGCTCCGAGGGCCACACGTCACAGATGTGACCTCAAAAGGGAAGCGCTAAGCTGCTCTGCTTTCGGAGAAGCTTAGCACTTAAAGCTGATTTCAACAGCTTTTGCCTAAAGTTTTAAGACCCGTCACTAATCAGCAGCTGGTTTATGGCCGTTGTAAAAGACCAGAAAAAAATAAAGAAATGTCCCGAAGTTGGGGGGGGGAGCGCTTCCCAGCTCCCACATCCATCACCGGCAGTGCCGACATTTACGAGCGCAGGGAGCCATAAATCCATGCGGGGCCGACGCCGGCCCGGGACTCGGTGCAGAAGGGGAAGTGTTGTGTCTGTATCCGTGTCCTGCCCTGGGAGAAACTTTATTAATGCTTCACAGGGTGAGCCAGACGCATCCAAGCCCTGGGACATTCATCTCTGGATTTTGCAGGCTCTTCCGCATGCTCCTGCCGCAGCCTGACGCTCCTGCCGGGTGATTTTCTGCTCCGGAGCTTCCTTTGTGTGGGAGAGCTGGGTGTTTTGCTGGGACTGGGGACAGGCAGTGGCACATTTTGCTGTGATTTTGGTCCCTCCCCACCTCCTCTGCTTTGTGGAGCAGCTCTGGTGCAACTCGCATCCCTTGTCAGACTCGGAAGGGAATGGAGGAATTGGGTCCAGACTGGTCCCCTGTGCAGAACTGCTTGTTGCCTAGATGAAGCTGCTCTGCCTCAGCCTCTGGGATGCTCTGGGCAATGGGGAAAAGCCTCTTTGAGGGATGGCCATGGTTTGAGGGGGTCTCTTTTCAGTCTACACGTGCTTCTGCAGACAGTGTGTCCAGGCACTGCTGCCATAGGAACCCACTGGGGAAGGATCCCAGCTCTGCGCTTCAGGCTGTGGTAAAGTCCAGCCCGAGGGGAAGGTGCTCCGGGCAGCACAGCAGCATCCCTGCTCTGGTCCTTGGGCACAGCTGGGACCTCCTGGGGCAGCAGGAGCTGAATGGCAGCAAGGGAGCAGAGGAGCCAGGAGGGTCCCCAGCCAGCCCCGGCACTGGGTCTGGCAGTTGCCTGTGGGTCTGCTCAGCCTGGTGCAACCACAAGCTGAGCCTGCTGCCAGCAGAAACCAGAGGCAGCCATCGCCCCTGTGGCTGGCAGCTGTCCTGGAGTATGTGCACCAGCCTTGTTGCATGATGGTAATCACTCACCACGACCAAGTGCCCCGTCCTCATCAGTGCAGTCCTTGCCATGTCAGCCATGGAGCAAGAACAAACATGGGGCAGCTGGAGTCAAGGAGGCCAAGGGAACGGCTTGATCCCCATCCTGGTGAGCACAAGCAGGACAAGGTGCCTGTGCAAATGAGCTACTTGTGTTAAGGACACCTTGGCCACCAAGGAGGCTGTGTGCTCGCTTGCCCACCAGCCCTCCTGCGGCCCTGCTTCCAGGGCGAGACCTCGCTCCGTTGCCTTGTAAAATATTTTCTAAGGAAAACGTGCGTGTGCGTGCAGGGGGAGAGGCCCGAGATGTCCCCAGCCGCTGCGTTCGCTCCGATTACACATAAATTGACATCTTGCAAGAGAGCTGTCCAGAATACTGAGTAATTACAGCTCGTACTGAACCACGGAGGAACGTGGGCACAGCATCTCTCTTACAAATCATTGCAAAGACCCTGCAGGTTAAATCCTTCCTCCCCCCATAAAGGGCTGCATTTGTGCTGTAAACAGTAAAAATAGCAAGAGCTGTTATTAACGAGGGTGTCCTGCAACTGCTGACTCCGATGCGCAACGCGTCTCCATATGGCCATTACAGTTGAAGGACAAAACCAATATTTTATGTTTCTCACAGTTATTGTTCATCAAATGTTTACAAAAACGCATAATGACTGCGTATGATGAGCTCGTTGTTCAATGAAGGGAATGAGATGAGGAACCCACGTGGATTTTCCAACCCAAATAATAAAGACCATTAAATTAATAGCTTAATTATGTGATAAATTTCAAAACATTTTCTAGAATGCATTTTATTTTTATTTACCCTAATAACATGTTTATCTGCAACTCTTTCTGGGACTTGTACAATAAACTCACAGCGACGGTGATGCTTCCCCGAGTCTCACTTCGTATTTTTATTGCCCTTCTGGAAGCTGCTGAGGGCCCGGGTGCTGCTGCCATTGGGTCCCACGGCGCGCGCTGGGGCCGGGGGTGCGTGATGCCAGCTGGGCTCCACGCCACTGATCTCAGAAACGCTGAGCGCGTTACGGTGCCGAGCCCCCTCCGCCACGACCCGCGGGGGTTTGTCCTCCTACCCTGGCACGCCGAGGTGCCTTCCTGCCGGCCCAGGGCCGCGCGGGCTGCGCGAGGGATGTGCGGTGTCGCGTTTTCCCCAGCAAGCAATTAGCGCTCGTTAACTTCACTTCCTCGCCGTGCAGCTGTCCAGCTTCGTGCAAAGTCCGTCACCGTGCGCGGACGTACTCGGCTCTAACAAGTCAGCGACTGGATGTTCCATCCGAGAACGGCATCCCCGGTTTGGCGCGGGTGTCGGCAAACTGGAAGGTGATCAGAAAAGAGCTGCAGGAAGGGCAGAGTGGCTGGAAAACCTGCCTTACCCTGGGAGGGGAGGGGGCAGTGGCAAGGTGACCTGCCTGCCGTGCAGAAGTCCTCGCTTTGGGAGGATGGTGCTGGTAAGGGACAGATATTTGGATGAGGACAGTAGACAGAGAAGAGCCGGTGGTGGAAACAGACACTGAGATGAGTCAGACCAGAAATAAAAAAAGAGCATGAACAGCTCAATTAAGGATCTGTCAGATTTGGTGCTGCCAACAATCTTCTACCGGGGAGCTGTCGGGAAGCCTTGGGTCTCTGCCCCGCTGCCTTGGCGCTTTGAGATCAGTGGAGGGAGAGGCTGAGAGACGGTCTGAGCTAAACCCAGGGGCTTGGGGTTTGTGGCACTGCTGGGGCCACGGCTGCTCCTCCACGTCCCCTTCCCTTGCCTGCACTCGTCCCCTCGTCCTCCTCGTGCCCCTGTCCACCTCCAGCCTCCTCCTGTACACCTCTCCTGGTGCCCGCTTGCCCGGAACGCTGGCACTCACCCCGCAGCCCGAGGAAACCCTCTGGGAACGGGTCACGAAGCAGTTTTGGGAGCATCTCAGGGCTGATGGTGTCCCACCACTGTCCTCTCGTGGCCGGGCTCCAGGCTCAGCCTGTGCACGTTGCTTTGGGCAATCAAGGCAGTTTCTCTCCGTGACACAAACCAACAATTGGCATCTTTTCCATGCCAATTCCCGGCAGCGGATGACGTGCCAGGCAAGGAGATCTGCGGCTCGTGCTCCTCAGCAGATCTGCTGAATGCTCCGCAACACAGCGACGGGTAATTCAGTAATAACCAACGCCCCATTAACAGCAAGGAAGGCCTTGCAGCAGGCAAGGAGCGGCATCATGTAATTAGCTGCAACTTCTGTAAACGATAAATATGTAATTAGAGTCTATCTAACGAATTACAGCGGTGGCGGGGGGGTGCGGGGTGCGTGCACGCAAATGCCTCCCCGGCTGAGCGCAGCGCATGGAAGCAGTGTCTCAGCGTTTATGCCTGCTTAATATTCCACTTGCAAAAAGGTGTTTTATTAAATGACAATTTGAAATTTAATTGTATTAATTTTCCGTTGATTGCGTGTCTAATTCTAAATGAACTCACTGGCACCTCACTCCCCTCCCGCAGGCTGAACTGATCTCAACAGTCGACACACTTGCAAACACAAAAGCTGATGAAGTCACAGGCTTGTCACCTGCGTGTCACCCATTCATGCAGATGTCGAATACCCACCTTTTCCACCCAAAGAAAGGGGCCAATGATTTTGCTCCGCAGAGGCAGCTGCTTCCGTGGGTTTCCATTCAGTCAGTGCTCTTGGCCCAACCTTGGCTCTTGACTCTTGGCTCTTGCTCCTCTGCTCCTTGAAGCCCTGTTGGAGGGAAACTTGTGTTTCGTGCCAGCTGTGCCAGGCTTGTCACAAACAGCTGCCGTCAGCAGGTGTGGGTCTCTGGGAGCTAATGTCTCACCACAGCAACCTACTGGTGTACGTGGCCTTGTGTTTGCTCCAGGAATGGTCAAGCCTCTAAAGGAGCAGGATTGCTCTCCTCTTGCTTGAAAGGAAGAAGTGCCTTTGACCAGGACCTTCTCTGTGTCCCTGTTCTCTTCTGTGCCTTGCCATGGGGCTGTAGCTCTCTGTCCTTGGCCACCACTGGTCCGGAGCCAGCTTCCAGGCCCTCCTGCCCTGATGATACCTCTGCATGTCCAAGCACTGGGATGCACAGTGTCTTGTCAGGTGGATGCACACCCCCAGGGGTGTATAGAAGGGTGGGAAGACTGTGAAGACCCAACAAAGTGACCACAGCTCATTTGCCATCAGCCACAGCCACTCTTGCCCTGCTTGTTGGGTTCTTCTGCCCCACTTGCCCCTGACTAGCTCTGTCCTTGTCATCAGGAGCTATGCTGGGTCAGTGGCCCTGCCTGGTGAACCAAACTCCCTGGGACAAGGATCCAGAACTTGGAAGGATCCACAACGCAGTTCAAATCCCCTCCTGCCAGCACAAGAATGAGCCCAGATGTTTCTCCAAATAGCCTTTGAGGTATGGGAGATGCAGCCCTTGCCCCTCAATACCCTCATGTTCTCTGATGCTGTCTCCAGAAGATGTTTCTTCATACCCAACTGGGATCCCCAGTTTCTTCATCTCCGAACCATCCAGGAGTTACTATAGATGCCCCCGGCTTTGGCCAGAAGGTGACTGGAGAAAGCAGAGGTTCCCAAGAAGCACCATCTGCAGGTGCTGAGCGAGGACATTGCTGAGCCCATGGGAAACACCGTGGGCTGTTCTCAATGTTCTACTGCCCTGGACCCTTCCCAGCCCCAAATCCGTGTCCTCCTAATGAAAGTAAAGAGCACACGTCTCACTTATGAATACTCGCGTCTTGGTTCCTGCTCGCAGACCAGCTTCTCCATCCACACTAGGCTATGAGAGGAAGTCCCTGGATGGGCAGGTCCTGGGTCCCAGTTCCTTGGATGGGCAGGGTGATGACAAGAACCTGCAGGGAAGGTGGGAGCTGTCTAGTGGCCAGGATGGGGGATGCTGATGCTTCCCTTCAAAAGGATGTGGGACATCTTTGGCTGGAGGGCGGCAGGATAACAGCCCCTGTGTGGAGCAGGCTGCTGGAGAAGGCATGTGGGGCAGCATCTCTCGGTAGGTCTTTGGGGCGTGGGGATGTGTGCTCTCAGCCACATGCACCGGGAACGGCCAGAGGAGCTGTGCGATGTCCTCGCCCCGGGCACCAGTGTCCCTGCTCCTGCTGCCCCCGGCTCAGCGTCTCTGCTGAACACGGAGATCGTCGCTTTTATAGGCACTACAGCGGTCGTCGCTTTGTTCGAACGGAGGCTTCTTATGGTTTAATATCATTAAATACAGATGCAGCTTGTGTTCTCTGAAGCCATAATGCCCCTTCCTGTTACTGCCTTGCAATTAACTGGGCTATAAAGCTTTCAAGCATATTGCAGACACTAATTCAACTGGATGGTGAAGAAACACGGTTTTATTGGGCAATTACGGCGCTTGGAACATGTTCCAGCCCGCGCGATGTCTTCCCAATAGAAAGAGGTTCTACCAGGCCGTGCCACTAAGAAAGGTTCAAAGGTGGTATCAAAACAGCCGCATCTCCAGGCCGCAGGGATGGTTTTATTTACATCTTAATAAAAACCTATCCAGGAGCGATGTCGGAGCTTGCAAAAGCAGAGAGCGCAGCAAGCTGTGCGGATGGGAGCTGGGCCGGCTCCTTTGCACCTCCGCTCTGCGCTGCCCGCCCAGCCGTCCTCCATCACGCTGTGGATGCCCCTCAGCCCACCCTGCTGCTCCCGCTTTGGTTTCAGGTGCCTGGTCTGTGCCCTCCACGCTCAGCCCACACCCAGTGTTCTGGTCTGTGGAGAGCTGTGCGGAGAACCCTCCAGCCCTCTCCTCCTGGCGCGCTCCAAGGGTGTACAGATTGCTGGGCAGGACGAGGAGCGTGGAGATGGCAGCTCTCTAGGTTTTGGTCTCATGTATGGGATCCTGGTCCTTCACCAGGGATGTGTCCCAGTGCCACGGCACGCTGGGGGAGGAAAGGTGCTGAGCTGGGTGGTGCTGGGCTGTCAGGGGAGCAAGGTGGAAGCTGAGAGGGGCCCTGGGACTATTACTGTGAGGGCTACCAGGTAGGAAAGGGTCCTCATCTCCTGTGCTACCTGCAGGTTGTCCCAGAGTCAGATGTCTCGGAGCCTTTGATCCTGACATGGGAGACACATGGCATGACATGACATGACATGACACACACCAGACATGTAGGCATGCCTAGGGCATGTTTCTGGTCAGGAGATGGGAGCAGATGATGAGTTTCTTCAGCTATGCTGAAAGCAGAGCTTTCTCTGGAGAACATCCTCCCACCAAAGTGTCTCTACACGTCCCTGTAGGACCCTGGAAATCCAAACACTAAGCAAATGTGCCACAAGGGACAGGACTGGGCAGGCACCTACAAAGGCAGGTGACCATGTCCTGGCACCATCCTCAGACTGACTTGCTCCAGGGCTGTGCTGAATCCACGCGGCTTTGCTGAGCCTGAGTTTCCCTGCAGACACATGGCTGATGGAATTCGTCCACTGGAGCTGTGGGAGAGTGTCAGGCTGTGAGCTAACAGGGGATCCATGACACAGGGGACAGTCCGGAGAGGGGCTGGGTGCTCTTGCTGTAGTGTCACAGCTGCTGGTTCCAGCTGTGTCTTGTTGCATCTCGAGAAGCATCAGGAAAAAGCTGCTTTTTTTGGTTCTTCGCTAGGTCCCGCAAGAAACTATCCACTTTCTGAGAAATCCGCTGGCTGGCAGAAACAATGCAAAGCAAAATGGACAGACCTGGGCATGAGCATCTGCTGTGCTTCCATGGGGACTTTCTTGAAAGCCATGACATTGAGATTTCCCTATGCAACCCAGGGACGGAGCCCTTGACCTGGGGCAGAAGCAGACTGAATCCTTGACCTCATCCATGGCGCTGCTGCCTCGGCAATGAGTCTGTTCTCAGGCACAACTGAATACAGCCTATTCCTTCCTCTTCTCCAGAGATGGTTTTTCTGTGGTGTCCAGCTCCCACGGAAGCACGAATTCACCCCCGCAGCGGCTATGGCTGTCTCAAAGCTGGGCAGTGAATGTCCTTTGCTGCCAATGGCCATGGGTAATGCAGGTGTCCTTGCTGGGAGGAGTGAGGGGACAACCTGGCTGGGGAACGACTTTGTTCCCTCTTCTCGGCAAAGGAGTTATTCCTTCAGTGTGGAGAAGGGAGGCTGACATGCCACCCTTCCAGCAGACCGTGCTAATGCCAGCTCAGCCCTCCCCATGTCTTCTGGTGGGAGCAGAGGCTTTTAGTACCTCTGTAGATGTCCAGTCTCTGAGCTCTTGGGGCTGGGTGAGAGCAGGTCCCAGGCAGCAGCTGGGGGCTGCGGGGGCAATGCTTCCCCATCCCACTTTCAAGAATGCTCCGTGCCACAGGACAGCTTGGGTAAGGGATGGGATGGAGCTTGTCTGGAGACTCCTTGATAAAGTTGTCCCAAAAGGTAGCAAATACCTGAATCACAGGATGCAGGTGTGATTTTCTGGTACCCATCATCCCAGATGCACAGCTGTTCCCACTGCAGTGCTTTGCTACCCAGCACAAAAGAATGTCTCATATGAGGATGGTTCGAGGGAAGGGGTGGAAGAAGTGCTGCCCCATCACATGTGGTAGCTCTGCTGGTGCAGCCACCCAGGGAATGATCTCAACCAGGTTTCCCTGCACAGGAGATGCTTCAGCCTGTCTGCAGAATGGAAGACCTGGTGACATGAGGTGTGGATGCTCAGCAGGCCTGGAAAGCAAGACATTCAATGCTGAAGGAAGAGAAAAGCAGTCTGTGTGAGTCTTTGCCCTCCAGAGCTTTTCCTGGTTGTCCCTGGAGGTCAGCCACAGCAACCACCAATGCAAGTGGCATGGCCAGGAGCAGCAGGAGGGTGGCTGTTGGGTTGGGGACTACTGCTGGTGCTGGCATGGCCCTGCTACATGGCTGAGCCCAAACAGCTTCTGCAAGCAGCAAGAAATGAGTGGGACATTCAGTTTGGAGATATGTTTGGTGTTAGTAACCACATTTGTGAAAGAAGTTGGAGTCAACTAGTCCCTCTCTACCACACTGATTTACACAACCCATACTGGGAGCAAGAGTAGACTATATTCATGTTCCTTTTTATTTTTTTCCCATTTTGGAAATGGAGAAAATTTGTTAAGTCTTGAAGGAAAATGTTTTTATTTCTGCTATAATAGCAGAATTTTGTATCCCTGTTTATCCTTGATATGACTGCTGCTTTCATGGTATTGCCTTCAAGAAATAGTTTCTCTCTGGTGAGGAAGGTCATATCCTTCACGAATGGGAAACTAATTAGAGAAGTAATTCAGCAGTTGCCTGATGGGTCAGATATCGGAAATAAATATACAGGTTAGTGCATTATTATGACGATGTTTTTTGCTCCTTTAGTGAGTCATGAAGAAAACATGTTGTATTAAGAAAAGATGAATTTTATCACCCGCTGGTGGAGCAGAGGGTACGTAGGCACACAGCGTGCTCAGCAGCAGCCTGCGCACAGCCAGGGAGCCTCTCATCCACAGCCCACCAGAGAATCTTCACCTCCAGTCCGTGGTCGTGAAGGACACCCACCGTTGCCCGGGACTCAGCCGTGGCCAGCAAGTCTGCTTGTGAAAAGACGTGAGCGACGCAGATGAGCGAGTCGATATTTCTCTTCCCCAAACTTTTGCAAAAGGTGCAGCTGCTGTTTTTTGGTACATAGAGAGGAGGAATCAAAGCCTGACTTGACCAGCGATGAGCCTACCTGAGATCTCCTGCAACATCTGCTGGGTTTAGGCACTTCCCAGGCAAGGCATCACTGAGCAGCACCTCTGGACATCCTCTCCCACCGCTCTACCTCCTGTGGGATGTATTGGCACCTCGTTCCTTGCCCATAAACGCTTTCCTTGAATGTGCCCGTCTGGGAGTGGGCTGAGAAGACTTGTGAAGCTGGCACGGTGTTCAGAGGCTCATTAGTGGTTTTTACGTCTCTGCGATCTTTCGATGGAAAGCACAGCGTTACTGCGGGGGATGCTCCTCTCTGCCCATCCCCGGCACTGCTCTGAGCCCGAGGGGCAGGAGCAGGAGCGGCACTTCCTGGGACAGCACCCCGTGGGTGGGAGGGCAAGATGTCCCTCCATCGTGGCCTCAGAGCTGGAGCGAGCGTGGTGGGGCCAGCAAAGTGGCGCTCGTGCTTGTAGCTATTTACTGCTTGCAGACGAGCTACAGCCTAAGAGTTGTTCACAGGAACAGCTCCAAGTAACGAATCCGTTCGAGAAAGGCGCAATCTGCTCATGGCTAATTCGAGAACAGAAAGAGGAGGACTGGTGCATGTGATGAATTATTCACACGGTGCCGAGGTGGAGGGGGCCCGGGCCCGTGGTGCAGAGGTGTGACGCAGGCATGGCTTGGGCTGTGCAGCGTCTGACGGGGTGTAGCCTGAACTGACCCCAGGTCTGGGAGCAAATTCCTCTCCTTGTTCTTGGAATAGGGAGAAACAAGCAAAATGCCTGACTGCCAAAGCTAGGTCGCTGGCAGTGAGGGACCCATGCGAGTGTCCACGCATTAGCTCATAAATGTCTGTGCAGCAGGCAATGAGCTTACACCAGGGAGGAGAGCTAGACATGTGTGTTAGATGCTACTGAACTGGGAAATCAAACCTACCGGCCGTCCAAGAGAGTCTGAGCAACCACCTGAGAGCAGGTTGCACAGCATATGTGTGTGCCTTGGTCTCAACAGCTTTTGGTGGTGCTGGATTAGCTCCGGTGGTCTACCTGTGACCTGCCTGGCCAAGATGATCACTGACATTGAATTGCCTAAATGCAGCCCCAGCACTACGTGAGAAATGAGGAGTAGAAGGGAGTGAGAAAGGGGTACGGTGCAGGAGGACAAAAGTGGGACTGCCATTAGAGATGCTGAAGATGAAGAGATGATGATGGTGGAGCTGGGCTGGAGGCAAGGAAGAAATGAAAGGAACGTGTATGGGAGGAGGAGCGGTCAAGGGTCCTGAAGTGTTCGATAAACCTGGCCCTGGGAGCCATACAACAGGCAGGCAGATTGATGAAATGGGCATTTTGTTCCATGGGATTGGACGCAGCGACTGTCTAGACAAAGGGGTCACCCTTTGGGCTGGAGTCTTCTGGATTGACGTGGTCCAGACAGGCTGGGAAACCTGCCTTAAAGCTTGGGCTGTGCAAACACAGGTCAGCTGCTTCCTACGAGTCTGCTCGACTCAGGAGTTCCCCAACCTGGACATCAGCAGGCACAAACAGAACCTTGGGCACAGGCCAGCTTGAGGAATTAGACATCACCAGCAGCTGTCTGGCCACTGCTGCTGTGGGGCTTAGTGCTGGCAGGGAAAATTGAGATTGGACAGGACCAAGAACATACATTTTTGGCCAGGAGTGACCAGAAAAACAAATCCTTAAGTCAAAAATAGGCCAGGTGAAGCAACGAAGTGCCATTTTCTCATAAAACAAGTTTTTTACCCAAGAGCCTCTGTGGATGAGACAGGAATGGAGCAGAAGGAGGGTGACCGTTCTCCATCCCCAAGCCCTTTGCAGTGGCCTGCCTGTGGTCAGCCCTGGCAGGGGAGTTGATCATGGCTGTAGGTGCTCTCCAGCTCCAGCCTGCGCTGTGTGGCGAGGCTGTGGGCATCCCCCTCCTGCAAATGCCATCTCTGCTCCGCAGAAGCCTGAAGGGCGTTTTGGTGCCCTGGATTTGGCTCTCCCTTTCCGAGAGGTTATGCTGTTTGGTGGCAGGTCTCCTTGCCGCAGGGCTTGGAGAGGGGAACCTTCATTAACCTGCCCAGTGCCTGTGAGAGGAGCCATTGACCCTGCTGTTACTGCTTTGTGATTTAATTTGAGTTTATTGACTTGTTTGTCACGGTCCGGGAGCAATCACCGCGGTGCCAGGGAGCTGGTGCTCCGGAGGTGCTGCTGACAGTTACGTGCTCCTCCAGCTTCTCCTGGCCAGCCTGGGGCAAACCCCGCAGCCTCAGCACGTGTGGATGGGATGTGAGCTGAGCCAGGAGGTCGTCACCCACATCACCCACCACACCAGGCTGCGTCTTTGGGAGGGGTCAGGTTGACAGTGCCTGTCCTCCACACGCGTGTTAGGAAGGCAGCGTAGCAGGTGATTAATTAATAAGAGGCACTTGTTGGCAGCTTTCTGCAGAGCTTTGATGTCTAGAAGCACTTTTGCATCTCAGTGGCATTTTCTGGGCGATAGAGGGAGCAGTGAGGAGCGTTAGGACAGGGAGTGCTCCATTGAATTTGCCTCCCCAGAGCAGGACCAGTCCTGCTGTCAGGATGGATGTCTCCTGTCAGAGGGTGGAAAGTGCTCATGTGTGATGGGGACACTCAGTGAGGAAGGTGGGAGGCAGGGTGGGTGCTGCAGGGCTGAAGGGACCTTACCAGGAGCTGCTGGGCTTGGCTGTGAGCAGATAGATGCTCAGAAACCATCTACAGGGGCTCATCTCCAGTGCCGCATGGCTTTCTCACTGCCAAAGGAGCAAGTCCCATCATTCACTTCCAAGTCTCTGGTCTCGAACCCTCCAGCTGGAGGGAGCCTTCGACCCAAAATCCAGTGTGAGCCTGGACCCAGAGGCAGGCTTGGTGTGCTCCACGGCACACAGAACCCCTCTTGCCCTGGTCACGCCGTAGATGCTGTATGTAGGCGGTCAACGTGCTGACTGCAGGTCATCGCGTGCTCCAGGGCTGATGGGGACACCACCTGATGCTGCAGTAGAAGGTGCAGCACTGGGGTTTGCATGTGTGGGATAATTCTGGTTTCTGAGAGCTAGAGAGTCGCTGCCCACCGAGGTACCAGGCAAAGAACTTCTGCCACTATCGCTGCTGTGCTCAGCAGCACGTGAATAATCTTGTTATCTGTGTAAATATACAAGACCTGCTTCAGTCTCGCGAAATTCCAAGACCAAGGTGTCTTCTGGTACTGTGGAGTCCCACAGGCACCTCCTGCAAGAAGGTGTTTCCTCTCCCCATGGGAGCTTCTGCTTTCTAGTTTCCCTGGATGTCCTTGGACTATGAGACAGGGAGAACAGATGCTGCCAATCTGTCTTTTCTACGTCATTTATCATATCATTGTGCCCCTCTTGCCTGTCCTTTCTCCAAAGAAGCACCTCCACGTTGTCCAACCTCTCTTCATGTCTGAGCTGCTCCAGGCTCCAGTCTCAGCCTGATGTTCTCCAGGAGGAGTTCAGCTCTTCTCCTTTCTTCTAGTGGCTCCATTTGCCTGGTTTAAAACACGACATCAGCACAAACTGACATTTCCAGCCTTCCACATTTGTTATCAGACCATGGAGGGGCATCACTCGCAGTCTCCTTCATGGCAGGTGCCCTTGCCACAGAACTCCTTCTTTCTGAGTATGGATGTCTAAAGGCCGTGCACCAGTTCCACCCCATCAGTGCGCCATCATGCTGAGATGCTTCTCGGTTTACATGGCTGGAACATCCCCAGAGGGCTCAGGGAACCTCAAGCTCCTTGGCCAGAATGGGACATCTGGAGAGGCTGCTGCTCGCGAGCCCCACACCAGGTTTAAAACCTTGGTTGGTGTGATACTGCTGGGAGGAGCAACGAGATTTGTTGAGCAAAACCTAGAGATGATCCTGGGCAGACCTGCAGCATGGATGCTGCCAGAGATGCCGCTCCATGGGGAGGTGAGGACCAGCCTCGCACGCTACCCTCCTGCCCTTGCTGGGAAAGCTGGGCCCGTGAAGAGCAGGGAGGCTTGTTGCACGCCAGCAGTGCTGTCTGAAGGAGGCTGCAGCAGAGTTATTTTTTCTGAACAGTCATTGTTTGCTCTGGGAGATAAGGCTGCTGGGAGCTAAAAAGGCAGAAAGTGGTCTGATAGCAGCGCTTTCTGCAAATATTTGGTGAGTGCATTTGATTCCCATCTGAACAGAGACCACCAGCGTGCCCTGTCCGTAATGGAGAGATTGTTTTCCAGGTTGTCAGGGAAATTCTGTTTGTCGTCTCCATCTGGAGCTGTTTTCGATGGCAAGCTCATGTCCTAATCCCACATGCATTTTGGGCTCAACCCAGCCTGGGACTGACCCAGCACATGGGAAGTGCCAATCACAGGAGATGGAAAGATCCCAGGTACCTCCTGGCCAGGAGCACAAGCAGGAGCTGGGGTGCAGCAATGCCTGATGGACTGTCCTCATGGTCTGTCTGGTGACAGGGACAGCTAACAGTGTCCCTTTGCTGTGTTGGAGGTCCAGGATGGACTGGAAGGGCTCAGGGAGCAAAGGAGTGCCCAGGAGGCCAGGGCAGGGCAAGGCACCCAGAGCACAGGGGCACATGGGCTGGTGATCCTCTATGAGACCCCTGAGGTCTATCCCTTGGTCAAGCTTTGCTTCAAATGGGTCTTCTCCAGCATCACCCCAGGATGTGGGGAGAGCAGTTTCCAGAGGCATGTATCCTGCTCCCCCTTGCCTGTCTCAGGCTGTTTCTCCTGCCCTCCTGTTAGTCAAACTGGTGTCCCACGTGATGGCCCTTCAGGACGTTGAGTGGTTTGCAAGGGAGCTGTGGTGGTCCCAGCCGTCCTGCTGCTCTCGAGCTCTCTGGACCATTCCCTCCAGGTATGGCTTTTGACCTGATGGATCCCTGACCCAATCTGTCACCCTTGGGATGCAGCCTGGTTCCAGAGGTGGTTTCTCACCGATGCCACATGCACATTCTGGATGATGGTGTGATGATGCCACATCACATTCTGGTGACAGTTGGGGTGCAGCAGGTTCTGAGGCATGTCCCAGACTGCAGACACCTTGAGTGCGGAGGAAGCCCATCCGTGGGAAGAGAGTGTGGGGCAACAAGCCTCTGCCCTGCTGCAGCTCTCTCCTCAGCTGCCACTGCCCTCAGCAAGAGAACAAGGAGACTGCACATCTACTCGCTGGTGGATCTGCTTGAGGGCATGTCACTGCACAAGTGGTCTTGTTTTCTTGGAGAAAAATGTAATTGTGAATGAGACTGGCCTCTATCCTGTGGTGAAAGATCCTTTCTCCAAGGGGTATCAGGGTTTGCCCAAGGAATTTATCCTGGGGGAGTGGTGAAGCTTTGCTGGGCAAGGGTGCTTGCAAGCAAGGTGCTTCCAGCAGGGAAGAAGGATCAGGTGACACAAAAGTTCAAGCAGATTCGTGTGACTGTCTGGTCTCCTGTCTCCAGCACATCACAGCCGACCACGTTTCACCCCCTCAGCCTTCATACAGAGACGGGTCACTCACCTGCAGTTCAAGCATCCCAGGACGGCATCCCAGCCCAGGAGATGTGCAGACCTGAGGAAGGCAGCGGTCCTTGTGGGGATCCAAGCAGCTGCCTCCCCTGCCCGCTCTCTAGGACACTTCTCTGCTAGTTAAAGCTCCTTCCAACACCGAGTATTTTCTCCACGGGAAGGTGCTTATGTGGGATGATTAAGCCAGCACACTACTTATTTGTCAAGACAGACGTGTTGAGCTCTTTCAAGTCCCTCGTTTCCCCATCCATCTAATCACTGACTGGCCTCCAGTCTGTGCAGGCAGGCTGGGTGCAGCACGCACATCGCTTTTGCCTGTCCTGTGCTCCGAGGTGACACCTCTGCCCTCCTCTCTCCATCCCCCAGCCCACACGAGAGCTGCTCAGGGGGTCCTGCACACACTCGCCACGACTTGCTGGCCATCTGCAGAGCCCCATGTGCAGACCCATGGGACCCCCAGTGAGGAAGCACTGGGCTGTAACACAGCACCTATGGGAAAGGGTCCAGTTTCCCGGGCCATTCTAGTCTCTCTCCAACCCTGCCAGGAGCTCGATGTGATTTATCAATCTCTCCATTCTTTGCGTCAGCCACGGATTTTTTATGAATGAGTTTTTAATATGTATGTTCAAACCATTGATGGAAATATTGACTACTTCAAGCCTCCTGCTACAAAACATTACGAGAAACACAGATTTAATGACAGCTCCCCATCAGCGGCTGCTGCCTGAGCTCTCCCCCAAGCCTCGCTCTGCCTCACGTGTCTCTCCCTGGCGCAGTCGAGTGCTCATTTTCAATCAGCCGTGCAGCACTAAGTCAGGCGCGTTCCCCACGCTGAAGTATATCACATCTACTCAGTTACTTTTATCAACCACACATGTAATCTCCTCCGTGAATGAAATGAAGGCTGGCAAGACCTGTTTTCCATAAAACCATATGGATTGGCATTAATTCTCCGACTTCCTTTCAGCTGATTCCTGTACCTCTTTCCCTTGGCTTTGCTCACGTCTGATGCTCAGAGGCAGACTTGCCCAGCTTGTGATCTCCTTTGGGATGGTCTCCTCCAGCTTCCCCAGCGGTCCAAGATTCACTGAGGATGCTCCTGACCAACCTTCTCCAGACCTGCGCATTGCGTCACATATCCCCATTCGGTGCCGTTTAACACCATCCTTCATCTTAAAAATGCTGGTGAGTTTTTCAGCATCCTCCTGTGACGCAGACACAAAGGCAGCCCAGAAACATTTATTGCATTTCTGCCCTACCAAGAGTTTGGTCGTCTCTATAAAGAAAACCTCGGCACTACTTTTTGTTGTTCACAGAGCATTTCAATCGCCTTCTCACTGTCATTCATTCACGAACTCATGCATTTTTAACTGATGAGTGTAGCTTCTCATATCAATTTTCTGTACTTCATAACTTCTAATTCAAAATCAATGGTCATCTATTTCCCCCTTACACTCCATTTTGTTATATATTGCTTTTTTTTTTTATTTCTAATAGCTGCCTCCACTTCAACACTGAAGAGGATGGGCATCTGGCCAAACACGTCCTCTTACTTGATTATGGAATTATGGCTCTCGCCCTCCAAGAAAAAAAACCCTGTTTTCACTCCCATTTTTCTGTCAATGTTTTGTCCTTCCCACTCAATTCTGCTTCCAATTCACCTCCCTGCTGGGGATGTTCCACTTTGGTAACACCAGGAGAGTCACTTCTGGATGTGCATCCTTCTGTCTGCCACAGCACTGGGGAGAAGCATGGCCCCTTCTAGCTCCATTTCCAGTAATTCTACAAATATGATAAGCACAGGAGTCCTCGAGCCACTTTCACTCTTGTAATTACTTTCCCTACCACCTTCCTTTGCAAGGGTGTGCAGTGACAGGACAAGGGGCAATAAATTTAAACTGAAAGAGAGGAGATTTAGATTGGATATAAGGAAGAAATTCTTCCCTCTGAGGGTGGTGAGGCACTGGCACAGGTTGCCCAGAGAAGCTGTGGCTGCCCCATCCCTGGCAGTGTTCAAGGCCAGGTTGGATGAGGCTTTGGGCAACCTGGTGGAATGGAGGGTGTCCCTGCCCATGGCAGGGGGGTTGGAACTGGACGATCTTGAAGGTCCCTTCCAACCCAAACCATTCTATGATTCTGTGATTCCTACTGGGTACCTCCCAGCCAAGCTAATCACTCTAGAGTTGATTTCCAATCACTACAGGTCTCAAGACCAACATGTTCCCACCTTGCATGTGTTTTTTCCATCAATAGATGCTGTGTGCTTTTCACAGGACAGGCTATATCAGAGTGTCCAGATAAAACCCCCCTCGGGACTGATGTGGAAAGACTGACCCCCTCCAAAGGCAGAGACATCATGTTCTGGCACCAGGGAGAGCTGCTGCCCATCTCCAGCAAGCCAGAGCACTGCTGGGGCACGCCTCCAGTGAGAGCCCCTGCTCCTCGACAGCCTGCAACCCTGAAAAAAGAACAGGGCAAATTGAAATTAATAATTTATGAGTGACAGTAACAATTTTCGCCATTCCAAGAAGCAAAGAAAATTGTTCCATAAACATTTTTCTTTTCAATTTCCTACCAGTTACTTGAAATTTGATTTCCATCTAGTTTGTTTCATCAAACCTCCCCGGAGTGATTTAAAAAGTGTCGCTGGCAATTACCCAGCTGCAGAAAGAAAGAAACGGCGGTGGGGCAGCTCCATTTCACCAGCCCAAAAGGAACCAGGAAGAGGAGAAATTGCCTGTTGGAAGTTCGGCTGGCACTGCCTTGGCTGCCCTCGGCTGTGTGGCACTGCCTTTGGTGTGGCAGGGACAACACGGTCCACTTCACGGGGCCAGTGGAAGAGGTTCATGGCCTGTGGGTAGCAATAGGAGGCCACTTGATTGTATATGAGCCTGGCACATCAGCTCCTCTCCAAATTGCCGGTGGGTCCAGCCTGCAGCGGGGGCTGGAGTCTCAGCACTCCTGCACTCCTCTGTTGAAGCCTCTCATTTCTAACCCTGATGAGGCTGGGGCCGGTTTCCACCATGTGCTCTGGTTCTGCCTTCGCTGGAATGAGGGGTCCTCTGGGCTTGGCATGTGTTTGGCCAAGGGCACCCATCCTGCAGGGTGCTGTGGGCAGGTGGGAGCTGGCTTGGCTTGGGTGCACAGCTCATGGGGTTACTTCTGCTGCTCTGTGACCCCAACTTGGCTGTCCCATGTGTTTTCTAGTTTGCACTCTGCCTCTGTCCCTCTCCTGGGGATATTCCGCACCTTTTCCAAGAAGCAAAGACTCATATTTTCTGCAGGGCCAAGTCTCGGATGGTAAAGCACAAACAGTCCAGAGTCTCCATCCCTTTCTTTCACAGCTATTCTCTTACATGGCTCATACAGCCTTCAAGTGCCACCCTGCACCCTTCAAGACTGCCACGGTGCTGACGCTGGGGCGAGGCTGATTGCCTGTGTGTCTCAACAAGAGCCATTCCTCCTGCCTTCAGCTTCTACCAAGAGCTGTGTTCCTTCAAGTGGCCCCAGGTCCTGGGTGCTGGATACTGGCAGGGAGCTGCTGGTGAGGCTGTGCTGGACCATCTTTGCTCTGTGCTGTCCCCCAGCAGTGGGGACATTTGTCTGGAGAGCAAAGACAGGCATTCTTCTGCAGGTTGAGTCTTTGGAGGGCACAGACTAGTCAAGGTGCTTGGGCAAAAGACCACTGGAGCCCCTCGGGTGGATCTCCATATCTGCACTGAACATTGCCCCTGGTGTAAATACTACAGACTGAGAGCAGGAAAATGATGGTTTGGGAACAAATGCTTCAAGGGGCTGGAAAGCAGGTGATGAACAAAGTTTCACAGCGTGCACTGAACCACTGCTCTGAACTTCCCTGGGCATGGAGGCCCTGATAACAGGGGAAGGTGAGGAGGATGAGCTCTTCACCCCAAAAGCCACATCAAAATTTTCCCATCCTCCCGATAATTGCGAAAGACAAGTGCTGAATAAGCAGCAACTCTCCATGGACATCATCCAAGCCTGGAAGTGTTTACTGTGTCAGCTCTTTGAGCATAATAGGGAATTACATGAATAGGCTGGCTGGGTTTTAAAAGTAATGGCTTTGTTAAAAGCGGTTAGGATCAGGCGCTGCTCGTCAGTGCCACCGCGGTCTCGTGGTCATGGCAGCCATCGGTTTGCCGCCCTGCGACTCTCTAGCCAAGAAACACAGTTATTTCCCTTCTGGAATAAATGACAATAAGTGAACACAGAAATTAAAACAATTCACAGTGCCTGTAACGTAGGAACGTCCTGATTGCCTAATGCCTTTGCTCAGAGCACGGCAGCACTAATCTCTCCGTGCTGGCAATGAGCTGTTCTCTTCACCTTTTGCTTTTAATTAGGCACCCAGGATGCTCTGAGTGTGGATTCATTATCTGGAGATCTGGAGGATGGGTGCAGGAAGGTGGGAGGAAACCTTGGGTGGTGGGCTGCACTCAAGAGAGAGGCAGCATGGGCTCCACACGTGCTGCAGTGCCCATGGTCTCCTCCGGCCCACAGGGAGAGCTTACCACACATCAGAAGCAAGTACCACCATGCACGAAGGGCAGATGCTCCCCTCTGAAGAAGAGGATGCGCAGTGGGATGTGTTAGGACTCATGCCAGGGGTTCAAGTGGAAGCTGGCTTTGCAGGGATCTGACCCTCTTGGTTGGGCAGACAGACCCAGCAGTGGGTTCAGGTAACCTTGTGTTCAGGATTTTATCCCGCACCATTTTTTACCATAACATCCACCGTCCTGCCCCACAGACCCCATGCAGCAGACGATATTGCAACACCAATGTCACATCCCTTCACCATAAAGGCTAGAAGAAGTCCTATTTTAGCTTTTCACCCAGCTGCATTGCTCTGAAGACTAATGAGCGCGCTCTGGAAGCTAATTAGAAGTTTCTTGCAAAGTTTGACTAAAATTGGTCAAATTGGCATGGAGATCCAGGTCAGGAGGCATTACTCAGATTTGGAATTGCTCCTTAAATTGTAGTTTTTGGAGTAGGTTTATTCATCTCAAGTAGAAAACTAGAAAAACCTTTCACGTTTTCCACTGGACAGCCCAGGCCAAGGCAGGAGAGCAATGGTAATTAAGCACTACTGCTAATGAGTTTTTTTTTAGTTAAGGGTTCGAAGCACACTTTCTGGTTGCAATTTTCAGTGCAGAGGTCCCAGGTGTGAAAAGGTCCTGATTTGCTTTTAATATCTGTTTATTAAACAAAGAGTAGGTGAAGACACAGGACTCAACTCCTCTGCAGCACTCTGGTGCAGGGACACATTTGTATGGCAGCCCTACGGCACAGCACAACCTGCTGCTGACCGTTAACTCTCATTCCTCTGCTGACTCCCTCTTGCTGTGGGGCCAGCGACCTGGATAGGGTGGGAGAAGGAGGTGACCAGGAAAGTTATGATGTGTTGGGAAGGCAGAGCTTTGCTGCAAAGGAGAGATGAGGAATGAACCAAACTCTTGTGGCCATAGTTGAGTTGGGTGGATGAAGACCATAGTCTGTAGATTAAGGGGCTGGGTGAAGTGCTGATGTCTCCAAGGAATGAGGGCACATGTGTGAAGATGCTGTGTTCAGTGGGTGAGGCAGAGCTCTCCCTTGGTGCTGGTGATAGAGCTGACCCACGTCAGCAGGGTATTGGAAAGGCAGTCTAGACTGGACATCACTCAGTATTGGGAACAGGTACTGCAGACGCAAGACCACATCCATCTTCCAGATGGATGCCCAAGGAGATACCAGTGTCTCAGCTGTCCATATCGCCTCTTGTGAGGGCAGGCTCAGCCCACAGCACCCCTCGGCCGACCTTAGGGTGGACGACTACCCCTTCCTTTCATTGCCAGCTGCCCTATTCCCTTGGCCTACCAAGACCTGCATGTACATTTCTGCAGCAGTTCTACCGTGTGTTGAGTCTCATGTCGTTGTCCTGATGGCAGACCCATGAGAGCTCTGCATGGCTGCTCCATCCCTGGAGGTGTCCAAGGCCAGATTGGATGAGGCTTTGAGCAACCTGGTCTAGTGGAAGGTGTCCCTGCCCCCGGTAGGGGGGTTGGAAGGAGATGATGTTGAAGGTCCCTTCCAACTCAAACCATTCTATGATTCTGTGATTCTATGAGCTGTGCCTGGATGTCCACCACTCCTCGGTGGCAGGGCGAGGATGTTGTCCCTGCTCTCAGCCTGCTCAGCCCGACAGGCTCACGGGAGGTGGTGGGGGGTGGTGTCAAGTCCCTCTTTGTTGTCTCCATGCTTTAACATAAAAGCTCCCAGGATGAAGCATCAGGCTACAAAAAACGCTGACTCAAAGCATGAGGAGCACTGACCATTTGCTGTGCTTTTGCAGTGTT
Organism: Tauraco erythrolophus; assembly: GCF_009769465.1. NCBI lineage: Eukaryota > Metazoa > Chordata > Aves > Musophagiformes > Musophagidae > Tauraco > Tauraco erythrolophus. The sequence continues at coordinate 567,357 of NC_141483.1, forward strand.
TGATGGTAGATAACAGCCTTTCTAAGTAGATAATTAATACAAACTCAGTGGCCACGTATGGGACTTCCCTTTGTTCGTTGGAGGAATGTGGATTTTATCTCAAAGCAGGCTTCCTCCCGACCGCTGCGCGCCCGGTGCCGGCAGAGCCGCTGCCTTTGCCACTCTCACCAGGCTGTGTGTTGGTTGCTGCTATGCTGTTTCAGAGAAGACAGAGCCCTGAAAAATTCATGTGAAGCTCTAGGAGGAAAAAAAACAAACTTAATTTGGGTTCTCGTGACACACGAGCCCTCTATTAGGCCTTGTAAACTTTTTCTGACATTACCACTTCATGAAAACTTTGATTTCAGCTGTTGACTAAATCTTTAATCTCCCTCTACCTGCTAGGTCTGTCTCCTTTTCTTACTTAAAAAAACATTTTGGATTTGTCTTCGATGGCATCTTTCAAATGTCAGCAGTTACCAGACTAACACGGAATGCAAAGGCCTTGGCAAACAGTCTTTTAAAGAGCCGGGGCATATAAATTTGAAGGCATGATACAATCTAGGAGGAATCCATCAGGCAGGGGAGCCTCTTGCATGAAGTGTATTGAGAACTAAGCACAATATGAGCAGAAGGAAAATTGCTTTTTCCCTTTTGAATTTTTATTCACTTACCAGCAATATTTACTAGTAGCAGGCAGAAACTATTTTTCATTTTCCAGGGAGATGGCAGAATTCTGGTGCCACTCATCTTGTCACCAAATTAAATCTGTCGACTCGCTGCCAGGTCGCTGCGATATTAATGATACACTTGTAATCCCTTTCGTCTGGGAGGGCCGTGGATGGAGAAGTGAGACACTTGACCATTGTTCACACATTGTAATAGAAGGAAAAATAGCACTTCCGAAATCCTGGGAAATTGCAGCTCCCTCTGTCATTTATTCCCTTTGTGTTAACAGAGCCAGGCTGCAATCAGCTCTTGCAGCTCGGCATGCGGATGCCTCACCATCGCCAGCTTTGTTCGGTCGTTAGTCCGAGGACGGGGAGCCCGGTGCCATCAGCAGGCAGCCAGGCGCTCTCACAGCTCTGCGCTTCCAGCTTTTGGCAAGCCCGGACCAGCCCAGGGATGGCTGCAGTGGCTGCTCCGGCCACGCGTCTGTCGTGGTTTTTGGACTGAGGGTCGAGACAAGAACCAAGAGGGAGCACCCACCAACCATGGTCCCGGGCAAAACATGACTCAGGCTTTCTTCATAAAACAAAACAATTTATTAACAGTTACTGAACAAGAGACACAAGGAACGAAACCGGTTACTTGAGAGGAGAAAGAGAAAACAAGGCCAGATCTTAAACACAACCACCTCCCCGCCCCCTATTTCCTTTCGTTCCCGGCTCTACCTCCCCGCCGGCGGTGCAGGGGGACAAGGAATGGGGAGTGCAGGTCAGTTCATCCATGGTGTTAACTACCGCTCCTTTCTTAAAGGAGGAGGAGTCTTTACACCATTTTTTTCCCTTGCTTCGGTGGATCCCCTACTCACGAAGAAAAAAGTCCCCAAACTTTTCCAACGTGAGTCCTGCCCGCAGGATTGCAATCCTTCCCCATGGATTGTACCAGTTCGGGCTTTACCAGTCTCGGCCTCTTAGGGAGCTGCTGCCACTCGCGTCGGCGTGGGTCGTCCCACGGACTCCAGATGCCTCCACGACCATGGAGCATTCCATGCCCATTATTAACAGCACCTGGTTGCGCATCTCCTGCTCCACGGCCTCTCCTGGGCTCAGGCATCTCTTCCCCGACGTGGGTTTCTCCATGGGCCACGAGTGGGTCTCTGCTCCGCCGAGTGCACCCTGGCTGCAGGGGGGCCGCCTGCCATCTCACACCGATTGCAAGGGAAACCTCAGCTCCAGTACACCTCCTCCTGCTCCATCTTTGCTGACCCGGTCGCTGTGGTTGTCTTCTCTTAGCTCTTATCCTCTCTGGGGGAGCTCGGCCCGGCGGGCACCCCGGGAGCGGGGCGCTTACCGAGTCCCCCATGCGGCTCCCCGGCGCCATCTTGAGCACATGGCGCCGGCCCGGGCCCGAGCGGCCGCCCGGCCGGGAGCCGGGAGCGAGGGCAGCGCCCTCCTGCTCTCTCCTCGCTCCTGAGCAAAAAGCCCTTTCCCGCCCCTTTGTCCCAACTTAAATAGGGCCATTCGCAGAGGCGCCGATTTGGCTCAACCCCCCCGGGGGGGATGGGACTCAGATCTGGTGGCACAGGGAGCAAATCCCCTCCCCTGCCACCAGAACACCCCCCCCCCCCCATCAAACTATCACAGCGTCTCGTCCCTCTGGCCAGGCGGACATCGCCTCCTCCTTGCGCTGCCGTGGGGGTGAGCAGCCACCGGCGCTAATTGCCTTCCTCCGGGACGAACTCCCTGTCCCTAATGAAGGAAGAGCCCCAAGGTGCAATTGCAGGAGGTGCCCCTTGATTTCAGAGGGGGCGGGAGGGCCACAGGCTTTGCCCTGGAGCGGGGCCGGTGTCACATCCTGTGTCGCTGTGACTTTGGTTAGCGAGGACCCTGCTGCAGTTGGAGAGGGGTCTGGGAGGTGGGGTGGCACTAGGGTGCCAGGGGGGCTTGAAATCTTTAGTGTTTATCATGAGCCAGCTGGGTGACCCAGGGACAGGTGTCTTGCAACATCTGGAAAAGAGTCCTGCTCTCTTTTTACAATGGGAATTCCTCAGTGTTTCAGCTAGAAACGTCCTCTCATTCAAAGCTCCCAGAGATACCTGCTGAGTTCCAGCTAGAGCTGGTCAGGAGAGAGTTGGGACATCCTTAGGAGGCTTTGACAGAACCACTTATTCCCTGGGACAGCTACGGATAAGCACAACTCCAGCAAACCTGAGCCCTTTCAAAATACTGCGCAAAGCTCAGATCTTCTGTGCCCCCTTTCCCCAAAGCTTTGGGCTCTCCAAAACTTGGATTAGAAGGGGTGCTTTGGAAATGGAGACGCTGAGGAAAGGGCTGGACTTCCAAAGATGGATTTAGCTTTGAACTTCCCTGATGTCTCTGGGCTCTGGATGTGGTATCCCGGGGGCTGTTATTAATCATGGAGAGAGCTGTCCTCCATGCTGACCTGCCTGGCCATATCCCAGACCAGGCTCCATGGCTGTGCTTTGTATCCTATCACCTCCTGGCTGCTCCTGAGTAGGACTGGAGCAGCCCCGCAGTGAACTGGCCTTGGGGCCCCCCTCACCCCCTCACAGCTACCCCAGGCAGTGACTGCATCTCCAGGGCAGGATGGAGGGACTCAGGGACGTGTCCTGGGATTACACCACATCTGTGCCCTTCCCGCTCACCGTCTCCTAATTAGCATTCCTTTTGCACACTTAATTAGCACGTTCCTGCCTTTAAGTTATGGTCTGCTTTCCTATATTTACACCCTCCTAAAACATCAAGGGAGAGGTCTATAAATTGCACCTCAAGAAAAACATTAATTGTGTGAAGGGTTTACAACGTTCAGCTTGCTACCCGCTCTGCACAGAGCCTGCTCGTGCAAACGCACGCGCACACACACCGAGAGATTTACACGCACGTGCGCACTGCATCCGTTCGTACGTTGAACTATTGCCACGCGCGCACGCTGTATCCATCACCCCCAAGTCGGGGCTGCCCAGCCCACCCGGAACACTGGTTTGTCCACGAGAGGCGATTGTCCAGCAGGTAACTCCGTGTCCCCTAAGCAGGCGGCGGGCACTGTTGTGGTGGGAGGCTGTAATGGGATTCAGCTGCCCGTAATTCTCCTGGCAGAGCTATTAGTGTGCGCAGAGCGCCTGGTTTATAGAGCGTGTGGCCTTATCTCAGCCCGGGCAGGACGTGCTGCCTCTTGCAGTTCCTGTTTTTTTGGAAGAGAATTTCATGCTGGTGGGAAGCGCTGGAAAATTTGCCAGCCCTCTGGAGAGCCTGGCACCATCGGCTGTGAGCACTGACCCGTCACCGGGGCCACGGCACGGGCAGAACAGCTTGAACAACCATGCACCGTGATCCTGCACCCTGGGACTCGCTGAGACTCCTGTAAAAGTGCAAGGAGAAAGGGGCAACCCAGGGAAGGATCTCACCACAGAGGTGCCAGCTCTGTGCTCACCAACAGCCATGCCTCTCTTCATGGAATATTGGACTGTAGCAACAGCAATCAATATTCCTGCCCTCTGTGTTTGTCTAATCTCTCTGTAAAGTGTCCATGTCTTCCCCAGCATCCCCTGGCCCTGAGTCCCACCAGTCAATGATGTGTTGTACCTAAATCTAAATCTGTTTTTTTGAAGTTTGCAGTGCCGTCACTCCGTGACAGCCCCGACTCCTTGTTGTAAAACACACCAGGAAACCAATCCCTGTGTGTCACTCCCTGTTTTACAGACAAGTATCACATCTACCTCAGCCACCCTTCCCAAGCTGACAGCTCCTGCTCTGTTTAACCTGCTCCAAGCAGGATCTGCCCCATTTTGCAGTCTGCACTGGTGCCGCCTTTTTCTCTACCTTTTCTACTTCTGCTTTGGAGATGATCTGCCCAGAGCCATGCACAGTATTCAGAATACTCTGTGGATGTATAGATTTTCAGAATGATGTCTTTTGCTGTGTTCTCCCTTTGCTGTAGGTGAACTTTACTGTTCACCCTTTGGCTGCATCCTGCACCAGGCTCAGGTTCTGCATTCTTATAGGGAGAGTATGGACTTAAAACATACCCAAAGCTCTGGTCAGAGTCCATCTGTCTGACTTCCTCTGTGGGAAAGCCAGAGTAAGCTCTACTCTCTATTTCTGAGATATGAATATTAGCCACTTTTATTAACCATTTATGGAGGAGGCAGGCACACAGCAGAAACGCAGGGTAATGGTGGTGGAGGACCGAAGCTGAGATCTTAAGTGGATCAGGGACAGACAAATACTCTGATGTTCTGATACTGCTCCTTTCTCTGCTCTGGGACATAACTTGGCTCCTCTGGTCTCTTCAGAGGACCCTGGTGAGGACTGACTGGTGATCAGACTGGTTTGACTGGCACTGAATCAGGACTAGGTGTGATGTGCTGATCCAGGCTTCTGCGTTTCAGATCTTACCCTTCTTCCCAAACGTGATATCAGAAGTCCATGGGTCTAAGAGAAAGTCTAGTTCAGACCCAGCACGTCTGAAGGTTGCTCTGACCCTTCCCCATCAGCAGTCACCATCACTGAGCCACAATTCCACCTGATGCCCCAAGGCTCAGACCATGCCTGGGGCAGCTGCAAAGGTCCAGCTGGAGCAGGTCCATGCCACCCTTCCTCCGTTCCCTGGGATAGCAGCTGAGGCCACGTTTCTTGTGCCCTCAGAGCTGCTGTGCTCCCAGGCCAGGGAGTCTCATGCAGCCTCCGTCCTGCTCCCTGGGGACAGGCACTGTGCTTCTGGCTGCATGGCACAGCTTTTCCTCCAAGCACCAGTCTCTGCTCTGTTACTCTCCTGCAGTAGAGGAGTCTGAAGCGTTCCAGTGTGCCAGGCTTCCTGCAGAGATGGCTGGACATGACCTGGGGGCTGTTAGACATTTGGCACACATTCCCTCCATTTACAGGTAGCAAGCTCCAGCTATTGAACTCTCATTAACAATTAACCTGCAGCCAAGACCTCAGCTAATGAGGAAAAAAAATGTCGCCCTGAAATCTGAGCTGGCCTGGTGCCTCCTGCCAAGCACTGAGCAGCTGAGACCAAGAGTGTTCATGCCAGAGCTGCTGCCCGGTCCCATGCACTGGCAGAGAGGATCCCTGCTGCTCTGTGAAGGATGGATTCCTCCACCATGCCAAGATGTTGAACCTGGAGGAGACACTCAGGGAGCTCAGGCTCTTGCGGCTCTGCCATCCTTAGACATCTCTGGAAAGGAGCATTGCTGGCATCTCCGGAGCTGGAGTCATGGAGCCCTCCTCCGGAGCAGGATGCGTGCTGGCCAGACCTGAGGGCAGGTGTGGGCAGCCGAATGTGGTTTGTGCATCACCTCCTGTACAGGTGATGCCTGGCTGTACTGCAGTCCAAAATACAACGGGTACATGATCTGTCCCAAGGGCTGTGCAGGAGGAGGAGTTGGACCTAAAGAAAAGAGACCATGAAGATGTCAGGGCACTGGGAGCAGGTGGGGACTTTTGCAGATCTCTGTGCTTTCTTTGGGGACTTTTCTGTCCCCAAAGAAAACATTTTTTCTGGTGTTTATTTTCCTGCCTGCTATTACACATAGAAGCCTCATGATCCTCAGGTGCAATCAGGTGCAACCATAGTTCCCAGTTCTGCGTAGGACACTGTGACAGCCTGGGCACCTTTCAGAGGGTCTGACTGGTGGCACTGAGCAGCTCATCCATGGTCACTGTAGGGATGCACGTAAAGTGTCTGCACCTTGGGCTGATACATTGGTGCAGCAGCAGAAGCAAGCGGGGTGAGGACGTTTCGAGGGAAGGAAGAACTCTCGGTCCCTCCTGCTGCGCGGGCCCTGCCTGAGCAAAGGTCGTTCCACACGCGCTTGCCCGGTGCCCCAGGCAGCGGCCACGCTCCACAGAAGTGAGCGTCGTCTGGTTATGAAGTGAGGGATGTGCATGTCATCTTCGGTTACGGACTATGTCATCCCAGGAAAAATGAAGCAACACAAACAGCAATTCTTCACCTTTTACAGGAGGTTTTATATCTACCTGAAATTTATACATTACTGCTTCTGACACTCACTCATGATGGTTTTTTTTTTCAGTAATAAGGAAAAATTGCTCGTGTGTGAGGATTCCCCATGGACACCAGCAAACCTTCCCAGTGGGAGAAACCTGGCAGGAGGTTTGCTGCTGAGTTCTGCCTCCCAGGTCTCCAGCACCGGCATTTCTGCCACTCTGTTTTTGCACTGTGCCATGGCAGCAGTACGCAGCCGCTCTGTGTCTGTTTTCCATAGGCTGAGGGGTTATTCCCTGTGTTTCTTTTCATACGTGTTTGGATATGGAGACCCACGTCACATCCACTACTTTTGATCTGTTACAGACCATGGAAGGAAACCAGAAACCCATCAGATCTGGAAAGAGAAACATGGTGGTTTTAGCCTTGAAGAGGTCTTGAACAGCCAAGGGTGAAGCATCACTTCTTGAGTGCTTGGAGATGGTGTCCCATGGTCACCGAGTGATTCGAGTTGCTGACGAAGGGCTGTGAGCGAGGGCAGTGGGAGATAGAGCTCCTGCTGACTCCCTCGAGGGAATAATGACTGGAGAGGAGCTGTTGGAGAGGAGTCACTGGAGTCGATGGAGAGGAGCAGGGTGCCCAGCTGGGCAGGACTGCAGTGATCCTTTCTTTGGTGTGGCCAGCCAGAGTCCCAAGAGACGAGGTAGACCTCTGCTTGCTTGATGTGACTATTTTGGAGCACTCTATGAGAATAAAGGCGTGTTGAATTCATCACAAGTTCGGATGCTCACTGTTCTTCAGCTCATTTTGTCCAGAGCTGGCCAGAAGCGGGTGGCTCAGACAGAAATACTTAGCACACGGGACTAAGTAAGAAACAGAAAGTTCGGGCAGAGGAGGAAAAGAATAAGCAAAACTGAGTTGAAGGAAAAACAGATGTAAAAATGTGAATGGAAATTTTAGCTTATATAAGAAACAGTTTTGGAGTCCAGAGAGTTACCCCTAAAGAAAGGAAAACTAGGAAAAACTTTTGTAGTTTGGGAAGCACAATGTTTAGATATGAGAAAATCAATATATAGAAAAAGGAAAAATGTTTGGGGATTGATATCGAATCAGAACAATCCTAGAAAATAGATATAGGAAGTGACAGGCATGAGTAAAGGCCATGTTCAGGCTTTATTTGCATGGTGTTGCAGTTAAGATTTGGGTACTTGGTTCTTTGGAGCTCCTCTGCAAAGCCCAGCCAGCAGAAGACTCCATCACCCCAAGCAGGGAAGGTGTTGTGGGTGTTGGCTGAGATGGAACGTATTTGGATCATGGGATGTAGAGCTCCAGGCGCACTCCTGCACAAAGCAGGGATTTTGCTTGAACTTCATATGGTGGATCCCAGCTCTATTTCTACTTTTCCCAGCTTGTTTCTTGCCAGGTCCTGTTCCTTTTCTGTAATGGAATAGTGACAGATCGCTGGAACGTTCGCGCGCGTGTAGCCGCTTACAGAAATGCATGCACAAGTGATCCCAGACAGGCTTTTCCTACCGAGATCCTTGTAGTAGAAATTGTGCCATTGATTTTTCCAGCATCCTACGAGCAATATTTATTTTCACGTTTGCCAAATGCATACACTTCTTTTGTACAACAACAATGCACATCACCTCACTGTTCGTCAGGCGGCTGAGTGTTCCCAGGCAAGACACGGAGTCGCTCTGCACCTGCGCATCTGGAAGGGGAAACGAAGAACACTACATCCAGCTGAAAAGGCAGAGGGAATTTAGACAGACAGCGTTCAATAACGGGCCTAGAATATGGCCAGCAACCAGAAATCGCAGTTTTGCTCTTGCAAAAAGCCCCATCCTGATTATTTTAATGTCCATGAGGAAACAGGGCTTCTGTTTTAGCTCTGATTTGAAAAATGGCAGCTCCTATTCAACCAGGCAGCTTAACATGCTGCAGTGCCAAAGCCAAGGAGAAAAACCTTCGTTCCGGCGCCTGCGGTGCTGCGCAACCAGCTCACCTTGCCAGTTTTGATGTCACAGTAGTGTTCTGCTGCTCGCTGCTGAATTTATCAGCAGTGCGGGCATCCCCAAAAACCCCCTGCGGAGGGATTGTCCCAAGTGGCGGGTGCGCCTGCTGCTCATCTGAGACCTTTTTCTTCCCTATGAGTTTTCCAAATCATACCAGAGATTTTAGCCCAGCCACAGTCCATGCCTTGTCCTGTGTAAGGGAAGAGGAGATATTTACTGACAAGACTTTCCAGAGGGATGAGATGGGCTGTGTGTTCCTATGGCCTCCAGAAGTGGGCTGGTCAAAGGTTTCAAGGATGGAAGGAATGTTCACAGCCATTTGAGAGCTTGGTCAAAAAAGACCATCCTGTAGGCAGATGTGAGTCTGAGGCATCTGCACCCTTCCCCAAGGCTGGAAGTGGAAGAATACATCTCACTAGGAGACTTTTCAGCCTCTGTGTGTCTTTGCAGGGCCTCAGGAGTTACCCCAGGGACCTTGCCAACACGCATGGGTTGAGCCACTGCTGTCAGTGTTGCCATGCTGTCCTTCCCCTGCCACGGGTCCCCTTTCTCTTTGCTCTGGGACACCACTGGGTAGGTAACACCTCAGGTCATGTCCACGGTCACAACCCTCGAGATGCTTCTCTGCATCCATGGTCTGGGTATGCCATGCTGTGGGTCACCTCTTCCCTGGGCAAAACAGGCTCTGCTCCAGTCTTTGCATCGCCAGAGAACCGGGAAAACCAAAGGAGCTTCAGTTTGGTGGCTGATTTTTGGAAAAGCTTCCTCAGGAAGAGGCTGCCCTTGCTGCTCCCAGACAGCCTGGAGCTGAGCAGGGACCTGTCCTGGCTGAGACACTTGAGTTCAGCAAAGAGGGTTGGAAACGGGATGCCTGCGGTCCAGGAAAGAGGCCGTCTAATTGCTCTAATGGGACTCTCTTTTTAAAGCACCTCTTGATATTTCTGATTTGTTTTTCAGGCTGAAGCACTCAAATCCAGCCCTGCAGCCCCCACACTCCTTGCTCCGTTGGTGTCTGTGTCACCTGCAGCCTGTCCCCGCTGTCCCGTGCCATCCAGACCCTCAGTGCAATATGACGGCTCAGAGGGGAGATGAGCCAAAGCATGGTGGACCTGACCTAGCTTCTCCTTCATCCCGTTGCCTTGGGCTCTGCTACCTCCTTTCATCCATGCCCAACCTTTTCCCCTCTTATTTCCCCCATGTTCTGTCCCCACTTACTTCCCTCTTTTTCCCCACTCCGCATATTTCTTCTTCCCAAGCAGCGCTCCGGCCCCTGCTTGCTCGCAGCCAGCAAGGTGGTTCTGGGGGCTGAAGGCAATCTTGCCAAGAACAGCGTTTTGCTGTCCCCCGGATAGCATTTCTTTATTTGGCAACCTTGCAAAGCCCAGTTAATATAACCACAAATAAAAATGTGCGTAACAGGACGTATATTAAGAAAGAACTGGCTAAATCCTCAGTGGGTATAAGTCAGTGTGGCATCACCGGCTTCCAAGGGGCTACCCTGATTTATACCCGCTGAGCTCAGGCCAAGCATTTACATTTACAGTGTACAGACATGATAAAATGAAATAAAAACAAAATACTAAACCCGATTCCACCTTAAAGCTTTATGTGAGCCATAAATGGGTTTGGAATAAATCATGTACCTCTCACTGGTCTTATAACTCAGACCACTCAGCTTCCAGAGGAGTGTGGTGCAAAGCCAATTGCTCACCCCACCTGCCTAATCACGTGGAGATTTGTTACTCTGTGGGGCTGTACTCCACACAAACCACCGCTTGCCTTGGCTGAGGAGCCAAACCCTTGAAAGTTGGGAGATGCTGGAATTAGGACCGCACGGGGAATAAGAGCTTACTTTTCCTGGTGCTTCTTAGTTATGAAGTACCCTCTAGCCGCAGACATGGATGGTTTTCCCCACCTCATTCATTTTTTTTGTGACTTCATTTATTTTTTTCAGATTTTATGATTGATGGGAGATTCCTTTAGATGTCAGCTGAGACACTAAATAGCATTTCCCTTACAGATGATCTACCACTGTGTTAAACTTCAGGTTCATACTGGGGGCATCTGACATTACCCTTGTTCAAAGAGATGGAAAGACAGCAGCTAAATTATTCCTAATCTTGCCTCCTAGGCTGTTTAAAACATGGTTGTGTTCCTTTAAAAATACATATACCCCTAGGCAGAGAGCATGGGTTGAAATGAGAGATCGCTGGGACAGGTGCCGTTATAAGTAGCTAAAAATAGACTTACAGAGGCAGTTGTGACTCTTGCCTTCAGTGAAGTCGGCAACAATGTCAGATGTTTTGGGGCCTGCAAACCAGAGTATCTGTCTTCTCTGCTGCTTTAAAGACTTTTCCTCAAGTCCTTCCATGGTTGCAGCGTGCGCGGTCCTGGGTCATCCCAGCTAACCTGCAGAAAGGCGGCTTATCAGCTCAGGGTTGCTGCCTTTTGCAAGAGTTTGTGTTAACTTCTCTTTAGTGATGTTCAAGGGACCTTGAAACGTGGGGCAACAAAATCCTTCCTGACACACTGAAGAAAAAAAATGAGGACAAAATCACTTCTAGTGAAGGGAATTTTAGTGGTCATTTGTGTCATAGAATCATAGAATGGTTTGGGTTGGAAGGCACCTTCAAGATCATCCAGTTCCAACCCCCCTGCCATGGGCAGGGACACCCTCCACTACACCAGGTTGCCCAAAGCCCCATCCAACCTGGCCTTGAACACCTCCAGGGATGGGGCAGCCACAGCTTCTCTGGGCAACCTGTTCCAGTGCCTCATCACCCTCAGAGGGAAGTGTCCATGTACCCCCATATGATCCCTCCCGCTTTTCTGCAACAGCTGCTCTGGGGACTTTCAGATGACTCAGGAAAAGCATCTGGCTAGTGGATTCACAAGCCTTTGGTGCAGGATGCACCCAGGCAGCTCCAGTGGTCCATGGACCAGCTGCCTGGCTCTACCCAGCAGCTCCTCGCTGCATGCTGCATCCAGCCTCTTTTCTTTGATAAAGTGAGCTAGCGTGGGAGATTTCATCTGATCTGGCCAGACCCGCTGGGACCCAAGCCCAGGGAGGGGCACGTGTGCTACGGACCCCAGCTGCACCAGCAGACAGAGACAGGGGAGCATGAGCGCATCCTGCGTCCACGGTGCCCGATCGCAGAGGACAGGTGTGCAGCTTGTCCAGCACTGGCAGTGCCTCCACCAAGCTCATGCCTGCTCGTGTTGGGCTTTTTAAAGGTCCAGGGTATGCTCTGAATGGAACACAATGGACATCCTGGAACCAGGAGCTTGGCAAGGCTGTTTATCCAAAACCTCTGGCATCTCTATTTACTAAGAAAAAAATGCTGCAAACTTACATGACAAGCCAAAGCCTGGGATTTATTGCTGCCTCCTGAGGGATTAGAGTAGCAGGAAGGAGCTGAGCCTGTGTTTTCTTTCTGATGGGCGATTGCAGTGGATGCCGTCTCTTCTTAGCCTTCCCTGACAAAGAGCTTTGGCCTCGCTTCATGCATCTAAGCTGTGTGATAAATTGTTGGGGTGATCCCATAGACCTTTGCAGCAGCTGAAGTTACCGTGTGGTTTTCTCCCTTCCCAAAGTGCCTGGTGAAGCGGGGAGCAGCCCACCCGTGACTCCTGTGCCATGTTGGCTGGGGCTCGTTGCCATGGCTGTGCTTTCCAGTGCCCGTCACACCTCTCTCCCTGCAATGGTTTGCTGCACAGCACCTGTATGCCATGGCATGATCCAGGCTGTGCTTGGATTGCTCCCTCCAGGTCTCTCTGGCCCCATTTGTGGGCTACATGGGCCTTTCTCAAGGGGACAGAGTCCATGTCTGTCCCTGCATGACTTCCAGACACTGACCATCCTTCTGCGTCCAGGGGAACCACCGACTTCTGTCTCTCGTCTCCTTTCGACGCTGCACTGCCCAGCACAGGGACCGTCCCCTTCGGTGTCTGCAGAATGCCAGGCAGACATATGGCTCCATAACAGAGCTCGGCATTATTATCATATCAATATCCCATTATCATAATGAAACCCAAGGCAGGAAGCAGACGGCTGCACATGGAACAAAGCCTGGCAGATGCAGCCAATTCCTTTATTACCAGTTTTGACAAGATCACAGAGTGCACAGCGAAGCATTTCTGCTCCTCCAGAGTCATCCCCCCTCCCTTCATGTCGGTACAGACTTGTGGACCCGCACACATACGTGTAAACCCAATTTTTTGCTAGCACCATCCCTCTTTCTGCTCATACAAAGATGACAAGGGGCAACATGTCACTCGATGGCTGTGCTGGATAATCACCGTGGCAGACCTGACAGTGACACACACCTTTTATTTTGAAAAGTCCATTCTGTCGGCCTGTCATTCACAGGTGAGGTATTTCATGAGCAGTTTTCCCCAGAGATTCCCCTCGTCTCTTCTCGCCCTCGTCCCGCCATCCAATGGCAGCTCTCCTGCCTCTGCCAGGGAACGTTGTCCTCCTCGCACCCCAGAGCCCCCCACTCTCTTGCCAAACCAGCGCACGTCTCCGTTCCTTCCCCGACACCGTCACCGAGTCAGGAGGCGGAGGGACCGCAGCAGATGCACCGCGTCCGAGCTCCGGTAAAACTCTGGATAGAAAAGCTCACGAAACCTTCCTGGCAAAGTGTCGGATGTCCTTGGCTCCGACAGCTGCGCGGTTCGCTGGAGAAGAAGCAGCAGTCCGTAAAGAGGGAGCGATTTCCAGAGCCGAGGACCAGCCAGCCGGGCTGTGCACGGGGATGGGCACAGTCTGGGTTTTACTGGGCAGGCTGGATGAGCACCAGCCTCGTTAGCGCGGTTATCCCAGGGTTTCCCAGGGTTTTTTTGTGCTACAGAACCCCTTGAGAAGGAGGGGGTGGGGGGCGTCAGGTGTGGTGTGGTGGAAATGCCTGCCAGGCTGGTTTTGGATGGGTTATTAGAGTCAGCCAAGGAGACTAGGAGATGGACCTGTGGATGTGGCTGATGCACAAAAGCTGGCACAAAACCCCAGTTGGGCAGAGACAACGTGCCCAGCAGCTCTTGAATTTGGGTGCTACAGGAGCTGTCTGAGCCCTCGGTCCTTGCGCATGTGCCATAGGAAGGTGACTGGGAGAGCCTCAGACAGAGACATGGTGACCATGGGCATTCGGCCACACTCAGGCTGGTCCACGAAGGGCAAGGAGATCTCAACCCCAAAAGTAGATCTCTGCGGCTATCCCAAATAAAGCTGAAAGTGCTGAGAGACCAAAATATCTCAGGAAGGACACTCCTCCCAATTTTTTTGTTGCCCAGCATGACTGTCTGAGACTGTACTTAGGGAGGGCAACCAGAGAGACTGGACCTAGATGGTCCTTCTCCTTCCCTTCAGAAATAGGGGAGAAACACCTGGGAAGCACAAAACACTTAACAGAGAAGAAGGGCTCAGTGTGTGACAAGCACAGCATACCAAAAGAACTCAGTGGGGGGCTTAAATATATCTCAGGGAGCACAAATGTGGTAGAACCACTGTGCGAGGAGGTGGAAAATAGCCATCAGCAGACAACATCCAAGAATGGTTGGAGAAGAGTAGTTGCTTGGTCCAAAGCTGGGGAGGACACAACCAGCGGGGACGAGTACAAGGGCTGTGGTTTCAGGCAAAGCCCCAGCATGGCACATCCCCGAGAGTGCTGGGTTATCTCACCATTGGGAATTTAGGGTAGGTATTTAGGAAGGGCTGAACATCCCTGGGAACCCAAAAACGTGATGCAGTTTTGGCTCAACCCAGGCTGGAAGAAGCAGGGTGCCAAGGCGAAGCGGCGTTTGGACTTCAGGGGTGTGGTATGAAAAAATACTTCAAAACAACCCATCTTAAGCGGGCCAGGGCTTTATGACGGCACATGGGCATTGGGCATCGGGCGTGTGGTAATGAGCCTCAGTTGTTAGAAATGGAAGATTGGGCCTTTCTGTGTAAAGATAAAGCAGAAGGGCTGGTACCCCCTAAGTGCTCAGTAAACAAATACAGCCTGGAAAGGAAAGGAGCCAACCTCAGATCTTGTAACGTGATCCAGGGGGAACCAGGCTGATTTTGTAAAAGTTCTGTCAATGCATTTCAGCAAATCAGTACATCTCATTTGGCCTGGCTTTCCTCAAGTAGGTCACTGGTTAATCTGATGCAGGCAATGAGCCACTTTCTTTCTCTTTATTCTTTGATTTTGCTATTCTAGCAGGTATGGTTTTGCAACCAGCGTGATAAAAGAGTATTTATTGCTGGCACCTGAAAGCATTCTGCTCCAATAGGTGTCTGTATTTCATTTCAAACGCATCAGGATGTCCCTAATTCCCTGGCCATGGGAAGTTGGGCATTGTGAACTTTGGAATAAATTTTTATTAGTTCTCTAGTAAGGCTGTAGTGAAGCTGAATTTTAAAAGCTAAGGCAAAATGTCTGCTTGTCCAATTAGGCTGATAATGTCTCTTAGCAATGAATGGTGAAAACACCTGTATTATGTGTGCAAATGAAGTTATTGCAATTAAGAGTTATGCAAGCAGAAAAATTCTCAGAAGCCTCTGAAAGAACAAGGAAAATATCACTGATAGATTCTGGGAATAAGGGTTGTGAATGGCAGAAACTTGGGAAATATTTACTGCAATATATTAAAAGAAGCAGGAAGGCAATCTACCAAAAATATGTGGGTTTTTTTGTGCTTTGCAGGATGCATCAGTGAATTTTCTTTTGGGAGCACAAGGCAACAAGGAAGTACTTGATGTTTTTGTGACCCACGTGTGTTACTGTGGGTTTCTGGGGTGCCCACTGGGCGGAGTTCGCCTTGCTGGGATCGCCGAGGTTCATCGGGCCAGTTGGGCCCGGCATGGCTGTCACAGATGACTGAGACCTGAGAGAAGCAGCTATGCAGACACCAAGGACAGTGAAGATGGAGCAGGAGGAGGTGTGTCAGAGCTGAGATTCCCCTGCAACCTGTGGTGAGATGGCAGGTGGCCCCCCGCTGCCCACAGAGATTAATGGTGGAGAAGAGATCCGTTCATGGTTCATGGAGAAGCCCACGCTGGAGCAGATGGCTTCTCCCAAAGGGGTTTGTAGAGGACTGTCTCCCGTGGGAAAGGACCCCATGCTGCTCAGAGAAATGGTGGAGCAGAGATGTATCTGCAGTTCGTGGAGGACTCCACGCCAGAGCGAGTGGCTGTGCCTTAAGAAGCCGTGACTCTGTGGTAAAAGCCCGTGCTGGAACAGTCTAATGGGTGAGGACTGGATTCTGCAGGAAGGACTCATGTTGGTGAAGTTCGTGGAGACTGTCTCCTGTGAGAAGGGACCCCATGTTGGAGCAGGGGAAGAGTGTGAGGAGTTCTCTCCCTGAGGAGGAAGGAGCAGCAGAAATAACGTGTAATGAATTGACCTGCAACCCCCATTCCCCATCCCCTGTGCTGCTGAGGGAGGAGGTAGAAGGGAGAAGGAAGAAGGGAGAGGTGGGGGGAAGGTGTTTTTAAGATCTGGCTTTCTTTCTCATTATCCCCTCTGAATTAACTGATAACAAATTAAAATGATTTGTCCCCAAGCCTAGTCTGTTTTTCCCAGGGCCATGGTTGGTGGGCAGGGAGCAACTGCTGCTCTTCTTCCTCATTCCTGCAATGAACTCAGCCCCCTGGGGCCAATTCTACCTCGTAGTGCGTGATGTTACCATCCTCCATTCCTTCGACTCAGATGAAATAGCCATAGTACATGACGTGGAAGTCACGGAGCATCTTGGACTTGCTTCAGTACTGTTGGAGCTTAAACTTGTTCAGTAAAAGCAAATGTAAAGCTGAAGGACCCTGCCTTTGAGTGCATATACCCGAAAGGGATTCTATAAACTTTTGTTGGCAGCTGAAAAAGAACATAGAAAAACAGGATTTAAGATGAAATGAGCCCATCTGTCTATCTCACTTCCAAAGTGCATCAGCTTGATGGATGCTCACCTAACGCACTATTAATAAATAGTTAATAGAATATTAAATAGAAATCCTTTGATTAAAAGGATTTCTCTGACCACCTATTCTAGTGCTCTGCCCTTCAGATTGTAAGAAGGGTTCTCTAAACACCAGGTAGTGTTTAACCTCTGCTGGACTTCAGGCTCGGACCGTTTTTGAACTTTCCTTTTTTTTTTTTCGCTCACCATCTTTGATCTCTTGTTGCATCAGGAGCAAACCTGAAATTTATGCACAATTAGGAGCCTCACAAGAGCTGAAGCTGTATGAGCAAATTCAAAATAAATGGAGAATGCTTAGACACCATTCCACTGCTCGTTTTGCTTCAAGAAACAGCTACCAGCAAAAAAAAGGGAAGTTTGAAGGCAGCTTTTCTTGACAATTGCTTACTTTGAAGCTCCTAAAGAGTTCCACATTTTTCAGGCAAGTCAAGTGGAAGAGGCTAAGTGCACCCAGCTGTAGTACAGAAAATTGGGGAGTGCTGCAGTCCATGTAGAAAATAAAACCCATGAGCAATATGCTTTTAAGCAGAGGGCACACAAAGAAGGCAAAAATCATAGGATTATTTGTGATTGATCTAGAGAGAAGAGCCAATCTTGCAATTTTGGGGGCTTGCTGAGTCTCTGATAAAAGACAAGGCTGCGACTGAGATCTGAGGAGGAGGAAGCACAGGGAGAAAGGGAGTGAGAAATGATGTATGGGAAGAGCTAGCTGTAACTCTCAGCAAAACAATCACAATTTGCTGAGCAAAAGGATCTCCATGATTGGAGAATTTGGTCACTGAGAGGAAAAAAGGAGAGTCCAGATGCCGCCTGAACTCATTGTGGAAGGAAATCTTCCTGAATTGCTGAAAAAAAAAAAAGTTGCTGAGAAGTGCCTGGTGTCACCAGCACCTGGTACGTGCCAAGGATGGCTACTTATCTGAGCTCAGCACCCACAGGGACACGAGTCTGAGCGGCTCCGTCAGAGCTCTAGGTGCTCACAAGGCTGATGATCACACCGTGGCAAGGATGTCTGCTCTGAGCCCGTGGGGACGTGGATCAAGAGGGCATGGGAGATGGTACAGCCGTGGTAAGCGGGGCAGACGGTGAGCGGGGCAGACTCCTGCCCTCACCGGGGACTTTGCGCGGAGCGGCACGCGTGCCACCTTACCGGACATCCATGCAGAACACGTGTCCGCCTGCGGCACAAAACCAGCCGGGTGTCCTGAACTTTCAGACGAGTGCAGGCTGCGTCTCCAATGACAGATTTTCACTCACGAACTCCCAGGTAATGGATGATGAAGACAAATGGCCACGTTATGTAATTTAAAGTGAATTTTGCCCGTACAGCGCAGCTAAAACAAATGTGTTCATTTCCACAAAATGGCCGATCTGTCACATTAACCTGAGTCCTCATCGCCTCTGCAATTGAGCCTGATAGTGGGAACTGGAGAGCTGATTGTTTTAAAAACTGAATTTATCATATCCTTAATTTTTGCCTCCTGTGAAGAGCCAGCCTTAATGTTTGCTTGTCCAGATCCCAGCCAGTGCTTTCCCTCAGACGACCCCGGCACGGGCAGGGTGCCGAGCTGCTCCGGCCACGGCCATGCTCCCGTGCCGTTTGCCGGCCAGTGCCGGGCACTGGATCACAGTGAGCCGAGGCTCACCTCGCCGGACGCCTCAACGCAAAGAACCTCGCGCTGGTTCCCAGTGCTGCTTTGTCTGCAAAGCAATGGCATGGCTCCGGTCCTTTTCCACGCAGCCTGTCGTGAACGAGTGGTCTACGTGCAATTACGTTGATTGGTGTTAATACAATTTAATTCTCTATCAGCTGAATCCTGTGTTGGTTTTCCTATTATTTCCTGCGACTGATTTTGGAGTACAGACCTGCTCTGCTCCGTGGGGCGCAGCAAAGTAAAATGTCAGTGTTCTCGCCGTCTCCTTCAGCTCCCCGTTGTCTCCGATGTAGTCAAAATTAATAAAGGCCAGATATCTCCTCGTTAGCTCACGGGACGCTGGGGGTACCTTGTCTAGTGTGATTACTTTAGAAGTGCTTCTCAGCGAGAGATTCCATTTAACTCTCCCCAGCAGCGAGGGGAAACACTCCATGGCTCTCGTGGTACACCAGCACATCCTCAGGCTCCTTCCCACACAGCACATAAATATTTCTGCTCCTGTCTTCCCTGCCTCATTATTAGCAATTTTATCATCTCTGTCTAATAACAGTCCTGCTGACTTGTATTCTTTGATGAATCTTCTGCCTCCTTTCCCAGTGGGAAGTCACTGGTGGTGGTTATCTGCATCGCAAAGAGCTGGAGACCTGCTCCTGGTAATGGTGTTTCCCAGACTGTGGTCCAGCTTTGCGCCTGCTCCTGCTCCGCTCTCCGGAGCCCACTCCCAGAGTGCTTTGATGGAGCAGGTGCCGTAGGTGGGCTGAAACCCCCCAGTCCTGCTCACTGACTTGCTCACCAGCTCATCCTGCGCCGCTGCCGATTCCCGTATTCTGGTCCCGCGTTGCTGCTCGGTCCCATCCCGGCACACGTGACGGTGGTCGTTGAGGCTGCAGAAGCTGCTGGCTGAGACCAGACGGCTGAGATAAACTCCTGTCCAAGGGACAGACCTGAAGCTGGGGTGCTCTGCGCAGAGTAAGGACGTGGAGGAGCAGCTGCTGAATGAATTCACAGGAGCTGAGCTGAACCAAGCTGCTTCTCTCCCTGGCAGATGCCCAGGGCTAAGAAAAGGCTGCATGGATCTGGGGATGTGCCATCTGAGCTGTGGTGCATCCCCATGTCCGCCACTGGCCCTGGCTCTGCGCCCAAGCCTGGAGAGCACATCTTGGCGTTCACACAAGGTCTGCACGACCACCAGCTGAGAAGAGGCAGGGATACAGCCTGGGCACCCCCCTTGTAGCCTTGCAGAGTGAACGTGCTGTGGGTGAGGGCTTTGGGCACTGCGGGGCAGAGGTCTCCTCTATGCAGGACTTTGCCCTTGTCAGGAAGGTAGGAATGAAAACCGCTGCGAAATAGTGTTGATTCCTTGCAAGTAAACAATATTTTTTGTTAAAAGTGAAATTTATTTAATAACGAATCTTTAAAATTTAATTTATGGAGTAAAACAAGCCTGATCTGTCACTTGCAAAGTACCCTGCAGCACTGGTGCAGCTAGAATGAGGCATGGGGGACTGCAGGCTGGGAGATGGGCACGGGACAGCGGGAATTTCTCTGTGGGCTGGGAACAGCCTGTCTCACAGACCCTGCCAGCCCCGGCGCTGAGCCACCCATCCCAGCGCTCCGGGCTGTGTCTGAGCAGAGGGACCCTTGATGCGAGGAGGGTTGGGGATGGCTATTTGCCTCCCCTGCCCTTCAGGAGGAGCTCCCAGTGCTGTGCACCGGGATGTGAAAAAAACAGGTCCTACCATGGTGAAAAATCAGAGTTTTCCTGGCTTTGCAACCCAGCCCCCTCCTTCCCGTCCCATCCGTCGGGAGGCTGAGCTCTCTGCCTGCTCTGCCGCCAGCTTCCAGGGGCCGCTCCATCACTCTATATCCGTTTCCGAGGGGAAGCGATGTATCACAAAGTTCATGCAACTGTTCTCTCCCTCACACTAACCCGCCCTCCAGACCCCTCCGCACAGGTTTCCCTGCGCTGGGAGTCGAGCTCGTTCCTTCCTGCCCTCCCAGCCCCGCGGCAGGCTCGGAGGCAGCGGGAACATGGAGCTTCCCCCCGGGGAAACCCCAGCCCTCCTGCCGCAGCGCGAGGGCCGGCGGGACGGCCGTGCACGGGGCGAGGGAACGGTTAAACGGCTTTTTATTCAGTGCGTGTCTTCCCTGTAACAGGACCATTATTTCATAGCAACTTATTCCTTCCATTGAAACCTTCGAATAATTTCCCTTTATAATCAAACTTTTCTATCCCTAAATCAGTTTTATAACCGCCTTGTTATACCTTGAAACTCAAAATGAAAAATTTCTGTTATAAATAATTGGGCTGTGCTGTGAATACTAAGGGTACCTGCGGATTTCAGAGGACGAGTTAGCAGGGATATCCTCTGCCACCCACCCAGGGAAGCGGCTTGCTCGGAGAGCTGGTCATCTCTGCTCCGGGGTACAGACAGCAGAGGGGAGGTGGGGGGGTCAGTCTTTGCCAAGCTCCAGACCTGCTCTTGAATTAGCAGGAGACCCCGTGCCCCTGATTCAGGTTGTGTTTTTTAAAAATACACTGATCTTGGCACTCGCTCGACCTGGGAGTTGTAGGGTGTGCGTCAGCCGGTGAGCTTGGCTGTCCCCAGAGAGACCACTGCAAAACCAGGGTCAGCCCCAGGTTAACAGTGTTACTGGGTGCCTCGTCTGGGTCCTTCCACCTCGTCTCTGCCCGCGGGACGTCTCCCGAGCTGAGCCGTGGCATCGCTGAGCCGCTGCCCATCCGCAGATCTTCCATGCCCTGCGCTGGGCCAGGGTCTGTGGCACCAGGGGCTGTGAAACCTCCAAAACCTGCCCGAGAATCTTTAATCTCAGCCACGTATTCATCAGCCCCAAATGGCACTAAGCTGACACAAGGTAGAAAAGACATTTTTCCCCCCAGTCTCGCCTTCTGGACATGGCAGTGATCTGTCTGTCTCCCCCGGGAGCGGCGTATGCCTCCAGGAGAGCTCCAGCCACCTCCTCGTTTTTAGGTGTGTGTCAAGAAGAAGGAATTTGTTGCTGGCTTGCAGCTTCTGTGATGGTTTTATTTAATAGATTCATAGGGCGTAAAGCCGGAGAGATGCATTAGATCATCGCACTTGATTTCCTGTAAATCACAGGCCATTACATCTCACTGGGTTCATCATGTAGTGCAGCTACTGACTTGGATTTTACTGAAACACATCTTTCAGAAAGATCTCTTTCAGTGGTGGTTAAATGCTTTCCTTCTCAAAAAGTGTCTAATTTATAATTCGAATGTTGCTGGCTTCAGCTTCCAGCTCTTGTTCTGCCTTTCACAGCAGAGTCACAGAGTCTTTATTGCACGATATTTTCTCCCCCTTGAAGGTATTTAGATGCAATGACGAAGTCACCTCTCAGTCTTCGTTTTTAAAAGCTAACCAGCTTGAAGCCTTTAAATCTCTGCATGGAAGGTGTTCTTCCCGGCCCTTAAATCAACTTTGTAGCTTTTTTCTGCACCTCTCCGGTCTTCCAACTATTTTTTTTTTTTTTTTTATTTAATTTAAGCAAAGACCTATACAAATACCATAATTTAGCAGAACATGGTGTTAAACTGAAGAGAGAATAATAGACCAATCCCAGGCTGTAGTGAATGGCCCATATGCCTGCCACCCAAACAAATAATTACAGGGCTGTAAATGAGGTGCAGGCAGCTCGTTTATCCCTGGGCTCCCTCAGCAGCTCCTGGTTGCCAGGAGGCTGGTTAAGCTAGAAGGGACCAAGGGAGCCCACTGGAGCAATACCCACGCTGCATATCGAGCCCTCCTCTCTCCTCCCAGGCCCCAGCTGTTGGGGCTTGGAGAAGAAGCTGCCATGGGAGTCCAGTGTGATCTCTCTGCTAAGGAGTCATCATGTCCCTGTTAGACCTGGACACATACAGTTCCAGTGTTTGGTCCTGATTTTTATATTCTTTTACAAAACTGACTTTTTTTTTTTTTTTCACTTGCTAGGTGCGTCCTCTTAGCCTGGGCTGCCCTACCACAACTGAACTGGAAATCATCTCAGGAAGGAAGTCATGCTCTGATGGTGGAATTGAGACATTCAGGCCTCTAAAGGTCTCCATCTGACTGTTCAACCTGCCTGTAACTCTAACCCTGCCTCAGCCTTTTCCATATCTCCAGATAGTCTCCTGTATAGAAAGTGACCTTGGAGACACAAACCCAACTACCCCTACTCATCACTTCCAACAAAACCATGCCAAATGTTCCTACCTGTCCCCATGGGAATCCAATGTTGTCTTGTCCTGGTCATCACAGGAAGGTGATGCAAAGGAAGAGCAAAGTATAGCTGCTCCAGCCAGTTGATGATGCTCCACAGACTCTAAAGCAGCCTCCTTCAGAAGAACAGAACTCCCACTGTGCCCAAAAGCAGGTCTGACCTGTGACACTGGCACTCCTTAGAGGAGATGACCAGCCCTTAGACAACCAGTGAATGGATAGGTTCTCCAGCAGTGAGATACTTTTCACTGAGCTGGCTTATCCCTCCAAGAGATGTGCTCCAGGTGCACCTCAGGTGATGTGGCAGAAGTCACTGTGTGCAGTTCCCTGGTGTGCCCAAGAGGCCAGACCATACAAGCATCGCTGTCCCTCGTCACGTGGGCATCTGTCACTCCGTGTTGCTGGAGGGATTCCTGCATCACATGCTGTCCTCATACAGATGCTGAGGGTCAGACCATACCTGCAGGTCACTGTCCTCCTCTGATGCTCTGGGGGATGCAGGCAAAACCCATAGGAAGAGGTTATGCAGAACTGCCTCCAGTTTACCAGATGTTGGAAACCATCATGCAGTGTCACTTACCTGCTACTGTGCTGCAAAGCTGTGTATGGCTACAGGTGTGTGATGAGGAGCAAAGCCAAAATATGAGAGCTCCCTCTCCACCCCACCTATGGAAGCTCTTGAGGCCATTTCCCCTAGTTCAGTACTGATGTGGATCACATTGTTCACTGATGAGTAGTTTCCTTTA
Organism: Tauraco erythrolophus; assembly: GCF_009769465.1. Classification (NCBI taxonomy): domain Eukaryota; kingdom Metazoa; phylum Chordata; class Aves; order Musophagiformes; family Musophagidae; genus Tauraco; species Tauraco erythrolophus. Next base: position 590,582 of record NC_141483.1, read on the forward strand.
AAAACAGGCTGAAATTTAGCCAAGGAAACATGAATAGCCAACGACTAAATGTTCCTCAGTGTCTCTGCCATTACCAAGACAGTGAGTTGGTCCCTGTTATCCATCACAGCTGAAGGCAGGTACAATAATCACAGTTATTAAGTATGACTATTTGATTATTAAGGAAAGGAGAGAATATGAATGGCAAACAGTGGCTGCAGCTGTTTCCTCTGCTGAGAGCTGGTAATTGAGATGTGTGGGCAGAGAGCACGCGTGCCCGGAGGGTCCCTCTCCTCCTGCCAGCCGAGGACAAAGCACGTCCTTTCCCGGAGTTGATGGTGACTTCTCCCTTACGCTTTTTAGACAATTAAAGGAGCTTAGAGATGGGCACAATAGCTGAATTGAAGGGCTGGAGAATCCTCTTTGCATATCTCATGTAATCTAAATGGTATCTGCATATGCAAAGTTGAGTAATCTCAGCTAAACCCAATGCAACCAAAGAAAGCATTTAAATCAGTTACTTAAAAGAAGTCACTCAAAGGAGTAGTCTTGAAAACCATCAAATGACTGGATACTGAGAGTCCTAAATCCGAATTAAATCCCACTATTTTCCTCTGTTTACCAAGATTAGCTCATGTCTTTTCTCAAGGAACACATGGTCTAAGCAAGTTGGTATTTAACAGGAGAAGCTGTTAATACCTTCAATTACAACAGCATTTCATTATCCCATTAAATTCATTACGAGAATACATTAACTCTGATTCCTTGCCAGAACATTGACAGCTTCCTATTGCTCCCTGTGCTGAAGAAATAATGTGGTGTGTCGCATTAAAAACCTGGAGTGTCATGACTCCCCTTTGTTCACCGCTCTTCGCTATAGCTATCCAGCCACTGCTTACCTGAAAAAATTTAACTGCATAAGCTAGAAGGGAAATGTGGTTTCTGTCATCCTTTCACTGTCTGGAGGCTTTGCCCTGCATGGCTCATGGATATGGAGCACATCCGGGTGTGTGCAATCTAACCCTGATTGCTTCTGGTGCTGTGGTGGGAGAGTCCCAGAGCATCTTCACAGCGTTGACTTTTCCTCTGACTGAGTCCACTTTCTAAACTACCCCTTGAGTTCACCAGGAATTAAAAGCAGTTGACGTTTTGCTTTGCTTGGGGACAAATCTCTTCTTCCTATGATTCCTCAGTGTAACTGCTCTTCTGGAGAAAATTAATTCTTACAGAGTTTTGAAACAGCATGATCATCACTCATTACAGACATCGTTGTCTTCTCTATTTAAACCTTTGGAGGTGACTCTTCTCCTGCTGTGTTTATCCTGAGACAGTAGTGCGCTCCCCTGTGAGACCATCTGTGACCAGTAGAGGAAGGTCCCCGAATGGTTGAGGGGCTTTTTGCCACCCGTAGTGAGACTCCCCGGGTACCACAGGTCTGTGTGCCAGGGCAGGCACCCACAGCACCGTTTAGATCAGGGCTGGGCCCACTTCTGCTCCCCTCCGTGCTCAAGCAGTGTGTGCTTTGAGATCCAATTATAACATCAAATGGCCTTGCTACACTTGTACACATCCATCTCCTGCATGGAGAACAAAAGCACTAGGAGCTATTATTTGAGGCTTACATGTGGAAGCAGATCATTTGTAAATAAACACCTCTGAAGGAGCTTATCAAGGAAAAAATACCCAGAAAGGTTTTGACCTTTGAGCAAAAACATGAATTTAGGTGTAAGAAAGGTCTTCTGCAATACGTTCTCCAGTTCTAAACGTTCTACTTAACATTGGAGGAATAAAGATGTTAGCATGGTTATGAAATTGATTCATTTTAATAAGAGCCATTCTTAAGCTGCACAGTGTATTCTTGAAAGGGAGGATTTTATTATTTTTTTTCTTTCGCAAGCCTGGGTAAAAGTTATTTTACTCTTGTGATGTAGTTTACAGCTTCTGGTAAGGATCCCTGGGGTCATCCTTTTTGATCCTAAATAAAGCACTTCTGTATTCCTGAAAACGGGCTCTTCTAAACTTTAAATGCCTGGGATTTTTTTTTCTCTTGGTATAGTGCTACTTCTGTATCCGGGAGGCATCTCGCTTTTAAGAGGGCAATCATGCAATTGTTTCCTTCTGACCCGAAATTTCTTGTGGTATCATTAGTCCCATGTGGTACATTCACAACACACAATTAAAGACCCTGGTAAAAAATTCTGCATGAGGCACAACTCCTGATGACAACGCTACCTATTTTGCTTTCAGACTATAGCACAAAAGACAGTTGGATATATAGCTGCAGCAAGGTGGAGGTATGAAACGCAGGACTGCAGACCCTGTGTGGATACAAGAGGGAAATGGCATGTTGTAGAGAGCCAAGGCACGCTGGCCGTGCTGTGCCAGACCCCCTTGCAGAGATCCCACCCCTTGAAGGGACTCGTCCCTGCCCTAGCAATGGCCAAGCGAGGCTGCATGACTCAGTGCTAAGTCCATATTTCCCTTCAAATGTCTCCCATAGGGTTTATTTTGGTCCTGACCCCTCCATGGTTCAGAGAGGCCATGGTTCAAGCCTGCTCTGAGCCCTCACACAGCTCCTGCCCTGATGGCGGTCGCTGATGCTGGGGTCACAGCCACGTGGCTGCCATCTCCTCTGACTGTGGCTCCTGCTCCCGGTGCCATCACGAGGCTGGAGGGGACTGGCAGCCCTTTGGGAACCACCGCACCATGCAGCCCCTGGTGCTGTGGGAACAGCAAAGGGGTGGTGGACTCTTGATGTGGACCACGAGACCTGCCAGGCTTGAGGGCTGGGCTGAGGACGGCCACGTGGTGCCAGGTGCCCACGGACCACTTCCCGTGCTGGCAGTGGTGGATGGGGAGGACCCCACTCCTGCTGCTGGGGTCCCCCAAGGCTGTACTCTCTTGTGTCCTTGTCTCACCCAGTCCCCTCCAGCACCATCCCACCTCTCCAAAGGCAGTTGCACGGGGGATGTGCTGCTCAGCCCCGGCTGCCCCAGCAGCCAGTGGGAGGGTTTGGGCTCTCAGCCTGTTTCTGCACATCTGGCACAGCGTGAGGAGCCCCTCGCTGCTTCCCACCGCTCCCGGCAGACTGTTCCTGCCGCCAGCAGCCGACACGTCCGCAGACTCCCTTTACAGCAGCGTGAAGTCACCAGCTGGGCTGAAACCAGCCCTGGCATCTCTTGGCTTGGCAGCCTCAGACATCCCTGAGCTCTGCCCTGCCCTGGCCATTTATTCCCTCCCTGTTTTCATTCCCTGCATCACCCAGCTCATCCCCTCCCCTGTGCACCGTCAGCTCCCTTCCGCCCGCACGTGCCGGTGTTGCCGTGAGTGTGATCCTGGCACGCAGAAGTGAGCAGAGCCGGCCGTGTGCCGCCGGCTGCTGAGCGGAGACGTGCAGCTCCCGAGGGCCAACGCTGCTGGCATCGAACGGCATTAAGAAAAGCCAACACCATAATGAACCCAGCGGCAGGAAAGATGTTTTCCGGAGACACAGGCACGTTTTCCCTATTCAGCTGGCGTTTCCCCGCTGTGTTCTCACCTTCTGGTTATTTGTTAGAGGGGTGCTGCTGGGGCATTTGTCATAACTTCACAGCTCGTTGCTGCGGCGCCTGTCATCGGTAATTGCTCCTTCAAGGCGTGACAACACTTAAATCTGTTTCTCCACTGAACGTCTCACCGTCCTGCACCGTGCTGCTGCTGGGTGGCTGGCTGTGCTGCTGGCATGATTTGGGATGGCTGCCCTGGGGTGGACACCTTTTGATGCAGAAGGTGGGTAACTTTGGGCTGACCCAAAAGCTGGGCTCAGTGAGCAGCCTGTGCAGGGACAGAGCTATTCCCCAGTCTTTGGATTGAATGACCAGGTAAACAGCAGGCATATTTCCTCTTCTACCAAACAAATAAGCGTAGCAGATGTGCCAGGCCAGTTTGTCTGGAAACAAGGGCTGTAAGTGTTTGCTTGTGATGGGCATGGCAATACCTGCTTAGTCAGCAGAGAGCTGGGGTGTTGTTAGGACACCATCCAAACTCCATCAGCTCTCAGGAGATAGTCCCACTCTATCACCCTCATCACCAAGGGACCCAGGCAGGATTGTGCCCTCTATCCTGGGTGTCCACTTCCTGCACAGGCACTTGAGAGAGGCCCAGAGGCAACTGGAGCAGCTGGGAGCAGGGCGACGGGGGTATTCCTATTGACTTTGCTGGTATCGGACCATCCCGGGAGAGATGAGGTCTGCCCTGTGCAGCAGAGCATCCGTGACTCGCTGCTGTTGGGATCATGGGGACCGACAGGGAAGAATGATCATGTGTTGGGAGACATACAGCTGGGATGGGGCTGAGGGGGCTGGAAGCCTGATTGAGGAATAGGAGGTTTGATGGCTGGTGAAGGATCTGTGTGAAGGAACCAGTGGTATCGACTGGGCTGTGGAAGGTGAGATAGGATGGAGGTGAGTTTAGGAGCAGAGACTGTAGTGGGTGGAAAGCTGGGAAAAGAGATGGAGGGGGCAGGAGGGCTGTGCAGTATGCAGGAGGGGTGGAAGGACCAGAGGTGAGAGAGGAGGCGTGGACACTTGTACCCCTGTGAGCACTGCTCGTCATCTCTCTGCAGACCCTGTGCCCTCTGCCCATCCATCCCTGGGGACACTTCCCAGGGACCATCTGCAGGGCTCCCACCCTGGGTCCGCATTCACATCTGAACCCCCTGCACCTTCCATGGGAAGGGTCCATCACACCTACTGCCATGGCTGTTGTCGCTACAGACCCTCCAAGCAGCGAGACTTGTTAACCTCTTGTGCCCATGAAGGCACTGGTTGTGCCAAGCTCAAAGCACCTGCACCCCCAGGCATCTGAGAAGGACCAGGAGGTGACGGCACGTGCATTCCGTGGCGTGTAAAGCATCTGGAATTAGGCAAAAGGTGCGATTTATGCCACGCGATCTATAGCATAAATAAAGCCTCTGATATATTCTAATTGGGGTGCTGGGAGCATCTTGGCAGTTTTGAGATGGTTCTGCAGTTTTGTGTAAATGCCTCATCAAAGTGGTAATGTATTCTAATTATTAGCAGAGCACTGGCTGCCTCATGAACCTGTAATATTTTGTGGCATGTGACATTACAATGAAAATGTATGAATAACAGTTTTTCATTTAAATTACTAGCTGTATGATCAATTTTTTGTAGTGTTATGAGGTTTGGGGTAAATACTCCATAAATATGTAAATAACTGGTGATGCTGTTCCATTAGGTAATTGCAGGAGAACGCGGCTTGTGATACAGATGAGCCAGGAGCGGGTGCACCCCGAGGCCCTGTTTCTTTCGGGCATGTGGTGGTGGCTAGCTGGTTCTGGCATTTGCTCCCCAGTGTCCAGGGTCCCACCTTTGGAGGACACCTGCCTGGAGTAGGACCCCATGGAGGTTTTGGGATGGGGACACTGCCTGAGGACTCCATGCCCGTGGTGGAACACGGTCCACGGTGCAGCCCAGGCAAGACTCCTGCACAGCCCTGTGCACCCGTACGTGCTCACCCCGTGCCCTCATCGAGGAGCCAAGGGCTTGGCAGCTCTTAATTACTGCAAATGAGCAGGCCAGGGGCTCGTTGTGTAACTGTGTTTGTGCAGCTGATTGCTTCTTAATTGTTTGTCACTGGCGGGCAGAGCAAGGCGCTGTTATGTGCTTGTCTTGGCTTCGGCTCCGGCTCACACTGAGCATCCTGGGAATTCACCGTGGCGAAGATCCTGGGTGCAGAGCTAGAGGACTGGAGGGTCACTGGGTCCAGTCCTGCTGGGTCACTGGGTTCAGTCCTGCTGTTTTTGTGGGATGAAATCCTCTAGAGAAACTCTTCTTGCTCCTTCCCCAGAGCAGCCCGGGGCAGAACCGGCTGGCCCTGGGGCTGGCTGCTGCCTCATGGAAGAGACCAAAGGGGGGAGCTGAGAGAAGAAAACCAAATATTTTCCACGTCAGCCCAAAATCAAGATATTTGTTCTGAAAAGAAAAAATAGATTGAATTAGTTTTGCTTTTTTTTAAATTTGTTTTTAAAATTATTTTTTACTCTTTACCCAGTTTGAAATAAGGCAGAATTGGTAAATGAGGAGCAAGTGTGCAGTTTCAAAAGCTCATACTTCCATCATTTTTTTTCCAAGGTGGATATGACCCTGAAACCCTCCCTTGACATGTTGATTCTGGCTCTGCCAGGGCCAGTCTGGCCCTTTACGCACGCAGAGTCACCTGCAAGTGTACTGCACCAGGAGCTGGGTCAGCGAGGCTGGACATGGGCCATGCCTTGTGTGACTCCTGCTGACATTTCCATGGGGATCATGCAGCACCTGGGGCCACCGAGGTGCAGGGACAAGCTACAAGGACAGGACTGGACATGCTGACCCCCAGCTAGGTCCCTTCTGCCATCATCATCTTCTTTGCAGATGGCTCCTGAGCCCTCCATCATCTCTGTGGTCCATCACTAGTTCTCCCTGGCCCAAGCAGACAGTCTCTGGGGCATGCAGTCAGGATGCCCTGGGGTGGGATGCTCCAGTCTTGTCTCGCTTTTGCCTGGGGAACGTGGTCATTTCCATAACAGGTCTGGCGGAGGGCAGGGAAGCCTGGCCAGTGGTTCTTGGGAAACTGCCCTTGTGCACCTATGGGAGGAGGTGAAATGTGCTGTTCTGAGTCAGTTTTTACAGTGGCATTACTAGAGGAACTTGAGACTTAATTAAAACATGAAGGAAAACAGAGCATGTCCGCACCAGGGAGAGGTGAAAACGGCAGCGCTTTTGTTAGCAAAATGGTATTTCTGGAAGAAAACAGCCTGAGTGCAATCTCCCAGAGGGTTTGGGGTCAGTGTAGGAGTGGGGAGAGGAGTTCCCAGAGTGGCGATGGGCCAGAGGGGTGAGGGAGGGATTATGAGAGCCACAGCAGTAGCCTGCTCATCATTGTACCTCTGTGTGCACACAGGTGGACATGGCAGCTGGAGGACTCTATGGTGCTGCCTGCTCTGCTGAAGGTCCCAGCAGGTATTGCCACAGGGTCATCTCATCCCCTTGCACCTTGCCACTGTGGCATCTTTGCTGTCTCCAGGACCTGGGGTGTTACCAGGGTCTGGTTCTCCACACTGACCTCTCTCAGCAAGGGTGCCAGGATGCTCCCTGTTCCCCTGGCACCTCCTTGTGCCCAGGGCATGGTGCTCTCACCATTCCTGCTACATCCCTTCCTTTAGAAAGATGGTCACTTCGGTACAGACACTGTACCCTCTCTTGCATGAGTCACCCCCAGGCTCTTGTTCGGGATCTGCCCTGGCAAGAGGTGCCCAAGGGGTACTGGCTGGGGCTGATGCACTCCTGACCCTTTGGAGGGGAGGGAGCCGCAGGGAAGGAGCAGAACAGCTCTGTGCCCGTGCAGGTCTGACTGTCCTTGTGCTCTCATATGGGTGGGAATAAGGATGGTGGCATGAACCATGCTGTGCGATCGCAATGCCATCGGCGTTTGTGGCAGCACGCAGAGCTGATGGCAGAGGGGACGGTGGGACACTGGGACCACTCATCTCCAAGCCGACCAGCCTGATGCGATCAGCAGATCATCATCACCTGCCGTAGAGGTGGATGTCACTGTGCACGCTGCAGCAGAGCCGCCGACTGTGTGGGGGGTGAGGAGTCCCGGGGGACAATGGGGCAATGTGGGCAGAGACCCTCACCCCTGCTGGCCTGCCCTTCGTGGGGTGAGCTGGCAAAGCAAGGCACGTCCGTCGGCTGCTGCTCTGGGACCAGCAGGCAGCTGCGCCCGCGGGAAGGAGGGGAGCAGGGCTGTGCCAGGGGATGCGAGCGGGGCTGCGGTACCGAGGGGCTGTGCAGGGAGCAAAACCAGCTCCCACCGCCCGCGTCCATCACTCCTGGCAAATCAAGGGAGAAGGACTCTGCACTGATTAATTATTTAGATTAGAACAATCCAAAGGGGTTTAAAATACACCTGGAAAACAGTGACTAGACGAGCGTGCCTGGGGGGAGGCAGCACTGTCACCAGGTCGCCTCTGGTCTAGGTAGCCCATGGCCATGGTCCGCTCAAGCCTCCTGGGGGGACAGGGAGGGCAAGGGGGGAGCAAACCCACCGCCACAGCCCTCTCTTCCCTCGCTGGGAGAGGCAAAGCAGAACAGCTTTTCCTTTCCCTCTGCCCGAGCTCTGTAAGCAGCTCCGGGTGTGACTGGAAATGCAATGGAGCTGGGAGAGGGAATCCCACCATCGCACGGCGTGGCCTCGAGAGAGGGAATATTTGATGAAGCTGAGTCCTGTGAAGAGAGAGCAGAGGCTGTTACCATCACAGATACTTCAGCACAGATGCCACAGAAGAAAGAAGTCAGGCTTTGTAAAGAGCCTTTGTATTATTTCCTGCCTCTCCAGTTTCACTGAAGGGAAAATGAAGAGACTTTTTAAGAGTGAGGGGGAGAAAAAAAAAAAAAAGAAAGGAAGAAGAGCAACATTTTCTTTCTGCTGAAAGTGTGGCACTGCGCTTTAACTCTTCCCTGAGCTCATCTGCCAAAAGCAGGCTCCTCCTGGGCTCTCCAGGCTTCAGTACAAAATGTATTTTCTTTAGCAGACCCCAGTGAGCCACTTCTTTTACCAGATATATCTTCTGGGCCGGCGGAGGGGAGGTCTGCTCGGTCTGGGTGGAATCAGCACGAAGCGACTGCAGGTGAAAGATGCACCAAGTGCCATCGATCACGTACTCTCTGCAGGGCCAGGGAAGACCAGCTGGCTGTTCTTCAGCCTGACCCACCACATTTTACCAGGTGCCACCCTCCTTCCCTTAATTATTGTCATTATTATTACTAGCTTTCTCTAGACACGACTGAGTGAAAAATCTCTGCGGTGCCAAGAGTGCAGCTTCTCTCAGTATTGAGAGCTTTCCGAGTTTGAGCCAGTGTTTTTGTTCCCTTTGGAAGCATTACAGATGAATGAGGCACTCCGTTCCCTCCTTTGTTTTACTTCTTCCAAAGCAAGACAACTCCAGCTTCGTGCGAGACAGGGAAGAGCAGGAGCAAACCAGCTGCACGTCACACTATGGAGAGCTGGATGTGCCTCCATGCTCCTGCCCCTGAGGAGCTGCCTTAACGAAGGGCTCATGATCTGCCCTGTCACCCTTGGATAATCTGCCAATCATCTTTTTAAACACTTGCACCTGCACACTGACAGCTGGAAAAAAAAATTATTTTTTTTTTTATTTTTCCCTGTGTTTGCTAGCAGGAGCCACAGGAGGGACCTGATGTGGTTCCTTGATGTGGTCTGGAAGGAAGAGTGCTGAAAAGCCTGCCAGCGTGTCCCGGGGTGTTTGTGCCGGGGAGCCCCCATGCATGGGGTGCAACCTCCTCCCCTACGTGTTTAGGGATTAACACTTCCCATGGCAAGAGACAGCGCCTTCTCCCTCCTTTTGCAGGCTTGCCTGGCCAGGCTGGGGTAAGGATTTGCTCCTTAACTTGTAGCAGCTGGGACACGGCCACAACTGTCGTATGGCAACCAGGCGAGGAGGTGTGACTGCCAAAGTGGTGACACTGACCTGCAATAACACAGGATGCTCCAGGGTCGCTGCACTTTGTAGGGCCATGAAATTGAAGGATGTTTGTAAAGGGTGCAGGATGTTTGGGTGAAAAGCTGTAAAGTCCCATAAACTTCATGCATTTCTACACAGCTGTCCTCTCACCCAAGGTGTGGGGAGCAGAAATGTGTGGCTGGACTGGTCCACCCCTACACAGACAGCATGCAGCACACAGCAGAGAGCAGTGAGAAGGGTCTGTAGCAGCCCATAGGTTGCAAATTGCTCATAAAAAAATCATGTTAAAATTTCCTATGCAGTAAGCCCCTCTCTGGAACGCAGCGGGGCATGTGAACCAGCTGAGAAGGCTGCGCGGGGAGAGCTGGTCGTGCCCATTTTCCTCCCCAGCTTGCTGGTTTCCATGCCTGTAGCTTTCAAGAGGTCTTCAGAGAAACCAGAGAGTGGATGCCAGAGCTCCCATCCTTACTCAGACACCTGTGAACCTTAGACACTTCCCCGTGAATCTTCTATATCATAAAAATAATAGGCATGTAAATTAAATTGTCCTGCAGGCATTTGGCAGAATGCTAATAGGGAACCGGCTGGCAGGGAACCATCCTCCTTGCCAGCTTATCAGCGACAGTGATGAATTGAAATTAACTGTTTTCAAATGCCTTCGGGGCAGGCAGAGGGGACAAGGTCACCGGGACCTTTGGGAGCTCGCAGGGCCGTGGTTCCTCCTCCCCATTACCGCAGTGCTTCTCGGTGGAGCTGTGCTCCTGCTGCTACGTGCCGACCTCTCAGCCAAGACCAACAGGAATTACCAAGGGACGGATGTGACTCCGTAACTGGTGCTGCAGGAGTCGTTTTGTGGTGACCTCTCTCTTTGTATCTCTATTTCTCTCTGTGTCCTGTTGGGCTGAAATGTCTTGCCCTTAGTTTTACCCCAACAGAAAATTTTTAAAAGTTCTGAAAAAAAGACGTATCCAGCAGGTTTTGGCTTTGTAACAGTAAGCAAACGGGAAGTTTGCTGCTTTTTGCAGAACATTGCAGCTTTCTGTTGTGACAGATAATTCAAGAGCTGCTCCGTTTCAGGACTCTCAGTCTGCCATGAACTTAACCTTCAAACAGGACAGGAGCCACTGCCGAGTTTGAAGAAAGTCGTGTCATAAATATCAGAGTTATGAACCTCTAAGCACGGGGCCCTGAGCATGCTCTGCAGAGCACTTTTCCCTCTTACTCTGCCTTTTCATCCTTATTGCAGCTCTTTCCATGGGTTAGCAGCTTAACAATACGGCCACGAGGATAAAGGAGCTGCTAGGCAGCTCTGCTTAACCAGGGAAGATGACAGTCCTTGCAGAGGAAGTTTCTTCAGCAGACAGTGAAAGGTTTGTGGGGTGATTCCCTAACAGCAGTTCCCATCACGCTGATGGATGAAGAGTAACTCAGGGTTTCAGTCAGGGCTGCACAAGTTGTTCCTGTTGTAGCTGAACCCAGCTAGATCCCAGGTGATGGCTCAGAAGTAACACAAGCGACCTTGCTCCGTGCACCGTGGCTGTAAAGCAAACACGCGCTCGAGCTCCCTGGGCACAGCATGCACAGAGGAGGGTCCTGGGAACTGAGGCACTGAGATTTAGGAAAAGCCAGAACTGAGGTTGTACAGGAAACATGGGATACATAACTCCAAATATGCCACAATCCAAAATTAAGGCTTAGTAGACTGCAGAAAGTCTCTGAGCATCCTCCAGGAAATTCACCGATATATTTTAGTGTTGATCCTCTTCCTTTCTTTATTGGCAGCTGAAATCTCCCCTTTACCAATGGTCTGCAAACTGTTCCCAGGTGAAGTCTGGGAACAACAGTGCTTTTTGGCTTGGATTGTACCACCCTGTCCCTATGGGACCCCACAGTCCTCCCAGGCCAGGGGCTCCTTCTGCAGGAGCAGCTTGCATTAATAAAGAACAGCCAAAACAGTGATTGCTAACCCTAAATGCTATGTTCAAGAGCAGGATACAGAGCTTACTTGCATGTCTTCCCTCAGGCTTCCTCCGAAGCACCGGAGAGCTGTCCCCTCCATGCCCTGGTGACCAGCAAAGGGTGCACCAAAGAGCTGCCTTTGAAGGCAGCTGCTGGTTGAAAGGCTCGAGGGACAGCTCTGAGCTCGGGATGCCGAAGCAATGTTTTATTAACCAGCTGCCAGGCAGAGGGCTGCTCCACGTGGCGTGTGGGTGCGCTGTGGAGAATACATCAAGTATGGTGCAGGTTTAAGACACTCACAATGATGGGGCAAAGATATCGCCTGCTCCTTGGCCAGGCTGGGCAGTCCCTGCACGAGCAAGCCTCCCTCTGAGTGATCTCCCTTCTGCCAGTTCCCTCTTCCCTGTGTCCCACCTCTGACCAGTCTGCAAACAGGTCCCAGGATGGAGTATAAGCCATACAGATGTCCTGCAGCCAGGGGCTGTGCTGTCAAGGTAGGGCAGACTGTCAAAAATACCTTCTTACCAGGCTCCCCTTCCCCACAGCCATGTGCCCCCCATTCCCCACCACGTGCCCCAGCACATGGAGAGTGAGGAGACTGGAAAAACCAGCACAGAGCATCCCTTACCCAGCTCTGCGTAGATGAGAAAGGGGTTTGTCATGGGTTAGGCTGATCCGGCAACTAAACCCCACGCAGCTCTCCCACTCCAGTAAAATGGAGAGGAGAAAAATGTAATAAAAGAGCTGAGGATCGAGACAAGAACAGAGAAGCACCCACCAACCACGGTCCCGGGCAAAAGAGGCTGTTTTCTTAAAGCAAAACTATTTATTAACAGCTACCTACAAAGAGAAAAGCACACAAAAACGGTTACTTGAGAGGATAACAAGAAAACAAGGCCAGGTCTTAAAAACAACACCACTCCCCCCCCTTTGCCTCTTCTTTCCGGCTCTACCTCCTCCCCCCAGCGGCGCAGGGGGCAGGGAATGGGGGGGTGCAGGTCAGTTCATCCCGTGCTGGTACTGCCGCTTCCCTTAAAGGAGCAGGAGCCCTTACACCATTGTCCCTTGATCCAGCGGATCCCCTACTCACGGGGAAAGTGTGAATCCTACCCACTGGGGGGCAAATCCTTACCCCATCGGATTGCCCCAGTGCGGGCTTTACCAGCCCTGGGCTTTTAAGGAGCTGCAGCCACTGGCCCTGCCGTGGGCCATCACACAGACTGTAAATGCCTCCGGCGTGGGGCGGCACAGCGACCCGAAACGCGGCTCCGCACGGACTGAGATGGGCAAATGCGCCTCGACCTGTGCCCGTGAGTCACAGCAGGCTCCGGCTCGGGCATCTCCTTTAACGAAACACCTCCCCATCTGCGGGGGCATCCCACGGGCTCTAGATGCACCGTGCTCAGGCTCGGGCATCTCTTCTCGACGTGGAGCTTCCACGGGCTGCGAGTGGGTCTCTGCTTGCTCCACCGAGGACTGTTAGAAAGGGGCCGCTCACAAGGGGGGCTCAGCCGCGGCACACGTTGTTCCGTCCCATCTTCACTGACCTCTTATCCGTGTGGCCGTTTCTCTTAGATTTCAGTCCTTTCTGGGTGAACTCGGCCCGGTGGGCACCCCGGGAGCGGGGCTCTCCCCGAGTTCCCCATCCTCGACAGGGCGGGCACCGGCCCGGCCGGGCGCCAGGAGCGGGGGGCGTGCCCCTCCCCCCCTTCGCCTCGCCCCTGGGCACAGGCACACACCTTTCCGGTTCCTTTGTCCGACGTCAATAGGGCAATTCGCAGAGGCGCCGATTGGCTCAAGCCCCGAGGGGGATGGGAGTCCGGTGTGATGGGCAGCTTCTGCCACCCGGACCTCCCCCCCACTTCGAACCATGACAGGGTTTTAGCAGAGCTGGGTGAAGACTTGGCTCCAGGGCTCATCTGAATACCTGGGACCTGCACTCTGGTCCCCTGCCCAGCAGAGCTGGCGTTACACCCACAGGTTTTGCTGTTTGTCATTCGGTTACCAGGATCGTTTCTTTTACAGCGATTTCACAACATATGGGCAAACTCACCTGTAGAATTAGCACCTCCAGCACCGAGTTGCTGCTTGTGTGTGGAAAGCTGAGGTACATTATGATGGAAGCTGACATTGAGTGATAAGCTGCAAAGTGAATGTTGAATTAGAAAAAATAAATAAATCTGCTTTCATTGTGGTTGTGCAAAAAACAGAGGAGCAGCAGCAATCACGAGCAGCCATGTCAGCAGGTCGGCCTTTCCATGAGCATCCCAAGGTAACATCCCATTCCCAGACCTCACTGCCAGCCCTGGTGCTTGGTATCAATGAGACCCGAGCACTTCTCTAGGGTTAAGCACAGACTGAAGTGCAGCGTTGGGCTGGGACATGCAGTGGGGAAGCTCAGACCCTCCGGTGTTATATCACAGACGCCGTTGTGCTTTTTGTGGACGCGCGCAGGCTCATGTTTCTTGCACCTCTCTTGCATTCCAGGGCTCAGAAAACCGATCCCATGACAAGGATGCTCTCTGCCAACCTTCAGTAACCCAGAGGAAGTGTGGGAAGTCTTATCTGCAGAGGCAGACAACGGTTTAAAATTGAGCTGCAACATAAAATTCTTCTGAGAGCTGTCACGTCAGTGGTATTTTATCACAGCACCTTTCTGTCAAATGCGTCGCTATTGTTTAATATCAGTCACGTCAATGAATACAAGTTTTGTATAAATTTATGCAAAATTTCAGTTTCTGCTTTCATTTGCTTGGGTATTAGAAATTGCATTACTCCCATTTCCAACAGCAGCCTTGTTTTTTCTTGTGGGAGAACTATCAATAGTTTGATGTGTTTTTACGTGGATCACCTTCTCAGTAAAAATATCTGTAAAACTTTATTCACATATCCTATTCAATTTAGTATGGTGCAGTGATAAAGTAACGTGGAAAGGATAAACTCGACGTGATCCTGCACTGGCAAGCACATGGATGCAAACGACTCCTGCAGTGCAAACTTCCTTAGGTCGGGAAGAGGAGAGCAACAACAGAGCAGAAGGAGAAAGGGTAAAAAAAGGGAAGTGAGGACTTAAAAAGAGCGAACTCAAGTGGAGCAGGAATAAGGATAAATAGCTACACTAAGGCTTGCTCCATTACAGAGGACCTCATCTTGTTCCTCGCCACACCTCCTGGAAGGACCATCTCACCCAGCAGCTGCGTGAAGGGCTGGAGGAAGGTGGATCTGCCTCGGGTGACAGGTTTCCATTCACACCCTGTCTGCTTCGCCCCAGATCTGTGCGAGGAGGAACCTGGCAGCAAAGCACTTGCGAGGATTTGTGTGGAACATCTGCCCAGCAGCCTGCCTGCCACTTCCACTTCAAGTAGGCTTGCAGGACCAGGTTTGGCGGATCTCCTCTGGAAGGAATTTATCTGTTGCGTTTTCCTTATCTGTTGAGTTTTCCTGCAGCTCATATCTACGTAACCTGTGTTTCTGCATCCTTGCCCCTGTGACATACACCTTGGCTGCAGGAGAGCAGCTGGTCTTAGCATCCTACCACTGAAAGATGGAGGCAACATGGTGACAAACTCATTGCCAGAGCAGCAGGCTGCCGAGGTCGCGGCGGTGGTGGAGCGAGCCCATGCATGCACCGCACTTCCACGTCCAGCTGCGCCGTGGGGCAGGGGCTGCTGCTGCTGAGGGAAGGCAACGGGCATAATGGATATGCCAAGGGCTGAGCTAAGGCTTGGGCTGCATCTCCTACCTTACCACTGGTTGTGAGGCCACAGTCAGCCAGCCCGTCACTGGCATGGCACCTCTGTGGCAGCAAACAGCCAGGGACTGGTACAGACCTTTCAGTCTCAGTGCCTTGCAGAGTCTGGCTGGCCATTGCATCCTTACCTGTGGCAGAAGTCTTGCCTTTGCCAGTGAGCTTCCCTTGTGCAAGAAGAAGTTATTACAATTATTATTATTTATCACTATTATTATTTTTACTGTTTGTTGGTTGGATTTCAGTGCCCTGGAAGTGTACTTGGGTGCTTGTTCTGTGGTCTCAGTGGGAGACAGACATCCAGCTGTGTGTCTCTCCTTGGTGCTCCTCCAAGGATGGCGCAGGTTCCCCTCGGAGTGGGTGATCTGTCAAGAGGGTGCATTCTGCTGAGTGTCCCAGGGGGGCTGCTGCATGTCAAATATGCCTCCTTGTCCTCCTTAAGCAGCTTAGCTGTGGTCTGAGCTCCAGGAGAGGTAGGAGAGAAAGACACGTTCGATCCCTAGGAGCTGCAGTTCATCTCTATTCATTAGGAGAGTTCTTAACAGAATAGTGGTCATGTTTTTAGCATGATTAGTGAGACACGCAGATACATTCGTTTTAGCTGCTTTTACAGTAATGCCAGGCAGAGCACAGGCCGTATTAAATGTTCCAGGGCTGGTGTAAGGAGATGATAATTAAGCAATAATATGCAACCAGGCCTGTCAAAGGGTGAGAGCAGAGCGAAGCAAGGCAGATGCTGCCAGGAGGCGTGTCTGGGCGAGGGAGAAGGATTGTCTCAGCAGCCTTTATTTCATTGATTTGAGTAGGATGGTTAGTGATGAGACAAAACCAGGCCATGTGTTTATACAATTATCAGCTCCACCTCACCTGCTGATCCATGTAAGAGAAACACAAGGACTATGAGGTAGCAAACTATGGGGAAATCCAGGTAGACTCCAGGGAAGGTGAAGCTCTTGCCTGGCCCAGGAGCAGAGGAGGTTTTGTTGCTCCTGAGCAGAGGAGGCTGCAGCACTGGGGATCTGCTGCAACGAGCACTCTTCTTCCTTGGAGTAAGTCTTACCACCTGGCTGCATCAAGGTGCACGTTGTTCACATAGGCCAGTTGACCAAGTAGTTGGACCTCTGTCTTACTGCTCTGCCCTTGGTGCTACGTGGCACCTTGAAAATCTTGCTTTACAGGCAAAAGTCTCCCCCACCTCCCCTTCCTCCCTCTCCCTCTCTCCATCTCCATCTCCATCTCCATCTCCATCTCCATCTCCATCTCCATCTCCATCTCCATCTCCATCTCATCATCTCACTTCCCTGCAGTTCCAGGGTTCAGAGCTGGCCTTTGCAAAAATCCCTTCATCACACTCTCGTTTGATGAGCATTCCCCACTTATTTTGAGATCTGCCCTTTCTGTCCAACGCTCAGCATATTTACACATGAGCTTTACCAGCATTGTCTAGAACTGGTTTTAATCCAAAGCTGTAAAGCCTGGGCACTTTATCCTATCTGCCACATGTGTGCTCTCCTCTGCAAATGAGAACAGATTTGTTGGGCAAGGGCTGCTTTCCATAAATCCATGTTGACTGGACTTGATAATATTGCTAGCCTTTAATTCTTTATTAATTCAATCCTGTATCAGCTTTGCTTTTCTCTGCCAAGGATGGATATCTCTGGAGAATGTTACCCTGCAAATTCAGCCTTGACACATTAATTTATACTAAGCAATCCTCTATTTTTCTTCAGTCATCCAGTGACATATTGAATTTGACCCTCCTTTTCCCTTTTTTGTCAGCATCCAAGGGTATAACTGCTCTCATGCCACTGCTGGAGCATGTAACCAATGTTCCCAGTGAACCTATCCCTGTTGGATTATGGTCAATCCTTTCGCTTGATGCGTGGACTGTGAATGTTCTACTGAATCTCAGTTTCCCTTGTGGGTTATTAAAGGGAATTAGCAATACACTGTGTGTCAGTTCGACTTTTGATGGTATCTAAAGCAAGTGTCCGTGATAGAGCCATGTGAAGCTGCCACCCTCCTCATCTTGTTCTTGAGTACAGCCGTGTGCCTGGCTGGTTGTGTGGGACATGGCATTGCCTGCACTTCTCTGGCTCCAGCTCCTATCTCACCACCCAGCCTGCATCCCCTCCCAGAATCGCTGTCCTTCAGAAATTGTACGCATCCTCTTTCCAGATTCCCTATCTTCCTATCACCATGCTTCTTCTTATACTAGCGCAACAGGGATTTTTTCTTCCATGTTAATCTTCCTGGACATTTGTGCTATTCCTGCAGTCTCTCTCCATATTACAACTTTCACAACATTTTTTTTTTCACCTTTGGCAAGCCTGTCCTTGCAGGTACTTAAGAAGCCCAGATGAGACTCATGGCCACCCAAGCACCCTTGCTGGCAGTGCTGATCCCGGTGGTGAGCTGGGGCTAAGCAATTGAAGATGATCCTCCTGGCACTGTAATTACATTGTGAAGACACTTGAAAGTTTCTGTTGTTAAATATTTAATGATGTAAGAGGAATAAGTCCCTGAATGCGAATTTTATGATGGATGTCTTGCTCATCTGTGGATGTGCTGAGAGTCTCCTCTCGCCTTCCAGACACAGTGACCATGAATATTCATTCTGCTCCTTCCGGGGCTTGTCCCCTTTGTGAAGCTGCCAGGAAGTACACACTGGGAGCTCAGATAAGCAAGGAGGCTAGTGGGGTGTTTAGAGGGACAGAGGATGTGCTGAGAGTGACTGCCAGATGCGGATGATGCGACAGTAACTGAGAGGACCTTGTTTCAGGTAAGTCAGCGCTGCTCAGTGTGTGCCTGCAGCCCAGAGGGAGACCGGAGCCAGTTTCTGCCTTGCTTACCTGGGACAGGGGAGATGGGGCTGTGCAGTCAGCAGCATGGGCTGAATGAGTGCAGTGGGGTACTTAGCTCCATGCTCAGCCCACACTGAAGCAAATGGTCTGTTCTAGTTGCTGCTTGGTCCTAGGGTAGCATCACCACTAACTGGTGTGGTGCTCACATGTCCTTTGGATTTTGCAGTGAGGGGAGAGGTGCACACACTTAAAGCAGGGTTGGGCAACCCCCTTCTCGTCTCTTCTGGTGGGTTCCTTGGCAAAGCCACAGAAGGACAGTGACTTTGTTCCACAGCAGCTCCAGAGACCATGAAATCGGTTTGCATCTAATGTCTGCATGGAATCCAAACCCTTGTGTTTGCCTGCTGGGACTGGAACCTGGGGTTGGTGTGAACAGCCACAACACTGCCTCAAGTGCTGGGGCTGTTTTGATACCACCTGGAGAGCAGAGGGAAATGACACAGCTTTACGAATTTTATTTATGGTCCTGATTTTTGTCCTCTCTGCCATTACTCCTACCTTCAGCCAGGGAAGAACTTAAGGGGTGGTTTTACTGTGAATGAGATGAGAAAGAGCTTTTCCAGTGCATAGGACTACAGCTCAGCAACTGCAACACCGGGCTGGTCCCAAGTCAGACTCTTTGGAGGCTGGGCTCATCCAGCTCAACAAAGAGAGGTCATGAGGATGAGCCTCGCTGGGATGAACCTCAAACAAAACTGCTAAACACTCATGCTCATTTCACATCCCTGGTTGCCACAATGAAGAGAAGAGGGGTCATTTTCAACTTTGAAAGCTAGAAGTGATACCCACTCTTCAAAAGAGCCATTGGTGCCATTTGCTTCTCCCATTGGGAGAGCGTCAGTGGGGCAGGCGTCCGCTGCTTCCTCTGCCATCAGCAGAGAGGAAGGAACAAATTTTTGAAATTAAAAATTCTATACACAGTAGGAATTCCCTGGTTCTCTGATTGCTGAGATAAAAAAATCACCAGAAAACTTTAAGAAACCATGTTTCTCCACTCAGCTTGTGATTTTCTTGAGTTTTCTCCTTTGCAGTGACAGCATTTCAAGGGAAGCGTATGTTTCTTACCTCCGGTTATTTTTCTTCCAAAATCTTAGTTTTTTCACTGAGAAAAGGTTTCGATAGCAAATTCTGAATCATCCTTAATTTGTCACAGCCACCAGCCCGTCCTAGCTAGGATGCCAGCTTTGACAGTTAGCCTTGACTGATACAGCCACCAGCGCTTCACGAGTGTGTGTGCAGGCGAATCTAGGGTAGAAGAGACATACTGTGCAACACAGCACAGCTCTGCTGATTTCTAAGCAGTCTTGCCCTTCTCTGTACTTGATCAACGCATTAAATCCCCCAACGCTCGCACACACACGCTGCACCGACCCCCAGACGCAGGTACTTGGAGGTGAAAGGGTGGCTGGTTGGTCCTCCAGGTCAGCACTTGCAGAGGTAAAGGAACAGAAAAGGAAATAAAGGGGCTTATCTTCCTCCTGGCCCAGCAGGTATCTGGAAACCCTGCTGTCACACAATCTGTCATCTCCCTGGGAGGCTGGCTCTGCAGACTGCTGGGGTTCGGTTTGGTTCTGCATCAGCTGGAGGAAGCGCTGTGCCTTCGGGCTCTCCATCCTCCCTTCCCCATGATGCTTTGTCTTTAGAAATATTCCTTCTGTGACTGTTTGACCTCCTGTATCCTGTGGTCCTTAAACAGCCTGACACCCCTCCTGCAGGCTCTGTGGGCTGGGGGGTTCCCAAGTCCCACCACCAAAATGCAGCAGTGGTTTCCTCCAGCCCGGACACGGCGAGGAGGCAGCTTTCCTCCAGGCTGTCAGCTCTCTCTGCATCAGCTCTGCAGACCGTGGCGTCCCCAGGCTTGGCTTACATCCCAGAAAACCAGCTGCCTTGAAAAGGAGTTGGGACCTCTCTCCTGCCCTTTGACCGGAGCCCTGCTCAGCTGTGTGCGACGTCAGGCTGTGTGCATGCAGCCTATGGAAAAGAAGAGAACGGGCACCTTCTCCTGCTGATAGAGACTCACAGAGCTGATGGATGGACACAAAGAGCACCATTGACCTGAACAAGACAGAGGAATGAAGGTTTCTGAGCACGGAGAACCTCAAAGCCAGTAATCAAAGGTCTGGTGACCTTACAGGACACAGCATGGCTGTGACAGGCGGTGGGAATTGTGTCTTCAGCAACAGCGTTTGCTTTCCTGCCCCTCAGCAGTCAGGGCAGTGCCCTGGCCGGGGAACGGCTGCGGCTATTTGCACTCGCTATAAAACAGCCTGTGGAGCCGCCCGAAAAGTGGGGAGATTTGTGAGCCCGCCGTGGGCGCGCAGAGGGGCTGCTTCCCCTGCAGCAGGGCTCCAGCGCCGAGCGGGGTGGGATTCCACGTGAGGGTGCACATCTATTCCAGCAGCCGCTGCCCGCGGTTCCTGGGCCCGGGGTGCTGAGCGTGCAGGCAGGGCACGTCTGCAGGAGCTGGCAGGATGTCTTCACTCGGTGTGAAGGCAGCCAGGGATGTTCCTGAGGCCACATCCGTGCTGCTGTGGCTCCTCTCCAGGAGATCCAGCCACCCCCTTGCTTTGCCAGCTGTGAACGGCATGCACGGAGAGAGGGAAATCACCCCGCAGGGTCTGACCACGAGAGAGCAGGGGAACCCGCAGGCTTGCAGGCAGCTTTGGGCAGAGGGAGCTGTCTGATGGGTTGTGTGAGCTCTGGATGGTGTTGTCGGATGACTCCATCGGAGGGCGAACGCAGCAGAGATTACACTCTGACTCAAGGTTAGTTTTGATTTATTAGTCTCAGGAACCTTTAGCACAGCAAAGCTTTTTGAGTTCCCTGCAACCAGCGCTCTTTGTTTCACTGCCTTTATAAATCACCTTAGTGTGCAGAAATGTGAGAATAGAAAATGTTAGTCTAGAATAAACAATTGCTAACCAGTGAGACAAAATAATCAATATTCATAAGATAAAGCACCAGTGTAAAGTGAGCAATGATAATAATGAGAAAGAGAAACAAATCAAGAGGTGAGACTCCCAAAACCTTACTGTCAAAACAAGTGGTGCCTAAGAGTGTGTTGCTCTGGACTGCAGGGCGTACCAAAGAGCGATGGTTAATGGCCCCACACAAAGCTAGGGGTTCAGGATGGCACCTTGGATCAGTCTGATCTGTGTTAGATGTGCAGAAGGATGAACTTGAAGTGCATTTGCCTGGTAGGGCTGGGATCGTGCAGGAAACATCAAGGACATGGTGTGGGAATGAGGGCAGGAATGAGCTAGGAGATTTCAGCCTGGGAAGACATGTCCAGTGAACTAGTGCATGTGGAGTGGGCAGGAGGAGCCTGATGGCTAGTGCAGTGTCATCTGAGGTGGGAGACAACGAGTGAGAGGGTCTGCAGAGTTCTGCAGCAGCATGAGGAACTCCAGTGCTACACGGGAAAAGGGCAGAGACATTGCTATCACCTCTGTGCCACTGGCATTCAGCCCCATGGACACAGGGAGGAGCACAGCAGTTAGTCTGCATGTCCTGGAACATGTTGCATGGCCAGGAGTACTAGCCCCTTTGGTAGGTCCTGCCTCTAGAACCCACCTTCAGCTGAGGCACCTTCTTGCACTATGGGAAGTGACCTTCTCCACAGCCTGGGTCTGGCCCTGGGTACCACAGGGCAGCAAGACACCAGTGAACAGGGGACTTCGAGGAAGGCATCGAGCAAGGAGAACTTCTCTGTGCAGAACAGCTGTCTGGCGTGAAACCACGACTGTCAACTAGTGAGTTGACCGGGAATCAGACTTGGCTAAACTTGGGCAAAGGGTGTGCAAAGAACAGGAGGTTGAGGGCTGTTTATTTCTGCCCCAGGGTGGTTTATGTCTGAAACCAGCAAGTGTAGCCTATTTGGAGGGGGTACAGGGGCAGCAGCCTCTTTGACTTGAATATCTCCGGGGGGAACCTTGAGGGACTCCCTGTGGGAATGCCCCATCTCAGGGCAAGACAAAGTGCGGTGCTGTGGGGTTGGGGGCAGCTTGTACATCAAACATGCTGGCCGTGCTCAGACAGGTCTGACAAAATCACAAAGGTTGCTGAAGCATTGGAATGTTGTAAATGTGTGGGGTGAGCACCTCCCTGCAGAAGTACCTTTCCTCTTTGCTCACTTGCAGAGATGTTGCCCAGTCCCACTGACACCAGGAGGCACAGCCCACAGGTCGCCATGCTTGGTGTTGGGTGGCCTTTTCCTTCTAAGTCTAAAGTCTAAGACAGCAAGAAGAAGAGATTTTGCTGAAGGAGTATAAGGATCCAGGGAAGCGCAGATTTCAGGTCCTTCTGGGATGCCTGGCTTTTCGGGACCCCGAGGGGAGCAGTGGCTGGCAATACTTG
This sequence comes from Tauraco erythrolophus, assembly GCF_009769465.1. Taxonomy (NCBI): domain Eukaryota; kingdom Metazoa; phylum Chordata; class Aves; order Musophagiformes; family Musophagidae; genus Tauraco; species Tauraco erythrolophus. The sequence continues at coordinate 613,014 of NC_141483.1, forward strand.
AAGTGATGAGAGGTGACAAACTCTATCTCGTGCTGCAGACCAGCCCATGGGGACCTGAGACCAGGAATGGAGTCTGCCTCACCTAAAACTACACCTGCAGTGCAGCATCTCTTACTAACCTTGTCACTGGTGCTCCCCCGAGACACCAGGCAGGTCAGTGGGGACAGGGGTGCAAGAAATCCTGCCCTGTGTGATGTTGACTGTATGTCAGATGAGTAAAGCCCCCAAACAGCCTCTGCCCTCCCATGCCTCTCAGACCCTGCACCCCCAGCCACCAGCCCATGGTGGTCTGCAGTGTCCAGCCCCCCGCATCGCTTGTGCAGCTTGAGGCACATCTGAGATCTCGTGGGTGTGCGGCACCAGGGGCCTGACCTGCACCTCTGGTGGGATGCGGATCTGCGGGGGCAGCTGAAGGTGGATGGATGTTGCTGTGTGTGTCGCCTGGCAGTGGGGCTGGGAGGGAAGCAGTGACCCAAGACCAGGGGCCAGGTAGGGGAGAGGAGAAGAGGGGAGAGCGGGGTGGCTGTCACCAGGGAGCCATGCAGAGGGCGGAGGACAGAGGCCAAGAGAAACGGGGAGAGATGCAGAAGGGAGCAGCTGAGCTTCACAAACAAACATACATAACTGACAAACCCCGTGCCAGATAAATCACTAGAAACCTCCAACCAAGCACACACGGAGATCTCTATAAACAACCTAACCCAGCAAACTCTTTTGAGGAAAACCTCAAAAACTTTGATCATTGTTGCCATGGTGATGTGATTTGGAATAAGTGTGGCGGAGTGTTTTTTATGATCAGCCTTTGTCATAAACAAATAACCTGCTGTAGACTTAGAAAAAAGGGATAGAGCTGGGCTCAGACCATCTAATCATCAGACCCAGCGGCTGCAACTAATAAATCAAGGAAATGGGAAGATTGTAAATTCCTCCAGAGGTCACTTGGTTAAACAAAGTGCAGGCATGGGAGACAGCCCGAGTGGGTGGGGAGTGAATTAACGGCAAGGTCTGGTCACTGTCACTTAGCATTCAGATTCTGGTTTATGGTGACAGGCACCTCATCTCCAAAAGCCTTTAGGAGATACAGCCTGCATACTAAGCACGGGCTAGCTGGTGAGACTGTGGCTTGTCTGGGGAGATGTTGCCCTGTGGTTTTCACTCCGGGGATGTGGGCTAGGCTCTCCCTTGTGTAACATCATCCAGTAGTTTGACTCTAGTGGAGGCATGAGCAGCCCCTGTCCTGCCAGAGGTCCTAAATCGCTCTGCTGGTGAAGATTGCTACCCCCAGAACACACTGGTTGCAACAGACTTAACTTCTTGTGCGTGTGGTGGCCCCGTGGTCCTTGTGCATCTCTGTGATCTGGGGCATTTAGTAAATTGCTGGATTCTGCCAATTGTGCCCCAGTAGCAAATGATACCTACATGAAAAGTCGCACTTCTGTTTCTCCTCCACATCGGCTTAAAAGGTGAAGTGGGGGTGAGCACAGAGCTTGCAACTCACATCTTGTGGGGTTTGTGCTCAGCGCTGGCCATGCTGCAACATGGATCCACAACCTGGGGTTCATCGATCTGGTTCCTCGTCAGCAGCTGATGACCATCAGTGCTGGTGAATGGTACCCTGGGGAGAAAGATGCCAAGACCAGACAGCAGGAGTGTGGTGAGAAGAAACATGGCTTTCCCCATCCCAACCCAAGATCTGGACGTTACCTGGAGCCAGCACAAAAGCATATTGAGGCTGGCTTCTTCTGTGAATGTTGTTGGGGCCAGGGGTGAGGCAGCCCTGGACTGCTCGATGCTCTCAAGAACCAGAGCACATGGGTGCATAACCCCGGGAGAAAAGAGAGCCCCAGCAAACCTGGTAATCCGTTAGAGCTGTGGGAACACTCTGTGCCATGTGGCTCTTTAGATTTGTCTTGGAGACATGATTTCTGTGGCCTCAGTTTCTCAGGTTCGCAAGTGTGCCAATTTGACAGCCAGACTGACCAAGGGAACAAGGCTGTGAGCTCACAGATGGAAGGGACGCTTTGCTCTGTGTCACCTCTGCCCATAAGTGTAGGTCATCTCCTGCAATTCCTCTGCCTCTGACTTTTGGTGTGGATATAATGAAAAGTAACAGCAAAATGTGCGTATGAACATGAAATACTTCCTAGGCCTCTCCCAAGTTCCCATGAGTCTCATCTACTCTTCTAGCAAAACCTTGCCCACTGTAGTGCAAAATCTAATCCCACGGGTCATCAGCATCACACAGGTGGTGGCTATGCAGAACAGGGTGACACTGAATTTCCAATACAAAGCAGCTACTGTGACCCATTTTCTTCTAATTCAAAACACCCCTGACTCTGAACACCTTTACAGCTGTGGTGCTTCCATCTTGCTGAAGCCCAGAGCAGCACATCAGTTTTGGTTTATCCAGAGGAAGCTTGAACCTCTGTCAGCCTAATTAGTGGCTGTGAATGCGGCATCGCTCTGTCCAGCTCTCCCTGGAGATGCGGTAGATCAGATGCCCTGGATTACGCTCAGAGAGCTTTTCCTTCTGCCTCGTTCTGATGCTCCCACCAGTGCTCTGCTTCCATGAGTCAACCACATCCCGTTCTCGTCGTTCAGCCTTAGCCTGGCACCGAATCCTGCCAGATAAGCCACTGCTCCTCACAGCCTGGTTTCGCTTCGCTGGCACTCCCAGTCTGAGCGATGCCCTCATCTCTGTCCTGCATCTTTGGAGAAGAGGGAAATCTGGTGTGATGACTTCTGGGAGTGAAACAAAGTCCCTCTTTGTTTCATTGTTTCATCATTTCATCCTTTCACACCTCACGTCTCCAGCTTGAGCTCGTTCATCTCTTAAACCATTTGTCTGTTCTGCTTTCCCTGGGGTTATGTGGCATGGCATGGCTTTTGTGTAAAGCTCAGGCTGCTAATGAACATCTCGTGGTCTCCTTCTGTGTGCAGAAGGCCATGCAAACACCACATGCATGTGCATGAAGGTTGCAACCTCAGAAAGCAGGAAATGAGACACGTGAACTCTTCTAGGGAGCGTCTGACCACCTTGTGGCTCAGCCTCAGCCAGTTGCTCAGCTGCATACGGGATCTAAACGCTCTTCATTGGGGCAAGCAGGGAAAGGAGGAGAGGTTATGTTTTAGTTTTGGATTAAGCAGAAGTCATGGAGAGGTGGCTGCAGAGAAGGCGTTGTATGAGCAGCAGGAGAATTCACTTTTTCAGCTCGAGCTTGGAGCTCATTTCAAAAGTAATTATCTCCTGTGAGTTAATTTTCTAGAAGCTTGGTCTGAGCGGTGGTTTGAAACTCCTATGTTTGAGTACCTCAGCTCTAGCCCTGGGGCAAGTATAGAGATAAAACTGCCACGTAAGAAGCACGTCCCACTCGAGGAAATGTTTTTCCTGCACAGAGAATCTGGTCTGAAACCTCCTAGAAACGTGCACCCACTCAGCAAAGGTGACTCTCATACTCACTGCTTATAACAAGGCAGCACTTTGGTCCACAGCATGGTTGTTTTGGGTGCAGGACAAATCCCTAACAAAGACAAAGTGTTTTACTGAAGAGGTTTTCTCTAATAAATGATACAAACATCACAAAACACAGCACATGGCCACTGCTGTTGTAGCGGTGACAGAGGGAACCACGAGTGACGTCCTGGGGCTGCTACTACCAAAGTACAGAACAGGGCTATGAAATCTGCTGTTTTTATGACGCTGTGACTGAAGCAAGAACCTCCGGTGGTCAGGACATCCCTGCAAGAGACAGGAGATTGTCAAGGGCCAATGCCTTGAGGAGTCTGAAGCCTCATTGCTGCAAGCAGGTTCTGTGTGCTGGGCCATGCTGCACAGGAGAGAGGAGGAACAGCGCGGGCATGACTAGAGCAAACCATGATGGCCTTGAACACTTCTCTTGACACATCTCCCCATGTTTGTGATGTGTGGTCATGTACAGATGCAACCCTGGCATTTCCTGCAATGATGGTAGTCACTGCTTGGACAATTTCTGTGATATCTTCTCAGCTGTATTAAATAAATCATTCCTGGTCTAGTGGAAGATGTCCCTGCCCATGGGAGGGGAGCTGGAACTAGAAGAACTTGAAGATCCCTTCCAACCCAAACCATTGTATAATTCTATGATTCTTTGGCCAAAAAAGCCAATGAAGATGCATGCATCCATTGTAAAGCCTAAACCGCCAAAGAGCTGCTGTGAAGGGTACATTTTCCTCACTATCCAAGCACCGGAGCACCTAACTCCAACTGGTGCCTTCCAAAACGGCTTCCCCCCATTACAGCTGTGCAGAAGGCTACCTGTCCTTCTGATATTCCCCATTACAGCAATGATTCTCTGCTGACAGCAATGGTCCTAGCTGAGAAATGCAATTTGTATCCTTTTTTTCCACCCACAGCACTGATTCTGGGTCATAATTTGTAATTCCAGAGTGGGCACTTTAGCCAGCCCCCACAAAATACTTTGCTGACCAAATTTGCTCAGCTTCTGCGTCAGATAATTTCTCCCTCATATTCAAGAGCCTACTGCCATCTACAAACAAATTCTAAAACTGCCCTCTTTCAGCTTGAGCCATCTACACCAAAGTCACCCTACCTTCATCCTCCTTTTTACTCCTAGCCCCTGCTCAGCCATTCCGGTGGGATGCGGGAACAAAACCGTGTGAGTTAAGTGATAAAATGTACACCCTGAATCCCATTGTGGAATGTGGCTGGCAACCAGCTGAACTCTTCAAGGCACGCTGAATCTCTGAATGACTCATGAAAACTAGTGAAAAAACCCTCTTACAAAATGACCCAGTTGAAGAAATCGGAATCTGCTCAAAAACAATTTGCTAACCAAAGAATGAGTCCATGGAGCCTGTATCTCATGGCCTGACTCATCCTCAGTAGTATTTCTTTTTTCTTCTTCGAGCAGTTCAAAAAATTTGTATGGAATTGCTAGAGTATTTTATAGATATTACTCACCAGCTCAGCATGATTAAATGTAACCTATAACACATATAAAGAGGGCAAAATTTTCAAAAAATGTCAGACTGGCTCAGGAGCTAAATTTCCCAGGAGCCTTAAGTGTTGCAAATGCTGAGGACTGCAACACATCATTTTCAGGCTCTGTGCCACCCGAGAGCACTTCTCCTTAGCTCTGGGGCTGCCTAGGCAGTGCAGGGGGACTCGCTTACACTGCCCAGCTCCTCTTCAAGCATAGGTAGCATTTGCCAGATGCAGGATAGAGTCTCTTTTAACCCAGAACTGTCTTTTAGGGTGAAACTTTTAAATTCAGGTAACTTCAGTGAATAGACTCATCCTTAGCTGTCTCCATTGATGAGAAAGGGACTTTAGGCACTTGATGTAGGAGGACTGCTCTGCCCCAGGATAAGCTCCTCCAAGGTAGGTGTGGCTGTACCTATTTAAAGATCATAGAATCATGGAATGGTTTGGGTTGGAAGGGACCTTAAAGATCATCCAGTTCCAACCCCCCTGCCATGGATAGGGACACCTTCCACTAGATCAGGTTGCTCAAAGCCTCATCCAACCTGGCCTTGAACACTGCCAGGGATGGGGCAGCCACAGCTTCTCTGGGCAACCTGGTCCAGTGCCTCACCACCCTCAGAGTGAAAAATTTCTTCCTTAGATCTAATTGAAATCTTCCCTCTTTCAGTTTAAAGCCATTGCCCCGTGTCCTGTCACTACACACCCTTGTCCAAAGCCCCTCTCCAGCTTTCTTGTAGCCCCTTTAGGCACTGGAAGGTGCTGGAAGGTCTCTCTGGAGCCTTCTCTTCTCCAGGCTGAACAGCCTCAACTCTCTCAGCCTGTCTCCATAGCAGAGGTGCTTCAGCCTTCCCATCATCTCCGTGGCCTCCTCTGGACCCGCTCCAACAGCTCCATGTCCTGCTGATGTTGGGGACCCCAGAGCTGAACGTAGCACTGCAGGGGGGGTCTCACGAGAGCAGAGGGGCAGAATCCCCTCCCTTGACCTGCTGCCCATGCTGCTTTGGATGCTAAAAGTTAATCCCAGGGGATCTATTTTTTCCTTCTGAAACCAGGGAAAGGATCAGAAATCACATCTTCAGGAAGAGAAGGTGACTAGGGAGGGCCGAACCTCTGTTGCACTCTTAGAAGAGCCTCTTGGAGTCGAACATCTCGCTGCACGGTGGATCAAAGCCAGTGAATTTGAGCCGGTGCTCAGAGTATGGGAAAAACACAGCTCTGCTGAACTGCTTATCCCTGAGCAGAGACAGCTTAAGGCTTCCGGAAGGATCAGAAGCTTTGAATTTTTGCCCCTTATAAGTGCCGGGAGAGACTACGAGGACACAATGTGATGGAGGCAGAGCGAGCTCTTGAGAACCTGCTTGTTCCTCAGGCTGCTTTGGGGAGCACCCACCTGCCCCCCAGCCGCTACCCTTCTCATTTGGGAGAAGAGATCACATCCGTCCTGCGTTGCTCCAAACATCCAGCACAGGCAAAACAACTTTTGTGGCCAGAGCAGCTCTCTGCTCGATTTCTGCCTGTAGCTGATGCTGCCTCTGGGAAACTTCCAAGCAACACACGGTACTAAAGGTAAAGCAAATCAAGGGGACACCTGGGGTGGGAAAGTATTTCTAATCCCCTTCGATGCTGAAACTCAGGAAACTTGCAAGAGTGACCAGGGAAAGGCTTGAGCAGGGCTGCGCCCCGTCCGTGCAAGCAATGGGTGTTTGCAAAGAGATTAGTCAGCAGCTCCCGTTCTGACAGCAAGAGCAATCTTGGCTTTTGTTAGCTCTCTGCTAGCTCAGGAAGAAGGAGCAGCTGACCATGAAACAGCAGCAAGGGCATCTGAAGAGGCCTAAAAATGTAACATGTGAATGATATGTTTTTAAATAGAGCACACAAAGGGAAAGAGAAAACTTGGGATAAATCCAAAGCTGAGAATCCACTTTGGGGGAGTAAGTGAACGCTCGGTAAAGAGCAAATTATCACTTAGCTCTCCAGTGAGAGGGAAGGGCTGAGCTGGCAGAATTACACCCGTTCCTGGAGAAAGAGATTCAAAGTTTCCAAACGGAGAACACTTTGGGAGGGCACATTACGCTCTGCACCCATCAGGGTTTTGGCTATCGGGATGTTCTGGGCTCTCAGTTGTCCAGCTGGGTCAAATCCCAACACATTACAAAGAAAACGAAAAATCCTTAGCAAAGTAGACATCACGTCTAGTACTTCTCTCAGTGGGTCAGCTATCACAGAAAAGAAAGGAATGCCCCTAGCCTGATGTGATTTGTTCTTCAGAAATCCATACCTGGCATCTTTATTACCTTACCTTTTGGGTGGCCATAATCTAATTGTTTAATATTGTTTGCCTGAAAAGTCTCCAGGCTCTGGAGTCAAACTATCATTTGAAGCTGGTCTGTAATTTCAAACCCCTTTATACTTCTGCCTCAGCCCCTTCTCACCCTCCCATGTTCTTATGGCTCCTTGAAAGTGCAGCGAACAGTTCAGAGAGAGCTTCAGCTGAATCCTCGGATGGATGTCACCAGGTGCTGCGTATCTGGGTACCTCTGTGCTGGTTCAGTCATCTTTAACTCATCCTTCCTCGCACCTGGCCCCTCTAATCTCTTTGTGAAACGCCTTGCCTTACACAGCTTGTTGCAATTATTTCTTTATTCTGAGCGTTGAAGAACACGCTGAATGCTTCAGCCTCATCTGTGTCATCTGTTATTTGCTGTCGTGGTCCCACAGGGCTAGGCTTCCCTTTGTCATCTTCTTACTTTGAAGGTATTTCTGGAGCCTTTTCTTGTGCCCTTTCCGCTCCTCGCCAGCCGGGCACGTGTCGGGAATGCTGTTTCTATTCCGGTATGATTGTGCTGCTGCTCTACACGATCCGCGCTCACATGTTCACGTGTCCCTACTCCCATTTACTGTGCAATTCTTTATTTTTAAGCCCTAAAGAGCTCGCAATGCGGCCGTAATGGCTCTTATTATTCTTCCCTTTCCTCTGCACCAGTATCATTTGCTCTGAAAAGGGAAACATTTTCCACTGCAAGCAGGAGAGAGATATCTGGGGAGACGTGAATCCGGTAGGCACACTCCGAGGAGTCCCTGGGCACTGGGGGGGTCAGTTTGAGACAGCTCTCCAGTGAGAGGGTGTGTGATTGTGGAGGGGTGGGCAGGCAAAATCCCAGCTGCATCCTGGGCTCCTCTCTGATCTGCGCTCCTATCCATCCCTTTTGTTTTGATAATCTCACCTCTTGTCAGTGGCCCTCTGGGAACAGATTTCCTGCCAGGCTAATTAACTCTTATGGTGCTGTTCTCTTTTTTCCGCATCATTTTTTGCCGTGTTTCAGCTGGGTACAGATACCGGTGGGGGGTACCGTTAAGGTGAGGTGTGCTGTGCCAACAAGACACGATGCCTCTGATGGCAGTGAAGTGATGATCTGGTGGCCCTGTCTCTGTGTCGGTCTCACAGAGATCAGGCGTCTGCAGTCTCAAAGGAAACACAGCTTGATCTCACCTGAACAGAGGACGAGCGGAGGAGCAGCTCGTTGTGCTGTAATTCAGGGTATCAGTACAGGGTGGCCAGGACAGCACAGTTATATTTATATTATCTGTTTAAAAGGGTACTGCAGTACAAGGCAAAACTTCCTTGGAAGATACCAGAATTGGGAGCCCTAAAGCGATATAGAAAAACATGCTTAAAGCTGTGTGCAAAGGTCGTTTAAGGCTGCGAGATCCAAGAGAAGAGCTGGAGACGTTTCGTGCCGGCTTCAGAGAAACATGGACACCGAGGAAGCGCTACAAATTGTGTTTCATGCCAAAATTCGGCTTAATAAAAGAGTAGGAGATAACAACAGGAGACCGGGGTAACTGCTGTCCAGTTACACGTCAATACCCGTTAAAAGTTGATGCGTCCTTTGGGTGGGTTATAGCAGAGCTGGACAGATCAGACATGCAGCCAGAGATACAAGTCCTTTAAAATAGGAACATAAATACTTAAAACCCTTTCTAACTTAAAAAGGGCCTTCCTGGAGTCTTCAGCTGGGTTTTCCTGTCTTGGACTCAGGTCAGGCTTGGCACAGGAACGCTCTGAAATCATTCAGCTGCTTTGTGTCCTTGGACAGAAGCAGACATTTTTCTTGGGCCAAATTTGAATCCGAAGCCTGCTTGGCCAGGAACCTTTAATAGCTGGCGGTCTTTCAGCTGGTCTGCCGTAACAGAGATACAGGAAATAGGTGCTGTTTTTCAACAGCTTAAAATACAATACAAGGCAGCTTTTCGCTTGCCGTGGTAAACTCAATGTGAAGGTCATCAGGTTAATTTCTGACTTGCAACAACATAAATGTTGATAATCCAGCTCTCAGAGGGTTAATTCAAACTTCAGTTCTAGTCTCCAGATGCTATCCATCTCATGCTCTGAGACCCCCGGTGATGTTTTTAGCACATTCCCGCCTGGCTACTATATGAAAACAGAAGAGATGTTTACAGAACAGCATCCTTCATTCCTTTGGAGGCAGCTTCTCTGTTGTGAAATAGCCCAAATGACTGACTGTGAAGAAACTGTGACAGGATTTCAGTGCATCAAACTGACCCAGGACATAAATTAGATTCTTAAATGATGAAGTCCTGTTCTTGATCTAGAGCTGGAAACTGAGGCTCAGACTTCCCAATCTACAACCTGTGGCCATTGCCCCATTGCCTCTTGTTATCCTGGCTGTCACTGCTGAGAAGAGTTTGGCTTTGTGATCTTTCTGACTTCCTTTCCAGTACTCGTGGGCTGCCCCTATATCTCCTCTAATCCACCTTTTTGCTGGGCTACACAAGCCCAGGTCCTTCATCCTCTCTCCACAGGACGTGAGAGTCTGACAATGATGGTAGCCTCTGATAGACCTTCTCAGCTTTCTCCGAATTCCACTAGATCCTCAGATCCTCCTAGGACATCTGGGCTCTGAGGTGATGATAGCTTCCCTCAGCCTGCTGGCCATGCTCCTTCTGATGTACACCAGCCTGAGGTTTACCTTTTCTGCAACTAGAGCTCACTGTCATCTTAATAGCCAACCTTGTGTCCACTGGAACCTCTAGGTCATTTCCAGCATTGGTAGACTTGATTTTGATGGAAAATTAATGGATATGTTGGATCTGATAAGAAATATTAAATCTCCATTCGAGGTGGCATTTCGTAAATTACATGTCTGCAAAATTACGGAGCACTCACATCTTTTTCAGTAAAGATATTTACTCCCATTAGGAAACACAACTGGGCTGTCATTCTTGGGGTAAAAACCCAGAAGACCTAGGACCACCAGAGCTCCCATGAATGTGATTTTGATTCCATAAATCTGCAAATGCATAGACCGGAAGCTGCATTTATTGAGTGCACAGCACAGGTGCTGATATCAGTGCTGCTTTTATCTGGTCCCAGTACTCATAAAGCCCAAGTGTGGCTCGGAGTGATCCTTATCAGGACTCACATACGTAGGAAGTTTGGTTATGGCTTCAGGCTTAGCTAATGAACGAAAACAAGGGGCATGCCCCCACTCTCCATAGGGTGTTTCTGTTCAGCTGTCAGTCTCTCCAGTGTTTTCTGGGCTCTTGGCTGTTATGGCTTGTGTTGGCCCAGGCATCTGCAGGCAGGCTGTCCGTATGGATCCCACGCTGCCAGCCCACTGGGAGTCACAGTGACTCAAACAGCCATTTGGCCCTTTATTGCTTTTCTCTGTTACCATCAGATTGGTATTTTTATTTCTGAAAAAAATGTGACTTCTGACAGCAGCCCGTTGCAACCTTTGTCTGCTTTGTGGGTCATAGTGTGGGCAGGACGTCGTGGCTGTGGTGCTGTTGGCCCCTGCACTGGTGCTGAGCGTGGTGCTCGTCTGCTCTGCGGTCCTTTGTCTTTTTCTGCCCTCCGATTTTGCATAAAACCTGGGCTCAGGGTGAGCAGCAGCAGAGCTTTTAGAGGGAGATTTGTGAAGACTGCCAGCACTGGAGAGTCCTGGACGCACTGGTTTGATGGCCCAACGGCTAATTATTCTCTCTAACAAAACGTGTGTCACATTTCAGTTAGACTGATCCGATTTCAGAATTCACCCACTGGGACTTACGCGTGCGAGCCTTCCAAAATGAAGAGCTCTCTGCTTTCAGAAGCACCTTCACCTTTTAACCGATGAGCTCAGTGGGCTGAGCCGCTCTAGTTTTAGTGTTCCAGCACTTAAAAATTGTAAGCTGAGCTTTCCTATGGACATTTGCATTTTTTCCCTCAGCCTTTTGAAAGCATGGAGTGTGGACCTGAACACAGCCCCGTCCTTTTGCTTCACCAGGTACTGTCTGCACCGCCTGTAAGATTGCTCTTGCTGGCTGTCCGTGATGGTCAGCGCATGGGAGCTCTCTGGAGCATCCCTGGAGCGCCCAGTAGAGTGCAGAGCAGGGGTCCTTGGGGTGTCTAGACCTTCCAGTGCTGGAAGACTTTCCAGAAGATGACCTGCAGTCAGAGTACACCTGTCTGGAAAACCTGGAGCCCCCAGTACATGTCCCACGAGCAGTCTGATGTAGCCTCTGCTCACACTCCCGGGGCATTGAGACCCCTCACATGCACCAAGCATCGTCAGAAAATTGCCAACATAGGCAATAGAAGTAGTCCTCTCGCTTGTAATGGTGTTACCACAGCACTTACCATAGCACATGGTGTTACCATGACAGGGTTCATGCATCTTCAGCACACCTAGGTAACCATGATGCATGTCCATAAAGCTAACACCTTTGGAAGGGGAAAGGGTGTCAGTCCACCTCTGGTGAAAACCTCTGAATTGTGAAATATGGGTGGAGGGAAATGGTGGAGATCTCAGGCACCCAGCTGTTTTACCAGCAAAATGAGCGTATTCGTTCCTATCTGCTTGGCACAATGAGAAGTCAGACTGCTAACAATTGCTTTAAGCAAGACTATTAATGAGTACTAGGACAAGAGCCAATTACACAAGCAAGCAATGGGTTGATTATCCTGACTAAAGGCACTTGACGTCTGGCATTCCTAGGTGGTTGGGTTAATGTGTTTGTGAAGCACAGCTTCTCCTCCTAAGCAAAGGTTGCGGATTTCTCCTGCCTGCAGAGTGCTCTCTCTCCTGTACCGTACAACTTTGCTATGTGATTCTCCCAGCAAGAAGTGGTACAGCCATGCCTTGATTCTCCATCCTGCTTCACCCTTCAGCCAGGATGCCATCAGACAGCTGTCAAGGTTGAGCCATCTTGATGTGTTTGAGCAAGTCAGCTAAGTCACTGGAGAGTGGCACCTGCCCAACTACGAACTCAGAGTTCTTTGGCAAACATCTTACAGCCTTCACCTGTTCAGTGCTAAGGCAGGAACTGAAGTGTGGTTCAAGTGGTGTCACTGATGCCAGTGTGTGCCAGGAGCAATGGGTGTGACCCTGGAGCAGGGATGGAGGAACCCTACTCCTGGGGATAGACAATCCATGTGTCCTGCCAATGTGGTTTGCACAGGGCTCTGCCATTTCTGCCACCAGCTGAGATGTTGCCTCATTGTAGATGCTAGGAAGGACAGCAGATCCTATGATAAAGAGTAAGAGTGTGCCTGTGTGATGCCTCCTCTCTCCTAAACTGGCAGCATTAACTGAGAAACAACCATTCAAACAGGCGGATGACACCAGGGTGGACAGCCACCTTGAATCAACACCTTAGAACTCAGTTCTCTGTTGTGAGATCTGGGGTGTGTGCCAGAAATGCCTCATGAATGAAACCTGGATGAGTCTACAGTCAGTCATGCATGCAATTGCCGTTCGGTAAAGCTACAAAGCAAGTCAATGGAAAGCTGTAGAGCAAGGTGATCCTCATCCTTATCTCTCTGGTTTCTCGGATGGGGGATACTGGCTTGTGTGCTAATGGGAATCCTGGCTTTTGCCTTTTCTGGTGACTCTGACCAGAGGTCAGTAGTTGTCGATTAGGGAGATGCTTTGTCAAGGCAGGACTCAGAGCTCTCTGCAACCTCAGCTCCAGCAATGCAATGATTTACAGTGAGGGTAGAAGAGCAGAGCAGACATCCAGCACCATCATAAGCATTTGCTCTTGTTGCTGCCTGGGGTTGTGCTTGCCAGCAGCACGCCTGGTCTCCAAGATGCCCCTGGCCACATGCTGTGTGAGATGCCTGAAGCTGTAACACCACTGTGGGACGACGGCTGTTTCCAGGGCTGTGCTGGAAGGCTCCAGACACAGCTGAACCTGCTTCTCTAGTTCAGATGAGTGATGGCAGTGAGAGTGAGGATGGAACCTCCTGTGCCTTCACATCAGTGAGCCAGGGGAACAAAACCTGTACCTGGGAACCTCCCCTGCGAGTGGCTCTCTCAAAGTTCTGGAGCTGGCTCAGCACGCAGCAAAGCTGCACTTACCCCCTGAGTTCCCATGGAAGAAGGAAAGGATGGTTAGATTTCAGGGTTTCGGTTTAAGAAGGTGACTGGGGTGAGATAACCAGGACAGCTTAGTGTTTGATTAAAGAGTGGTCACTATCTATTTAACCCTGGTCACCTGCCATGTGCCATCATAGAGCAAGCAACTAATGCCAATAAAATGCAGAGTACATAATTGGTGGTGATGGCTGGAAGGTGATGGAGGATGGTCTGTAGGACACAACTCAACTGTAGAAATGGCTGAATAACCAAGACAGATTGAATTCCAGGTCTATTCAGTAGGAGATTCTCCTCTACCAAAAGCAGAATATAGAAATAATCCCCAAACACAAAAACCTTCTACACCAGGGACTGTGGCAGGCCACAGGACAGAGGTGTGGTGGAAATGTCCTCTCTCCGGCATCTCCCATGGGCAGTGGACATAGCTGAGTGTGAGAGATGTCAGATTGGATTTATCTCTCTTAACGTTAGACTCTTACAACGTAGATGTCTGCAAATGAGCCGGTCGCTTGGGGCTCTGTTAAGGTGTGTTTCACTTGATATTTAAAGTCTCTTTCAGAATGAGAAGCACATTTGTTTCTCTCTACCAACCACAGAGGAAGGCTGTGGTTCAGTTCTAGGTGGTTACATTTGGTAGAGGAATTCATCAAGTGTGAGAAGAAAAAGGGTGCAGAGACTCTTTGCATAGCTAAGGAACCATAAAAGCTTACTTATGCAAAATGAACCGCCTTGATTTATTGTAGGACATCAGTGAGTCCTGGGACAATGAGAAGGATATTCTCTGATGAGATTTCAAGTCTTGTCCACTTTGTATCCATCTGTCACTACCTTGTCTGTAATGCCAAGGAAAAACACAGCAGAATGGGGGTGTTTTCCATATTTTCATAGAACAAGAAATATTATAGTAAAAACCAGCCAGAACTGCATCTTCAGAGTGTTCCCTCTGGTACGCAGATGAAAATATCACCATCTGGAGAACTCACCTCAAGGAGGAGCCCCTTAAAAGCTACTGATCCCTCCTCTGGAGGGCCGATGGGGTTGGAATAACAGGAAATTTCAGTTCCAGCCTGGTGATACTAGCTCAACTGCCTGAATTCAAGCTAAGTGAGGAATGGATTCATCAGACAAAGTTCTGTGATGGGTCAGGGGAAATCTGAAAGGCAAGGATTTGTGCACAGTAGTAATGGGAGACACAGGTTGTAGACAGAAAAGAGAGGGATGCGTATGATACGTCAAGCTCAATTACACTTGGTAAAAGTCCAAGGATGCCCTTGGGGCTGTGCCAAGCTTAGCAGACCGTAAACTGGGTTGGAAAGGGCACAGCAAAGAAAAAAAAACACAGAGTGTCTGATGGAAGCTGCAGAAAGATCTTCTGAACCTGAAAACCAGAGAAGACAACCGGATCGGAGGTCTTCAGTTGAGAAAATTGTATAAATGTAACTGAGAATGACCTCTGGTAACAATAAAATCAGAAAATTAATGCTAGAGGCTTGCAGAGTGGAGATATGAAGTGTTTGCACAAATATTGGAAGAGAACAATGCTGTGAGGGAAATGGATCCTTGACCAATTGTGAGACTGACGAAGTCAACGGCGGCGTCAGCAAGCTGAAGCAGCTGCTGTTCTTGCAGCTTTTTCTATAAAGGGGAAACGGAGTAAGTTCTGACAACAAAGAATCTACAGCAACTTTACAAAGCAATTCCTTGGAAAAAGCAGGTTTGGAGATCCCGGGAAAGTGCACAGAGGAAATGTCTGAGTGAATGGGTTTTGGAGAAGGTAAAGGAAGTAACTGATGAGCTTTCAGACTAGCAGCAAGCTATTAAGGCAGTTCTTTGCCGGTGAGAGGGAGAGCAGTGTGTGTGTGAATGTTTTTGACTCATTATAAACTGAAACAATGAATCTTTAGTACCATAGAGCAGAGCTCAGCAACATTGCCGGACTGTAGTGCAAAAAGGATGGGTAGACATTCTTGGAGATTCCTGTCTATTAAAGCAGAGCAGGCACTGCTTTTTGGCGTGGAGGTCAAATGGCACAATATGGTTCATGTGCACACAGCGAAACGGGCTTTGCTCCTGTGCCTGGGGAGCGTCCCCTGTCTTGTGCTACGTGTGGTATCAAGTCTCGCAGTTTTCCGAGTGTGTGCTAGTTGTCCTGGGCCAGAGCTGTGCCAAGATCCATGCAAACTGTTGAATAGCCTGGACAAATGAGGGACTGTGCTAAGCCTGAGTCCTCTTTTATTTTCTAGAAAACAGGTTGGGAGTGCAGAGCCTCCTTCTTGCACCTGTGCAGTTGGTTAGGTATCTTTGCAGTGCTCTCAGCTTTCCTGTTCAGCTAGTGCAAAATATGTGATAGAGAGCTGGTGAGCCTTGCGAGGCACTCATCATCCTCAATTTCTTGGCCACGTACAGTGGTTCCGTAGCACAGTATAGCAGTAAAAACGCTGCAAGCTCCTGGCTATGCAGACATGGCTTATTCCCGTGTGGAAGGAGTATGTTGGAATATCTCTTCTCTGTTACCGTCAAATTACAACCTAAACAGGCACAGTTGCATCAGCACAAACCTGGATACTAGAATCCCAAAAACATTTAATCCAAAGCCACCACACAGGGAGAGAATGCAGATATGGACTGGGAGAGCTAGGAAGAACAGTGACGGAGTACACGCATCCTGTACTGGGAGAAATAGCAAAGACCAGCAAAAAAAAAGGAATTTGCACATAGAAATGAAGTTAAATTTGTTAGGAGTTTCCAAATCCAGCAGCTCAACAGAGGCGAAACAGCTGCAGCTCCTTGTTCCCAGGTCCAGGCAGTAGCGAAGCTGAGCCTGTGCTCCCCGTAGGTGCACACGCACGGTGTATAAATATGTGCGTACACAACCGACCGCACAGATAGACTAGACTGGACCAGGATATTTTCAGTCAGCATGGATGAGGAACACAGCACTCATGCAAATATGAACAGCGGCAATGGCCTCATCCCTGTCCCCTCTCTGGCTGATCAGGATGGAAGACCAGTAGAGGACAGTTTACATACATGCATATATGCAATATGGATCCTTCCAGTAGCCAGGCTTAGACACTCAGTCTTCCCAGTAGCTGCTCCTGGACCCTGGGTCTCCCCAGTTTTTGGCACCTGAGACCCACAGCCCTGCTCCAGTTGCTAAGACCCCTCACACACAGATGTGTGCAGACACACGCACTGAGGACTCACATCCACACCTCCCTTTTCCCATCTTTAGTTCCTCCCTTGAACATCCCAAAATAAATCTTGTGCAATCCCCAAACGCCCTTCCTGGCATCACATAAAGCATCCCATGCCCTCAGGCAGTGACTCCTCTCAGCCTGTGAGGCTATCTGGAGGGCTACTCCCATTGACTGGTCCAATGGGTGTCCCACTTGGACTATGAGGGTGATGGATCTGCGGGGTCAGCCCTGGGAGGAGCTGGAGTAGGGTGCTATGTTCACTCTGATTAGGTTATTTGAGTTCCCTTGACTTAACAGTCAATGTTCCTTTATGTTTGTGGAGATGAGCTGACGAGAATTGCAAAACTACTATTCCTGGGGAAAGGTGGCTTGGAACAAAATGTATCTTAGAGAACAGCGACAATGAGCAAGACCTTGAAGAGGAATGGAAAAATAAGACAAGGATAAGAAGAAAAGGTTAAAACCTGTAAATAATCAATGCAGATAATATTAACAAAAACATGTCAACATAACTGTACTTCCCTTGGTATCAGAGACAAAGTGTCTAAGATGTTGGAGCACTTGGCAACAGCTTCTCTGAAAGAATCTTGTTGATAGGAGCTGCGTAAACCTAACGGCAAAAACGGATTTCTCCTCAGCAGAAGCTTCGCGAGGAAGTGAAATTCAGAGAGAAGTCCAGACGGCAAGCGGGGGTTTTGCTGAGTTCTGGCTGAGGACCATCTTACCAAATCCCAAGTAATCCAGCTCTTGGGAACAATGACAAAGAGTCTGTCTACTATTCGAGGAGTTTCTGGGACTGCACAAGTGCACTGAACGTTGTCTAGCGATGTGATAAAGATATTCAAGAGGAGTGACGTGTTTGTCCTTACTGGAAACAGGTCCTTCCTTCTTTGAAAATGCTTTGCAGACAACATCCTTCTTTCCTGAACATTAAGCAGCCTCCTCTTGAAATGTGGGATATTACTTTGACAATGGAAAGAACATATTTAGGAGATCACCTGGAATAGCGTTTGTATCTGTAGTTTCACTGGACCCTGTTGCCCTGTAAATAATCCTAACCAAAACCACTTTAGATCAACCAGTCCTTTTCTTAGCACACCTCCTGTTCACTGCTCTGAGTCATGGTTTCCCTTGAAATCTAGGGCAGGGATTGGTCAAGGTCTTACTTCAGAGTAGTCTGGAGAATCTCAAGGTACTTGACCATAAATTGAAGCAAATGCGAGAGAAAGATTCCCACGTGGGACAAGTGGTGATGTTGCAGCGAAGAAAACAGACTCCAGCAGGACCTTAACACAATAATGAACAGCAAAAACCTTTCAGAAGTGCTCCAGTTCTTGTCCTTGCTATCACAGGCTGCACTAGGTGTTCAGTTAGCAGGTCTCCAGGCAACCCTGGTGTCCTGTGGTCCATATGAAATGTCTAAGGGATTGAGAGTCTTCCCTGGGCATCATCAGGGAGGGGATATCCCCAGACTGCTGGAGTCTCTTCCCTATGGCAGAGTCCAAAGGGATGGCTGCTGCTGGTGCCCCCAAAGATGCCCAGATCGCAGCATTGGGAAGGGACCAACCCAGTTGGGAACACGTGCCATGCAGCAGAATGACTGCCTTGGCAAGTGTTTGAGTCCAACGCCCTGGGGCTGCTGTGATACAGGGTGGATGCGGACTCAGGGGGTGTCTGATCTCAGTTTTATTGCCTGTATGGGATTTTATGTAATTTTCTGTGTGGAATCTCTGCAAAGAGATTGAGCTCTAGGCTGTTATTTTTATAAACTACTAGTGCTTTCTGTCCATTACCCATTCCGACATCTTCCAGCTCCCTTCCATGTCTCTCTGTGTTTCCTTGTCTTCTTTGTTGGCTTTCCTTTCTGCACCAAAATGCTACCTACAACCCAAGGCTGACGATGACCCCATACTTACAATCTCTCTGACATATAAAAAAATATTCCCTCCCTCCCAGCCTCTCATTCCTCTGTACTTCCTCCTGCTGAAGCTGATGGTGCCACAGGGGTTAAAAGATCAAACATCTTTAATGCAGGCGAATAAGAAAAGGAGCAGTACAATACAAAAAGAGCTTTGTTCCACAGTGAGAACAACGACCTCAGCTTTCAACTACCTCAGGGTTTCAGGAGTTATATCCTCCAAAGTGAGACATCTCATAACCCATGGAGATTGGAAGACACTTTAGATTAGACTCCCCATGCTGTTGACTCCTCCTGCGCTCAATACACCCAGATTTCCAGCCCCTGGCATTTCTTTTCCCACCTCACAGCAGCAGCTCCATCATCAAGCCTGCAAGTACAAGCAATGTCTTCTCCCATCCTCACTTAAACCCCAGAATAAGATCAGCAGCCAGAAACCCAGCATCAATGCTCCTGGGAGCGGCGCAGCGTGACCATATGGGCACTCAGTGCTTTTAAAGACACGTACCTATCTGTGCTGTTATCCCACAAAGTGCACATTGCTTTTTGTTGGGGTTTATGCTTCACTGTAAAGCTGGTATTTGCTGTCTTCAGTTAAGTTTTTTATTATTTTCCCTATTTGATGTTCATTAAGGTTTTTATTGACAAACGTTCAATAAAAGTTTATAAGTTACACAAATGCCTTACACCAAATAAAATGAGCTTTCATAAAAGCTCTGCCCAAAGCCTGATGAAGCTCTTCCTCTCATGGGCAGAGCACCCACATCTCTGCTTGTGATTTGCAGCTATTTGCTGGAGGAACATCTTGTAGCACTGAAGGTCTCACTGGTCCTGCCAGCATCATCATCTTCACTTCGCTCTTCCCTGTGCATGTCCCAGTGCTCATCTGTAACTACTTGGGTTATTCTTAAGCTTGCTCTTCCCTCCTGTGCCAGTGCCAAGGCTAAAACCTCGTCAGCCAGACTCAAAGCCTACGAATTGAGCCTAAAGTCCTTGAGGACTAACGGGGATGGTGAACAATTCTGACTGGAGAAGCTCTAGCTGTTGCTGAATATCCATTGCCCAATCCAAAACTGCATCACAAGGGTGCTGACCATTCTGCAGCCTTGGAGAAGCACCTTTAAATGTTGCTTTCAGTATCTGAGTGTTAAGAACCGTAATGGGGAAAGAACAAGCATGTAAATCAGATCCTCCAGTAAGAGGGAGATGCTACAGAAATGCAAATATATTGAGAACTACTTTTCTTTCCCAAGCTCTGAGATTCACTGTTTCAAAGACAAAATGGATTAGACCATCTCCTGGGAACAGGAGCCATGTTCCTTTGGCTGAAGGAGAAGTCTCCCTCACTCAACAGCTGCAGAGGACAGACGCTGTGCTGGGCTACCTGGCCCTTCTCTCTGCTACGGTGTGATGGATGTCTCAGTAAGACTCCAGAGGGAAAGGAAATGTTTTGGGTTTGTTGACATAAAATATTTCTTCTGTCCACAAAAGAAACTTCTTCCTTTTCATCAGAAGTGTTTTCTCTCCCATGAACTTTCAGTTCTGACCCCTAAGTGTCCATGTAGTGAGTCCCAGAGCACGAAGAAATGGGTTTGCAAATGCACTTAGCATGACCCAAAACACTTAGGGAAGAGGGTTATTTCCCTACAAGTCCATCCTTCACTGTCCAGATTGTCACTCAATACCGCTGCAGGCACCATGGGTGGAAAGCAAGACTTCTCAGCTTATTTAGACAAGTGCTTCAAAACACTTCTTGAACTACAGAGGCTGCAACCATCCTCTGAGGCTGCTGGGAAATAGTACGCACTGACACTGATCTGTGTATTAACAACCGGACCAACATAGCCATGGAAAGACCTTTCTGTCACCAGTCATTTCTTGCAATACTGCCAGGAGGACATGAAGGTCACGGGGATCACCCTGGTCACCAGAGCCGTTTCAAGCAGTCACTCCTCTTAACATGCAGGAAGATGTCTGTGGAGCTCCCGGAGTTTGTGCTAAATCAGCAGATAAGAAGACGTACCGCTCTTCCCTCATGATTTGAATTCTGTGCATTTGTAGAAAGAAAGACTGCTCTAACACTTAATCTAAGTCGTTATTCATGTTTAGTTTACTGTTTGTCTTTTTTTTAACACAACTGAAATTTATCATAAATGTTTCATGAGTAAACAATGATGTTAATCTATTTGCTAAGCATGGCTGCTGCTTGCAGTGCTGCAGAGAACATGACTCAAAAAAAGTCCATCTCTGACACCGGTGCTGGGCACGCTTGAAAAACACCCTCCTGTCTGCGTTCGGGGACATGGAAAGATCAGGGGCGTAGGCTGATAACAAAAGGGACAAGGCCAGTTGGGTGAGCATTGATGCAGCCACTGGGGAGGACAGTGTTATCATCAGTGCCCCAGGATGCCTTTCTTCCAGGTTTCGGTGGAGGGCACAGTGATAGAGCACATGGTGTGGGAAATGGGAACCAGACTTGTCCCCCTTACACCTCTGTCAGATGTCCTGCTGGAGACTGACTTTGTTGTGACCCCCAAGCAATGTGGTGTGATACCGGGACAAGGAAATGATCCTTCTTGGACACTCAGTGCTTGGCCAGGACATCCCAAGCATCTCCTTGCTCGCGTTTCATTGCAGGGTCAGTCAGATATTGTGCCAATGTGGGATGAGTCCTTGCTGAGGAAGGAAGGAAGTCCTTGGTGTTCCTGCTCTTCAGGTGAGAGGAGGTGCTGCTGGGATGGAGAGGTAGAACCAGGAGACTTGATGCTTTTGGGAGGCTTGGTGAGACCCTGTGCCCATGTCACCAGCAATGGTAAGAGGTGCTCAGTACCCACCGGCCTTGCAGGGTAGACGGCAGCGTTGCCCAAAACCCAGGGGCAGCCTGAGACTGTGCCTGCCAGTGTTCTCCACGAGTGAAAACACCATGGTCAGGCTCAGCATGCAGAGGAGACCAGCTCCTTCAAGGTACCTGGTCTCCAGCCTGGCCTAAAAATAGTCTTCATGTGAGATAGCAGGGACCTGCTGCTCTCTCTTCCAGACATCCAGGGGTTGGCCAGCACCAACTTGACCAGCTGTGGTAGCATCACTGTTCTTCAGCTGGCCCTGTGCTCTTTCTGGTGGGGCACCTGGTGCCAGGGTGGGCTGTATATCCTGGCAGACACACTTTCCACCTAAGGCTGAGAGCGTCAGGGGACGGTCAGGCTGGAGGGATGCCTGCTGAGAGCAGCTTCTGCTGTCTGGCAGCAGTAGCTCCTTGCGCTGGCAGAGGAACACTGCAGAGCATCTCTAGGACTCCTCCTCCCATGGAAATCCCACTCCAGTCCCCAACGGTTAGAAACTGGCTCAGCCCTGCTGTAGGAGGTTTAGTAATATCCTTTCCAAAACACGTTAGTGTTAACTCGGCTAATTGGATATTCTCATTATCCATATAAATTCCAGTCCCACCAGGGTTCTGCGCTACGGATGTGCAAATCCAACTTTACAATCCATTGCTCTGGCATTTCTGGGTTGTGCTCAGCATGATTTAAGTGAAGAACAGTAGCGGCTGATGACTGCAAAGGCATCTAAGTGTGCTGGGGATTTAAACCGAACCGCTCAGACGCATCACTTTGAAAAGTGGCTTCTCTGGGAAGCAAAGGGCTTTTCGGATAGAATTTCACAGAGTGAATATTAAGACAATTTGACTGTAAGCTCCTTGGGAGAGACAATATCTGTTCCTCACATTTGTGTAGTTCGCAGCACCACTGCCTGGATCCAACCAGCACAGCCATTTAATGGGTTTGTGACTGCCACTGATTGAACACTACCCTCCCAGCTCATTTCCTAGAAATTACTTAAATAGCCCAATCATTTGCAGTCCTTGGCCAGCTGAGGGCTGAATGTACCTCCTCATGTCTGCTCTTGGATGTGAATCAGTCCCCAACGTATCTTATTCTTGAATGGGAAAGTATTTGGAAATTCCCTGTATTGTAAGACCAAGCCAAGAAATGTGAAGCTAATGTAGAGGACAGAAACAGAAGGAGCTGGAAGACTCGACATGGCTCGGCTGTTACCACTGTGTTGGCAGATGGAAAAGAAGGGTCAGTGACACCTCCAAATGGGATCAGAGCACTCTGTATTAGCTTTTCACTGAAAAGTGTTTTTTTAATTCGTAAACAGAAAAATCTTCAAAATACCCAAATGCACATTAGTGTGGTTGGAGATTTTTCAGATGTAGGTATTTGTTTTCAATAAGAAATTATCACCGACTATGAAAAAGAGGAGAAAAGAGAAAAGGAGCTCACAGGGGTTTTTCCAGTCTAATTTTTGAATCAGCTCCAGAAAGCATGTCTTCACTAAAACAAATTGATGCAGGATATGTTTGTATGGCTATTTTGAAATACCTGTAATTTCCCTCCTCCTGTTTATAAAAGCCTCAGAACATGATCAGGGAACAAAACCAATAAAGAGCAATTCTAGCCAGTTCCCTCATTTATGGGTTGAATCTCACACTGTGAATAATGAAGAGTGAATAGCTGAAGTAAATAGTCCACAATCAATCTGCCTTGCCTGGCGCAGCAAATGCAATCAAACCAGACGCAGTGTAATACAGCTGGATGCAAGGTCACTGTCTAGAGACAAAGAATACAGGTTGCAATTACGCGATGGGGGACTGTGTCCGGGAAGGCGTGGAAGGAGCTGGGGTCATGCTGGAAACCAAGTTAACTGGCAGTGTTGTGACTATGAAGATGCATATGATCCAGAATGGATAAATAGCAGGCTATCAAATCAAAGGCAAAGGGGCTTTGTACTGTCCAGAGAACAAGGGGAGGTGATATACTGTTACCAAAAAATTTAAGCAAAAGTGTAAGATTCAAAGCCATGGTATTACTATCTGCCAGGGGTGAGTTCTTGGGAAACCTCAGGCAATGGAGGACATCAGTCTTTGGCTGCTTGGTCACCCTGTGTGAGCACAAGGCTTTGATGTGTCGAGAAGCCCTATGCCTATTGAGGTTTGCCAGGAGGTAGGTGAGTTTGATCTCTTGGGCATCCCCCTGAAAATCCAAAGGACATTGGCTTAAGCAGTGGAAAACAACTGACACCATCTGAATGCTCCCAAGAAATAGCTTTTCCCCACTTGGAAGCAAGATTCCCAATGTTCAACCAGAATGAGGCGATGCAACGGAGCAAGCTGGGGAAAGACAAGTGCTAATCTTCAGCAAGGGCGGTGGTGTCGCACCTTGCTCCCACACTGCCTCTCTGGTGCTCCTGCAGGACTCCAAGCCACTGAACACCTCAGAGGAGACACCATGGAGATTCAAGACTCTAGGAACAAGACCTGGAAGTGTGTGGAATGAAGCCAGAGTATCTGCTGCAAGGAAAGACAAGGAGCAGGGTTGAAGAGTGGGGAATAGGCAGGGCAGGGCTCCTGGAAGATTTATTCATGTTCCATTGCATCCAGGAGTTCCCTTGGCTCAAAGGAAGAAGCAAAGGGAAAGGTCTGGAGATAGCATGACCTGGGGGTCGTCAGTCATCAGACACCAGCATTGGTTATGCCAGTGCTCCCGTGCTCCCTCTGTGGAGCTGTAGTCCACCTGGGAGAGCATGACACAGTGGCAAGGGTGTTTCTGGAAATGCAGCCACTGAATTTAGGTACTCACAGGTCTTTTATAAAAGAAGCATTTGCACAACACTTGGTTTTGGATGTGCGCATCCTTGAAGAAAAAAAATGCAAAGTAGAGCTGAACGTTGCTCTTTGGGGAAGTCACCAGAGTTGTCTCTGATGCCCTAAATTTAGGTGCTGATGATTTCAGGTATAACCTGCTGCCAGTGATGCCACAGAGCCAGTCCTGTCTCTAAGCAGTGTTCACACACTGCAGAGCACGAAGAGTTAAGCCCTGCAGGTCTCAGATCAAGAACCATCTGGCTGGCAAGGCCTTTCTTAGGAAAATTACGGATTCTTGGCAGCAAGCTAATAAACCAATCAGTGGTAATTAGCATCTTTCGAGGAATGAACTGTCTGGTGGCATTCAAGGAGTAGAACATCTTGCCTGAGTGAAACGAAGTGTGAAAGAGCTCTGCAGAGAGGTGGGTCATTGCTATGGTGCTCTCTTCAGAGGCCCATCATCTTCAAACCTGCTCCAGAGGAGGAAAGCCTGGACTGTTGGTCCAGACTCCACAAACCACTTCTGTCTCCTTCTCTTTCCTTTCCGAGCTGTGATTTTTTGTTGCAGGCTGCAGCCCTGTCTTGGATGAAGAAGGACACTCGCTTGGGGCACTTTGCAGCTGGCCCAGATTTGGACCTATTGCTAAACCAGTAGTTTTCCTTTTGCTTTGTGGAACGCCTGAATTTTTAACAGAAACACATCACTCAAAATGCAAAATCACTGCTTCCGAGACTGCCCATTGACGCCTTCGTTTTCCCCCCAACAGTCTGAAACCTTCACTTTCTGTGCTCCCGTGTGCCCTCGGGGTGATTGCTCCTCTCCAGCATGTACCAGGTTACACCAGGGAAATGATGCTGCTGTACCACAGGGACAACTCTTCTGTCCCTCAGCTGAGATACTTCTCCATCAGGCTTCTAGAGTTGGAGCTATCGCCAGAAGGGAGTAAAAACAATCCTTGTTGGTTATGATGGTTTCATTGCAGCCATGTCAGGCAGAGTCCAGATGGCTGCAGCCGTCTCATGGGCTGGGTCTGGCTCTGTGCACGTGGTGGTCTGAGGAATTTGGAGTCAAGAGCAGCCATGGTTGCTGAGATCAACAGGGGCAAGGAGGAGCTGGCTGCTTACATTAAAGAAATTAGAAACTGCAGAAATTCAAAGGCAAAGGACAGCTGGGGAAGGCAAGAAAAGAGAGAGTCCAGGAGCCTGAGACATCACTTGGAAGTACTCGGCTTCTCAAGAAAGGTGGCCGCTCTCCAGCACTGATGGCTGCAAAGGTTCAACCTTGTACTTGTCTTGCTGCCGCAGCGGATGGGCTGTGCTAGACCTTTGTGTGACTGACCAGCACAGGGAAAGGGTCAGTCTGAGCCGGCCAGCGTGTGCTGTGGGAAGCGGGAGACTGATGTTGAGGAGCCCCCACTCCAGCAGTAAACATTTCCATCGGAAAAAATGCTGGGCCAAGCATGGTCAGATTTGGGCCAAAAGATTTTCATAGGAATGAAGCAGTCTAGAGAAGCTTAGATTTTTTCCTGTGGAGGAAAATTTATCCTGAGAATTTACAGTCCACAGAACCAACAAACCATTCCTGATGCCTCCATCCCAGTGACTGGCTTCCTTTGCCCTGCACGTGCCGAGAAAGAGAATATGGGACACCTTGGCAAGGTCTCCGCTACCTGTGCATCAGCACCGCTTCCTTCTAGAGCCCAAAATCTGGCTGGCAATACAACTACCAAGGCCATGGCTTGTCTGTCTGTCGGCTTGCTTCTCGTGCTACAGGCTCCATGCAGAGGCTGGTGGTTTCAGCAAAGCGTGTCTGGTCGGAGCTGTGATAAGTGGGTGAGAACAGGCCCCTCAGGATGGCAATGTGCAACATATGGCAGGCATACTGTGACATATTGCTAACAGACCTCCACTTACAGGTCCATTAGTCTCAGTTAAAGTGGATTGGAATATTTAGCACAGGTTCAAGTAAAAGTGACTGGAAATGGTGTATTGGGGCTTATCAGTGTGGCTGGTGGGGCTCAGCAGGAGCCAACAAGAAATGCTAGACTAGCATGAAACACGATGGCTCAGGGGTGGAGGGTGATGCTGCAAAGCTCTGCTGCCAGAGGACCCTCGGAGCTTGGGCACGTTGATGTGGCCGTTGTGCATCAACATCTCAAGGCTCGTCCTGAAATAAATGCTGAGCTTGAGATACACAAAGGAGCACAGTGAGAGGGTTGACCACCAAGGGATGGACTGAGGGAGCAAGCAGGTCTGCCGAGCCCTGAGCCCAGCAAGTAGCAGCATTGCTGAAGACAACCAGGCAAGCACGGGCAACTTTTTGTCTTCTGTGTAACAGAGATATGTGTCAAATGTTTCAGCCCACCTTGCCCTTGCATGCAGGCTGCAAGCTCTCCTTACCCTGTAGCCACAGTCCTGCCCCTAGCAGCAACTCACAAATTTCCATTCAAGCTCTCTCCGCAGCACTGGTCTGTATGTAACCACAGCGCTGAGGCTTGCAAAGTGTCTTGGAGAAAATGTGACACAGTGTCAGTTGTCAGTGTCGGTCCCACTGACTGGGAGGATGGGACAAGGCTGTGCCTTGCCAAGGACACATGGAGGAGTCTCACCAAAGGCAGCCATGAGCCCAGACCCAGCAAAGAGCTCAGCCAGAAAACCATCATTAAGAATGGCCTCATGGAAATGCAGACATGCTGTGAGCCCTGCTTAACTCCCCGCAACGTTTAATTGCCTCTGTGGGACACTGTAAGAAAAGGAAAAGCAAACATTAAAATACGCAGTGGGATGGGGATGACAGTTGATTGTGCAGCGAGAGAGAGATCAGAGAGTCTGGCACAGGCTGTGCATCTCCCTATGCCAGTGGAGAAGTGTGGCTACAGGCTTGGCCCTCTTCAAAACCAACTACAAAGTTCATTTCTGGAACCGTGTTTTCCCTCAATATATTATTTCTGTGTACAAACACAAATGTGCATGGACCTATGGAGAAGTGGAGGAGCAAAGAGGGAAGCATATGCGTACAATTATAAACTAATAGAATTTTCCCCTCAAAAGCTGGAAAGAGACAGCTGTTTTGATGTCTATTTTCAAATGCTTCATGCACACATGGATATGAAAGAGATGGAAGTCAAAAAATACCTGGAAAAATTATACTTCTTTCTTAAATTTCTCATGAACATAAGCTATGAGACTTCATGAGTCAAATCATTCTCTATGCACAACACACAGTGTTTCTAGCTGAGATGAACTGCTTCCTGGGAATCGCATTTGTTTGTGCATCAAAATGCTGAAAATGGATCCTCACACACATCTCAGACACATCAGATGTCTCAGTCACATGTTTAGCCCCTAAAAACTTCAAGGAGAAGTAGAGTAACTGATACCTTTGGTGGTCCTCATGCCCTCAGCATGCCACCTTGGCTCGGAGAGCTTGAATTACCCTTCTCAAGACCCAGGAGGATCCAGCCTGTGGACGAGGCGGCAGGAACAGCTAAACAAGGCTGAGACAGGGAAGCACTTGGAAACCTGCCCGCATGTCCCACAGCAGCAGCTGCTGCAGCCACCACGGTCTCTGTGGCTGGCAAGTGTGAACATGTGTGTACCATCGTGGAGCGTGAAACAGGCTCTCCTGAAGGTTAAGTGTTATTTGAGCAGATGTTCGCTGAAACAATTAACGGTGATGCTGGACTTCTGGATGGTGGCTCATTTGATCTACATGTGTCACCACTTTGTTTAATAGCAAAATAAGTGGTGAAATGATCATATTTGATGCAGTTAAAGCAGAAGAGTCTTGGTTTTGGTCATCAAGTCTCTGTTTACAGTGTGCAGACTCTGAAGATAAACCACCCATTATGTTTAGATTAATGTGATGCTAATGAGACATGAAGATAAGTGGCCAAAAATTATTTCCAGAGCAGGTACTCAGAGACCAGAAAACATTGTGTGGACACTTAATCTGTTCCCTGAGACAGTGTAATGAAGCAAGAGTGTCTGGAGCCCTATTAAATCCATGGAGACACTATTGTCTCCAGACTCTGAACTATTTTTACGTTTTCCAGCCTGTTGTTTGAGGGCTAAAGGAACATTTTCTACCCATGCGTGTAATATCAGTTATTGCACTGCCTGGATGGCATGTCGCCGTAGTCTGCTCGCTCTGGTGTGACCTCTCCTTAGGCAGCCGTGCACACAGTGACCAGTTTGGCCAGGGTCCATGCAGCACACTCTCACCATCTCCCGCAGGCTCACAGATGCAGCACGGAGCGGCCAGCACAGCCAGGTTGTGAACGTGTGACTGGTGCCTCTTCTTCCTCGCAAATGACAGCGCCGAAATCATCGGCATCATGTCTGGTTTTTATCCGTTGGAATGGTGACCAGCAGTCGTGATGCCTGGTGCTGAGCAGAGGAGGACCGAGCACGTCACAAAGGTATTTTGTCTCCTTAAAAGTCAAAATAAGACACAATGAAAATGTGAGGGAGGTGGAGCAACAAATCAAAAGCACTGAACAAGCAGCATTCGGTCTCTGTGCCTGAAAGCACATGGAGATGCCACAGTTACCAGCCTGGAGACAGGGATCCAAGGGACCTCCAGGCCTCTTCAATGGCTTGTGTTGAGGACTTTTCTGTGCCTTTCCTTCTGATGCAGTGTAGAAAGCTGAGTGAATAATGGGTAAAGGCTTGCCTGGATACTCACTCTGTCTGAAAGGTTCCTGAATAAATTTACAAGACAAAGCCCTGGATATGGTTCACTCCTGTTCATAGATGTTTAACAGTCTGCACAATAATTTGAGTATTCAAACATTTTTTTTAAACATCCTGATATTTACAAAGCAGTTTAATTTGCATGATTATTCAACCACAAAATCTCTCTGTACATGCCTTGGTTGCTATCTGTGACAATCCTGATTAAGAAGTGCAGGTTATGTAAGTAGAAAAGTTAATTCGACCAGCAACCCGAGACACAGCGCACAGAGTTAAATTCTTTGGATGTTAACAACAAAAACATGCCTAAAGGAGTCTGGCAAATTTACCAGCCATTCACCAGCTCACAGAAAAAGTGAATTATTAAGAGATTATTGTTGCAATGGGTAAATCAAACCATGCTGTTTGCAAAAGCACACTCTTAGCCCAGATGCTGCAGTGTTCACCAGACCAATTTCAGACCTTCCACTGTACACTAAAGTCTGCACTTGACATTGCAATCACAAAATACTCGATTTCATCAGAGATATGCATGGGGAAGCTGGCATGCAAGGTGCCAGGCTACAAATTTACAGTGCATTAGTCATGGCACATTAACTCTCCGTGTGTATATGGGGATTTGGATTCATCTCCATGAACCCCAGCCCTCTGAAAAGCAGCTGCCTAGTATAATCTTGTCCGTATGAGGAGTGGGAGAAACAGGCACCTCCTGGGGCAGTCCATTCTACCCGGGCAGGTGTCATGGTGAAGAATGGTTTTAAAATGAGTTCGAAGGTGATAATCAGCTTGAGTGATGCCTAGTTATCCATTAGGAGACATTAAAGACACAAGATAAAACTTCTGCTCAAAACGAAAGGAAGCTGTTCAGAGCAGGATGTGTGCATCCACTGCATGTGTGGTTGCAATAAAGTGCGGAGGGAAAAGAGAAGGAACCAGGACTAGAGTCATGAGGAACTTCACAAGAAGCTGGAAAGGAAATGTAAAAGGTCTTCCAAAGGAAACGCTGTGGGAGCAATCAATACAGCAGAAGAGGGTTGGCAGAGGGCAGACCTGGAAGATGGCTCTGCAGAAGGAGGAGGAAGGAAATTGATAGGAGAGGGGAGCTTATGTTGCATTTTGTCATGTCTCCTAGGAACAGATGAGAGCTCTGGGAAGCTGGTTAGCATGTGCTAGTTATGGAGCACATACCTGGACAACTCTGCCAAAATAGAGCAGCTTATTGAAGCTGCATAAATTGAATGTATGAATGAGTCCAGAGTCATAGTCTGGCAGGGGAGGGGATAGGACTGAGCGATGACAGTGATGCTCAAAGAGGAGAGTGCAGCACCAGAGTTGGAGGCAAAGGAGGGGATAAAGATAATTGACCACATCTTCTGGTCAAGTCAGGACTGTGAATCAAATTAAGCGGTGTGGGAGGGCAAGCAGGCTGCCAGGGTCCCTGGTGTGGGACACTGGAGCCTGAAGATAACAGAAGAATCAAAACCAGGCAGGATGGCTCCTGGGGAGGAGCAGAAAGGAGCGCAGGGAAGCCAAGCAGAGAGCTGGAGAAGAAAGGGCAGGAAGATGAGGGAAATGCTGGAATCAGGAAAGAAAGGTCAATGACAGCAGGGGAAAATGTGCTTTCATCCTGCAAGGAGAGCAATCTGCTTAGAGGTCGGGGAGATCCCTGCTGATTCATGCCCTGCTGCTGTCTGCTGCAGAGCGGGCCCTGGCAGGGAGGAGGCAGGGATGAGTTCGGGGGGATTTAACTCCTCTGTGCCTCCGTGGCAATGGCAAAAACTGCTAGAAGTGTCCCACTGAGCTCGGTTGGGTAGTGAAGTGGAAATGTATGATCTCCCCCTGAAAATCTTCCCTTTCGTCTCTGAGAGGGGAGAACTGAGCAATATAAAGAGGACACGAGTTCCCACGAGCCCTGAATCGTGGGTGCCAGCCCGCAAAGCTGAACCAGAACCTGATCAACGAGTGTCCAGGTGCTCTAGACATACGTAGTGTGCATAGGATGGCTCCATTTGCCGGGAAAGGCTCTCCACTCTCCTCCCACCAAAGGCAGCAAGGGCATGTGGGATGCGTGGCGGGTGGCAGGGCCCCCTGTGAGTCCCAGGACATGACAACGGTGACATGAACTCAGATTCGTGGGCACCATTTCCACGCACTGATGACGTCCTGCCTGCTCAGCGCTTGCTCACGTCGGGGAATCCACAGCAGAGAAGAGACACGTTTCCCGGCCGAAGCACCTCCAGCGGGCTCAGCATCTCCGACAGATCTTTGTCTGCCAGAACTTCTCAGAAAGTTGAGCTGCTTCTGGATCTTCAAACTGTCCTCTCAAACAGCAGGCTAAGCAGCCTGTCTGCAGTAACCCCCTTCTCCTTCCGCGATTTCAGGAACTACAGCTCTAACGATAACAGGAGCTGAGAGGGGCGTGTGAATACTGACGCGTTCAGGGTATTTATTGCTGGTGGTTCCTGGAGTGCCTCACGGAAAGAGGCTCTCCTGCACTGCTATTCTAAGTTTCTTTCCTGTGTGCGTTTTCACATCTTTCCTCTTATGTATCGCTTCATCATCCCCGCAGGAGAGAGGTGCTCCAGGACCCTTCAGCAGCGTCAGTGCAGGCCCACACGCCTCTCCATCCCATGGCAGGGTGACATTTCATCCATCCAGCACCGATATTCAACGAAACTCTTTGTTTCGCTGTGATAAATGGGGCAGGCAGGGAATCGATTTCCTTCCCCTGCCTGCAAGGCATCGGAGGGCTGCTTTCACCAGGAGGCCTTCTCTCTGCCTCAGCGCTCAGATTAACTTATTAGGAGTTAATTAATCAGGCCCATTGATTGGCTGTCACGAGTCTGCTCTCGGGTCGGACGGCCATATCAGAGTAGTTCCTGTGTCCTCTTTGCTGTGTGATGCCTGTTGATAACAGGCAAGAGAGGCCGAGCAGCAATGAGGAGCAGGAAGAAGAGGAAGATGAAGGTTGGCCTGTTTGCCAAACAACACGGTCAACAGAAGAATGGAAATATGACTCCCTTCCCTCTTACATGGAGTTTGCGGACTGCAAGGGATGGAGATGGCTTCCACCACTCCTCTCTTTCAAAATGAAAGAAGGACATGAGACAGCGCATGGTCAGATGGTCAGATGAAGCCTTGGCTCTTCAGCCCAGCAGACTCCCACTCCCTGCTGCCCACAGCTCTCTGATGCTGTTCATGGATACAGAAAGACGCTGCGGCCTGGGTGGGACATTGCCCACAATGAGTCGCTTGCTTGAACAGATATCCATGAGGCAATGAGCAGCGGGGTTTTGGAGCGTACAGATTTCAGGATATCAACATTGCACAACAGGAGGGAATGTATCCATCCATGAAAATCCAGGGAAAAGTTACATAAAAAGAAAGGGATCACTCTCAATGGAGTTGGGACGAGATTTTGAGGCCCAGAACCCTAGATCTTGCAAGATAACTGATGGGATTTTTAATGACCATATGTGATCAGCATCTCAAATTTTGCCTGAAGGGTCACCACCAACAGCAAAACATACTTATTAAAAAGTGATGTTTCCTGAAAACCGGCCTTAGAGCAAAGCACTGAACAGATTTATTCTGGTTTGTTTATCCAGGAGGGCATTAGGCAGTGACCTGGTGCGGGTTCATAATTATCCGCATGAGAGGGAGATTTCTGACAGCAGAGGGCTCTTCAGTTGGACAGAAGAAGGTCTAATTTAGTGTCTAAGGTTGTGAAGCCGGAGTTATAGAAAGGCTAGAAATTAAGGTCCGATTATTTAAAAGTGAGGGTTTAACTTCGAAATGTGTCTTGAGAGGTGGCCAATTCCTCCCTTCTTGTGTCTGTTTCCTGAAAGAAGGAGTGAGTGGAAGACAGGAGTTGGATGAAGATCTTGTCATCTGTTACACAGTCTGAGCTTCCTGACTGTGACCCTGCAAGATCTGTGGACCTGAGCTGGATTGGAACCTCGGCTCAGAGCACTGCTGGACCTACCAAGCACTTAATGCCACTACTATTGTCACATTCGGCATCTGTTTCACCCGCTGCATGATCCAGATCCAGAGTCTATTGATTCCACCACCAGCAACAGATCGACACTGGAAGGTTACCTGGACATCTCGGCTCAGTCCTACAAGCATTGGCTCCAACAGGTCTTGCCACAGGGAATGGTCACACTCCTCTGCCTACAGACCTTTTGCTTAAGGTGCTGAGATGAAACGATAAGCCATGCTTAGCAAGGGATGGTGAAACTCATTTTGGCCAAAGGACAGGAAAAGATTTTCTTTTGCAGAACATGCGAAGTGAACGAGATTTATGCCCCAGATGATGGTATTTGTTCACTGCTTTATCAAGACAGACTTTATCTAAAGAGTGCACATCTACTACCATTTCCTCTAATGCTCTAAAACTGAGCGTGCGTCTACAGGACCTATTGGGAAATCAGCCAAAGAGCTGAGATGATTATTTCTCCCTTTCTCTTAACCCCTGTTCCAGTTCCAGCCTTTTTGAGGATCAGCAGCAGTCAACACTGCAATTATTCCTGATGCATGGTGTTAGCTCAGCCTCTGCTTTTCTTTATCCTTTCTCCTGGAGTCCTTGTCCCATCAAACCTGACAGCGCAGACGTTGGCAGGGGATGCACAGGGCTGTGCTCCCACCACTCATCTGTGCTCTACTCTGTGGGGATTTCGTGTCTCATCTGGAAATAGAAGTGAAGGGGCACTCTGGGGCTCTCATCACACACTAGGTCTGGATCCTCAGCCATTTACACCATGAAAGTCTTCAAGGAGTATAGATAGAGGGCTGCCCTTTGTGCTTGGCCTCATGCTCTTGGTCTCCTCTCTCCACTGGTCTCCTTGTTTGGTCGTGGCCATTGGGATGTAAATATTCATTCTTATAGGGAGGAGGGAGATGGAAGTCATTGGGCAATTTTCTAGATGGGAGAGGAAGGAACCAGTCACAGCCCTGAAGATGCAGTGTGGAAATATATCTGTGTAGAGATGTTTGGTTGGCAATTTTTGGCTTTTGACAGAAAATGTACAGACACATACATGGAAAAACACAACAGCACTGTTTAGCTTAAAGAGGGACATCCCAGACCTGAGTTTTGTTTCAGACCCATTTGAATTAAAATGCTTTAATCAGACTTGTGCCACAGTATCAGAGGTTGGAGGGTGCTGGTGGGGAACCGCATTTTGCTGTGTTGTGTTTTTACCTAACCAAGTATGATGAAAGTTTGCTGCTGAGCTGCTCTGGAGCCAAGCTCCCAGTCTACCTGCCATTTGCTTTCTCCTGCTAGTGCTGGAGAGGAACCAGACCTCCTCAGCTCTGCTGAGGAAGCACTAATGAGGGTTTAGTCTGAGGGTACATGTTTGGCAAACCCTGCCTGATATCTTTTTGACATTGACAAGACCAAGAGTTTTCTGAGTGCACAGTAAACACATCAAACTCCCAAACTCGTTTTCTGCAAAGAAAACCAGCATGCCTTGATCATCAATCAGAAGGACCTACCACATGACAGGAGCTTGCAAGCAGAAAGCAGAGCCAGGCTGAGAAGCCTTGGACTCCAGCCAGCAAAGCCGGAGCTTCCCAACCACGCTCCAGGTGTGTGTGCGGTCACACCAGCCGTGCCACACGAGAGCTCCCCACGGGGTCGTGAAGCACCATCTGGGCACTTCTGCAGGGTGAGATGTCCTCTCAGTCCAGTTCATCCCAGGCCTTGCTTTCCGTTTCCTGTGCTTCCTGTGTCTGGGCAGCAGGGAACTGGAACCATTGGAATTTGGGTCTCATACTGGGCATCCTGCTGGGGAAATAGGTTATTTCCCTGTGAACCTGCAATAGGGCAGGGAACTGCAGAATGTTTTTTATTGCTGCAACCACACGCTTGCAGCCACCCGGATGTGGGCTCTCTCACACTTACATGCGTTCGAAAGAGGTGACTCCTGCCTAGCAGCTCCCTATTAAATGGCAATCTTCCTTTGGCATCCCATCTCTCCTTGTGTGATTGGCTATGCTTTGAGGCTGCAAGAAAGGAAGAAGCTGGGCTTCTTCTGCTTCTTTTGCTGCAGTGTGTTTAGCCATGGCTACAAGACAAGTAGCTCTCAGATGGCTCCCGCAGCCTGGTGTGCACAGAGCCTGGGCGGCCACCCACCCTGACATGCCCATAGCCACAAGCATTGGATGCAGCCAAGCACACCCATAGGCACGTGGGAAACTGCGCACATAGAATCACAGAATCATAGAATGATTTGGGTTGGAAGGGTCCTCAAAGATCGTCTAGTTCCAACACCCCTGCCACGGGCAGGGACGTCTTCCACTGGATCAAGTGGTTGCTCAAAGCCTCATCCAACCTGGCCTTGAACACTTCCAGGAATGGGGCAGCCACAGCTTCTCTGGGCAACTTGGTCCAGTGCCTCATCACTCTCATCGTAAAAATTTTCTTTCTTATATCTAATCACAATCTCCCCTCTTTCAGTTTAAAGCCATTGTTCCTTGTCCTGTCACTACCCACCCTTGTCCAAAACCCCTCTCCAGCTTTCTTGTAGCCCCTTTAGGTGCTGGAAGGCTGCCAGAAGGTCTCCCCACAGTCTCCTCTTCTCCAGGCTGAACAACCCCAACTCTCTCAGCCTGTCTCCATAGCAGAGGTGCTCCAGCCCTCAGATTATTTTTGTGGCCTTCTCTGGACTTGCTCCAGCAGCTCCATGTCCTTGAAACATTACCATGTGTACACACGTAAACATATACACACAAGTTTACACAACCACAAAGAAATCATCAGCCCTTGTCCCTATCAGCCTTTAACATGGACAGCCTGCACTCAACGTGCCATCCATGATGGAGACGGGCTATAGCATAATCCGTCATCATGGTAAAGTATTGCCTGTGCCTGGACATGGTCCTGCCTCCCCTTGGGAGGCTCCAGAGCCCCTTGACTCCCTAATATCTTCTGTTCAGTTAAGGGAAGCTGTTCCCATCTGCTCTGCCCACACTAACAGCCCAAGCCTCTGCAGCCAAACCCTATAATGCCATATGCACACAGTGCATATCCTGGAAAACAGCCCTCAATGTATCGTATACAGGGGATGTCTCAGGAACCACGTTTATTGTCTCTCAAGCCGTGATTTGCTTAGCTGGTGATGCCTCAGCCTTTACTTGGACCTGGATCTTGAGGTGTACTGCTTCTGCACAACACCATTACCAGCATGATGATGTCTTCACTGTACATCTCCAAGGAGCTTTGGGTGCTGGGGTTGCTCTGCAGAACAGCAGCTGGAGACTGGATTAGTACCTTTGACAGAGCCACTACTTAAGGCCTGCACTTTTAATAGGATCATACACTTGTCTGTTTTGACATGAAGATCCTGTGATGCCTGAATCACGTATGTTGCCTTGGTCACATTTCCATGTGCTTTTTTCACTGCTGTACAACCGCCATCTTGGATGCATACAGAAGAACTCACTTGTGGCAGCCATCTGTTTTCAATCTGTGGAAACAGAAGAAGCCCTTGGCATGTACCTGACTTCTACAGACCTGTGTTGATCCCACCATCCAGCTAAGCAGGCTGAGGTGGGCTGCCTGACACTCTGTCACTCCAGAAAGCAGTGCTCACTAATTATAATCAAGGAATCCCAGAATAACCCACTTTGGACGGGACTTCAGGAGGTCTGTGTTGCAGCTACCTTCCAACATCAGCAATGATATCAGACCAGGCAGCTGAGGAGTCTGCTACAGCCTCTCTGGGCAGCCTGTTTCTTTACTTGACTGCCCTAATTCGGAGAAAATTTTCTTTATATACATTCTGAACCTCTCTTGTTTCAGCTGATGTCCACTGTCTCTTACTTTGTCCAGAGAGAGGTTGCCCAGAGAAGTTGTGGCTGACTCATCCCTGGAAGTATTCAAGGCCAGGTTGGATGAGGCTTTGAGCAATACAGTCTAGTGGAAAGTGTCCTTGCCCATGGCAGGGGGGTTGGAACTAGATGATCTCTAAGGTTCCTTCCAACCCAAATCATTCTATGATTCTATGATTTTTCCACCATGCACCACTGTGAAATGCCTGAATCTATCTTCCTGATGACCTTCTCAGAGGCACTGGCAAACTGCTAGGACATGCCCCCAGAGCCTTTCCTTCTCCAGGCTGAACAAACCCCATTCCCATGCCCTCTTCTCACCAAAGCAAGTGCTCCAGCCCCATGATCATCTTGGTGACCCTCTACTGAACTCCCTCCGGTTCATCAACATCCATTACCAGGGGGCCTGAAACTGGACACAGTGTTCTAGATGAGGTCTGATAAGTACTGAGTACAAGGCAGTAACCACTTCCCATGATGTGCTGGTCATGATCCTGTTAGGATGCCCAGGATGCTGTTGGCCTTCACTCCTGGGATGCATGAGTGACACGTCAGTCTGAAGGAGGACCGGGGAGAACAAATGCGAGGGCTTACACAAGACTCAGTGCAAATTTCAACACATCAGAGAGCCTATCAGTGACTTTTCTGGGACATGGACGGGGCCTTCTCTGCCTAGATAAGATGGTGACAGCCAGTCTATAAACATCACCAACAGGTGGGGAGATGGAATAGGTCACATTGTACTTTTCTGCAGGAAATTACATTTTGCAGTCTGCGCCATGTTACTTTGTTATTACCAACACATAAATCTGCAAGTGCACAGCTTATTGAGGCTCTCTGACAGCCAGGAGATGGGGAATTGTTACCATGACAGATGGACTGACAAGCATACTCCTATAGAAAAAACTTTGTTCAGCTTGGAGTTCAGGCTGTAAATATATAAACCTTACATAAAAGGGACGTGATGAGAGCAGTGCTGTTTGAGGGGATGAGGCATCCCATGGCAGGCAGCGCTAGGAGAAGGAGCACCATGGGTGCTGGACGCAGGCAGGGCTTGGACCTGGGCTGTTATCTCCCCCTCTGGTTCCTACACGTTGTAGAGTGAGAACTGTCAGATTAGAAAAGGTGCTCAATCGTCTCGTTGTGCTGAACGCAGCCGGGGCTTGAGCCTGCAGAGCCTGAGGTCACAGGAGGTCCACGGCGTGCGCTGGGGTACGGAGTGAACCACCGGAGGAGAGATGCCAGCTGTTGGACTGGTTCGGTCTGCCACAGCATGGCTGCGGTCACACGCTTCCAGCCGTGGTGGTGTTGCTGTTCTCAGAAAGGAGAAAATCCACCTCAAAAAAGAGCTGTCATCTTGGTGCTCGGGCCAGGCAGATATTTCCTCTTGAAACAGCATTTCAACAGAAAACAAAGCTGGTGACTCCAGACACTGTCTGTGCAGGCATCTGCTGGGCTTGGAAACTTTGGACTTTCTGTGAGACAAATGAAAATGTGGGCATTTTCAGCCAAAAGCCTAACAGGAATGTCACCTTCTCATAGGGACAGCTTTTGCAGGGAAGAGATCCAGGTTCATGCAGGGATGTGAGCTGCTGGGGATCTCCTGACCTTCTCCAGTGCTTTTCTTCCTGGAGGCATGTGATGAACGTGTCTCCTGGGTAAGCCATCATTCCCCCAGCAGCTGCTTATCCAGGCCTGGTGAAACATCCCCTGTCCTGGCACATCTTCAGAGGTGTGGCATCTTCCAAGGCTGCTGCCAGCTCCCACTGCTGCAGGGTTCAAACTAAATCACCGGGAGCATAAAGCCGAGGCATGGGGCAGATGATCAGATGGACCACGTGGCCGTGCCCAGATCTTCCAGGGCACCCTGTCACCCTCTCAGCTCTTCGAGGATGACTGTGCCCACCCTTCTCCCTTTGGAGCAAGCCTTTTCCCTGCAGACACAGGCGGTGGTGACTGATGGGCGTTGCAAGTGGGGCCAGCGAGCCAGACCGAGCACCCTACGGAGACAGGGGCCGTGTCCTCCAGCACTTGTGCCGCCACCTCATGCGGAGCAGTAGCTCCCCGCAGCTCAGCGAGGCTGGTCTCTTGCTAAACATCTTTGACATTTCATTTGAGGAATAAAGGTCAGGCTTCTTGGAGAATGGTAATGTGGGTTTAATGAACAAAACCTGTCAGAGCCTGTGTTGCTGCAGACTTCTTGGAGTGCGATGGAGCCCGAGGAGCCGTGCCGCCTGCTCTGGCAGCGACGCTCTCAGCCGCCTCTGCCCTGATCTTTGCATGTCCCTGTGCCGCAGGCGCCACCGCAGCTGGTGGGGACATGCCCACAGGGAGACACGGGGTCTGACCCAGCTCCTCCAGGTCATGCTGCTAGAGTGGGGCAGGCTCCCTCTGCACCTTCATTCCCGTCTTAGGATCTCCTCCTCGTTCTCAGTGATCCAGGAGAGCAGAGGAACCTCCTTCTCCTGCAGCTCATCCTACAGCACTCATCAGCCTGCGGCCAGTGGAGCAGTGAGGGCACAGGACAGCCCAGCCCAGGTGTTGCCCAATGCTTCATGCCTTGAGCACAGCCCAGTTTCAGTGGCAGCATCACTGGCTGCTCTTGTCTTTCGTGTCGGTGGTACCTCAGTCCTACTCCAGTGACTGTACCCAAATTTCTAGTATAATACGGAGGAGTTTCGTTCTGAAACTTTTTTCTCAGCACCATATGAAGTCAAAAAAGTTTTTCAAGATGAAGAGGCAAGACATATCCAAACAAAATATTCTGCATTTCCAAAATGAGAAACGGCATTGAATTTGGCCAGTTCTTGTCAAATTCAGCACAAATTACAGGATTGTTCACATCTTGCCTCTTTTCAGACTTTTTCCCCTGTTTGTTGGGAGTGTTTTGCCAGCTCTGCAGATCCCCTTACTCCTGTGTACCCATCTCCCTCCCCCATTCCTGGGAGCTGTTCTCCCTCGTTTCCTTCGCTAACGAACATAAGCCTTGCTTTTGTGTCTCATAATGTGCACCCCACTGCGATCTCATGCTTTTACACTCACAATGTACACAGAGAATACAACTCTTTTCACATGCAAAATCACAAATACATGGCCAAACCATGACAAATTTCATATTTGCAATGAAATACTCTCATTTATAGATGTGCATGTTTTCCGGCCACAAAATGCTTAAACATTGAGCATCTCTTGAAACTAAACAATCTCTTTGAAGCTAATTTAGGAGCCATCAGCAACTCTCAGCTTTCCATAGCTGGAAATCTCTGCTGATGTATCTTCCCTCCTCCGCTTTTCTTTCTTAAATAAGAGTAAACGCTAGATATCGTGTTTACCTCTGCAAGATAGCAGAGTCAGTCAGCTCCCTATGGCCTAAGCATTAAGGTTTTCTTCCTCTTTACTTGTGGAATTACATTTAAAAATCTACTCTAAAAGTGCACTGACACTCAAAGTCAAGTGCTTCAAATGTTGGAAGCACCAAAATTAAGGCTGTCCTCAGCTTCTGCCTCTTGAGCAGGATCATTACAATGCAGTCTTTAATTACACGATCATATACTAGTTTTTCCACAGAATCCCTAACTCATTCCATGCCTGGATAGTCATTCAATATTTCTCTTAATCCTCCCCGTTCAATGTGCGCCGCAGGCTTTATTTGCTGCACACCATCCAAATCCTCTGTTGACTACACAATTATTCATTTCCTCTTGGGTGTTTCTCTGGTGCTTTCATCAGGGTCTGTGAATGATTCTCAAGTGCTAACGAATTTATTTCCACAAAACACCTATATAACGACCTTGCACTTTCTCCCTTGAGAACTGAGGCAGAAAGATGAGCACCAATATGAGAGGGAGTCTGAGTTTGGATGCTTTCATACCATCCCACGCAGCAGGCCCTGGTGCTTGATTTTCTGTGGACTTAGCATTTCTTTACATTTCGTCTGTTCCAAGCATAGCTCCTCTTGGCTTCCGTTTTGAGTGCTCAGCACTTCTGCAAACCTGACCCTAAGGATCTCCCACTGGGGACCCTGGAAATGAGAAAGGCACGACTAAGCTCAGCTCTAAATTCTGAAGGAAATGCAAGGGTAGGAGGGAACCTCCATGAAAGAGCACTTTTTCCTCATGCAATCCCTCACGTTGTTTAGTGAAGCTTTTCTAGCCTTCCCAGGGAATAAGGGATACTGCTTTATTACACAGTCCCCAGAGCAAGCCCACCCCATGCATTGCATAAAGCCTGAATGAGAACAAAACATGACTATGTAATTAAAAACAGCAAAAAAAGCCACAGCCTTTCTCGCCCTGTCCCTCACCATCCCCCTCCCATCCCCTCTCTGCCTTTAGATACTTCCTAACATCCTTGAGAATGGCTTTGCCCTTGTGTGCTGGCTCTCATGCACCTCTTCCACCAGACCTCTCAGCTCAAAGCAGTCTGCTCTCCCTTCCTTACTCCCAGGAGCACTCTTCTGGCCTGGAGAGTCTCCTCCAGCCATGGATCTTAGGCTGGAGCAGGAGTCCAGCACGATGGACATCAATTCTCCCATGAAGACAGGCTGAGAGAGTGGGGGTTGTTCAGCCTGCAGAAGAGAAGGCCCTGAGGAGACCTTCTAGCAGCCTTCCAGTACCTAAAGGGGCTACAAGAAAGCTGGAGAGGGACTTCTGACAAGGACATGTAGTGATAGGACAAGGGCAAT
Organism: Tauraco erythrolophus; assembly: GCF_009769465.1. NCBI lineage: Eukaryota > Metazoa > Chordata > Aves > Musophagiformes > Musophagidae > Tauraco > Tauraco erythrolophus. The sequence goes on from NC_141483.1 coordinate 654,362, forward strand.
GGCTTAAAACTGAAAGAGGGGAGATTGTGATTAGATATAAGAAAGAAATTTTTCACTCTGAGGGTGGTGAGGCACTGGACCAGGTTGCCCAGAGAAGCTGTGGCTGCCCCATCCCTGGCAGTGTTCAAGGCCAGGTTGGATGAGGCTTTGAGCAACCTGATCTAGTGGAAGGTGTCCCTATCCATGGCAGGGGTGTTGGAACTGGATGATCTTTGAGGACCCTTCCAACCCAAACTGTTCTATGATTCTATGACATACCCATGAAGATAAGAAAAAACATTCCAAGCCGGAGATGTGGGAAATGGTTTCACATTGCCCTTCCTCTGAGACCAGAAGTCCAGCCTGACATGAGATGTCCCCTGTCACACCAGAAACCTACAGGACAGCAGCACTATCTGTCCCCAGCCAGTGTTTATCTTGAACGTCCCAGCCACTTGCTGCTGACCAAGCAGAGGTTGAGCTGATGTGGAGGCAGCGGGTCTGGGGCTGTGGTGCTGCAGAGCAGACAGATCAGGAATGAGCTCAAGACCACGAGGTAAAAGCAGAAAGATGCTGCCAGGGTCCACGGGATGGTGTGCAGGGGCACAGTCCTGGCTGCCCTTCTGAGAGCCATGGTCCCAAATTTGCCATCATGGAGGCAACTTGATCCCTTCTCCAGGTTGTGGGGAAATCCTCCTGGCTCTGCTTCAGCTCCTGCTTTTCCCAGGATCATTCACTGTGCTTTTTCTACCCTTGGGACTATCCAGCCTTGGTCAGATGTGGGTGCAAGTGATGTCTGCGCATGCAGGAGCTAACAACCTGGCTGTCCGGAACCCCGGCTCCAGCTGTGGGTGACAGATAAAGAAATGGCTTAAAACACTAAGATTTAACCCAAGTTGCTCCACTTCCATCTCATGCTGGAGCTTGACGTGATGCATTTCCCGTTTTTATTTCCCAGCCACTAACAGTACTCGGCGTCTGTGGCAGTTTGCAATGCCAGGACTCCGGGTTTTAGGAAGAAACCAGAAGGATATTTGAGAGCTGATTACCCTTCTGCGCTGACAACCTGCCATGTGCCCACAGACGGGTGCTCTGTGCTCTGGGAGCCCCACGCACGATCCCAGGTGTAACAGCAGCAGCTCTCCCACCCCGTGCTTTGCACAGATCCTGCTCTTCCCAAGCTGGCGGGATCCCAGAGATGGGCAGGCAGCCGTTTGTCCCTTTCCTTGTCGTCCAAGCAGAATGCAACTCTGCTTCTCTGTTTGTTTAGAAAAGGTTTCATGTTCACCTTCCCAAACTCCCAGACAACTGCTCTGACATATTTTCCCTGTCAATGCAAAGACAACACAGTCTGGTAAAACAGCTGCCTGAGCCTCCCAGGTTACTACATTCTTGGTATTAAAAAGCCATTTTCCGAGGGATTGGCAGGGCAGTCTTGAGTCCCTTGCAATCCAGACCTGCACTCCAGCTTGCCCCCAGAGAGGCACAACATGTTCCCACTTCCAGACCTCCTTTTCTTGAGATGTTTCTCTCCAGGCAATGTGGATCAGCAGCTCATACAGCAGTGATCCATCTGCCTTCGAAAGTGGGTAACTACTCACACTAATGTCCACCTCTGCTGCCTTTTTTGGAAACACCACCAAGCTAATGAAGTGATACAGCTTCTGGCACCAAGCTGGCTCGGAGCAGGGCCAGCGGGAACTCAGAGCCATGTGCAACAGGAGGCTTTGCAGCAATCCACCAAGGAAAATACAGTTCCTGCAGAAACAGAGTTTGTGGTTGCACTGCAAGAGAGGGCAGTTTGCTGGGCACAGCTTCCCCGCTGCTGTGCCTGCCCTGTCCATGTTCCCAGTAGTCTGGTCAGGAGTCTTTTAACCTTGTGGTGCAAATCATGTCCAGAGGCTTCCAGTAATAGTCATCTTCTCCTCCATGTCCAGGGACTTTCAGTAGAAGCCAGGCTTTTCTTCAGAGTCTGTGCATCTCAGGGTAAAACTGTTCCAGGCACCTTGAGGCAGGACCTTTGGGTTCTCAGGTCTTTCATGATCCTGCGTTTCAGCTCATGCTGTTCAGCAAACTCATCTCACCGGGATGGCTGGATTGCTCCGCTGCTCAGCATGCCTTGCTGCTTGTGATGGCTCTGCTGTGCACCTTCACTGCTCCTTCCAGTCCTCTGGTAGTCACTGAACAGGATAGCCAAAAACAGACCCCAGGGAGCCCTATTCATCCCTCCTGGATGACAGTTTCTTACATTGAATGCTGCCTCACTGCAGAGTGTGGCATGTCTGCTGGCCACAGGGCCAGCCGGAGCCTCTGCGGGTCCACAGGCACTCGGTGAGAGATGGGGGCCTTGCAGAGAATGGGTATGGAGAGGAGCAGCCCCAGAAGCTGCTCAGTGATGTTGAGGACCATCAGCTGGCCCAGTCCAAAAAAAAAAAAAAAACAGAGAGGAGAGACATTGTGGCCTGCTGGCCTGAAATATCAAGTCTGTTAGAGCTCTCATGAGAAACTCTAGGACAGGAGGAGTAGGGTGTTCAACAGTCCCAAGGTGCACATCAATCTCTTCATCCACAGTGAGCTCAGCCCAGGCTGAAAATGGTCCTGCCTGCCCATCCTGCATGGCTCCTCAGCTTTCATGGATTTGGCAGGTGCTGGTTGCTGTTCACCTCCCCAAAGCCATGCAGACCATGTCTGTACGTTGCCGTGTCTGCGGCCAGACGTGAGTCCAGGCACACTGGTGTCTGCCTCTGTTTGTGACAGTGGTACTTCAAAGGGCTCGGTGGTGGCCAGCGAGGCTGGATGTCCTCGAGAAGCTTTCCCAAAACTCTTCAGGCTCTGACTCTTCTCACCTGCATACCCACAGGAAAAAAGGTAGGAGTGTGTGCGCACTAAATTTAGGGATCCAGTTAGTATTGAAAGGATCAAAATGCCTGGAGAAAATTGACTTGTTTGCTCATTCAGGAGGGAAGGACGATGCTCGTACCAAGACACTGCATTACAGAAAGCTAAAACTGTAACTGAGAAGAAACATGGTGTTTTGCAGAGTGTTGTAGGGGAATAACATCTGAAACTATCCGTGCAGTCTCATGGCTTGTGCCAAGCCTTCAAACAAACTGCTTGCCGAAATGCATAGAACCCCCCCTGTGAAGGACTGCATTGCGTTTCACTGACAAAGATGACTTGAACCAAAATGAAACAGTCGAATTAGAAAATCAGTACGATTTTGGAGAGAGTTGAAATGACTCATTAAAGGATTTGTTATTGCAGGGTACACCAGGCAAGGCAAAACGAGGGTTATTAGACTGAGTTGGGCTGACTTCTGAGCACGCACATGGAATTGTGGTATCCACAACATGCTGCTACGGATGCTGGAGAGCTGAAACCACATTGTGTGGTCTGTGCAGCAAACGGAATGAACGGTCAAGCAAAGAGGCACAGCATGGAAAACACTCAAAGACTCTGTGCTTCATATATGCAATAGCCCCGTGCTGCAAATGATTCTCAGTTCAGGAAGACATCCTACAGCTCGGGCCACAAATTGGGGTAAATGCAGAGCTAATGTGCTCATCAGTAAAAGCAAAACTTATCTTCACAACTGCAGATATAAAGATGAAGCCCAGCGAGAACGCAGCAGCACCTATGAAACTGTTTAATTAGGTTAACGGAAACAACGGGTGAGTTCTGCTTTTCTTCACAAGTGAAGGATTTCGTGCGTGGCCCGCAGGGTCTCTCGTTTCACAGCAGGATTACTCACAGAGCCAAAACACTAGCAAGTCTTGGTGGTAAAATAAACATGTACAAAAGATATCCTTGCTTTTCTGTGCTTTAAAGTGATAGTAATACAGGTGGTCTGTTGAGGAATCCCCCGTCTGTTGGCCCTCAGAGAGAGGGTCTGTGCTTATTGTGAAGGGTGGATGAGACACCATTTGCATTTTAGCAAATGGAGGACTCTGGCCCTGCAATGGGTCAGACTCTTGAGGTGGAATGGTAGTGGTGGGATGTGGTTCCCAAATGAAACCCTAAATGTAGGTGTCTCTTTGTCAGGGTCTTCATGTGCAGCAGCTGCCTGAGGCCTCATCACATCCTCTGCAGCTTCAAGTCTCCATTTGGTTCCAGCTGTGAGTCTGTGGCATCTGTATGGAACCAGCACACGCAGTCTGCAGATCTGTGGGAGACTTGGATCCTACTGAAGACACAGCTGGAAGCCCAGCAAGACCCCCAGAGCACTTGGCATGATGCTGACCACTTGTCCGTGAGCACCAGCCCTCCAGGGATGGTAATGGAAGCTCCGGTAGCCAGCACGCATGGAAGCAACAAGGTCTTGGTGCTTGAATCTCAAGCGAGTCTTGCCTGGGTGTCTTTCAAGAAGGTACCAGAGCCTTCGACACACAAACAAAGGATTGTTTGTTGTTCAAATGCAGCTCTGACCATCTCGACATCTCCACCTGAGCAGGCTGTCCAGGTGCTCTGGAAGCCAAAGCAGGGAGGTGGGCTGGCTGGAGAACTCTCAGCTTGTTCCACAGGAGCCTGCGAGGCTAGCTTAGCTTCATGCTTCGACAAACGAAAGTGTGAAGCAAAGTGAGAATAATCTCGTCTTTTGTGCTTGAAAGAGAAACGGTCCCTTCATTTTGTGCAATTTATTCAGGATGTGCTGTATCCCATGGCGGAGACAGGGCTGGGATCTCGCAGGAGTGCAACTATTTCCAGGGCCAGCTACAGGGTACAGAGAGAAGAAACACAGCTTTCCAAATCTGTAATGATTTCCAGGGTAGAATTAAAGAATAATAACAGATAATTGGCCAGGCTGCTTGCCTAGAAGAGAAGACGTATTGACCTTGCTAGCTGACAGAATGCCTTTATAAAGCTGGAATTAGTTAAATGCTGCTAATAGATGGGGATTGGAGACAGGCACAGAAGTGGCTTCAGAATCAGTACGCCATGCTCGCTGAAGTATCACAGGCTAGTGTTTGAAAGAGCATCCTCCTGAGGCACCGAGCATGGGTCATGGGCCAGGTATGGCACCTTGGCCATTGGTGTTACGTGGAGGATGCAGTGATTGGGAAGTGAAAGACAGACACTGACCAAGGCTGCATCTGCCCTCGAGCTGGGATGGCAGCACTGCAGCCACACAAGGCAGCTCCAGCTCTCAAAGGACTCGGCAAAATCATGTTCAGCATCGCTGGTGCCTGCTCACCGCTCACTGTCTAGGATGTCAGTGGAGGATTGCTCCCCAAAACCCTGCTGTCCTGAAAGGCTTTAAACCAACCTGATAGCAACTAAATGTAGTGCTGTGTTTCTGAAGATACGAATGTGGGAATCGTATGGAGAGCATCCATACACGTATGGTGCTACACATCAGTACAGAGCAGCAGTGCTTCTTTAAAAATCTGGGATAAAGATGCATTGCTGCTGCTTGGACTGGTATTCTCAGCCATGTCCTTCTTCCCTAGGTTGCACAGCCAAGGTGGAGGGAAGGGATCTACTGCCAGGCTGCAGCAAGAAGCTGGAGAAAATGGGTGTGGGGAGCCTGGACAACTGTGCTAGTGATGTGAGGGGAAGGAGGAACCTGTCTCACCCTGTGCTCTCAGCAACTCTCTCCACTGCCGCAGGCATTACGAAGGCACATCTGAGAAGAATTGTACTGAAAACCTGGGATAACGTTTTCAGAAGTCCTTGTCTTGCTCATGACTTGGGAAGGAGATGTGCATAACCTTCTCCTGCCTGTAGTTTTCATTAGGGTGTTGCGTGGTGACTCACATCTTGTGTAGATGAACAGCATCTCTAAGCAGGCTCTGTGTCCCACTCCTGCCCATGTCCTTCACATGTGCAAGGTGTCAGGTCAGAAGGAAGTGTGGCTGGGAAGGAGAGTGCCTGCAGCCCCTGTTCTGGTGAGGAGGACTCCATATCCTAGAGCTCAACATCAATCCTTACCTCAGGATGAGAATCTGGAACAAAAATTGGCTTTTCAAGCTTTCCACCTTTCCCCCAGATTGCCAGGATCCTGTTTTGGAAACGGCCAGCTGTGGCTGTCAGATGTCTGCTGCAGGCAGGGATTGCTAAATGAAGGATGGAAACCATCTCCACAAGTGTGGGAAGTCGTTCAGCTTTAACTGTTTGCTGCAGAGAGCCCCCAGTACATCACTGGACCACGAGCCATTGGCATTCACCATGCAGAGCGCATCTTTCCCAGGTAGCTTCCTAGGAAGAGGTCGTGAGCTTCTCCTCCACATACGTCCCTGGGCATACCTTGGCGCAGATCGCACTTTCCTGTGGGATGGTTAAGTGTTCCCGTGGTACCTGTCTTCATTACAGTGACAAACTACTTCTGCAATGGGGCTTGCAGATTTGTCACCAAGGCGCTCAAGGCTTGTGCATGCTGGTTTGGTGTGAAGTTGTTCGCTGCTCTAGTGGAGCTGCAACCTCTGGCTACTTTCGAAGGTCACTGAATTTGTGAATATGGTGTTCTGTGGTTACACAGCCTTGGTTTTATGTCCTGAGGCTGCTTTTTCTCTTTTTAAACATTGTGTAACTGAAGGGCTGATGATTCCAAGAGCAGTGCTGGTGGGTGAAAAAGACAGCAGGGATTCAGCAAGGCAATGAGGTGGCATCAGCAGGTGAAATTCACCCACTGCCGAGCCTCCTCGGTGCCGCACGCTCCCACTGAAAGCACAGCGACAAGGCGACACACGTGCCCACTGTCACAGCCCACTCGCCATCCTGTCTGCGCCCATCCCAGAGCTGCTCACTTACCCATCCCTGCCGCCAGCGACGGACCCTGCCTCGGGACAGCCACGCTCAGACAGGGCTGCCTTGAAATAACCAGCTTTCAAGGATCTCAGAAACATGACAATGGAACGAAATGCACAGCTGGGAGGCCCCCGTGTAGCCATTTCTCATTCGCTGTGGAGGCCCCCTGCCCACCCCCGTTTCTCACAGGGGGGATGAAATCAGAGCCAGACTGCGCGCGGCAGAAGAGGAGGGCTCGGTGAATCAGTGCAGCTCTGTGGGTGTCTGCTGGGGCCCCCGTGCGTATGGCAGCAGGTTTGAGTCCCACCCCGTGCTGTGGGCCCACGGCCACCTCAGAGGCTGAGGTTGCTCTCCCGTACGTTGTATTTTAATCCAGGGTCTCGCGGTTCATCCCCGAGAGGTGTCTGAGCCGTGGCTTCATGCCGCTCGGTAAGGCTGGGACCACCGAGCGTCAGGGATGCTGCAGGCTGCTGCCAAGGACTCTGCTGTTGGTCCAGGACACCGACAGGGAGCACTGCGAGGACAGGCTGGGCTCAGAGACCTTGGGAGCGTGTGCATTGCAGACAATGACTCTGAGAGCACTCGGAGGCGTGACTGGGATTTAGGAATGAATCAATTACTGGATTAAAATAATCAAGGAAACCGTTTGAAATGAGCTTTAGAAAACTGAAGTGTTGGTAAATTCACTGCAGGGAGCTGCGGGGCAGCGATGCGCCCTTCCCTGCTTTTCCTCCAGCTGCAAAGTGCAGGAGGGGCAGAGACTTTGCTGTCCACGCTGCTTTCCTGTCCTGCTGGCCACGTAGCTACTGCAGGGCTTGAAGGGTTCACCTCCTCTCTTGCCATGGTGGACAGGCTGAGTCGGCAGTAAACATGAGCCTAAAAGGGTCATAAAAGTGCCTGGATCTCTGACAGCTCACCCGCTGGAGCGGGTTTTACATACATTGAGCAAAGTGCTACGGAGGGAAGCTGGTAGCAGAGACTGACTCTGGGTGTGCTTTGCAGATTGTCCTGCTTTGGATTGCAAAGAGCAGCCAACGCGGGCATCCGCAGAGACCCGTCATCCGCATGAGCCAGCTGCTGTCATAAATCACCTGCTCGTATATCTCGAGCTGCCCCTCAGAGACCTGTTGGTCTGCCTGCTCCAGGGAAAGTGGGGGAGCAGAGGGATGTAGTTATGTCCCTGAACAGTCATGTCCCAGGTGAGACCCGTCGGGAGTGTGCCCTGTCCTCAGCGCCAAGCCCCAGCGGAGCTGATTTAGATTGGGAGAGAGGAGCTGAGGGGGGGTCTCAGTAGACACGCACTGTGTTCTGAGTCTTTGTACAGGGTTTGTCCTGCTCCAGGCTGCTCCCTGGGACCTCCATAACACACCGTGGGGATTGCCCTGCCGCTGAGGGGGTGTCTCAGCAGGACAGAGCCAATGAGACCAGGCTGGATGAGAGAAATGTCCCTGGGCAAATCGCTGAAATGGCTGGAGAGAGGGCAAAAGGAGGAGAAGGTCCCAGTGTCAAGCCTTGAGAGGACCATCAGGAGCTGCCAGCAGCACAGGGGAAGGGTCAGTGGGGAGAAAAGGGAAGGAAGGGGAAGAGGAGCTGGGTCACTGCAGGAGCTGAGGAGGGACAGGGAGCAAATCAGGAGGAGACCACACGTGATGCTGGAGTGGTAGTGATGAGAAGGGGGCGGTGGGATGAGTCAAAAGACGTGGGAGGTGATAGGGCTGAGATAAGTCATTTTGTGACCCATCTGGCGGGTAGAAAGGGGCATAGATTGATTTCTAGAGGTTCTCACTGAAAGCTTAAATAGCACTGACGGAAGCCCCGACTTGGAAAGCCAGGAAATAAATTTTCCTATGTGAGCTCTTCAGAGTGAGCAAACACTTCTGTGATGGATGGTGCCCGTTTTGTCTGCCTGTTTGCAGTTTTCTACACCTGTATGCCATATTCCTTTCCAAAGTGGTGGCTGGGATACCAACAAGAAGAGACTTTTTGACTGTCCAGCCAGATGCTGCATGCAGGCAGGGGTAGAACCTCCAGGGAGCAGAGCTTGGGAGACACAGGACAGAGACGAAACAGAGAGAAGAGAGCAAGAGAAAGGTTAGCAGAGAGCTTGCAGCTCCTCAGAGCCTGGGAGGCTGCTGGGAAGAGCCACGGAGAGCAATAAGGTACTGCATGGTGTTGGCTGCCCTGCCAAGGAGCACCACGCTGGGCTGAGCACAGATTGATGGAGGGACCACTCGCAAGGCACGGGGAGGTCTCGCTTCAACCCCGTTCTGCTTACTTGCACTGTGTTTTCTCGATTTGCCAACATTTTCTCTTGTTTCCTGATGCAGGTTAGTGTTGTAGGAATCCTCTTTTCTGCTCCAAACCCCTGTCTTCCACCACCAGCATGGGCAGGTGGGCACAGCTGCGGATCATCGGCTCTTTAGTCCTCCTTAGGGCTGGTCTGCCTTCGGGAGCACAGGCAGATCTTACCCGGTGGAATCAGAAACACAGGGAGCATGGTGCAAAGACAGGATTATTGGGTGTCTGCCAGCATGGTGGTGTGCCGTGCCGGGTGTCCGGGGACCCGCAGGGAGCAGGCTGCCGGGATGCAGCGGGCTGTCCTGCGGAAGTCGTGACAACTGTCAAGTGTCCCCATGAACGTTCCTTTTAATGGCTTTCTTAGTGGCTGGGGTGCCCGAGGTGCAGAAGCCAGTCAAGAACTTCCTGCCAAAACAGCTTTCATCATTAGAAAAATGCTGGCTTGTAACCAACGTGTGTCATAATGGTTTTAACAAATTAATGATAATGATTAAAAAAAACAACACACAATAATGGTGTATCTCGGGTCCAGCGTGGAACTCATCATACAGGCTTACCAGCACAGCTACGCTGGAAAGAAACAATTTAAAATATGTCAGCATCTTAGATCTGAATCTCTGCATTGTTTCAGAGGCAGCTTTTTGAAGAATACCCTCTGGGGTTCCTATTTGGAAAGTGGTTGTTTTTTGGTACTTTATTTTTCCAATTTTTTGACTCTCAAAAACTTTCCATGGGTTCCCTCAGCTTTTTGGAGTGATTTCCAAACTGTATCTTTGAGGCCTGCAGTGTCTTCTAGCCAGTCCTTTTCATGAAGCATCCCTGTGTGCCACGTGGGTTGTGGCTGGGGCTGTCCCAGGGTCCTGGCTCAGCTGTGCTGGTGAGGTGGCACACCCTGGGACATGGACACCTGGAAATGCAGGTGGGGGAAGCAGCTGAGTGACTCCACTGGTGTGAAGGTGTGGAGGGCAGGGCTAAGAAAGTTTACATTTTAAAGTATGGTATGGTTCCTGGAGGTGTGTTTGTCCTTGCAGCCTCCTTCAGCTCCTGCTCCACTCAGGTGAAAGGCTGAGCTGGGGTGACGGTGATGTCTCTGCTCATGGGATGCCTCTGGGCATTCCTATGTCATCATCTTGGCCTGGATAAGAACAGGGGATGGATCGTGATTTCCATTTCTTGCTCTGCGTGGAAGGGTCGGTGAGGCCAACTTCTCTGACCACTGTCAGTCATAGGAACTTGCTGCCAGGGCAGGCAGCACATCCGAGGGCAGGGAGGCTGGGCATGGCTCTGCTGCAAGTTGATAGAGGGTCGATCATGATGAAGGGCCGACATTGGCTTCTCATGGGTGCCTTGGGATGCAGCACAAGCCTGCACCTGAGCACAGGTTTACTTGGGCACACTGAGCAGCAGATCAGCTTCGACTTGCCATCCCAGTGCCAAGCCCCAGTGAACTGGGTAGATTCTTCTTTGAGAGGTCCCAACAGCCTGGTCTGGCTGCTTTCCTAGCGCACAAGTTCACCTATTGGTCCATCTATGGTCTTGAAAATCTCCCAGCCTCCATCACACCAGACTAGAGCTGATCAGAAATCTGTGAACGGTTGGAGGGTTGGCATTGTATGTGGCGGTACGCACCTATCCCTGAGGTTTTAGAAGCGCACAGGGGCAGTAGTTAAATTTGCATCTCTGCAGGGCAGAGCTTCAGCAGGAAATTCTGCTTTGAGCTCTGAGCTCTTCCCTATCCAGCTCAGCCTCTGGAGACTCAGTCTCTGCAGAGCATCGCTCCTGCAAGGCTTCAGATTCCCAAGTACTTACCCTCATCCTCCTGCTCTCCTCTTGGGTGCCTGTTTTTCTGTGTTGCTGCTGAGATTTACAGCCCCTCTCTCCATCCCAGTAATCAGGATATGCTTGCAGCTCCTCTCTGCCTGGCTGCTTCACCCCCACGGCTCCTGTGTGCAACTCACGTCCCCAGTTTAAATCTCCCTTTAAGCACACACCTGTTTTCTATTGCTGTTGCGGCATGATTTTAACTGTGTATGTATTACATGTCTTTAAAATTTATGCAATTCATTTTTTTATGTGCAGAGCTTCACGATAAGCTATGAAAGGTATGCTATAAAAATGTGTAATTGCACTGTATTTTTTTTTTTTCTCGACACATGGCAAAAATGTATTTTTTCGAGGGAAATATGCGTTGGGGGAAGGGAGGAAGAAGAGGGGAGAAGCGGCAACAATCGATTCAGCAAAGACAGAGCGCAGAGCTGCCCTGTTATGCATTCACCCCGGGTGTTGCAGGAGAAGGGTTTGCAGGCAGCCGGGTGCGGGAGGACTCCGTGCTCTGTGGAGCATCCACGGTGGCCGCGAGCCATGAGCCGACGCTTCGGAGACTGTCCCTCTGCTTGGCCTCTTGCTAGTGCCCCTGCTCGTTGCCCGGTAAATCACTTTGCCAGGGCTTGCTCGCACTAATGGTGGAGATGAGAGCTTAGTGCAGGGGCTAACTGGGCTACAAAGCAGCAGCTTCCCATGCTGTTATTTCTCTGCCAGACCGGCAAGTGGTTAGGAAGCGCTGGGCTGGGCTGGGGGGTGAGGGATGGCAGGGGGTGGCCAAGCTGGGGGTCGTACAGGCACGCTCCAACCTGGCGTGGAGACATGGAGCATCAGGCGAAGGGGTGGAAGCTGCTGTGGACTGCAGGGGCGACAGGAATCTCCCTGTTCATCTCTCCTGACCTGCCTATGGAGTGCTCAGCTCCATAAATTGGAGTCGGTGGAGCAGTGCTACCATAAAAGGCCTTTAGACCCATTCCTGGTGAGGATGCTGTTGCACAAATTGGCAGGATCATCCCGGCTGGCCATGGTTCCCACGCTGCCCCTGGGAAAGCAGGGCTCCCCTGGGCTTGGGGGGGTCCTCTGGCAGGGTGAGCAGCGTTCAGCATGGCAGGTACTGCGGCAGGTCATCCTGATCACGTCTTTCTGCCTGCTTTGTGACCGGGTGACCGAAATGTCTATGCATAGGACTGGCCTGACACTTGGGGGTTTAAATTTCTCAGTTGAAGTGCAGGTCCAGGAAGAGCTGAGGTAGCTGACATCTCTTCCTTTCCTGCTTGCCCCAAAGCACAGGATTGTCTCTGGGCTGTCAGAGACATGGATATCTTCCAGCACGGGGAGGGGGAGGAGAAGATCAATCATTAACAGCGCGATTTGCTGACTGCTACCAGCAGATGGTACCGGCAATTTTCACTTCTCTGCCTGCTTTAACATATTGAATTACAAACCAAACAAAACAAAACATAACTCCCTCTAAACAAACAAACACCAACAGCCAAACAACCTCTGAAGAATAGGTGAAATGTCTCCGCAACGGGCATCAGCTGTGGCTTGTCACAGTGAGAATCAGCGACTTCCCTGCTTGCGCTTGCTCTCCCCATCACCATGGGCAGGTGCTGTCCTGTCCAGTTTGGGCTCTCAGCTCAGTGAAAACACAGCAGCTTTCCAGGCAGTAGCAGGTTTGGGGAGGGGGACTGTGACCCACAATTGTTGCTGTCATGGGAGCTCATCGGAACTGGGGAGCACGCCTGTAGATGGCTGAGAAACCTGTTGACTCTCCATCTTCTCTGCTTCTGCTCTGCTACATGCAGCCAGGGAGCATCCTACTGGGAGCTCATCCACCCCACATGGTTCCCACCCGTTTCTCCTTCTGTTTAAACAGGAAAAAGATAAGAGTCACAAAAGTCAGAACTGCGAAGCATCCAGCATCCAAAGCATCCGTCCCACACCAGTACCACCTCCCAAGATCTGCCCAGAGCATGTTGGTTTTGTAACCCCTGCCCACCCCCCTGGCTCCAGAGGCTTGGATGAGGCTTTGAGCAACCTGGTCTATTGGAAGATGTCCCTCCCCATGTCAGGAGAGTTGGAAATAGACGATCTTGAAGGTCCCTTCCAACCCAAACCATTCTATGATTCTATGTTCAGTCCTTTGGGGCTAGAAGGTAGCATATCCCCAGGGAGAGGAGAAATGTTGGTGTGTTCCAGATCCACGCCCTTCACAGACAGCCTCAAGGCACCAGAAACCAGTCACACCCTGGGATAATTTTTTCCATCACTGAAAGCAGCTGTTGATACTTTTGGTGTTGCTCTAGGATCCCTTCAGGTTTCAGCCTCAGCTGGGCACCTGTCTCCAGTCTGCCCTAGACCAGCTGTACCATCTGGGCTGTGACCTCCTAAAGATGTGTCTGTCTCCGTGCCCTTCCCTGGGACAGTGTGGCCACAAAGTGAGGAGAGGCCAAGACTTCTGCCTCATGCAACAGCCTCATCTCCAGTGCCATCGTCTCCTTCACTTGGAAAGGGGCTGCTGGAGGACTGGGACAAGTGGTGCAAGCCATGCCATGCCATGGAGCCTTTTAAGGTACGTGTGGGTGGGGAGGCAGACCTGGCGGCTGCGCTGGGGCGGTTGTGGGGGTCTGCAGAGGGTGGGTGCTCCTCAGCTTTCCTGCTTGTGTACCAATGGGGACAATCTCAGGACAGTCAGGGGGTGTGTGGGGAATTGCACACGGTGGCCAGGCATCATGCTTGGCCTGAGGGCTCTGCTGAGTGGCTGTAACAAGCCAGAGGAGACACAGCCGTGCTGTGACCTGTGCAGATGACATCAGGGCACAGAGGCAAGCAGGCACCGGCAGCAGGAGACCTGAAGTGACCTGCTGTGCAAGGAAGGCTCCTGGGCTGCTTCCTACAGAGAGCACCATGTTTTCCCTGGCATAAAGCCTTCCTCGGCACCTCTCCCAGCCTGTCCTTGCCTTCTGCGAAGGGACGTGGTGAGGGGAGGGAGCATCCCTGCCGCAGCCAAGTTCAAGGTCTGGGAAGTAAAACATCAGGGTGTGCTTATTCTCATTGCAGAGCAGTCCCTTCTCCATGCACAACACCACAGACATCACCTCTTCTGCTGTCCAAAATAACTCAATGAATTACTAACCAGCAACTTTTTTTCCTGCCCCGCTGTTCCCCCAAGCCATCCCCATGTTTCACGGGCAGCGTACAGTTAGCAGAAAAACTCTTTGCTCCCTTCCAGGCAGATTTCCTTGATGACATGCATCCCTCGAGAGAGGTTGTAAAGACTTCTGAAGGGGCAAGGCCAGCCTGGAGATGGGGATGTTTTATCTTCTCTCTGCGGCGTTCCCTAGGAGGACTTCACTGCTTTTCACTCGCGCTTCACTCTGTCAGATCTCGCTGAAAAACATCAACCGGCAAGATGCAGCTTGATTAATTGTTCATAGGGATGGTCTCTGTATGGTTTGCATCTGCAATGTATGAGCTGTGCCTTCTCTATTTGTGGAATAAATGCAGCCCAGCAACAACTTATAGAAGCAGGAATTTCCCCCAAGTAATAGCAGCAATACGGTGAGCAATAACATGCATTAAAAAAAACCCAACTTTGAAGCTATTAGTCAATTTTAGCTGCACGAAATTTTGGTCATACAGCTCTTCACTTCTGGTAATATCTTCTCCTAAGTGCAATAGAGCTGTGATTGCCTCATACTGTCTCCATGTGTAGAAGATTGCTTCTTCAGGAAAAGATGTAATGGGCATTTTAATATCTATTGTGTTGCACAGGCAAATAACTCGCAAAGGTTTGAACCGTCCTGACAGCTACGATCAACAGGAAAAGGGAAAGCTCCACTCTGACCAAATACGTGCACTGTCGCTTGTAACGTCTCTGTCATGTTAATATTCCTTTGCTGATTTATCTTCTGATCCAGCCTGGGGCCTAGGACCTACTGGTCACATGCCAATAGACAGGCCTCATTTGTTTCCTCACTGGAAGCTGAACCCTCTAATCCTTAAATAAAATGCAAAGAAAAAATCCTCTGGGAGCTGCAAAAGCCGTTGCTGATGCAAGACAGCGTCGGCTCTGAAGGGAAGGGAGGGGTAAAACGCTGCGTGGCAAACGGTCCATGCACTGGCTCTGGGACCAGCTGTGGGACCCCTGCTCTCTCGGGCCCTGCACGCACTGGTGCATCCGTGCCGCACGTGCAGCTGAGAGCCCCGCAGCACCCCGCCTGCCTCCGGTCTGTTCTACGCAACACCAACCTGAGCCATAGAATCATAAAATGGTTTGGGCATCTTCAAGGGATCTTCAAGGTCATCTAGTTCCAACCCTTTTGTCATGGGCAGGGACACCTTCCCCTAGATCAGGTCACCCAAAGCCCCATCCAGTACCTGGCCTTGGGTCGTAACTCGTCCTTGCGATGTCCCACTGTCAGAGACACCCAGCCTGCACATGTTGAACTAGAACCACCTTCTCCCGTCCAGCACTTACCAGCTGGTCTCCTACTATGTTTTGGAGGAAGCACAGCCCTTGCTCAGCTCTTGTAATGTGCTTGGTTGAGACAACCCTGGGTACCATACACATCCGTTCCTTGGGAGCGAAGTGACCCCTTCCTGATATATCTCCTTGGGGTTTGTCTTTCTTGCCACTGAACAAGATTAAGGAAAATGGAAATCAAGTGTGTGCAGCAAAGTGCGTGATTAGGCATTTGATTGCAAAATTGGAGTGATGAAAAGGCAAGGCACACAAATCCGAGCCTGCCTTTGTTGCTAACTCATGCTGCAGGACTGATCACAAAGCAACGTCCCCTGCTCCAAACTCCATCTCACAAATGAAGAACCAAGACTTGGTGTTCAGCCTGGGAGCTATTGGCATCCTTTCTACACAAAAAGAGCACAGATCCTGTTCTCTGGAATCCCTTATTTTTCCTGTCTTGTCTCATTCTTTATAAGGAAGAAATTTTTCACTCATAGGGTGGTGAGATACTGGACCAGGTTGCCCAGAGAAGCTGTGGCTGCCCCATCCCTGGAAGTGTTCAAAGCCAGGTTGGATGAGGCTTTGGGCAACCTGGTGTAGTGGAAGGTTTCCCTGCCCATGGCAGGGGGTTGGAACTGGATGATCTTTGAGGTCCCTCCCAACCCTAACCATTCTGTGATTCTATGATTCTATGATTCTTTATTTCAACAAAATACAGTGGCACTCTCGTTTTCCTCTCTGCTTGGAAGATCGAAACCTTCACTGGACACCTGTCCTCAGAAATACCCCGCACATTTTATCTGAGACATTTCCACTACAGTATGCATCCTATCATACCACGTTTTGGTTATATAAGGTTACTTGTGACCTTTTGACAGTGGTACCGCACTAGTTTTGCCTGGGTACCACCTGGGACACACCGTTTACGCAGATGACTGACGTCGCAACACAGGGTTTAGGCAATAAACACTCTCCTCCTGCCATGTAAACGGTGCTCATTTGGGAAATGTCACCTCTGCTATTTAAAGCATTTTTCTGGATCACTGCATTATTCTTAAGCCTGTCACCATACTTTATAAATCACATAAGAAGAATTTATGATACAAACATCTTTCTGTTTTTTTAACTTCAGAATCTCCAGATCATCCCTGGTGTTACGTATGGATCAGATACTACACATCTCCAGGGATAAGACAGATATGAGAATGGGGGTGCGTGCTCTCTGCAGCCACCCCCTCCTCCCCAAAAAAACTGTCACTCGGGGTCCCTCTCACGGTGCATCACTGAGAAAACCGCCTCCTCTTCGTCTCCGGTGATGCTGAGTCAGACCCTCTTCTCCCTGCTTGGCCATGCGGATGGCATGGCACCATGTGCACAGCAGACCTGAGGGGTGCTGTGCACAGAGGTGTCAGGATTGTGCTCTTGACTGATCCCTTGATGACGTGTGTTTCTGATGTCCCCATCCTGATGAACCTTGTTTTTTATATCCTGGGTCACTATCCGTCCCTGCTCTGGGCCATTCTTGCTCAATCCTGGGGGAGAGCTGCGTGACGGCTCACGGAGAAGACCTGGATCTATGCTCCTGCCTGCATGCCTGGGTCTATTGTTGGAAGGGAGCATTAATATTCGCTCCCATGGAGCACAGACCTCTGCTGGGTGCTGTCCCCCAGTCTTCCCCTGCTCCTCTGGATCTGCAAGCACAGCTTCTCCTGCTCCTCGTGCCACTGCACAGCTGCCGCTGGTGCTGGACACCTGCAGGAGGTGAAGACGAGAAACCTTGTGCTTATCTCCGTAAGCCTTGAACAAAGAGACAATCACAGCCTCCTTAAAGCCAAGTCTGGCCCTCTGAGACACTCCAGATCTTGAGGGAGAGCATTTCACAGCTGAAAAAAAACTCATTGAAAGCTTTTGGGTGATGAGAACTGGTTAGGGTAGGATTACTGACCAGTGTAGGCTTAGGTGGCAAGTATCCATTGCAGCAGCACACTGATGCTGACTTTGCACACTCGGCTCCTGTGCTCCAGCCACCTGCTGAACAGCTGTGGTGGATTCCTCTTCTTCTGTGAGTTGCAGAAGAAAAGCAGAGTTGTAAATGAATGTTCGCAATTATTACAGCAAGCAGTTGATAAGAATTATTTTGAAACTTCTGTCTCCAAGGACCACAAACTCAGCCCTGGGTGAACTAAATATGCATATTATGCTATGCTCCTGCTATTGAGCAAAGAAAAAAACCCACAAAAGCTAATATGGAAATGCAGAAATGGTGAATTACTGTAAAATTTCAGGATTGTGAACAAACTAACACATTTCTAGAAAAGCAGGTTAAGTTTTACTTTCCACTGAAATCAGTCTGGTTTACAAATAAAAATTTTCATGAAAACAGTATTTTACTAAAAGATGAAAAAAAAGAAATTCTTTGCTCTCTCTAAATCCTACCCTGCACTCCAGAGAGACATCAGTCATTCTGAACTGGAGGTGTGGAGACGTTGCATCACAGAGTCCATGGGGTATGCGGGGCCCTGTAGGATGTGCTGGTTTTGTTGGGTTCATCCGTTTGCAAAGCTTGTGACATAATGCTCTGTGCCTTATTCCATCTTAGTCCAAAGACACACTCTCAGGACAAGTCCATTACAAATTCTCCTCTAATTCACCACTAACTCTCAAATGCACTGTTTCTTCATAGAGTATAGGGTTGGAAAGAGTACTAAATGGTGGTCTTGTTCATCTCTTGTCACAGAGCAAGATCATCTCCACTTGGGTCATTCCTAATAGATGTTTTTCCATAGTGATCTTAAAAGCTGCTAGTGATACCGATTCTCTGACCTTTCCAGACACTCTGTCACCACGCCTTGGCATTTTCCTAATGTCTGATCTGAAAAGGTGCCATTTAACCCCATGGCTTCTTGTCCCATCAGTCGTGGGGAAACAAATTTCGCTTTCCCTTCCTTCACAAAGATTTCTGTGTGTCTCCTTCTACTGTCTTCTTCTTCTGTCTATGTCTCCTTCTACTCTTCTCTTCTACCTTGCAATCCCTTCCAGTCTTGCCTGTTGGGACCAGTTTTCCCTGGTCTATGACCATTCTTGTTAATCTCTTTTGAAGACCCTCCAACTCACCCTTGGAAAAAATTACTGCAGCTGACACCTTATGAGTGAAGACCAGGAGGAAGAGCATGTTTTTTTACGAGTGATTTTTTGTGTGCTCCCCAGATGAAATGTGTCCTTTTTTTGGTGCTGCTTTGTCTTGTTGAATCATTTTCTCACTGGGACACCTCCAAGCCCCTTCCTGCTAGCAGCTGGACCCTCACAGTTCTTGTAGAACTGTATCCTGCTCTTTTCTGGTCTGTTTCCCTAATTAGTGAAGAGATTTGGAATTTGAATCCTGTCCTTCTGTGTACAATGTGGTCTCTCAAAACTTGGTGTTATCTAGGAAATGAAGTAAGCCTACTATTTCTTCCATCATCTGGGCCATTAATAAAAACACTATTAGTGCTGGAGTCAAGACATACCCCTAAGGAACTCTACCCAGCCCTGAGATTAATGAAACTTTTTAATTAGAAATGGTGGGAGGGGTGGTAAGTATCCAACTTTCTGGTGTTTTGAGCACTGTGCCAGAAGAAGAAGGGCCCATTTTTAGGCTGGTTTTAGCCCCCAGGAGTTCACCCTGGAGCACACACCTCCCAGGAGTGCCTGACCAGTGGGTTGAGGGTGAGGAGGAAGAGCCGGAGGTGCTTTCCATGAATGAGGCACAGGTCAATTGAACAACAAGGGAGCGTTATCCCACAAGAGGCCTGAGCCCTGCCTGTTTTTTGGGCACTACTAGTGGATTTTGTATTAAATTGTATTCTTGAATTTGGGTATAGGATGTGTCTCCAGAACGGAGTTTTTCTTTAACATGTCTTTTTTCCTGAACGTATCTGTGGTTTGGACTCCTTTGTGTGCTCACGGTAAGTGCTGCCTGTTGCTTTTTACGTCAGTTAACAACATTTTGAAAGTAACCGTATGCGTGAGCCCTGACCTCCAGCCTAGCATCCTTTTTGTCCCATGCTGCGTCTCAGACACCCCATGACAAGTTGCCCTACAGCCTCTCCAACAGCTTCCTCATCTTCTTGTGCGGAGAACGTTGCCCTTTGCTCAGCATTTGGAAGCATCTTCCTGTTCAGCTGATGGAGTAAGCTGGTTACAATCACATGCATTTGGGAATCTTTTCCCAGGGTCCTTGTTTTCTGTAGTGGGTGCACTGGAAAGCTCTGGTTGCTCTCACGGGGGTGGGCTCTGGCTACCACAAGAACTGGAGCCTCCTCACCCCGCTGCGATGAGTGAGGAGCTCACAGGGCAATGGACTGGCGCGGCGATGCAGACATCACCCCTGCATCCTTCTTTGGCTGTCATGGGATGTATCCTTGGTCCAGGGACTCTGCTAGCCTTGCAGCTGGCTCAGGCTGGGGCAGAGGATGAAGATGTGCCCTGTGACCACCCTCTTGTCATGTGCCTGCTTGAGCCTGTTGGAAAGTTCTCCCTGGCACCTCCAGAAAAACACTCGCTTGATTTTGTCCCCTCTCTCCAGCACGGACAAGGACAACACAGAGCGTGCGTTCGGCTTGAGCCTGTGTCTCTTAGGAACGAGCTAATTTTCCTCTTATTTCCTAAGATATGGCTGCAGGGTTCATTGTAATTAGGTGACTGTGCTCACCGCTAACTCCTGCAAGGTGATGCTGCTGCACAGGGCGAGATACGCTGAGCCTGGGAAAGCAGGGTGCGGTGACTGTGTGAGAAGAGACGGTCCGGGTGACGCTGCTAATGAGGCAGGACGTGTGCCGGGAGGCACTGGCAGGACGTGGCTTCCGTGGGCCCTGTCGAGTTCCAATTATACAAGTTAATTATTGAGCGTAGCCTTACACGAGGTTAACATGAACGACAGACAATTAATAGTCACGGGGCTGCATGCTGGGTCGCGGCTATGACATCCTCTGGCAGATGTTTCTGCAAGCGCACAATAATTTGTCAATGCAAGTTATACAGAGCTACAACAGGCAGCAAAATTTCTGAGTCACAAGTGCAAGCGGCGGGCACGTACTAAGGGGCATATCCATGGAAATAACGCTGTTAGTGTGGGGCGAGTGCACAGGTCTCCTTAGCAAAACAATTTAAAGTCTCAAAAACCTGGATTTTCAGTTAGTCTAGCCTGGGCGTGTATTTCCAAAAATGAGTTCGTAATGACTGTGTGCATGGGTGACCTCTGGGACTCATCAGTTAGTTGGGCACTTTCCAGCAGACACAGGGTACCAGCACGCAGGGCCTGTCCCTTGGCCCATAGAATCATAGAATCACAGAATGGTTTCGGTTGGAAGCGACCTCAAAGATCATCTCGTTCCAACCCCTCTTCCATGGGCAGGGACACCTTCCACTACACCAGGTTGCTCAAAGCCTCATCCAACCTGGCCTTGAACACTGCCAGGGACGGGGCAGCCACAACTTCTCTGGGCAACCTGTGCCAGTGCCTCACCACCCTCAGAGGGAAGAATTTCTTCCTTTATCTAATCTAAATCTCCCCTCTTTCAGTTTAAATCCATTGCCCCTTGTCCTATCACTACATGCCCTTGTAAAAGTCCCTCTCCAGCTTTCCTGTAGGCCCCCTTTAAGTACTGGAAGGCTACAATAAGATCACTCGGGAGCCTTCTCTTCTCCAGACTGAACAGCCCCAACTCTCAGCCTGTCTCCATAGCAGAGGTGCTCCAGCCCTCACATCATCTTCGTGGCCTCCTCTGGACCCGCTCCAGCAGTTGCACGTCCTTCTTGTGTTGGGGACTCCGGAACTGAACGCAATGTTCCAGGTGGGGTCTCACGAGAGCAGAGCAGAGGGGCAGAATCACCTCCATCCACCTGCTGCCCACGCTGCTTTTGAAAAGTGGTTATGGTTGCTGGCTTTAAAGAACTGAGCCGGGCTCACAAATACTGTTACAGAGCTCCTGAGAAGGAAAAGGTGGGACCAGAGCCACCACCTTTGGCAGAAGAGCAGCATGTGTAGGGCATTCGCCTGGGAGGTAGAATACTTTAGTTGAGTCTCACTGGGAGCTGATACCCACACCCCCTGCTCCCAGTTCCTGCCTGATGGGACATGCCAGCTCCAACCAGGACAAGAAAGGCATTGAACATGATTTCAGTACTTTTTCTGTGAAGTCTCAGAATATCAGAGATTGTTTTTTAAAATGATGCCAGTAGACAGAAGGCACTGATGATGGAAAAGGACATGACCAGGTATGGGGGAGGTCCAGTCTGGTCAACATAGGCATGCACTCTAGGACAGGTTAGCTCCCTCAGGCAGGCAGCTTTCAGTGATGTCCACCTGAAGCACCTTGAGATAATACAGCACCCAGACAACTCCATTTCTGGGATAAGCAAAAGGAGGGGAGATGGGCTTGGGAGAGGACAACGGACTGCAGCTCAGCTCCAGTACAAATACCTGTGCACTGCAACAGGGCCAGGGCTTATTGGGCTGTGCCGGACATCTGCACTGGTCCTCTGCTCACTCCTGCCTTTTGCAGGATCCCTCCTCTGCTCTGTCAGAAAGAGCATCCTTCCTCCAACTCCTGTCCGCAGAGACCTTGTCCCATCTCCTGGTGGAACCCGCTGGCTGCTCCTGGGCTGTGCTGGAAGGCAGCAAGGGCTGGCAGACAGGCACCAGGAGAGGCTGTTTTCCCTGGATCTGGCTGTCAGCGGAGCCTGGACTGACTTAGGGGGATGGACGCCCATTTCAAGCAGCCTTACAACAAGCGTCAGCTCCGCTTTTATGCAGCAGAGAAAACAAAGGAAGGAAAGGATGGGTCTCGCTGATCCCTCCTTGCAGCGAGGCTCTTCTCCAGCACACGGAATGTCACGCTGGGCAGGATCCGTAGCAGTCTCTGGGCACCAGCCTGTCTTTGGAGCATCGCTGTCGGTCACTCTGTTACTCCTCTGCTACCTCTATTAATTGGCTTTTCCCAGCCCTCTCCAGCCCCCTTCTTCCCAGCGATCGGCAAGGAACGGAAAGGAGAAGCTGACTGAAGCTGACAAGATTTCTCCTTAAGAAAAAAAAAAGAGAAAGCTTGCATTGGCTCCATCAAAGACTTTTATTAAAGCCACATGGGGAAAGAGCTGCCCTGTCAGACAGCTTTCTGTGTTGAGAAAACATGAAAGAAGTCAACAGCTATAATCAGCTCAAGAAATTTATTGCATTTTTGACCCTGATGTGGTTGTGTGCTGCTCAAGTTTTCTTTGAAGGTGTTGCAGGTTTATTGATTGTGAAAAATGTCAATGTGTCACATGCCCAATTAACTTGGCACTTCTTGCAATCAATACCCTAATTGCCTTCTCTTTAGAGAGGCCTTTAATTTAATTAACCCCCTCTCCCCGCCCCCCTCCTGCTTGTTTTCCCAGCTAACATGTTTTAATAAATAGTTGATCTGGGGCCTGTGTTCTGTTTGTAACGGAGGAGATGAAGGAGCTTTCTTATGGAGATGCAACATCCATTTCCAAGGGCGTCTAAAATGTCTATCAGCTTACTGGGAACAACACATGAGCAGGTGCTGAAGGTGCTTTTTTCCCTTGTTTGTTGCCTGCCTTGTCCTGGTGCTTGCCTTGGGCAGCAGGAGATGAATCCTTTTTAGCAGGAAAAAGCCATGAGAGAGAGACCTGATGTCTCTGGGGCAGTGAATGGAGCTAGCACCAAAACACTACCCTGTGAAGATCATATTGGAAGTGAAATATTTGGTGTCACTTTTGGTTTTTTAGCAAATGCAATGAAGCTTTATAGATCTGTCGGTGCGTTGAGGTTGTCAAGAGTTAATTTGGGCACTCTTGCTTTGTTTTTATTAGTACTTAACAAATGGATATGGCATGATTAGCCTGGGTTTAAAAACTAGCTAACTGCTAGATCTCAGGATGTAATTGTTGGTGCTGCATCAGCCTTCAGTGCAGTCATTTCTAATTGGGTCCCACAGGTATCTCCCCGGGACTTGGTGCTATTCTGTATCTTTAGCAATGATCTGGAAGCAAGCAGAAAATCATTACTGATAAAGTTTGAAGATGACACTGAGAGACTGCTGAAGCAGTAAATAATGACAAGAGTGGGGTAATCAGGTGGTGTTGTTTATATCACTTAGTAAATTGGAGGTGATAAAACAGCCTCTGGTTTAATGCAGCTAAATGCCAGGTCATAAATGTGTGGAACCAGAAATATACGTTATGCTTGCAGGGTGGGGGAGAGGATGTGGCGAGAGCGATGTCTCTGGAAAGATCACGAGTTTGTGGTGGAAATCCATCAGGATTACGAGCTTCTCGTTTGCTGCCATGATTAAGACTGGAGGTGCAATAGGCAGAGGTAGACCAGCTTGAAGTTTAATTTCAAATAATAATATAAAAAAGAAATATTGAAAAATAACCTGAAGGTAATTGTTCTCGAGAATGGATTCCCCTCCTTTACTCCCCCCTTATTTTTGATTAGCCAAGGAAATGGTCAATCTCCCAAAATCTGATACTTTGACAGCATTATTTGGGAGGATGGAGAGACTGGAAATCAAATCTTATCTGGGAAACGGTCCATTTTGCTTTATGGCCAGCTGTATTTAAATACGAGATCAAAGATATTAAGTGGAAGGCAGCAGAGCTGTCTGAGCGGGGGCTGCTGTCCTCGGGGAGCAGAGACGCAGGCAGAGGCATCTGCACGTACCCCTTGATCTCAGACCGTGGAGAGGAAACCCCTGGAAAGCGGATTAAGAGGGAGCAAACAACCTGCTACCCCTTCTGTCAGCCATGGACCCCTTGAGAGAGAAACTGTGGGGAAACCAGCATCTCCTCCCTGGCCCAACACACACTTCATTACTTAACCAAGAGAATCCAAGCCAGCAGGAGCTGCTGGATTTCAGTTGCTGCTGGAGACCCTCGTCCAGCAGACCAGATTTCGCTCCTTTGCAACATTTCTGGCTGAGGCCAGAGGTGGGCTCCCGTGTGTCCTTGTCCCAGCTCAGGCTCTGCCCCTCCTGGCAATGCCTCATTTGTGACCCCTGCCCAAGACCTGCTGGACACCAGTCTGTGATAGTTTGATGTGTGTGGGGGGGTGTTCTGGTGGCAGGGAGGGGATTTGCTCCCTGTGCCACCAGATCTGAGTCCCATCCCCCCTCGGGGGATTGAGCCAAATCGGCGCCTCTGGGAATGGCCCTATTTAAGTTGGGACAAAGGGGCGGGAAAGGGCTTTTTGCTCAAGAGCGAGGAGAGAGCAGGAGGGCGCTGCCCTCGCTCCCGGCTCCCGGCCGGGCGGCCGCTCGGGCCCGGGCCGGCGCCATGTGCTCAAGATGGCGCCAGGGGAGCCGCATGGGGGGCTCGGGAAGCGCCTCGCTCCCGGGGTGCCCGCCGGGCCGAGCTCCCCCAGAGAGGATTAATATCTAAGAGAAAACAACCACAGCGACCGGGTCAGCCAAGATGGAGCAGGAGGAGGTGCACTGGAGCTGAGGTTTCCCTTGCAAATCGGTGTGAGATGGCAGGCGGCCCCCCTGCAGCCAGGGTGCACTCGGCGGAGCAGAGACCCACTCGTGGCCCGTGGAGAAACCCACGTCGGGAAGGAGATGCCTGAGCCCAGGAGAGGCCGTGGAGCAGGAGATGCGTGACCAGGTACTGTTAATAATGGGGCATGGAATGCACGACGAGGTCGTGGAGGCATCTGGAATCCGTGGGACGCCCCACGCCGACGCGAGTGGCAGCAGCTCCCTAAGGGGCCGAGACTGGTAAAGCCCGAACTGGTACAATCCATGGGGAAGGATTGCAATCCTGCGGGCAGGACTCACGTTGGAAAAGTTTGGGGACTTTTTCTTCGTGAGTAGGGGATCCACCGAAGCAAGGGAAAAATGGTGTAAAGGCTCCTCCTCCTTTAAGAAAGGAGCGGCAGTAACAACATGGATGAACTGACCTGTACTCTCCCATTCCCTGTCCCCCTGTGCCGCCGGGGGGGAGGTAGAGCCAGGAACGAAAGGAAATAGGGGGTGGGGAGGTGTTGTCTTAAGATCTGGCCTTGTTTTCTCTTTCTCCTCTCAAGTAACCAGTTTCGTTCCCTTATGTCTCCTGTTAAGTAACTGTTAATAAATTGTTTTGTTTTATGAAGAAAGCCTGAGTCATGTTTTGCCCGGGACCATGGTTGGTGGGTGCTCCCTCTCGGTTCTTGTCTCGACCCTCAGTCAAAAAAACCACGACACAGTCTCTCCTTTCCCTTCCCATATCAGTGCTGGGAGCTTTCTGGGCTGCCTGCTATTTCTGCAGCTTGTGTGTCTGAACCTCATTATCGGAGACTTCTGCTGCCAAGGGTCAGGAGGACTTGGGTGATGCTGGTCCCAGAGGTGTGTTGCTCTGGCTTTGGCTGTCTCCCACCCACTGAAGTGCCCAGGGATGCACTGCAGGGACCAGAACTGATGCCTTCTGACACCCGTGAACTTGCTTCAGCCCTGGGGACAGGGAATGTGTTTCTGCCTTGGGCACTCAAGGACACCTGTGCTTGGGAGCCTGAAGCCCCTTCATCCACCCTCGGAGGTACTCAGCTTGGGAAGCATTTTCTCAGCACACGCCCACGTGTGCTGCAGACACCTACAACACAGCTGCTGCCAGGGGAGGTGCTGCCTGGCTTCCAGCAGGCACCGTGTGATCAGCGTGTGTCCCAGGAACCCGTGAGGCTTTGTGCAGTGCCCTTTGCAGCTCATCAGGACTCACTTATGAACCAGACCAGCTTTGCTGCTGGGCTGTGTCCTGCTGCAGGGTGGGATGCTCTCTGCACCCTGGGAGCAGTGACACCTCAGTGTGCCCCAGGGACAGCATCTCCCCCATGCTGGGCGACATACTCTAACAACCCACTGCCATGTAGAGGAGGGCCACAAGGTTTCTCATGGTGCTTTGCTCTGTACTGGCCATGCCATGGAGAAGGTGCTTTGCTCAAGGCTCGGTCAAGCCTCTGGGCACGGTCCAGACTAGGTGCTGCTGTTCCTGGGTGTCACTTTGGGGTTGTGCAGTCCTCTTCACACTCATGGCTCGCTCTGGACCACAGCAAAGAAAATCTGTTCAATAAAGTGCCCAAGGGCATCCCTGCTATAAACCACTTCTCAGTTGACACTATGAGCCCAATCAGTGGCTCGTCCTCACTGGGGTGACTGTCACTGTGATGGCAGGAGAATCTCATGGCACAGCTAAGCACTGCCCGAACATGAAGGAGCAGGCAGCACTGTGACAAGAGCCATGGATTCAGGGGTGTTCATTAATTTATCTCCTGGCTGGGGTAGCACTCATGGGCTGGCTCTCACAGGCACTTCAGTCCAGGGGAGGGGGAGCGGGAGAAGGTGGTGTAGCATTGTCTAGGCAAGGCACGGGTCCAGAGCAGATGAGAACGTGGAGATGGCCATGGGAGAGGCAGCTGAAGGAGGCTTCTGACACTTGTGGCTGGGGATGGCCTCACTGGCAGAAGGAGAGGATGAGCAGGGATGAAAGACACAAGCCGAGCAGTTGACAAGCAATTAATATTAATGCGTCGTTCCCTAGGCATCCCCTAAACTAACAGGCCATGAACAAATGTCACCTGGAGTAAACCTTTTGTAAGCAACCCACCGCCTGCAGGGACTGTCCCAAAGCACCTCCAAATGGCTGCTACCTGCCTGCTCTGCCTCTAACAGAAGCAATGATTTTGCTGGTCGGTCCCTTGAGCGGTCTCTTAGGACAGATTTCGCTGGACTGGCAGAGACAAAACTGTAAAGACTTTACTGCCAGCCCCTGCGTTTCAGAGCTGCATCTGCCTGTTAATAAGAAATTTACAGTACATCTAAAGTAGCCTGCTGCTGTCTGGGCTTCTCCTGTTCTGAAAGTCAGTGTTCTTCTACGTGTACAGAGCTCAAAGGCTGGTCTGAGCTCAGGTAGCTCCTTGGGCCCCAGCATGGCTCCTGTCCCGGAGGGGGGTGGTCCCCACACCTGACAGCGATGACCCACGATGCACAGGAACCTCCACTGAGCAGTGCCAGGCAAAGGAACAAAGCAGGAAAGACACTGGAAAGAGACCTTCAATCATGCTCCCAGCCAAATGCTGTGACCATCTCTACCCTTCCACATTGAGGGTGGCTGTACAAACCCAAGATCCAGGCAAGCTCCATCTGTGCCTGTAATGCAGACTGAGGCAGGTGCAAGAAGGAGCTCCTGAGTTTAGCCCAGTGCCAGCAGACCATGGGATCCTGTGTATTGTGCTGTCGGGGGTCAGAGGGACCAAAAGCCATGGAGCAGAGTGAGGGGATGAGACTGAGAGATGGGAAGCAATCACAGGAGACTGTCTGTATCCCGTCAGGAGGAAAAGGCTTTTCCAGGGTGTGGGGACCTGATGTGGCTTCTCAGCATGGAGGAAAGCTCCCTGAATACCCAGAGCACGTAGAGAACCCAGGGTTGGGGAGGGTTGTAGTGAAGGCTGTTGCAAACTTTCTGATCCAGAAAGAGTTAAGGAGCTGTAGAAATCTGCCCTGTGGCACTTTGTGCAGGTTTGGGGATGCCACGTCAGCAGGAGCAGTGGGAAATCCTTGCTCTGTTTATTCTCCGACAAGGAGCTTTGCTCCCCAGGCTTCTCCTTCCCTACTTTCCTCAAGAGCTGGGTTTTCTCAGAAGACACTCTCTGATTTCTAAGGATTAAAACTCCCGAAGCCTGCCGGGGAGCTAGTGTGCATCACATGTTCTCTGCACGGCTGCTCCCAGCAGTGACTCATCGGCCCCTACCCACCTGGGGTTGCTGGAAAATCTTCCCAGAAAGGTCTTGGGCTGCCTTTCAGGAGCCAAAGTTAGCTCTGCGCGTGTGCGTGCATGTGGGTAAGCATTCCTCGGGCCATATGGTGGGAGATATCTGCTGAATGGACATACCCACCACGTTTCTCTAAGCTTCCTGATAGCAGAGAAAGCGGATGGTTTCAGAGCTAAATGAGATTGTCAGCCAACCTGAGGGGCCCCATGGCTTCCTCCAGGAAAAAAAAAGACAGAGTGATCCATGGATGCCACATTATTCTTCTCCTGGCAGGGGGGAAGGCGTTATGCCTATCCATTCCAAGGTGTTGCTGTGGCTGCGGTGGCAAAGGGGCTCTGTGCCGTAGCTGGGAGAACAGGGCTGGCAGGGTGTCCAACTCTTGAAGCATCCAAAATGTTTTCTTCTACCCATGTGTTAGGCTGGAAGAAACATAAGATATTCCCGGTGGGACACCCTGGGCCTCTGGGAAGGAGGACAACTGTGTGCCTGCTCTTGCTGTCCTTCGCTTTCGGCGTAGCGCTGCCCATCCTCTGCCTCAGCCTGCTCCTGTTCAAACACATTAGAGTATTTCCCACCTTGCAGGGATTAAGCATAGCTGTTTGAAAGGGGTACCAGATACGAAGAGAGCACTTTAGCCTTTTGAATAGGCCTTGAGTGCCCACGGAGAAGAGTAGGATGTGAGAAACACTCCAGGTTAAGCAGCCAGTGTGGAGGTGGGCACCCCGGCTGTCGCAGGTTGCAGCCTGCCTCCCCGCGCAGTTACCCTCCATAGGTGAGCTCTCTAGTCTTATTTCCAGAAAAAAAACACAGCTGACCGTTATCCTTGAACAGGTTCTTGCTTCGAGCCAGCATCTCTTCGGCAGAATGCTTTAATTTAAAATTTGTAGTGTTGGTGAATCCCCTGCAATCCTTGGTAAATTAGTTCCAAATCTCCGTGTTAAGACTTCCGTGCCCTATTGCTCGTTCCAGTGTGGCATCGCTTTGTATCTTGTTAGATCTTTGCTGGTTTGAAGAGCTCCGGGCTATCGGATTTCTGCTCCCTGAGCAGGCGGCTGCAGATAATGATCAAGTCACTCTTGACCTTCTGCCTGATAAATGAAGCAGAGCGAGAGTCTGAGATCAGTTCTCCCAACTCCCTCCTGCATGTTCTCCCGTTTATCCGTGGGACTCTGGCACGGGGCAGGCTATTCCAGCAGCGATACCACCAGTGCTAAACTCAGAGGCACAGACTTTCCTTGTCCTTGGTAATTCGGAGTAGTCATTTGACTCTTTGGCTTCATATATGGAATCACTCTGAACTAATTGCCTGCCAGTTAGTTACCCCAACTTCTTCCTAACATGTGACTCCCCAAGAATGACACCCCCCCTCCATATACCCAGTCGGAATTATTAATTCCTAGGTGGATGCTTTCACGTTTGGCCGTTTTCTCAGTCTCATTACCAAGTTTTCCAGAGTGCTTTGGGGGTTAACCTATCCCCTGCTGTGTTTAACCAGCCCTTCTGGTCCGCGTGCTGCCTGTGTACCTTGGCAAGGATGGTGTTACTCTCTTTTCCAGGTTGTTGGTAAAAACATTAACTATTGTATGGCCAAGAGCCAGTCTCCTTTACAGCCCTCAAGAAACCTCCCAGCTGTGCCATGCTTTTTGTGCACATTTACATTTTGAGGCTTATCCATTCAGAGCACGTTATGTTCATCCTCTGTTCATTTCAGAAACGTGGAGCAATTGTGGCTCCAAAGCATCTTCTGATTGTGCTGTGGGACCTGATGGAATGACCTGAGCCCCATCCTACTCTGGCTTGCATCTTCTGCTCTGTGCCCAGACTGTTGTCCTGTGTATCTGCCAAGGGGAAAAAGTCCTTTGAGAGCATGAGGTGATGGGAAGAAGGAGCATTTGATCAGCCAGTCACTGGTCTCTGTCTGAACGTGTGGTTCTGCCTCCAAACAAACAAGTGGGAGAAAATCTCATAATGAAAGATTCAAATACCTTCTGGACTGAGAGTGGGGAGGGCTCCTGTCCCAGTTCTCCGCTCCTCTTAGGAGCTCTCCATCAAAAGCAGAGCAGGCTTATACGTCATTGGGCAACGATGAAGGTCACAAGTGCAATCTCTTCCTCTCTGAGTGACGAACGCTGCTGGTTTTGCTCTGATTTAAAGGATGCCACTGGGAATCTGTAGGATTTGCCTTTGGCTTTGAGCCTACTAGCCAATTTTACAAGAAGATTAAGAAATTGTAATAGAAAAGATCCAAACACCCCTGCTGCTCCCAAAGGCAGCCTCCCTTCTGAAAACAGCAGGAAACCCCTGCTCTTTCTGGTGAGCACCAACCCAGCCGTTTCTGCTGAGCAGGATGCATGCACTAGGTGAACGCCATTATGGTTGACTCGCTCTTGGCCTTGATCACAGCCCCGATTCCCACTCACCCTGCTCGCAAGTTGTCAAATCTGATGTACCATATTTCTTGGAGCCTGACGCTCCTCTTACAC
The DNA here is from genome assembly GCF_009769465.1 of Tauraco erythrolophus. Classification (NCBI taxonomy): domain Eukaryota; kingdom Metazoa; phylum Chordata; class Aves; order Musophagiformes; family Musophagidae; genus Tauraco; species Tauraco erythrolophus. The sequence continues at coordinate 684,933 of NC_141483.1, forward strand.
CCACTAGTGCAAACTGGAGAGACGTGTACTGGTGCCAGGAGAACAACGTCGCCTCAACATGACACCCACTAGAAGGAGCTGCAAGGAGTTCTGTGCTCAGCCACTCTGGACAGTGGAGGGTCATGTTTGACACATTGCACATCCCTGGACCATGATATTGCAGCAGAGACAGTGCTGAACTGAGTAGTCCACAGAGAGGCATTCCAGGAGATGGACACAAGAAAAGCTTCTCTCTCATGGAAAGAACGAGTTTTCTGCAAAAAGCAGGGGAGCTGGCTGAGGTTGCAGTACTTCCCCCTAAAATGGTTTTCTCATGAACATCTTTGTACAGGTGATCTGCATGGAGCCAGCCAGGATGCCAAAGGTGTTTAAAGGGTGGACTGATGGACCTGTATGCAAGTGATGGTATTGCAAGGATCCACCTCCTTTGCTATCACCTGCCATTGCCTTGACATGATCTGATCTGACGACACGTCCTGCTCTTTCATCCCAAAATGTGAGTTTTGGGCTGTGAGTTACAACAGCTGAGATGCTGTATGCGAGCTGCCGATCCTGCAGCTCTTCCTGGGTGCCTGTTACCTGCCTGGTGCCCGTGGCTCGAACGGAGCTGCTAAGGGTTAATTGCATCAGATTTTTGGTCCATTTTGACCATCCTAGGGTCTGAATTGCACATGATTCCCTGCATCACATTTTGATCCTGAGGCTGTTTGGATTTCTCTTTCTTCAGGAAACACAGGGTCCCAGATGATCAGGGTTCAGAGCTCCAATGCTGAAGTTCTCAAAACCAAAAGTGTTGAAGAGAGCCCTGGCAGAGAGGCACCGAAGTGGATTTCCTTGGCCAGCCTGGAGGCTGGCAGGACTTTCTCAGCAAATACCAAGAAATCAGCTGTTTTCCAGTGAGTGAGTTTGACGATGAGGGTCAGCCTGGATTTGAGAGAAAATCCAGCCCCGAGCAGGGCTGAGCCGCGCAGGTGGGTGGAGGACGAGGAGACAGTGTTGTATGAGATCAGCCTTCAACTCGGGAAGTTCCTGAGAAGCTCGAAGCTTTTTGTGAGAGGAGGAGGGTTTGAGGAAAGTGTCAAGAGAACATGAGATCATATCGCTGCGTTTATTTATATACCAAAGCCGGCATCTGCTGCGCCCAAGCTCGCTGCAGTCCTCAGCATTAAACATTTCATTAGCCCACAGCCCCTCTGGCAGTGCTCACACCCGCACACAGGCTGTTTAGCAGCCAATCCATCCATTTAATTTCTCATTAAACTTTAGATGTAATGAATTTTTTAGTGGTCAAATGAATAAAGCAGTTAAAATAAAAAATGGCTGGGTAGCAAAGGTTTGGCCTTCGCTATTTTCAGCCTTTAACGATGTTGTGGTGAAGCCAAGAAGTGCCTGTGCTTGTCTGCTGGGTGAGCAGGTCTCTTCTGGGGGAGGTTCTTTGGAAATACCATCCTTCCAGCGTGAGCCGGAGGCTTTGATCTGAGGAGGGGAAGCCAGGGAATAGTCAGTCCCATCAACAAACATTTTGCAGAAGAAAACATTTGGAATCTTTAAAGGGCCAGCTTTCCTTTTATTTCAGGTGACTGACTGCAGTTTAAGACAATTACGCTGAAAATAAATAGCCACCACCTACCTTTAGTAGAGCTGACAGATCTTCAGATGATTAACAGCTGCTATCATTTTAATTAGCTTAAAAACAATGTTTATGAGAGTCCTAGATAGAAGAGAGGTTTACGTCTGTGCACAAAAAGCAGCGGGTGCCCACTGGCGTTCCCGGTGCTGCTGTGTACATCGGGTGGCTCCGTGTGAGGTGTCTGAGTCCCCCCGTGCTCAGCGGGGTCTGGAGGGCAGCTCGGAGATGCTGTTCTGCTCTCGCTGACTCCAGCTCCCCAGTGCCTGGAGGTCCATCTCCAGGTCCCTCCTACCAGCCCTGCAGTACTGATTACTGACCTGACTGTCATCCCTGTCTGGCACTGGGGGTCACAATCTACAGCTGGGCTTGGGAGGGCATGGTAAGATCAAAGGACAAATCAGCCAAAAACGAAGAAGCAGTAGGAGGAAGGAGAGACCTGGAGGCTTGACCAGGAGAAGGCAAAGACATGTGGGAACAGAGACAGCAGATCGAAAAGCTGAAAGGTGTGCCTGGAACCTGGACGGATGTTAGAGGAGAGAAACACCATGGAAAAAAGGACATGGGTGGGCTGTTATAGTCTGGAAGGGATGAAGAGAAAAATGAAGTGGCAGCAGAAAGAATGAAAAGCACACCTCTTTTGGGAAGGACCTAGACACTTGTGTACTGAGGGGATGCAGCCTCGCAGAGAAGGCAAGAAAATGTTGAAGGTGTGGAGAGAAGGCTGAGAGATGGGGAGGATGGGCACAGGAGTCAGGACAAAGGAATCATTACCCTGCAAAGGTGGGGTGGGAGCAGCGGATGTGGATGAGAGCAAATGAGGGACTGAGAAGACCTTTGAGAATCTCTCCTTTTTGTTGTACTGTCAGCTTCTCTTTATGTTTGCCTTTGATGAGGTGGGTTTTTTTTGTGTTTGGTTTTTTTTTTGTTTGTTTGGGTTTTTTTTTTTTTTTTTTTTTTTTTATGAATAAGAACAGGGCCTGAAGTTGTACTACTAAGGAAGAAAAAAAAAAAGAAGTGTGTTAACAAGTCTCCAGCTTCAGGGTAGAGGCTCACACTTAGTCAGCTGGGACAGGAAGAAATCAATCTGTCCTGATGATATAGATTTGCATAGCGCAATGTATATTGGACTTCAGGTCTTCCTGTGTAACACCTGATATGACTCACTTCTAGGAGATGGACCATTGATTTCTGAGAAATCCTCGAGTTATGGTATTTATTATCATTTCTGACATGGTTTGTCTTCAGGAGCCAGGCTATATACAGGCATAAGCAGCAACGTTTGCCTCCCAGCAGGCGAGCTGGTACATGGGTGCGATGCCTCGAAGGCGGTCTCTGAGCATCCCGGCAGGTGGCTGTGTGCCTGGATCATGGCCGCTTTCCAGCGCTGCCAGTTTGATAATTTACAGAAGCACAGATCTTCATTCCTGCGAGCGAAGAGTCTAATAAATAAATCAATAGAGATGTGTGAGGAATGAATTATCCGGCGGCTCCGGACGCACCGTGGTTGATGGAGCGGAGGATCTCACCTGCCCTGGCTCGGCCAGGCCTGGGCTGCCTCCGCGGGAGTCCCCGGCAGCGGGATGCACAAAGGGACTCTCCTGGATCAGTCGCTCGGCTCAAGCCCGGGAAGCCCTGGCATGTCGAAGAGAGAAAACATCAAAAGGACGCTTTGACACATACTTAACATTTTAGATATTTTGTGTAAAATAGCAAAAAGGAGGATTTTAAAATATTCATCTCCTGGGAAAGCAACTGGGTGGATAAAAGGCTTCCAATCTGCAGGGAAAGAGGGAGGAGATGGGGGCTGATGTATGTCTTCTTTGACCAGCGAAGGAGATAGCGGGTGATTCCCAAGAGCACTCGGGTGTCCCGCAGGTGCTGAGGGTGAGGGCAGCTGGGAAGGAGCCCCCCAGCTCTCCCTGCCAAAGCCAGAGTGTGATAGTTTGATGGGGGGGGGGTGTTCTGGTGGCAGGGGAGGGGATTTGCTCCCTGTGCCACCAGATCTGAGTCCCATCCCCCCCCCCCCGGGGGGAGGTTGAGCCAAGGCGGCGCCTCTGCGAATGGCCCTATTTAAGTTGGGACAAAGGGGCGGGAAAAGGGCTTTTTGCTGAGGAGCGAGGAGAGAGCAGGAGGGCGCTGCCCTCGCTCCCGGCTCCCGGCCGAGCGGCCGCTCGGGCCCGGGCCGGCGCCATGTGCTCAAGATGGCGCCGGGGAGCCGCATGGGGGACTCGGTAAGCGCCCCGCTCCCGGGGTGCCCGCCGGGCCGAGCTCCCCCAGAGAGGATTAATATCTAAGAGAAGACAACCACAACGACCGGGTCAGCAAAGATGGGCAGGAGGAGGTGTGCTGGAGCTGAGGCTTCCCTTGCAAATCGGTGTGAGATGGCAGGCGGCCCCCCTGCAGCCAGGGTGTACTCGGCGGAGCAGCGGCCCACTCGTGGCCTGTGGAGAAACCCACGTCGGGAAGGAGATGCCTGAGCCCAGGAGAGGTCGTGGAGCAGGGGATGCGCGACCAGGTACTGTTGATAATGGGGCATGGAATGCACGACGAGGTCGTGGAGGCATCTGGAGACCGTGGGATGACCCACGCCGACGCGAGTGGCAGCAGCTCCCTAAGAGGCCGAGACTGGTAAAGCCCGAACTGGTGCGATCCATGGGGAGGATTGCAATCCTGCGGGCAGGACTTACTTTGGAAAAGTTTGGGGACTTTTTCTTTGTGAGTAGGGGATCCACCGAAGCAAGGGAAAAATGGTGTAAAGACTCCTCCTCCTTTAAGAAAGAGGCGGCAGTGAACAACATGGACGGACTGACCTGCACTCCCCATTCCCTGTCTCCCTGCGCCGCTGGGGGGAAGGCAGAGCCAGGAACGAAAGGAAAAATAGGGGGTGGGGAGGTGTTGTTTTAAGATCGGGCCTTGTTTTCTCTTTCTCCTCTCAAGTAACCGATTTCGTTCCCTTTTGTCTTTTGTTAAGTAACTGTTAATAAATTGTTTTGTTTTATTAAGAAAGCCTGAGTCATGTTTTGCCCGAGACCATGGTTGGTGGGTGCTCCCTTTCGGTTCTTGTCTCGACCCTCAGTCCAAAAAAAAACCACGACACAGAGACATTTGGTAACTGCAGCCAGCACTGCCGAAGAGGTGGCAATGCCACCTTCCAGCATCGAATCAGAAGTCGTATTGTGGGTGATGTTCTTGTTAAGGTGCCAGCACCTGGAGTCCTGCTATGAAGTGTAGTTCTCGGGTTTTATTTTGCAAAGGAATGTTTTAAGCCTCTGGCTGTGGAGGGGTTTGAAATCACTATCACAGCACAACTCAAAGGTTTGGATGCTGGGGGATAAACTGTTGTTTTTCGGGGGGTTTATTTGCTTTTTTGTTTTATTTTTAGTATTCTGTTGCTAAGCCAGGCCCAAGATTGAGGGCGGGGGGGATTGAACGTCTGAGTTTTGATATTTGGGCCAGTGATGCAGATACCCAGAGGCTGGAGGGACGGCATCGTAGCTCCTCACCGAACGAGCAGAATCGATAGCAATTGCACATGTGCCTGCTCGTCTCCCACTCAGCATCCTAAATGTCTGTATCTCTTCTCTCTCCATATGCAGCAACATCAGGCACACAGGAGAGCAGGACAAAACCTACTCGGAAACCCCAAATTCATCCTTTGATACCACCCTTCAGTATCACCCTTCGATACCACAGGTGAGCCAGCCCTTTTTTGGGTTCTATCGGCAGAGCTCCCTGTATTCCCTGCTCCAGACCAGATCGGACGGTTTTACTGCTACTCCCCTCTCTCGAAGGGCTGAAAAGCACCCTGGGCTGTAAGAGGTGTCAAGCTGCAAAGGTCCAGATTAGTTTTTTCTTTTCCCTGTTCTTCAAAAAAATGAGACATTTAGCCCTAGGTGGGTCTATGAATAGTAAAGATCTCTCTTGTTCTGAACACAGAGTGATGTGAGACAGGCAGTGGTTCCCAGAAGCATGTCCCCACTCCTGTCCATAGAGACATGGTGTCCATGGGGTGACAGCTCTCCTCTCTCCTTTGCTGACCAGGACCCCTGAAAGTCATTTGACAACCCCCTTTTCCCACTCCTCTTCCCCTGTCATGATGAGATGTCTCTTCCCTTTCTGGCTCTATCTACTGCGCTTGGTCCCACAACATGTTGGCTGTACCACCATGCTGATGCCAGACCTTCCCCTCCCAGTGCTGCTGCAGGACGGCAGACCCCCCGCTCACAGGGACACCTGGGAAACGCCATCACGTAAACCAGATGTGCCGACCTGCAGCTGGCATCAGGCGGGGAGCGTTTGGCCCGGAGGCACTGGTGGGGGAAGAGATGGACCTCAGGGATGGGCTGTGGGAGGACACCGTTGCAGAAGAAAGCATGCGGTGGGATGCTCTCTCTGTACAAGAAATGCTTTCAGGATTTAATTTAATCCACTTCCTTGATTAGGTTACTGCAAACTAGAGTCAGTCTGCTTTGTGAGTGCCCGTTTAAAGCACAGTGTCCTTTGCCTAATCCCTTCCCTTCAAGGCTGTCCTTAATTTTCCCTTTATTTTCCTGGAGTATGTCTGTGTGAGGCTGTCAGGAGGGGTTCATGCAAAGCACACCCCTTCCCATGCCCCACCTGTGGGTGGTGTGGTGAAGAGACACCAGGTCTCTGCATGGAGCGTGGGGCAGAGCAGAGGGCTTCGCATCTCGCAGTGCTCTCCCACCTCTCCGTGCCCAGTCATCTGCCAGGAGTTTCCTGTGGAACTAGGCTAACCTCAGCCAGGAGAGAGACGAGCCTCCTGCTCCTTTCACAGGAAAAAATGTCCTTCTGGGCAACAATGGCAATGAAAATGGGGAAAAAAAAAGAAAGAAGAAAAAGAAAGGTTTTTTATTTGAAGGATTTTTGCATGTGTTAAGTTTTGCCCTAACCATTGCAAAGCTACACACCCCAGTCAAACCATAACAACCCCTTACCCTACCAACAAAACAGCAGATGAATCCTCAGCATGGGGAAACCTCCGTGGTGCAATCCGGAGCCCAGGGCAGGGGTGCTGCAATCCATCCACCCCGGACTCCGCGTTCCCTCAGACGCGCGACGAGAGGCCGTGTACAGAACAAAGCCGTTTTCCTCTGCAGTATCTAACAGGGTGTGCGCATGAAGTGCATGTGTGCCTCTCTGCACTTCTCTGCACCTTCTCGTCCCTTCACAAAAGCCGTTGCTACGGTCTTCTGCAAAGAGGTCTGGAGAGGGAGACACCCATGAAGAGCAAACTGGAAGGCTAATAAGTCTCCCTCTCTGGACAGGGAGGAGATGCTCCAACAAGGCAGTGCTCAGAGCAGATCCAACGCTTCCCAGCTCAAAGGTGGCCCATGAAGGGTCTCCCCGTGAAGTGCACATAGAATCATAGAATCACAGAATGGTTTGAGTTGGAGCGACCTTAAAGATCATCTAGTTTCAACCCCCCTGCCATGGGCAGGGAAACCCTCCACTACACCAGGTTGCTCAAAGCCCCATCCAACCTGGCCTCGAACACTTCTAGGAATGGGGTATCCACACCTTCTCTGGGCAACCTGTTCCACTGCTTCACCACTCTCAGAGTGAAAAATTTCTTTCTTATATCTAACCTAAATCTGCCTTCTTTCAGTTTTAATCCATTGCCCCTTGTCCTATCACTACACACCCTTGTAAAAAGTCCTTCTCCAGCTTTCCTGCAGGCACCCTTTTGGTACCGGAAGGCTGCAATAAGATCACCCCGGAGCCTTCTCTTCTCCAGGCTGAACAGCCCCAACTCTCTCAGCCTGTCTCCGTAGCAGAGGTGCTCCAGCCCTCTGATCATCTCCGTGGCCTCCTCTGGACTCGTTCCAGTAGCTCTATGTTCTTCTTGTGTTGGGGACTCCAGAGCTGAACACAGTATTCCAGGTGGGGTCTCACGAGAGCAGAGCAGAGGGGCAGAATCCCCTCCCTCGACCTGCTGCCCACGCTGCTTTGGATGCAGCCCAGGACACGGTTGGCTCTCTGGGCTGCCAGCGCACATTGCCGGCTCATGTTGAGCTTCTCATCCACCAGCACTCCCAAGTCCTTCTCCTCAGGGCTGCTCTCAACCCATTCTCTGCCCAGCCTGTACTTGTGCATGGAATTGCCCTGACCCACGTGCAATTTCCACATCTACAGCAATGGCCTGTGTCCAGGGAAAAGACTGGTCTGAAGACACTGCATGGACTGCAGCAGCAGAAAATTTGGCCCGCACCAACAGTCGGCACAGCAGGTCACGGTCTCTCCAGCAAGAACCACATAAGGCGCTTGTCCAAGAAAGCAAGACGCAGCCAGGATGCTGACGGAGCACCGGCTTGCACCAGCCAAGGAGGCGGTGGTGTTGGCAGCATGTGGAGGCTGGCCTTGTCCTAGAGGAAGGCAGCTGTGGAGGTACTGCATGGCTTCTGAGATGAGGCAGGGTACGTGCTCAGAGCCCCAGGATGGGAGAAAGTGAGCAGAAGGTCCCGGAGAAGGGTGCTCTGATCATCTCCTGGCTTCCTCCAGCTGCTGTCAGATCTTTTTACACCCACACTGGCCTTATCCGTGCCCTATTACAGCTTCTACTATTTCCCCTGGACCCTAGTGACGGCTGTCCTGGTCCTTGTCTTCTCTGGCTATATTGGTTGGAGAGGAGGAGGATTTTGCAGGGGTGTGCTCTGTGCACACGATATCTGAGCAGCGGTGTCTCTCTGGTGAAGATCTTGAGGTGGAGCTCCTCACTGGAGGTGGAGCACCAGGCATTGAGAAGTGGGGTGGGTAGGGTAGGTGTCAGGCACTGGGACAGCTAGAACAGCACCTCTGTTTAGTCAGAAGAATAACAGCTCATTTTCCAAAACATTTCCATTCCTGTTCTCTATTTTGTTTTCAGTGAAAAATGTGAAAACTGTAATACAAAATTTCCCATGGAGGTTTACTGTTTTGACAAAAAATCAATTTTCCATTGAGCAGATATTTTAAACAAATATTTCTGCCTGCTGTATGAGGAAGGGAGTGCATCAGTCACAGAGGAGTGTGTCATGGCAAGCAGTGACTCTCAGAGATACTTGGGCTTGCGACAGAAAGCATCTGCTTTGAGCTCCCTGGGCAGCACTGTGGTTGAGAGACTTGATGTGAGGTGGGATGTGTCCTCCCTCTTTTATGTCCAGTCCTTTCCCTAAATGGTGGGGGAAGGTGAGGGTGGTTGATTCACCCGTGAGAGGTGCCCTGAACAGGGCAGATGTGCTGGAACACTTGTGTCTCCTCTGATGCCAGAGCCACCTAGTCAGATTTCAATGTCAGGAAAGTGAAAGTGAAACGAGATGAATCCCTCCCCACAGTGCCTGCATGTGGAAGTGATGATATGGGGTCGCAATAGGGCTGCGGCATTCCCGCTTGGAGCAGTTGTGTTTGCTTCATTTGTTTGCTCCTTATAAGTTTTTCTACTCTGCAGTAAGAGTGAAATGGTCAAGTAGAACCCCTAGGAGAGAGGAAATTGCTCCTGTCCTGAGAGCAGCCAAGCCTGCCCGGGGAGAGATGTTTCTGAGCTGCAAGGCAGGAGGAAGAGCATAAAGAAGCTGCAGCAGGGACCTGGGCTGGTGATATAAAGAGCTGGGCCTCCAGAGAGGCAGAAACAACACTGCCTAGGGACAAAACTTCCAGGAACAAAACTTTCCGGGACTCTGCAGAGTCTGCTGCAACTCAGAAAGCTGCTAACTTGACTGAAAGGAAGCCCAGAAGCCTGGACCGCTTGCAAGGGCTCTGTAGGCGGGGGAGAGCTGTTAATGAGCCTTTTCATGTCTCTTCTATCTGATCTAATTCTATTCTGCCACTTTGATTTTTCTTTCTGTGTAAAAGTTAATGCATGTTATAAATAATACCTGTCTCTTGAACTGACTGATCTTTGGGGAGCTCGTTTTGGGGAAAAAGGCTAGGCAGAGACTCCTCAAAGCTGTGTCTAAATTGGGGTCCCATCACAACTGCACACGTTGCATCTCGCACGGACCAGTGCTGGTTTCCAGGCTGAGAAGAAGAAAAGGTTGAGTGCAGATTTATAAAGGTATGGGAAACCTTCATAGGATGGGAGGTTAAAGACCATTTTGTCTACTTCGTCTTTTAGAGAGGAGCCCGAGATGCAGCTGAGGCTGTTCCCTAATGCCCTGTCTGGGAGAAGGTTTCTAACACTGTAGAGCTCTTTCAGTCTTTTGGACAAAGGCAGGGCAGCAGCAGTCAACAAAACTGAGAGGTAGAGGAGCTCACAGAGAGGGAGACACTGGTCGCAGATGGCAAGCAGCTAAAGTCTTGTCATGGTTTGAAGTGGAGGGGGAGGTCCGGGTGGCAGAAGCTGCCCATCACACCGGACTCCCATCCCCCTCGGGGCTTGAGCCAATCGGCGCCTCTGCGAATTGCCCTATTGACGTCGGACAAAGGAACCGGAAAGGTGTGCCGGTGCCCAGGGGCAAGGAGAAGGGAGGGGGGCAAGGAGAAGGGAGGGGGCACGGTCCCGGCGCCCGGTCCCGGCCCGTCGAGGATGGCGGCGGCAGCGGAGCCGCTTGGGGAACTCGGGGAGAGCCCCGCTCCCGGGGTGCCCACCGGGCCTAGTTCACCCAGAAAGGACTGAAATCTAAGAGAAACGGCCACACGGATAAGAGGTCAGTGAAGATGGGACGGAGCAACGTGTGCCGCGGCTGAGCCCCCCTTGTGAGCGGCCCCTTTCTAACAGTCCTCGGTGGAGCAAGCAGAGACCCACTCGCAGCCCGTGGAGGACCCACGTCGAGAAGAGATGCCAGAGCCTGAGCACGGTGTATCTCGAGCCCGTGGGATGCCCCCGCCGATGGGGAGGTGTTTCGTTAAAGGAGATGCCCGAGCCGGAGCCTGCTGTGACTCCCGGGCACGGGGCGAGGCGCATTTGCACATCTCAGTCCGTGCGGAGCCGCGTTTCGGGTCGCTGTGCCGCCCCACGCCGGAGGCATTTACAGTCTGTGTGATGGCCCACGGCAGGGCCAGTGGCTACAGCTCCTTAAAGCCCAGGGCTGGTAAAGCCCGCACTGGGGCAATCCGATGGGGTAAGGATTTGCCCCCCAGCGGGCAGGATTCACACTTTCGCCGTGAGCAGGGGATCCACTGGAGCAAGGGACAATGGTGTAAGGACTCCTTCTCCTTTGAGAGAAGCGGCAGTACCAGCACGGGATGAACTGACCTGCACCCCCCCATTCCCTGCCCCCTGCGCCGCTGGGGGAGGAGGTAGAGCCGGAAAGAAGAAGCAAAGGGGGGGGGAGTGGTGTTGTTTTTAAGACCTGGCCTTGTTTTCTTGTTATCCTCTCAAGTAACCGTTTTTGTGTGCTTTTCTCTTTTGTAGGTAGCTGTTAATAAATAGTTTTGCTTTAAGAAAACAGCCTCTTTTGCCCGGGACCGTGGTTGGTGGGTGCTGCTCTGTTCCTGTCTCCACCCTCAGCTCTTTTATTACATTTTTCTCCTCTCCATTCTACTGGAGTGGGAGAGCTGCATGGGATTTAGTTGCCGGATCGGCCTAACCCACGACAAGTCTTTAGACACCTCCTTCCTGCTGCCTAAGTGAGTGGGTGCTCCTTTACTTAAGCCCTTCTTTACCAAACTGAACTCTGCAAGAGCTTGTGAAAGCTGGTACCCATGAACCCAACACTTGTAGGCAAACAGCTCTGCTTAGACTGAAGATAGAGCAATCAGGGCTGTGGGGTCAGGAGGGGCTGTTCTGCCTGAATCATCCCCGTTACCGAATATTTTCGTACATCCGGTCTCGTTCCCCGGCTGAGTTCTGCACTGGACTATGCCTAATTCGAGCACTGTGGCCTTGAGCCACTGACTGAGACAAAGCTTGAGGCTCAACCCCAGCCAAGCACACAGTGCAGGCTCAGCCTGGGTGATCACAATGGTCATTCTGGCCCCAGAAACCATAAATAAGGCACTGAACCTCCACTTTGGTGCCCACGTGTTCCCTTAGTTTTAATCTCTAAGGTGGTGACCCCAAACAGTGGTGGGTGGCTGTGCCAGCTCGTGCTCAGGGGAACCTGCTGCAGCTGGGACAGAAGCTGTAGCAAAATCCATCAGTGTCTAAGCATGGTTTCTGCTCAGGCATGTTGCTGGCAGGTCAATGGAGCTTCCTTCTTCCAAGGACTCTTGTTGAGCAAACTCTGAGAAGAAGCCTGAGGATGAGGACACCAGTACCTGGGAGGGAAAAAAAAGAGGAAATGTTGTTCATTGCAATTACTACATAGCTCTTCATTTTATTTCTGCAGAGTGAAGCTCTCCTGCTTCTTTCTACATGTTGCCTCCTCCTCTGCTTCCAACAGTCATCCAGCACAGATCTTCTCCGTCCTCTGCTCTTCTCATCTGCCATACACGTGTTTTGCTGATCAGTCAGATACTGCAAGGTCAGGGAAGGAGAGCGCTGCTCTGCGTATTTGGCTTGATACAAGCAGTGCTGATGTTGGAAAGGAGACACATGGTGAGTGCTCGTGGAAGTGTCCTTCCATGGGAGATGGTGTGCACATGGGTGTGCACGCGGATGGACCTGTGTATGCGTGAGCCGGTGGGGATGGGGGTTAGTGGTAATGTAATCAATCACTTCCTGGGGGAATAGTTGGTTCCCTATAGCTGTCACCTTCCCTTTGACTAAAGCAGGCTGCCGGGAGCTGGAGCCACCTGGACAAGCTGTGGGTGGGCCCGAGCCCTGAGGGAGACGTCTTGCACCAAGATTGCAAGCTAAAGTATGGGATTTGTGCAGGAGGAACAACACATTGCTGTGCTGCAAACGGGGTGGCAGAGGGCTGTGTCTCAAAACGGGGACCCGGTATCACACTGATGAAAGGTCCAGGACCATCTGGAGATCAGCCTTGGGGTGAGTCCTAGATGGCTGATCCCAGAGAAATCCATCAGAGTGAAGGAACATTTTTCTTTTCAGCCTGATGTTGAAAACCACTGAGGACTTGGTGCCTGGGCACACTGGGAGTACTGGGTTTTGGGGCTTAACTTGGCAAGAAACACATTAACCCTTTGCTGTTTAATAATTTGCTAAATTAGCTTAGCCTGTGTGGTTTAGGGCCATACACCTGGCAACAGGCTCTTGAGGGAAGAGCAGACCTGCATGGGGTTAGCAGTTCGTTTAGACAGGACCATACCTAGTGCTTGTTTGAGGTCTCAATCAGCTGATGGAAAAAAGAAGTGCAGCTGGGGATGTTCTGAAAGGCTAAAATTTCACCAAGAACAGCAGCTACAACCCAAAAGTGTCATCTAAGCTTCCCAGATCTGAGTTAAATCTGGGGGTGTGAGGAGGAACCTTAGCAGTAAGGTGGCCACTCAGTGAAGCTGGGTAGAGCAGAGCAGAGGAGCCAGGTGGGGGATCAGACCTGCCTGAGGCTTCTTGGCAAGAAACAGTTCATGAGCTTTTGGCAGGTTTTGGGTGAATGACTGGATGAAGGTGGCATCTTGGCAGCTCTTCCCATGTCAGTGGGTCTCTTGCGCTGGTGAGCTGCCTCTGAACAAGCACCTGGGTTAGATCTGTACTTCAAAAATCTTGGATTGAGAGTCCTGACAAGCTTACCTCTGCCCTCCCAGCACTGTGGCTTTCTTGGAGGAGAAGCAGTGAGCCACAAGGACCTCTAAGTCTTGGGGAAAGCCATTAAATGCCCTCACTGCTCTGGATCTGCTCCAAGCAGATGAAGGAGCACTGCCGGTCTTTGCCGCCTTCTTGCTGTGGTGTCGCAAACGGTCCCTGTGTACTCGGTCAGCTGTGTTGCTTCTCTGTCCCTCCCCGTAGTTGGCTGTAATTATTAGGGGTTCCTGCCCTGGCAGCATCGTGCAAGTGCTGTTTCTCCTCTCCTCTCCCTGTGGATTGCAAATCCTGAGCTCTGGCTTAGGGCTGGTGCACTTTCTCTGCAGTCAGAGCAGGCTGTGAAACTTTAATTTGCTGCCCTGCAGTTCTTGCAGCCTCTCGGCTTCCCTGCTTGGCTGCCTTTCCCTCCTGATGGCTGTCTGCTGGTTTGGATGATTTTTCCCAAACTGTCCTCGCCTTTATTTACTGGGGCAGTTTGCATTTTATTATTTTCTGCACATACTTCAGAGGTTTTGCATGCATTTCTCTTTCCTCTCTGGGACTCCTTACTTCCTTCTATTTAGCATTATCTGCAGAGCTCTACCCTATACAACTCCATTTCAGATTAATTCCCAACAGTTTGGTGTCTCTCTCCCTGTGTAACGCTGCTTCCCATATTTAAAGTTTGGCCCACCTGGAGACTCTCAGCAGGTGACCTGAGTTACTACCTCGGACCATTTCACTATTTAAATCACCTCCACACACATCAGCTGCTCCTGTTGTTAGCTCTAACCTGGGATCCTTCTTCCATTCCTGCTTTGTTTTTAATTTAATTTTTTTGAGGGGTTTTGCTTTTGCTAGCTTGTTTTTCATATTTATTGTTTTTATTTTTCCATGTTGGTGAAAGAGGAACAGCTGTTCCCACTGGATTCACATTCTAGCTATAAAGGGATCCTAGGCAGCTAGAGCTGAACGTTTCTAGCTTTTTGGAGTTGAAACCCTTGACAGCATCTCCTTTCCATTTTATCTTCAACCTCTGGAGCAAAAGGCTCTGGTCTGCTGCATCCTGGAGAGCTTGTCTTCCTCAGCTCCTGCCTGTCAAGATTCCTATTTTGTTCCCTGACCCTGCACTGAAGCGCAGTTCCCAGCTTCCCAGTTGGCTCTTCAGATTGTCAAGAAAAAAAAAGGGGGGGGAGGAATAAACTGTGAGGATGCCAAAATGGCCTGCTGGGATCAGAAAATGATTGGGATACCACTGAAACTCCTGATATCCCCTGCCAATGACAGATTTCTAATACAGAAATTAGACTTTAAAGGAAATCTCCCATCATCTGCATTTACCTTGCTTGGAGAGATACTGTGCTGTGCTCCAGGAACAAATGAACTCAATTCCTTTTGGATAGCATTAAACTGTCCGAGGTGTTTTAGGAGCACATTTTAAGTGCTCCAGCTGATAGTGGAGATTCACCCCAAAAGACTGAGCTGAAGCTGACCTGAAGTCAACCCAACGCGTGTCGTGTGGATGCTGGGTCTCCAGCGCTGTCAGCTTCACTCATTGCAGGAGAGGAAAGAGAGCTTGGGCTCTTCCACATCTTCTCCAGAACTGAGATCTGTGATGATTATGATGGTGATGATAATAATAATAGCAACAGATTTAATAATAAGGGATAAGTATACTGGTGACTTCCCAGTATCCCATTGAGATCAAAGTAGTCCAGGTCCAGACTGGTCCATGTTCTGCACTTCAAACAGAAAGGTCACATTTTTTCCGGTTATAAACTCTTCTTATTAGGAAAAAACCTTTACTTAGCACCATATTTTTTTTTTCCCTAATATACTGCTTTTTGTTATATCAGCCTCTTTTTTAGCAGTAGTTTTAAATCCAAAATTTTAGTATAGATTCATGTGCGCATTTTTGATTATTCTGTGTTCTTTGATCCCAGGCTTTTTTAAAACTGAAGTATTAAGTTTTTAAACTTGTGGGTTTTAGTTTTTTCTTTTTCCCCCTCCCTTTCCAGCCTGTTTCCTAATGACATGATATTCATTTGATCAGCCTTTTCCCAGACTGTTCATCTATCTATTTCTCTGCATGTCTGCTTGTCAATCCCTCTCACTTTGACACCCCTCTCCCCCCCTTAAAACCTTTTTTAACTGTTTTACTGATTTCAAATGAATTTAGTGGATAAGACAGGATCTGAAAGACAGTTAAATTCTTGCTTAAAAGGCTGCAGCGTGCACTCAAGTATTACTCCTTCTCATTGTCCTCTACCATGATTAGGCTGATGGCTGCATGTGTGTGGGTTTGGGGGGGTTGTGGCTGCAGCAGGATTCAGAGGTTCTGTCAGAGGAGGAGCGTGAGGGGAGACACGAGGACGATCCAACAGTATGCAGCTAAAGAGGGATTAGAAGCTATCCATAAGAAATGGATTTTAGTTCTGATGTTTCCTGAACAGCTCACTTTTTACTTCCTACCCTTTTATTTGTGCTGAAAAGGGAAGCGGGGTGAGGGGCTCTGTGTGAAATATTGGTAAACTTTTTTTCTCTCCTACATAAAAGGATATGGAAATCAATCCTGAGCAAAATGGTGCGGAGAAAAGTTTATTCTTACTTTTTCAGTTGGTCAGTGGAAGCCATTTCATTTGATTACTTTGGCATTTTTAAATTGGTTCACACCACTAATCCAAATATGTGCTATTTTTAAAACTGATACAATGCAGAATATAAAGAAGCACAGATCCAACACTTGTCCTAAATTCAGTCCAAGTTTTAAACCAATCTACACAGTAGTATTAAAATTACAGATATTAGCAATCCATTGATTCATTCGCATCATAAACAGCATTTGCATTATGCATTTTCTCCTTATGCCTTCCATTTTCCATGCAAATAAGTAACTAACCCTTATAACAAAATATTATTATTGCATAACATATATTCCATTTTTCAGTAAGGAGGTAAAAGGCTTCTGAGCCAAAATCGGTAATTTTTTTAAACGGCAAAAGAAATGAAACCACAGCCAAAATTTCAAGCTGGCTTGATTTCCACAGCAGAAACGTTTTTATCTCCTGGTCCTAGAAACCTTTCTTTCAAAGAAGACAAAAAAGAGCTGTAGGGACTTGATTTAGCCTAACATTATTCCCGGTTCTCATATACTTCTCAGATCCAGGATGATTTTAAATAAAGATCCACACCTGGACACATACCGATTGATTCAAATTCCCTTCTATCCAGTTGTTTGTAAATATTTTTGCTTTGATCATGCTTAGAGGTTTTTTTCCCCCAACTTGAAATTTTACCCAGCCCATTTTTTAAAAACACTGGGGTATAGCATAAATTGAGCCAGAAAGAGTTTGAAAATTAAAGCTGCTGCTCCAGACACCTGCTTGGGAGCTGATGGGTGTTCTGTGCGTGTAAGATGAGAGCACGAGCTCTTCGGTGCAGGGGCGTTATAGCTCGGGTGGGAGGAGAGCCCTCACCCCCTCCTGCTGAAGGGAGACGGGACAAAATTAAGGAGCTGGAACATTTTCCTCCATAACTATTACACACAAAAAGGCATCTGGGTGTTGCTCACCAGCCTGGGCTGCAGCACCAAGGACACTGTTGCATCTTCCACAGCCAGGAGGAAATGGCCTGCCTCTTGTAGGCAGGGTACCTTGAGTTGATTAGTTAATTAGTAGTTCATTACATTCAACTCAATCCAGCTGGCTAATAATGACTGGATGCCATATCTGGGCATAGACTTTAGTCCTTGGCACTCTCTGGGTCAGTGCAATGAATCGGCTCACGTGCCCACGAGACCCTGCATACACCCAGCCCTGTGCGGCTCAGTCTGTCCCTGCCCTCCACTCCGTGTTGTGGGCACGAGTGGGCTGGTGGAAAAGAGTCTGGGGGGAAGGAGGAGCTTGGATCCACCCTGGAGCTGGGTCACCTCCTTTCTTCTCTCCACACTCCTCAGCTGGCTCGTGGTCCCAGTTTTGGCAGAGCAAAGCCAGACATGCCTGGCAAGCTGCAGCTGTTGGCACGTCTGCCTGGACCTTGAGCTGCTTCTGGAGGCAACGATTCTATTTTCTTGCAGAGGAACACAGTGTCTGGATGTGGGCACTGCTGCAGCTGTGACATGCCTCCGACGGGACTGGGGGCATCCTGAATGGCAAACAGGTCAATCGAATGGGCAGATGAAGCATATCTGTGATGTACTTCTGTAAGACACATACATAAGGCGGCCATGGAGCTGTTGGAGCGGGGCCAGAGAAGGTCACAAAGATGGTACGAGGGCTCGAGCACCTCTCCTATGAAGAGGCTGAGAGAGTTGGGGCTGTTCAGCCTGGAGAAGAGAAGGGTCCGGGAAGACCTTCCAGCACCTTCCAGTACCTAAAGGGGCTGCAAGAAAGCTGGAGAGGGGCTTTTTACAAGGGTGTGTAGTGATAGGACAAGGGGCAATGGCTTTAAACTGAAAGATGGCAAATTTCAATGAGGAAGAAAATTTTTACACTGAGAGTGATGAAACACTGGAACAGGTTGCCCAGAGAAGCTGTGGCTGCCCCATCCCTGGCAGTGTTCAAGGCCAGGCTGGATGAGTCTTTCAGCAACCTGATGCAGTGGAAGGTGTCCCTGCCCATGGCAGGGGGGTAGGAACTAGATGGTCTTGAAGGTCCCTTCCAACCCAAACCATTCTATGATTCTATGGTATTATCCAGTTCCTTTTCTCAAGCCTTGAGTCTCCTACAGGGCTCTCAGCTCTTCCTCATTGCTCTTGGGTTCATCCTAAAACACTTCTACCACCCCAAATGGCCTCCCTACTTCTTTTGACCTGCTGCAATGAACTGTGGCCAGTCTGGATCGGTGTTGATCGGCCCATCAGCCAGTTTTAGCAGACCAGGGTTGAGCTGCCCCTGCCATTCCTGCAGAGAAGACACAAACAGTATTGATTTCTCTTCCTCAGCTGCAGCTTTCATGACACCTCCTGGCTCTGAGACCTCTCCCCTCTTCCCAACGTGACTGGAGTTCACTTATACAAAGAGGCTGGCAGACGGTTGGGCAGACTAGACAGCATGATCCTGTGAGTCTTTGTTCTTCGTGAAACCAGGCTAAAAATGAGTTTTTCTCAGTGCAAGCAAGTTCACATTCTTTCTAAGAGCTCTTTGATGATCAAACGTTTTCTTATTTTATGATGTTTTATACTCTCCTCCCAAAATAACAAATTTCCTAATGGAATCAGTTAGGCTATTATTTCTAACAGCCCCTGACATAACCCAACAGTGTTTCTTCTAAGTCTGGCTTCTCAAATTTGACCAGACTTTTTTCTTGCACAAAGCTCAGGATCTTTAGTGGCTGAATTTACCATGGATCCAGGAAGCCCAAAGGAATCACAAAATCTTTTAGGTTGAAGGCACATCTGGAGGTCATCTAGCCCAAGCTCCTGCTGAAGTAGAGTCACCTAAGCAGGTTGTCCAGGACCATGACCAGTTATGTTTTGAATATCTACAGATAAGGAGACTCCACAACTTCTCTGGGCAACCTGTACGTGACCTCCTTCACAATAAAAAGGTGGGTTTTTTTGTATTCAGACAGAATTTCACACTTTTCAGTTTGTGCCTTTTGCTTCTTTTGCTGTCACTGGGAGGCACTGAGAAAAGTCTGGCTCCCTCTTCTCTACACCTTCCTATCAGGTATTTATACTTATTGATAAGATCTCTCCTGAGCCTTCTCTTCTCTGGGCTAAACAATTCCAGCTCTTGGATCCTCTCCTCTTTGGAAAGGTGCTTCAGTCCCTTAGTCATCTTAATGGCCCTTTCCTGGACTTGTTCCATTAAGTCCACATCTCCCTTATACTGAGGAGTACAGAATTGGAGCCAGCACTCTAGATGTGACCTTCCCAGTGCTGAGTAGAGGGCAAGGATCACCTCCCCTGATCTGCTGGCAACACTACCTAACACAGCCTTCTGCACTGCTAGGGTGCATTGCCAGCTCATGGTCAACCTGAGGTGCACCAGAACCCCATGGTCCTTCTCTGCAGACCTGCTTTCCAGCTGGTCAGTCCCTAGTATCTACTGGTGCCTTGTGTTATTCCTCCCCAGATGCAGGATTTTGCATTTCCCCTGGATATTCCTTCATGAGATTCCTCTCTGCTCATTTCTCCAGCCTGTTGAGGTTCCTCTGAATGATGACACAACCATCTGGGTTATCAGCCATTCTTTCCAGTTTGTTTCATCTGCAGACTTGCTGAAGGTGAGTCCCAGGTCATTAATAAAGATACTAAATGGTATTGGCCCCAGAATCAAACACTGGGGTGCACCTTTAGTGATTTGCCTCCAACCGGACTTTGTGCTGCTGATGGCAGTCCTCTGGGCCCCTCCTCCCAAGCCCATGAGACACCGATACAAATTTCTTGTTGATTCTGAATCATTTAAGAGCTGTTATTTCATCCACTTTCTGACACATTTTAAACTGAGGAATTGCAGTCCATTAGTCTATTTTTCACATTTCAGATCGAGGATTTTTGGGCCATTATTCTAGTTTACCTCTAAAACCATGGAAAACAAAGGGAACTGCACAGCGAGTTTCCTCATCATTATTTGTTTTCAGAAAGCACCATCAGTGTAATATGATGAAACGTTGCAATACGAGTTGCAGTACTGCTCTTCTGGACATGCATCACTGATGGAGAGCACTGCTGGGCTCTGCCTTTCAGCAGCTCCTGCCAAGAGTTATCAAAGTTGGCAGCTGTTTTACACCCTGGGCGTTTCCTACCTTGTGCCTGGGTGACTGCTGCAAAACTAAGACAGCATCCCTTAGAAGAAATCGTGGGCATTTTGCTGAGTGCAGGATGTAGCCTGGCATTAAAACCTCCCAGAAGAACGAGGTTAGCTAACAATTGCTTCTTCATGAGCAAGTCAATGAAAGATTCATGTTCTGTCCAGAGAGACTAATTATAAAATGAAAGCCAAGGGGGCAAACAAGCATTCAGGGTGGATAAAAATGAACTGTTTGGGAAAAAATAACCCAAGATGCCTCATCACATGGGTTTCCTAACATTGGCTTGATAGCTCTGACATTTAATTTGTTGGAGACCAAGAGGGACCTCTCTTTTGTGGGTCTGACCTTCTTCTTGCTCTTATTTTAAGAGGTTTAAAATATTGGAAGTTAATGTTTCTTGGAAGAACACGATATCTAATCAAAATCCAGAGATTTGTAGCCACTTAATTCTGTGGGACATGGAAGTGTGTAAGCAGTTTGTCAGCCCTGTCTTCTCATGTGCCTTTTTCTTCTATTGAAAGACATCAGTGTAAAAAGCTCTGCTTCAGTTTCTCAGGGTCCTGCTTCCCCCAAGCTTAACGGTATTTCACCTTTTGGATTGGCTGGTACATCTTGCATCAAGTAATAAAGCTTAAATTTGGGCCGTTTGCTTTCGCTAGATAATAGGTGGAGGCTGACAGTATTTAACTGGACAGCCTTGTTGTTTATTCTATTGTGCTGAGGAGCAGATATTGTTCATCACTGAGGTTGTTTCCCTTCAACCTGTAACTTAGACATTGCTCTCCAGTGTGGGCTACATGAAATGGCCATGCTGAGCCTGCAGAGCCTCAGCAATGCTCCTCCAGGAGGCATGAGGCATCGTTCAAAAGGCTAAGGTGGGACAAAGAAGTGATCTTTTTTTTTTTTTTTGCCACAAGTCCTGCCTATTTCATGTAATAAAATGGGAGAGAGTGGGACCTGCTGCTGTGCCTTTTGCCATCCATGTGCTGGCACCCTCCTGGGAACCCCCCGGAATGTTATCTCCATACTGAGAGGGATAGTTCAACCGTGGGCAGGAGGACCTGGGTTGCTTTCCCATGATGGCAAAGGAGGGAGATCACCCACAACTCCTGCGCCCATGAAGCAGTTAGCTGTTCCCACCATGTGCCATGACTTTCTTATCCTCAGATTATATCGTAAGTGATAAAATTGCTGTTTCTTTCTGTGTCTGAGGCTTTATTAAACCCCAGGGGCCACATCCTGCTCTCACCTGCGTATGTCAGATGAGACGAAAGTCATATGGCTGTGGCTGGGTTTATGTGGTGTGTCTGAGAGCAGGAGCAGAACCCGCCTACTTTCCAGCTCAACCATGCAGGTTTTTTGGGTTTTTTGTTTTGCTCATAGGTGCACAGCCATCTGCCCCTCTTCTACAGTGCTGTCTGCCATCTGTCCTAGGAAAATAAAATAACTGTAAACTCCAACTGCTCACAGGCTGCAGAGTTAACAGCTGAGATGTTACTGAGCATGCTGAACAGGAGGCAGCAGATTATTAATTTGCTCTAGGAGTCTTCAGTGAGTGGCTAGTGTCTAACCAGAGTTATCTGGGCACATTCAGCCAAGAGAAAGTCTGAATAATGGAACAAGCAGAGATGCTGCTCAGGGCTGTGCTTCATATGGCACGATAACTGCCTGCCTGCCCGAAGAGACCTCTGTTGCCTACAGGGATGTGGCATGGGGTCTTCAATGGAAGGGATCTCCTCCTCCAGCTGCTGCTGGTATCTGGGAGGTGGTGCTCACGCAGCCAAGATGGTTTGAGGGTAGCTGGTTGCTATCAAGACAGCATCCTACAGCGCTGGTTTGGCCAACATCCTGCTAGGATATGTGGTGAGGGTAACCATGGCCATCCACCATCTGCAAAGCAATTCCCCTCTGGAGGGATGAAGCCCTGCGCAAGGACTGCCCTTCCTCCTGGGGTCCTCACCCACCCCAGTACGTACCCCAGACACCTCATACCAGCAGAGGCAGTGCCATGGGGTCCTGGGGTGCAGGCTTCACGGAGCGTTGCCCTCCCCTGGCAGCTCACAGCAGTGGGAGAGTGCTGCTGGAAGAAACCAGGGCGCAGGTGGTACCTCCTGCACCCTTGAAATATGGAACTGAGAGAGCAGCAGCTCTGCAGATGTGAGCTGAAGGGAAGACTGGAAAGCAGCATAGAGCAGTCCCCAGCAACACAGAAGTCAGAACTCCAGGAGAGGGAACTTGGGCACGACCCAGTTGTCCTGCTGGGCGATGTCCCTGCTGTCCTGCCAGATCGCGCAGACACAAGTGCTGCACAAGGACACAGGGGCAGCCATGGAGGCTATGGGGAAGCCTGCAATGGTCACAGAGGCCTAAGAGCTGCTGCTGAGGACAGCTGTGGCCTCGTTGAGGCAGAGAAATATAAATCACAAAGCTGCAAGGACAATTCCCCTTACTCAAAAGGCAATGCAGCTCTTGCTGTCACATTTTTCATAGAGTCATGGAATCATAGAATGGTTTGGGTTGGAAGGGACCTCAAAGATCATCTAGTTCCAACCCCCCTGCCATAGGCAGGGACACCTTCCACTACACCAGGTTGCCCAGAGCCTCATCCAACCTGGCCTTGAACACTGCCAGGGATGGGGCAGCCACAACATCTCCCTAAACTTTCTCTTTCAACTTCTCTAATCCATAACTTTTCCCTCTAAAACCCCAGGCAGACCCCTGAAAATGTGTGTACCTTCATCCTACATGAGACAAGGTGTGTACCTTCATCCTAACGTGAGATATGAGACTGCTGCTCCCCTACTTTATCCAGCCTCAGAGGAGCAGGACTGGCCAGAGATGTGCCTCTATTCAAGGTAAAACCTGGACAAACTGTGCAGGGAGAGCAGTCCCCAAGGAGCTTTCCTGTCGCAAATGTCTGAAAATGCTGAACCAAAACATGTTAGCTAATCTTGGTATTTTTATCAGAGATAAAAGAAGAAACTCCTTTATTTCTCAGATATCCACTCCCTGCAAATCACCAGCCAACACACAGGCAGGGAGTCTGGTCTGATCATTCACATGGTACTATGTTTTTTTCCAGCCTTTTTTCCTTTCCCACTTGTGGGTAAGGCGGCAGACGGTAGCAGAGGTCTCCTGTCCTGTTCCCCCACGCCACTTCAAGGTGCCAGGGGTCTGTGTGCATCACAGCACTTTCAGAAAAATGAGAAACTATCCCTAAAACCTCTTGATTTCCTGCTGGGAATGCAGCAGATGGCAGGTTTCGAATACAGATGATAGCTTTGTGGGCCTAAAATGCTCAGGGCAAAACTCCTTCTTGACAATTTTTCTCCACCAAGGGCTCTTTTTCACCTCGTTTCACTCTCAAGGCTTTTAATAGCTCCAGCCTTGATCTCTTCACCAGCACATGAATGACAGCTGCAGAAGAACTCTAACATTTTAATTGACATTTGTGTTTAGAAGCTCAGCTATAATTACAGGCAAGTGAATCATCTGCAAGAAATAATTAATTCAGGCCATGCTGCCTTTCTTCCTCTTCGTGAATTTTCTATGAGCAGGTTGCTACATCCGCAAGCCCATTCTTCGTTCAGATTTAGTCACACGTTTCCTCGGGCAGATTTCTCTCGGTCAGCTGCCGGTGTGCCAGCGGTCAGCGATAGGGTTGGGAATTCCCACCGCAACGGTCAGCGGCACGAGCCACGTGCTGCCGTTCCAAGCCCTTGACTGTACGGCGTGGGGAAGCAACTGTGACAGCCTGGATGTGAATTTTATTTCCAAGTACAGGAGCACGTGGTTTAAAAAAATGGATGTGCTGAGCCAGAGAGCTGTGATGGGCTGGCTGCTGTGATAGCAGGAGGAGTGGACCATTCTCTCCAGGCTGTTTGGACTTGAACCTGCTTAGACCTCACAAGACCCTTCTGAAATCAAGGACCTGGTGATTATACCACCTGCTTTGTTCCTGCTGACAGGAGAAATGTGCGATTGCACATTGTGAGATTTCACAACTCTGTTCACAAGCATCTCCCTAACAGTTTCTCCCTGCCCCATGGCATGGGATCTCCCCGTGGACCTTCAGTCACAATTTACAGTGATGATGTGGACCTTGCCTGTTGCTGGAATGCCTGTGATGGGCCAACCATCTTCCTGAAATAGCCAGAGCACAGTGTGGTCCAAGCACCATCTCTTGGAGGGGCTCCAGTGTGAAACCACAACTCAGCCTGCAGAAGTGCTGCAGCCCAAGCAACCACCAAAGCTGGGGCAACCACCCACCACGGAGAGATGGGATCTGGTTATTGAGCACCACCACTGCACATGACTGCCCCATGCACACCATTGCAGAGTGAGGGGGCAGAGCCATGCTTGTTGCTGAGTAAATTTCACAAAGAATTTGTCTTTCTCATATAGACTTCAGCACTTTATATGTATGTTTCTTGGTTTTCTAACATTTCTGTTTGAAGTCCTTGTTTGCTGTTTTGCATTTAAGCTTATTTCTTCATAAGAGCCTGATGCAAAGCCCAGTGAAGACAAATTTACCCTGAGTAATTGTTATGTCTTTAACAATCTTAATATGGCTTCTTAAACAAGTCGTGTGTTTTTCATCCGGGAGTATCAATAAGCAAGTGCTGACAATTCTTTCACTTTTTATTAACTTGCTATTAGTGGCCTAGACAAAGAACTTGCAGTTTGTACATAGCTGTAGAGTCTAATCTAATCTAGTCTATCTATCTATCTGATACACTTGCCTGGGCAATCAGCCACAGCTTGATAGCTGGGAGGGTATAAAGTTCATCTGCCAGATAGCTGAAATGACAAAAAGGACAGAAGCTGAAAAGCAATTATTAATTGATGTGGTTTTGATTGAAGTTAGCTGCTATTGATCATCTCACTGCTTAAATGAATGAGGCTCATAATGTAATCTTTATGCTGAACGTTGATACGCCGTGCACCTTCCTCATTGATCTGATGTACATAGGCAAAGTTATTTAGCATCCCATTACATGAAAATCAATAATGAGATCATATTACACAATCTGAGGTCCAACTGTGGCACTTCTATGAAGATATGTAGCACACTGTCACCACAACAGAATAATTCATTCGAGGAACTCTCAGTCGCCATCAATCTGTGGGATGCATATGCATATGTGTGTATAAAATAAAAAGAAGAAACTGCTGCTTTGAAATCACGCTATACCAGCCAATAAGCAGTTTTATAAGATATTTTATATTAAAATCTCTCGAAATATTTTTCTAAATTCTTCTACATCTTCTCTGTGAAGTTGCTCTAACTCATTCTACGGAGATTTTTATACTGCACCATATGCTTTCGAACCATAGCTGTCTTACATAGTTAGCACAACCATGAGATAAAATTGATGCGCTGTCCTGCCACGGCACCGCGCCAGCTCACATCCGCGCTTGGAATCCGCTGTGGGCGGACCGCTGCGCGCACCGTCGGGTGTCACAGCAGGGCCTTTGGCGAGCAGTAAGGACTGCTCTGCATGAGCGTCTTGGGGTGGCACCAACCAGGAGCTGCAGGCACTTACTGAATCAGGCTCACGACCCAGCAACAATGGGGAAGAAAACATCTCGCTGGAGACCGGGGCTGTGATGAATATATTGCCTGGCCACAGCCACAGTCCAATATGCTGACCTCACGCGTTTTTAAACTCCTGTTGGGAGTACAGTCTTCACTGCCTAAGTGCCTATGGGTTTTCCGTTCATTCCATCATCTAGTGTGTCCTTTAGCATCTCCATCTTTCTTCCTTCTATCTCCCTATCCATCTTTCCAAAATTTTCTTAATCCCAGCTCAGAAGTTTCTTATTATATTATATAGAGAGAGAGTTACTATATATTATTATTATGTTATTATATTATATAGAGAGATTTAGATTAGATATAAGGAAGAAATCTTTCACAGTGAGGGTGGTGAGGCACTGGAACAGGTTTCCCAGGGAAGTTGTGGCTGCCCCATCCCTGGCAGTGTTTAAGGCCAGGTTGGATGAGTCTTTGAGCAACCTGTTGTAGTGGAAGGTGTCCCTGCCCATGGCAGAGGAGTTGGAACTAGACGATCTTGAAGGTCCTTCCAACCCAAACAATTCTGTGATTGTAAGTTTGTTTTCTGCAAATCTGCTTGGCAGGAGTCATCCCTGCACAGTAGCAGCTTCCATCTAAACATCTTGTTTATGTGGACTTTTTTGCAAGGTTTCTAAAACGTTCAAATTATTTCCTGAATATTTTCTCAAATTCTGACAAAGTATTTCTGCTCCTTATGTTACTGATTCTTGTATGTCACTGACTGATAATCAATTTCGGGACTGCAAGAAATGCATGTTGACTTCAGGCAGTTATCTTTGATCTGCTGAGCAACTTGCTGCTCCTCTAACAGGAGCCCATTTTTTTGTGTGTCAGCCATAGCCAGAAAGATGTCCCATTTGCTGGTTGGGATGAGGATGCTTTTTGTGCTGAGTTGCAAGCGGAGCACTCTGGGGCCTCCAGTGGAAGTTTTAATTTGATTGAAACAAGAAAGCCACATTTGTATCTTTTGCAAATGCCTCATTCTCTAAGAGCAGATTACTCTGAAACAACTGTCTGCGATTTTTTCTCATTTGTGATTAGTCCATTTACCTAATGAAACTGCTGAATACAACTCTGTACATTTCCTCTGCAAATATCATCATTTAAAAGAAAGACAGATGTTATCTTGAGTATCTCTCTGCCTATCTATCTGTCTATCTGTCCGTCCATCCATCCGTCCATCCATCCATCCATCCATCCATCCATCCATCCATCCATCTATCTATCTCCCATCTTTAGGGGTAACTGAACACTTCCAAGATAAATCAAATCTGCACTTGTATGGAGACTCATTCATTGACAACATCTAAGCCCACTAAAAGCAGATTCTTGCCATAAAAGTCATTTGATGCTGTGGGTGAATTACCAGCCCTTGTAAACACTGTGCTTCTAGATGTAATTTATCCTAATTTAGCTCCTGTTATTGTCTTGTGTATTGTCTCTGAATAAGGCAATCTCGAAAATGCAGTCTCAGATACAGTAATGCATACTGAATGTCTGCAGTAGAGTTACCCTGAATGTTTGCAGCACCTCTTCTCTACCTGACAATACTATTCAAGAAGGATTGTTTTGAGCTGGCACGTTCTTACAAAATACAGGTTTTAATGGCTTTTGTCCAAAAATGATATGCTGGCAAAAAAAAGGTAACAGCCTTGTATAATTGTCTAGCATTGGACAACTGTTATTTTAGGGGCAATTTTTAGAAACAATGTTTAGGTTGTTCTGACACTGACTTTTCACACCCCATCCTCTCCTCAAATCTGTGCCATTCCTCCCTGCGCCAAGGCCTGGGACCCTGTGAAGCAGCATTGGTCTCTGCCATGAAGTATCTGCCACAGCAGATGTTGTAATTCCACATATTAGCATCTTGGCACCCCTAGTCGATTAATTAGCATGTGTGTTCTGCTTCTTTCTCCCAGAAAATGACGCGCACATATAATGCCTCATTAGCCATTGGTTATCCTCGTCATGTATCATAGAATCACAGAATGGTTTGAGTTGGAAGGGACCTTCAAGATCATCCAGTTCCAACCCCCTTACCATGGGCAGGGACACCTTCCACTACACCAGGTTGCCCAAAGCCCCATCCAACCTGGCCTTGAACGCTGCCAGGGATGGGGCAGCCACAACTTCTCTGGGCAACCTGTGCCAGTGCCTCACCACCCTCAGAGGGAAGAATTTCTTCCCTGTATCTAATCTAAATCTCCCCTCTTTCAGTTTAAATCCATTGCCCCTTGTCCTGTCACTACACATCCTAGGTCAGAAGTCCCTCTCCAGCTTTCTTGTAGCCCCTTTAAGTACTGGAAGGCTGCTCTAAGATCACCCTGGACCCTTCTCTTCTCCAGGCTGAACAGCCCCAACTGTCTCAGCCTGTCTTCACAGGAGAGGTGCATCCGCCCTTACAAATTAGAGCTTCCCACTGCATGGCCATAGGTGCTGTTGCTTAACCCAAATGAGCTGACCATGCCCAGAGCTGATACTCAAAAAAGGTAAGTCCTAAGATAACCCCATCCTTGGGTGAAAAACTACTCAGGAATATCAGGCCGCATACAAAGCAGTGAAGGAACTGCAGCTGAAAGCCAGCAGCTGGATGAAACAGAACTCCATTGTCTCCCTGCTGCTGGGCTGCATCCAAAGAAACATGGCCAGCAGGTCAAGGGAGGGGATTCTGCCTCTGTTCTGCACTTGTGATACCCCCCCATTGCAGCACTGCGTTCAGCTCTGGGGTCTCCAATGTCCGAAGAACATGGAACTTTTGTAACGGGTCCAGAGGAGACAATGAAGGTGATGTGAGGGCTGGAGCACCTCTGCTATGAAGACAGGCTGAGAGAGTTGGGGTTGTTCAGCCCAGAGAAGAGAAGGCTCCAGGGAAACCTTCTAGCAGCCTTCTAGTACCTAAAGGGGCTACAAGAAAGCTGGAGAGGGGCTTTGGACAAGGGTGTGTGATGACAGGACAAGGAGCAATGGCTTTAAACTGAAAGAGGGGAGATTTACATTAGATCTAAGGAAGAAATTTTTTACAATATGAGAGTGGTGAAACACTGGACCAGGTTGCCCAGAGAAGTTGTGGCTGCCCCATCCCTGGAAGTGTTCAAGGCCAGGTTGGATGAGGCTTTGAGCAAACCTGGTCTAGTGGAAAGTGTCCCTGGCCATGGCAGGGGGTTTGGAACTAGATGATCTTTAAAGTCTCTTCCAACCCTAACCATTCTATGATTGTACGGATGGAAAAGAAAGAGGAGGCTGGGGCATCGCTGCTCTGAAACGATGCCTTTCCTCCTTGGACACAGCAGCTGGGTCATAGCAAGGGACAGTGGAAGAACCAGACCCCTCCGTCTGTCCTTCTGTGGCTCAGCTGGAGCCTCCTGGGTTTCCCAGGAGGAGACTCCAGTGAGTGAGCAGTGCTGGGTGCAGCAACCTGTAAGGTTGTGAGGCTGATGCCGAGCCCCTGTGTGTGATGGATTGGATTAACCACATTGGTTGGGAAACAAGCGGTCCCTTCCAACCCAGACTATGCTGTGATTCTACATGCAGGTTACCAGGGGGTGGGCAATGCACTGGCTCCTGGGTGCATCTGCTATCCTGATTCACTCCTGTGGCCTTCAGCAATCACAAGGGATGACCCTCAGCTGTTTCAGGGCACCTCTGTGTGGCTGTGAAGGTGAAGGTAACCCTGCAGGGAGTCGTTGAAACATTGGGAATGGCTTTCTCACCTAGATAAGCCCCCTCCAAGACTCTTGCACCCATCATCTTCCTCACTCTGCAGTACATCACCGGAGTGAAACTGCATGTTCAGCTCCTTTTGTAGGGAGCTGAGCCCTGACACCCCTCAGCTCCCTGGGGTGAGACCTTCCCTTTGCCTTGGCTCCTGCCCCGGGCTTTAACTCTGCCTCAATTGACCCCGCTTAAGAGCCACTTAACAACAAATTACAGCCAGCAATTTGGAGCTTCTGTCCCCGGTTATTTACATGTGTTTATTCCTGGATATCACCCTGCTGCTCCAGCCTCAGAAGCTGGTAAAAAAGCAGCAATTAGCAAAGAAAAAAAACAAAGGAGATGCAATTTACTGCTGGTGTAATAGCCCAGGGCCATGGGGGGCTGGGGCACGGCTCCAGCTGGGAAGGGCTGTGCTCTCCCCTCCCTTGCACCGACCTGGGCAGGGGTCTGTTGCAGGGTCAGATCTATCGGCCTGTGGCCGCGGTTGCACCGAGGGGATGCGATGCCAGCGGGTCCCTGCGCTTTCGCATCGCTCCCGTTGCTAAGACAACTCCTCCTTTTGGCTGCCGGAGCCCTGATCCACAGCCAGTGGGGCGGTGGGAATCATGAGAAAGGGAGCGTTGTCCTGGGAGGGCTGAATCAAACCGAGCGGGACCCAGGCAGGGCTCAGGGTCTGTGCGGGCACCGTGCTGTGCGCTGCGGAGGGGCCGCAGGCAGTGCTGGGGCAGGGGGGCGGAGGGGCAGTGGTAGATCTGGGGGTGGGTACGAAGGGCCAGTGCTTTGAGGGCGCACAGGGTCAGCACCGTGTCTGTTTGACAGTGAGCAGGGCTCGATCCTGCCCACGGCGGCCCTAGTTGCCATGTCGGGCTATGGTGGGGGTGATCGCCCTGGAACATCTCCCTGTGGAAAGCTGTTCATGAATGGTGTCCCCCAGCAGCATCTAATGGGAGATGCCTCTGTGCCAAGGAATGTTCTTCTGGGTGCCCCTGGGCTAGCATGGCAGAGAGATTGGCCAGTAAAGGAGAACTGGGCTGCATCCAAAGCAGCATGGGCAGCAGGTCGAGGGAGGGGATTCTGTCTGTCTACGCTGCTCTCGTAAGACCCCCCCTGCAGTGCTGCATTCACCTCTGGCGTCCCCAACATCAGAAGGACATGGAGCTGTTGGAGCGGGTCGAGGAGGCCACGGAGATGATGTGAGGGCTGGAACACCTGTGCTATGGAGACAGGCTGGGAGAGTTGGGGCTGTTCAGCCTGGAGAAGAGAAGGCTCTGGGGAGACCTTCCAGCAGCCTTCCAGTGCCTAAAGGGGCTACAGGAAAGCTGGAGAGGGGCTTTGGACAAGGGCGTGTAGTGATAGGGCACGGGGCAATGGCTTTAAACTGGAAGAGGGGAGATTTTCATTAGATCTAAGGAAGAAATTCTTTCCTCTGAGGGTGGCGAGGCACTGGACCAGGTTGCCCAGAGAAGTTGTGGCTGCCCCATCCCTGGAAGTGTTCAAGGTCAGGTTGGATGAGACTTTGAGCAACCTGATGTAGTGGAAGGTGTCCCTGCCCATGGCAGGGTGTTTGGATCTAGATGGTCCTGAAGGTTCCTTCCAACCCAAACCATTCTATGATTTGATGATAGCTCATCTGTGCTGTGTGGTTTTAGTGGATTGCTCTAGGGTCATGGAGCATGACTCCAAGGGCACAGGGGTGTGGGGGCTCTCTTGTGTTCACGGGCCAAGACACCTGCAGCTGTATGGGCTATGTGGGAAGGCTGTTGTGCATTAACCCCGCTGGGGCTCTGACATGGTGATCCTGCCTGCTGGAGAACGGGGCTGTGACAGTGTCTTGTCATCCCATTCTCACCAAAAGAGGAGGGATCTGCAGCTTCCTGCACTTTTGTAAGTGGGCAAAGCCTTCAACATTTCGACAATAAACTGCAGTGTGCCTCTTGGCAGTTTCCAGACTATCATGGCAGAGGTGGTTTGGTGTCATGGTGAACCCAAAATGGTAACCCTGCAACAACAAAAATGTTCACACTAGCAATGTAAGAAATCTTCCAAACTGATCTCATCACCAGATATGGCAACTTTCAGGTAGGAGGAGGTCACAGCCCATCCTGGGCTGTCCTGGACTGCTCCCTGTGCGTCCTTCCCCAAGAGCATTTTGGCTGAGGAATCTTCTAGGTCGTCTTGGTTGCCCTATGGCACGCTCACTACACAGTGGCTTCGTCGTTAGAAGACAACTCAACATCCTCTTCATAGGAAAGACTACCTCCAAGCCCTGCCTCTCCCTGCCTGTCAGCAGGATTCCTCATTGCTTCGGCTTTGGCAGTATGGCTTCCCAACAGGGCTTCTGCACCAGCACTGCATTTGGGAAGATGCACTGGCATAGCCCTGTCCTGGGGGAAACTGTGTTATCACTTGGCTTTTCCCTTCAGCTGCTGGTCCTGTGCCGGGAGCTCTGGACTTGCTCTGGCTTGGATGGAGCACACAAGGCTCCTCCTCAGTTGTAGGTGCCGTCTCTAGGGAAGCTTTTAAACCCGCAGCAACTCTTTACACCAAATATGTTGCTACTTTTATCAGATGTTTTTCTAATCTGCTGCTAGTAAGGAATCCTGCACATATCACTTCTTAGCTCTAGTTGCTCTAATATGCTCAAAAAAGAAAACAGAAGGCATTAAAGCAATTCTGAATCTTAACAAACCACTCTGATTTTTTATTTACATGTGGCTGAAGCTTTTGGCTGACATTTTTCACAATAAAATATGATAGAAAATATTCATTTTGTTGCCACGTTCCATTTTTAAAAGGAAATTCTAAAGAAAGTACTTGATTTCAGATCAGAAGTTTGCTGTAATTGCGCACACTGACTTCAGAAATGGGAACAGAGACTCCGAAGGAGAACACAGCTTTTTTATAACCTTTCTCATTTCTGCTAAGGCGGAAAACTGGTGACAACCTTACTTAGACTCATTCTACCACCCAGCTTGAGCGATGGTCCCTTCTGAGCTTCGAGTTTGTGCATTTATGAAAACAGCTCACAATGATTAATTTTTGTTGTATTACTCAGTGCTTCTTGGTTGTAGTTTCATTCATGAGCTGATGCTCAGTCCTGCAAATGGATTCATTATTCATATGGCTGCTGTACATGCAGGTAAATAATCTCCATTCTCCAGTGCTACCAGAGACTGTTCGTTGTGACAATTGACTGCTAATTACTATTCCCTGCATGCGCTGGGTCAGCTGGGACAATTTCTACCCCTTTATTGGGTTACTGAGTCTTTTTGCCAGGAGAGTAACAATTAAAGGTGAGTGAAAAACAGCCATGACTGCCTTCAACATCCAGAAATAGTGATCCACACGCTGAGAAAGGGCTGGGAAAGAATTGACTAATACAGCAAAACCAGCAGAAAATAATTAACAGTTATCCATTGCGCGTGTGTTGATGTGTACTCGAGGGTTTATTCAATATTTCACGCTTTCTCAGGAAACGGGAGGGTTAGAAATTTACTTTTCATATTCTGATGAAAAGTACATGAATTCAGCAGCTGGGGCTTAAAGAAAAAACACGAGGTATCACAAGACTTGTAAGGAAAGTTGTGAGAGTTACAGACAGCAGGCATTCCCAAGCAAGCACGCAAACACGCCAGCTGTTAAAATTCGTGACACTTCCAGGAAGCAGCCTCCTTCCCACAAATACGGGGGATGGAGAACAAAGCAACCTCACCAAGACATCCAGTCTCAGGGTGTATAGCTTCATGAGAGATACTCCTGCCTGACAAAGTGAAGGCAGAGTGGGTCCCGTGTTTCACACAAAGCCAGGTTCATTTGTGCAGAAATGAGCTGCCGTAGGAGAGATAATGGTTTATTATTGCCCTTTGCGGATCCCCATTCATCCACAGCCCATGTGACTCTGGCTACAGCCAAGCCAGTCTGAATTAATTTTTCAAGTACGGCTTCATGAGACAATGCATCAGATGTTTTAATAAAATTCAGACGGGCTGCAGCTATCGTGGTTCTTTCATGCACTAATTAGGGGTTTCTGTTAAAAAAACTCCCAGCAATCAATTTTTCCGGTAATGTCTTTTTGTGATTCTGATACTTGCCGTTCCATCTTCCTGGATGTTTATAAATTCCTGCCTTTAATATTTAACATGTAGTACACTGGTTTACCAAGGATTAGGCAGATATTACAGCCAGCCCAGTGCCAAAAGCACTCTGTTTTGCTTTGTTCAAGATGGCTCTCACATCTGCTTTGTTTCACCCACTCTTGCCTTTCCTTTGCTCTCTAACTAAAGAGAAAGAAACGTCATTATTTTCATTCATTCCTTAAATAAACCCTGTGCCTGCGTGTTAGCTAGATCCCATGGTTTGCTGGTCCTCTGCTTTTGCCTTACCCGTGTGTTCGTTAGTTTCTTAAGAGCCTTAATATTTCCCCAACACGTAAGAAGGGCCAGTCAGCTGGGGACTTACTGGCCCTTCTAAGTGAGGGTTAAAGCAGCCCAGGCATTTCCACTCATGGAAATGGTCACGGGCCGTCACTGTTTAGCCAGGCTTGGGGAAATGGATGAGGCTTTGATTTTCCTTTGCCTAGGGACCAATCACCATGGTCCCAAGCAGGTTGGCATCCCAGAACTCACGCCCAAGGCACTGCTGAGCAGCCAGAGCAGGATTCAGGCTCAGGGATAGTGCCCAACTCTGCTTGAGCTGGCCTGCCATGATGGGGACTGTATGCACAGTTCTGCCATGATCCACCGAAGACCCAGCAAGAGGTTCTGGACTTGTTTTTGCTCTGATGAGACAGGCTTATGACATGGGTGGTTGAAGGATGATGCTCTCTGCCAGCTGGGGCAAATATTTCAGTGGAGAATGAAGAGTCTGGGATGGACAAGGGGACAGAGACAGAAAGGGAAGCTCTGGGTTTGGCAGGGTACCTTGTCTATACTGTGATGGGCTTAATCCCAGCCTAGCTCAGGATGTGGACCCAACCTCTGGAAACAGCATCAGTGCTGTCAGGGGGTCCCAGCCTGAGATCTACCACAGGCCTGGGTAGACAAAAGCTGGGTGCAAGGTGATGTTTCTGGTGGGTACCCAGCCTTGGACAGGCTGATGGTCAGGAATGGCTGCAACACAGAGGAACCTAGGTCCATGAGATTTCCCAGATGGACCGGAGCTGTTGGGAACACAAGGCTGATTTACACACTCAGAGGGGCTGGGTCCATTCCACTTGCATCTGAGATGAGTCCAGCAGCTTTTTACGTGCTTGTCCAAGGGCCTGGCATGCTCACTGGGCTGCCTGCCAATTTTCTACACATACTTCTTAAGAGTAAAAAATTTGCTGGAAATCCTTGCCAAAGATGGGTGGGTCTGTTCCAACTTGTCTGCAAGCTATAGGTTTGGTGGGTATTCATCAGCCACTGTTTTACAGGGGTGACAAGATTCAGATAGACAACATTTGCCTGATCCCAGTACCCCCCAAGCTCTCAGGCACATTGGTCTGTTTGCAGACCACACCAACTTACTGTGAGCAATGACTCGTCCCATATGTGTTACCTTTTGGTAGGTGGCACCGCAGAAGTTAGTGCATAGATGGCTTCACTGTTTTGAAAAGAGCATTTACAGCCCTCCACACACAAACATTCCCAGCTCTGAGAGGGATGCTTGCAGGCAGAGAAGAGTGCGCCTGGCAGGCTCAAATAAAAGCAAATAATTCGGTGTTCATGGATGGAACAGAGGTTTCTGTGCTGCTTGAAAGTTTCAGTCTTTGAAAGGTTCAACTAACAGGGCAAGACCATCCTTGGTACAACTCCTGCCCTTCTGGATTGTGGGATTGTGCCCACTACACTTTGGGATAAAATGTGTCATCTTAAGAGATCTATTCCAGCTGCCTTGCTAGCTGTGCAAACGGTGCACGGGGTTGTGCCCTTTGCTCTGCGCTGGCACACATATTCCAACTCCCACCACCCAGTTTTGGGTATGAATTACTCCATGGGAACTGCTAACTCTTTAGAGAAGAGGAACATTTCTGGAACAACACACTTGCTTTTATGTTTATTCAGGGAAGAGAGTGGCTGTAAGATCCACACAGCCCAGCTCTCAGACACTTCCAGCCTGCCCATGTTGCGTGATGGCCATGACAGCGTGGACTCCTCACCGTTCCCAGCACGGTGCTGTCTCACACCTCGTTGCAGGTGATGCTCAAGAGATCTGATTTCTCCATGCAGAAGCATGGGTCCAAAACAGCATGGGTTGCTGCTCCGTGCAAGGCAGACTTGTGGGTTCTTTGCAGCCCCGCTGGGTCCCTGCCTGCAGAGATGAGCAGAACCAGGACCACTGGTGACGCGGTGGCAGCAGGGGCCACCCGGGCAGCTAGGAGACCTTCCACTGCAGCTGCCGTGAGCGCACAGGCACAGTGCTGCTCCCACCACGCGTAACTGTTGGTGATTTGGGGAAGTTAAAGCCTAAGCAGAGGAATTACTCAGCATTATTTTCAGTTAGCAGCTGAGTAGCTTACTCTCTAATAGAAACAACTCAATAAATCAATTAACAAATGCAACCCTGAGTAGCTCACTTGCAGGTATTTAGTATGAATTACTCCATGGGAACTGCTAACTCTTTGGAGAAGAGGCAATTACCTTTACTGCACCTCAGTAATTACTAACTGCAGCACACACCACAATATTTCAGTGTAAGTTAGGGGCCAGTGCTGCCGAACCCACTGGCAGTAAAGGCGGGCAGCAGAACGTGTGAAACGGATCAGCAGTGGGAACAAAAGCACCCGGCATGAAATGTGTTGCATTCTCCATGTCTCCGGGACATGCAATCTCTCCTTGAATGTATTTTGACCTGTGGGAGGCAGGAATACATCCTCTAACACAGGATTTTGCCAGCAAACGCAGCTTCTGCACATTTCAAAATTCCCCTGCTGGATACTCCTATTCACTTTTTCCCCATTGGGAAAATAAAATGAAATATCTGGTGGTGGTGGGATCTGCCACCCAGATCAAAGCTTTCCGCTGGGTTCACGTGGAGATGCTTGTTTCTGGGCAGCCTGATGACCAGCATTTGTGTCTGCGCAGAGGTGCAGGTGTGGACTGTGCCTGCTCCTCAGCCCATCAGTCGTGGGGACACCGCCTGAGCTGGGCAGGGGAGCAGCCTGGTGCTGAAAATAAATGCTGGAGAGCTTTCAGTGTTAAAAAAGTATCCAGGATTTCACCTTTTCACTCCTATCTGGAATGCATAGACAAAAAATGGGATTACTGTGGAAAGGTGATGTTGCATCCACCTGCAATCTGAGCATGCTGTCCCCCTGCCTGTGTCTGACCCCAGCACCTCCTTAGCCCTCCTACACGGACAGTTTGTCGAGGGCACTCCTGCGTCCCTTGTGATCCCCATACTGTGGTCATGGGTGTTAGTACTACAACAAACACGCAGTATTTAGAGAAAGTTTTCAACTACTTTCCTTGGAAGTATTCTTTATTCTCCGCCAGCTGTCGTGCTCCTGGCCCTGATCTGGAGGTCACAGGCTGGCAATAGACGATGTTCTGAGGTTCCCCACGTGTGATAGTTTGATGGGGGGGTGTTCTGGTGGCAGGGGAGGGGATTTGCTCCCTGTGCCACCAGATCTGAGTCCCATCCCCCCCCCCCCGGGGGGAGGTTGAGCCAAATCGGCACCTCTGCGAATGGCCCTATTTAAGTTGGGACAAAGGGGCGGGAAAGGGGCTTTTTGCTCAGGAGCGAGGGGAGGGGAGGAGGGCGCTGCCCTCGCTCCCGGCTCCCGGCCGGGCGACTGCCCGGGCCTGGGCCGGCGCCATGTGCTCAAGATGGCGCCGGGGGAGCCGCATGGGGGACTCGGTAAGCGCCCCGCTCCCGGGGTGCCCGCCGGGCCGAGCTCCCCCAGAGAGGATTAAGATCTAAGAGAAAACAACCACAACGACCGGGTCAGCCAAGATGGAGCAGGAGGAGGTGTACTGGAGCTGAGGTTTCCCTTGCAATCGGTGTGAGATGGCAGGCGGCCCCCCTGCAGCCAGGGTGTACTCGGCGGAGCAGCGACCCACTCGCGGCCCGTGGAGAAACCCACGTCGGAAAAGAGATGCCTGAGCCCAGGAGAGGTCGTGGAGCAGGGGATGCGCGACCAGGTACTGTTAATAATGGGGCATGGAATGCACGACGAGGTCGTGGAGGCATCTGGAATCCGTGGGACGACCCACGCCGACGCGAGTGGCAGCAGCTCCCTAAGAGGCCGAGACTGGTAAAGCCCAAACTGGTACAATCCATGGGGAAGGATTGCAATCCTGCGGGCAGGACTCACGTTGGAAAAGTTTGGGGACTTTTTTCTTCATGAGTAGGGGATCCACCAAAGCAAGGGAAAAATGGTGTAAAGACTCCTCCTCCTTTAAGAAAGGAGCGGCAGTTAACAACATGGATGAACTGACCTGCACTCCCCCATTCCCTGTCCCCCTGCGCCGCTGGGGGGGAGGTTGAGCCAGGAACAAAAGGAAACGGGGTGGGGAGGTGTTGTTTTAAGATCTGGCCTTGTTTTTTCTTTCTCCTCTCAAGTAACTGGTTTTGTTCCTTGTGTCTCTTGTTAAGTAACTGTTAATAAATTGTTTTGTTTTATGAAGAAAGCCTGAGTCATGTTTTGCCCGGGACCATGGTTGGTGGGTGCTCCCTTTCGGTTCTTGTCTCGACCCTCAGTCCAAAAACCACAACACCACAAAAGAGTTATCCAGCCTTTATTCCCACACGATGGGAAATAGCCCAGTTGAAGCACAGCTTGTGTCCCAAATGTTTTGTGGTAGTCTGTCTTCTGAAGGGCCTCTTTGACATTGACCTATGAGTTTCTTCTTGTTTCTGTACCTTCATAAGCACCCTGGGGAGTGGGGCCTTCTTCCAATATCAGATCAGTGCAATCCAGCTCTGCAATTGCTGGGGAGCACTGTGCATGAGAGCAAGTCCTGGTGGAACCAGCTTGACCCAGCCTGGGCATCCAGGATGGTGGCCGAGATCCAGGGACCCAGGGAACCACAGGCCAGTCAGTCTCACCTCTGTGCCCGGCAAGATCATGGAGCAGATCCTCCTGGCAACTATGCTAAGGCACATGGAAAATAAGGAGGTGATTGGTGACAGCCAACATGGCTTCGCTAAGGGCAAATCCTGCCTGACTAATTTGGTGGCCTTCTATGATGAGGTTACAGCATTGATGAATAGGGGAAGAGCAACTGACATCGCCTACCTAGACTTATCCAAAGCATTTGATACTATCCCATATGACATCCTTGTCTCTAAATTGGAGAAACATGGATTTGGTGGATGGACCACTCGATGGATAAGGCATTGGCTGGATGGTCGCACTCAAAGAGTTGTGGTCAACGGTTCAATGTCCAAGTGGAGGCCAGTGACGAGTGGTGTTCCTCAGGGGTCTGTACTGGGGCCGGTGCTGTTTAACATCTTTGTTGGTGACATGGACAGTGGGATCGAGTGCAGCCTCAGCAAGTTTGCAGATGACACCAAGTTGTGTGGTGTTGTGGACACGCTGGAGGGACGGGATGCCATCCAGAGGGACCTTGACAGGCTGGAGAGATGGGCCTGTGAGATCCTCATGAAGTTCAACAAGGCCAAGTGCAAGGTCCTGCACGTGGGTCGGGGGAATCCCATGCACAAGTAGAGGCTGGGCGGAGAATGGATTGAGAGCAGCCCTGAGGAGAAGGACTCGGGAGTGCTGGTTGATGAGAAGCTCAACATGAGCTGGCACTGTGTGCTGGCAGCCAAGAAAGCCAACCGTGTCCTGGGCTGCATCCAAAGCAGTGTGGTCAGCAGGTCGAGGGAGGGGATTCTGCCCCTCTGCTCTGGTCTCGTGAGACTCCCCCCTGCAGTGCTGCATTCAGCTCTGGGGTCCCTAGCATCAAAAGGACATGGAGCTGCTGGAGCAGGTCCAGAGGAGGCCACAGAGATGATGCAAGGGCTGGAGCACCTCTGTTATGGAGATAGGCTGAGACAGTTGGGGCTGTTCAGCCTGGAGAAGAGAAGGCTCCAGGGAGGCCTTCTAGCAGCCTTCCAGTACCTAAAGGGGCTACAAGAAAGCTGGAGAGGGGCTTTGGACAAGGGTGTGTAGTGACAGGACAAGGGGCAATGGCTTTAAACTGAAAGAGGGGAGATTTAGATTGGATATAAGGAAGAAATTCTTCACTCAGAGGATGGTGAGGCACTGGACCAAGTTGCCCAGAGAAGCTGTGGGTGCCCCACCCTGGAAGTGTTCAAGGCCAGGTTGGATGAGGCTTTGAGCAACCTGGTGTAGTGGAAGGTGTCCCTGCCCATGGTAAGGGGGTTGGAACTTGATGATCTTGAAGGTTCCTTCCAACCCAAACCATTCTATGATTCTATGATTCTATGATTCTATGATTCTATGATTCTATGATTCTATCCTTTTCCCTGGAATCAGTGTCACCTGAAGGACTTGGCTCTGAGACCAGTGTCTCTGGCAGATCTGTGAACCAGCCTAAAGCTGAGCAGGCTGCCAGAAGATGCTTGGTAAAGCTAAATTTCCTGAAAGCATATAAGTCCTGATGCTGCTGCAAACACCTCTGGAGAGTCATCTCCCATGCCAGGGGTCTGATGTCTCTGTCAGCTTGGTCTTTCCTCCATCCGGCCTCCTTGGACAGTACTCCCAATACTGCTGGAGAATGGTATGGAGCAGGGCAGGTCAAACCTCTTTGCACAGTATTCTGAGCATGCCAGAATCGTTCTTAGGGCTAGGGAGAGCTCTGCTCAGGCTTGACCTTGCTGTTCTTGCCCTGGGCTGATTGGTATGCTGCAAGCTGAGCAGATAAATGAGTGGCTTAAATGCAGCACCACGCAAGGAATATATTAGAAAGAATCACCATGGAACAACCTCCCCATAACTGGGCACAACAGAGTGTGTAGACCTCACCCCTGTCTGCTGCATAGAGACTCCTGAAAACCTCCCTGAATTTGAGGAGACTGTTTGCTCAACTGAATTGCCAAAGGCAAGCCCGTGAGACCTCTCTGCCAGACACAGGTGCCCTTGGCACCACACCCGGGGCACTAGGATCATAGCCGTGACCTGTCATGTAAGTGCTCTCCACAAACCGCACACAAGAACAGTTTCTCTGGCTGGGTGTTGGGTTGCAACGAGCTGGACAATCCTTCATACATCATGCCCACCAAGGAACCATAGACTGTCAGAGCTGGCCTTGCCCGTCCTTCGTGCATGCAGTCAGTGCAATCCCCAGTCCTGGGAGTGGAAAGAGTTCAACCTGGCATTTCAACATGGGAACTGGAGAGTGGCCGTTCATTATAAAGCTCTGTTTAGCCTCAAGCTCAGCAGAACCTGCTGACCATCACATGGAGGAGCCATCTGCAGCCCCACCGATCAGACCATGCACCGCTGAGATAGCAGTGGAGTGCTGCCTGTGCAGAGGGCTGAGGAGCTGGACGTGCTGGTGGAGAAGCAGCAGTGGGTGCCAGGGATGCAGAGGAGGGAGCTGCCTGCAAGGAGAGCTTGTGTAGTGCTGGGTGCAGCTGGCAGGGCTTTGTGCATGTAGGAGAGCATGGAGGGCTAAAAGATGAGGTACAGGGACCTTGCAGGTACTAGGGACCTGGCTTCTGGGGACACGTAGTTTTGGGTCAAGGGGCAGCACAGTGCTGTGGCAGGGGTGCGTAGGTATGTGCATTTCAGCTCCTGCAGAAGAAAACGGAAGGGACTGAGGGGCAAAACTCTGTGTGTGTGTGTAGGACTCTGGAGCAGAGGCAGAGAAGGACTCATGGGGTGAAGCTGGAAGGCAGGTGGAGAAGGGGCACCATGCCACAGATGTGGCCAAGAGAGGTGGGAGAGCTTTATTTTGAGGGACTGCAGGCTGGACTGAGTGACCGCCTAGGTACCCAGCTCTGCTCCTGGCAGGGAGGCATGACAAAATGATGCATGGTCTCTTCCAGTGGGTGTTGAACAGCACAAGGCTGCCAGTATGTGCTGCTGAGTGGGCTAAGGCTCAAAGCCAGGGGCTTTTGGAGAAGTAAGGCTACAAATGAGAGGGCAAGGCACATGGTGTGCCTTGGCAATGTCAGGCACACAGGGTGCATGGGACCTGGTTTCCACATGTGGTTTGTCCTCATCCAGCTGTTTTTATTAAGAAACCAGTCATCCTCTTCCTTTATGTGTTCCCCATTTGCAATCTAAGCAGGCTTCACCCAGATCAGCCACCTGTGACACCCCACGGATCAAAGTTGTCCCTCAGAGGAACTGGGAAGCACTGCTGGGATCTTGTGCCACAGGTCCTGTGAGTCCCAGGAGTGCAAGTCCCATTTGGGTAGTGCTTACAGCAGGCTGTGAAGTCATAGTCCAGGGGATGACTCTTGCAGTGCAGAGGAGCAGAGCTGGGGTGGTTGGTCGGTGCTTCGCTGGAGATGTCCTTGGAGGAAGATGCAAAACTGAGTT
This sequence comes from Tauraco erythrolophus, assembly GCF_009769465.1. Taxonomy (NCBI): domain Eukaryota; kingdom Metazoa; phylum Chordata; class Aves; order Musophagiformes; family Musophagidae; genus Tauraco; species Tauraco erythrolophus. Next base: position 726,610 of record NC_141483.1, read on the forward strand.
GACTGAGGTCCTTCAGAAGAAATGTACCAGTTTTCCCACTCACAGAAGTTGCTCCAGTCCAGGTCTGCTTCACTTGTCCCAAACTCTGCTCATGAAGCTGCCTCGTGTGCATGCAGACGACAGCCAGTAGAGGTGTTGGGACCCTTGCCCTCCTCTCATTAACCTCTCCTATTCCTATAGAATCATAGAATCATTTAGGTTGGAAGAGATCTTGGAGATCATCAAGTCCAACTGTTAATCCAGCACTGCCAAGTCCACCGCTAAACCATGTCCCTAAGTACCACATCTACACATCTTTTAAATACCTCCAGGGATGCTGACCCAACCCCTTCCCTGGGCAGCCTGCTCCAATGCTTGACAACCCTTTTGGTGAAGAAATTTTTCCTAATACCCAGTATAAACCTCCCCTGGTGCAACTAGAGGCCGTTTCCTCTTGTCCTATTGCTTCTTACCTGGGAGAAGAGACTAACACCCACTTCACTACAACCTCCTTTCAGGTAGTTGTAAAGAGCAACTTCTACAAAGTAAAAAGGTCTTCCCTCAGCCTCCTTTTCCCCAGGCTAAACAACCTGAGTTCCCTCAGCCACTCCTTGCAGGGCTTGTGCTCCAGACCCTTCACCAGCTTTGTGACCCTCCAGCACCTCAGTGTCTTTCTTGTAGACAGGGGTCCAAAACTGTACACGGTATTGGTGATGCCTCACCAGGGCTGAGTATAGGGGAACGATCACTGCCCCAGTCCTGCTGGCCACACTATTGCTGAGACAGACCAGGATGCTCTTGGCCTTCTTGTCCGCCTGGGCACACTGCTGGCTTGTATTCAGCAGGCTGTCAGCCAACACCCCCAGGTCCTTTTCCTCTGGACAGCTTTTCAGCTGTTCTTCCCCAAGCCTGTAGTGTTGTGTGGGGTTGGTGTGACCCAAGTGCAGGATCCAGCACTCAGCCTTGTTGAACCTCATGCAATTGGCCTCGGCCCATCGCTCCAGCCTGTCCAAATCTTTCTGTAGAACCTTCCTACCCTCAAGCAGATCAACACTGCTGCCCAACTTGGTGTTACTGAGGGTGCACTCAAACCCCTTATCCAGATTGTTGATTGTCGTGGTTTTTGGACTGAGGGTCGAGACAAGAACCGAGAGGGAGCACCCACCAACCATGGTCCCGGGCAAAACATGACTCAGGCTTTCTTCATAAAACAAAACAATTTATTAACAGTTACTTAACAGGAGACATAAGGGAACGAAACCGGTTACTTGAGAGGAGAAAGAGAAAACACGGCCAGATCTTAAAACAACACCTCCCCACCCCGTTTCCTTTCGTTCCCGGCTCTGCCTTCCCCCCAGCGGCGCAGGGGGACAGGGAATGGGGAGTGCAGGTCAGTTCATCCATGTTGTTCACTGCCGCTCCTTTCTTAAAGGAGGAGGAGCCTTTACACCATTTTTCCCTTGCTTCGGTGGATCCCCTACTCATGAAGAAAAAAGTCCCCAAACTTTTCCAACGTGAGTCCTGCCCGCAGGATTGCAATCCTTCCCCATGGATTGTACCAGTTTGGGCTTTACCAGTCTCGGCCCCTCAGGGAGCTGCTGCCACTCGCGTCGGCACGGGTCGTCCCACGGATTCCAGATGCCTCCACGACCTCGTCGTGCATTCCATGCCCCATTATTAACAGTACCTGGTCGCGCATCCCCTGCTCCACGGCCTCTCCTGGGCTCAGGCATCTCTTCCCCGACGTGAGTTTCTCCACGGGCCACGAGTGGGTCGCTGCTCCGCCGAGTGCACCCTGGCTGCAGGGGGGCCGCCTGCCATCTCACACCGATTGCAAGGGAAACCTCAGCTCCAGCACACCTCCTCCTGCTCCATCTTGACTGACCCGCTCGTTGTGGTTGTTTTCTCTTAGATCTTAATCCTCTCTAGAGGAGCTCGGCCCGGCGGGCAGCCCGGGAGCGAGGCGCTTCCCGAGCCCCCCATGCGGCTCCCCCGGCGCCATCTTGAGCACATGGCGCCGGCCCGGGCCCGGGCAGTCGCCCGGCCGGGAGCCGGGAGCTCCTTGCTCCTGAGCAAAAAGCCCTTTCCCGCCCCTTTGTCCCAACTTAAATAGGGCCATTCGCAGAGGTGCCGATTTGGCTCAACCTCCCCCGGGGGGGGGATGGGACTCAGATCTGGTGGCACAGGGAGCAAATCCCCTCCCCTGCCACCAGAACACCCCCCCATCAAACTATCACATTGATAAAGATATTAAACAGAACTGGCCCAAATACTGAGCCCTGGGGAACACCACTGGTGACTGGTATGCTGCATTGAGCTCCATTCACCACAACTCTTTGGGCCTGGACATCCAGCCAGTTTTTTACCCAGAGAGGCGTACGTCTGTCCAAGCCGTGAGCATCCAGTTTCTCCAGCAGAATGCAGTTCCTGTTTCTTATCAGCTGGTCTATCTTCTCACCCAGAAATTGTGCTGAGTAGGTTTGTGTTCCCTTTTGCGGAGGAGAGGATTCGCGTAACTGATTGGCGTAACAAGCCGCTACCAACTTACATCGGCAGGTTGCCCTGCCGCGGTGCAAGTGGCTGTAACAAGGCAAAATAACGAGCTATTGTAAGGCCATCCCAGCCTGAACTGTGGTGTGGCAACAGATGACGGCTCAGATCTGCCTTGCACATGCATGGCAGCCCGTCCCGCGGGCACGGCGACGGTGCACCACGCGCGTTAGTGAAGCGGCGACGTGGCGGAGGAATCGACCCTCCGAATGCAGCACCGAGGGGTAACACGGGGAGCTTTGTGCTCTGAAGCTGAGGAACGCTCATTATGGCTGGGGTCTGACCCCACAACCTCACCTCTCCCCCTCGGGGACTGCCTCGCCGCTTGCAGAGATGCTGCTCCAGGCGCTGTCGCTGCAGCCCCTGCCAGAGCGGGGGAGCAATTAAAATAAAAATACACCGCTTTTCCAAGCGCAGGAGAGGGAGTGGAAGTAAAACACAGCTGATGCCAGCAGCACAGGTAGTTTCCAATTAGCGAGGTGCTGGCTCCAGCTCGTGATTTCATCTGGGGAAAGCGAACGCTCCCGCTGCAGCCCTGCTCACTTGCTGGAACAGACCAGAAGGTGTAGCTCTCTGGCACCTTTTCCGACTCCAGATGCCTCCGAATCCCTTCCTCCTCTTGCTGCAGTGCTCCATGATCAGAGCGAAGGCATCGCCGGCTAAAGAGACAAAAATAGGCTGGGATCACGAACCTGGCAAAAGTTTCCAGGCGAGTTTTACTCTGGTTTGAGAGGAGATCTGGGGCTGAGCAGTAAGCAGCTTCTCTTCCTCTCAGAGGGGATTTAAACTGATTGCATCAAGTTCTCCCATTAGCCACTGATGTGATTAATGTCTCTTGTATTGTTATAAAGTGATTCTATGTTGTAGATCTTTCTGAATGCCTCCGGAATTTATTATTTCCTTGTCCCAGTTGCTATTGGTGACGGCCTTGGTAAAATCCCTAGCAACATATAGAATGCAACATGCATGGAAATTAGTTGAATACTTATCAGTATTATAGTCATAAAAGGACCTATTTATTAAATATATGGCTAAAGTGACACCTTAACAGCCAGGGGTACTAAATGACATGGGTAACATCCATTTGTATGTTGGTACATCGGTATGATAGTGCTCCAGCTACGCTGAACTTTATTACCAACATCAAATTAAGATATATTGTGGGTAACATCATTAGGGCTGGTTGGACTGAACTGAATTTAAATAACGTCTTTAAGATGCAGATTTTTGCGCGGCTTCAAAACATTCCCTAGCTAATCTCCCATGGCCCAGAAGTGCTAGCCAGTGAGCACGAGTCTTCACTCAGAGAAGTGCCCTGATTTAATGATGTCCTCCTGCCGAGATGAGCTACAGTTCCTGAGCAAGACCTGGAAGACAACGCTGCACTGAATAGATTCCTGAGGTGGAAGATCAGTGTCTTCACTGAGATGAATGAAGATGTCACTATTTTAACTCATCACAGAGAAGGCGACATGATCATGGGAAGAACATTTCTGATTTAGGGAGCTCCTTAATGCAACAGCCAGAGAGAAAACACTCGGAAATAGGGGACACTTCTAGCAGGCAGAGGAGAGAACTGTGGGAAGCCATTGAAGGTTTTTCACCACGTGGGGACTCAAGTAGCAATCAGATGGCTTTTTCTGCAAGAGCCACTGTAACTCAGCCATGAGTTATGGAGCTTGAGGCAGGAGCCGTGGGGTGGGATTCTTCAGTCCGAACCCTACAGGTAGAAGAAATCCTCTCTTCTTATAGACTCTGGTAAAGGAAATAATGGGAATGTCCTGAGCAAACCTGGCATGATGGCATCCTTGAAGGCACTCTAGAAAGGTCTTGATCCATGCTCCATCCAGCATACTAGAAGGGGTCTATCTGAGCGCCATCAGACGGAAAACAGGTTTTAGGGTGGCCATGCAGGCATTTCTGTCCAGATAATATACACAAAAATGACTGGAGGCTCAAGAAGGTCTGTCAAGTCCCACGGCTGCTACAGTTGATGAAAAGTAGTGTAATAAATCATGCAGTTTGCAGGCGATGGTTTAGAAACAGAACAATAGGGACACATCATCTCCCGGTGAATAAACCTCACGGTGGAACTTGTCACCACGGGAAGGAAGCCAAGTACTCGGCAGGAGCCAGAGTGTGGCCTTTTCTGTAGGACTCAGGCCCCACCAGGAAGCCTGGGAGGGAGGATGTGAGGAGAGTACTGAGGAGAGATGAACATTTCTGCTCCAGAGCTTGTGCTGGTCTCTGGTCATTAGACACCAAGAAAAGACCCGGTTTGAGAAGCAGATGGTTTTCACTTCTTCCTGCAGATTCATAGAAGTTGGAACCCTCTGATGCTTCCACAGCTATTGTTGGATGGATTCAGCCTCACCATTTGGTCCTTATGCCAGGGCATGGACCAAATCTCAAAGTGCTGAGAAACTGACAATAACCATTCTTTCAACACAGAAGCGAGGAAATACAATGGATGCTGGTCCTTCGCTGCACGGGCCTCTGAAGTCCCACTGATTTAATTAAAAATTACATGTTTGGGGAAACTCTTCTCTGAATCAGGGCCATGAAAAGAGTCTGTGATCCCTCTGCCCGCAGGCAATGGACTGCAGAGCCCCATTTCCCAGTCAGAAGACTCTTCCACGTTAAACCCAGAGCAAGATTGCAGCTTGCATTTCCACAGACGTATGCTTCCCCATGCAAGCCACCCACTGATGAACATGGCTCTGCATGCTCCTTAACGCTCACTGTGCACGCACTGGAACAGCTCACTTATTTAAGATTGGCAGTACAAAGGACAAAAAGGACAGACAAATTTGGGCCTTAACCAGCTCAGACGCCAGAGCATCTTGCGCTGGGGTCACAGGTAGGTGCACAGGTTGCATTACAGTTGTCCCACATGGGTGGCTTTCTGCTGGCACTGTGCAACGTCACAGAAACAGGTGAAGGTCAACAACCATACAGCAGTATTCCATATAGCTGGAATATGTCTTCATCCTAAACCTTAAAAACTCCTGATAAAGCTGAACTGTCATTCCCTTATAATTCACTTCTTCTCTGAATTGCTTTCCACTGCTAGTCTTGGCTGGGCCTCCTGAAACCTTGCAGAAATACCTTGGAGATCTGCAGACTGAGGATGAGCCCAAGCCCAGCCCATCCCAGCAACACTATACAAAGCTCAGAGACCCAGACATCAATAAATTAAGACAAACAGAGACCAGGCATTTGAGAATTTGATTTTTTTTTCTTCTGGAAATTCTGCCTTCAACCTGCGTTTATACACAACCCTTCTCCACCCAACTCTTCTCCATGCCATGGCATGGCACTGGCTATGTGTCTATATGGGTTCAAGTCAATGCTTTAAATCATGGAAATGGCACTGGTCTTTTTAACCTTCTCCAGAGGAAAGGAGGAGGATCAGAGGTTTTCTCTTGTTTGGCAGTTCTTAAAAACAGTAAGGTCAGTTTGAAGCTACACACAGTTCCATATGGGTAATACTACTTGGTATTTTTTTGCAGCCAAAACCAGGGCTGTCAACTGGTGTGGTCTTATCACAGATCACCTGGATTTGCCTTTGGCTTCAGTTGGAGCTGACACCTCCCGGCTTCCAGATGTGCTTGAAGTGAGGTCAGATGTGCTTGTAAGATAATATTTAGATTTGGGAAAGGTCCCACAGCCCATGCGTGCTAGTCCCAGTTCTTCCTCTGGCTTCTAACAGGTACCTGCAAGGAATGGGAAGGGTCTGGGGGGGATGACAGCTGCTTCTCACCTGTTTCATAGCTCCAATATTAGACATCGCTGAGATGAGTGCTGTGGGTTGTACCACCTGCTTCTGTGGCACAGACTTTTTCAGTGCTTTGCCCAAGACTTCAGATTCATCAGAGCAGAGACGCTGCATGTTTGGGCATCGCTCTACTGAGAGTCTTTTCAGCTGGAACAAGCTCACCAAGCATCACCCCTTTGATGTGGGAGAGTTGCCAGTGAGGTTGTGTTACCCACACAAGCAGAGAAGAATTCAAAAGGAGAGAAAGTCAAATATTTTTAATCCTTTTAAAAACAAGCGTCACCCTTTGGGGACGGTTTCAGGATTTCTGAAGGTCCTGCGTCTCTTTCAAGGCAGGCGGTTTTGCATTTTGCAGTTTAGGTGTCTGACAGCATCTCTCGAGTTTTCTGTTGAACTCCTGCTCCCAATCATTTTCAGTAGTGACAAGGGCATCAACCTCTCCAGCTCTGTGCCTCCGTGCTAGAGGGAGCTCTGTGAACTGAGTGTAGGATTGCTAATAGTGCTCCTGAGGGCTTTCTACAACAATACAAGGACCTGTTTAATCAGAGGTTTTCCAGGAAATCGTTTTGAAAAGACCTGTCACTTTCTCTCTGTGTCTGACTGTAAAGCGGCGAGGCTTGGGCAGGGTCCCTGGTTGGCCCCACTTGCAGACGTGGCGCGCGGTTAGTGATTGCTCATTCTGCTCCGGGGTGATTATTTGTGTTCCTTATGCCATACCTCATTGCATCTGTGAGCCGATCTCCTTCTATTTATTAGGTGGCTATTTGCACTTTCCGCTAATGCACATTTATGATGCAAAAAGCGTCCCTGCCCAAATTGCAGGCTTCTGCTATCGCACTCATCAGCTGGTGTGTGGCTGGGAAAAAGGACCTGCAGAATATGTGCATTGGCTGGTTTGCCTATCAATTTGCACCAAATTGCAAAGACCCCGAAGCACACCTAGCAGCATTGAGTGAAATCCCGGCGAGTTTTGTCCATGAGTAGCAGGAGAGCAAAAAGATGCAAACATCTGATGTGGATACACATGGAGCAAATCAGAAAGCCTGTTGGGTCTTGCACTAAGTGGGTGATGGAAAAACAGATTGCTGTGATACATGGGTGCTAAGTGAGAGTTGTTTTAGAAGAGATTACATCTTGAATCTCCTGTTCTAATGGGCTTCTTTTTCTCCCTCGCTCTTCCAAAATACACATTTCTCAATCCAAGCCTATGCATTGCCTCCTTCCCCCCAGTTTTTGCCCTATCTATGTTTCAGTTCTCAAGACTTTTGTGTGAATTAAACAAGCTTGATTATGTCACAGGAGGACACATATTGCTGACTTTGACTGATTTTAGTCTTGTAAAGGTGGAGAGGTCTTTGTCCAGCAATACATGGGCAGACTGTGACAGACAGCTCATCCATGGCAATCCTCTACAACAGCAACAGCTCTAGTGAAAGGAGCAATGGGATTGGAGTAATGTGATACGCAGCTCTGGGAAGAACAGGTACTGCTATGTCTACCTATAGACAAAACCGTGGTCATCCTACCCCATACACAATGAGGGGACATGAGAACTGGGCTGCCTGAGGCCACAGGCAGGAATAGTTGGCTGCACTGGGCATAGGGAAGTCTGGAATTGGTCCCTTGCTGTTCCAGAGCCTTGTAATTGTTCAGCCACAAATCTCCTGATGGCTTTCCGATTACACGAATATAAACGACATCACAAACTCACGCTCATTAATGAACAAGATCTTAGAGAGGGGCCGTTCAATGCACAGAGCAATTAACACAGCAGTTGATTAAGGCAGTTTGAGGATAAGTTCTATGAAGAATTCAATATTGCTGTATCACTTCATAGAGGTGCTTGTCAGAGGCATGAAATCATGGCAAATGTGATCTGCTGGCCATGGGCATGCAGCCTCCCCGGGGAGGCAAACTCTACTCCATCCCTGTGAGTCCCACAGCCCCCAGTGGCATTTGGTTGCCAAAGGGACAAATATAGGGGTGGCCCCATGCTTGCAGAGGGTGCCTGCAGATTCACAGCACCTTATACCTTGTCCCCCAAGCCACACATGCCAGGTACCCATGGGATGCCATGTGTGGGGAGGACATTTCTGTTAGGTGTGGAGCAGCCCATGGGAGTGAGGACAGATCTGTTTTGTGCTCCCAGCCAGAAACCAGGGTTAACACACTGACCTCAGCCAGCAGCAGGGCTGAGCCGGTATCTCTCCATACCCAGACAATCAACCAGTGCCTTAGACCTGCAGCCTCTCTCTCCAGTTGCTGGCAGCAGACCTTTCATCCTACTCGCCAGATAGTCCCGCCTGACGTTTTGCATCCAACACACAAGCACATGCAGAGCAGAGATCACACTCCTGCTTGTGCAGGACTTGGCCAGGAAAATGTACTCATCAGCAGCTTGTTTGCAAGCAACCATGCCCTTTTGTCCCCCTCCACTCTACCTTTCCATGCTTGTTCCTCCCAGATCTATTTTGTTCCCTCCCTTTTTCCACCTTTGGCCTTTCCCCTAAACATCCCGTAATAAGTTTTGCACGTTCCCACCAGCGCTTTCAAGTATTTGATAATATTCTCTGTCTGATGAGACCCACGGTAATCCTGTTTCCTCTTTCTCATCAGTTACAAATTTCTGATTGAACATGGGTAAGGTGATGTTTGAGTGTTTCCCTCAAAGGCCCATCAGCATATGACTCCAAATTTCTGATCTTTGATTTCCCAGCTACCTGCTGAGCATTAGGGCTTGTGTCTGCTTAACTTATTGCTCTTCCCATCTCTGATCTTTGCCGTTTGTGCTGATTTGGACCGTGCATCAGAGTCCAGCTGTGTCTCCGTGAGTGCTGCAGGATATCGGGGTGATCTTCTGCCTCACGCAGCATCTTGGCAGCACTGTCACATCTTTGGCAACGTGACAAGGACAAGGATGCCCTGGTCAGCATGAACTTGCACCAGCGACGACAGCCGTGACACAGTGCTGGCCCTTGCTGGGCAAAGCAGACACAGCGTATCCATGGGCCTCAGCGTCCGCTTCCATAGGATGAAGATGACATTCAGCACCTGCCCTTTGTTGAGTGCTTTGGGTCTCGCAGTGGCAATGCGCTCTCACAAACCCTAAGCTTTACTGTTACTATGATTGCTAGAAAGTAGGAGAGGTGACTCATTCTCCTAGGAAAATACTGCATTCATTCAGAGCCTGGAGCATTTCCCAAAAGTAATTAACTAGGAGAAACTGCTAATTAAAAGACCTGGTGCCTACTGAAGTGTTTGGCAGAGATGGGTGTCATCTTGCCAGTTTTGAGGCGCTCAGATACAATACTTGAGATCTCGGCTGCCATCAAAATCCAGCCAGTGCTGCTGCCCACTCTGCCCCAGCAAGGTCTCAGCAGCACAGGCACTAGCTGGCCCTGGCAGCGCAGGCAGTGAGCAGTGAGGACAGCAGCTGCTGGATTTCACTCTTTCCCTGAACGGTGAAGAGGCTGATGTCTGCCTGTTGAGTCCAGTGTGCACCCATGCACACCGCAAGATCCGTCTTGGTGCAGATTTGCCACCTGACTTGAGGTTCTCTGAGGTCACACCATGATAGCTCATGTTCCTGGTAGGCTGATCAGCCATCCCTTATCCCCAGTCTCTACCTGGGGTTTTGTTTCCAAAGTTCTTTGCAGAACCAGGAAAAAAGTAGACATGCAAAAACCAGCTTCCTCAAAATAGACATGGTCTGCCTGAAGAGCAGCTGCAATCATAGAATCATAGAATGGTTTGGGTTGGAAGGGACCTTCAACATCATCCAGTTCCAACCCCCTTGCCATGGGCAGGGACACCTTCCACTACACCAGCTTGCTCAAAGCCTCATCCAACCTGGCCTTGAGCACTTCCAGGGATGAGGCAGCCACAGCTTCTCTGGGCAACCTGTTCCAGTGCCTCACCACCCTCAGTGTAAAAAATTTCTTCCTTATATCTAATCTAAATCTCCTGTCTTTCAGTTTAAAGCCATTGCCCCTTGTCCTGTCCCTACACACCCTTGTCCAAAGCCCTGCTCCAGCTTTCTTGTAGCCCCTTTAGGTACTAGAAGGCTGCTAGAAGGCCTCCCTGGAGCCTTCTCTTCTCCAGGCTGAGCAGCCCCAACTCTCTCAGCCTGTCTCCATAGCAGAGGTACTCCAGCCCTCGGATCATCTTCATGGCCTCCTCTGGACCAGCTCCAACAGCTCCATGTCCTTCTGGTGTTGGGGGCCGCAGAGCTGAACAATCAATTCATGGAGAGTGAAGCCCCTACCAAGGGGTGTGTGTCAGTGACTGTCTCTGCTGTGGTCATTCTAAACCAGGCTGTTTGCAGCACATGGCATGACAGTCATGGCCTGGATCAGCTGGGAAGCTACTTCACTATCTAGAGAGAGCTTCTCCACGCAGAGTGGTTGCCTGCTACTTCCTACGCTTTCGGACCCACTTCTAGTTTTACCGTAAGATTTTTCAAAAGAGGTGTAGTATCTTCCATCTCCCTGAAAGGGAAAGTCACACATCACTACTGCAGTGTGAAGAGATAAGTATCTTTTTACATTTATGGGTATAGTAAGCCCTGTCTTCTGCCCTGGGTGGGTTTGGCACTGATGGACTCAGTAGCCTACCTGCTGGCTTCAAGCACAGCTTGTCTTTGTACCACAGTGTTTTCCCCAGGAGCAAGTTGGTTGGCTCTGACCCAACGAACCTGAAGGAATGAGTGTTTTCTCTCTGAAATGGCATTACAACCTCGTGTAGTCTCCAGGAAAGCAGAGATGATGTGTGGCAAAGACCCTGTGGCTATCAGAGAGGTTTTACAAGAATTTAATTCACGCAATTACTTCCCTGCAGGAAGGTCCCATAGGTGCCAGGCTGAGCTCAGCTGGTCAGTGATTATACAGCCAGAGGAGAGTGAGGAGAACCCAAACCTAAGGCGCGGGAATCATTGGGATCACAAAATATTATGTTGCTCTGTCCTCAGCAGTAGGAGTTGCTTTTAGCAATTGATAAAAGTGTTAATTTGCATTGTCTTTAGTGTGATCACAGGTGAGATAACTTTCACCAACCTGCCAACAATCAATAACTAAAGTTCTACGACTGAGGGAGGGAGTTGTTTGGGTTTTTTTTTTGGTTTGTTTGTTTGTTTTTTTTTAAATACCAAGTAATTTTACAAATTGTGAAGTAAGAATGCAGGGCTAGTGGGGCGAAGAAATGCTGGTGTTGGAAGGGTGAGCATGGGTGGCAGTGGAGGGGATCTGCAAATATCCCAAAGTAGCTGGTAATGACCGTAAGCACAGAGGTACTTGAAATATACTTGTGTTACACTTGCTACGTGCTAGCCCACTGCAGGGAGGTGTTTTCCACCCCGTGCATCATGCCACCAGCACTTTGTGTGCATTCCCTGTCCATGCCTGGAATCAGTTTTGGGACCTTGGCAGGAGGGAGCAGCTCTGAGGAGCCAAAGGGTGGGTGTGGTGGGTGGCAGCTGCAGCAGGACGGTGTGGAGCTTGTGGTCCACACACACATTGGTTGTGGTTTGGGTAGAGTGGAGCAATTTGCCATGTGTTGCCAATTCTGATCCAAAGGCATGCCTCAAATATCAGCAGTCTGGGAAACGGCTGCTTTAGAAGAAGCAGGGCTGCCAAGCCTCAGTGACTGATGCTGAAATCCATGATTAGAGTTTAAAAAATCTCTGCAAGAAGTCAATCCTGAGTCTAGGGTTCAACCTGCATGCAATCCAAACGTTTGTCATCTGTGGAACTGGAGGGTGGCTGCAGGGAGCTGTTCCAGGGCTGGGAGATCTTTGCAGACCTGCTGGTCCATGATCTCCCCGGCAGTTCTCACAGAGGGGCTGTGGGACCGCTTTGCGTTAGAGATTGAATTCACCCAGCAGGACTCATTCCAATAAACACCTGGGAGGGACTTTAGTTTGGAGTCAACAGCTTTGCCATGAGCTGTGTAACCCCTGGCAGCGACACAGTGAGTCTGAAGGACAAGAACTCATCAGGAGGTTGGACATCCACAGGAGGTACCTGTAGATACAGCTCCTGGAGAACCTTGATGGTCTCAGCTTCAGGTCTCCTGTGGCCTCTGTGCCTGGAGAGCCACGCAGGGAGAATGCAGCCGGATGACAGTCTGCCTGTGTCAGTCTCACTCCCCTTGGTGTGGCTCTGTCACGATACTCCTGGTTTTCCCTGGCTGTGCATGGCTCTCAGAGGTGGTGAGAATTACTCCTCTGTACTCAGATCCGCAGCACTGTGTTGCGTTAGCGACCATCTCTGGGATAGTGCCAATGCCTTGGGGATGCAGAAAACACTGATCAGACAGAGGAGGGGGCTGCTGTGATGTCCGAAGGGAGCTGCACCCTGCTCACCCTTACTGTGCTGCAGCTGGAAAAGGCCTCCATCCCCTGCAGCTCCTGACCATGTCCTCGGCAGGATGCTTCACCCACTGTTGTGTGAAATCTCCGTCTTTGGAAGCTTGCACGCTCCCTCAGCACTTTCCCCAGGCTCTGCCAGGGCAGGCTGGTTGTCCTGCATGCTCAGGGAGGAGCTGGCAAGCAGCAGCCACTGCTGTGGGCTCAGCCCTGGGACTCCATGGGAGGAGTGTGTCCCATGGCAGGAATACAGTGGGTGACCCAGGGGACTGGACCAGGAACCTGTGCAAACGCTCCTCCAGATGACCCTAGGGGAGGAGACCTCAGAGATGATCGAGCATGGGATGGACAGCAGAAAGAGGACTAAGGAGAGTCCTGACTGTGCTGGCACTTTGGAGACCACCTGCCTTCCTGGAGATCCTTCTCCAACAGCCGGTCCCAGGCTCAGCCGGCGATGCTGTGGCTGGGACACACCTGCACTGTGTGCTCCACCTTCCTCTGTTCATTGTCTGACTTGAGATGTCTCTTTTCTTTCCCAGAAGGAATTTCTACCTCACATGGGACACTACCCGGAGGTGCCCGTGGAAGGCTCTGCCTGAACAGTTAAATGCATTTGTTCCCTGGGCTGCAAACGATGCTGTGTCCCAGCACTCACAGATCAGACATTGGGAAGAGAAAACAACGTGGCCGTGTCCAGGGAGAGAAGCAAACGGCAACACAAGTGCTGGCTGCTCTGGCAGAGGATGGTCCTCCCATCATCTCTGTGTGCGTGTGTGTGTCCCTCTCCAGAGCACAACGCAAAGCTCTGCCGCGATCCAGGTCAAACCCTGACACTTTACAGGATTTCACCATCTCTGTCCCTGACTATGCTGGCAGAGCTTGCCACCTTCTGACTGAGCTGGATCAGCCTGGAAGGCTTCTGCACTTCATCACAGCTCAGGGATAAGTCAGCCCCACAAAATAAAAAGCTATCATCAGCCCTGATTTGGATGGGTTGCACTGGCGGAATCTCGTATTCTTGGACTTCGTTCTGGCAGCTTCTGCAAAACGAGATGGAGAAAGCGTAGAAGGCAGGGAGGATGAAGGAGAAAGAGGGGAGAGGGATGCTCTGAAGACAAGAGGTCTCCTTGAGGCATTAGGGTGGAGGGGACCAGCTTGACAGCAGAGAGAAGAAAACTCCCAGAAGAAACATCCAGGAGAAATGGCATTGGGAAGCAGCAGGGGTATGACTCCCAGCAAGAGTGGGTGAGCATCTGGACTGAACCCAGGGGAGTACACATGAGACTCGGCAGAATTCATTCCCTTTGCAGAGTTTTGGAATAACCACATAACTGAAGTCCCAGATTAGTCTTGATCCATTGATATTTTCTTTGCTTAATGTTTTTGCCTGCCCAGAGTTGAGGGATGCTGCCTGACTGTGGAGGCAGTGAATCCAAATAGGAGACCTGCTCCACTCAACGGGCTCCGAGGGTCCTGTGAGCTGAGAAACCCTCATGGAAGTGCTTTGGACAAGGGTTGAGCTGCAGAAAGAGGCTCCCTCTGGCAGACACCAGCCTGATTGTCTTCTCTGTGGACAAAAGTGAGAGGAGGGAAGCCTTTTGTCTGGGACATGGGAGTGTACTATTTTAGGTAGCATCTTCAGGGATTCTGATTCCCTAAAACAGTCAAGGGATATAATCAAAATAGTTCGAATTGGACCTTGATATCAAGAGTACTCTGGGCTGGGGCTTTTATGCTTGCATAGCCAATGCACCGCTCTGCATTGGCTGTATGCATATACCTCTCTCCTGTTCCTTATCTCTTCCTCATCCTCTCTCCCTCTTGCACACCCCTTCTGAAGCACTACCTGATTCTTAGGCACATCACCTGGATCCCTGAATCTAGCCTGAGCTTCGTACATAATGCATAGAGGGGGTCAGCTCACAACCCCTGTAGGAGTTCACGGTGAATTTCTGTCTCCAGGAGCAGAAATTGGCCTCGTCCCCGTCACTTGGTTCTTTCTTTCCTGAAAAAGCTCTTAGAGGAGGGAGCGACATGGTGGCTCCTTGTCTGGAGAAGGAGCAGGAATGCTTTGTGTCTGGGTCTCTGCCCAGAGGGACAACAAGGGACTGCGTGGTGAGGGATAGGGTCTTCCTCAGAGGCAAGCAAGAGGTTATCCTCTCCAGGGCATCTCTCTGCTAACCAGTGGTGGCAGGCTGTGCTCCAGACACACTGGCACCAAGAAATAGGAATTAGTTACTTCTTCTGTGCTGTTATAGCCATCTAGCTTGGCATTAATGACTTGCAAATGTGCTCGGGTCATTAAGGTAATAACTCTTGTCACTGTGGAAGCCAGAGTGTGGCAATGTCAGAGCAGCTTTTTAAGACTCAGCAGCTGCTGTGGCAGCATTCTGTTCCAGCTGCTTTATCTTACACCTTGCATGACTTAGAGCCTGAGTGCCTTTGGCAGGGCATGGGCACTTGCAGTATGTTCCTCCAGACTGCGCAATCGATGTGGCCGTGCACAGTGGCCAACAGCACCAGCTGTGCAATGCCAGCCCTCCCTTTCCCTCCCTGCGAGAATCTGGAGGAGGGAGAAAGCAGTGACAGCAGGCAAGAAGAGGGAGGAGGACAGTGTGGCTGGAGGACGCTGAACACCTATGCGGTGCTGGAAGCCGCCTGTGGCTGCTGTTAGGTGGGTCTGTCGTCTGCCAGCAAAGCCGGGTGCTGTTAAAGCCAGGAGAGAGTCTGCTCTCCAGCCACAGGAGTGCCAGCATTGGCACCTGTGTCGCAGTGGTGCGAGTCCGCGTCTCAGCGCTGCCCAGGTGGGTCTTCTCTCAGCCTGGACAGTGTGAGATGCAGCAGCAGGACTGCTGGGCAGCCTAGGTTGTGCTTTGGGTGTAGCTGTGCACCTTTAAATGAAGACAAAGGCAATCAGACTTCAGAAGAGATTATCTTGGGCCCTACACTCCTCTTATTCTCTGTGTATCACTGCAGATAGCACTGAAGTGACTCCAATTTACACCCCATCAGGGATGGAAGAGTTAGCTCTTGCATTTTTAGCTGTAGTAAATTATTTTTAGAAACCACAGCATTCATCATGAAAGCCTCTCTGTCTCCTCTTGCAAGGAAGGACTGAATAATGAATGAATACAGAGTTGGACTAATATCTACTGCCTGGCCATCCGTGTGAGCAGACTGAGCAGGCTGCACGGGTGCTGCTAGCTGGCAAGCTTGCTTCAGTCTGCATCCTGGGAGCACCAGCATGCCAAGGAGTCCTGTCTGCCCCTTCCAGCCTGGCACAACTACAGTCTTTAATTGCTCTGACCCACCTCCTTTGGGGCTTGGATCATGAGATACATTTAAGCCCAAACATGAGTCTTTGAGCTTTGCTTGAGCTGGGTTGTAGGCATGCTTTCTCTGGCCTTGTACCTAGCTGAATTGACATTGGACCTGCCTCATCACTGCAGACTTGTCTGGTAATCTAGACTGTTGGCTTTGGTTACCATCACTGCATCTGCTCCTCTTGCTTGGGTACTATGGGACTGTGCTCTTGCTGGTGACAATCCTGCCCCGTTGTCACCCTTGGCTCTCGGCTCGTCTGCCTCCAAAAGCAGCCCTGTTTGAGCTGCTCCCTGACAGCTCAAGGTTTCTGGAGCCCTGAGATGAGATCCCTGACCCTGGCCCTGAACCTGTGCATGGCCCTTGCCCCGACAGCTCCCCATGGCCCGAGGCTGACCTCCAAATCCTGCAAGACCCTGGGGCGTCACAGCCCTACAAGACTCTGTGACATCCCGTGCAATGATAATGACCCCGGAACACTTCAGTGGGGTTTGGGAAAGCCTATGGGAGTTTATTTGTCAGAGGTGGATAATCTTTACTGCCTACCTGGAAGAGCTGTTTTTCAAATATCAGCTGCTCAATGAAAATAACGGATGAGAGCCCCAGTGAAGCTGTTCAGGGCAATTAGATCTTCTTGATGTGCTTGTAGCCTTAGCAATCTGCCTTTTTAAGGACTGGAAGCACTTGCTTTGTGGAGAAAACTTCAAAAAACACTTCCCCATGCCCTGTCTCCTTGTTGCAGCTGAGCTCCAGGTGCTCCGTACAAAGACCTTGCAAAAGTGCTGCCTATAGACTTTGGTCATTCCTGGTGTTTAGTACTGGTGACCGGTACAAGTACTGGTACAAACCCTGTCTTATCCTCGCAGAGGTTGCCCTTCAGCCAGGTTGAATTGTTTAATTCTTCAGGCCCATAACTATTTCAGGTCATGTACTAATGGGCTTGAAATCAGTTATTGTGCAGGGAATGATAAATTACTGTACACTGTGGCTAATGAAGGGGATAGATTATTGGGTTATAAATCAATTAAGTGGTTCTGAGGAAGTTGCAAACCGCAAGAAGAAACCATGAAGGGAGAGAACAACATCCGATGTCTGGGGAAGAGCGGGAGCCATCAGGTGCCATCAGCCATTACGTCATCCCTCGAGGGAAGCAGAACACCACCGCTGTGCCGTGACCCTCTTCGGTCTGACGGTGGTTGCTGAGGAGGGAACCCAGCGCGCTCTGTGGTTATCAGGGGTTACCGGCAGCAGGCTGCCTCTTCCAGGAAATAAATCCTGCCTTGCCTCTGTGATCTTAACGTGTCCTGCCCTTCCTCAGGGGGTCGGGATTTGTTCTGGAGTGTGGCCAGAACCGGCTGTCGTGACTATCCACTGGGACTGCTGTTCCAGACACACATCTGCCAGATGTGTCCGGAAAGGGATGTGTCTACCACAATTCATATTCCCAGCAGATCAACAAGCACCTGTTGGTTCTGCTACATCAGCGTTTTTCCCCATTTGGGAGACTGCTCACCTTTAGGAGAATATTAAAAAGGTTAATGGGCAGCCTATAAACCCCGTGCAGCACTGTCGGGTGATGGAGTGGTCGTACCAGCTCACAGGGTAGAGAGGGTTTGGGCACTGGCGACCAAGTCCCCTCTGAGTCCCTGTGTCAGAAGGACAGACTTTGCCTGAAGGACACCCACCAGGTACAACAGGGGCTCTCTGGGAGCATATCTCCTGAGTCTGTGGGATGAGGTTCATTACTGTCCCACCAGGCAGAGGTCTCAGCATGACCAGGCCAGGAGAATCCTCAGAGACCTGGCAGCTATATCAGCCCCACCTGCCCATCCCTCCCACAAATGGCCTCACAAAACCTCAATTTCTGGGAGTTTTGCTATTCTCTGGGAGTGTGTCCAAACTCAATATTATCCATAACCAGAGAAGGTCAATCTCACTTATGTTCCTGTTTTCTTCGCAACAGGCTGGAACTCCCTCCTGTGCCCAGCATAGCATGGGCAGGATGGTGGGAACAGAGGAAAACGTGCACGAACACAGTTCTCAGTAAGTATGGGCAGAGCCATGGGGCTCAGCCTTGCAGCTGGCTGTGGTGACTGTGGGGACCCAAAGTAACCATGACACGTGCATTGCACAGGCTCTGTGCGTGCAGCAGCAGCAGGATTACTACTGCCAGAGCCCGGCCATTTGTGCGATTGCATGGGCAGGTTGAATAATCCATACCCCAGACAGGGCTGGTACGTGCAGCTTGTTTTCTGTTCTCCCTACAGCATCTGGACAGTCCAAGGCTCCTCAGCAGACATGCAGTGTGCAACCTGTACTCCTCTTTCAGAGATGTTTTTCAACCCAGTGTTCTTTAGGACAGGGCTGGAAAAGTTCCCAGTTTGGGAAGAGTGAACGATGACAAGAAACTGCTGTTATCTGGGGGCCGCATGGCTTCCATGCTTCTCATTGTCTTCTAATTCCTTGTTTTGTTCCATATGAGCAAACCTTTAGCAAACCAGCAATGCAGCATTTTCTAATGAGCTGTTTTCTATTAGTTATCTAACGAGCTGCTGCAAGCAGCAGAGAAGCGTGTGTTTGCTTTAATCTCTTTAACTACAGCCTATCCTAGAGGCAAAGCATCTCAAGGGAGAAGTGGACTTGAGGCTGAACAGATACCCCAGAGAGTGGGGCTTGTCCTCTATGCCGTTGGTGGTGTCTCTGTCGCAGTCCTGGGAGATGCCAGCACATGCATTAAACCACGTGTGTGCCTGAGCTCTGGCTCAGCAGGAACCAGCTTGCAAAGCCCTGCATCCTACCCACAGAGGAGACCGTGTCCTGATCAAGGTTTGGCTGCTCTCGAACAGTTAAATTTTGCTGAAAAATTTAGTATTTTCAGGGAACTGAGGTGAACTGAGGAGCAGGGACACGGACATCTGTGTTAGAGACACTCACCAATGGATGTCTCTCCAATGACCCTGATACAGACCATCACACCCAGACATCTTTAGCTCTCAGGCTTTTGGCCAAACTTAGAGCTGTTCATGGCTTTCTAGTCCACCTCTCCAGGCCAGACCTAGGACAAAGATCTTCACAGGAAGATGTGTATCTCTTTGATAGAGACACTCAGGTCTCTGGCCAGATCCCAGCAGGGTAGGAACTTTTCTGAAGTAACCTCTGTGCCTTGTTTTGCACCTGAATGGCAGCTGGTGATGGTTTCCTTGTGCTGTCTGAGGACCTCCCTTCAGGTATAGCTACTAGTTTCCTGGTAGAGCTTTGGTCTGCAAAACCCAGGATGCATCTTTTGGCTTCAGAGCAGCCTGAAAGGCCCATCTAGCAGGATAGGGTGGTAATCACAAGAGTGAGCACCTGAATGCATTTTGTCATGTTGGGCGGAAGGTTATTACAGGATCAATCTCTTTAGTACACTGGGATATTGTTAAGAAGCCTCCAAAAGGGATGAGCTGACCCTCTTTTCGACCATGTTTACCTGCTTTTTTAACGCTAAGAGCCTCACCTAATCAGCCCACGATTCCTCCAGGAGGCAATTTTTCTTTTCATGGTGAGGATACATCCAGTAAAGCTGCAAGAAATAAGGCGCTCAGCTTCCCTACATTTGTACGGAGAGGCCCTGGAGAGGAGGTTCCACCCGCAAAATCCTGCGGGGAAGCCTTTAAGAAACTGCCTGGATCTTCAGTATTCAGGTACAGAACTTCCTGCCAGGGTGAGTGCCCAGGTGATAACTCTCTGCTTTTGATCTATTGGATTTTGCAGTGACTTTGGTATGGTGATGAGACTGCAATATCCCATAATATATGGCTGTTTCTAGCAAGAGCTCAGCTATAATTGTATTTATGAGCAGAATACTTATACAGGCCTTCAGGGAGCTTCAAGTGTAAAAACATTCCTATAACAACATATAGACAGCCAACAGCCAAGCAATTAATTTCTTGACTACAAGTGGTGTTTGGGGCTCTGGCCTGGTGTACAACATCCATTAATGCTGCAGAGACTCTGCTGAAGGGAATGAGGGAGCTGCTGGCTGGACACTCAGTCTTTCCTCTGTGCTTTGTGTACTTAAAATTGTTTTTAAATAAAGTTCACTGAAGCTTCAGGAGACCACTAAAGTTCTGGTGTATTCTGGGGGAAAACACAGCTTTTTATCTCTGGCTGTTTACATAGTAGCAACTCTCCCTCCCAATTTACCATCCCAAAGAACAGGCAAGAGCAGACTTCTGAGGTCCAGGCATCAAGATGGAAAGTGAGACATGACTTTTCTAATCCTGCTTGTGCTCCTGACTTGCTGAGTCTCTGTACTTCTCTCTGATCTTTCCTTTCTCTTTCAGATGGTGTCTCCCTGCACGGTTATGAAGGTTCCAGCGCAACCAGCCCCAAGCTCAACTGGCCCAGACAACGCCATCACTAACAAGGTCTGGTCATGGCTCCGCACCTGATGAAGTCAAATGAAAATGAGTTCCCTTCACAGGAATCGCAGTGTCTGTGTTTTGTTGCTGCTTTGCCTGAAATTAACTTAATAATGGGATATCTCACACAATTCAAACCTCCCATAGAGCGGCATTAATCAGCCTTGTTCTACGGGGGAAGAAATTATGCTGCAGTTAAAGATAACTTATTTACAGTTTCTGATTAGTAGGGTGAGAGGAAAGGAGATTGTTTTCATTATTTTTTGAAACAAAACAACAGGATAGTCATGAAGTTTCAAATTAAATACTGTTGAGGAAAGTTTCCATTCAGCAGACAAACTGCCACCAAAAATTGCTGAAGCCAAGAACTTAGAAAGTGCAAAAGGGCTTCAACATATATAGAGGGAGTAGGATTGCAAATAATTTCTGTGGTTATAATATGGATGGTTCCAGTATTATAAACAAAAAATGTATTGAGTTGTATCCTTCAAACACTTTATAAGGTGTTCTAGCTCCTTTGTAAGGAGAATTTCCAGTTTGGATACTCCAAAGCTGCAAAGCCCTTCCCTGAGCAGTTGTGTGAAGACAGCTGAGCATATATTGCTTGCTTTAGGTATTAAACACAGGTACCAGGACTTTGTTGTGCCCTTCTGGTTTCTCATATACCCCTGACCGTGTCAAAGCAGGCAGTGCAACAGCTGGTGAAGGGAGGCAGAGAAGCAGAAAGTGCCATCTTAGGGCTTGGGACTAAGCTGCTCATCCTTTGAAAAAGGGAATTAAAGGTACTTGGCCCCCAGGTAAAATCCTGTACTATACGAAAGGCTTTGCTCAGAAGGAGCAGCTCTGCTTTGAGGAAATGTCTCTTTAATAATCACAGGTTTCTGCATTTTGGCTGGCACCTGCACCAGCCAGGAAGAATTTTCCCCCAGAAACCAGGTTCTCCTCATTTAGGGGGAGGGTATTTTTCCCAGTCTCCTCTAATACATGATGATAACTGCAGCGGGAGATGCAACGCTTAGTGGGGTGATTCTGCTAACTGAAGCAGCACTACCTTGAAGCTGCTAAAGCCCTACTCCAGAGGTATGTGCGTGCTTGTGTTTATAACCGAGCCCGGCTTGAAGTGTGCCGCTAGTAAAGTTGTTATATTTACACGGAATATAGTTTGCAAACCCATATTGTGTTTTTGTTGTGCAATAAGGAGAAGACATTAAACACCTTCAGGGACGCTGGGATAATTAGCAAATGAAACTCGAAGAGAGAACAGTTACTGCTGGTGCTCACACTTCCTTTGGACTTCTGGTTCCTCTTCTGCGGGTGGGATGAAGCCAGGCTCCTCTTCAGCAGATGACATCCTATAGCCCACTCACTCCCCTCTGTATCTACAGACCCCTGGGACCTGTGAGTGCTGACAAAGCACAGCAAACCTGAAACTGGCCATGTAACTGAGTTGGAAAGCGTGCTGGTAGAAGGCTGAAAGCCAAAAAAGTTGAAATCTGCTCAGTCCAGCTGCCTCTGGTCTCTAAAACAGAAGGCCATGGCCCCTGCCCGGGGAAGCCCAGGCACTGAAAGAGGGAAAGCTGGCGGCTGGAGGGAGGAGTGCCCATGCAGAGAGATTGTTTTGTCGGGGTTTGTTCTGTTGGCAGATGGAGGTAGGAAGCAGTGCATGGAAGGGACCAGTGGGCAGTCCTGAAATGTCAGCTGGCTTTTGACATTTCATCAAGTTTCATGGCATTTTGAGAGTGGGGGTGGCATTATGGCATGGAGTGGAGAGACGTTAGTAATAGCAGCGATGTCTAAAGGTCAAGGCTGGCTAAGGACACTGGTGGGATAGGAGGGGACAGGGGGTGCCTTCCCTAACCTAGGACACTATCTTCCAGCCTTGCAAAGTAAATGTTACAAATTAGATGGCTTTTTTAAAAAAAAAAAACAAACATAATAGGGTATCTTGGGAAGTTTCACTGAGCCCACAGCACACATGAGCAGCAGGTATTTGTGCTGCGCCAAGAGACCAGCAGTACTGGGGTCGAGCTCAGCTGGTTGCTAGGGCCAGTGGAGGAGGACTAGCCAGACAAAATCTGATCAGCTGCAGCTCAGGTGGGACTTTCGCAGTCAAAGTCAGTGAATGAAGTGTTACTAAGGGTAAGAGGAAGTTTGATTGAACAGGGAACTCATGGCTGAACTCCAGCACTGAAAGGATGAGCAAGTGGAGAAGGTGACACAGGATGAACAGGAAAAAAAATTGCCCTGCCACACAGGAATGGTGTTAGGAAGGCCAAAGCTCAATTGCACGATGATGTCAAGGGCAATAGGAAATGCTTCTACCAGTGTGTTAGCAGTGAAAATAATTCATAAGGAAACTGTGGGTATGCTGCTGAATGAGAAGGATAAGGTTCAATGACAACAGGTACAGAGAAGGCAGAGGAACTTAATTGGTTTTTTGTCTTCTCCACTGACAATGTCTCCTAGACCTTTGGGCTTAGAGAAATGGGTCAAGGTTCCAGGAGGAGAACAACTACCAGTAGTGGAGGAGGACTGAGTCAAGGATCTCTTGGGAAATCTCAACCCTATGAGTTCATGGGATGAAAGAGGATGCATCTGAGGTGGTGTCTTCCAGGACAAGAAAGATGTTGGTCATGGGGTTGGTGCATGTGTGACGTCCAAGGAGAGGCTGAGGCAACTCACTTTTTCAGCCTGGGGAAGGGAAAAATGAACTTAAATAACAACCTTCTAGTACTTACAAGCAGGTATCGAGAAGACAGAAACAGACTCTTTATTGAGGTGTTTGGTGGGAAAATAACAGATGGTGGTTAAAATCTGAAATATGGGAGGTTCTAACCGGATATAAGAAAATAAATCTTCTGTGTAAAGACAGTTGGAACAGGGATCTAAACAGATAATGGGATCTCCTCCTTTGGAGTTTTTCAAGACCTAGCTGACAAAGACCTGAGCAGCCTGGTCTGATGCAGGAGCTGAGTCTGGAGTTGGGCTAGAGGACTCCTGATGTCCATTCCTGACTGAGTCATTCTGTGATCAGCTCATGTTAATCATCATAGTCAGGGTTTTAGCTGAAGGTCTCCAATAAAAACTTTAAATGTGAGTCCTAATGTGGGGCTTCTCTGCATCCCTTCTTTGAAGCAGCTGGCATTGGTCTGTGTCGGAAATGCCTGCAGCTCTGCCCTGGCATCTCCGTGCTGGAGGGGGTGAGGTCCTGCGCAAGGCTCTGACCCTGCTCTGCTTTTGCTGTTGCATGCTGATACAGCTGAAGAAAGTACAGGTTGTGGAGGTCACTGGATCTGCATTTTCACCTCCTCCCTTGCCAAAGAAGCCTTTCCAGCACTAGCCGAGCATTGCAAATACTTTGGAAAAGCTTTACCTATTTGTGACTTTCTGAGATGGGCCCTTGAAAATGGTGCAGATGCCCTCATTGTCCTTCTCTTCTCTTGGGTGCTGGCTCAGCAGTTGACTTGAAATATGACTTTGTCCGGAGTAAAATGATCACCATTCACTCTCAAAGCTGGAGATTTTTGGTGCATCTCTTGTCAGTGCTATTGTGCCAGGCCGTCTGCAGAGACGGTAAAATGTCCACACCCGGCTGGCTCAGCCACAGAGGATTTCTACCTAACCTGTGTGATAGTTTGATGGGGGGGGTGTTCTGGTGGCAGGGGAGGGGATTTGCTCCCTGTGCCACCAGATCTGAGTCCCATCCCCCCCCCCCCCCCCGGGGGGTTGAGCCAAATCGGCGCCTCTGCGAATTGCCCTATTTAAGTTGGGACAAAGGGACGGGAAAGGGTCTTTTGGCAGTCTTTTGCCCAGGAGCAAGGAGAGAGCAGGAGGGCGCTGCCCTCGCTCCCGGCTCCCGGCCGGGCGGCCGCTCGGGCCCGGGCCGGCGCCATGTGCTCAAGATGGCGCCGGGGGAGCCGCATGGGGGACTCGGGAAGCGCCCCGCTCCCGGGGTGCCCGCCGGGCCGAGCTCCCCCAGAGAGGATTAAGAGCTAAGAGAAAACAACCACAGCGACCGGGTCAGTCAAGATGGAGCAGGAGGAGGTGTACTGGAGCTGAGGCTTCCCTTGCAATCGGTGTGAAGATGGCAGGCGGCCCCCCTGCAGCCAGGGTGTGCTCGGCGGAGCAGCGACCCACTCGCGGCCCATGGAGAAACCCACGTCGGAAAAGAGATGCCTGAGCCCAGGAGAGGTCGTGGAGCAGGGGATGCACGACCAGGTACTGTTAATAATGGGCATGGAAATGCACGACGAGGTCGTGGAGGCATCTGGAATCCGTGGGACGACCCACGCCGACGCGAGTGGCAGCAGCTCCCTAAGAGGCCGAGACTGGTAAAGCCCGAAGTGGTGCAATCCATGGGGAAGGATGGCAATCCTGCGGGCAGGACTCACGTTGGAAAAGTTTGGGGACTTTTTCTTTGTGAGTAGGGGATCCACCGAAGCAAGGGAAAAATGGTGTAAAGGCTCCTCCTCCTTTAAGAAAGGAGCGGCAGTTAACAACATGGATGAACTGACCTGCACTCCCCATTCCCTGTCCCCCTGCGCCGCCGGGGGGGAGGTTGAGCCAGAAACGAAAGGAAACGGGGTGGGGAGGTGTTGTTTTAAGATCTGGCCTTGTTTTCTCTTTCTCCTCTCAAGTAACCGGTTTCATTCCCTTGTGTCTCTTGTTAAGTAACTGTTAATAAATTGTTTTGTTTTAAGAAGAAAGTCTGAGTCATGTTTTGCTCGGGACCATGGTTGGTGAGTGCTCCCTCTCGGTTCTTGTCTTGACCCTCAGTCCAGAAAACCACGACAACCTGCTGCAGTTGGTTTGCCTGTGCTGGACTACACCAAAGCCTTTTCTTGAGATGCTGGTTCAGGGGAGCCTGGGCAGACACTGCTTGACCAGGATACCCACGGTACATCCCTGTATGTTTGCCACTGAGACACGCTCTTCTCCTGTCCTCAGCCACCCCGCTGCCCCGTGGAGAAGATGTTACACACGTGAGCACTCACACACATCTATGGGATGCTGCAGAGGCTGTTGCCTCACCAGAGAGACCCTGCAGGGACTTGCTAGTCCAAGGGCCTTAATGAAGGGGCTCATTCAGCTGCTCCTACCTCCTCCCTGGGAGGCTGCTGGGAAGGTGCAGAGCTGCCTGCCACTGGAAGCTGTCACTAATTGGACCTTATTAAAAATTTACTTCTGTTTTGCAATAAAGCTGGAGCATTTATCTTCCCCCAGCAAAGCCATTAATTAACAACACAAATGGGCTACGCTGCCAGGAGAACAGCAAAGCTCCGACTGTCGATACGGTGACCTCGCGGCAGCCCTTCCCGCCAGCTCTGCGGGGACATGCAGCCACCCACGCAGCCCTGTGCAGCTCTACGTGCAGATGAATAGCTTCTGCTCGTTGTCTCTCACGGGGTGCGAGCTGTAGAATTTCCTATTTCCTCCAGGAAGGAGCTAGGATACAAGGATTTGTCCTGGAAAATAATATTTATTTTTTTTTTTAAATGAGAACTAATCACCTGATTGAAGCAAGCTGCCCAAGAATTGGAGAGCACTTAAGGGCTAATGAAAAGCCCCAGATATCCCTGAAGGATATCCCCCTGTCCTGGGGGACATCCTTGTGGCTAGTTTATCTCAATGGGCTGTACTGCGGAAATACCATGCTTCCATCACGGGATGCTGAAGAGCTGTCTCTAATATCTTTGCAGATATTAGTTGTTGTCTATTGAGTAAAACCACATAATGCCAGTATCATAGCTTGGGAGACCCGTGGGATTTTGAACACAGCCACACAGCTGGAGGATGGTACCAGGACAAACAGGTCTTCCCTTCAGCTGGAGGTTCCTGCCCAATTGTCCATGGCATTACGGTGAAGCAAAACGTCGAAGTGTGTGGCTGTTGACTGGACGTTTAGTGAACAGCTGGTTTTGCTGTGTGGGATTTAGTGCTCTCAATTCCTGCATCCCAAAAAGCACGCCAGTTCTATCTCCCTGCAGGAATTGGACCTGAATGTACAGAAGATGCTGGGGGCTAAACCTCTGTCTTCCTGTGCAGCCAGGGCTGGGGCAGGCAGGTGTGCCTGTGGGAGCAGGGCTGGGAGCAGCATTTTTCCTTCTGGCTGTGGCAAGCTGTTGGATCCTGACTTCTCCATCACCCTGGTAGATGGTTCAGCAACTGGAAGTGGCACAATTTCCCTCATAGACATGATGGCCTTTCCCCAAGGAAACGCATCCCAAGCTGTTGCTTGCCTTCCTGATGGAGCCTGTTGTCCCTAGAGACCTCCAGCACATTACAGAGCAAAGGCATCAAGGACAGAGGTGAGTCCAGCCTCCCCCTTGAACTCCCCAGGCCTGGCTCAGTGGCAGAACATGAACCCTGGGCAGGGGGTTTGTGGCACGGGCTGGTCTCCTTCATCCTCCATCCCATTTGGAAACCTGCATCGCTCTTAGAGTTGCCTCCTGTTCTGCATCCAAGTGTGAAACCATTCAGCTCCCGTGCTCTGCAGCAGCTGTCTCCATGAGCTGCAGCCCCCATGGCTGTGTCTTTTTAGCCTGGGGTGGGAAGGGAGTAAAATTCCTCCAGTTACGCTTGTGCTGAAGCAGTTGTGGGAGGGATGTTGCGAACCAGGTTTCCAATTAGGTGCAGCGCCGTGGCACCTGTCTGGATGTGACATGATAATGCACCTGCTAAACATTATAAGAAGCTTCAGAGATTCAATGTGACACATGCGAAGCAATAGCTGGAGTTTAGTCAACACTCCATCAGTTAAAAGTCTATATTTCCAATTATCTGTGGACAGTTTGCCTTCAAGGATAATTGGCTTCCTGCAGCTCTCTCAAACAGATGTCAGGGAGCTCCTTCTCTTCCGCAGAGGAAAACCTGGGATGGTTTATAGCATGCAATACTGTGGAGGTGCTAATGTCAGAGGCAAGGCAGGATTTGGGGAACAATGAGGTGCTGTCCTGGTGCAGAGCTTCACAGAGGCACTGGCCAGTGAGGAGCATTATTCACCCCATCCCGCTCAGGAACTCTTGGGCTTGGAAACCTGCACAGTGAAGAAGACCTGTGGCAATGTTCCCATCCCCTGAGGAGACTGCCAGGAGATAGGCAAAGGAGGGTTTGATCGTGGCAGGATTGAAATTATCCCCTTGGTACAAGGTGGACTGAAGTGACACTCTGGGAGGATGCCTACCCTGTGTCCCTTCTTGATACCACCCATGGAGGGCAGGAAGAAGAGGCTATTTCATTTGAAAGTGGTTATTTGAGGAACTGCACATAACTGGCCTCCTATGCACATGCCTGGGGCTGTCTTCAAGCCACTGGGCAGACAAACATGGCCTGACAGACGCTGCCAACTGTTCACCAGCTCCAGGATGCTCACGCTGACATCCAACAGTTTGTCAAATCTGCATGGACAGGCTGCACAGTCCATGCAGAAGAACTGATAGAGAAAGCAGGAAATCACAGGTGAGGGAGAGCTGCAGAAAATGCCCAAACTCTAGTAAGAAACTGAAGTTTCCCAACTTTCCTCGCAAAATTTAAATACCTGACCAGAAAATTGATGTTTTTTTACTACAAAATACTGCTGCTGTGCTTTATGGGAATTGTAATTTCACCACTCCATGCTCTTGCTCTCCTCTATGGACAAGGATTATTGACTAATCTGCAGCTTCTAGGAGCCACTGGACCTCTTCTCCAAACTCTGTCTACTCAACTGATGTCTGAAACTTCAGTGGCCTCTGTGTTGGGAGCTGTAAACCTGCTCCAAAGTGAGTGCCCTAAGGAGAGGGAAGGCTGGAGGTGCCCCACGAAGATTCCTGTGCAGCACTTCAGCTCTGTTTTTGAATTAAAAAGTTTGGGCTGCAGTTCCTGGACTTTGTTTTAAAGATTAAAAGTCTGCAGCTCCAAAGGGAAAATTACACTTTCCTGGTGGAAAAAATTGTAGCCCAATCCTTTCTTTTTCCTCTTTGCAAATAAGTTGTGGTCGTTTTGTTTTGTTGTTTGTTTTTTTTTTTTTTCTCTAACCTACAAACAGCCATTTGTACACTGACACCCAAGACTCTTCCTCCAGCACAGCTGGAGAATGGCCATTTATGCATGTGAGGGCTTCCCCAAACCATCTTGGGAAGTCTGTCTGCCACTGAAGGACACTGCAGCACACACAGGGAGTGCTGTGCAGTTTTGGGTGGCAGTGCAGGCTCCTGAGACAGGATGGAGGAATCTGGCTGCTGCAGTCATGGGGAAGGTTGACAAGAAAGCCAACTGTGTCCTGGGCTGCATCCAAAGCAGTGTGGGCAGCAGGTTGAGGGAGGGGATTCTGCACCTCTACTCTGCTCTGGAATACTGGATTCAGCTCTGGAGTCTCCAACATAAGAAGGACATGGAGTTGTTGGAGTGGGTCCAGAGGAGGCCATGAAGATGATCCGAGGGCTGGAGCACCTCTGCTATGGAGACAGGCTGAGAGAGTGGGGGTTATTGAGCCTGGAGAAGAGAAGGCTCCGGAGAGACCTTCCAGCACCTTCCAGTACCTAAAGGGGGCTTACAGGAAAGCTGAAGAGGGGCTTTGGACAACGGTGTGTAGTGACAGGACAAGGGGCAATGGCTTTAAACTGAAAGAGGGGAGATTCAGGTTAGATCTAAGGAAGAAATTCTTCACTCAGAGGGTGGTGAGGCACTGGACCAAGTTGCCCAGAGAAGCTGTGGGTGCCCCATCCGTGGCAGTGTTCAAGGCCAGGTTGGATGAGGCTTTGAGCAACCTGGTGTAGTGGAAGGTGTCCCTGCCTTTGGCGGGGGGGTTGGAACGAGATGATCTTGAAGGTCCCTTCCAACCCAAACCGTTCAATGATTCTAAGAAGTGCAAGGGGTACAAGAAGGAGCCTTAGGCCATGTGCATCCACAGGGTGCTGAAGCAGCTCTGCCTAGCCATAAGCCTCTCTTCCAAGCAATTACAGACTCATTTGTGAACCATCTCTTTCTACATCCTACCTCCAAGGCATTGGGTTTTGGCACAGTATGGTATATATTTGACTGTTGTCTCTGAGGAGAGCCAGGTTGCTGCTCATCTGCAGTTAGATGGAGAGCCAGGGAAGCACGTTGTGCCCCAGGGCATGAAGGCAACCACTGAATCATAGAATCATAGAATGGTTAGGGTTGGAAGGGACCTCAAAGATCATCTAGTTCCAACCCCCCTGTCATGGGCAGGGAAACCCTCCACCACACCAGGTTGCCCAAAGCCTCATCCAACCTGGCCTTGAACACTGCCAGGGATGGGGCATCTACAACTTCTCTGGGCAACCTGTTCCAGTGCCTCACCACCCTCACTGTGAAAAATTTCTTCCTTAGATCTAATCTAAATCTCCCCTCTTTCAGTTTAAATGCATTGCCCCTTGTCCTATCACTACATGCCCTTGTGAAAATTCCCTCTCCTTTCCCTGGAGCCTGCTCTTCTTCAGGCTGAGCAGCTCCAACTCTCTCAGCCTGTCCTCATAGCAGAGGAGTTCCAGTCCTCGGATCATCTTCGTGGCCCTCCTCTGGACCTGCTCCAACAGCTCCATGTCCTTCTTGTGCTGGGGACTCCAGAGCTGAACGCGGTATTCCAGGTGAGGTCTCACGAGCGCAGAACAGAGGTGCAGAATCCCCTCCCTCAACCTGCTGCCCACGCTGCTTTGGATGCAGCCCAGGACACAGTTGGCTTTCTGGGCTGCCAGCGCACGGTGCCGGCTCATGGTGAGCTTCTCATCCACCAGCACTCCCAAGTCTCTTTCCTCAGGGCTGCTCTCAATCCATTCTCCGCCCAGCCTGTACTTGTGCATGGGATTGCCCTGACCCACGTGCAGGACCTTGCACTTGGCCTGTTGAACTTCATGAGGTTCTCACAGGCCCATCTCTCCAGCCTGTCCAGGTCCCTCTGGATGGCATCCCTTCCCTCCAGCGTGTCCACAACACCACACAACTTGGTGTCATCTGCAAACTTGCTGAGGCTGCAGTCAATCCCACTGTCCATGTCTCCAACAAAGATGTTAAATAGCACTGGTCCCAGTACCGACCCCTGAGGAACACCACTCGTCACTGGCCTCCACGTGGACATTGAACCATTGACCACAACTCTTTTGAGTGTGACCATCCAGCCAATTCCTTATCCACTGAGTGGTCCATCCATCAAAACCATGTCTTTCCAGTTTACAGACAAGGATGTCATGTGGGACAGTATCAAATGCTTTGGACAAGACCAGGTAGACGATGTCAGTTGCTCTTCCCCTATCCATCAATGCTGTAACCTCATCATAGAAGGCCACCAAATTAGTCAGGCAGGATTTGCCCTTAGTGAAGCCATGTTGGCTGTCACCAATCACCTCCTTATTTTCCATGTCCCTTAGCATAGTCGCCAGGAGGATCTGCTCCATGATCTTGCCGGGCACGGAGGTGAGGCTGACTGGCCTGTAGTTCCCTGGGTCTTCTTTTTTCCCCTTTTTAAAAATGAGGGCTATGTTTCCCCTTTTCCAGTCAGTTCTTAGCAATGCACCAGTTCTCAGCAGTGCTTGCCATAAGAGGGATGTGAGATCATTGCCTAAGCTACATCGAGCAGCATCACACCTAAGCAAGCAAAGGAGAGGCAAGGACATGTGTGAAGGCACCGGGCACAAGCTGGCTCCTGACCTGCTGTTATGTCCGAGCCTCAGCACCTGGTATCAGGAGATGCTGGTCTGTGTAGTAGCTTCGTGGTCTCCCTTTGCAGTCTGAGCGAGATCTCTGCTGTCCCCTGGCTTTGTCAGCACTGTCCCTTGTTCTGACTGCTGTTGGACTGCTAATGAGCAAGTAATTGGCTCCTTGTCAGCAGGATGGTAATAACCAGGGGCCGTGGGCTGCACATTCCCAAGAGGAGGAGCAGTGGGAGGGCAGCACTCTGGTCTCTGGCCGTGACCCACAGCAAACAGGAGACTGTGATTATTTGCTGTATGTGATTTCCTTCTGACAGTCCAAGCTGTGGCACCTTGTCCCTGTTCCCCACCCGGCTGCTTCACCTGGTGAGTGGGAACAGCCCTTTGCTGGTAACGGCACTGGGGCTTCACCCGAACAGCTGCAGGGCTCGCTCCAGGCACGTCCGTCCCCAGTACATATCTGTGCAGGGCCGTGGCATCTTTGCCCTGAATTTTACCCTCTTTGGGTGCTTCTGCCCTTTGTGGAGGAAAAACCTGCGTGATGTTAGTGACCTGACTGCAAAGAGAAGGCAGCCCATCCAGGAGGATCTGTTTGCAGATTATTCACAACTGATTTTTTGCTTCCATCTGCCTGACTCTGCCATCTGGGATAATCTTCGTTCCTGCAGGATACCAGCGAGGTTCCTGGGCCTGGCTCTCACTCCAATTCATCAACAGCAATAACACGATCGTTACAGAGCAGCTCGCTAGCTCAGGCGTCCTGGCTTACCACCACAGTGATACCACGTTATTACCCTACAAACCCTCCTGTGCAGATAGACGTGCATTACTGCATTGTGTCCCCAGCCTGCCTCCCATGTGCTCTGCCCATAGCAATCCCATCCTGCCCATTCTGTGGCAATTCCAGGCTCTTCTCTGCTGTGTTAGAGCAGCGGTGCTGAATTTAATGTCTTCTGTCTCTGGCCAAAGGGGCTCACGCAATAACAGACTTTCCTGTCCCCATCGTTTGCCTGTTTTTGCACCAGGAGAGTAATACCTGCCCAAACGATGTGCCCTTAGTCGTGTAATCGAGCTGCCTCTTGTATGTGGTCATGAGTTCAGATAAACCCAGGTGGTTCCGTAAGAAAGCTGTGAAATATTCTTGGCATGTTACATAGTGCAGCACAGCTTGAGAAATGGAAAACTCACCACTGAAAAACGAGGGGAAACGCTTTGTGGCTGGATTTTCCAGTTTGGGGTATGAGAGGCCGAGCTGAGCTTTCTCTATCAGATATGGGAAATCTTTGTTTCTGATGGCAGGGCAAAGCTGAGGAGGCTCAGCTTGCCTGTGAATTAGAAGTTTTCTGTGGGCAGGAGTTACTGACATAACTGATAATTACCAGAGCCATGGCTCCTCATCGAGGAAAACAGGGACTGTGGTGGAATAAAGAACTTCAGTTCAATATATAGGCTCTTTTTTAACCATTTACTTGCTGTTCCTGTTCCCCAGGTGCGGTCCCATCAGCTCTGCGGGTGGGAAGAGCAGGCAGTGCCATCCTGCCAGCTCTGTCCCCAAGGGCTGAGAGCCACGCACAAGAATCCCCCCATGGGAGCAACAGCTCTGCTGTGCAGAGGGCTTCAGGGTTTGGAAATGGGGCTCTCTTGAACTGTGGGTATCACGAGTACATTTTAAAACTCCTCACGCAGCTGAGTCTGTATGGGACTCGTCTCCCTGGGCTCTTTGGTGAAGGCACATTAAAGTGAGCTGATCATCTGGGCTCCACTGACACGTAGCAGTTGCTGCCTGGGGACAGCTTCTGTCAACCACCTTACCTGGGAAGCGAAGACATTTTGGCTCCAGTGCAGATGTGTACGTGGTGGAGAGTTGGTGCAACAGCACCTGTCTCCAGTGTCAGATCCAACACTAGTAAGCTCAGCAGTGCTCAGCCCACAGCCAGAGACAGAGAAGGTCTGGGAGGAGGACCCTGGCCTCGCAGCCTGGACCTCGGGTATTTCTTGGCTCTGCCCCAACTTAGGTTTCACCCCCTCATCATTCCTGCATAAACAATCCTCCTTTGGGTCACTTTTCCATGGGCTCTAGGCAGTACTTACGGAGAGGGAGCCGTTTCCACTGGTCATCAGGAGATGGGCAATTTCAGCACGACTTCTTTGCATGAACTGGGTCTACCCTGGTGAAGGGAGGGAGCTGGCTGTGAGAACCTGTGGGTCCGTGGGAGGAATAGACCCCACGGTGGCACAAGATACCTCGTTAAACACTCAGTGTAGAGACGCGCTGGAGAGGGAGTGATTGCCTTCCCTGCTCTGGCGGTTGGCTGGAGGGATGCACTTGAAATGAGTCCTCTTGCCAGTCCTTCTACTACCATTTACAGCACATTCAGAATTCAATCTGGGTACTAGAAATGAAGCAAGGAAGTGTTTCTAACTATACTGAAGAGGTTTTGATCAAGGGCCTGAGATGAAATCATAGAATCATAGAATGATTTGTGTCAGGACCTTCAAGACCATCCAGTTCCAATCCCCCTGCCCCATGGGACACCTTCCACTAGGTCAGGTTACTCTAAGCCTCATCCAACCTGGCCTTGAATACTTCCAGGGATGGGGCAGCCTCAACTTCTCTGGGAAACTTGTTTCAGTGTTTCACTACCCTGATTGTAAAAAATTTCTTCCTTAAATCTAATCTAAATCTCCCCTCTTTCCATTTAAATCCATTTCCCCTTGTCCCATCACTACACATCCTTGCAAAACTTCCCTCTCCAGCTTTCTTGTAGGCCCCTTTAGATACTGGAAGGCTGTTATAAGATCTCTTCTCCGTGGAGAGAGGAGATAAATCATCTCTGCTCCGTGGAGTCTCATGCTACCAAAAAGTTATGGTGGCAGGCAGGCAAAGGTTTTATTTTTTCCAGGCTACTGGGAGAGGAGACAAGGATGATGGGCATCATCTCTCCTTTTCTGGACTCCTGACCTCTGGAGGTGGTTCACAGCTGTGTGTGAGCCACCAGCGTCCTCTGCCACAGCAAGCCTTGTTCTGCAAAGGTGTGACTGACACTGGGAGCATCTCACTGTTCAGCTGAGGATCAAAGTTGCAGTTGCTCCCAGAAAAACAGTGCAGTGCTCCAGGGGAGAAATACATGACTCCTGGGGACAAGGCAACCAAGCTGCATCCAGCTTTATTTATTTAGGGTTCATCAGCATTACTTCTAATTCCCGAAGTCCTTGCACCCTCGATTTCATGGAGCTGCGCTAATGTAACCAGAAGATTGTTTCTGGAGTATGCAGCTGTCTAGGGCTAAAAAGACTTTTTTTGGAAGTGAAAATAAAAGACTCAGCCAAATTGCTAATATTTGTAATGACCTACAGGTAAAAGCAACACCATTCTCCAAGTCTAATTATGCTTGGAAAGGGCCAGGTTTTAATAATTTTTCACAAATCTGATGGATATTGACTTAAATGTTTCTACTGGCAGGATATAAAATAAAAACAACTCTGATGCTAATTGCTATTTAGTCAATCAAAATGCTGTGATTTCAGAAAATAAAATCCAGAAATTAACTCAGAGTGCTTCATAGTGTTTTGGAGTGCTAAAGAGAGCTGCTGGCAAATGTGGAGAAA
Source organism: Tauraco erythrolophus (assembly GCF_009769465.1). Classification (NCBI taxonomy): domain Eukaryota; kingdom Metazoa; phylum Chordata; class Aves; order Musophagiformes; family Musophagidae; genus Tauraco; species Tauraco erythrolophus. Next base: position 761,260 of record NC_141483.1, read on the forward strand.
AATAGTCTCAACGCTTAGTGTAGGATGGGCTTGGAAACACCACCGCAATACGGAGACCTGACAATGGCCTCTTCCTTAACTGGGTTGGTAGTGGAAGGAGAAGTGGTTCATTAGACATTTGCAAATTAACTGCTGCAATGACCATTGCTAAAATACGGTGTCAGCCCCCGGGGGCTGTTAGGTCTCCTTTGGAAATTTTTTTTTTTTCCCCTGTTTTGGTAAATAGCGCAATTAACCTCAGATTACCTTTGATTCCTTGTATCGCTGTCTCCAGTGCCCAAACACACACAAGCTGCTGAAGTCCAATAAAAATACTCTTCAGGGTAAGGATCCGTTCACAGTGTATTCCTGTCCATAACTGGGCAAATAATTAGGATTTTGCATTTCTCGGGCCAATAAAGCCATAATTCTGGGTTGAACGGAATGCTTCACTAGAACATGCCAGGGAACGTTTTATTTGTATTGGTGTTGGGGTGTTTTTTTAACAATGTGTTTTTTTTAAAAAATAACTTAAAAATGAAAGGATGGAGCTGCAGTAAAAAACCTGCTGTGCAGAAAAACTGTCAAATTTTAGATCTTGGGGGCATTTTTAAAACTTCGTCTTTCGACTGAAGCAATTTGACAGCTTTGCAAACAGTTTACATCAACTGTTTACATACATATTTTCTGGGGGAAAAAATTGTCTTCAGCCAAAATAACTAACCGATCTGTAGCTATGTTACAGATGGATCCGGTACTGCTAATGCTGTGTGATTCTCCTATTCTCAGTGACATGTGCTTTTGTCACACTTTGATAGATTGGACTGATGTTTCCCATGCCAACCCTCCTCCTCTAGATGAGTCTTTATATGTTTGTTTTGAAAGTATCATAAAAAAAACAGTTCAGCTGTTCTTGAAAATGGGGCCAGGGAAAGAAAAAGGAATTCTTTTACCTGCTACGGTTTTTGAGAAAGTCCCATGGCACCTAGGTATTAGACATAATCCAACTTTTGATGACCCTGTGGAAACTCAGTTTGCTTTAGTCTAGCTGGAAATTCTTGAAAAATCTCATTCTAAACAAACTGAGCAGGAGCTTGTTGGTGTTCACGAGATAAACTCCTTGAAAACCCCATTGGCGCAAAGCAGCGTTGGTGCCTTCACGCTTTCCTCCCGTGATGCCGTGGGCTCAGCGTGCGTCCTCAGCTTGTCCCTTGTCTGTACCAACCTCGCTGGCTCCTGAGGGTTCTGCATGGCGGAGGCTGATGTCTCCTCCTGTCACTGCTCTGAGACAGCGGTGCTGCTGCCCGACCTTACCCAGCCCTGGACCTTATCTCAGCTGCACGTCTCTAATGCCGGAGCTAAAATCTCACGGGAAGTGAACTGATGCTGAGCCTCTTTTCTCTTTCCTGTCTCTTGTTGCAATTGCAGTTGTCCCTTCTGGATACATCTCCCTGCCCTCTGTTGCAATGTCTGGGCTGTTCCTGAGCAGCCAAAGCTGAGCACCAGCCAGCTGGTAGGCTTGGCTGACCTGCCCACTATGTGGTTTTTAACCCTCCTCAGGCATGGCTCACCAGGGAACTTTCTGGGACAACCTGTAGTTGTGTTCACTTGGAGCCTATGTGGCTGATGGATCCCAGGAGAGTCCTCATCTCCGCATCACAGGCTGCAGAGGGTCCTGGAGCAGATGGCTTATCCTGGTTTCTCTTGTGCTATCTCAGCACCACAGGTCAGAGGATGTCAGGTTTGGGTCCTGGCCAGCTGGGTAGGAAAGCATGGCAGCTGCTGCTCCTCCCTGGACTCAACCCAAGGCTCCAGCACCTGCATGGCTTGCCTGTTCCTGGCATCAGCACTCCTGGGGCACAGCTTCGGGGAGGCAGTTTTATCTCTGCATAGTATAAAAGCAAAGGGAGGGAAGGCAGCACCATGAGCTCAAGCTCTGATATCAGATCTCAGCTGGAACTTGTGACCCTGCTACAGCAGGGCCGTGGAAGTCAAGAGCTATCAGATTGCTCCCATGTGGCACTGGCTGCAGAACCCAAGGTATCTTCGTGCCCTAGAACAGGCTGCTGGGCTCTGGAGGAGTCCTGTCCTGACAGTGAAGTGAAGCATGAGACTGGTTCTCCTGCATCCTCTCTGCCTCTCCCTGTCTCGGTGAGAGCAAAGCCAGCAGCCATCATGTCCGTGCTCACTCCATCCACCCTCCCGCGAGGCCAGTGGTGGGCAGAGAGCCTCTGACCTCCGACGGGACAAGAAGCAAGCACAGAGCTGCAGAAGCTGCTGGGCTTCAGCATCCCTTTAGAGAGGGAGCAGATTTCATAAGCTTCAGCTAGATGTTAGTCACCAGACTGTGACACAAAGGAAACCTTGGGGGGGACACGACAAAATCCAGGAGCATCAATCATTAAGAGTGAAACTGCAAATCTTGCCAAAGAACTAACTTTCATGTGGTTTTAACTCAGAGGGAAATGTGGAGAACCTGTGCTAATCTGTGCTATTCAAGAGAACAAAATGACCTGAAACACAGTGCTACATTACTTTAAATACTTGTCTTAAAATTAATATAGCAATTTAATTAATCATTAGACTTGTGTATTCCTTGAAACCACCTTCTCTGAAGTCTCCTTCCTAGCTGATGAAGAGTTTGAATCCTGGATTTAACCACAAAACTCAGTCTGGCCTTTAGCTATGCCAATGCAGAAACATGTCCACAATACAACTTCTCTGTATGTTTATGAGTACAAACATTCAGAACAGAAATCTACAGAACATCAGCAATATGTGAAACACCTTTCCCTGGCACTATGGAGTGTTTGAGCTCCGTATGAGAAGATGGTGTGGTCAATTCATTTATCCCAGACAAAACCAGAGCTGTATGGATTTGAAGTCCTTTCCATTTGGGGAGCTCCAATAGGGTTTCTCCATCAACTGCCCTAAACCATGATCTTTCCCAAGCGCCGGAGTGACTAGAAGGAGCATGTGCAGATTTGTCCTTTGCCAGGAACATACTAGGAAAAAGTTTATTTAATGCAGAGAAGATGAAACTTTGCCTTATCCATCACTGCTGTTCAGAGCAAAATAAAGGCACCAATTGATTTTGTGTTACAGGGTAATTAATTGTTGTTCAAAGCCTAGTTTAGAGTTTAAAGGCCACATTACTGCAGCTAGGACCTCTGGCTGTGTCAGCAGCATCTGGCAGCTGAGAAATGTGAAGAAAGGAGCAGAAATTGCCCTGAGCGGCGAGTCTGTGCGGTCCAAAAATAGGCAGAATTCGCAATAAGATGATGAAGGATGGAAAGAGAACTGAGGAGGTATTAGAGCACGTAGCATTGAGACCTGTAGGACTAATTCTCTGCCATACCAGTGCTGGGTGCCAGGTTGCTCCTGATTTACACCAGCAAACTCAGAGGAGAACCGTAAGCAGTGATCCCAGCAGGGCCAAGTGCCAGGCTTTCCATGTGCAATGTTTGCTGGTCTTTGGTGACCCCAGGACTATCATGCTGACTTACACCCATGGTTTGCACGGCGCAAGCACCATGGCAGAGATTGGAGCACGGATTCTCCGCAGGCTGCTCTTGGCCAATCTCTTCGTGTGAGTTGGCTGGACGTGTTCAGCAGAGCGCTCGCTCGGTTCATGCCCAGCAGGAAAGGCTCGCAGGGCTGGCAGGGCTCAGGCTCAGTTGGGCTGAGTAGAGAGGAGGCAGGCAGGAGGCAATGATGTCTCTTTGAGATGTGCGTTTCCCTTCCCTAGGATGCTTGGTTTCCTTCAGTAGCTTGCTCTGGGCTCTAACTTGGCCAAAAGCATGTTTCTACTGTCCAGAAGATGGAAAGAGAAAGGGACAGACCAGGCAGGAAGGTAAGAGAATTAGTGAGCTGCAGCCTGATGTTTGAAGGGACATAGGGAAGATGGGGCTGAGTTTGTGATGAAGTAACGGATACTCCATGTCATGGACCTCTTGTGAAAAAACAGCTTATGGTTGAATGTCAAAAACTTCACAGGCAATTACAATGTTGATTGTTTAACTTAAAAGGACAGGCTGAAATTTATGGCATTCCTAAATGCTGCCATTAATCTATTCAAGTTATGGTATAACCTGAAAGAGCAAACAAGAGGTGAGACAATTTTGAGATGAAATCTCTTTCCTCCTACTCTAGTAGGATTAACATCTTTCGAATTAGCCCATCTTTTGGCCTCTAAGTGTAAATAAGACTTTTCTGAGCTTTCTCTTTTCCGTCTCTACCTCATGTTTCATTACCGTCCCCACTATTCGAAGCACTGTCATGTGCTGCTGGATCAGGAAAGGTTGACTTGATGCGCAAGACTCCTTGTCCTATTACACGTTCTTTGGTAGGTTTCCCTTGCACAATTAATCCAGATGGAGTGCTGACTTCAACGCACTTTTAGGAAAAAGATATTAAAAAATCGCATTCTGTAGATCTGGGTTTTAACGAGGAGCTTCTCATGGCCACACGTGAGCCGGGGGTGGTTTCTAACTACCCGAGTGAGTTACTTCATGAGCTGCGGCATTGCTGGAGGGGCCTGTCACATTAGAGGCGAGGTATAAAACTGACCATCTGTGAAGCTTTGCTCTAAATCCCAGAGTCTGTCATAAAACATTCTGCCTGACTAAAGCCCCCAGGACCTCCAGCTGGAGGAGCCCTCCTCCATCTTTTCCCCATATTATAACGTGCTTGAAGTCAAATGGCACCCAATTCCACCCCAGTGCATCTGCATCTTGGTAACACGAGGGCTCTGATACTTGGAGACCTCAAGTACTTAGCAACCCTCTAAAGTGAAAGTTGTGGAGTATAAGTGGGTGCTTCAGTCCAAGTAGCATATTTTTCTGAATAGGGGCAGTTCTGTAAGACAACAGACACAACTGTCAGTAGCGTTGTTGACTCATAGGGCTGTTCATTCAGTAAATTAATTCAGATGTTGGCTGGCTCTGTACCAGGACTTTGGATGTTAAGTGCAGAACCGAGGAGAAGAGCAAAATGAGAGAGGCAGAGATCTACAGGTTCCCCATGCAAGAAGCACAATAAGCTGCCGTCTGTTTTTCTGTGAAGACAGTATATTTTGGGCTAGGAACGTTCAAAGCAACAACATGTCACGGACAATTTACCCTACATGTGTCCTGGGGTCTGGTTTGGAAAGCTATCTCAGCAAATCTCTCCTGTTGTGCTAATGGCCCTACTGCTGGTTAACAACGTAATGTCCTATCGATTATTTATCCATTGTTAATAGACTTATGTATTCCCAGATGAATACTCTGGTGTAACTGCGAGAGAGAGAGTTTGACGTTCGACTGAATGCAAGGGTTGCCACAGACAAGGAATCCTGAGCCTAAAGGGGTGGTAAAGACCCCCTCCCAGGAAAAATTCATTTAACCAGGGTCAGACTTGGAAGGTGGTGTCCTAAAAAAGGCTGTAGCCTTTTCACTGACACCAACAAGGAGGGTTCATAGGCTCTGGGATCCTGTTATGTCAACATCCTACCTGGTCTTCTGCTATCAGACATGTTCGCAGTCTTTTTGCTGTGAACACACACAGGAGGAGGATTTACATAGGCAATGCTGTCTGGGAAAGGGAATGCTACCTGTGAGGACAGAGAGGGTATTCAGCTGGGTATTTGTAATTTGCAGGCCTTCTCCTCCAGCATTTCATCAGACTCATGAATCTTGGGTCCAGTCCAGCCTCTAAAGATCACCACACTTGCTCAAAATCTGGATATTTACAAAATAAAACCAACTTTTTTTCTGGCTTCCTCTCGGATCTTTGTGTTCCTCACCACAAACTCACATTTTCCAGCGTGTCTTTGTAGTTCTGGGCTTGGAAAGCGTGCTTTGATCCTGCAAGAGGGCATCTTCTTATAGCCAGTTTGCCTCCGAGCATGTTCAGGAGGGCACACTGCACAGGACAAGTCTCCTCTTACAGACAAGAACCTGGCAGTGAGGGCAAAGCCATGAGCAGTCTGTGCCATGAAAGGAGCCTCTGCAAGCAGGGTGGGTCACATTGGACCTGGGCGCTTCTCTGTGTCCCTCTGGCTGCCAAACACACCCTCTGGATCTCCAGCCACCTATCTATCACAGCCACCTATCTATCACAGGAATAGTTCCCACTGATCTCTTTGGCGATCCAATTGCCTGTCCTAGCCTGTACAGACCCAAGTGCTATTCCAACCAATTCTTTTGGTAAAACGCAACGAGAGCTATAGGTCGTGTCAGTACTAGCAAGGCTGGAAATCTCCACCTGTACCCAGCCCAGGCAGCCCTGTGGAATAGGGATGAGTTGGCTGGGAAGCTCCAAGTGAGGGCTGGATAGAGATGAGGGTCTGAACAGGGGCACAAAATTGCTTCTTCAGCATGGGAGAGCCCTGGATATATCTGCCAGAGATCCAGGCTCTACCATAACCCTTTCCCCGCTGTTCAAAAGCAACTGTTCCTGGGCAGCTCTTGCTGAAGGATGTGCGTTTGTCTGAAGAGCACATCAAAATGCAGCAGGTAGGCTTTGCTGTGAGGGTACATCGCTGGGCTGGCTAGGATACGTGAAAAGGTTGTATTGTGCTGTAAACACAAAACTACATTTGTTCAGAGGCAACAGACTGTATTTCATCACTCTCTGTCACTGCAGCTCTGCAGAAGGTTTACTGCAGAACCGATGGCTCACCATGGAGTGGGATATTCCCCCTCCGAGGAGTCTGTGTGTATAGCAGGTAGTGTTCCCAGGGCTGAGGAGGATTACAGCTGGTGGTAATGTAAGGCACTCTCCAAGGAGAAGATGACAGGGAGAAGGAGCACAGGGAGACCTTGCTAGCCTCTCCTTTGTTTCCATTGCCCATGGCTTTGTTCAGCACATCATGCTGCAAACACTGCTCAATCTAGTGAGTCACTTGCCCGACACTGCCAGCGTTGGGATGTCCCCTCCACCCTTAGGCTGCTTTGGTGGACAGAGAAACTCTGTGTGCTGGTAGGGCATCCCTTGGGCTGGAGTCTCAGGGTTATAAATCCCTATTTGTTATGCTCTGCCATCCATCCTCTTGTGTGCTTAAGACTGGCTGGCGATTCCCTCAGCCCTTTCTGACAGCTGAAGGAGCTCTGTGCTGGGGCAGGTCTGAGGCATACGCACTTTTTGGGTCTTTTCTGCTGTGCCCTGGTGACTCGGTGTGGGCTGGTGCTGTCCCTTTCAAAGGCACCTACGGAGCAAAGGGAGTCATGCCAGAGCAATTGCGGGCACCAGTGGGTATTTAGGGCAGCTGCATCTCTGAATGCTGCTGTTCTCATGGCACAACACAGGACCCGACCCCCGTTGCTCTCCTGAGTCCCAAGGACAGCTACGGGCTGTCCCAGCTGTCCAAAACTACATCCATCTGGGTGAGTTAGGACTGATGTCCTAAAATGAGTGCCAAGATCAGAAAGGTCTTGAAGAGAAGCAAGCTTTTGAAAGGCCACTGCTTGGCTGGGCTTAGCAGGGGGGATTACCTAGTGGGATCAGCAGAGTTCTGCCTTTTGAAACTGGGGCTGAACAGGGCCAACTGCTGCAGGATGAAAGCAGAGAGGAAAGATAAGTCAGCATTTCAGGAACAGCCTTTGGTTTCAGGAGCATTGGAGCTGGTACGTCCCGCCACGTGACTCAGCAGCGCAGAACGGAACGATGCAAAATCTCAGAAAACCTGGGCATCAGCTTCACTGGGTCTGTAGGTCACTGGTCTAGATAAAAAGAGAGAGTGCCTACCAAACTTGATTTAAAGGAGTGAGAACAGTTATGAAATACCAGGCTTAGGGTGACCTATGTGTTAATAATCCCAGCTCCCTTATCTGTATGTATTGTTCCCTGCTCTTAAATGTCACAGCCACAGACCATTTGTCCCACAAACTCCTACCTCAGTTGGTGCGTTGCTCGGATAGTGCTAAAGGAGCAGCTCTGTGATACTTCACTTCATTTGGTTGCCTCAGGGCCTTCTTTGCTGTGTACTAGTCGTACCCTGCTCAAATTGTCCCCGCAGGGTTCTCTGCAATGTGCTTTGCATTGCAGAAGGATTTATCCTGTTCTGCCAGGAGGGCAGCATCACTGCCCCATGGACGCAGTGGTACTCTCCAGCCACCCAGCTCACCAGCTCCCCTTGTTTTTTTGACAAGAGACATGAAGGATCTAATTCTTTGTAAGTCATCTTTCAAAAAATCTCACTTGTTTAGTGTGAGAGTCACTTTGACACCGGTGCGGGTGCGAGTGCTTGGCTGTTCTGCAAAGCAGGGTGTGAAGCTGGCCATCCAGAAAATGAAGGGTATGCGATTTGTGACCGCTTGATAGCATCTTACTCTAAGTCACTTGCCAAGAAGCAGATGTGATCCTGTGGGAGAAGCAGGGACAGATTATTTTTTTCCGAAACTGTGTTCAACATCACAGTCACAAGAATTTGCAGATTCCTTTATGACACAGTCCAAACTGATTCCCAGGCAAGTCCAGCCTGTTTACTGAATAAGAGGGGTGTTTTGTGTAAAAAGCGATGAATAATCATATGATTAAACTCAGCCTCCTAAGAAGTGCTCACAAGAGGCCTTACTGGTGATTATGCAGGCAATCCAGTTTTTAACTACTGATTGGCTTTGCAGTCTCGTATGGAATGTGGGGTTGTGTGTGTGCCTGCCTGCGCGTGTGTGTGCACGGATGAGCAAGTGCATCCACGTGTGCATATGTGTGTGCCTCCACTTACAGGTGTGAAAGTTTCCAGAGTTTTAAAGACTAGAGGAATACCCCAGGCACCTCTCAGTATCAGCAGGATGCAGCACTGGGTGGGCACCGTTCAAGTGTCACCTTGGTCCCTTCTCACCCTCTCTGCTGGCCAGCAATAGGGAGAGCAGAGGGCAGATGCTTCAGGGTAGGAGAGGTGGGGAGTCCCTGGGACATCAGGATTGTGGTGGCTCCTGTCATACGTTGCCAAGCTGGAGGGCATCCCTTGGTCGTGGTCTGGCTGCGGCTCTGCTTGCTTTCCGGCACCATGGGACAAACCAGGGGTGTTTTTCAAGGAGATGGAGTCTCTGTGAAAGAGAACAGAGAGAATAAAAGGGAAATGTATCTATCTTCTTTAAAGGATGAAGTAGAATTGTAGACTCTTATCTTGCCTGCCTCTTGATGTCACATTAAGACTCAGCTCTGCTGTGAGCAATAGCTGAGGCTTCTGAGTCTTTCTTGAACAGTTAAAAGAATTGAAAACACATGTTTGAGTTGCTAATTAGAGCCTGAGCCAAGGTCTGTTGTAGAAATCCTGATCATTCTCCTGTCGCTAGCAACAGAAACCAAAGCAATCCCTTCCCATACATGCCACGTTTTCCCTGAAGAGCAGCTCTGGGATCCTTTGCTGATCTCTGGAGTGGTGTTTGCTCAGCTGCGATAAGAGAAGCGTTTCCCCCCTGTTGCAGTGAATGGGAATTCAAAATGCAATTAACTGGCAGCCCAGGCAGGGAGCCAGATGTTGGTTCCCAGGCAGTGCCTGTCCCCCACGGCCAGCCAGCCAGCTTCTGCCAAAAGCTCCTGTATCTCAGCAGAGACCATGAAAACTCAGGTTCTCTTTTGAACAAGAAAATGTGAGCTCCACACATCAAGGGCTGCCTTCAAGTGGCTTCAGGACCTCATTTCAAGCCCTATCCTTCCTGTCCCCATGGTTATGTAGGTCTCTATTAGAGTAGATTATTTAATGCAAGGCGCCCTCTCTTCTTTCCCCATCTGCCAAGGAAACGTTTGGGCTCACAGCTTGTCCCTATCACCTGCCTTGAGAGCCGCGACTGCTCCCCTATTCCTGCTGATGATGCTGGTGTGAGCTGGAGCACACCATGGCCTTTCCACACTGCAGGAGACACCCACCTGCGTGAAGGACCCAGCTGCACTCGAAAGAGCATGTTGTGCATATCTGGGAAGGGAACAAAGGTGGAAGGTCCTTGGGTAGGGCAAGGGGTCATCATCGCTATTGTGCTGGGCGCCATGTCCCAGCAAGTGCTTATTGACAAGGCTGTCTCAAGTGTTTTAAAAGCAAGAAGGCTGTGGGTTGCTTGTAGTCCTCCCAGTGTATGAGTGGTTCATGGTGGAAAATTAACCCACACTCTGGCCAGATGGGAGCAGTAGCACAAGGTGCTGCCCAGTCCCTTCTCCAGACCAGCTCCATCACCTGTCCAGGAGAGGGAGCAGAAGGTGACTTCAGGGACCCACCAAGGGGCACTTTAGTTGCACAGCTGGTAAACAAGAATATAGATTGGTCAGCTGGATAAAGAATAGAGCCAACATTGGAGCTAAATTTGCTAAGGACTCCCCCTTTTACTGAGCTGTAGACGCATTTACTGAGTAATTTAACATGAGCATCTTTCCAGGTCAAATTTTCCATGGGCTACTATATATAAAATCAGGACACTTGAAAATCCTACAAAATCTGCAAATTCACTTCTTCATCAAGAAGCAAAGTACACAATCAACAGCGCATTGATTATATGTAGATACATCCAATTCTGTCTGTCTGAACACACAGAGGCAAACCAGAAAACGGTGCAAATCTGTGAGCTTTCTGTTTGCCTTCACATTTAATTGCTGTTTCTCGGTTCTTTAGCATCCAATGTATTTTTCACCTTTGCAGTAGATCTCCAAGGAGTTAGCATGCATTTATGACGAAACATTTGGGAGTGTGGACTCTGCTGTTAAAACAGTTGAATTGAAAAGGATTTATTAAACCTATCAAGAACAATTGATCAAGGTCATTTGGTGGGAAGTTTTCTTGGGCTGATACAGAAGCAACAGATAGAAAAAGAGGATCACCAACTGAAATCCACATGAGCTTTAATAAGGCCAAGTGCAGAGTCCTTCACTTGGGGTATAAAAACCCCAAGCATCGCTATAGGCTCGGGGAAGAGTGGCTGGAGAGCTGCCTGGCGGAGAAGGACCTGGGGGTGTTGGCTGACTACCGGCTTGATATGAGCCAGCAGTGTGCCCAGGTGGCCAAAAAGGCCAATGGGATACTGGCATGTATCAAGAATAGTGTGACCAGCAGGAATAGGGAAGTGATCCTGCCCCTGTACTCGGCACTGGTGAGGCCGCACCTGGAATACTGTGTCCAGTTTTGGGCCCCTCGCTTTAAGAGAGATATTGAGCTCCTGGAGCGAGTCCAAAGAAGGGCGACTAAACTGGTCAAGGGGCTGGAAAATAAAACTTATGAGGAGTGGCTGAGGGAGTTGGGGCTGTTTAGCCTGGAGAAGAGGAGGCTGAGGGGAGACCCGATTACAGCCTACAAATACTTGAGAAAAGATGGTGGGGAGGTGGGGGAAGGGCTCTTTACATTAGTGTTGGGTGATAGAAGAAGAGGAAATGGGTATAAGCTTAGTCAGGGGAGATTCAGGTTGGATGTTAGGAAGTATTTCTTCTCTGAAAGGGTTGTCAGCCACTGGAATAGGCTGCCCAGGGAGGTGGTTGAGTCCCCATCCCTGGATGTGTTTAAGAATAGGGTGGATGATCTACTTAGGGATATGGTTTAATGGGGATTAGGGATGGTTGGACTCGAAGATCTCTAAGGTCTTTTCCAACCTAGAAATCTATGAATCTGTGAATCTATGAGATCTTACTGGGATGTGCCCAGCTACAAAAAGACCTTTCAAAGATTAAAAGGCAGCAAGCAGAATATACAGCTGTGTTTGTGCTGTCCCCTTGGGATGAGGGGGAACATCCTACCAGGCAGCTGGCATGGACTTCTTGGGTTCTGCTCTTCTTTGGGATACAACAATGTGTTCTTGGCCCTGAACCACTCTCAAAACCAAGGGAGTTTCTTGACAGGGTCTCATACTGCCATCAGTTTGTGCAGATTGATTTGGAGGTGTGTTCCCAGGTATCTGTACTACACTCAAGCAATACTAGCACTGCTTGAAGCTCCCATGGGGTCCCCAACAGACAGTGGCCACATCCAGTAAAATATCTCTCCTTCTTCTTAGTTTTCATAGCTTGTTCATCGCATTGATTGCATTGCTCTTTACTTGTCCTGGACATTAATTGCAGGTCTTCATTTTCAGCGGTGCCTAAAGACAGGTCGTGATGGGATGCCTGCACCTTTAAACGTTGTTTTCTCCTTTAGGCCAAGCAATTAATGTCATTTCAAAAGTGCAAATACAATTTGGAAAACAAACCAAAACACATTAAAACAAACCTTTATAATTCTTGTAAATGTAATGACCGCAGTTACACATGTTTGTGTTATGTATTTTGGAACTGCGAGGGCTTATGATAGAGGCAGAGGCATTATTCACCCAGGGCTTATCTCATTCACAAGGCAGAGAAATGTTTGACTTTTCATTTCAGATGAAGGACACACTGCAGAACCAGATCAGTCTATCTCTATATCCTTGATTCATGAGCCAAAGAAATGTATATTTCATCATTCGGGCTAAACTCATTGGGATGTTTGAGGAGAATCACAAAAATTCGGTTCAAATAACATAGCAAGCACATCCTAATTATTTTTACTGCAGAAGTATTGTCTCCCATCCCTCAGTCTTGATTGATCCCCACTGTTAAATGTAGTACCTTTTCCAGGAAAATGGACACTACTCTTCCTACCTAGGTCAGAAGTGGAAGGTAATTTCATAGAATCATAGAATCACAGAATGGTTTGGGTTGGAAGAGACCTTCAAGATAATCTAGTTTCAACCCCCCTGCCATGGCCAGGGACACCAGGTTGCTCAAAGCCTCATCCAGCCTGGCCTTGAACACTTCCAGGGATGGGGCAGCCACAGCTTCTCTGGGCAACCTGTGCCAGTGCCTCACCACTCGCAGAATGAGGAATTCCTTCCTTGTTTCTGATCTAAACCTACCCTCTTTCAGTTTAAGGCCATTGCTTTAGGTATTTGTGTGTATAACACATCACAACCCACCGTGGTCTGTAGTGCATCACAGCAGGAGGAGCTGGAAGAGATTTAGCCCCCAGGCTGAGGTAGGAGGCTCCTACTTTTTCGAGCTGGTCACACATGCAATCAAGCCCCAGGGTCTGCACCACAGCAGGAGGTTTCTGCTCTGGCAAGTGGTGAAGGTGGTAGGTGCTGCTGGTAGGTGCCTCCCAGGACCTGCAGGACTGGCAGAAGTCATCCCCTTTCCCATAACAGGGCCTGAGACATTTAAATTGCAGTATAGGACAGTGTGTTTCATACAAATGGGCTCCAAAGTGACCTCCAAAAAACACCCAGATGTATTTATTGCCTGGGGAGCAGCTACTGCTGCATGTTCCTGAAAATCCGCGGCTCCGACACGTGAAGGCAACCTGCCAGGGAGGGTCAGGATTCACGCATGAGCGGGTAGGGAAGGACTTTATTCTGTCCACATTTCACAGCTCGGAAATGCCAAGGCTTCAGCACTCCTCTTTGCCACTTTTATTGCAGGGAATTGCAAAGGGGAAAACTTGCGCCTCAACAGATGGGGCAGGGTTCGTCCCACGCAGAGATGTTCTCAAGTGCCAGTGAGATTTTGCAGCTAAAAGGTATTTAAAAATGACCATAGCCAAAGCCCAGAGGGTGTTCCACAGTGGAAGGTCTGGCTTAGGGATCCCTTGCTCCTTATCATACTTGCTTTGTTGCAGATTCAACATGCTGTGAACTCAGAGAGGACAATTTACAGCTCTGCCATTGCAAAACGCTTCGTCAAGAGGGTCTGGAGGTGATGAAGTCAGGCTTTGCACAGCTTGTTTTCTATCTGGCTCTATCCCCCAACTCAGATATTAACGCTAATAGATTAGGGAGAGATTGAGCTGGATCAGATAAATATATTAACACGTCATCTGCATACAGCATTAATGCAAAGCTCTTTGAGCCCTTATAATGCCAGGGATATTTTCATTTTTGGCATGTGTTAGATGCCAAACATCCAGTTGCAAAATCAAATGACAAGAGCGCAAGATGTTCTTTTATCAGTTCTCTGACCAGAGAAGTGACTGAATATGAGGCTTTTTGCTGCCACTTGGGAGAAAGTAGTTAAAATAAAGCCAGCACCAAACCAGGGATCTACCCAGCAGCTGTGAAGCCAGAACTCAAGACATACTAACCTGCCAGGACATCGATGGCATCAAATTTCATGGTTTGCTTTCCTTAGGGTTTTCTGGGCTGAGTTTCTACCTCCAGAGCAAGGGATGAGAACCAGAGGTTTGCAATTGGGCATGCCTCGTGGAAATTTCTCTTGCAAAACAAAGATTAGCAAGCTAGTTGGTGAATGTGGTCCCAGGCGTATGCTCCAGCAAAGCTCTGAGGGGCTGGGTTGTTCCTGGTATCCAGTTTGGAAGACAGCACTGTGTGTCAGATGTATGTGGAAAGGGCCTGGCATGCTCATTTCCAGTGCAAACTCTTCGCACCACTGCAGGGATGTGGGGTCTTGCTCCTACCCACACGCAGCCTTACCAACTGCATCGGACGCCTTTCTGCAGGTACCGGTCATGGCCTCTCACTGTGGCACCACGGGGCTTCTCTGTGTCTGGGGACCAGGAATAAAACCTCCAGCATTGGAAGCAGCGGGGTTCATTAGTCCCTCTGGTCTCAAGAGTCAGGACATGGTCTGTACAGATGGTGGACACCTAGTGCCCATGTTCATTGCATGAACGCCTAGAGCTTCACCTGGCCTTTCTGACCCAGCAGGACCTCCCTCACTGGGATGCTTCTGGGCAACTTCCTTCAGGGGTAAAAGGACACTCAACCAAGTGGCGATAAAAGGAATAGCTTTTCCTATGCAGTGCTACATGTTGGATGGATAACCACCCAGCTGATCATAGAATCATAGAATCATAGAATCATAGAATCATAGAATCATAGAATGGTTTGAGTTGGAAGGGACCTCAAAGATCATCCAGTTCCAAACCCCCTGCCATGGGCAGGGAAACCCTCCACTACACCATGTTGCCCAAAGCCTCATCCAATTTGGCCTTGAACACTTCCAGGGATGAGGCACCTACAACTTCTCTGGGCAATCTGTTCTAGTGCCTCACCACCCTTAAAGTGAAAAATTTCTTCCTTAAGTCTAATCGAAATCTGTCCTCTTTCAGTTTAAATCTATTGCCCCTTGTCCTATCACTACACGCCCTTGTAGGAGGAAGGAAGCGTGGCCATGCTAGGTCTCAGCCCCGCTCACTGCCATCTTGCTGCTCCTGACAAGGCGCTTGCGGGTTTAAACCAGTCAGATTTGCTCTGGGCAAAGGCAGAAGAGTCAATAATCTTTAAGCAAGTGGGTGTTAATGATTTATTCTCCTTTGCTTGGATTAACTGGCTTTCTCCGGCTGGAAGTGCAAATGAAGCTGTATTTCTAAACCAGGCTAATTTGCGTTGAACTCAGTCATCACAAGTCAATTATCTGCCACGCTGTGGAAATTTGGGGCGGCTTGTTTGCGATGAAGGATGGAAGGAATCAGCATGTCACCTGTGCCAGGCAGCAGCCCCATCCCCTGCGCTCCGAGAAAGAGGGTGCTGCCCTCGGGTGAGGAGGAGGATTCACAGGAGTGCACTGCCTGCTCCCCGGCTCCCCATGCATCGCTTCTGGGGATCCTTCGGGGTCTGTGCCTGCCGGCATCCTCCTGGTGCTGCCCACCACCCCGCCGGGCACTGCAGAGCAGGCAGCATCTCCTGCCTGGGGAACGTCCCAGATCACTGAAGCCAGGGGCTTGGAAAAGATGTATGGACCTGCGGGAAGACTCCTGCACTTGCCCTCATGGTCTTCCCAGGAGCCGGCTGCCAGGCAGGCAGGGAGACATGCTGTGATAGACATGGCTTACTGATGCTCGGCTTTGCTTATAGCTCTGCTGCATCTCTGTATGGGGAAGGGGTGGGAATGTCCTTCCCTGGGGAGCTACTGAGGCTGCTCCCACTGGAGAAGGTTCCCCAGGTTGCAGCAGATGAGTGAGAAATGGGTCAGACTTTACTGCAGCTCACATAGGGAGGAAAAACTCACCTAAATGTCTACAACCACCCAGAGACAGTTTTTGATAACCCCTTTACAGCTCTTCTTTGCCTTTCCTAATTGCTTTGAGGTTATTCTTTTAAATAAGTTAATTATTCTTTGTTTATTCTGATGAAAACAGGCAATGTTTGCTTATATTTTTAGCTTGAAAGACTCCTAGTCTTTTCGGAGACCTCACTAGAGGAGATGACCACAGCAGATGCACTACAGAACCCTGGTTAATGTGGTGTCCTCTTGTACAGGCAAGTTACGAAGAGTGTTGGGGCCATGTTTCAGCTGCAGTGTTTTAGAAATTAAATCCATGGTTTGGGCATGGTGCTGAGGAAGAGTCTAGTCTGTTCACAGACAGTGCTGGGGAAGTCTTGAGAGAGCCATGGGTCCCTTCAACAAACACACAGGCTACTGGGGTGTTGGGTGTCCTCAGCCCACTCTCTGCAGACCTGAACCCTGACTGCCCCTGGACCTGCTCTGGGCACAATGAGCAGGGAAAATCTGGTGAATGCCAATGAAGGTGCCACACAAACTGTTTTAATGTCTGTGGGTCCATTCAGCCGGCCGTTTTCAGTCCCTGTTGTGCCTCCTGTAATTGCCTTCCACCATGGTAATGCCATGCCCAAGTCAAAGTTGGCCACGAAATCTGCAGCTTGTGGTTTTCCAATGTTAGCACTGACCTGGGAAACAGCAGATGCACCACCTGCATGGTACAACTCCTGCTGCCACACGCCTTGTCTCTTCTGACACCAAAGATGTCATTTAAGATGTTCGATGTAACACGTTTCTTGCCATTAACCTGACACTGGTGAGATCTGGAGAGCTGCTGCAAAGCAAAGGTGAAGGTTGCATATGTGATCAACGTAACGCTTGGCTTCACCCAAAATTTCTTGGTTGTTCAGCAGCACAGTGACCTTTTTCTATCTGCTCGGCTGCTCAAATCTCAGAGCCAGACACATCCTCCTGTCCCTCTCCTCTTCTACACACCAGTCACATCTGCTCTGGTCTCTCTCCGGCAGTAGCTCTCTGGCATTCCTTTTCATTGCTAGTTTAACAAGGAAATCTCTCTGAGGGCTGTGGCAGCTGGAAAAGCATCTGCAGGAGTGATTTGCAGGGTTTCTGTTGGTAGTGTGGAGGCTGGACAGACAGATTTTTTGCAGGCTCGTACCCTGAGTTCATGGGGTTTGCAAGCTATAGCAGGCATGCTGTTTCCACAAAGCTTGAATCTGTGATGAACAGCTGTGTCCAGTGAGAATACACCACCGGAGCCTGAGCTCCGAGCGCAGAGCTGGAGTCACTGGTGCTGGGTGCACCATGCATGCAAATGCCACATCCAGAGACAAGAGATGGCATTTCGCAAGTTAGGATCTCTGAAAGAGATGACATGAGGGGATGAGGAAGCCAGAGCCTTGCTGGGATATGGCTGCCTTCCCCGGGATGGATTCTTGAACTTGTGACAGCTTTTGAAAGACTCCTGACCTCATGAAAGTGTTCGAGCAGAGCGATCACTCATGAGCAGGAGCTGGGTCTGTTCCTGGGAAAGTGCCTTGCCCTGCTCAGAGGGACATCAGTTCCAGGGACGGACACATCTTGATCTGCAGATCAGCGCTCCGTAAGCTCTTTGTACATCTGCTCTCCAGAGAAGGCTGAAAGCTGAAGCTGTGTGGCTTAACCAGGCAATTAATCCTTCTCCTCTGCTCCCTGGCTGCAACCGGGGGCAAAGGACACTTGTGAAAACGAAGTGAGGGCTGGTCAAATCATTTGCTTGAAGTGCAGCAAACTTCTTTGCAAAACTGCATTTGCTCAGCGTTGCCAGAGCTGTCCGTGTCCTGGGGAGGAGCAGGACCAGCCTCTTCTCTGCTCCGGGGTGCAGAGTGCTCTGAGCAGTGCCTTGGGCAGAGGCTTGCTCATTCTGGGGGCAGGATGGGTGTTTTGGGGAACAGATGAAGCACGGGTGTAACTGAGCAAATTAACCCGTTGGTTCTTGGCAAAAATTTCCTTGTTCTTGCCTGGAATATGCAAACCTTTGCAGAAAGGCAAGGCTATTTGGCCATACCCTGCTACCTGCAGCCACGGCCCACCCTCCGAGTCACAGTCTGTGCTGGTCCCTGCTCAGACAGTTCTTAACAGAGCCTGTGGCTGATGGACAGAGCAAGTCCTGCCACCACGGGACAGGCTCAGTCTGGAGGAAGTTTCCATGCTGTTGCAGATGGAGCTGGATCCCCTGTGCTAGGGGACCTCTGAGGACAGACTAGAAGATACAACTCATCTGGAAAGGCTGTGAAGCGCTGATGTTGCTGAGCAGGAAGAGGGCAGATGAAAAATTCTCTCCTGAGCCCTTCCAGACTGGTCTCTGGTGGTCTCATAGTCCCACAGTAAATATCCAACTGGCAGAGGTAGAACAGTGCACATGGGCTCTGGGCTGCCCTAAAAAGAGAACGAACCAGCTACCCTTCTCCCACTGTGTTCCCCTACAGACAGGTACTCCTGTTCAGCTGCAATTGCTTGGTGATTTCTCTTTGAATTGCATAAAACTTTTGCTTTTCAGTAAAATTTTTCAAGGAGAGAGATACTTAACATTTGTTCCTGCCCAGTTTCCAGTACCTGTCATGGGGGCTCGCTCTAGCTTTTCCATCCCCCATAGCACACTGACCCCCCCACCTCCATCCCATGCCCTCTCACTCCAGGTCCTCCTGCATGTGCACCCCTGGGGCCCTGCAAGCGAGAAGACATGGGCAGCCACGCAGCACCTCCTCCTCGTCACCCCAGAGGAGGTGCTGCTGTTTGTGATAATGAAATGTGTTATGAAAGGGAGGCTGAAGAAGAAAAAGAAGAGAAAACAAGTAGCTGCTGTGGCTGTGCAGGGGGGTTGTCACCTGCAGCATCCAGGCAGGCTCCTTCTGCCTCATCTACTTGCAGAAAGCTTCAGAACAACTGTGAGCATCCTGCTGCAGCCAAAAGCCTGCAGCAGCAGCACTGGGTGCTTCCTCTGCTCCAACTTTGAAGTTGCAGAGACCCAGTTTGGAGACTGAAGCCGAGGGAGCGTCACCTGGACACCTGGATCCCTGCATGGCTCATGCAGGAGCTGTTTCAGCACAGGATCTGCTGCTCCGGCTCTGGCACAGGGATGGCTCCAGCCTCGTCTCCCTCCTTCCCCAGCCCAGGCACTGCAGCACTGGTCTCTGTTACACCTCTCCTGGCAGGACCTGTCTCAAAGACCTTCTGTGTTTCACAAGCCGGGAAGCTGAGAGCCAGCTGCTGAGCAAAAGCAAACTCATCCATGAAGTCAGCGTGGCTGCCATTCCTGGCCTGCTCCCCTGTTTCTGAGGAGGTCAGTTAAGGGTAGGCAAAGCTCCCCAGCTCCCGAGGGCTCTCAGCTCAGCTGTGTGCCCTGCACAGGGGCCTGACTATGCAGAACAGAAATACCTTTAGCTGACATCCCTTGGGGAGCGAGAGAGGAGAACAGTTCGGATGGTTCAGTGGCCTGACAACCTGCATCCTCATTTAGCCACCAAGGTTAATCATTTGCAGGTCCTCTGGCCCTTCCAGGAGCCTTGGCACCCTGCTGACATGAGCTGACTGTCAAACTGGCTGTCCCTGGAATAGAAGCAGCCATAGTTTTGGAGCATCAACCAAGGACTAGGAGGGTTCCTCATGCCTCGTTTCTCTCCATATCAAAACATCTCCTCGGCAGGAGATGCTCAGGGGCAGCCCTCAGGATCCCCTGCTCTTGGCTATGCACAGAAACCTGCCCAGGACTCACAACCTGGGACATCCTGGTTAGAAAAGTCTTCCACTTTCTCATCTCCATTCTATGAATGGAGAACCATTCTATGATTCTATGATCTCCATCTGACTGAACTCCTCATGCTGCCCTCTTGACAAGGACAATCTCCTTGTCAGCCTTGTCCCACCACAGTGCCAGCAATACCTTTGGCCCTGCTGCTTTTGCCACTCCCCGCAGAGGTGAATGAGCCAGGTCGGGGTCCAGCAGGACACAGGGAGTGGGGACAACCTGATGCTGTGCAGCAAAAACATGGCTGCGCTGGGAGAGACTGGAGAAGCTGCTTCTGCTGCTCTTACCCAAAAGGAGAGCTTTTTAAACCCCTGTGCTTGTATGCTCTGGACAACACCGTGTTGTGCTCTGACAATTAGCATCTCTTTCGAAATGGGAGCCTGATGTCTCAGAAAACATCTTCTTGCACAGGCCACGGGACAATCTTTCCCTTGAAAGTGGTAGGAGAGAGCTGGGGGAGAGCGCTGAAGAGCAGGTTTTGGGGAGGGCTTGGGCATGCCTGGCCCTGCCCCTTGAAGGGCAGGCTGCTACCAGCTTTTCCGTGAAGCAGATCTGCAGTGTCACAACGGAGAGCACTCGGTCACACTTGGAGTGATTAGGCAATGGCAGCGATGGGCAGGATGCACAGCGAGCAGAGGAATACTCCAGGGAATACCTTCATGTAGGCGGGAGCTCACGGTTAGGATGCTTTGAGAGGAGGTCATGGGGAAAACGGCCATCTCATGCCTGCACGAGCAATTACAGCAGAGGCCGCACGAACTTCACAGGACCCTGTAGTTACCACTAATCAAATGGAGCCGCATCGGCTCTCGCTGGAATAATTGCCCGTGGGAATTCAGAGCGTGTCCGAGCACTCAGCTCATTAAGCGTGCAGGCTGCGGGCTGGCTCTCGGCTGCACACACACCAGCCGGGCATCCAGAGCAGCTGGATTGGCAGAGACTCCCCCGGGCACAGCCAGCCTTTGGGGTGTCAGCAGCACTCCCTGGCTGCCGGCATTCTGGGCTCTGCCCCAAAAGTCTTGTTTTGATTGAAACAGGGAAGGTTGCTTGTAATACAGGTTTTGGTGGGACCACAGACACGCTCATGGAAGGAAGCACGTGGTTGCGTGTTCCTGGATTCAGGTCACGGCGTGACAGTGAGATCACACTTGTCACAGAGGTGTCGCTGGTTTGGATAAGCAGTGATCGTGTCGGCTGGTGAGAAACCTGACATGGAGAAGGGCAGCTAAGCAGCTGACTGCGCAGATTGGTCTGCGAAACTGAGCAATGAGGACACTGACACTAGTAAGACTAATTGGTTGGATTGATTCGGAATAGGAAATAGTAAAGCTCAGGGATTTGTACCGCTCCAGCATACAGTTTCCAGCCACTGTGAGAATAGCTGTGCGAGTGACAGAGTATGTTCGGTGCATGTTAAGTGTGTGAGCATCCTGTGAAGCCAACTCGTAAATACACAGAGCAACGCGGTGGAAAGGAAGCCGTGTGGAAAGCAAGCTGTACGCAACAGGTCAGAACTCATCGTTTTTGGCTTCCTGAGCACATGTCAGCTGGGCGCTCCAGGCTGGACCCTGACCAGCAACCCAGTACTGTTCTGTAACTGGGCTGAGCTTGTAGGTGAAGAGGTGAAAGCCTCTGGCTCATGGGAGGTGCAGAGCCTGGAGGACTGAAAAACCTGTCTCCTGTATTTCAGGAGCAGAAATCAATACTGCTTTTCTTCTTCCTCTGTCAAGATCCAGATGATTATCCGTGGCATGTTCTGCACAGCCTTTTTAAAAGTCAGGATTGTGGCCTCTAAAACAGGAAAAAACTGTTGCTGGAGAGCAACCCAGCCTCCTGATCCAGGTCTGTGCTTTGCCGAGTGAATCCCCATTTGCTTTTGGCAGGCTCCAGCCCAGCTTCTGCAGTTTTTTGCTCCTGGGGGCAGCTCTGTGGGTCTCTGAAGCATCTCAGGCACTGACCGCTAATATCCCCAATTTGTGTATTGGTTCTGACTCTGCTGGCAACTGGTAAATACGAAGGGCTCTTAACTTACGTCTCGGCTCGCATCCTTCTGTAAACATGAGTCCAGGACTACATTTGCATCAAGGAGATTAATCAAGGTTAAATGAGAATACCTTCACTAAGGAGAGGTGAACTGCTGCTGCTGGAGGGCACCTTTTGTCCAGACAAAGGAATTTCCTTTGAGCAAGCGGTGGTTTTCTGGGCTACGTTATCTGCTTGGAAGGAAGCACTAGCTAACGGATGGAACTCCCATGGTGAGGACACTAGCCTGAAAGCAGATGGTCTGTTTCTTCCACCGAGGGACTTAGGGCCCCATATCATCCTCCCGTTCTCTACGTCAACCCATCCCTGCTGTCTGTGTGCTCCCTGGGACCAAGTCTCTTTCCTCAAGTCTGTATTTATAAATCCAGCTGTGACTGGGTACAGAAGAAGACACGGTGCTGATCTGCATGGGATGAGAGTGCCCATGGAGTTGCAGCTTGTCGAAATGCATGCACATTCCCAAACAGCTTAACTGAGAGACGAACAACCCTGATCCTCCATGCCAGATCCTCAGCAGATACTTGTCCTGGTTCAACACGTAGGACAGAGGCACCCCTGGGTGGGTGACCTCCCATGCCATGGCCGGAGATGGGCAATGGGAAGATGCCTGGAAGTCTCCAGAAGTCTTCTGGCTGCCACCATCTGGTGTCAAGCCAGGCTGGAGACCCTGGCTGTAGGTGACTGCTGCCACAGCCCCTTCGGCAAGAAGTGATGTGCTGCTGGAAGCACATGGCATGCATGGAAGGTGACTCACCTGCAGAAAAAACCCTCAGAGGAGGTGACTGGACACTCTCCTAGGGATGTGTTTCAGTCAGAGACAAGCCTTTGGGCTTGAGGCAGGGTATCTTCATGGGATTATCTACTTTGTGCCACACAGGAAATCAAACCGGATGATTGAATGGTTCCTTCTGCCTTTACCACCAATGAATCAAGAAAAGATGCAATTGAAGTATTTCTGCAGAGGATGTGACTCTAGTTCCGTGGCAAGAGAATAGCTCAAAGCAACTTCCGAAACACGCTTTGTGTTATCAAAAGCAAGAAAGTTTTGAATTAAACCATGATTCAAGCCCTGGGAAGTGTGTCAGTGTGGATGGCTCACCATTCTCACCCATTTGGAGCAAGCACTGCTGTGCAGCTTATGTGTATCAGGCTCCTTCATCTTGCTCATCCAACTTGCTACTCAGTCCCTGAATCAGACAATGGCTCAGAGTTTCATCTGGTGGCTGACCATGACTCACAGGCCTTAGAAAGCGCTAACATCCGCTGCCACCTGCTAGAGTCATGACATCAGCCGCACCATCCCAACTAGTCCCTGCACTTGATTCTCCAGCTTGTCACTATAATTAGTCCTACTGAAATAGTCCCAGCAGAGCTGCTGCAACAACACACGTATAACTGCAAATGGTCACAAGTCTTTGCTTCCCCCATGCTTTCTTAGCAAGATCCTCAGAAAAAAACCACAGCCTGTAAGAAGCTTGAAAAATATTTGCCTGTGGACTTCCCAGTTTCTTATGGCCTCTAGTTCTCACTGATGGCAGGGTTAGAAGTGCTGGTGGGCAGTCACATTCATCCATGGGCATTATGAGAATGTGAAATTAAGCATTAAATTTAAAGGACTGTTTGGAAATTCTTCCTTTTAGTGGGAAACCCTGAAAAACCCTTGCGCAGATTTCTGCGTCGCCGAGTCACGTTGCACCTGATGCTCCCAGTGTCTCCTGTGGAGTTTTTGCATGAATCAACTTCGGGGCCATAATTCATGTGACATGTAACTAAAACATACCCAGGACACGAATCCTAGGGAAAGAAGCTTTTCTCCCAGTGTGTGTCTCTGAAGGAGCTCCCTGTCACGACTGCCCTGGCTTCCTGCGCTGGGGACCTGAGCAGGAGCCTGGTGGTCCCCACTGCAGGTAGGAGAGCTGCATTGGAGCTGATGATATCCCCTCCTCACTCTGCTTCTTCAAAATGCCATGTCCAGCCCTTCAGGGTCCCGACTGCACCCTGGTGGGCTCCAAAGCAATGCTACCACCAGAAACGTGCTCTTTCAGACAGCTTTGCTTTTCTGCCTGCCGTTTTTCTGCTCTCTAAGCAGTTTTCCCTAAGGATATATAACTGAGTTTTATAATGAAGCACCTCTCACCCAGCACATATTAAATAAATTTCAGTTGCCCTTTATTACACAATAATGATAGTAAGATTTAATTACCTCTGCACCCAACGGGGACGTTAATTTTAACCAATATGACTAAATCTTCCCAGTAGTGTAATTGGTGTTGTCTGCAATTGAGGGTCATTTCCAGTGCATCAGTGGGTGGTGACGGAAAAATCCTTCCCGAAGAGCGTGGATCCCAAACTGAGACCGTGGGCGGATTAAGAGACTGAGACAGGTAGGGAGCAGCTGATCCGAGGAAGCCAATTAAACAATGATGCTTAGCAGAGTTTCAGATCCATGTCACAGGCTAAATATACAGGAAGATGTGTGAAAATCCAGGAGATGATAGAGATCAACCAGGCCAGAGGCTCTGCAGGCTCTGCCCTACGACCGTGCTGCTCTCTTCGCACTTACTGTCATTTTCCACTATTGCAAATATTTTTATTTTTTTTTTAAGGGTAAAGAAAACAGAGAAAACACATTCTTTGAGTGACTCTGTTTCCAGGGCTCTCTGACACGTCTGTTTTGATCCGTGCTGAAAACTGTGTCACCCAGATACATCCCAGGCACCGACAGTTCATGCTCTGCTCTTTACAGCGCGAAAACGAATGAGCTCTCCGAGAGCAGCGGAAGCGGCGAGATCCGGGGACAGAGAGCCGGGACGAGTCACCCTCACCCAATCCCTTCTCCAGCAGCCATGGTCCTGCTCTGGCTGTGGCCTCTGCGTGCTACTGCAGCTGAAAGGAGCACAGAGGGCCCGGGCAGCACCGGGGACCCTGTACTGGAGAGCAGAAGGTCACGAATCACTCCTGGCCCTTTGGAGGGGCTCAGTTGAAGGATTTTTCTGCCCAGAGCACCCTCCATGGTTTTGCAGGTACTGGTGTAATGAAGAACCTGCCAAATCTTTCACACACCGTCGTTTTTGTCCTGCTCACCAAAATATGATGCAAACAGGTTTGGTTCCACTATCCTCACACCCAGCCCTTGTGCTTTCCCTATTTCTGTGTCCTCTTCCCACTGTCTTCCTCCTCCCTCCTGCCTTGCTCTCCTTTATCCACATTTCTCCCAGCGTATTGCTTCCAGGGACTCCTGCCCCTTTCTTTTGCCTCTGGTTTTGCCAAGCATCCCGGCTTGACACGGGGACGTGAGCCGACCAGTTCCATGCAGGGCTCCAGGGACACAAAACTCTGCAGCACCCTTGGGGCACCTGTCCCAGCCTTCATCCTTTGATGTGTTTGTGTGTCAGTGCTCGCAGGTCATGCTTGGTTGCTGTTCTTCAGCAGACTCCCACTCCAGATCCTCGAAGGATTTCCCAGAGAGGTAAAACCGGCTCGTTGTATCAGTAAACAAAAGGACAAGGCTGAGAGGAGCGGGTTGGCAGGCTGGTGCCGTGTTTTCGCTCGCATGCCTCTTGTGATGGGAGTGCTGGGCTGCAGGCAGGATGCCTCCCGGGCTTCTGGGTCTCCTGCCTGGAAACAAGCCTGGCCCTTGGCTTGTTCTGCTCATGCAACTTTTCATCTGAGCTTGTCTCGAAAGGAGTCGGTGAGGACATTTTAAAGCCTCTGCTGAGCTTTGCAAACTGTGATTCAGGCCTTTCCACTTCATGCCAAATTTCGTGGCTTCGTTTTCCAGTCACTGTTCCTGGAAAAAGTGAATTGTCCCTCTTGTTTTCTCTCCCAGGTCTTTTGCTCACCCTTCAAAACTGAATGACAAAGAATTAGCCAACCTGGCAACTGAGGGCATGAAGCGCTGGCAAAGATACCGTGTGAGTCACGTGCTGCCATTTAATTTCTCCTTCTGCATTTTGGGATGTGGAACATCTTCTGGGTGCCAAACAGCGGCCATAAGGTCCTTCCGGTGGTGCACTGGTACCCGTCGTCCCTCTGCAACGTCCCTGGGTGACCTTTCTGGCAGGAACCATCGGGGGATAATTCAATCCTTTATGAGGCATTGATTTATGCCGGGGTTCAAGCAGGGCAGCTTTGGGGCATGCGGCTGGGTATCTGCAGAGGGATCTACTGATTCACTGCATGGCTTTCGAGTGCTATTTTTTTGAGGAAGCAGTGGGAAATACCCGCATGTTGCAGGGAGAGCTGACTCACAAAGCCTGGTTGCCACATTGAATATTCCCAGTGCACGTCCACCCCAGACCTCTTCCTGGGGGTCAGCACAGCCCAGATCCACTGATCACAAGCCAGCTGTTACCTCTGTTCCTGAACGCATCAGCTCCTGCTTCTCTGGTGGCTACATCTGTCTCCGTGCATTTTAATTCCTGCAGCCCTCACTGCTTGGCCTTCCTGCCACCCCTACCACTCCACAGCACGTGTGTGGTTAGAAACCCCTAATGTATTAAAACAAGGGCAATGCCCCATAATTTCCTCTCCCTGCAACTGCTAGGTAATTACACCCGAACTTCTGAAGCAATTCCAAAATTAATGAGATAACAGCCATCCTGCAGATTATAATAACAACCCTTTAGGTTAAAGAGGAGCTTATTCCTGGCTGATTACTGTAGGACTGATTAGACAGAAACTTGTGGTAGCCTGGCTAATCATGGGGTCAGCTCTGCTGCAGGATGACCTGTCACCAGGCAGCATTTCTCCATCTGCTCCCCATCCCATGGCCTGCTTGTCCCCTCTCTGTCACACCCTGCTCGGTTCTTGTGAGCAAGAACAAGTAGGAATCTGGCCATGGGAATACAAAGAGACTCTTGGGGTCCAAATTATTTTCAAAGCAAGCATGGCACAGACACTGAAGCCCCTAGTCACTGTAATGCAGCAAGCCCCATGGAGGGCATTCCCCTGTGGCAGCAGGACCCGGGGCACTGAGGACACCGGTGGCCCTGCTCGCTCTCCTGCAGCAGTGGCACTTGTGGCTGCTGGTCTGCAGTGTTACAGGCATTAAGTCTTCCAGATGTCCATGACATATGTTTCTGACTCGTGATGGGGAGCTATACGCTCGACACTAGTGCTGCACAACTGGGGAAGTCCAGCTGGTCCTTTATCTCACCGTGTGATGCAGGCACGGGACGAAGATGTTCTGGACGAAATACAAAGCAGGAGATGAGGGAAGGAAATGAAAAAAGTAAAAAACCATAGATGAACAGCAGATAGAAACCTCTGAGCTCAGCAGAGCACAGTGGGCTGTGGAAGAACCCTGCAAAGAACAAGTCTGCTACACAGGGAAATGCTTACTTTAGGGGATGCAGCATCACCGGGGAAGTGCCTGTGCTTCCCCCGGCAGCAGGAGGAGCTCATCCTTCCAGGCTGCTTTGCAAAGGTCCTGACCGTGCTTTGAAGAGCCAAGATCCCAAATACAGTGACATGAAGGTCAGACCAGGAGAATCAGGAGGAGCTTAGGAGCCCACTGCCCCTGCCCTCAGTGCCGGCGCCACCAAAAGACAGGGAAGGAAGAATTGGGAGGCTGGAAAGCTCTTTAGAGGTCTAATAAGGATTTCAGAGAGTTTTTTAATGGTCAAGTCTTTCCTCGGTGAAACAATTTCTAGCCGAAAATGTCATTCACTGCTCTGGCACCTCCATCTCCTCCTAGGGCAGCTAGAAAGGCAAGATGAGCAAGATGAGTCTGTTCAGGGTCCTGTAGCAGGAGGAGATGCACAGCTTTGCTCCCTGCTCCAGCATTTCCTCCAGCTCTTCTAAGGCAGCCGTGCTGGCTGCCATCACTGGTCTCTGTGGCTTGGGGTGGGAACAGGCATTTTGATGCTTGGCTGCAGTCGGAGAATACAGACAGTTTTATTTACCTGTAGGAAATTTCTCTTTTATTTATCTTGTAGGAAATGACAGTCCTGACTCGCACAGGGCTGATGGAGGATCTGTGTTCACCCTGGCTCTGCGCAGACCACCTAGACAAATTGCTTGTTCATTGTGCCCAGAGTCACACTGTGAAATGATGGTATCGGGGCTCGGTTCATTTGTAATATTAGCTTAGACTGGAGCTTCTTCAGGACAAGTCTTTCTGCAAGCCACTGTGCCAAAGAGAGCATCAAGCCTGAAGATGCACAGAAGAAACAAGTCAAGCAAAAATTAATCCACAGAGACTCCTTGACTAGAGGCTTCTTAATCTAAAAGACTAAAGCTGGTATAGATGTTGCTGGAGGTAAAGGAATAAGGAAACATGGAGCCAAGAAGTGGCATCTTTGCCTCATTCTCTTGGCAGAGATTTCCGGATTTCCCAGTGGCATAAGTCCACTCTTGTGGGGGTCACTTGCTCTCCAAGGACTCCTGTCCTGCTGCCCAATTCCCATGTGGCTCTAAGGTTGACCACTGCAATTTTAAAGCTTGACTGACCTGCCAAGTGTATTTATATGAGCGAAGTAAAGCCCTGACTTTACTGTAGTGTCCTACTTCCATGTTGTTTGCACACTCTCATAACGAGGGCACTGGGTTTCCTCCAAGTTCCCTCCTTTTGACCCTGTTCCTGTGAAAACATTCTGAGGCTGTCTGCTCCTTTTCCAGGCAGATTTTTCACACTTCAGTGGCACATTTGACCGACATTTGCTTATGATGAGAAGGAACATTTGCAGAGCTCCCATTTGTGGGAAATTTTAACGTGCCAGATCCAAACAGAGCTGCAACTGCTGGAAACCATCTTCGGGGTCCCGTATCTCTGGAACCAGTCAATTTTTCCAGTAAGGGGATTGAACTGGTCCCAGTCATTCAAAACCCAGCTGTGCATGACTTTCTTCATTTCTACACCCATGAAGCTGTATTGAGGGTTGGTGACCAAGGTCTCATTCTGGCCAGTGGTTCTCAGAGGGGATTTATGCTCAGTGGGAATCTGCTCATCTCAGTAACCTCACTGAAGCCCTAGGAACTACCCAGTGGACCTACTAGCCTCATGTTCTTACAGGGACACAGACAAGGAGCTTTACCAAATCGTAATCTGTTCATGGTCTCAGGTTCAGTAAAACTGAACAAATTTTCTGAATGTTGCTATTTTCAGCTGGAAAATGGCTGTTCAACAGCAGCCCATCAAAAGCTACTCCTGCTTTTTTTTTTTGCCATGGTTTTTGTGACCGTTCTTATGGAAATGCAGATTAGAGTGGTTTCTGAGTGAGCAACATATTCAGTAAATATTCTGAAAATTTATGGTAAACCATTCATTACAAATATCATCAGCTATCTTTGTGGACCAGTGAAGTTTAAAAACCTACAGCAAAGTTAGTATTCCAGTTTTCTCATAACTTAATGTTCTCCATATTCATTAGCCAGTGCCAGAGATGAAAGTCAAAGTGCAAGCGGTGGCAGCAAGCAATTTTTTGGGTTGCCTTGCACAACTGTCTTATTATTGTCACTTGTTCAGAAGTTTGTGCTGGAAGGACACGCACCAGAGGTGGGTCAGGGCCCCGAGTGCACTGATGAGCTGTCATCACCCTGACCAGCCCATAACCACCTCTCTGCAATCCCTTCTGCATCTCTCCCCTCCACCCCAGGGGTTTAGCTGCCACCCCATCACCACACTCCTCTCTGCCTATGCCAGACATACAAGGTCCCCCAGGAGTCCTTCTAGAGAAACCCCTCAGACACCTGCAGACAACCTCAGCTGGTGGCAGCTGAAGGCACCTCCTGAGACCTCAGCATGAGATAATTGTGCCATGCTGGTGTAGCCTGCTCTCATTGCCCTACAGTCCGCGCAGCCTATGAAGACAGGGCACCCTGCCTGAGAGCGTCTGCAGCTTGGAGCTGTTTTCTTCTGAAGAGAAGGAGAGTTTAAAAGAGTTTAAGAAAAGCATCAGCCTCCCAGAGTGCTGTTGGGCATGCTTCAGTGTTGTCAGGAACACCTGACCTCCAAAAATTATGCTGGTGGTTTTTCTTAGGACAATTGTGCATGTGTTTGCAAAAAAAAAGCGGCTGAAATCACACATCTCTGCAGGAAGGCATTGGCAGACCCTAAATTACAGAAGGTCACAGTAGAGCAGGCAAACCTCTCGGAGGTCTCCGTTGGGTGCCACAGGCTGCCACCATCAAGTATTTCTGGATGCGAATACTTTCAATGGAAATTTGGTTTTGCTATTTTGCTGGAAGTGCCCACTTTGCATGGAAAAGAAGCCCTGGAAATATGTCTGTGTCCATCCATGTGTCTTTTTCCTCCCTGTCCTCATGCAATCCTCTCTAAGGTAGCTGCATGAGGGACTCTGGTCATGTGCAGAGAGAAAGAAAGCCCATTCTGGTGGATCTCCAAAGGGCACATCCCAGAAAGAAAAATAATTACAACAGAGAGCCCGAACTTTACTGTTTCAGTGCAGTGCAACAGCATATTTTGGAAATAGCTGATCACAATTTTGCACTGAAAAAGCAAAAAATTCTCCCTTAGCATTTCCAGTGTCATGGAGAATCAGTGAAAAGAGAAAAAGGTGAATGCTGTGAGTGGATTTTTCCCTGTGAATGCCTGTCCTCTGCTTTGGTGAAGGAGTCACTCCTGAGTTGGATCTCTCTGTGCGTTGGGGGTCCCAGAGCTGTTCTGGCCCCTCTCTGGCCCCCCCATGAAGGTTGCGCTGCTCTGTCACATCCTATTGATTGTGTCCCTGCAAGCCTGGGACGCCCTGTCCTGTGTGTGTCCCCCTTACTGTGGTGCAGTCCCACCTCTGGGATCAGCTCCTTGAACCTTGGGAGGTTCAGTGTGATTTCTTGAGGCTCTCATAGTCGTTCCAAAGTCTCGTGTTGGGCAGAGGTACCAGCTTCCTTGGTTTCTGCTCTGTGCCACACATAGAAAGTCTGTGACCGCTCGTTCCTAGTGATCCATAGCCTCTCTCAGCAGGAGAGTAACTGCCAGCTGCTAATTAAATATCAAACCTGAGATGCAGCGTGTGCGCGGCGCTAAGCCCTGCATCTTATTCATTTGGGTTGCATTGTGCTTCTGGAGTGTTTCATTCAGACACAAAATTAAGCTCTGTGGAATGAAGGCTTCCTTTAATAGCTTCCTGAAGGGCTGGTGGTGTTGACACTTTGTCCTTGCATTCATCCAACACGCTCTTAGGTGGGGGAGGCAGAATCTCTCTCTCTCTCTCTGTGAGTACTGATGCAATTGGTGTGGTCTGTCCATCTTGTGGGAATGGGAGCAAAACTGAGTAGGAAGTGCCTTCAGACCCTGCTGCAGAGGGGCGAATTTCCCTGGGAATGAGGGGAAGGTGTTTTGTACCTGACCATCCACTGGAGACTCCGCAATGAAGCCCACCAGACTCCTTAGTCCTTCGGACCGACAAGGCTCTTGGTGAATCAGGAAGGAGCTTTTGCCTGGGCTGCTTTGGACAGCAATGTTCAATGCACCGAGTACTCAGTCCTGTCGGTCCGAGAGGTTTGCAACCATAGGGTCCCCCACTCTGCTGGATGCAGTTGCTTGTGTTAATTGATCTCCCTGTAAAGCACAGACAAGGGCCTGCCACTGACCCAGGCAGCACGAACAAACTCATTCCTGCCCTTATTCTGGTTTGAGTGCGGCAGCCCAGCTGCATGTGGACCCTCAGCAATGGTACTGTTATCCCACAATGAAGGGGTTAAATTTTGTGAAAGAACTGAATGAAGGGTTCAGCAGGCTGTTTGCACATCTCTACAGACAGACACGCACACAAGGTTGAGAACAGGAATGACCATCCTTGAAGTCATAAAGAGCGATTTATTGGAAAACTCCCTATCAAGAGTTGGCCATCCTTGAAACGGGAACATCCCAGAAAATGTATAAACTTTGTTACTGTGTTTTGGATTGTCGGCATGTGCAGCAGGAACTGGGGGAAAGGTAATTCCAGCAGGGGGAGATCGTGACCACCGACTCACAGACCACCTTCCCTAAACGTGCCCAAGACCCAAAGAAACGGATGGAGGCAAAGGACTGGGCACATGAACTAATTTACATCCTAGGTGAAAGAAAATTAAGCAATTGTTGAATAACACTGAATATGTACAATTTCAGGGAAATGTTATGAATATGTATGATTGCCACATGTAACTGAGTTTCTATCCCGGAGCCATGTGTGCACGTTAGGAGGAGAAACTCCTCACGCACCCAGTGCTGCAATCAACCAATGTCAGCTTTGTAAACTACCGTTTAGTTTGGAGAGTGTTCTTGGTTACGGTTTCTGGTCACAGCACCACCTTGCAGCTCTGGAGCGGACCCAGCACCTGGTAAGAGGTGAGATTGCATCGGAGATCTTTAAACATCACAAATCACTGTGTCTTGTTCAGGTCAGGAACGAGCTCTGCGTATGTGTGTATCCACCAGCCCGCAAACACAGGGCATTGCACCAGGAGCAACCCACCAGCCCACAGACACAGGTACCTTCAGGTTTGACTCCAGGGCATGGTTCTGCCCCTTGCCTCAGCTCCCACTCTGATCTTGCTCGTGGTCCTGGTTATCTTGCTTATCATGGAGTTTTCCCGATTCCCCAGCCCAAATAATGAGCTCCTGCTACCTACAGCGGGTGTTTGTACTGCAGTTGTCGTTACAGGAGCGGTGCCTGCATGGACACTGCCCGCTCCTTGCAAAGCATTCCCATGGTCCCATCCCACTTAGCCTTCTCCTGCGGATTAGCTGCTGCTGCTGCTTCTCTGATTCACTGGAGCCCTCTGGACTTTCTCTGGTACAATGGGGAGCAGTGTTTTGCCTGAGGTCTTATTTTCATTGCACCACCTTAATAAAAGGCAGAACCCACTTCCTTTATGTGAAGGGCTGAAATCTGATTGATCCTTTGCTGCCTCACTCTCAGGGTAAGGCTGTGTGATTGTCTGGCTTTTCATTCTGTTATCTCCCTAGATTTTATTTCTCATCCTAGCAAGAATCTTTAAATTATACTCTTTGGACAACAAATGCCAGTGGAAACATGTCCTCTTTTCACAAATTTTAATGCTCCTCCTAGATGGAGCTCCTTTTGGAAGTGCTTTTCCAGAGGGCTTTGTCCCTATTGTTTTAAGTTCCTTCTTTTCCCTGTTATTTTTGGGGTGATGTCTCCAAAGCAAACACGCAGCACTATTTCAAAAGCTTAACCCAAATCCTTGGCAAGGACATTTTTGCCGTTTGCTTTGCTCTCATAGCTCCACAGTTACCCCTTCACTCCACTATCAGCAACACCCTTGCCTTCCCCAGGACTTGCCTTGCCTTCCTCAGGACTCACGGCAGAGGGTCCACAGCCGGTGGCTCTCAAGGCAGCTCCAGTTTCCCCGCACTCACTACAGAGCAGTGAGGTCTTCCTCTCGTCTCCAGACTGACAGCTGGAATTGGTTGGAGACACCGTGCGTGCAAAAGGAGCTGAGGCAGCTCGCTCAGACAGCAGCCCTCGCCTTACAGGCGATGCGAAGCGAGCCCGACCACTGGCTCACGAGCCCGGCTTGCAGAAGCCAACAAGAGAACCCTAACACAGAAATGCGGGCAGCCCAGCAGTCCTCAGAAAACAGACCAGGTGGCAGATGGTTTTGGGATGGGTTTTTCCTCCTTTTTTAATCCTTGTTTACAAAAAGATGGTAGAAACCTGGTGGTGTCTGTGCAGGTGAGATCCCTTTTGAAGCACCTGGATGAAACCCACATAGGATTTCTGATCTCCATGATGTTGGCAGCATTTTGCTCTGGGAGTTACATTTGCATTTAAAAGCACTCCCCCTCATCCAGTCCTCTCAAGACAAAGACTTCTTTTTGGAGCTTTTTTGTGTCCCCCATGCAAGATCCAGCAAAGCCAGGCCTTTCTCCAGCTGTCAGCACCTCCCATCACTCCCACTCCAGTCTCTCTGCCAAACAGTGTCTGTACAGGATGATCCAGTCTCCCTGGGTTTATTGTCACAGCCCTGAAGGTGGGGAAGATGGATCATACTCACTGTGTTGTTCCCTGTGTAGTAATTGGCATCTTTGCAAAGGAGGTGCTCACCTGGGTATCCCAGGAATACAGACCTGGATAAAGTCCCAGAATGACTAATTGGGACCCAGGAGGTGACACGAGACACCTTAAATCATCCCCTTCTTCAAGGCTCACAAAGCTTTTGGCAGAAGGTAGGTTTCCTGCTCTCTCTGTTACTCTACAGCTTTAGTATGTGGCTGCTTCACATCCTCTGATTGCCACCCCAAACGCTACCATGTCCAGGTGGTACCAGAGGGCACTCGGACCCCAGTAGCCCAAGGATGAACCTTCCCAATTGCCCCCTGCAGACTCAGGCTGGGTTCAAGCCTGTGGAAAGTGATGAGACTCTCCAGCTTTAGCAGGCATCTCGCACAGCATCACTCGTGGCACGTTAGGTCTCCGTCCTGCAGAGCAGCAACACCGCTCACACCCGTGTGTAAAGGGCAGAGGAGGAGCAATGAGGCTGTACTCTCCCACGGTGGAAAGCTGATGTCCCGCTGGGCTGTGGCTGCAGTTTCAGGCCAACTCTTGCTCTTCTCCTCTGGAAGAAAACCTTTGATTTGTGTGCTGCACCTTGACTTTAATCACAGGCTGCAGGCATGGGTCCTGAATGATGCACCTGTACTCCATCATGTACGTGCTGAGCCACAGAGTTATTAGCCCGTTCCCTCCATCCAGGCAGAGAAAGTCAGAAATAACCTGCGATTCTGGTCATTTGTTTAGAGAGCTGCATTCTACAGCGGCTGTCCCCGGATCCCCTTCCCCAGAACTCAGTTTTCCTGGGGCGGATGGAGGCCCCATGCTCCCTTCTTCATGCAAACCACATCTTCCCCAGGGTGCCTGACCCACACATACTCTGCCACCGATTTTTCGTGTTGGAAATAGGGCCTCTGCAAGGAAGTGTCCCCATTCTGCCCGGGGTGACACCAGGGAGGGGCTGGGCAAGCGAAGCACCGGACCCAGCCAGCATCACATGTAACCAGCTGGGCTGGGGAGAGTTGTTCAAGAAAGCCACAAAACTTTTGCACTTTTCTTTTTTTTTTTTTCTTTTTCTTTCTTGTAAGAGGAATGACTCACAGTCCCCAAGGAGGGTCCTACAGCCATCACTGTTTTTTTCTCTGACCCCTCTGCAGGAGGGAAGGGCCGTATTCCCACCGGAGGCAAGGGCTGAGGTCAGCCAGATCCATTCCCAGCTCAGGTTGCTGTCCCAGCCAAACAGATATGTGTGCTGGAGGGAGGGTGAAGGTAGGATCAGCCCCAGATGGGAGGATGGCAGACACCCTCCTTTTATCAGCAGCATGTGCTTGCACCAGCTTAAAGTGCAGGTGGACCCAGGCCCAGGAAGCACCAACAGCCCTTTGCAAGCTGAGATGTGTCAGGTCTGCTCAGCCCTGAACTGCTGAGCAGCAGCATGGTCCTGATGGACCCTCTATAAGGGTCACCAGATGGTGTTTTTCCTTGAAAGTCCCAAAGCTGTTATGTTTAATGAAGTGATAATGAACATCTGAGACTTGAAAAGCTTTAGGAGGGGGCAGGCTCCTGCCCAGCCCAGCAGGACACAGCATCAAGAGAGGTAATATACACCTTCGCATGCCTGAAGGACTTTCTGTGCAGCTCATTACTGAGGATTCGGTCTTTAAGAGAGACCCAGCCTGACCTCTCACTGGGCACAGGCCAGAGGAGCCCACCCAGCGATGCTGCACCCAGCTCTCACCCAAGCTGAGGAGAAAGAACAGACTTTTCGGAGATGTGCGGGCTTGATTTACGAATGCCAATTAATGCAAAATTTACTGTGTCCATTGGCAACCAGTCCCAATGGTCACCTCCTCCACTGTTATAAATTTGCTCCTCGTGTTCAGCTTTTTCGTTAAAGCTCCACATTACAGCCATGGGATCTTGTTCTGATTTTTCCTCCTGATTCAAAGCACCCTGCTCTTGGAAATCTTTTCCTCGGGAACATAGCTATGACCACCTCTCTTTATCATCTTCTCTCAGAGCAGCTCAGTTGAAAGACTGAGCTGGATGGGTCAGTGGTTTTTCCTGAGCCCAGTACACTTTGGAAAAAGTGCTTACAGAATAGGTGGACAAGGCTGTGAACCGCTTGCCATGCTTGCTGGGTTCCCAGCACGGCTCTGCTTCCTGCCACTCAGCCTCCGGCCCGACCGCGGTGACATCCCGCATCCCCGGTGCAGGACTCGGCATGGCTCAGGCTCGGCTGCCGCCATGCGCTGGTGGTGAGTGGCAGTTCATTTCCTGCTCTGTGGATTTTACTCTGTGGAATTTTTTTTATGATTCTCTTGCAGATCAATAAGAGATAGCGGGCAGCACTGGGCTGAGAAAAGATCCCCAGGAGAAATTCTCCCTTTGAATGGAGAGAGCACAATAAATACACCAAAGGTTAAAAACGCAGAGCGATGTAAGAGCCACCCTGGGTACCTGAATCTCAGAGCTTTCCTTGCCCAACATTAGCATTTTGTCCCATGGATGGCGAGTCCTGCAGAGCCTCAGCAGGACCCAGATGTTGCTGAAAGGCTTAATGTGCAGATGTGGTTGTCAGGACTGTCAAGCTTGGGATTGCCATCCCATCTGGCCTGCCTGTCTGGATTCATCTCACACAATCAAAGCGTAGCTCGCACCAGAGTCTGGGTTGTTGTCTCTGTGGTTGTGCCCACAATAGCTCCAACAGTGTAAAGATAGAGGAGAGGCTGCTCAGGTAGGATGTGGAGTGCAGGCTGCCCTTTCCCAAAGGAAGTACAGAAACCCCCCGTGGGACACAGCATCACACACTCAGGGATGCTGCTTCTCATCTAATGCTCATGAGAAGGAACAAACCACGCCGAGGTCCCCAGGGAAGAGAGCAGGAGAAATCCAGATGGAAATTTATGCCTAAATACAAGGCAGAGATCGTCCATTTCTCTCATTCCTTGCTGCTGGCAAAGGGAAATGTCTTCCCTCGTGGGACAGTTACGGGTGGCTTCACCAGACACACAGCTCCCCACTCCAATAGGCAGAAAACCAGGACAGGGACTCTGGTGGGAATTCCTCCTGATCCCAGAGAGTTCAATACTGCAGCACCCAAAGGCTTTAGACCCAGGAGATGAGCAACACCTCCATGCCCAACACCTCTGTGCCCAGCTGTGGCAATCCTCTTGTGAAATTAAGAGAGACCAAGCAGCCCCAGGACACACTTGCTGGTGTCCCCCTGGCTTCCTCACCTCTGGAAAGGAGCGGTGATGTTCCTGGCCATAGCTAATCAGCACCTGCCACCCTGCGCGGGGCCGGCTCCATTCCCCAAAGCTGCACCTTCTCGCTGGGCAGAGCGCATGGCGCTGGTGCTCGGAGAGGCTCAGGTGCCTCTCTCTGTCTCAGTGCAAGGAGCGTTGCAGGGGCTCAACCATTTGAGTATCTGCTTCGATGTTTCTTCTTATATGTTCAAACCTGAATTTACATTTTCAAGCACCTACGTCCCACAACTCTGCCTCTTAAGTGCATGCCTGAGGATGAAAGCATGTGGGATAACAAGAGTACGCACGCCATGCTGGGAGAAAAGCAGCTTGTTCATCATCTTAAGTGCTGCTTAGTGTTTGTAAGACGCTCTGATATGCCAAGAGTCAGAATCTGCTGCTTGGGGAGGATGTGGATAAATCCCTGTGGCCTATGAATCGTGTCTGGGCAACAGGTCACGTTATCCAGCAGTTCTGGCAAACGTGAGAAGCAAGTCAGGAGCAGGGCCTCCTGGGATGTTCCTAGGTGTTCCCACAAAATCACTTCTGTCCTTCCCTTGAGGGACAAAGGTAAGACAAAGACCCCCCCGCCCCTTCCCTCTGCTGTAGGCTGCAATTTGTACCAGCATCAGAGCATCCATGGTCGGTCTTGTCTTTTCTGAGTTACTTTCCTGATCCTGCACAGTGAGATGTTCCATGCAGTGGGATGGTGTTTTCCCAGCTGGGACAAGTGTTGGTGACATGACAGAAGGGAAAAGATGTGCCGGGGACCATAAGGGACTTAGTAAGAATGTGTTGCAACTCAGAAAGCTATTGAGGTAGATAAAACCAAGCCAGAGGTAAAGACCCCTCCATGGGGACACAGTGGGAAGGGAAAGAGTTGTTTATGAGCTTTTTTATTTCTGTTCCATCTGGCCTAGTCGCTCTGAGTTCCTTCTCTCTCAGAAATGTAGTTATTCAAGTTTATACTCTAATAAAACCTGGATTTGGAGTTTAAAAGCCGTTTCGGTCTTTGGAGAGAGTTCACTGGAAGAAAAAGCTGCGGGCAGATCTATTTCTCTGCTCCGGCTGGCCCAGGGTCCCTGTTTCAGGAGCCCACATTCCCTGCAAAGGCAGCTGAGCACAACACCGTGCCCCGGTGCAGCCACGTACAGGGTTTCTGCAAGGCTTGCTTGCTGGAGGAGGTCTGGAAGGCTGGAGCAGGAGTGCAGACTGAGGAGGAGAGGGAGGGCGAGGAAGCAGCCGCAGGGAGCGTGATGCTCTGGGTTATGAGGGGTCCAGGAGGCTGCTCTGGCTCAGATTAGCTTCTTGATTACTTCACTGTGTTCTCATCAGAAGAGAAGAGGGTTTGATCAAAGGAAGATTACTTCCAAACAGGAAGAGGAGGTTTCATTAGAGAGGCTTAGACGATGTGAAGTAACTTAACTCATCTGCTGAACAGCTCAGCTTAACCCTTCGGGAAGGGCTGCTCTCCACTCCTGCCTGTTTCAGCAGACAGCTCTCGGCGCAGGCAGATCGCGTCCCTGAAGGAGCCCAGAGACGCTCCAGGACTGATGCTTGGCCCCACATGTCTGGCCTCAGCTTGCAACACACACAGACTCCATTTCTTTCTGCAGTGATTAACCTGGGCAAGAAGCCTCTTCCAAACTCACCTCCAAAGGTTTGACGTAGAATGGGAAATATCCAGCAATCCTGCGCACTTGCCAGCCCAAAACCCAAACAAAGACGATGAGTGCGGTGCCCTGCTGACTGCTGTGGCTGATCAGGGCTGGCCAGTGCAGTGAGCCATCTCTTAGCTCCTTCTGGAGCAGGATATGTTATTCTCGGCTCCTTGTCCTCTTGGTACACAACCCTGAGGTGTGCCTGCATGAACTGTTAGGTTTGAAGTCATCATAGTGTCGTAGTTTTTGGACTGAGGGTCGAGACAAGAACCGAGAGGGAGCACCCACCAACCATGGTCCCGGGCAAAACATGACTCAGGCTTTCTTCATAAAACAAAACAATTTATTAACAGTTACTTAACAAGAGACATAAGGGAACGAAACCGGTTACTTGAGAGGAGAAAAGAGAAAAACAAGGCCAGATCTTAAAACAACACCTCCCCACCCCGTTTCCTTTCGTTCCTGGCTCAACCTCCCCCCCGGCGGCGCAGGGGGACAGGGAATGGGGAGTGCAGGTCAGTTCATCCATGTTGTTCACTGCCGCTCCTTTCTCAAAGGAGGAGGAGTCTTTACACCATTTTTCCCTTGCGTCGGTGGATCCCCTACTCATGAAGAAAAAAGTCCCCAAACTTTTCCAACGTGAGTCCTGCCCGCAGGATTGCAATCCTTCCCCATGGATTGTACCAGTTCGGGCTTTACCAGTCTCGGCCTCTTAGGGAGCTGCTGCCACTCGCGTCGGCGTGGGTCATCCCACGGATTCCAGATGCCTCCACGACCTCGTCGTGCATTCCATGCCCCATTATTAACAGTACCTGGTCGCGCATCCCCTGCTCCACAACCTCTCCTGGGCTCAGGCATCTCCTTCCCAACGTGGGTTTCTCCACGGGCCATGAGTGGGTCTCTGCTCCGCCGAGTGCACCCTGGCTGCAGGGGTGCCGCCTGCCATCTCACACCGATTTGCAAGGGAAGCCTCAGCTCCAGCACACCTCCTCCTGCTCCATCTTGGCTGACCCGGTCGCTGTGGTTGTTTTCTCTGAGATCTTAATCCTCTCTAGGGGAGCTCGGCCCGGCGGGCACCCCGGGAGCGAGGTGCTTCCCGAGCCCCCCATGCGGCTCCCCCGGCGCCATCTTGAGCACATGGCGCCGGCCCGGGCCCGAGCGGCCGCCCGGCCGGGAGCCGGGAGCG
Source organism: Tauraco erythrolophus (assembly GCF_009769465.1). Classification (NCBI taxonomy): domain Eukaryota; kingdom Metazoa; phylum Chordata; class Aves; order Musophagiformes; family Musophagidae; genus Tauraco; species Tauraco erythrolophus. Next base: position 801,072 of record NC_141483.1, read on the forward strand.
AGGGCAGCGCCCTCCTGCTCTCTCCTCGCTCCTGAGCAAAAAGCCCTTTCCCGCCCCTTTGTCCCAACTTAAATAGGGCAATTCGCAGAGGCGCCAATTTGGCTCAACCCCCCGAGGGGGGATGGGACTCAGATCTGGTGGCACAGGGAGCAAATCCCCTCCCCTGCCACCAGAACACCCCTCCCCCCATCAAACTATCACACATAGGATCATGGAATCACAGAATGGTTTGGGTTGGAAGGGACCTTCAAGATCAACTAGTTCCAACCTCCCTGCCATGGACAGGGACACGTTCCACTAGATCAGGTTTCTTAATGCCTCATCCAACCTGGCCTTGAACACTTCCAGGGATGAGGCAGCCACAACTTCTCTGAGCAACCTGGTCCAGTGTTTCACCACCCTCATTGTAAAAAATCTCTTCCTTGTGCCTAATCAAAATCTCCTCTCTTTCAGTTTAAATCCATCGCCCCTTGTCCTATCACTACATATCATCTTCAGTGAAGTCCAACAACTTCAAATTTTCAGCTTTACCTGGCTTTACCTCCAGAGCCTGACATGTCTGAAAGTGGAAATAAGTGGTTGAGTTTCATCTGACTAAACATAGCTGTGTGCAAAGTACCTGCATCCCATCTTCTCCTGCTCCCCAGAGCTTGTCATCTTAGTTGCCTTTACAGTTGCTGGAGAGAAACTGGCACTTCTAGGGCACTGGTAATCTCCTTCTATGAGAGAAATACAAAGAAATGCAGCTGAAGTGCTCTCAGAAGCATCACGGCTCCCCATGGACAATGGAAGTCCAGACAAGTTGCTCTGAGGAGGCAGAAAAGAGGACAGTCTGCTCTTTGCCCTGGGCATCAGGTCAAGTTTGTAACTGCAAAGTGTGGAATAAAGTTATAAAACCACAGAAAAGCATAAAGCAATCCTGGAGCCGACCTGACAGCCAAACTCTTCTCTCTCCTCTGGAATTCCTCACCCAGGGTCCCTGAGACATGTATCAGTGATGAGAGCTGGGCAGCAACTCATCTGACAGTCACTCTTCATCCAGAGCCGGACCCGTGGCCAGCCGGGAGGGCAGGGACCGCGCTTCCCTGAGCGGCCCGGCCCCTCTGCCTTCCCTCTCTCCATCCAGAGCAGTCCCTGTCTCCTCCTCCGTGCTTTCTTTGATTTATAACCCTGGTTCAAGCTGCTGCACAGACAGGAATGTACCGATAGCTTGTCTCGTGGGAGTGCTACCTTTGCTGTTCAGAGGTCCCTCAGCCAGTTTCCCTACACTGCAAACAATAAAAGTGTCCACTGTGCACGTGTTCTGTCAAGCAAACGGGCTTTAATTTGACTGTAGAGAGTGTCCTCCACAGTATGATCAGCACTGGGAGAGTTTTGGTAAGAGGAAGCTTTGTCCAGGTCACCTCTGGCTTTAGGTGTGCTGGACATTATACCCTCTACCTGGGAAGAGATCTCCAGGCTAGCTAAGTCCTCCTACAAATATTTACAGATGAGGTGAGGAAAGGGCTCAGGATATGTTGAATTACGATATTCCTTAATATCTGTGGGCTTCACTCTGCAGTGTCAATAACACTCTTAGCAAGGTATCCTAAATAGAGCATCCCTTGGCTCCATACAGGTTTGTCCTACTTCAATCTCTCTCTGCAGATGACTTACAGTACCCACTTAGGACAAGACCAGGATTTTCCTGGGAAAGGGAGGCTGTGTGAAGATCTGAGCTGTCAAAAGTCTAACAGAGCTCTCCTCTGAGATCACAGAGGGCCAAATGAGAAAACCACACTGAAAACAAACAGACAGACCTTGGCATGCCATGGGCAGCGCTGGATTGTTGGAGAAAAACCAAGCACATGCCTGTTGGTTTCAGGGTCCTTTTAAAAGAGATGTAAAGCAAGGATCCATCAAGATAATGATGGACTATAAGAAATGCCATTTCAGCCTTCCACTGCTGAGTTGAAGCAATCCATCCTTCCATCACCCAGCTCCTGAGAAACTTAGCCAGAAATGATGAGTTCAATACCCATCCTGCATACCCAAACCGAGCCTTGAAGATGCTGGGACACAGCCTTGTACAGCTCTTCTCTCTTCTTTGGCTTTTATTCCCCTGTCCTAATTCCTTCCTCTCCCTCTTATCTTTTCCTTATTTCCCTCTGTGTAGCAAGACACTGGCTTACCTGAGTGTAATTGCATCCTTTGTGGTATTACTGGAAGCGCTCAACTGATGGGGCCACTGAAAGGGTTACACAACTTCATGGATGATATAAGTTTGCCAGGTCTCAGAAGAATGGATCTTGGAATGTACTGAAGCCATGTTCCTCCAACAGTGACTTGCAATTTGATCTCTCATCAGAGACATATTTTCTGTTTTGCTGTTCTTTTTGGCCATGTTAATGTATTTGGAGCCTTGTTTTTCCATTTAGAAAGCAGAATCAAATTCCAGCCATGACAGCACCTTAGCCTGGTATCATTCAATTGATTTATTCCCCCACCCCAGAAAGCACAGTTATTACTTTCTTTAATAATGTCAAAGAGACTCTCAGACAAGGCACCTTTCTCTATTACGGTTTTCTATTGCTGAAGAAAAGTAAGAGATGCTGCTACAATGGAAGACGTAATACATTGCAAATGCTTTAACTACTTTTCCTTTCTCCCTTTCCCTGAATTCCTCATTAAAGTTTACATAGGCTCTTGGTGGTGCTCGTAGCCCTGAGAAGAAATATACCAAGAGTTTTTGGGCTGATAGTCCCACAAAAAGTCCCACTCAGATCCCAATTACTCCATGGGAAGCAAAGACTCTGGAGAGGGCATGGGAAATATTTAAGTAGTCAACCGAATTCAGCAAGTGTGGCAGGACCGTGGCAGGGAGGCAGGACAGAAAAAAGAAGGTGAGACAGAATGGCTGAGGAAGGACAAGGAGTCATAGGAAGTGCTGGAAGGTGCATGGCCACCAGATAGAGTTATCTGGGACTGAGGACTCCTGGGACTTCCCACCCCTGAGCTCTCAGGTAGCTGCATTTACTGACCTTCTGCACCAAGCCTTTCCATTTTCTCACAGAGTAGCCCTTGAACAGACTGGAAAGCTCACCCCATGTCCCCCAGCTTCTTGTTACTGTCTTCTCCACCCTATCCTAGGCTCGCAGGACTGGTTGATCGCTCTCACACCTAGTCCTTAGCCAGCCCTGGAACACATCCTCTGGAAATGATAATGTATGAGTGTCCCTGCCAGAGATCAGTCACTGTGTTCCCGTGGGTAATCTCACAGGCTGAGCGCGGGGCTGGTGCCTTTTGTGTGCGAATCTCCTCGGAAGATGAAAAACCAGAGGAGGGGGATTTATTAAACGAGCAACGGATAAGGGCTTCAGATTGATCTGTCACAGGAAGGAGTGAAATTGATAGAACGGGCCATGCTGCACCAGCAAGCGGGTTGTGATGCCTCTGCTGCATCTCCTGGTCCTGCCGCAGCTCCAGGACTCGGGCGCCCTGTGTCCCATGTGTCCCTGCTCAACCCTTGGACACAGATCATCTGGCGATGCCAGGATGAGTCCCCATGTCTGGTGGGACTGTGGATGTGTTTAGTGGGTAGATCTGCACTTTCTCAGGGGCAAATTCTCCTTTGTTTATCCACCCACCACACTGTGCCTCCAATTGCTGGGTCTGCCCCCTGAAATGGTCTCACTTTGAATTAACGAGTAGCCGTGCCAGGGAGGAAGCAAGGCAGTGGGACTCTCAGTCCAAGATTTTGGGACACCTGGGGTAAAGGGGCAGCCTGAGCTCCCAACCCTGCTTGAAGTAATAATTGCAAAATGTTTTTTCCTGCGATCTCTCCAATGCTTACTTCAAGGGAAGGAAGAAGCCCAAAGAGGGGGCAGAGCTTTCAGATAGACGCCTTGGCTCGCCCCTCACCAGTACGTAACTATGATGTAAATGGTTCATGCTTCTCGACCTGGGACAAACACAGTGATCACAGGCCACATACAAGCAGATTATTATTGCAACGTACCCATGCACCGAGGCTCCCAGTCCATCACTGTCTCCATTGCTTTCCTTTCCTCCCTGGAGGATGGAAGTGAATGCAGCTTTTGGGAGACGGGCCTTCCACTCTGCCACTATTGGGACCAGACCTCTATTTCCTCCAAGGACAACACAAATCTCAGCAGGTTGCCTCGTGACCAGATATGTGCAGAGGAGACCAGGAGCTGCCAATTTTTCCCCAGAGATTGAAGCTGACACTGATTTCTCAAGCTAGACTGGATGTCTCTGGTGTTGTTCAGCTAGTCACTCTCTGCCAGCAGCTCTACTACCTTTTTCTCCAGCAGTTCCACCATCAGACACACTCCAGACTGGATGCCATCTCTATCCTGGCCATTAGTGGCAGGAAAATACAGACCAGAGCCTTAGAAAACGCAGGCAAGGCTCTGGGAAGAGACAGGCAGGTCTGGGATCCCATCTTGGCATACCTTGCATGCTAAAGGTACATGGGACCCCTCCAAAGTCCCCGAGGGACTGTGCCTGGGAGAGGTCTTTGCCTTCTCTCCCTTTTCCTCCTTAGTGTCCCCCACAGTGGGAACTAGTTGGGATTTCCTACAGGTCTTTCAGGCAGCTCAGGAAGCTACATCCCACCGCTCCGAGAGACACAGAAAGAGAAATCGCAGCCCTGTGTGTGCATACACCAGAGACCTGGTGCAGCCAGGAGTCAAACATCGTTAGCATTATTGCACATTAGAGAGAGTCATTTTCTAACAGAAAAGGTATTGCACCCAACATGAGGTAATTTATTTTGGATCTCGTTATGATGGATAAGGATGAATTAATCACCATGGTGGATGTTAGTGGTTGCCTAGGGACCCATGATCATGACCTGATTATATTTAATATAGGCAAAGAGAGAACAGTCCCAATCCGTCCTATATATCTATAGACACACACGCTCACACGGTACTTTAAAAAAGACTAATTTCCCAAAGCTGGGGAAAATTATGAGTGGAATTAATTTGGAGGGAAATTTTAATCAAAAAAAAATTGTGAATGAAGATGGGAAGTTCTTTAATGAGAGCTTATTAGGTCATAATTTCACCTCAAAGAAAGAAGACAATTTTGCCTCAAAGTCCACACTGAGTTAGTCACAAAATGAAGGAGGCTATTAGAAATAAAAATGCAACATGGAAACAATGGAGAAAGGGAAAGAAGCCATGGTTACTGGTATGAATTGCAGGAAAGAAAGGCGGGAAATTGGTAAGGAAAACTGAGGACAATAAAAAAGAAATCCATGGCTGGCAAGAGGGTGAACAATAAGGAGCTTCTGAAGTGGTGTGGAAACATGAGAAACCACAAGTACAAACAGGGTCTTCCCTAAAAGGAGCTATTTCAACCTGTAACATGGCGAAGCAGAGCTCAGCCAGCAGGACACCTCTCCCCGGGAGTCCCACACTAGCTGCCTGGTGAGGTGCTGGCTCAGTGGTGGTCACTCTTCACTGGACCTAGCAAACGAGAGCATCCTGGAGATGTGGTGGATGCTAACGCTGGACAGCTACGAGAGCAAAGCAAAGAGGAGTCCAGGCCAGTGACTTGACTTCCAATGGAAATAATGGAGATGGCCACATGGGATCTGACTGCTCAAGGAATGGAGGTGGAACAATATCCATAACTTATTCTTGGTGAAAATACAAGGTGATATGATAAGTAGGGCTTCACTTAGAGGTGGTATCAGCGCTACTAAAAGAGGCAGTCCTGCCTACCCCATGCCAGCCTGCATGTGCCAGTCTGGTGGCATCCTCTCAGTGTTGACACCAGGATTTGAGGCAAGCTGGGCCAGTGAACTCCTACCACACGAAATTGACCCAAGAGCTACAGCTGAATGGTTTTTAAAGCCAGTTCAATTCCCCAGCCCTGGAGATTGCACTTTTTAAAAAATTTTCTTTTCCAGGAGCAGCACTTACTTACATGAGCTTAATCTGTTTCTCAAACTGAGAGGCTTTAGCATTTTCTTGGGTGTTTGATTTACTGTCATGGAGTATTCTGTTTAAAAAATAGCTCCACGGGCAGCAAAAATGATCACGCTTGGTTTCCTGTGGTTGTCTCCTCTGTGTGTCCTCATGTGTCTAGCAATTTGGTTGACCTCAGAAGGAAGCCTTTCTCAGCAGAGCACTAATTTGAGTCTGTTTCCTCTAGCCTGGTTACTTACATTCATGGTATTTGTAAGAACACAGTATCTCTGAGAACCCTACCTCTCAGCTGAACTTGACGGAAGGTGGCAACAGCAGGATTGACAGGCAGCAATGTCACAGAATTCCTGCTTCCTTAGGAAACCTGGCTGAAATTAATACCAAACTGCATCAGTCAAGCACTTGATAAATGGACTGAGAACTGGCTAACAGATGTCACAAAAAGAGATCCTGGAAAATCAGGCTTTCTGCAGATCAGGATATGAATCCGTGCTTACACAACACTTTCCCTCAAGATCCAGGGGCAAATAAAAACTACCTCCAGGCAGGTGAAAGACAAAGACTGTCCAAGCAATAGGTCATACTAGAATGATGGGAATACCTTATTGTTTGTGCCTTGAAAAGGAAAAATGTGTTTCGCTATGGCCAAGTTCCTGTTAGCCAGGAGTTCAGATCAGCTCACTGCACCTTGGAAGGGTGGTGGCAGGATGATGATGGAGGTGTCCTGCCAGAAGAGCTCACCTGTTGTGATAGTTTGATGGGGGGGGGGGGGGGGGGGGCGGTGTTCTGGTGGCAGGGAGGGGATTTGCTCCCTGTGCCACCAGATCTGAGTCCCATCCCCCCTCGGGGGATTGAGCCATATCGGCGCCTCTGCGAATGGCCCTATTTAAGTTGGGACAAAGGGGCGGGAAAGGGCTTTTTGCTCAGGAGTGAGGAGAGAGCAGGAGGGCGCTGCCCTCGCTCCCGGCTCCCGGCCGGGCGGCCGCTCGGGCCCGGGCCGGCGCCATGTGCTCAAGATGGCGCCGGGGGAGCCGCATGGGGGACTCGGGAAGCACCTCGGTCCCGGGGTGCCCGCCAGGCCGAGCTCCCTCAGAGAGGATTAAGATCTAAGAGAAAACAACCGCAACGACCAGGTCAGTCAGGATGGAGCAGGAGGAGGTGTACTGGAGCTGAGGTTTCCCTTGCAATCGGTGTGAGATGGCAGGCGGCCCCCCTGCAGCCAGGGTGTACTCGGCGGAGCAGAGACCCACTCGCGGCCCGTGGAGAAACCCACGTCGGAAAAGAGATGCCTGAGCCCAGGAGAGGTCGTGGAGCAGGGGATGCACGACCAGGTACTGTTAATAATGGGGCATGGAATGCACGACGGGGTCGTGGAGGCATCTGGAATCCGTGGGATGACCCACGCCGACGCGAGTGGCAGCAGCTCCCTAAGAGGCCGAGACTGGTAAAGCCCGAACTGGTACAATCCATGGGGAGGATTGCAATCCTGCGGGCAGGACTCACGTTGGAAAAGTTTGGGGACTTTTTTCTTCATGAGTAGGGGATCCACTGAAGCAAGGGAAAAATGGTGTAAAGACTCCTCCTCCTTTGAGAAAGGAGCGGCAGTAACAACATGGATGAACTGACCTGCACTCCCCATTCCCTGTCCCCCTGCGCCGCCGGGGGGGAGGTAGAGCCAGGAACGAAAGGAAACGGGGTGGGGAGGTGTTGTTTTAAGATCTGGCCTTGTTTTTCTCTTTTCTCCTCTCAAGTAACCGGTTTCGTTCCCTTGTGTCTCGTTTAGTAACTGTTAATAAATTGTTTTGTTTTATGAAGAAAGCCTGAGTCATGTTTTGCCCGGGACCATGTTTGGTGGGTGCTCCCTCTCGGTTCTTGTCTCGACCCTCAGTCCAAAAACCACGACACCTGTTCATGGCAAAGGAATGGATCATGCGTAGGAGGAGCAGGGAGGAGATATCCTCTCTGCCTGTGCCACTGGAGAGGCTGGCACTGAAATACCCCTTTTCTGGCACCCTGTTCTGAAAACTGTGTGCCCTTCAGTGGGTAGCAGAGCAAAGAAGTCTGTGCTGAGCTGACCATCAGCCCTCAAGGAGTTACGGTTTCATGGACAGTTCTCATTCCTGCTTGCTGTGTTTTGTTGGCTGTAATGACATATTCGCACATCATCTATGTTACCACACCTGCCAGACTGGCAGTACCATTTGTGCCAGGGACAGTTTCCAACCAGTGTACCACAGTGGTGTCAAGCCACAGCCCTATAAAACAAGGAGCCTCAACCAGTACTTCTGCCAATTCATCCTCCTCTTCTCCTGCACACGGTCCTGTACAAACCGTCTGACCCATCCTAAAGCCTCTTATCCATTGTATGAATATCTCCTCTGTGCTGAAGGCAAACTTTTCCTGCTCCCATTCTGCCAGTCTGCAAGTTTCTAACCACTTTGGATCTCTGAGATCAGTGTCCTTTCCTGCGTGCCCTCCTGAAATGGTTCAGCTCCTTCCTATAGTCAAACCATCACCAGCCATGGGACATGACAGAACCCTGGATCTTGAACTGTTTGTATTGTTTAAATAATCCCCAATCCTTATGTGCTGGGGTCTACAACATTGTTTGTCGTGCTGCTGCCAGGAACATGTGGAGCAGGTAATTCCTGACAGATCCAACCACTGCCTTTCCCTCCAGGAGCCCATGAGCTGGTGCCACATGGCTGTCAGATCGCTGCCAGCTCTGGCATCAGCCACGGGGAGCCGGTGACAGCCAGGTCTCTATCCTCACTGCTGGACCATTGCTAGTGAGGAGAGACCAGGTGAATGCTGGCCGGGCAAACAGCGTGTGGCAGAGGAGCAGTGTTGGAGAATGGCGAGGCAAGGTCCAAATTCACTGCCAGCAAGCACATGCTTCCATTTCACTGAGTATGTGTGCTATGGACATGGGGGTACATGCAAGCATAGGTGTGAGCCACCAAGGCTCGGTGCCCTGGGTACCAGGGGTGAAGGTGGTGTGGTACCTGGGGAAGGGCATGGGATGGGAAGGTCATTATTTGCTGCAGTGGGGCTCAAGAACAATGATTTTTCCTGTTAATGTTTATGTCTGTGTATCACTTTGGTGGTAGGAGGTGAAGGTCAGTCACCCAGCAGGACCACGGCATGATTTAACCCACTTTCCCACTAAATCCAGCTTGGCCCCGAGGGAAGAGGACAATCTTTTTTGGAGGGGGAGCAAATTTTCTGGGAGCTGCAGCAGACAGCCTCCTTCTCTGCCAACTGCCACTCTCCTGGTGTTTGGGTGGCCTGAACAAATGCATCCTCCTACAAGGACCCACAGTCCTGGTCTCACGGCAGGGATGCTCTGTCTCCTTCCTCTTCCAGTGCTGAGGAGGAGAAGGTACACTGGTAGCACTGTCCAGCTCTGGGAAGTGCAATTAGGAAGGCACAGGGTGAAAACAAAGGCACAACAGAGAAAGGTATAAAACAGTGGAAGCAAAATGGGAACTGGTATCAAATACTCACTATGGTTTTGTACAGTGTACACCAAATCATAGTCCTGCCACAGTCTCAGTGTGTTGGCCAACCACCCCAATGCTGTTCATCCTTCCCCAAAGGCCCACGCTGGGAAGTGGAGTGTGGGACAGTGATATTCAAAGAGGAGACGTTGTGATACTCCCTCACCTTCTCACTGGAGCCATGATTCCTGCCGAAGTATTTCCAGGCACTTTTTGCAGGAAACCGTGGGAGCTCATGCACACAACCAACTCTGCGCCTGCCCTGCCAACATTGGTGTTTCCGTGCTCCATAAGCAGCATCCTCGGGATATTTCAAGGCAAACAGTGCTTCATTCATGACTTTATTGGCTTAAGTCAACAACTTTCCCCTGCACCAGCTGCAGCATGGACTCTGCTGCCAGCCCTGGGCACGGGACCCAGGTCAGTCACTCGGAGCCAAGTTACTCTAGAAATGGCAGAAAGGCACAGGGAGGAGCACAGAGAGCTGCAAAATGCTTGAGCTGACCCTGTTCCCTGCTCATGCTGTGGGTTGAATGAGGAAGGGGCAAGGTCTGTGCCGAGGGAGGAGTTTTCTCAAGCACATTGGCAGATCATGCTGAGCAGAGGTGGTGGAAACTGAGCCCTTGCAGCCAAAGCTGCAACCTGCTATGATGTCCAGGGTGAGACATGGTAGCTCCTGGGAGAGATGAGAGCCATGGGTGCGGTCTGTACATGTACTGGGACAATCAATCACACTCATTTTGACTGATCCATTCAAGCACACAGCTAGATGCTCATGGACTTGACACACAGGGCTCTGCTGTCCAGACCAGTTCACTTCCAGACATGAGAGTCTGGAATGACCCAGAGGAGCTAAATCCCCAAACTGGTTGAGACTAATCCTGAAGACTCTGAAACCCCCTGCAAACTGCCAGGCTCATTCAGCAGATGATGATTGCAGCCACTGCCTGAGGAGCAGCAGAGCTGTTCAGGTTGGGGTTGTTCCTGACAGTTCTGCAATACTGTCCTGGTCAATAGCTGACAAGATGCTGCGGGCTGCGAATCGCCAATACAACATTAATGAGTATGTCAAAAAACATAGAGCTGAATTATTCCAAGTGTGTAGATGGAGAGACGGTGTCCAGGTCACGCAGACACCCGCCAGCACCAAGACAGCTTGAGGGGTGTTAGGACCGAGTCCTGGTGGCTGGAGAACAGACCTTAGAGGACAAAGTCCATGATTCCCCCAAGGCTCAGGGTCTGCCTGCCTTCTCCAGGCTATCCGTAAGCCTAAAGTCTCATTATGGGCAAAAGGAAAGGCACCATACAGATGGAGCTAAGTCTGGTTCATATTTTGGCAGTCTAATAGTCCAAGTCACCTAACTCATACTGAAAACCCGATTTAGTAACGTAATCATAATTTTTATACAAAAAACTTCCCACTGTCTGTCCTTTTTGCTAGTGCTGGGCTCACCCTCTCAATGTCCCTCTGGGTCTGAGTGTACTTAGACCTGAGAGCCATGGGTGCATGGCCATGGCCCAGAGTGCCAGGCTTCCTTAGGCAGAGAGGTGCTGGGGAGTCACAGAGACACACCAGCATCCTCAGTCCTTTGCTGGGAGAAGTCTGTTCACAATGGGGTTTCTTCTTCCTTGATTTGAGAGACTCCAACGTTAATCTTTTATGCTTCCTCCTCATCGACTTCCAGCTGGATGAAGCTTGAAATCTGCACACCAGCCTCCCACAGCCCCACTTACATAAAGGGCTTTATTTCATGGATTTGTTATACCGTTAACACGTGTGGTGTGCACAGAGTTCAGCTAAAAAGATAGCAGTTACTTATTTGCTAGGCTGTTGTTAAAACAAGCCAAAGCAGCTCAGGCCAAGGCAAGACCAGACCAGTCCTGAGACTCCACACTGTCAGGTCAATAAAGCGCCTTTGGCTTTCTACTAGGAATGGCAAAAATTGTATTTATGAGGCTACACTGTCATCGTGATCAGGGACACACACACGTTACCATGACATGGCTGCTGAATTTCATGCCACAAGCTGAGGGCTATCTGGAGCACCTATTTCACTGGAGTTATAGACTCCATGATGCTGTTGGCTCCCGGCATTTCCCTGCAGGCACAGGACTTGGCACAGGGTGAGGCCAGGAGGAGGGTGACCAGCACCAGATTGGGACAGGGACAGGATGCTGCTGAGCTCATTTTCCTGAGCAATGCAGCAGTGGTGGGCAGGGATCTGCGCTCTCCTGCTTGCACCAGGTGCTGACAGATTGGTGGGCACAAAGATGCAGGTGTGAAACATGCATGTTTCATTGCATTCCCTTCTCTACACCTTTCTTTCAGAAATTCCCTATAAATCAGTTTTGGATCCCTGCTCAAATGGTTAATGCCCACTTCAAATCCTTTGTTTTGAATTGTACAATCTATAATCTCCAGTTCATTTTCACCTTTCACTGAAGACCATTCACTCCTGCCTTTGACACATCAGAAAGGCTGTTTGATAAAAGCATGTACCTTGCATCCTGAATAACCTTCTCCAGCAAAACACCTTGACCCACCTGTCAGCAACGAGCTCCAGCATGACAGAGAAGAGCTCAGATTGCACCAGCCTTGTGGGCAATTCCTACTGAAGAGGCCCCTCATCTTCCTGCTTGCTCACACCAGGGCATGAGTTTCAGAGAGGAGATGCAGGTTGCAGAATAATCTCATTTCATGTCAGCACAGCAATCTGTGAGTCATCCCACTCATTGCTCTCACCTGAGGATGTTTATCCAAGAGCTGTGCTAGCTCTAGAGCTCCCAGGGATGCTCGGGTGAGGTGAGTGGAGGGATGCTCTTCCGTTCTCTCCGTGCTGCATTTGGACAGGCTGCAGTGCCTTGTCTGCTCAGCTGCTCCTTTGAGCTGCTCGTGGTCAGCTTCAGATGCTGGTGGTGTTTGTCCACCATGCCAGCAGAGCTGGCAGGCAGCATCAGGGGCAGGAGGAGGAAGCCCACCGTGTGCCTTTGCGAGCCAGTCGCAGATAGGGAGTGTATTGGCTCGCTGCTTCGCTGCTCTGCCTCCGTGCTCTGCTCGGCTGTGCCAGGCTGGGGTCTACCCCAGCGCTCCAGAGCCTGTCCTGACCTGCTCCCCCATGACGCTCAGGTGGAGGGGTGATGGGGGACTGCACAGTCGGCCAGTAAGTGAGCCAGGCTAAGAGCCAGAAATTTCATTTCTCCAAGACTTAATTTTGGCTTCTGGGATGCTGACGTCAATGTGTGGATATGCCACACTTCTTGATTCAACCCCTTCTACAATCTCTTCTTGCACATCAAGGACACTATCACACTAGAAAATAATATGTACGGGCAACATACCAGAAAGACTGTCAGGGAACAGACACCGTGGACGGTGGCTTTGAGACAAGCCTGTCTATAGCTCATTATCTGATTGCAATGAACGTGGGCAGCGGAGCACTGAGACACTCCACAGCTCCCTCACCAACTCCCGGCGTTCAAAACACTTGACTCAGGTCTCAGAAAACATTATGCCATCCAAAAATAATGAGATTTTAAAAATTAATAAACTCCAGCTCTGTTTATTTGCCTTCTATTTTTTGGAGCTGTTAGGAATCATGTTTCCAGCTTTTCTCTGCAGTCACAAGTTTGGCTCTGATATGATTTTCATTCAAGACCGAGTGTCTCATGTAATCCCCTGACTCTTGCAGCTGGGGCTGTAAGGAAAATAACAGCTCTCTGAGGACTGAATCATCAGAGCTGCTAACCCTGGTCAACTTTTTTGGGTTGGTAAAGTAGGGATGGGGATGCTCTCAGGAACACTACTGACTTTGACTCGGAAACTAGCGAATTATTCTACCTGTAAATGCTTCACCTCTGGGATTCATGATCCTTCCTGTGACACAAGGGTCTTTTTCTGCTCCTCAGCAAAATTGCAGGGCATACCTCCCCATGATGGGAATGGTTCAGAGCATGAGCACTGTATCAACTTGCTGAGCAGTATTTGAAGCTCTCACAGGGGTCAGGAGGACCTCACCAGTTCTACCTACAAGCTGATGGCACAGCTGTCCTTGCAGAGAGGGAACTGGCTTCTCTGTCTGTGATGGAAAAGCGTGGCAATCTGTGCTGGCTTCTTTGCTATGATGTAGAGCTTGGACTGGGTAGGTGCTTGGGAAGAGTGCAAACAATCACGGACACACAAAGCTTGACAAATTTCAGCATGTTCAAACATTCTCCCAGTGAATAACATCAGATTCACCCTCAACGTTTGGCCTTTGCTCTTCTGCCACTGACAGTTCATTTTCTCACCGTGCCAGTAACGCTGCGTTCCCCAAAGAAGCAGGGCAAGACTGGCTCCATAGCTGTCCTTCTGGTTGCCCTTATGTTGTGTGTTGCGTCCAGGTCCAACATCTTCCAGAGTGTGCACCAACCCAAATGACGTAATTCAGTCATGCGCTTCTCCTTCAGCCCCACGTCAGATAGATTTGCTGAAAAGCTCAAGAAGAGAATTGATATTTTTTTCTGAAAGCTTAGGAAAATGAGATCCAGGGGCTCGATACTCTTCAGTGATAAATTTGTGTGTGCTGACACTCCCCAGTGTCCAGTTCTCTTTGTACTCAAGAAGCAAACAGGTTCGGAGAAAGAAGAGAGGCTGCTGCTGTCATTGGAGAGCCCTGCTTTCCCGAGGTATTAGTAAGGGTGTCCAGCAAGGCTTCAGGGCTCCTGTCCAGCAAAAGGACCACTGCAGACATGCGCATTCCCTGGGAGCGGATCTGAGTCATCCCAATCTGGATCAACTCCACGATCTCTCCGCAGTCACTAGAGGAGAGACCTTAAAGAAAAAGATCTTCAGTAAACGTGAACATTTGTGCACATATTTGTTTCCTGTTTGGTATCTCTGACGAACTGTGCAATCAAGGTTTGATCCATGCTTTGATGGATTAAAGTCACTTTTATCCACCTTTTGCTTTGCCCCGCTGTCAGAACGATTTCCAGGTAATGCAGATTCCCACGTGGCAGCCTGTTCCTCTGGGAGAAGAAAACCCCGACATCAGATAGACTGGTTGACTTTCAAGGTGCCTGCCAACCCATCACACAGCAGGCAGCTCTCCAGAGCTGAAGCACCGGGTCTGGGGTCTTCTGGCAAGCAATGCTGGAAAACCCAGAGTTTATAAACTCCCTAAATCTTGCTGCTTCATATTTAGGCCAGCTGTGGTGGATGAGCAACAGTCATCTTCTCACCAGCTGGCAGGCACCTGGCAGAAGGACGTGTTTGCCCAGGGAACGCGCGTTGAAGAGCAGCTGAGCCTTCAGCGGGGGCAGCAGCAGGTTGCAGGGCAGGGCTCCTGCAGGCAGCTGCTCTGCCGCACGCTGCAGCGTCCAGTGCAAGAACAGGTCAATGTTTCTCAGGTCAACGCTGCACCCAGAAAACGTTGTCATTTATATCACAGCTCCAGCCATAAATGTGCATGTGTTTACCATACATAAATACATACATCTATACAGTGTCTAAATTACATGTAAGTATATATAATAACTATGCTTCAGATATATGTCATCTCAATGAGAGTAGAAAAAACTTTCCCTTCACCTTCTTGTTTTGCAGCCGATCAAGAAAACGAGGAGGGACCCTGTCCACTTTCACTCCATAATGAGCGTAGGACGCGGGGCAAGACCAGGCTAGCGTGGTGCGCAGCACGCGGCGCAGGTCCCAGCTGGCAGCTCGGGGTGTAAAAAAGCAGGATTCAGCGTGCTGGATTTTCACCCACCAGGATGGATCTGTCTCCCTATGCTAGCATGTCCCCCTACACAACACAGACCTGTGCAAGCCCTTCCTGCTCCTGTCGCTGATGTTCAGCGTTCCAAACAACACTGGCCATTCTTTAGGTGAAGAAACTGAGGGTACGTAGGAGTGACATGCTGACACAGGGCAAGGTGAAACAATTATTGCTTCATTATTCAGATAGACCTTCTTTTTGAGACTTTCGGTGGGGGCAATCAGCTTTTCTTAGTCTTTTTTTTTTTTTTTTCCGTACCCTCCAGTCGTTTTTTGTGGGGTACTTTTCATTCGGTTTTGTTCATTCAGGTAAGGGAGTTTTGGTGTTTTTCTATTTCTTGTTTCTTCTCCCACACTTCACATGCAGTAGTTCTATGGGTGTGTTGGTTGATAGATTTATCTGCCTGTCTATCCATCTACCTCTATTTTAATCTCTATTTTTCTTTCATCTCTTTTGTTCTTCTTAAATGCAGTTTGTTGCTGCTGTTTTCTTCTGATATCATCTAAAGGTTTCTCCAGCTAACTGCTTCCATTGGCTGTTCCCTAGTCAGTGGCTCCCTCTTTAAAAGGGCTTGCACCAGTGGTCTGTAACTGCAGGGAGAGGCTGGTACCTCTCCTGGGAATGGGGGTGATGGGCTTCTGAGTGGGAGTCAAGCGCCAGTTGAGATGTTGATTTGGCAGATGAAGGAGATGTGGGGGCAAGGAGCAGCCTGCACTTGCAGAGGGGATGAGAACGAGGTTGAGAAGGTCTTTGAAGGGATCTTGGGACAAAAAAGCCTGAGTTCTGTCATGCAAAGGAGGACAGACAGTAAGAGATGGGGCTAGAAGGACTTCTGGATGAAGACTTCCATGACGGGGAAGACTGGACACTTGTGACTTTGGGCAGCAAAAGTTTTGGACCTTTCTCTGCCGCTGATCTGTGTTAGCAAATTGTTGCAGACCCTTCTTAGCCAAGGAAGGAGATCAAGCCCCATGAAGGGAAGTTTCAGCTGGATCTGAGCAAAGAATCAGGAGCAGAAGGCAGCAGCTGGTGCTGATCATCACAGGTTCCCTCCTGTGCAGGATGGAGGCACACATCTGCTGACCTGAGCTACATCACAGGAGGTTCGTAGGTTGCCAGTGACCTGGATCTTGGATGTTCTGGAGATTCTGCTGAGGCTTTTTTTTGCCTTTAGACTGTTATGCCTTGTTGTAAATAGGTACAGACGCAATGCTGCTGCCAAGGGGTACCTGTAAGAAATCAATAATGGCTGTAGGGCTGTAGTGGTGAGAGAGAAGGACTTAGAAGCCCAGATATTGTTTTCTTTAATCCTGCAAGGGAAATTGGAAAGGCTTGTGTAGGCAAGGACTCATCCCATAAGTAAACACTTGGCTGGCGTCATAGGCAGTGCTTTGGCTCATATGGCATGTGTCCCTCTGTGGTGAGCAAGGACAGCTGGGCAAGGATGGGATCCATCTGATAAAGTGGGGCAAGTTTTACAAACAGGCTTGTCAAGCTGGTGAGGAGGGCTTTAAACCAGGTATGCTGTGGGGTGGTGATAACAGCTGGCAGCTGAGTAAGGGAATGGAGGTTGAGATAGCAAATACCTGTGAGAGTGTGATGGGTATGAGAAAGCCCTTGAAGCCCCTGGAAAGTAAAATGTAGGGTCAAAGGGGACCCATGCCATGCCAACACATGGGAAGCAAAAAGCCAGAGCTCCATGTGCAGACATCAAACAGTGATATTATTGGAATAAGAGATACGTTGTGGGAAAGCTTGCTGTGCTTGGCAGATACGGGCAGTTAAGGAAAAAGAGGCAGAAAAGTGGAGGGGAACGTGCTTTGTTTGAGTAGGTGTATAGAACTTCTTCTATGGAAGAGGTGACGGGCTGGGTGAGACCCTGCTTGTCAGGCTCAGAGGAGAGGCCACTAAGGGTGACATTGTGGTGGGAGTGTTCTATAGGCCACTGTAGGGTGAGGGAATAGACCACATCTCATTCAAACAACTCGAGAAGGTCTCCAGATTGCAGATCCTCACTCTTTTCAGAGTCTTTAGTCTTTCTCGTATCTGCTGGGAGGACAATGGAGCAGCAGATAAACACTCCAAGCGGTGTCTGGAGGACATCTGGGACAACTCAACACTTCTTGGATGGACAAATGAGAGCTAATGCCCCCCTGGATGTGCTACTCAAACAAGAAAGAGCTGACTGGAGATTTGATAATGGTATCGGTGTTGCTTGCAATGACCACGAGACAGGGTTTTCCAGGGAACTGGTAGGTGGGATCCAATGGGTGGTAGCTCTAAAGGATAAAGGAGCTCAGGAAAATTGGCAGGTGTTGAAGGACAACTTCCCTTGAGCATGAGAACAATTCTTATCAATATTCAAGAAAGTCAGTAGATTAGTTGGGCTGAAGAGGGAACTCCAGCATAAGAAGGACACGGGGAGGAGGTGGAAGGGGTGGGAAAAGCTACATAGGAGGAATACGGAAGCATTGTTCCAGCATGTAAGCAGGGTATTAGGAAAGCCAAAGCTCATCTTGAATTGAAAGCAACAAGGGATGTCAAGCATTACCATTAAAAGGGAAGGAATAAACAAGGGTGTGTGAGTACGCTGTTGAATGGGATGGGTAATTAGGTGACAGGCGATGCACATGAGGCTGAGGAAATCAATGTCTCCTTTGCATCTGTTTCCATTGACAAAATTTCCCAGGTCTTTGTACATGGAGAAGGGGTTCAAGGAGGAGAATGACTGCCAGTAGTGGAGGGGGATCTCTTGAGCAATCTATGGTACAAAACAGAACGTGTCCAGGATACTTACAGAGCTGGCTAATGGCAATGTCAGGCTGCTCTCTACCTTCTTTAGAAGATCATAGAGATCAGAGGAGGTCCCCAACAGTTTTGGAAGAGAGGAAGAAGGAGTACCCAGGACCTGCAGGCTGGTCAGACTCATTTCGGTTCCCGGGACAAGCAAAGCAGGACGTGTAGAGGTGGCAGAGCCTGGTGAAACTTGCACCAGCTGCTTTCACCTCTGAGCCGAGCTGTATCTTCCAGAACTCATGTTAAAGAGGCAGGGGAGGACTGAAGAAGGGCAGTGGGGAGACAGCAGTTAGAGGGGGTAAATGGCGTCACTGGCTCAGCCTGGCTTTGATATCAGAAAGAAGAAAGAACCAAGTACAAAGCCTTCAGTTTATAAGTACATATGATATCTCTAGGTGATGAAAAAGAACCATCTGGGATTTGTCAGAAACAAATCATTTCAAATCAGACCAATTTTTCTGACAGTAACTGGCCCAGTGGATAAAGAGAAGCAATAGATGTGAAATATATGGACTTTAAGGCATTTAACATAGTGCAACAGGATGTTCTCTGAGCAAACCAGGGAAATATACTTTAGAATTTCTTAAGAGGATGGGGGTGCAAGTGGGTGAAGGGCTGTTCTCAGAGAGCTGCTAACGAGCTCTCTGTCAAACCAGGAGGGCTGTTCAAACAGGCCTGTCCCGAGACTGATCCTCTTTTGAGTTTTGATTCCCGATTTAGAGGACAGAATTGAGACGATGCTTCCACCTCTGTGAATAATGAATTCATCCCAGCTGGAATGAATGTCAGAATCAAAACTAGAGTGGCTGTGATAAAATGCAGAAACGGTCTGAAAACAGTTACCTAAAGCGGGAGTTATGGAGAGGATGGAGCCAAATTCTTCCCAGAGGTGCGTAATGAGAATTAAGACACAATGGGCATTAGTTGCAACTGGGAAAATTCCCACTGAACATAAGGAAAATGTTAAAAAAATAAAATAAAAATTTCACCCCTGGAAATTTTCAAGGCACATCTGACAGAGGCACTGAGAAACTTGTTTCAGGTTTGGAGTTAGCCCTGCTTGGAGCAGAAGAGGCAAGTAGAGACCTCCAGAGGTCCCTCACAACCTAAATCTTTCTATTATTCTATGACAATGGCTTAGCTGGTCGTATGCCAATATTAGCCATTCTGAGCCAAAGCAATGATTGAAGTTCTGAGAAGCTCAGGGGAGGAAGAGAAGATGGGACGTGTAAAAGCCAAAGACACTTCAGAGAAGCTAAGAGAGGAAACCCCAGCGCATCTGAAAAGGGACAACCCTCCAGTCCCAGCTGACTGACTGCAGGTTTTAATCTCCCTCCCAAAGCTGTGATCCTGGCCACTGCTCTTTAACCGACCTTATACAACATGTCTAATAGCACTCCTCTTTTGGAAGGCAATGGGTGACTGTAAATGAATTTGTTAACCCATTTGGAGACATTCTCTAGGCCACTGTTCCTGGTTTTCACACCTGTGACTCTTCTAAGCTCTTTGGCCTATTTGCATGACAAATATCATAAAGTTTTTGAGATGCCCAGCCGTAGCCCTAGATTCCTCTTCTCTCAGGCTGTACATGGCTGGGTCGCAAAAAATTCTCTCCCTAGTCCTACTTCTCTCTGGGATTAAGCAAAGAAATTATCAGTAATGGACAAGTTTCTTTCAGGCATCTTTTTTGTTTTCCACAGTGCCCAGGATTGTCTGCAGGAACAACGTAAGAGGAGAGAGAGTTCCTCAATCGGCAGGATCACGGGCTGCAGCTGAGGTCGGAAAGGCTTCCTAGAGAGCTCCTTTGAAGACAGGACCCAATGATGTGGTATCTCTGCAAGGTGGCCTCTCCGCAAGGTGACCTCAGCAGGTAGGTTAGAGAAACACAGGTTCAACCAGCTGCACTTGGCTTTGGGCTATGGAGCATGAGAGAGGCCCTGGAGATGGGATAAAGTGGACTGAGTGGGAAGTAGGATGTGGTGGGTGAGTCTCGTGCTCAGCACATCAGATATGGCAAATTGGGCAGGCAGTCAGACCTGCTCCTTCCAGTGGAAATTCCTGGTCAGCTCTCAAAGGGCTCCCTCGGTCACAGCAACACTCAGTACTGCAGGACATCCCATCTTTTAGATTGGGCATCGATGCCTGAGACTATGGGATCTGTGACATCACTGAGCTGATGTCAGAGTCAGGCTGCCTGTGATCTCATTGAACTCCCACTCAGAGCCCTGATACAAAGGAGAAAATGCTCTGACAAGTCCTTCCAAGAGGCAAATAGCCTTGATCCCTCTAGGAATCCATCCTTCCCATTGTAGACATCGTAGACCACCTGCCCCACCAATTAACAAACCCCTATTGAAGGTCTAGTGAATTCTGCAAGGTCTCAGGTCAAATCCTGGCTGATGGTTTAGCTCCATTTCCTTCCCACCACTTAACTTAGCAGGGAGATAAATCATAGACTTACACAGCATCTCCCATATTCTCCAGGAGCAGCAGAGATGCAGCATGGCCAGCCTGGCCCAGGAAGAGCTCGTGCAATATGCCCCTTGCTGAGGCTCTCAGAGACAGCTCAGCTGGGCCAGAGCACAGCGGCATTCGTTTCCCAACTTCAGATCACAAAAAAGTTCTAGAAAGGTTTCACCATGGGAGTTTTTCTAAAGCTTTTGTATTCTGCTCGAATGGTCCTTTTCTCAGAACACCGCAAGCTCCCCCCCTCCAGAAAAAAAAAAAAAAAAAAAAGAAAGGAAAGGTCAGGCCAAGTCTCTGCACGGATGAAATCCCTGAAAGAGCCGGTTTCATTGTGCAGCTCAAATGCTGCATTTGCCTGACTAAGCCACCACCGCTCCTGCCAGCCTTTTGCACTGGTCCCGGGAGCTTACAGCAGATTGCCACTTGCAGAAGGTGCTGTGGGAGCTTGAAGTCCTTGGAGGGAGGATTTCACCCAGGCTGCAGACCAGCGGACACCTCCTTTGCCTTAATTGCTTAATTAATACTCTGCGCAGGCTTCCAGCATCATGAAAGCAAGCAGGTGTGAGGCTGCAAGCCGCCCTGCGGAGCTGCTTCCCATTAACATTCACTTGGCTTTCTGCAGCAGGAAGCAAAAGAGCAGGGCAGATAAAGTGTAATTAAAGGGCCATTCATTCAAATGTTACATTTCCATCTTCTCGAGTGCTATCAGGAAGGCTCTGGCCTGGTGCGGGGCATCAGCAATTTGATTAAATTTTCAGTCGTGCCCGTTTGGACGCGCCGGAAGGGACCGAGTCTGGGAATGATGCTGACTGACCCCGATGGCTGGGTCCTGGGGTGTCAGCACTGAGACTGGGACAGGGTGGGAGCAGCCTCCTCCAGAACAGCCACAGAGGAGGAATTAGGGAGCTTGGAAAGGAAATGTGTGTTCAGAGAGAGAAGCTTAAGATGATTTTGTTTATTGGTGGACAAAAGCTGTAGCTGGGCTTCATCCCTGATGAAATTAGTGCCGATGAGATGAGTCACAGTAGCAGCCTGGCTGTGCACAGGCTCTTCACCTGAACTGGAGCTGTGATGGGCAGCATGGGCTCCCCAGCTCTCGCTGCCTGCTCAGCGCAGGATCCTTTGTGGGGGTGGTGAGGGAGCACCCCATCTCTGCACAGAGCATCACAGTGATGCCCAAGGGGGCTGATAAAATAAGGGAACATGCAGGGGGGTTGTCTCCATCAGGTTGTTTCCATTGCTGATTCACACAGTATCATACGCATCCCGCAAGCCTGACAAAGGGAGAGGTGTACAACACACCCCTGCTCCACAGGGCAGAGAGGAGGCTGGCTGCTGGCCCCCACTGCCATGCCCCTACAGTCCGTTCATGCTGGTTTGTCTGCTGATTGCTGTTGCTGAAATAACCGCGGGCATCACAGTGTCCTGGTGGCATCAGGCCCTGGGTTGTCAGAGAGCGAGTCTGAATTCCTCGTGAGCTGATCTATCAGGGCATGTTCATGCTGACTGTGTGCCAAGCATTTTCTCAGGTGTGATGGCTCTTGCTCAGGGTCACAGCCTAGAAGACATATTTGTGGACACAGCTGGCAACCACCAGTAGTGAATGTCCCCAGCTATGAAATTGGAAAGAGATCCAAAACCAAGCAAGCACCTGCCTGACTGCATCAGGAGGCGGCAGAGCTGCAGTTGTTGATGTTTTCTGCTGAATAAAAGACACTGTGGGAGTTTTCTTACCTACAGGACATGTCTTCCCACCTACAAGTTACATCGCAGTGATGCAGGCAATGACATGTTGCTCCCTTGAGTCTCGGCGGCTCCAAGAGAAGGAGCCCCATGCAGAGCTGGATTAGCAAGAAACACCCTGTTGGCTTCTGCACTGCTGTCATCCCCAAGAGAGACAATTTCTGCTTGGAAGTGGCTGCAAGGCATTGAGTCTCTTCCCTGGAGCTGTCTGCCATGGGAAAACGTTGCCTATCCTTCCCCTTCTCCACCTCCTGGGGACCAGAGTGCCCCAGAACCACCCTGGACCATCTGCATGTGCAAGCCTCCAGGAGGAGATGGGCAGCTTTCTCCTCCTTGCCCATAGAGAGAGCTACTTGAGAGGCAGAACCCCCCAGCTCCCAACACAGCTACCACAGGCTGCTTGGAAGCAGCCAGGAGCCTGGGCAGGAGAGCATGAGGCACCATACCACCAGCTGCAGGACAGGGGCAGGGAGCAGCTCTCACATGTCAAAAGGAAAAGCACAGAGAGCATGGCAATAGTGAGTCAGAAAGCTGGAGAGAATGAGCTTAGTGAGAAGCGCAGTGGAATTAGAAGAAAATGGGGAAATGTCTGAATAAAAAATACAAAGAAAATAGTATCTTCCAAACATCTTTAATTTTATCAGAATTTTTCTGACTTTTTCTTCTGAAAATATTTTCCAGTGATTCCTTGTCTCATGAAACTTTGTTTTGTTGTGCCTGTCTAGATGCAGGTCCACATATAATAACAAATAGATGGACGATGGAGCTTTCCTTGGAGCTACCAAAGGTGTTACGACCCGCAGCAGCAAGAGCTGTCCTGGTTTCTCCTCCATGCACAAGGCACATTTCTGTGCCTTGCTCCCTCTGAGAAAAGCTTACACGTAGCTTGGAAATACAGGCAGTTTCTCCTTGAAATAGCAGGCTGCTCACGCTTCTGCTTTGGGACAGGATGACAAGACCAAACCTTATGTGTCTCACGCTGCCTAGTGCACTACTGGAAGGCATATGGGTATGGTGGGGAAGGGTCCGGTGCAGAATCCAGCAGAAACCAGAACAGAGGCAATGGCTGCAGTGCCATTTCACAGCTTTGTCCGCCTTTGGATGCAGCAGCCAAGCAGAGAAAGACAGAACAGCAAGTTTTTGTTTTGAAAAGGTGGTGAGCGCTTCCACCCCCTCCCCAGCACAAGCCCATTAGCATAAGGCCAGGACTAAGCTGGCCTTTGCAGATCAACGTCAAAAGGAGAATGAAACAAACAGGCGCTGTCTGAAGCCCAGGCTGCCCGCCCGCAGCCACGGGGGGTTTCCACAGGTGTTTGCAGATCCATGAGCTACATCTTCTCACACACGTGCACAAATGCACACAGAGATCAAACGCTCCCAAAGACCCGTCAGGCAGCTTTGCCGGCGCTTTAATCACCATCTAGGACTGGGAATCCCAGTTGCTGCAAAAACGAGAAGAAAACAAATCAAAACCTTTGAAGGAAGGAGGGGAGGGGAGGTGGGCAGTGAGACGGAGAGCAGCAGCCCACGCAAATGGCATCTCAGAGCTCCCATCGCTTCTCTCCTGCAGAATCAGCCTCTTGCAGCAAAGCAGACTGTTGTGCTTTGCTTTTGGAGGTGCTGGGGGAATAGGCATCCTGGGGTGAGGCTGAGGGAACTGGCTCATCCCTCGCTTGTGGTCATGCTTTCATTGATAACTTCATTTTGGTGGCGACCAGCAAAGCGCTTGGATGGCTCCCGCACCATACCCATTCCAGTACTAGCTGCATGGAAACACTTCACATGTCCCCCACCATGGCCCTCGATCCACGTCAGGAAAGATCTTGGATCCTGTCCGCAGAGGAAGGTGTGCTGCAGCCAGTGAGCAGCTACACGGTGCAGGGGCACTTCAGGCTTTGCAAAGGCTAGCAGCTTCCAGGAAAGTCTTGGGCTCCTTTCTGTGAGAGGCACGCCAAGCAGTATTCACCAATACCGATGCCTTGTTGTGCTAGGTGTTGTACAAGAACATGATGAGGATCAGCTGGTGTCTCAAACCACTTTTTTGTGTAGAAAGATGACAGGAAAGAGAGGAAGGGTGCAGAGGGGAATGAGGTCATTTTCTCCCATCTGACTCTGTCTGCTGTAGGTGAAAAGTTTTATTGATGATCTCACATCTAGCAGGTCAGTGTTCCACAGAGCCCTTGGAACACATACAAAATGTGTGGTGTTGGGTCTAGATGGTGGAGAGCCTGGCTGTCATCTCCAAAGCAAGCTGAATTTCTGCCAGACATCACTGGTTCTCTCTTGTCCAGCTCACACTCAAACCAGCTGTCTTCTCCCCAGGTCTCTTCTCTGCTAAACTCTCCAGTCTTAGGTCTTGCGAATGCAGTATCACGGACAAACATCCCTGCTGCTGGTGCAGAAGAAAGCCGACATAGCCACATTGGGTAGTTGTGAGCTCAGAGCAGGATGAAACCCCCAGACCTGTGACCCAGCCGCATGGTGCTCATGGACACATGTTCGTTCCTCTCTAGATGGGCAAACAGCTTGTTCACTTTCCTGTTCTCTCCTTTGACTGTTGCCTCTGGCTCTCAGGCAGCAGGTGAGCACGATCAAAACCCTCTCCTCATGCATGGGAGCAGCTGGGGATCAACGATCCAAGGTTTACATCCACACGGTGATCTCCATCCATGCAATGATCTCCATCCATGCCTCCTGATTCACAGACCTAAATTCTAGGCAAGTTGGTAACAGATGAAATGGAGAAAAAATCTCTCTCCTCAGCTCTTCCAGCTCCCCTTGAATACCAGAGCAATCTTCTTTTGTTCTTCTGCCTTCCCGACCAGCTCTGTTTTGCCTCCTCCATTGCCCCTGTGCAGAGCCAGCAGCATTGTACAGACACCATATAGACCTGGGACCTGCCATGCCAGTCCTGCTCCCACCCTTGGGCAAGGGAAATATTCTGCTCCGATTCCGCTAGGAGTCGACATTTCCATAAGCAACCCAGGGGCAAACACGGACGTGGTGACTTGAAGCATGGAGGTCAGTTTGAGGAACGGCAGATGACACCAGGAGTTTACCAAAGACCTATTACAAGGTGACAGACAGAAGAGAAACTGCTAGCCCAGCTCTGGAAGCTGCATGGCCATGGCAGCAGGGCATGCCCCCATGCTGAGGAGCAGGTATGTGAGATGGAAGAGCTTTGCTTTACAGCTTCCAGCCAGCTCTGGAGCCCAGATGAGCCTTGCATTGACCTGACATTGAGGTCCTGACCCCTCTTTCTCTGCACACCCAACTGCCATCCTGCCTGATGGCACATACTCAAAGCTGGGAGAGGTCTTAATACCCTAATGATGGCCATGGACTGTTCAGTCATACTGAAGAAAAAAGTTCCACCTCTTTACAAATGCCTTGTCTTCATGACAGAGAGAACTGGGTACATACGATGCTCCTTCCTCCTGTTTCCTAAGTCCAACTGCATCATATTGATTGAAGCCATGACCTTCTCGCCCTGAACACCACTTATAATAAATGCACAAGTGCTTCAAGTGTAAACGTATTCCCTCAAAGGCTAAAGCTCTCAACTTGCTCAAGTGATCCCCAAATAAAGAGCAGAGCAGTAATGGGATGGATGAGTTTGCATCAGGCACAGCCAGCTTCGTAATGAACAACTAGGGAAGCATGAGCATGTTAAACAGGGCTTGCTTATGCTATATGGGGTCACTATTACATGCCCTTCATTATCAAAAACTTCTTACAGGCAGATGCCACTGCCTAGTGTGGATTAAGAAAAAAAAAGACATGACATTTATGCTTCTCACGGCACAGTCATTTGCTACCTGAAGAAGCATTCTTTCAGCAAGAATTTATAAAAATAATGAGCAGGTGACTCTCCTTGCAATTTCTTGACATTTATACTGAATGTCCTTAAATGCCTTGTTTCCCAGAGCACTGACAGTAGCATGCACCTGCTCCAGGTGGATATATTTCTGAAGCTTTTCTTTCTAGGATCAGACATCCCACAGAAACCCTCTGAGAATTAATCTGAATGGGCCAAAGATTTCTGTTTTGCATGCAAACCACTGGAAACCTGCAGTGGCTCTGAGCTGCTCTGCAGAGCCACTGGTACATAACGCATGCAGCCAAGCCAGAGCTCAGCTGAGAAAAGCTCAGTCCCAAACTCTGGGAGGTGCCAGGATTTCATCAAACTCAGCATTAAAATATATCTGTGAGCACCCACCATATTGAATTTAGCCGGGAGGGAAAGGCTAATGCCAGAGACTTCTGAGGGACTTAATTGTGAAAATTGGCTTGGCTATAGAGCCTGGTTTTCTGGCAATATTTAGGTATGGCTTTGTCGAACATTCTATCGTAGATGGCCAAGCCAGAGAACCTCCAGATCCATCCTCCTCTTTCTATACCCACCACCACTCAAAACAGCCTGGCAAGTGTGCAAGCTCCAGACCCAGTCTTTGCTTTTGTATTGTGACAGCCGTTGACACCTTCCCACTGCCAACGTGCTATTGCTTTGCCCACTGTGTCCCTAGGACCTTCCCCTTGTCTTTAAGTGGAGTCAGATGTCACTCACAAGCCTGTTCAACCGACCTTGAGGGCAGCTCTCAGCCCAGGCTGTCGTCTTCAGCCACCCTACTGCCCTGCTCAGCAGGACTTCTTTCAGTCTCCCTCCCCACAAGCACCCTCCCTGGACTGCTTTCTTGTTGGAGTACACATCAGGTCAGGACTCCAAATTCACTGACAATTGCCACCCCAGGCAGTGATGGAAATGGCTTGGGTTCCTGGTGCCCGATTTATTTTAAGAAGATGATCCTTAGTGGTGGAATCAGCACAGATCCCTGTTGAGGTCAATGAGTCTCTGATGCTGTTATCCACCCTTAAATATACCCACATAGTCACACAAGCCCCAGAAAGTGCAAATTCTATAGTGCTTTCCAGCCTGCAGGACTGTCAAGGCTCTTTGCCAGGTGGATGCATTAAACCTTCAGACCCAAGAACTCACCCCAAGACGTTATCCGGCAAGAGCTGACTCACCATGAGATATTCCCACCCTACAACACCTTCCTATGAAAGCCTGGGCCACCCTCATCCCTGATTCAAGCTCACTAGAACCCACTCCACCATGGTGGCCCACCCGAAACCTTAAGGCTTCCTGAACTCAGCCCCAGAGCTTTCCCATCCAGCCCTTCCAGGAGAGCACAGCCAAATCCTCTGTGGTCAATCTACTGCTGCCCACCCTCTGCTCACTTCAAACTCATATCTCTGAGTGCTCAAGCCCAATTTTATGTCCCAAAACACATCTGCTAGATAATCGTAATCTATTCCTTGCTGAGTTTTGTCTTTAAACTGCAGCCTGGTGAACTGCCCTGGAGCACTCGTGCCAGGCTGTTCCCCACACAATGCTTTTTTTTTTTTTTTCTTAAAAAAAAAAAGCTCTCCCCACTCCATCAAGTTTATTTTGGCCCCTCTGAGTGAGAAAAGTCACAGCAGCCCCAGCACAGATCTGTCCCAAGAAGAGAGAAAGCTGGGAGGAGGAGATGAAACGTGATAAGAAATAGAAAGAAAAAGAGAAACGAGGAGATAGGCATGTCAGTCTGAAAGCTGAATCCGTGACAACACAGTAGAGGAACTGGAAATAGGGAAATACCTATTAAAAGAAGGTAACATCAATAAGAAAAGTGGAAGGGGAACAAATTAATCTGTGAAATATTTGAAAAAAGGATCAATAGATGACAATGGAAATTTAGAAAATAATACAAGAAAATGAGAAGTATAAATAATGATACACGAAGCAGTTCTTTGCAGCTGATAGTCATGAGATATCCTGAGTTTTTCTTCTCTGAAACTTGTTTTCAAGAGGCCAGGGTTTATCTTTTCAAGCACATCTGTTCCTGCTTCTCGAGTGGCTTCAGTGCTGAGAACTCTCTATTTCCACAGCAAACACTGACAACATGGCAGAGGAGGGATCCTCATCTTCCTCCCTCTGCCCTTCCTACGCTGTGTCAGGATGAAAGGAGAAAGTGGTGCAGCTTTGGGAGATTTTTGCTGTAATATATTAGACGACGAACAACGGCAATGCGTCAATTGTCTCTTGGGTCTCCACGGATGCAGCAGGTGTCTGGTTTTAGAAGTGATGGATTTCCCTTTCTCTCCTCATTCCCTGGGCAAATAGTACAGGGTGGTCGGTGTGCTCTGTAGGTGGGTGTGCACGTGGGTGTGCACCCCTGGGGAGAGGTGGATGTCCAGGTCCCTGCAAGCTCTGGCAGGGTGCTGGTCACTCTTCTCCAGTAACAGGGACATCCATGTTGACCCAAATCCTGTGCCCTGTTGGCAGAGAACACCTCTGTTCCCCCAAACCAGAGCTGATCACCCAGGAAATGTTTCTCCCAATGTCTCTGGGGGATGGATGCCCTGCTCTGGTGCTCCTCAGCCCAGCTCTCGTGCATTGAGCTGCTTTGCTGTACGTGGCTGCTGACAGTCCAGCAAACCAACACCAGCAAACCAACAGGCTGCTGCTCCGAAACAAGAAATGATGGTGTTCAGTGGTTTCTCCACCACAGAGCACAGAGGCAATGGCCTGAATCATTGGCATCATCTGTTCACTTTGGCTGCTGGCAAGCTCGGTCAGGCAGCTGGGACCTCTCCCAGGGAGGAGCAGGGTGAATCATGTGGTCCTGACGGTGCGCGGGGACGCCAGTTTGCATTGGAATTTCCAAAATTACTATATGCTTGTAAAAATGAAATGGCCTCTTGGTACTTGCAGAACTGTTTTTTGTCGAGTTTAACATTATCCTGAATATTTCATCAGAATTTAGGATGGTTGGATTAGTAGGATTACTTTGCTGTGGAATCTACTTACAGGTGCTTGCACAGAGATGGAAGATGCATATATTTTGATGGGTAAATCCCATTTTTTTGATACTTACACAGAATACCAAAGGTTTTTCTGTTTCCCCTGTGAAAACCTGGGCAACTTGACAGTTCAAAAAATATTATTAAAAAAAAAATCCTCAAAAATGAGGAAATTGACTTAAAAATTGTTAGGTTTTTTTTTTTTTCAGACACTGTTTCAAATATCCTTGAGTTTTACAGATTTTTGCTCTTCTGTCCTCTTTTCCTCTTTCCTTTCCTGTGACT
Source organism: Tauraco erythrolophus (assembly GCF_009769465.1). Classification (NCBI taxonomy): domain Eukaryota; kingdom Metazoa; phylum Chordata; class Aves; order Musophagiformes; family Musophagidae; genus Tauraco; species Tauraco erythrolophus. Next base: position 830,403 of record NC_141483.1, read on the forward strand.
GAGCCCTGCTGCCTTGGTGAAAGATAAAGCAACTCCCCAGTAGCCACAAACATTTGTAAATTTAACTCCAAGCTGTTTGGACTGTTTGTAGGACTTGTGTTGACCCTCCTGATGGCAGCAACCAGGGCCCCTGAAGCAGAAAATGAGCAGCGTGTCTGCACCACGCACCAGCTGGGGACTAGTTTCCATGAAGCCTGTGGAGGTCCTGGGTCCATCTGCGATGACGAGGCCGGAACGTAAAAGCTTCCTATTTGGAGACCATCCTGGATGCCGCTCAGCTCCCCTCTTGCCAGGCAACTGGTTGCTTCTTCTTACATCTAAGAAGTCCCCTAAGTGCAAGAGCTGGGGCCTGGGTATATATTTGCAAATTCATTTCAATTAATATTGGTTCAATTAGCTTTAAACATAAAAGGTTGTTTTTTTCTTTTCCCCCTGTCATTGTATGAATTTTTAATGATGTCTCCAGTGGCATCGTTTGCTCAGGACTCTGTGAACTAATGGGAGGCATCTGGGGCAATGTAGTCAGTGCTCCTTTCTCCAGAATTGCACAGCAAACAGTCCATTATGGTCACAGCTCAAACCAGTGCGAAGGAAAACCCTTCCAATGTTTGCTATTCCAGGCTTGGGCACTTGCTCCGGTGGCAGATGATGCCTGCTGGCAGCAAGGGTTCCAGCCACTGAGCAGGGCTATTTCAGAGAAGCCTGAGGGTCACCCAGGAGAGCAGGACACCCCAGCAGAGAAGAATGTGTCCCCCCAGCTCCTCGTGCTGTCCCCCACAGACTGACTGCTCCGCTCTCAGCTACTGTCCCAGCCCGGCCAGGTGTTCCCTTCCCCTGGGTGCGTGGTCTTCTGAGCTGGATGGGCACCTGCTGTCCATGTCTGACAAACCACGGCAGTGGTAGCGCCAGCTTTTCTTGGCTTTGACTCTTCCTGCAGCTCTCTGCTCCTAGCACCAAGCCATCAGACACCAGCTGTCCAAAAGGCCTCAAAATCATGTGCTCAGGTGGAGGCAATGCTTGCTTTCATTCATTTGGGGCTCTGCCTTTGCCTCCTGCCATTACGGCATTTCAGGGGCAGGTCTCCAGGCTTTTAATCCTTGCTCCACAGATGAAACCCCCAGAAGTTTTAGAAGAAGGGTGAGATACAGCTGGCATCCCTCGACTCCAGACTCTGGAACTGCCCCAAACCCACTGCTGTTCCTGCTATATGTTCTGGATGCTGCTGGAGGCTCTGCGTGAGCTCACCTGGTTTGGTTGGGTTGTTTATTAGAGCCAGCCTGGTTCCTCCTTTTCCCCTGCTCAGGATGTCACAGCTGGTCAGACTTATAGATTAGATCTAAGGAAGATCTTCTTGACTCTGAGGGTGGTGAGGCACTGGAACAGGTTGCCCAGAGAAGCTGTGGCTGCCCCATCCCTGGAAGCGTTCAAGGCCAGGTTGGATGAGGCTTTGAGCAACCTGGTGTAGTGGAAGGTCTCCCTGCCCATGGCAGGGGGTTGGAACTAGGTGATCTTTGAGGTCCCTTCCAACCCAAACCATTCTATGACTTGTGGTGCAGAATTGATTGGCAGTGCAGGGCTGATGCCTGCCAAAGTGGGGAGGCTAGGCAGGGAAAAGGAGGATGCTTTCCCAGCCCAGAATCCAGTCTCACAAGGCATCCCTGAAATGCAGAAGGGACAATGCAGACATCCAATCCACTGCTGGTGGAAATGATAGCACATGAGAAGCTTTTAGACAAAGGGGTGTGCAGAGACACTCTCCTGCTGGGCACCATGACGAGAGACGAGCCTCTGGTGGGAGAAGATTAAAAACCACATACCTGGAGAGCCCAGAGCAGTTTCTAACCTCTAACTCCACTGGAGGGACCATGCTGTACTGGGAACTGCTCTTCCACAGAAAGATGATCAGCTGTTGTAGATAAATTAAGGCTATTAATCACTTAAATGTCTCCAGTCTTTATCTGAAGATGGCATGTTGTAGATGTGTGCTTTTTGGATCCTCACTGAACTTCTCTTTGGCAGTACCAGCGGTGATGCTGCAGGTGAGGTGCAGATGCCCCGTGTGACAACGGCCCAGTGGCCATGGCCCAGAGAGGACATGCCGTGCAGCACTGTAAAACCTGCACTTGGCACCGTAACACGCTTCGCCTCACTGCCTGGGATGTGTGACCGTGGTTAAGTGTGTGGAGTTTGTAGCTGTGGATCAGATTAAGATTATTTGTAAAGACTTTTTTTTTTTACATATGTTTTCTCTTGTGCTGGACAGATGTGGGCAAAAGCCTTGTTAAGTCTGCTTATCCTCTGCACAGCTGCTTGTGCCAACGTGCTGCTGCTCAGTGTATCTGTGGCAGTTCATTCCTTCTGCTCGAGCCTTTGTGCTCCAGGCACGGCTGCTCAGAGCATCCTCCTTCCCACATTTCAGCTCCAAGTGAAACGAGCAGAGCCTCCGCTGAGCCTTCACTGTTTCCGTGCCCTTAGGCACTCCCATGGACTTGAACTCCAGGTGTACTCGGGGTGCTTTGGGTGCCAGGTGTAATCTGCAACCTGACTCTGAAAGGAATTGATAGGAGATATCCTGTGCTGGGCTGTGGATGCTCGTGTTGAGTTGGATAACCTCTTGTCTCTTGCTTTGGTGACTGGCAGACTCTTCAATTAAGTTTGCCACGACTTCTCAGTGATGCTTTATTCGTTCATGAACAGCTGCTTCAAACAAAAGAATTGTTGAATGCTTGGGATTAGACCAGCCAGCTTTTGGGTGGTGGTGATGAGTTATGTTCTGGTTTAAAAATCAGGTGAAAGAATAGTAATTATGACATAAAGGTAAGTAAGACTTATTTCCCTAGCCAAATTCCTATACTCATTTCACTTTCCTGAAGCAGCTGAGAGCTCTCCAGAGGAATCACAAGCTCTTGTTAAAACAAAAAGGTGACTTTGGCTATTCCTTGCTCAGCCATGGGAAGTGCCCTGAGCATGGAGTCCCCCTTAAGCAGCACAGCCTTGCAGGAAAAGTGTTTTCTGCCCCAAGGATTCTCAGCATGGGCTGTCTATGGGGATCAGAAGAGCATCAGAAACATGGGTGATGGTGTCATGCTGGGAACAGGATGCCACCAGGAGCCTAGGGGTGCTACCAGCTCCAGTGCCCTGCGTGGGAGGGCGTTGGGCAGGCCAGCACAGGGCTGAGCAGCCTGCAGCAATACACTCTCCTTGGCTCCTCTCCCCCAGCCTGCTTGTTCCCTGGCTACTGCACAGGAAATATGCCTTTTAATAGCTAAGAAGCCCTGTTGACTCTCTGCCCAAAGCTTCATTGAAAGAGGCTCCATCTCTCCAATGTACCATCTTTGACAAATCAATAATGTCTGGGCATTGAAGATGCCGGGTAAATGAAGCGCTAATTATTAATTTAATAGTCATAATAAAAATCTCTCAGGTCGTAAAGAGAAAGGCCACTCCCCTTCAAAGGTGAATACAGCAGTAAGCAGATAGATAGATAGATAGATAGATAAATAGATAGTTTGATAGAGCTAATATATCATCAAGAGTTATACCATCTTAAGAGAGTTCTCTGAAAAGGCTGAAGGCACCTCTCAGCCCTTTCTGTGCTTTGGTACTGTCTGCATTCAGTTTCTCAGATCCAGCAGCTTCCTTGTGAAGCAAAAATTTATTGTGAGGGAGAACGTTAATAGCAAAAGTTCAAGTGCTATAGTCAAAATGTGTTTCCTCTCTTCTTGGAAAGCCCGTGCAAAAAAAAATACGTATACATGTAGAAATAAAGCTAAGAAATAGATCGCTTGGAGCCAGAAAATTAAAGCTAAAAGCTGTGGCTGCTCTGCATCTTAATCTAGATGCCCTGGGTAAGGTTTCCTTTTCCATTAGTGCATTATTTAGCAGCTAAAACGTAATAGAGGATGTAAGCTGCAATGCCTAACAGCCTCAGAGAGGCCTGGGCTGTGCATGTAGACCTGCCACCTGGAGAGCTTTCTCCAGATTTAATGAGTCATCAAGAAATAAGGGCACGCCTGAGTGTGTGGTTAGAGATTTTGAACACGTGAATGGAGTGGGAAGGGAGAGCCCAGAACTACACAGGTATTTTGGCTGCAAAAGGTCTTAGCTACGGATGGCAAAAAACACAAAACCCCAGTGGAATCCCAGCAGCGTTGTCTGTCTGTCCTTCCTGTGTCTGAAACTCCTCCTGTAGAAGGAACTCCTCCTGCTGACACCTGAGGTCCTTCCTCCATGCTGCACTTCCCTTGGGAGCTGAGGTCTTCTGGAAAATGATCCCAGAGCAAAGTAACACCTGCCAAACAGGAGAACAAATAACAGTGCTCCTCATAGAATCATAGAATGGTTTGGGTTCGAAGGGACCTTCAAGATCATCTAGTTCGAACCCCGCTGCCATGGGCAGGGACACCTTCCACTAGCCCAGGTTGCTCAAAGCCTCACCAATGTCCTATCCATGCTCACCTGGAAGCACTGCAAACAGCCTCCACCCCTACACGCTCCAGCTAGCACCTTAATCGCGACTGTGTAGCCATGGCTGTAGAGGAAGAACAGAGACCCTGCACTTGTTTTTCGGTGCCTGGCAGCTTCCTGGCCACCCCAAGAGCATCAGCCTTACCGCAGTGTCTAGACGTGCTGGTGAACTGAGCCACCAGTGCCAAAGCAAGACTGTCTGCACACCAGCTCTCCAGAGAGTGGGCATTACTGGGCACTACATCCAGGCAGGTGAAAAGTACCAAGAGCTCTTCCTCTGTATATTTATCCTCTGAAACCTCTGTTCCTCGTCCTCCGGGCTTCAGGACTGCCTGGGCTCTCCCAGCACTGTCGGGCAAAAGAAACAGTGGCGGCTGCAGTTGTGGGTATTGATGTGTGCCTATATTCATAGCTCCATAAAGCTATTTTATGGTGATATAATAACCCTAAATATGGGATGTATTGGCAACAGAGAGTTAGCAATTCTAAGTGGTCTATCCATAGTAAAATAAATGCCTCCCAGTTATCAATAGAGGAGCTTGACGGAGTCAAGTAAACAGCCACTTTTCAATACCTCTCTCTGCTGCAGATTCACAAGGTATCAATATATCTATTGGAGTCCTTTGTGAGTAAGACATAAATCTGGGCGTTTGTTTCCTGGGAACCAATGCTTTATTATTAGCAAATTGTAAAGCAGGGTCTGGGCACTCTGCTAACAAGTGCAGGATCTGCAATTCTAATAGCAGTTCATCTCCCGTCTCACATACGCACGCACACACACGCCCCTCCAGTAAACACCTCCCTAGGAGTGATTAGTATCTCCTGATGACTGATAGCCAAGCTTTCTCCTCCCGCTTACGCTGCCAGTTCAGCTGTTGAAAGCAAGACCTACAATTGTTCCAGGCCTGGCAAAGGAGCATGCAGAAGAGCTGGGCAACATGCTCCACGCACAGAGTGGCAGCAGAGCATTTTGACATCTCGCCAGGTTTCCTGAAAAAGTAAGAGAAAAAAAAACCCAAACATTTTCATGGGTTCTTTTCTGCTTGTTGTTATTAAAAGTGAACGGGGAGCTCTGTCTGTCAGGAGCCACGAGCTGGAAAGGCTGCTCGCCTCCCATGCGGTGCAGAGAGCAGAGAAAGCCTGGCTGGGAGATGGCTGCAGACATCCCTCCGGGATCTCCAAATGCCTGGGTTATCAGAGCCCACTTCCATTACCTGCCTGTAGTCTGGACACCCAGACTGGTCTGCCTGGGAAATCCACCGGGTGATGCTTCACATCTGGATGGTAGCCACCAGGAGTTGTCAGCAGTTTCGGGAACTTCCCCCAGCCCTACTCCACTTTCACATGTGCTCTCAGCTCTGCCTGAGCCCTGTTTCCGAAGGGACCAACCAGAGGCAGCAGGCAAACCCACTCGGTCCTTCTTACTGCTCTGTAACGTGGAACTGGCCCAGGAGGCTGCCACAAGGTCCTGACAGTGGATGCTGAGGGAGGTCCCCTCTCCTGTTTTTCTCTTTTCCCAAGGCATCACCACCCCTAGTCTGGGGGACAACCCAGCCGTGAGCCCTGCAGCAGCTTTATGCAATTTACAGGGGAAAAAACGCTCTCGCGACCATGAGTTGAAGGGCTGGTGGGATGACACTCAGTCTGAATTTAAAAGACTTTCCTTCCTCCTGGAGCTCATCTTCCCTCTCCAGCGACGTGCAGGCTGCAGGGCTGTCATTTCAGGGACACCTCAGAAGTGTGGTTTGCAAAGCTGATATTCACAGCATCTCCTTGGGAGCACTGCAGAAAGGCACCTACCACCCACTCCTCTCAGCGAACCACAAACACGTCCAGATATTTGCAAGCTACATTTGTAATGCTCTGAAACAGTTTTTCAAGTAAATTTTGGCAAACCTATCAGTGATCTTCCTCACTCTGAAACTATTTTATATATTTTAGAGCACATTATCACACACACACAGGAAGGCGCCCTTCAGAGATGGCTTCTCTGTTGCTTTAGCATGACTAAAGCAAGTTGTCTGCGTGATCCACAGACCCTCTGGAGCCTGAGGAGGAGAGCAGCCCCAAGGTCTGTCCAGACATCAAAGGTCCTTCCACACCCAAGCAGCAGTGCAAGAACTTTCCAGCCTGCAGTTTTCCAGTGCACATGACTGACAGCCCTTCTGCACAAGGCATCTGTTAGACCAGACCAGAGATGTTTGCCATGAAAACAGCTGTGGAAGACAGAGGAGTGTTTACATGAGGCTGCTTTGGTGGGAACTTAGCCAGGGTTAGCGTTGGTAAGACAATCAAGACAACACACAGACCAACTTCTGGGGCACCTGCCTAGCCCCATGGACCTGCCCTCTTCCAGTTTCGATGAGATTAATTGCACCAGAGGAGCTAAATCTGGATGGGATGCATCCTCATATGGGCTCCTTCATGGATGCGATTGCTGCCCTTGGCTGCTTGCACTATGAGACTGCAGCAGAGGTGAAAATGGAACCAAGTGCCACAAAAGGAAGAGGCAGGACTGTGAAGTGTGGGGAAGGCATTAATGTGGGTGCATTAGCCAAAGGGGCCAGACGGGCTCTGGGCTTTGGAAAAACCTGAGGAAGAGAAACAAGGACTCAGCAGTGAGTCCTGCCCTGCTCCCAGGGCACTGGGTAGTAGCAGGGGTAAGACCTCCACCATTATGGTCCCCCACATATCCAGTATGAGGGCTCGTGCCCCCAGGGCAGCTCCTCTCTCCAGATGCGATGTGCAGGAGCGGAGGTAGGTCATCTCCCCACCACTCAGGGAAGGAGCTTCCTTCTGCACCGGAATGCCGAGGCTTTTCACAGAGCCCTCCCCCTCACTGCTCTCCTTTGTGTGCCAGCATCTGCAGGGGTGGCCAGGGGCTGATCTCCTCCACACCCACCCCATTCCTGCACTGCTCCTTGAGCATCACTCCCGCTTGCCAACAGAGATGCAGCTCCAGCCGCAGACAGCCTCGGCACGATGGTTCCTCTGCTCCACGCCAATTCACAGGGAAGGCCCCTTCAGCCGTGTCCATCATCCCGGAGATGCCCAGGACAGCAGCACGTTTTTAACACTGCCTTCCATCTCCAGCCTGTCCACCGCTGCTTCAGCTCGTGCCCAAGCCAAAGCTGCGCTGCTGAGCAAATATACCAAAAGTGGTTATTTCCAGCAGGCTTGCCCTCCAGGTACTGATCACTGAGGAAAGAAGCCAAAATCACATCTCCTGCAGCATGGAAACACTTCCCTCCCTCTCCGGGAAGACCCTGATGCAATTCCTGTTCTCACCGCTTAGGTGGCGTTCAGCCGCGCTCGCGGTTCGCTGCGTTCCAGGGCGCTTAGCAGCATGCCCATGTCTGCATGGGCTTGTGAGGCCGGATGTGTACACGCACATCCATCTATCTATTTGAAAATGTTATGTTTTTTATAGCCATCAACTACCAGTGAACGATTTCTCTCTGTTTCACGCTCGGATCGCTTATGCGTAAGATCCGCTTCACCACTGTCACCCAGGATCATCTTCTCCTGCTTTGCATCTCTCTTTCGTAGTCCCTAATAAGGGGACTGCCACTCCTGCCTCCGTACCCTGCGTGAGCCAAGTGCAGCGATGCATCCCGCCTTTGTGTTGCTCAATGTGCCTGCGTTGATCCTCTCTTGCTTTCCTCCAGGCAGCACGGTCGGATCACCAACAGCCCGCCAGGCTCCATTCTCTCTGCCAGCCCCCCCCCAGGTCTGGCCCGCTGTTTCCTTGAAACTTGTCCTGTACTTTACTTTGAATGCAGCAGGGAGTCAGAATTACGCCCACTGTTCCCTTCTATTCTTGGCCCTCCGCTTCCCTCACCTCCCAACCAAAATCTGTTCGCCTTCTGAAAATGGCTTATATTTTCTGACTGTGAGAAAGCATCTCTCCCACGGGGGTTGTGGTGCCATTGGCTGTCACACTTCAGAGCTGAGCGGCCCGGGGTAGGGGTCTGCCCCCTTCCCCTCCCTGACCCCTCTCTCCAGCCACGCTCAAGTGGCAAGTGGCTGATCTGCCTTGTGGCAGCCGGTTTCGCGGCTCCTCCAATCGCTGTTTGTTGCATTTATTGCTTGCTTTATGCCAGCATTCCTAAATTTGCTGGAGTTGTCGCTGGGAATTAGTGGCGTGTCCCTGTTTCTCTCCTTTAATGCCTGTGATTGCTGGGTGAGGCGGAACATGCTATTTGTCCCCTTTCCAAACGACGTCTCTGTCGAATCAACAAGAACAGATTATTCATCTGCTGCAGGAGGCTAATTGCAAACAATCATAAACCAAAATATTATTTCATTGCAAAGTAATGGACAGCACTGTCTCTGTACCATATGGCACCCTAGCTCAAACACGGCCTGGTCTGGCCACCCGAACACAGCCCTTGCGCGAACACTCTTCCACTTGCTTAAGGGGTATTCATCTAATGGGACATTTCCTCATCAAGGCAGCAGCAGAGCACCTTTGTTCGAAGCCCGGGGAGAGCACCTGCAATGCCAGAGCAGGGTGACTTCCAGCTGAGGAAAAGCGAGAAGCCCAGAGCTCACATTGAGGCACAGCTGTAACACCTGCACCAGTTCCCCAGAGCTTCTGAACCTCTGCCTGCAGCATGGGAAATTGTTCTCTAGTGCTTTGTGACCCCTGGAACAAAAAAAAAAAAAACCCAACAAATCAGCATGCTCGAGTTGCCCATTTTTTGATCCTTAGCCAAGGGGTGGCACAGACATCAGCAACCAGGAGTCAGGGCAAGGAGGAACATCATGGAGGCAACTGTGAAGACCCTTCAGTTCAGAAACGTTGTGGCAGGGTTTTGCTGGAGATTTGCGTGTCTCATTCTCACAGCATCCTCCAAGATTCATGGGTGGACCTCACCTCTTACGATGCACTGTGACATTTATCCTTGATGAGTGGTTACTATGGCACGAGTGTCCCTGTGCATCTTCACCTGGTCAAGAACTGGTCAGCACGGACTCGAGGAGTCCTGGTTTTATAGGAGATGGGAACAAGAGACATCAGGCTCACAGTTCTTACTGCTGCTGCTAGGTCTCTAAATGAGCAGCTGGTTTCCAGATAGTCAAATTTTCAATGAAAAGAACTGATTTCCATGGGACGCTGAGTCTTCCCACAGAGAAACATGTTTACCTCCAGCCTTCTGTCTTTTCCTGAAAACCACTTTCTTTAGGAAACTACGTGGGCACTTCATTTTTCCTGGGGGCACACTATGCAAGAAGAGGCTTTTAGTCATCTCTTCAGCCTCTTAACGGAAATATGAAAGGACGGACGAATGAGTGGCCACCAGATCAGTGGCCTAACCACAGGAGGTCTTCTAGGCTCAGGCCACTGCCAAGAACATCACCTCCCTCTCGCTGTACACGGCAGTACTTTTCTGCCAAAACGCTCACTTTCATGAGTTCCTCTCACCACTTTCCAGTTTAACACTGGGAATCAGGTGCCCAAATGTTCACCTGCCTTTTGTCAACAGAGCAAAGCTGCTGCCTTGACTCAAGTGGTAAAGTCTTCGTTAAGAGCTGATTGAACAATGTTGCCAGTGTTTTCTTTGGGTTATTTCTTAAAGCTGAAATGGTCTTTGTAAAGCCTCAGTAGTTTTAGCGCTCGTCTTCCTGAAAAATCATTGTGGTCCAGAGCAGCAATAATGCAACAGTAATCCTGTGGCTTGGTGATTAGTGTTAGCTGGGCTGTGAGACAGCCAGCTCCAAAAGGCCAAGCACTGGCATTTGGGGACATCACAGTAGTTTGGGACAATAATTGCCAAAATGGATCAAGGACAAATCCACCAGATTTGAGCTCACTGTTCAAGTATTACTGTACTCCCTTGAATATAGAGCAAGTTGTAGGACAGAAAATAAGGTTTCAAAAAGTCCTACTTGCCACAGATTCTCTCCAGGTGATGTCTGGGGTCACGTTTAATCTAAAACCTTCCTATACTGTGAGCAATACATTGCTCCTCAAGTCTTCTACCCAGTTTGGCATGATCAGGGATGGAAAATTCTGCTCTGAACTTTTCACTTCCACATGTCAGCTCAACATCCCCCATGCTACACTTTCAGGAAAACACGCACAAGAATTTTGTTTGTTTAATTCTAATAAAAGAAGACAATAGTGCCCCATGCCTTTCTGTGAAACACCTTAAGGCAGTCCAGTCAGCTGTTCTGCATGTTGAGTTTTGAATACTGGTGACTGCGCTCCATTTTTTTAGAAAACAAAAGAGACAACTGTGGCATCTGGAGATCCATGGGGCATTAAGAGACAAAATGACAAAGCTACTTAAACCTGGTCTGTCCCAGCTGAAGGTCCTGCACTGGAGGACCCATAAACAACTCAAGCCACTTCAGAGGGATTAATCTTTGCAGATGACTGAGCAAGTAATCACTGTCATATCCCAGCTCCCTATCTTGCACCTTCTTTCAGCTCCATATGTTTCTCTTCACCATGTACAGTTTTTCTGCTCTTCAGCCAGTTTCTCATACATCAAGCCATGCCAAGTCCTAAACTCATCAGAAAGAGTGCAATGGGCATGGGACAATGAATCTCTCACACGATTCAAACACAGCCTGCTCATAGTACCCATCACCTGGACAATCTGCCTGAGGTCAGTGGCGTTTGTTCGGTCAGATGTGCCCTCAGGAAACCTCAAGCTACTCTTAGGGAACTCATTCTTCTTAAAGGTTGATTTCTTCTCCTAAGGCTGTCTGGAAGATTTCCAAAGAATGGCTGAGTGCAGTGCCTGGTTCATCAGACAGGTGGGCTCCAGCATCCAGCACATGTGTCCTTATTCAGGAATGCCATGCCATGACACAGCACATCTGTATGTCCCGTGTGGTTTGGTCCAGCTTGCAGTTATAATTTGCCTCCAGCCTGCCCTGCTCCTCTATTCCTTGCCTATGTGCTCTCCTTTTTCCTTCATTCCCCATCCCACCTCTTTTTGGTTCCTGCACCAGGATGGTTCCCACGCCAGGACGGTTCCCTTTCCTCCATCTTTCTCTGATGATGGCAGCAGGGAGAAGGGAAGAGTCCAATTTTTGGCCTGGAATAGCCTTACCTTTACTGTCTCTGGACAACCCATAGAGCTAGTTCATGTTTGGTAGCAAAGCCACATCAGTTGGGAGGGATAAGCGCTGGCCAAGTGGAGAGAGGACACCCTTATCTGCCTCACTGCCATTGTGCTGGCCTCCAACACAGCACCGCTTGAGGTATAGCAGCATCCTTGGAAAACTCTGCAGGCCCTGGAGGGTTTCAAGTTAAGACATGAGCTAGGAGAGTAATCCAAAATGAATAATTTATTTTGGTGAATTTTCCTTCCCTCTGTTTACAGATTGTCTAGGAGCAGATTGCAGCTTTCGCACCTCAATTCATTATTGGAAACTATTTGCAGATAGTTCCTGGTCTGCAACTCATTTGCTAACTCTGTTGGGAGTACTGCAGATCTGAAATCAGAGCTGTTTTGGTTGGTCACATGGTACTGCCATGCTCTCATTCCTCCATGAAATATATGTGACGTTCAGAATCAGGCTGTAAGGGCAGATGCTCCTAGTCACGAATTAGGTGTTCATTTTCTGCCAGTGCTCTCCAGTAGCCCTTCTCCATGTCCCTACAACTGCCCCTGCCAGGACATCCATCAACATCAAGAGAGTAGGAGTCAGCCTTAAAAAAAAAAAAATAAAATAGTTACCCTTTCTCATCTTAAACTGGAAAACAAACAAACAAACAAAAACAAACCAAGTAGGAGAAATCATCTCTCAGTAACTCAAGGCAGAGGAACAACATGCAGCAACATCCATCCAGGATTGGCATCATCACAGTGGAGACACTCTCGACTTGGAGGAAAACAAAAAGCTGATCCCTTTAAAGGACATATGAGCTACAGCCCACACCATCAGTGTGCTGTACCTGGGAACAGCAGAGCTCTCAAAATGCAGATCTGTGAGCAACTACAGGATCTGGCAGGTGACCCCAATTGAATCATACTGGTGTGGCTGTGATGGAGCGGCCATTCTTCAGCTGCTGCTCTTGGGACTCTTCCCACTCCTTGGGCACTGGGTCCAGCACACATCCTGGTGGTCCAGGGATGGCTGTGGAGTACGTGCAGGGTCTGGTCACCAGGTCTTACTGAAGGGGAACTGGAAGGGCTTTCCACCCCAAATACCTGCTTGTTTTGGATACTTGGTTCTTCTGGAGGTTTGTCATTCACATAGCTGTGGATGAGAGCTGCCAGAGAGCAGCAGTGCAGAAATGGAGAGGCCATGGCTCTGTTGGGCTCCTCTGGACCAGGTCACTGGCACAGCCATCCCTCTTCCACCCAGCCCTCATTCACTCTGCGGTCAATGCACATGGAGTGCACAGGGGTCACCGGTTCAGCTCCACGGGGGAGCAGGTTTCACCCTTGGTCCACGTTTGTACTTTTGCTGCCCTTCTCCCCACTCCCTTTGGCTCCCTTTGCACATGCTGATGAGCATCTCCTACCCTCATATGGTCCACGCAGTCATGAATCTTATCCATCATTTGGAAGGAAAAAAAGACTCATCCTACCCAGAAATCCAGGGGACCAATCTACCTTCTACCTGTTTTGCTGCTAATGAAGCCAGACACTTGGCATACCGAGCCTTTCTCAGCAGAGCCTACGAGTACCCAGGTCCACCATGGAGGACTCTCCTTTGAATCAAGGACTTCCTTCTGGCCAGGAAGTCACTGAAGAAACCTCTTAGGACTTTGTGTTTCCCCTTCTTCAAAGTCCATTTAGCATCTTTGACTGTTTCCAGTTGCTTCCCAGTGAGAATGAGCTCAGGGCAGCTCCAAGCCACGTGCAAGCTCTGGTCCAGCTAAGTCCCCCTATTGAAACCGAGCAGCTCTCTGCAAGAGATGCCTGAATAAATCTGTGGCCCTTCCTGCATGGCCCTATGATGCTCTGAAGGATTCTTGGCACATCCCAATCTCAGCAGCACCGCCAAGACCAGGTGGGAACCTTTTACTGCGTGACGAGGGAGGATTGATGTGTCAGGCTGAAGCGAGTGCTGAGATGATTTACAGGAACAACTCGTCCAAGCCGACCCTATTGCTCAGGCAGAAGAGGCCTGAAATCTGAGAGAAATCACGAAGCAGAAGCTATGAGGCTCATAATTCACCTTCCTGGGAAAAGCAGCATCCGTGGGGAATCGCTGGCTGTGCAGGGGGGAAGCTTTTCTCACTCTGCCTTGCCCATCCAGGCTCTGCGAGGCTTCGGCACAGTTTTTCATGGCAATAGGAGCAAGACAGCACATAAGAACAACACAGATATTCAGTGCCTTTTCCTGAACTAACGTGTTATGGTCATGCCAGTTGACACAGACGGAGTGTCATGCCCACCATAGGGGGAGTGGACGGTTCAAGACAGTTAAAGCTCACACCAGGGCCCAGGACTCAATCAGTACGTCTCTGGCATGACATGTCTCACTGCAAAGGAGCCTAGGAGTGGCCAGCCATGCTTCAGTCTTCTGGTTACTGGGCTCTCCCTGCAGTGTGCTGTTTGCTTATACAGCCATCTGAGGCATTCTGGTACCCAGGACACATTGCTCAGTGGGGTGTCCTACTGCAGGAAAGAAATCAGACCTGATGTGTAACCTGTGTGCACCAGTTCAAGTCTTGAAAATGGAGCAGTAACTATGCTGGGTGTCTGGATAAATTATGTCAGCACAGTTCATCCTCGTATGTGCAAACCTGGACAAGGAGCCTTCCTCATGATGTAGAGCCTCCTTGTTTGGGCAGTCTGCAGGACATGTGTTTCAGCTGCTGAAAACATTCAGGAGAGAGCCATGATCTATGTGCCCTTCATATATGACAACAGATAGACAGTATAATACATAAACTATGTCAATAGTCCCAGTGTTGGTGGGTCTGGGGAGTCCTTTCAAGTTTATATTTGAGAGTCTGACCCATTGTCTGCCTATGCTTGTCCTCAGAGCAGGAGAAAACTACTTCAAAGACAAGGTCTTCATGGATCTCCGGAAGGATGACTTGTCCAGGGGTCCAGAGGGATCTTCATCTAGTGCAGAAGGTGCTGACCTTTCCTGACCTGCTGATTGCTCATGCATCATGTGCTCATGCATCATATGCTCCTGTCTACTCCTGCCTCCTGCAAGCACAGGCAGTTCCAGAACTTGGCCTAGGCACAACAGCAAAGAAACTGGTCTTTTAGTGTCATTTTTCTGCCTCCTTGTTCCTCCAAGAGATGTTTTCAGATGCTCACATCCACACCAGACACAGGACAGGTGCAGCCACAAGGTAATGGGGAGGAAAGGTAAAAAGCCTTTACCGGATCAGCCAAAGGTAAAAACTACACTTTATTTAATACTGGGATTCAGGAATCAACTCCATTAAGTCCTATTCCAAAAAAGAGGGGGGTGAGACCACAGAAAAAGGGAATGCCTTCCCATCGTACGCACCCTTTCTATTTCTCCGCATCCACCTCTCTCTTCCACTTTCTCCTCAGCACCCTTAGACCAAGGAATGTGCCCCAAACACGCTAGAGCTGCTCTGCTCACAAACGTGGGTTAAAGAGAGCAAGGGAACGGCTGACACTTTGCAAACAAGACTCACAATCCAAAGGAAGAGAATTGATCTAAGTGTGATTAAGCATTAGGCAAAGACGAACATGTAATTATCCAGTCAAAGCAAGGTGTCTCTTCATCTCGGTGAATGCTGGCTCCTGTCCAAGCTGCAAACGAGCTGCACAGAATTACTCACGCTGTAACTGCAAGTTCCCCCAGGAGATCTCCTACTTGGGAGACTCCTTCTCCTTCCCACAGTCCTTGTTAGTCAATGCTTAGACTTGTTGGGAAGTGGAAAGCGCAGATGTCCAAGATGCAGGCACAGAGGGAGAGCCAGTCTCCTGTACCTTACAACATGAAGTTGGAAAGGAAGCTGGCGCTAGGACACCCGTCACACTGCGGAGCACTGCTTGCATGCCAAGGTCACAGCCACCATGTTACTTCATGGTGACCTGTGCGTAACAAACTGTTGGGCCTTGAATCAGCCCAAAGTGGTGCAGGAATCTGCAAGAAAAGTCAGTCCCAGTCCTCTACAGATGCGCTCTCTCCATTTCAAGATTAACCTTTCAGAAATGTCAGCCAAACAGCCACACGCAGCCGGCTGCCTTCCTGGTAGAACCTGTAATTTTCGGCCTTGTGACTATAGCTTCAGTTAACTCCTTCAGCGCTCGTGTTCACCTTCCAGCCCTCTCCCAGACAATTCCAGCTCCAGGGTCCTTTTATTTGCAGTGATTTTGATGCTCTGCATGTAGGTGACCTCTCTCTCCTGATGTACCACTTGGGATGGCAAAGTCAGAGGGCACTATTGAAACATGAGCGCTTGAAGGTGTGTTTAAAAGTGAGGAGCAGCATAGTCCTACCCTGCGGTAGCTGGACCGTCACTGCAGAAATAGCAGGGCAGGGTAGGATCATCCTCCCTCCCCAGAAGATGTCCACAAATCAACAACAAGGCATGATGCCAGCAGATTGCATGGGAATGCTCCTTGTCTCTTCCCAGACCTTGCTTTTCCTTTATCCCTGATGCTCCCAGCCATCCATTCTCTTCCTTCAGAGCAGACCTGCCACAGACTGGCCCAAGCACCCAAAAGGGACAGCTGTGTTGAGAGGCACGACTGTGACCCATCTGAGGGTCCCAGCCTTTGACCTTGTGGGGATAGCACTCCCTTGGCAGCATGTTCATTAAGTATATACATATATATATATTTCCATTACGCCTAAGCTGGGATGCAATTAGGCATACAGGCTGGAGGTGTGGGAAGGAAGGGAATCAGCCCTGCACCCTTGCATTCTGGAGGTGCAGAAAGACAGTGCTCAGAGGGCCAGGCAGCCCCCTGCCCTCCCCAGGTGTCATCTCCCATCTCCAGGGGAACGGAGGAGTGCGGTTCAAGGCATTAGGCTATAACTTTACATCTGGACCATGTTAGAGGGTGTCTGTGTCCGGGTGGGCACAGTTCTCCTGGATTATTTTTAGGGGGGATTTCAAAGGTGGACATCTGCAAGTGAAAACTCCAGCAGGAGAAGGGGGAACTGGAAGGGTCGGTGGCTGAGGAGTCTCGTGTCAGGGAAGGTGTACTGGCTGACCA
Organism: Tauraco erythrolophus; assembly: GCF_009769465.1. Classification (NCBI taxonomy): domain Eukaryota; kingdom Metazoa; phylum Chordata; class Aves; order Musophagiformes; family Musophagidae; genus Tauraco; species Tauraco erythrolophus. The sequence goes on from NC_141483.1 coordinate 847,001, forward strand.
AGAGCAAAATGTTTCTAGGGTTTGTAAGGCAAGGTAACTAAGTGAAGCATAATTGGACAGGCTTATTTGCATCCCTCTTTGTGATCTGAACCCACAGAGCTTAGCTGAGTAGGAGACAGTACCCCACAGCCCTTATAACTCCTCCTGTACTCTCCTTCTGGAAGAGGAAGCTCTGGAGGTAGCTGCCCCCAGACTTCCCGCACGCTAGTGCTGGCATCAGGGCTTGCATAAAGATGTGGTGAGGGCATTCCTCAAAGCACGTTCTGCTTCCAGCTGTTTCCCAGCAAGTCCCCAAAATATAGGTCTCAACAGATGAGTGTTATTGCACGAGGACATGGCTGCAATTACACTTGGCAGGCTTTGCCCTGTCCTGAGAAAAAGCAGATTAATCTCTATTCTGCTGGTGGCACTGAAGGTCCTGAAAGATCTGCAAGTGAGGTAGGTCCTGCTCTGACCCCCTGATCCCAACTTGAGGCCCATTCCAGAGCTCTGCCAGCTGCAGCCCTCCCGCTCCAGTCCTACAAGCTCTGCATCACGGCCCTGCTACAGCATGCTTCTTCTATTGACCTGCCCATATATCCTAATGGCAGCCTTTCCCCAGCCCTGCTCTTACACTTCAGCTGTGGATGACCAATAAAATGTCAGCAAAAGATATCTAGAAGGTATCTGGAAGCCATATCTCCCTGGTACCTTTGGGCAGCTGAGGCTGTTTGCATAATTAAAGCCCACACTTGGTAAACTACCTTTATCTGGTTCAAATGTCCAGCCAGGCCTTCCTTTGGTTGCATTTCTTTTTTCCATAGATACTGCGGTGTCAGCACAAAGTACCCCACAGATCATAGAATCAGAATCACAGAATGGTTTGGGTTGGAAGGGACCTTCAAGATCATCCAGTTCCAACCCCCCTGCCATGGGCAGGGACACCTTCCACTACACCAGGTTGCTTAATGCCTCATCCAACCTGGCCTTGAACACTTCCAGGGGTGGGGCAGCCACAGCTCCTCTGGTGGGCAACCTGTTCCAGTGCCTCACCACCCTCAGAGGGAAGAATTTCTTCCTTATTTCTAATCGAAATCTCCCCTCTTTCAGTTTAAACCCATTGCCCTTTGTCCTATCCCTACATGCCCTTGCAAAAAGTCCCTCTCCAGCTTTCGATCTTTTGGTGAGGTGAGATGGGATATTGTACACAGGAAAAACGGTTTCCTGGCTCATCTTGGAACAATGCCTACACAGAAAGAGGTAAACTGGGTAGGCCTTCATGGAGTGTGGTTCAAGAGAGGTGACACAAGCCCTGAGTGGAAGCTGCTCTACAGATGGTCAATATTAGGGTGACAAACCATAAGAGAGGAATGAATCTTCAATAGCATACGTATACCTATGTGCACATAGGTGTAGATATATACATACCTCTCTGGTAGCAGTTTGAAACCTCTCACTAGCAGGGACAGAGCCACCATGTCTTCATGTTCAAGACGTTCAGCTTTCTCTGGCACCATCCTTCCCTCCTCCTTTCCCCACCGAGCAAGTGAGTTCACTTAATAAAAATTCGTCTTTCTGCTTCCCAGGACCATGCAGATGGGAGCTGCTGATGCAGTAAGCACTCGTCCGCTCCAGGATAGGGAAGGAAGGAAGCCCGCGGGAGGGCTGAGGAGGATGGGAAAGCCAGCTTCACCCTGCCTCATCTATGACCAGTGTAAACCTCGTGCGTTTTGGGTAAACTGAGGTAAGCTGTTGTCCTTCCTGTACAGGGGAGAGTGATCCCAAAAGAGCAGGGGTGGGATGCGGTGAGAGGGCTCAGAGACGCAAGAGGAAGAGCTGTCTCCTTCGGACTCTACCCAAGGGCCCGTCTTTACCAGGCTTCCTCCAGGGAACGCAGCGGCTCCGCACCAGCAGGAGCAAAGCCTGGAGACAGGGCCTTGCCAGCACAGCGGGAAGAGGCTCCTTGGTTTCAGGTGTCTCTCGCCGCCTCCTCCCGGGGCTCCGCCGCCTCCCAGAGGGACTGCCGGGGCCCGGGCTCGGGAGCCGTGAGCCCCCGGGGACTCTGAGCCGGGCCGGGCCGGGCCGTGCGGGCGCGGCTGCCGCGGGAGGCGGAGGGGAGCGGGCCGGCCCGATGCCCGCAGTCGCCCGGGCGTCCCTATCCGCGGCTTCCTTTAGGTGGCACCTCTCCTCCAGGAATGAGTCGCCCGGAGCCGCCCGGCCCCTCGCAGCCCTGCCCGGGCCGCGGCCGCGCACCGCGGGGGCTCCGCCGCGGAGCCGCCGCCGTCGGAGCGGCCCTTGCGCGCTCCGTCTGCCCCCGGAGCGGCCCCTCCCTCCATCCATCCCGTGCCCGTCTCCCCCGTCCTCCCTCTCACTCCTCCAGCCAGTAAATCCGATCTAGGCTGATTCCTCTCACGTCAAACCACATGATCCCATAAAACATTCATCGCCTCTCCATCCCTGCGCCCCGCTCGCTCGCTCCCGGGATACAGTGCAGCAGGCTCCGCGCTCCCCGCCGCCGCCGCCGGCTCTGCCGCCGCGGGATCCGCCGCAGCCCCGGCCCCGTGCGTGCGGCGGGCGGGAGGGAGGACGGAAGGACGGAGGGAGGAGGCAGGCAGGCAGGCAGGGAGGGGGAGCCTCGCCTGGATGCTGACTCCAGCTCGGGGGCTGCTCATTCCCCCGATGAGCGAGGGCGCCGGCACAGGGAGAGCCCCCTCCCCGTGCGCCGCCGCTCCGCGCTCGGGCTGAAGTTTCGCGCCAGGATCTGCCCCGCGTTCGCAAGGATTGTACCGCTGCCGCTCGACTTTGCGCCTCCAGACGTGCCTTCCCCGACCCCTAAGATGAAGAGGGCGATAGCTGAAGGTAGGCGCGTCCCGGGCGTCGGCGTCGTCCTCCCCACCCCTCCTCCGCCGGGCTCCCCCGCTCCCCGAGGGGAAGCAGGGCAGGGGGAGGCGGCCGCGTCCCCAACTTCCCACCGCACCGGGAACTTCCCTCGCTGCAACTTTTTTTTTTTTTTTTTCCGCGGAGTCGGCGGGAGCGGCCAGGTCCCGCCGCGGGAGAGAGGGGCCGGACCCCGGGGGCTGGGCTGGGCTGAGCGCGGCCGGCGGGGCTCGGCGGGAGCCGGGCGCTCGGCCCGGGAGAGGCGGCGGGGAGGGCACGGGGGGAGCGGGAGCGCCGCGTCTCCAGGAGCGGAGGAGATGCGAGGCCGGAGGGGGAGCGAGACCCGGCACGGCGCCGCACGGCTCCAGCGGCGGAGCGAGGCGACGGGATGGAAGGAGAGCAGGGGGCTGAGCCCCTCCCGACCCAGCCCCGCGGGGTGCCGGTCGACCGCCCCCTGCCTCTCCTCGGCCTTGGGGTGTCCGGGCTCCCCCCGAAGTTGGAGCAGGCAAAGTGCTGCCGGGGGAAGCGGCATCCCGCGCTCTCAAGCCCGCATCCCGCGGGGGCACCGAGCTGCTGCCCCGGCGGAGGGGGCCGGAACCGCAGCGCCCTCGGGGAGCGAGAGGGGGTGGGGGCAGCCCGGCTTTCCCCCCGCTCCCAGTCCGGCCGGCGGGAGAGCCCCGACTCCGCTCCCCGGGCCCGGCGGAGGAGCCGCGGGCCGCGCCGGGCCCGGCCGCCTGCGGGTGCCTCCGGCCGGGGAAGTTTGCGGAGGCTCCGGGAGCCCCGGAGGGACGGCGATTACCGGGGTGCGGCGGGTGCCTCCCTCCCTCAGGGTCTCCCCGGCTTCGTGGCAGCTCGGTTGTCCTTTAGCCAGACGCTGGGAAGAGCTGGGGGTGCAGAAGGGGACCCCCACATCGGCTCACCCCACCGGGGGAGAGGCAGGCAGCGGGGCCGGCCTGGCAGAGCCTCCTCAGGCTGAAAATAACCCTTTTCCCTCTGCTTTGGCAGCCTGGCGATAGTCCCTGCTTCCCGGCTCCCGGTGCGGAGGGATGGGGCTGGGTCTGTGTCGGCAGCAGCGGCCGGGGGCTGTACGGCCGTGGCTTGGCCGCTTTGCGGTCGCTCCGGGTGAAACCCGAAATGAGGACCCGCATTTGGAGGAACACATGTTCTCACGCTGCGGGTTCAGACCACTTGGAGAAGCATGTGCCACCCAGGTGTGTTTGCTGGAAACCCAGCCCACGGGTTGCGATTTTTAACTCATCAGCCCATTGTAGGAGCTCCACTGCTGTCCAGGCTGCTGGTCAAGGCAGTGTTTGGCATGCGGAGCCTCTTGCTGCACGGAGTCTCTTCCCATGCGTGCCGTCCCCAGCTTGCTTCCTGCCTCCATCAGTGACACAAATACAATCTTTTTTTTTTCTCTTTGCTTTCTTTTTTTTTTTTTTTGGAGGGCACTCTGGCTGATTTATTTGTAATGATCAAAGGACATATCCAAGCTCTGATCCAACTGGCACACCGCCTCCTTTAGAGAGCCTGTAGTGCTTTTAATTCTGAAATAGCCAATTTATTCCTGTTTGGGAAACACCTTGGGAGCAGGTTGCAGCAACGGCTTCTCCCGTGGGGCCTTAGGGGATACTGACATTTCAGCATCCATTTGCTACATGCTGCACCGTAGCCCAGTGTATGGGTTACCCATTGATTTTATCCCAGTGGTTGTGTGCTTGTGCACAGACTCATGGTGCCAAGCTGGTGGTGCGGGCTGTTTGTCGACCATGATGCTGTAGGACGGCTGTCAGCTGTGCAGAGCAGTATCCAGGTGATGGGTGTGGTACAGGCACCCAGGATAGCCTCTCCTGCACCCGTTGTGATCCTGCTGCAGCACAGCACCTTCTCTACGCGCTGACATTCCCGGCTGCTACCAGCATCGCGTGAAACAACACAGAAGATAATGAAACATAAAAACTGTGTTACAACGGCTTTATTTATAGAACAAGGCTTTGAGGGGTTTGGGTTTGAATTATTATTTCTTTTCCTGCAGTTTATGAATTGATCCTGTGAGAGGCTGGGTAGCCTGGATTGCTGGTAGGTGTGACTGTAAAGTCCTTATGAACCTTGGGAGATTATGTTTAGATGAGTGACCATCCTGCTGTATCTGGACTACATTTCCTACTGTGGGCTGCCAGGATACTTCAAGTGCTTTGTAAGCCAGAAATAGCTACCGGTTCGACAGGCAGAGCTTTCGCCTGGTGTTCTTGGCACTTTCTGCCTTATTAACACAATTTATTTATATCAAAAGAGGTCTTTCCAAGCTTATTCTTCTATAAAATGGATTTTAAAAAACCCAACAAACACAAACCACTGTAATAAGAGAACCTATACCAACCTCAGAGACTACCTATTCACTGGTGTGAGAGCAGCTCTTTCTTTTTCTGGAGAGAAGACACCATTCACCCATGTATTATTTTATAGTTCCTTTCTGTATAATGTTCATTTGTATCAAGGGGCTGCAGCATTTCCTGGGCTTGGTCCCCCCTTCCCCACCAGGCAGCACATACCTCAGGCCTATATTCTATGGAATCATCAAAGGATGTGTCTGGAGAGGTTTTCTAAAGAGGAATATCAGAGCAAAAAGGCGGAGGTGCCGTCGCACTGCTCCGTGCCTGGGCGTTGTGTCAGTGCAGATGTCGTCGTGTCAGCGCAGATGTCGCCGTGTCCGTGCTGGTCCTGTGGTGTTTTTCTCACTAAAAGCGCTAGAGAAAGCTGGTCCAGAAAATAAGTTAATTACCAACAGCGAGAAAGCCGCCGCTGCTCTCTCCGCTGCGGTGGCTTGTGGTCAGCAAGTGCCTGTGCTGTTCCCTGCCAGCACGGCTAGCGTGGCAGTCCTGTCTTAACAAGCCAGATCCTTCATTAATTACCTCCATCCCATGTTCAGATGCTCTGGGGCTTCGCTTGAGTAAAAACCTCCTGGGAACCTACGCTGTTTGTAAGTGCGAAGGAGTCGGTGGTGGGAAGGAGCAAGGTGAGGGAAAGGGCAATTTGCTACACAGCTGAGATGCCTCCCTCTGCTTTCATCTGCTACCTGCCCTGCTCCAGGGGTTTGCGAGGAGAGGGCAGGGGAATGGTTGTCCATCCATATACTTGGCCCAGTTGCTCACCGTGGAGTTGGAAGCTGGCAAGGGACATGGGAGTCCACAACTCACATCCCCACAGATGTCTCAATACCTCTGTGACAATCAGCGTGCTGGTAACGAAGGCCTTGTGCCTGTGTAATCCTCTTCTGACACCAATGATGACTTTGGCCATTAAGCCTTCCAAAGGAATAAGGAAAACGTTGAAAATCCAGCAGCACCTCTTTGAATTTTCCACCTTCTTCAGCTTGGAAGCAGTGAGGGAGACTGTGAGATTGGAGTAGGGAAGGGGAACGATGCTCCGGAGCCCAGCTCTCAGGCACACTGCTAGAGAGTGGGGAGCTGCTGCCTACCCTGGAAGGCACAGTGTCTTCCCTCCCTTCCCATCCTCCTGAGCCTTGAGGGAGAGGAGGAGGGAGAGGGAAAATCGGGTGAGCCAGAGCCTCAGCACAAAGCAGAACAAGGAAGATTGCAAAGAGCTGAGCTCTAATCTCTGCTCTGAGCCTGCACACGGCTGCTGGGCCAGTTGCTCTGGCGGCTCAGCCCCAGCGTGCTGCTGGGTGCGTCCGGGGGGAGAGGCTGAAGCTGCGGCCCTAGCACAGGGTTCACCCCCCGCATCCAGCTGGAGGGGGAACCGAAGGGAGAAGAAGAAAGGAGTCGATCTAATTAGGTGTGCGTTCTCTTCCCCTTGGATTTGCAATGCTTTCTGCTGCTGTCACCTTCATTAAGATGTACCTCTGAGTGCCAAGCTCTTCTTTTGATGTTCCTAAAGAGTTTTGGTTTTTTTTTTTCATTATTTTTATGCAGGAGGCATGCACACAGTGCAATAGAAGTATCCTGTACCACTGCAAAGAGATGCTGTGAGAGGCAGCATCACAGTATAGTGCCTGCAAGGACTGGGAATTGCACTTGGGCTTCTCCCTTCTGTCCATGCAGAAAGCTTTGTGCTGTGTCCTAGAGCCAGGTGGATCTGTCCGGGCTTCTCTGTCACAGACACAAACAGAGGTGTGGGAGGGTGGAGGGAGGCTTGTGATCTACAAAGCCCAGCCTCTCCTCCTCTTTCATGCTTGTGGTTGCAACTCCTGGAGGTTTCCAGAGACTGAGGGAAAAGGGAGACAATTGTATTGAAAAGTCATCATCAGCGAAAAGATGCAGAGGGTGGATCCTTCCATGTTTGCACAGAGATGCCAAAGCAATTCGTACAGACTTTGCTAAAATGTGCAAACTCGCCTCAACCTGCGCTAGCATCTTATTATGGTTATCTGGACGCACAGCAGCGAGAGTTTTGGGTGGATGATTATCCATCATGGTGGTGTTCAGCGATGACGCGGAGGCTCAGAGCAGAGCGGCGTCAAAGTGACACAGATATTTCCTATGATGTGTGTGCAGCACGCATGGAAAGGCCCTGCCTGCATGTAAGGCAGAACACATCTGCATGTGGTGTGCACAGGCTCTGTCCACGTTAACTTTGCTTTTAGAGAGCTCCTGGAAGTCAGGGCTTCTGGAGTCTGGTCTTGGCTCTGCTTCTGCCTTCATTGTATCCTTGACAATGAGCCTTTCTGTGATTTAGTTTCAGCTTTTCCAGCTCTATCACTGGGAGAGTGATGCTGAGTTATCTCCTGAGGGACCCAGAATATGCTTAAAGGTCAGTCCAGAGCTAAAACGTGCAGGCTGTGCAATTGCTGATCACTTCTTCAGCAGTGACACAGCGTCAAGTGACAAGACCGATGATGTTCTCCTTAGGGGTGTTGCTGCATCAACAGCAGGTTTGCCTCTGGTCTGGCCCACCTTCCTCACAACCTTTGCATCGTGGCTTGGAGCTGATCAATAGCACCAGCAGATTTTACAGTATGTATTGTCTCTCATGTCTCTGCTCCCGGAATCAGGAGAGAAGTACTTGAGTTTTATTTTGTAGCTTTCCTGGTTGTCGAGAAAAGCAGAAGCATTACACAAGCATGTGCGAAACATTGAGGAAGTTGGAAGCCAGGAAGTGCTCCAGTGCTGTGATTTTTAGTGCAGTTTCTTGGTAGCTCAGTGGTCTGAGGCATCAGCCTGATGACTGGCAAGTAGCAGGCTTCAGCTCTTCTCCCCCAGGCAGCCAGCAGTGTAGGATCCTCTCTGCATGGGTTGGGCAAGGCAGGGACTACAGCATATCTGCTTTCATAAAACCATAGGATAGTTTGGAAGAGACACCTGGAGGTATCTAATCAATCTTCTGCTCAAAGCACAGCTGATCTCAAAGCTAGATCAGGTCACTCAGGGGCTTGTTCTGCCAACTTCTGAGTATGTCCAAGGATGGAGATACCCTCTTCTCCTCCAAAGCTCAGACTTCTTGGCCTCTGCGGCCAAGGCTGCTCAACCCCTTTGTCTCCTGGCCTGGGTCAGGACAATGAGCGGCCCATGTCCCTTTGGCATGGTCGGGGTACCTCTTGCCTGTCTCTAGGCATGGCAGTGGTGGAGCAGGAGTGATGGTGCACATAGTGCCTGGGTCCATGCTTGATGAGAGTCAGTGGTTGTCCCTGTGAGTTCAGGAGCAGGCATTGAGGGGGATACCAAGGAGGACCTGAGCGTAGGGGTCACAGTCCGGGTCCTTGGCAGGGCCACTGTGGAAGGCAGCAGATGCTTCAAGACATTTCTGTCTTATTTTTCTATGTTTACTTTTCTGACTGCATTTGAGGGTGAAGCCCTTGGGTGTATTTTCTGTACACCGCTTACAGCTCTCCCAGTATGGTGTCACACATCAATGTTAGTTAAAGCAATTTCCCAGGAACTCATTAGTCCTCAAACACACCCTGTACTGGAAGCCTTTCCTGGAGACTGTGAAGTGGCAGAGACCGCTCTGAGGACATGGTTTAGCATGGCCAAATCCCAGAATCGTGGAGGTGCTGGTGGGAAGTGCCCTCTGGAGGGTCCAGACTCCCACTCTGAGCAGGACTATTGCTAACATCACATCGGGTCTACTGTGGCTTTCTCTCCCTGAGCTTTGGAAAACACCAACGATGGAGACTTGCTGCCTTTCCCAGTGCTGGAGCTGATTAAGAAGCCTTTCTAATGTCTGAACTGAACCTCTCAAATGGCAGCTCTTGGTCATGGCTCCTTGCTGTGTCATCTGGCCTCACAAAGGAATGTTTGGCTCTGTTATCCTTCTAACTGCCTTTGAGTAACTGCAGGCTGCAATTAGATTGCCCTTCACCTCCTCTTTGCCAGACCCAACCATCCTGACTCCTTCTACCTGACCTTGTAGGACATATGCTGTTGGCTTCTGACCATCTACCCCATCCTCCACTGGACCTTTTTGGTTTCCCCACATTAATTTTGGACTCAGGGGCCCACCACTGGATGCAGTGATGGAGGTGCAGCCTCCCCAGTCCTGAGCACTCTGCTCAGCAGCAGTGAATTCCACCACTCCGCTGTCCACACTCCTCCTAGCACAGACCAGGGTGTAGTTGCCGTATTCACAGTAAGAGCAACCATTTGTTCATGTTCACCTTGTTGTCCACCACAGCTCCCAGGCTGTTTGCGGCAGACTGCTGCTCACAGTTCGCAGGCTGGTATGGATGCATGGGGTTATTCTGCCTCAGGTGCAGATCTTTATGCACTTCTTGTACCAAGTGAATACTTGTTAATACTGTTCCTCTTTCACGCATTCAAAAAGCTTTGACATTTAAGTAAACAGATGCCTACCGGCATATGAATTTGTTTCTTTATTGTACTGAAGTGTTGTTTGGTGGTGAGTTAGAAACATTTGAAGAAGTCCAAGGTTGCCATCCTGCACTTGGCTTCTCCAGATCACCCTTCTGAATGGTTGGCTCCCCGTGTTGCTGCCCAAGTTCCAGTCCAGACAGCTAAGGAGAAGCTAGTCCTTGACATGAGTTGTCTTCTTGCTTCCACCATCAACATCCTTAGATGATCAAAGTCCTTTTGCCAAATGATGCTTTTTTTGCTGCTTGCTTCCTGGAGTTGACTCAGAAAAAGTCTCTCATCCTGCATTTCTGTACTTTGTCCAAGGAGATCTCCAGGAAGGTCTGGAGAGACTTTATAGTCAGCTGTGCTTTGATCCCATCCGCAGCCACGATTTCACATGGAGGTGAAAAAAAGTCCCAGAGAAAGCAAATGCAAATACACCAGTAGGGCGAGGTTCACTGTCTGGATGGGAGTTTCCAGTCCGTCACAGCTTTTCTCCATCTCGTGGGAGTTGGACACATTCCCTCAGATGGCTCTTTGAATCTTGTTGTCTTTTTAACAGTTGTGCTTTCTTTTATCTCTCTGTGTTGCACCTTCCGCTGGAAACAAAGGAATGATTGCATTCAAATTCGATGCTTTCTTTTCTTCCCTGAGTGCATGGGATAATTATAGTGCCTTGCATGGACTTGTACTAATTGATCAGTTATTAGTAATAATTATAATTTACATGATGGGCTGGGAAGAAGGGGCATTTCTACGGTAGAAGTGATGTTCTAAGACAACAGTTCAGAATTGCTTGCTGATGTGTCAGATCATCTCGTGTGCTGCTCATTGGGGAAAACTGGTTAACTTTTTTTTTTTTCTATTAAGAACAAATCTTTTGCAAGAACCATCTGGCTGCTAAATTCTTCTCCTGAAGCTGTGCAGTTTGCTGAGAGTTCATTTGCGTCTTTAGCTACTAAAAAGAAAGTAAAAGTGACTGATTAGTCTAAGACTGGGACCATTCACATCAAAGTGACAGATTTTGTGAGCTGGATTTGGGAGAGTGTTTAAAACTGGTGTGTTTTCATTAAATTTTGAAGACTGCGGGCAGAACTATGCTCTGGGCACTCCAGCACAGCTCTCGACTCTGCACCCTGCGTCGTTATGTCAGAGTGAATTGTGTGGCTGTTAAAATTTGTGTGTGCTTGTTTGATGACTTTAAATATTGATTTTAATCGTGCGTCTTTCTTAAGGCTGTGAGTGATGATCAGAGCCGTGTACAACACCTCGTGTGTGTAACACAGCGACGTGCGCGGGGAGGAGATGTGAACTCAGTCTCACTTTTAAGCAGAGGGTGGAGAGAGAGGAAAGGAAAAATCTTTGGAGGCCTCAAATTCAGCTTTCCCTGCTTCCAGGCACCACGGGGGGCTTCGTCAGGGACACGCCATCAGCTGCCAGGCAAGTGGGGACTTCAGAAGCCTTTTGCGAGTGCTGGTGCTGGTCCATGACAGCTGCATGCCCTTCTCTGACAAAAGGCATCTTCTGAGATCTCGAAAGCAAACACCGACTGTGTTAACACCGTCCCTGTCTCTGCAGAGAAAAACGATCGCCTGAAAGCCACTGGGACCTTTGGCACTTGCACACCTCCACGGCATCGGCGTGTGTCGAGGGGCGGTGGGAGGTTGCAGCGTGAGGTTTGGGGAGCAAAACCCTGTCCCTGTGCGCTGGTCTCTTCCCGAGCGCACCCATCCGGCGCGGATCCGGCCGCGATTAATGCTTTCCAGGGCCGTGCGAACATGGTTAGCGTTGGCTTTACACTAGAGGGCTGTCTGTCCCTTTCCCTTCGGAGGAGAGGCGGGAGCCGGTGCGCTGCCATCGCTCTTGTTCACTGGTTTGTCGGGCAGGTAACGCGATGCCGGCCCATGTTTGCTGCTGGCCGCCTCTCCTCGTGCTGCACCACAACCTCCGTGTCCCGGTCTGGAGGGCGCTTTGGAGCTGTTTGTCTCGAGAGCGAAGCCTCTCTGGTTTTATCGCCAGCGCTCCGTCCTCCCGCGCCGGTCAGCAGCCTCTGTGCAAGAGCCGGCGAGCTTCAGCCCAGTGGTAGTCTGCCTCTCCTGCTTGTTTCCGGCCATTTTTGCTGTCAGGAGTAACGGCGCTGAGCGTTAGCGCAGGGGCTCGCTCTGGGTGTCCAGGAGCGTGGCACCTCCGGCTGCTGCCCTGTGCTCCCAAGGAACTGCAGCCCTGGATGTCGACAGATTCAGTTCTGGAAGCTGTGGAGCACACCCAGGTGGGAGATGCTTTGGAAATGGCTACCCTGGGCGCAGGAGGAGGGTCTGCAGTGTTCTACGGGTGAAGGAGCCTGGGCAGCTTTCGTTCCATCACCTTGAGGGGACAGCTTCCTGTGGCTCTTCTGCTAACAGCAGGGCTGTGGGGGACCTTGGCCACCACGAAGGCCAATTGCTTTGGGTCCACACGGGTGCTTAAGTCACAAGTGTGTTGAATTTGGTCCCCGCTTACCTTCGTCTAGGCTGGCTTTAACTCGGGTGAAGATGAAACCAGCTGAGGTTTGCCTCCGCGTAACAAACTTGGTTCGAATTCAGACCATTCCTTAAAGCGGTACGTCTGCCTGGAGAGACACAACTGCAGGCACAAACCCCTCAGTGACTTCCCAGTGCATTGTGCCAGCTGCGTTCGGGGCATTTGTTCCATTCCTGGATGCCTATGCAGTCAAATGTTTGACTTGGTTTGGGCAGAAGTGGTGTTAATTGAGAGCAGCCAAGTCCCTCGGCCTTTGCTAACAAGGGTCTGCTTCAGCGAGCAGGACTGGAGGTGAGGGGGTTGTGGGGAAGTGGCTGGGAGCTGGGAGGGAGGCACTGGAGGGAGGGAGTGCGGTGCCGGGCACACTCTGGGGCTGCGTCCTGCACACACTGAAGTGCAGATGTAGGTTCTTTGTCAGCAGCTGATTTATCAAGTCCAGAGACTTCTCTCCCTCCCTCTTTTCTCAATTTGCAGCTAATATATCCTGAAGGGAGGGGGGGAATTAATAATGGTAATCACACAGTCCTGGGCGCGGTAGCGTTAGCCACGTGCGCTGTGATGGATGGTGGGAGACTGCTCTGCCACGAGGAAGCTGGACGTGGGGATGGCCTGTTGGACCACCACCACCCATGGGGTGGGGCAGCAGCTGCTGCCAGATGTGAGGTGGGAGGGGGATTGGGAGCAGGCTGCCATCATCCCAACTCAGGGCAGGGATGCCCCTGGGCTGAGCATCAGGGATGAGCCCTACTGCTGCCCAGGCATCTTGGGCTGCAGGCAGGCGTTCCCTTCCTGTCTCTGCTCCAGGATCTGGGAGCTGCAAGCAGGCAGGAGGGCATTGCCTGGCTCCTGATGTCACATCTGCCTTGCCTTTTTGCCCTGGTCCCGCTCCTCTGTCTAACCCCCCTCTGCAGACCCTGCCCTGGGGTCTCCATGGAGCACACAAAGATCTGCAGAGCAGCCCCAGCTCTTTCCAGAGACCAACAGCAGGGCATGGCCAGCACAGGATTTCAGCGTGAGAAGGCAGTGTGCTGGTGCTGCCGTTCCCTGCCCGTGGTGTGGGATGTTCCCTGCCCTTGCGTCAGCCAGTCCGGTGTGCGGGGCAGTTTGGGAAGACCCTGCCCAGGCTGGGCGGGTGGGCTGCACCGCCCCACCCCAGCCCCTGCTCCCCCCACATTTGCAGTCCTCTGTGGACACCAACAGCTGCCGAATCCCTCGCTTGGCTGGTTCAATTTCAATCCACAAAATGAATTTTAGGCCCTCTGGGTGAGACAGCATTAGCGGAGAGCGAAGGGATTCTGCCAGCCAAGCCTGGCTGGGCATTATGGGGGTGCCGGCTCTTGCGAGATTCGACATGTCGTCTTTAAGCCTCGATTTCTGACATCGTGTGGCAAAGGGGGACTTCAGCCAGGGCTTGGAGGCAGAGCCTGGCCGAGGCCCTGCGGCTTGTACCTAAGACTGGAAGAGGTAACATCTTTGGGTTTGATGGTACCCACAAGACAGATGAGCCATCCATCCTGGTCTTTTTTGGAAGAGCCATTTCTAACAGGACATGCTGTTTGCTGCTGGGGCACCGGCTGTGCTCCGAGGGAAACGCGGCATCTGGAAATCAGACAGTGGTTATTTAAACGGTGTCTGCAGGACAGCAAGCACTATCTCAGCTTTCCCCAGGCTGCACCCTCTCCCGTGTGGTCCCAAGCCCTGGGAATGTGCTCGGTGCAGGGATGGGATTGCTGCTGGCGCAGGAGCGATGTGCCTGCCCGGGCTCCGAGGAGCGGCACTGAGCCTGAATAATGGGCCCTTTTTCTCCCGGGTTGGAAGGGAGCACCGGGGGAGCAGCGGAGCCAAAGAGAGGCGTTTATATGAGTGGCACAATAAATGAATCTGAGCTGCCTCCTGGGAACCAGCCCAGAAGAGGCTGACTTTCCTTGGCCATGGCTTTCCAGTGGGAAATGCTCTTCTTTCGCTGTATTTATTTTTGGCTTTCCTAGAGTTTTGCTAGGCTTACAATTAATCCTAAGCTTCTGGGTGGCCATCTGGGCTGTAGGGACAAAGTCTTCTTCAAAGCAGTTTGCCTGGTCATTTCCTGAGGACCTTGGATTTACTGGGAGCTTGCAAGAACTTGACCTGTGTCCACCGGGAGGGTGTTTTTAATGCGGATGAGGGTGGAGAAGCCACTTGGCACTGTCCCATCAGATGGATGGGGAATTTGCTCTCCCTTGGAAAAGGTGGCAGCTGGTATGTTACTGCTGGGAGCTGGCATGTGGGGAAGGGACCAAGTGCATGTCACTGCGTGCGTGAGTTGGTGGCAAGTTGGCATGGTGTGCGTTGCACGGGTGTTAGAGGTGGGCTTGCCTCCCACCCAGGTGCGCCTGTCAGGCTTTTATTGTCGTGAGGATCCCCCAGAACAGACTTTGCCAGCTCCAGCCTTGCCACCTCTGTAGCATTACGTGAAACGTCTTGGGATTGCGCTGCAATGGATGGGCTGCAGGTCTGGCAGGCATTGACAGGAGCTGTGCTGGGCTTCCCAGGACTCCCTGCACTGCACGGTCTCTGCCTTCGGTGCTGGAGGGGGATCCCAACCCTCTGACGTATTCAGTGCCTGGCTTTTGAGCTCATTTTATTGGCAAACACCCAGTGGGTGCCAGCAAAGGCAGCTGTCTGTGTGCTGCTTCCCTGCATGCACCCTCTTCCCTCCTCTCGCTGTAGCTGAGAGGGACCCTCTGGAAGTGTTTGAGCTGTGTGGGTTTCAGCTGAGTTTCTGAGCCTTTCTAGCTTGCTCCTCTCTTCCTAAAATGAAGGCTTCGCCGCTGCTCATCTGGGCTCGACTCCCTTGCCATGCACGTCTGTGCCCTGTTCCCTGCTCCTAAAGCCACCTCTCAAGGCACAGGCTCAACAGGGGGAAACTGCTGATGTCAAAAGTCCTAAATAACCCAGTGATGAGTTTGGGGTTTGCTCCGCTCCCTGCGTGCTGGTGGGAGAAGGTGTAGTTGAGCTCAGGCACCTGCCGATGCCTGCTGCAATGCCGGCGGCGTACGGGCCAGCGAGCAGAGCGCGGGGCCGGCTGGCCAGGGCACGAGGTCCGGCACTACTGGTGCCTCGCTGTCGGGAGAATGACTTAGTGTGTGACGGAGAGAACACGGGCCAGTGGCTCCCACTGCCCCAGTGCGTGACCGAGGCATCCAGCCCCTCCGGATGAACCCTTGTCAGCGTATTGTTGTCCTTCTGTCCGGAGAGGAGGGTGACGGTCATCACGTCTGCCTCCCCCCTGCCTGTCCCCACGTCCCCTGCGCTCAGAAGAGGCCCTGTGCTGACTGATAATCTCCAGGGGAGGAGATCGGGCAAACTGATGGCCAGCAGTGCTGCGGGTACTGGATCCTGTTGCTCTGAACCTGGGGGATGCAGCACTGGGCTGCTAAAAAAGATGTACCGGCTCTCCCTGCGGGCAGGGCTGGAGCAGAGCAGGTGTTTACTGTGCTCTCTAAGACGGAGAGATCCTGTGAATTAAAGGAATGAGCCTGACACTTGGCACCGGGAGACGTGGGAAGTGATAATGGGAGACAGGGCTACAATGGCGCAGGAATCTCTCAGTATGATGGGAGCTAAATGACACAGTAAGGAAAATTGCACCTCGTCGTGAGTGTCAAAATCGACAGAGGGGAAAAGGAGATGAACAGTGTTTGCAAGTGCAGCCCAACAGCTCCTGTGAAAGAGCCTCGACCCACCTCTGGCTCAGGCTGGAGCCAGCCTGGCAGAGCAGCTCGCGTGATCCCCAGCTCTCTCCTCCTGCTTCCCCCAAATCTCACACCTGGGAAGGACGAGGTGATGGATAATCCTTGGGGCCAAGTTCACCCTCGTGCCGCCTTGCAGGGACCCCCAGCCATTTCTGGATCATGAGGCCGTGTGCGTGGTTGTGAGACCACACTGCCCGTCACAGAGCGTGGGGTGCCTGACGGCGTGTGCGTGCACGTGGGGCTGCGTGAGCAGAGGCCACGCGTGTGCTCGGTCATGCAAGCGGGGCACGGTGAGCGCTGCACAAGGGGCTGCCTTTGCTTCTGCCGTGGGACAGGGGGGAAAAGTGATCATGAGATGAGCACACGGCTTGTGAAGGAGATGGGGCTGCAGCTTGCCTGTCACCCAGAAGAGACAGGAAAATCAGAGACACGGAGCAAAAATAATTAAGCAAATGGCTGTGCTAAATACAGGCTGATGACAGGCTCTGCCAAGCACCTGGGTGATGGTCAGCATGGCTGTCTGCTGCAGGGGCTGAGCCCTGTGCGATCGGACGGTCTTGGAGCTGATGAGGCAAAAGGCTCAGCACTGAGAAATCATAGCAGTGCTCCCTGTCCTCACTGGTGTGCTGGGCTCCAGGGGCATCCACATCTCCGTGGGGGGCTCTGGCAGCCAGAATGGGACCATTTGTGAAGGGGGATAAAAAGTAGATGAGGAGAAAATGGAAGATCTACGTGTAAATCAGTGATGCCTCCTCCCTTGGAGGATCAGGGTTCGATTCACCCCCTTCTCTCCAAAAAGACCTAAATTACTGAGGACACAACAAGGGTTTGACATAAAGAGAGCTCAAAGGGGCTGGAGCTACGTGATGTCAAAGGGAGATGGAAAAGATGGGCCGGTATGGAGGAGGAAGCGCGGTGACAAATGGCACAGGAGGATAGTTTGGCTGTTGCTTCTGATACAACAGCCAGATGGCAACACACTGAGAAGCGTAGGAGGAGAGTCTTTTGCTATCAGGAGAGTCCTCCGGAGCTGCCTCCCACAAGGTCCTGCTGAAAGTCCACGGAAGGTACAGCAAGGGCCGCGTATTTATATTTTCAGGAAAACATCCAGCAATGCCAGCCTGCAGGCTTTGCCGGATTCTGGCAGGGATAGAGGACAGCTGAGGCTACAAGGCAGCCTCGCTGCCCACAGGAATGTGGAGAGGGGTCATCACCAGTGACAGCCAGAGCAAGTCCTGGAGAACCAGCAGCTGGTGCCACCTGCCTTGGCACGGCCCCTCTTTGGACCGTGGCAGCACCCAGCAGTTCACCCTCCTCACCCAGCAGTTCTGGGTGCAGGTGCATCCTCACGACCTGCTCCCTCTCAAGCATTGCCACCTTGGTCTCTTGCTTCAGAGGAGCTTGCTAAGGAGATGAGAGAGTGGGTTATTCTTCAAAGCATAACACAAACATCTGAATGGATTGAGAGCATCCCTGAGGAAAAGGACTTGGGAGTGCTGGTGGATGAGAAGCTCAACATGAGCCGGCAATGTGCACTGGCAGCCCAGAAAGCCAACCGTGTCCTGGGCTGCATCCAAAGGAGCGTGGGCAGCAGGTCGAGGGAAGTGATTTTGCCCCTCTACTCAGCTCTTGTGAGACCCCACCTGGAATACTGTGTTCAGATCTGGAGTCCCCAACACAAGAAGGACATGGTGCTGCTGGAGCGAGTCCAGAGGAGGGCCACGAAGATGATCAGAGGGCTGGAGCACCTCTGCTATGAAGACAGGCTGAGAGAGTTGGGGCTGTTCAGCCTGGAGAAGAGAAGGCTCCGGGGTGATCTTATAGCAGCTTTCCAGTACCTAAAGGGGGCCTACAGGAAAGCTGGAGAGGGGCTTTTTACAAGGGTGTGTAGTGATATGACAAGGGGCAATGGATTTAAACTGAAAGAGGGGAGATTTAGGTTAGATATAAGAAAGAAATTCTTTACATTGAGGGTGGTGAGGTACTGGAACAGGTTGCCCAGAGAAGCTGTGGATGCCCCATCCGTGGAGGTATTCAAGGCCAGGTTGGATGAGGCTTTGGGCAACCTGGTGTAGTGGAGGATTTCCCTGCCCATGGCAGGGGGGTTGGAACTAGATCATCTTTGAGGTCCCTTCCAACCTGAACCATTCTGTGATTCTATGATTCTATGATCTGGAGAAGCAGAAACAAGTCTTGGGAGACAAAAGGCAGTAGGTGAAGATGAATATCGAATACGCATTTAGCAATGGTGGATATGCATCGCTCTGTGTTACCGAAGGACTGATGCTGAGCTACGTGGCATTGCTGAGCTGGAAACCAGTGCTGCAGGGGGGTCCTGAGCCCACACTTCAGGGGAAGCCCTCTCTTTCTTCCACCCTGTGTGGTGCCGAAGAGTTTCTCGATGTGTTTTAGCAGCTTGTGGCTGAGCCTGAGCCCCGTCCCACC
Source organism: Tauraco erythrolophus (assembly GCF_009769465.1). Classification (NCBI taxonomy): domain Eukaryota; kingdom Metazoa; phylum Chordata; class Aves; order Musophagiformes; family Musophagidae; genus Tauraco; species Tauraco erythrolophus. The sequence goes on from NC_141483.1 coordinate 865,359, forward strand.
GAGAGCCCTCCCTGACTGCTGCTTTGCTTCCACTTAGCTGAAGCCAACCCTTCCCTGTTGGGTGATTCACTTGCAGCTTGTTCATTTGAATTTGTAACAGTCCTTCTGCACACGCCATAAAGAGTATTTAATGTGCAGCCTTGTGCTGAGCCTGTAGCCTTTGGAGCTTTTTGTGGAGACTCTCGCGGCCTCCCTGTACACATTATTGGAGCGATACAGTCCCAGGCACGCTGTTGAAAGCAGATGTCATGCTAGTCAGTACAGAAGTGCCTCTGTCGCTTCTTCCCAGGATGCATCCAGTTCTGGCTGTTCCTCAGATGGCGTAACGGAGGTAATGCTGGCCTCCTGGCATGGAAGCTGGAGAGGGGCTTTTTACAAGGGCATGTAGTGATAGGACAAGGGGCAATGGATTTAAACTGAAAGAGGGGAGATTTAGATGAGCTATAAGGAAGAAATTTTTTACAATGAGGGTGGTGAAGTACTGGACCAGGTTGCCCAGAGAAGTCGTGGCTGACCCTCCCTGGAAGTGTTCAAGGCCAGGTTGGATGAGGCTTTGAGCAACCTGGTGTAGTGGAGGGTGTCCCTGCCCATGGCAAGGGGGTTGGAACTAGATGGTATTTGAGGTCCCTACCAACCCAAACCATTCTATGATTCTATGATTCCATGATTCTATGATACTATGATTCCTTGTTGGTGCCCTGGTCTGCTCCACAGATGCATGGCCAAAACTTCGTCCCCTCCACTGCTTGCGGTCCTTTGTTTTGCTCCCTGTCAGAACTCAAAGACCACTGTGGTGGTCTTTGGTGCCAAGTGTTGGTCTTTGATGTTGCATGGTGCCACCCAAAAGGGTCCCTCAGTCCTGGTGGGCACAGGCTGTTTGTGCTCCCTGTGCAGCAGGTTGGCAGCAGTTCATCCTGAACGACTGCCTGGCTCTTCAGAGCAGCACTGAGAAATATGCAAATTTAACCTTTGAATTTACTGTGCTGTTCTTTTCCTGGGAAATGTCACTCAGGGCATCAAGCTGGGATTGCCTGGTCTCAAGAGGGGAGTGGGCATCAGTGGCATATGCTCTGTCTCTGGGGATGCATCCGGCTGGTCCACAGCACGGGGAGCTGGGTCCTCCAGGGAGTCTTCATGTTCCTCCTGTGAGCAGGAGCTCCCGTGCTCTGGAAGCGCTGGTTGCTCATGTGCTCTGCCTTGCTGTCAGCACAAAATGCCCCGAACCGATGTGATGTGATGGGTGGAACATGTTTCGGTGACTTGAGCTGGCTCCCGAGTGATGTAAGAAGGATTATGTCCCCGTCGCCGGGTGTTGGGCGGGGGAGCTGTCAGCAGTGACATGTCTCACAGCGGCGAGAGCGGCTGGTGGGAGCCAGGGCCAGTGCCGGAGAGGGCTCCTCTGCCTCCGGAGAGGGGAGTGCTTGCAGGGTTGCATCCAGACGGCGATGCTGCTGCAGCAGGAGGGAGCTCCTCGTTGGGTTGAGCGTGCAGCAGATGAAGAGCTGAAGGGAATCCCAGCTGTCAAAGCTAGCAGTGACTGATGTAACCGTCCTAGCTCAGGCTGGAGACTAAGATGAAGGGTTGAGTTTAGAGGCTGACCCTGGGAGGTATCTATGGAGCAAAACAAAGGTGTAATTACAGTGCGGGCAAGAGTGACTGTGCAAAGAAGATGGATTTCAGCACAGGTGAATAACCAAAGATTGTATCGACATCCCTGGAGGGCTTTGCCCTGGTTGCTGGCCCGTCCATACCAAAGCCTTTCCTGCCACATCAGCTCTGTTGGTTTTATGATCTCCTGCCAGCGTGGATACGCCTATCGCTGCGGCGTTTCCACCATACCTATGTGGGCTGTGCCAGCTTCAGGTGTGTTTGGGGAGGCAGAATAGACCTGAAGAGCCCTGTGAATGGCTCTGGTTGTGTGGCCCTGGTGCAGAGTGTTCCCTGCAGCTTTTTGCAGAGTTATTACAGTTGCCAGTACAGATCTGTCTTTGTTCCGGACAAATGCTTCAGGGTCAGCAGAGCAGGAACTCTCAAAGAACAAGCCAAGGTGTGCAGCTGGGCTCTCCTCCAGGACCCTCCAGTAACAGCCAGCATAGGCAGCTCCAGGCTAGCAAGACCCTGAAATAACAGAGCAGAGCGCAGTCTGCCTTCACAAGCATCCCTAAAAATAGCAAGGCAGGATGTCCATGTGATGGGTTTCAATAGGAAAATAGATTCATTTCCCAGCTCCCAGAGGGGTTTTTGGAAACAGCAGAGAGTAAATAAGGGTTTTGAAAGTGATGACAAATACCTTGGAGGTGCCCTTCCAAGCAGCTTTAACTGTTTGAAATTACACTCACATTTCCAGTGGCTCTGAGAAGGGGAGCGTGAGGTCCTGAAGATCTCCAGATCTAGTGTGCTCTTATTTGCTTGGGTGCTAATTAAGAGAATGTCGACGCTCTGCTATGTATTCTGCGACTCCCTGTAAATCCAGATAAGAGCCATTACAAATCCATCACAAGGTGTATTAAAATCTCCTTAATTAATAAACAACAAACACAGCAGTCTCGGGAAGAACAACTGCGAGCACTGGAGAGGAACGCAAGGACAGGGATGGACACTAAGTTGAGGAGCAATAAGATGAGGTGGGGAGGATGGTGCCCACTCAGTCTTCATCCTCCAGGAGCAAGGCAGCACAGCAAAGGGAGTTGTGGCAGGCTCTGCACAGGACACAGCTGAGAGCTGAGGGCTTGAGCTACTGCCAGAGCCTTTGGTTTTGCCAGATGTTTCCCTGCAGCTGCTTGGAGAATGAAAAAGCATCACAGTCTTTGTCTTGGCAATGTGAGTGGAAAGATGAGAGCAACACGGGGATGAGTTTCCCTGTCCCCTGCAACTTGAGAATGGCCAGTGGTGGGTGTTACCCAAGGGACACTGTTTCAAGCCCCTGCAGCAAGAAGAGGGCCCTGCGGTAGACGTGGCCAGAAGAGACAGCCCACCCCAAGGCTACACAGGCATTCTGGACTGAAAGATGCTGGATTATTTACACAAAGAAGACTAGCTCCAAATGGAGACAGGGATCAGAATGTTATCAACTGACAGCAATGGCTTGCATGGAGCATGCTTCTGACCCCACTGGAAAACTGGGATCTGAACTGGCCCAAAGCCTGGATGAGTGCCTTGACCACTGGGGAAACTTTGGACTTTGTGCTCCTTGAGCAGAAGTACTTTCCTGGTCCAGAGATACTCCTTGCTGGTCAAGTTTTCTTGAAACTAACATCAGTGTACGGAGCTTTCTTCATATTCACATGTTCTGATGAAAAATCGTCTCTCAGAAGGGGAGCCCTCACTTGCTGGAAGAGAAAGGACATTGGGGTTTGAGCTGCGGGTGTGGTTACTACACAGATCCGAGAAGGAGATGGGTTGCTGGATGAGAAACTCAAGTCCTGAGTTGTGGTGGGTTTATGTCCCTGGAAAGCTATCCAGAGAATTGCCCTACTCACAGATGGAACGGTTCAAGGAAAGCCCATGAGTTGTTCTTTCAGGCAATTTCAGGTCCTGAGAACAGGGGCTTTATCATCCACTTGTCCTCTGGGAGCTGCAAGGAAGGTCCGCAGGCTTTCTGTGCACACGGAGCAGTTGCCTTTCCTTTGTCTCCACATCTTTTTGCAATTGCTCGCTGAGGATATTTCCATTTCAGGAAGCATTTCCTCTCCCAGGTCTTGATGCTGTGCTGGTGTCACCCACCTCTGCGATACACTGCCTCTAGGGACATAACGTTTCAATTCACATCACTATACCCATACCTTGGGGAGAAGTGTCAGACCAAGACAGACCTACTCCTCTGCCCTTCTCCTCCATGTTGCTCTTCTTCCCAATGGGCTGGGCTTTCCTGGTCTCCACTGTCTTTAGAACATCAAGAGCAATAGCTAAGAGGGATTGCTGCTGGGTGGGAGCGAAGCCAGCAAAAGGAGGCAGCCCGCTTTTACTAAAGCTATCACCTCGTTCATGTGTTGGCACTGGTGGTGCGGTTTCTTGAGGAGCAAGAAGGAAGCTGTGTCCCGTGCATGGTGGGTTCAGAAGCCTGAATGTCCTTGACAACGTTTATTACTTGGCTGATCCTGATAACATGACATTTGAGCCTGTTGTGAAGCATGCCTTGTCCAAGCTGCTTTTCACTCCTTGCGGTTCTCCCAGTTTGTGTCAGCTGAGAGTTGGCGAGGAGATGTGTGTGACAAGCGTCTGGGTGCTGCGCTCATAAATCAGCAGGGCTGAAGGAGAACTTGCCGGACAACGATGCAAAATCTAAATAATCTTCAGATAGTATCTTAAAGCCCTGACAGGCTCCAGACAGGTGGTTTCTATGAAAGACTATTCTCCACCTGGCCTGGGGCAGAAATACCCATCAGTCTTCTCCTGGCTGTACTGGCAGGCTGTTCAGCCCCTCAGCAACCCACCGTGTCCTTCGATGTCTGTTCCTAGTACCAGCACCCTCTCCTGACCATTCCCCTTGTTGTGCTACCAGGTCTTCTGGCCCCGCGGCGCCTTGCAGGGCAGCGCCAACAGCAACGTGAGTTTGTCCCTTAGGGACGAAGGTAGGGACCTTGGCATCTGGCCTGAAAATAGCAAAATACACACCATTCCTGGGTCTCTGTGAAAAAAAGTCTGTCTGGTTTCAGGCTTCACTGTCTAGACGGAGAGTGGAGATGTTGGGAAGGAGCAGGGGGTTCTTGCGGCAATGGCACTCACATGCACCTTTCCAGCTGTGCTGACTCGACCGTCTCCAGCTGTTCTGGAGGCAGCTGTGCAACCTGCTCAGTGGCTTTGTCCCCAGCAAGGGGACTCTGGGAGGTCGCCCCAGCGCACCTCCTCCAGTACCTATGCTAAAGGCTTCCATGCACTGCTGTCTCTTGTAACTCCCTTTCCAGGAAGGGTGACAGGTCCAGATTCAGTGGCCCAAGACCAGGGCACCCGCTCTGCTCCAGAGCTGTGCTGCAGCCTTGCTGCACCTGTGGCAGCATCAAAGGGCTGGATGAGGGGTGGCAGAGGGCTTTGCAGAGGGGCTGCACGTGCTGATGGGTCTTTCACAGATTACTGACCGTGTTAGTGCACTCCAGCGTGCGTGTCCTGGCACTCCCTAATGCTCCCACGCTGTCTGCCCTGCTGTCTGAGTAATTATTTGAGCGGGCTATGGCCAGCCAGGAACATGGGAACGTCTCTTGCTCCATCTGCAACCCAGGAGCTGTCTGAGGAGCACTGGGGCAGCCGTCAAACCTGGGACAGAGGAGAATGCACAGGCTGGAGTGGAGAATGTGGGGGTCTGCCTGGAGAGCTTTGCCTCCTGGATGTGCCTCGGGCTGGCAAGGAGGGGCTGGATGTCCTCCAGAGCAAGGCGAGGGGGGCCAGCTGTTCTTTGGGACCAGAGGCTCTCCATCCCATGTGCTTTGCTCCCCAGGCTTGCTAAAAAGTCTACCTAGAAGGTGGATGGCCCTCCATCCACCCTGTATGGCACCTCCAGAGTGCACCCTTGGAGGTCAGCCATGCCACCAGGGCAGCCTGTACAAGCCAAGATGGTTTCTTGGACATGCATCCAGCATGAGAAGCTGTGTGGATGAACGGGTGTCTGTCCCCATTCCTGTCTTCTTCACGCTGCTTTGCTTGGCTCTGCAGATAGTCTGCATCTCTGTGTCTGCCGTGCGATATCTGATCCGTGTGTAATGTCTGCAGGTCCCCCGCTGTCCGAGGAGAGACGGGGCCGCTTAGTTAAAACCACAAACGCTAATTGCTTATCCTTATGGCACTGCTAAGATCACGTTCGTCTGAATCGCCATAGACCTCTCTCACATCTCCAGAGATGAGGGACCTCAGCGGTGGCTAAGCTACATGTGAGACAGTCCAGCCCGGGGGACAGCAGGGCAACCTGTGTGCAGTCGAGGAGATGGCAGCTGGGTTTGGACCACGAGTCTGGGGGGCTCTTTGCAAGGACCCTGCCCCTGGGGCTGGGTCATGGCTGGGAGAAGCGTGGTGTGCTGTGTCTGCTCTCGTACATGTGAGCTGGTGGTGTCTGGTCATAGCAAAGGGTCGTGGATGGACTAGTTCTTCTGGCATTCACCTGGGGAAGAGCAAGTGATGGGGGAGCCAACTCCTGCCCCACCTGTGCAGAGGCACCTTCGCAGGGAGCTTGGCTGTGTCCTGCAGTGCAGATATGGAGACATTTGTGACTTCCCTGCCGCAGCCCACGCGTGCGCGGCGGGACTGAGGGGTCTCCTGTGTTTGACGACACGTCGCCGTTGCACGCATCCGGAGCTGGGAGATGTTTTGCGTGAGAGATGCAACTACAGCGGAGCCGCCTGTGCTCTGGGGCGTAGGCATTCCTTCCCAAATTCATTCAGGAGCAAACATGTGAGCTGGTCGTGCACATGTCTAACCGCAGCTGTAAAGGAAAGCAACGGAGATTTCAAATGGCACTGCCTGTTTTACCATTTCAGGAAGAAGTATGTCTTATTATAATTGCCTTGCTTATTTGGAAGAAAAACCCACTGTAGTTACTAGAAATTCAATATAGAAATTACTAGTTACTACCCTCTGTAGACTAATTTTGAGGGTAGAAGAAGAATGAGGAATTTAATGCCCACTATAATGAATGTCAATCTCTCTCTTAATGAATAGGAATCACAGTTTGCTGCACATTGTAGGGAAATGAAAAGCATCCAAAGTTCAATTCACTTTTTTCCTTTTTTTTCCTCTTTTCTCTTTTTCTTTTTCTTCTTTTTGAGAGAGATAATACAGTGCACAGCAGATGGGTACATTCATTTGTGAATGCTGAGGATTTTTATCTCCCACTGTACAAGTCAAGCTTTTCCTTCAACTGAGCTTTGTAAAATTTCCTATACAAGCTGAGGCATAATGCCGTTATGGAGCTGGATCCTTGAGAGAGAAATGGTGGGTTTTTTTCCCCTCCCTCCTGTAACAAACCATCCAGACAATTAAAGGCAGAGATGACCCAGCCTGTGCTTGATATATTCTTGCTATTCTCAGCCATGGCTTTGCTTGCTGCGTTTGCAGAGGAGTGCGAGTGTGGCTTTTGTGCAGTTAGGTCCCTCAGAGGGGACACGAACCACCATCCTATTGCGGCACATGGAAGCGGTCCCTCTGCCTGCGTTCTCAGCTGGTTCTGTTGCCAGTAGGGATCCCTCGCTGAGAGCCAGAGGATGAGTTTACGGCAAGAGCGTTAAATTTGAGAAGGCCAATGTAGTTAGCATGGGACAATCTTATTCCTAGGTGAGGAGGCTGTGCAGGAATTTGTGTTTAATAGCAAGGAGAGGGTGGACTCTTCCACATGGTCCAGCTCTGTGGCCCACAGGACCTTGATCTGATAGAGCTTGCTTGGCTTTGGGTGATGCGGAGTCTCTGGAGGAGAAGAGCATCTCGATCTCACAAGGGGCAGAATGTCTGCGGAGCAGCAGAGCCTGTGCCAGGATCCCTTCCTATTCCCTGCCTGCCCCACTGGTCCTGTTTCCTTGGAAGCTTTACCACAGTGGAAGAACCACTGTCCAATGTGGTTCAAGGGACCTACTGGAAGTTGCTGAGCTCCTGTCTATTGTCTCATTTAAGCCAGGTTGGACATTTATATGCCTTTCTCTTTGGCTCCATTTATAGGGTAGCTAGCTTGGAGACAGTTTTAGGAGACCTTGTTGCAGCCCGTGGCTAGAGGCCAGCAGCTGGGTGTTGTCACTGGCAGCAGAAGGCTTGGGAGACATCTCTGGTGGTGGGGCCAAGGTCCTCAAGTCCTTTGGCTGATGCAGCTGGGATGACTGAGCAGATCTTGCTTGTCATTCTTTCTAGACAGTGGTGAGTCATTGCTAGTGGTCCCCTGGCTCGTAAGAGTTATTTCCTGAGCCTGGATGGCCTTTAGACTATGACTGGCTTTTCACATTTCTCCGTGCATTTCTCAGGGTTTTGAAGTCACAGCACTTGTCTGCATGGGAGAGCCATGCTCACCTGAGAACCAAGCCAACCCCAGCCTGGCCTGGAGGGACACCAGTGGCGAGTGCCCCATGGACACAGAGCCATATTGCAGCTAAGGTGATCCATGGACTAAGAGCTGCAGAAAGGATCTGTGCCTGCCCTGAGCAGGTCCATCTTGCTGCAGTCTGTATTTTCTCATAGTTCCCGGAGCTGAAGTGCCTCAGTGCTTTCAGGAAGGAGCTTTATGAGGAACAGCACCCTCAGATGACCCATCCGTCTGCCTTGCAGGTGAGGCAGTGCATGGCGAGCCTCTCTGAGGGTTGTGGTTTGGCTGGTGGGACCATGTTCCTGCCCGTTGCCCTGTCCCAAGCCTTGTGGTGCAGCCTGTGGTGGCCCAGTCTGGGCCAGTGTTGCCAGTGCACCCCACCTGCTAAGCCAGGTCTAACTCTGCACTCTGAGACCTTTCTGTGGGAAAATCTGGACCTTGTGGAGCAGTGTCCGTGGGAGAGTCCTGAACAGAGGCTTATGAGAAGGACACTCTGAAGACTATGGTTCAGGTCCTCTGCTCACCCTGGTCTCTGCCAGACAATGTGCAGATCCTCCTAGAGCCTGCTCATCTGATTTCTGTCTCCGTCTCCTCTGCATGGACAGCGGTTCATGTGGGTATGGCTCTCTGTGACCTGGATTGCTTCTTGCACGCTGCGAATTCGTGCTGATGAAGGTGGTTTTAAGGCATGAGCTGTGCACTGTGGTCAGAAGCTGGAAGGTCTGAGACAATCCTTAACTCCATGAAGGTCCGTTCCACGAAATCCCACAGTATCTCTGTCTCCTGCTCATTTTGTGACCGCCACTCAGGCTCGAGCAAAGACAGAGCTAAATCTTTTTTTTCTGGAGCTGGTTCTGCCTGTCTTCTGCTCAAAGCCTGTGATTTCCTTGCTGTGCCCAGGCAGCTGCTCTGTGGCCTCAATCTGCTGGACTCAGTAGTGAGGGGAAGGAGGCTTTGGGGTGTATGTGAGGGCTGGGGGGTACAGGGGCACTACACAGAAGGGTCTTCCCCTGCAGATACTGGCACTCAGGGCTCAGGCGTGAAGGGGTGTGGGATGTGTGGGTGCAACGAGGGAAGGGGAATTTTGAGGTGCCTCTGGGGAACAGCGCTGATCGTGAGCCCACCTACCCCGAGGTGAGTCCCAGGGAACACCCCTGGGAAGGGATGTGCGAGCAGAGCCTGGTTTGCACCCCGTGCCAGCCTGGTGTCCGGGTACAGGGCTCAGCAGAGGAGCTGGCTCACAGGGACCTCGGGAGCCCCTGTGGCCACCGCTCTGGGAGGCAGAGGAGAGGGCAGCCAGCTCTCCCCCAGGCCCAGGTGCTCTGCCGTAGGGCTGGAGAGGTTCCTTGTTAATGTGGTCCTGGGGATCCGGAAAGTGTTTTTCCGTCTGTTTTGTCTCGTGTGCAAACGCGAACTCCAGCGGAGCAGATGCCGGCTCTGTGCCAGAGGAGTTTAGAGTTCCACTGTTTTAAAATATTTATTAATGTGAAGATGTAGTTAGCACTTAAGCTGAGGCAATACAGTGAAAGTCTTTTTGTTGGACTGGAAGTTAGTGATGCCGAAAAGCCATTAAGCTGTAAATATAAACTATATTAAGTGCTCAGTAGCAACCTGAAATATCCCTTTGTTGGTTGCTTTGCTCCTGCACGGCTGAGTGTCTGCTGAGGGGATTACTCACGGCTGTCGCTCCGCGGCATGCCCAGCTCTGCCCGACGGCTTTAGGAAGGGCTGAATGGCTTTGCAGGCGAGATGTCCTGAGCAGCACAGCTCAGCACTCGCCTTTTGGCGGCTGGTTATCCTGCAGGGTGCTGGAGCATCTCTGCTCCACCTGGAGAAGCTGTGCTGGGATCCCATAGGCGCCTGCAAGGGCTGGGCTCACAAACCACAGGCTGGTGCCTCGTTTCTCTCGTTTCCCTCCCCTTGATCGCAGGTATGTTGCAGAAGCTGTTCGCTTGCCCTCAGGTCCAGCAGATCCCGGGCTGCCCTAGAGGCACCGGCACCGGGAGAGGGTGAGCCCAGGCAGAAGGAAGGCTCTGAGTGAGATGCCATGCTGCCCACGGACGTGACGGACAGCCTGCCGCATTCAGCCCCTGCTAAGGAGCTTTTTCCCATCCAGACGGGCTCTTTGCCTAGTACGGGATCAGCCCTGATCCTCTCATCCTCGCAGATCAGTCAGAAGAGATGGGTTTTTCTCAGAAAGTGCTGCCAGAGCTCAGAGCAGGTGTCGGCAAGTCTCTTGCAATCATGCTGCCTCTGAGCCTTCTCCTCCCTCTCTGTCCCTCTGTGCAGGCTGCTCATGGGGAGAGTGAGAAGGGGAGCAATGGGGTGCTGCTGGCCGTCCTGGGTGGTCTATGGGTTGTGACTGTGCTTCCTGAACACAGCACAGGGCGAAGCAGAGCCGCAGAAGCCCTTCTGGTGCTGCACTATGAACCCTCCCGCTTGCCCACTGCCCTGCTGTGGTCCCAGCCTGGCTCTGCTGCCCAAAGTTTAACAAACCTCATCATTTCTGCCCGAGCAAGGGCTCAGTTCTTCCTCGGACCTCTACGTCTTGACAGGCTGAATGGCAGTAGCTGGGTTTGGGTGGATTATCCCAACCAAAAGGGCTGTCTGGGCGCTCCCGTGGACCCTCCAGCAGCAGGGCACCATGCAGAGCAACGAGAGGCAGCCTGGCTGTGCAGACCCTGCCTGCATCTGCTGTTGGGCCATGTTCTTCCGTGCTCCCAGCTCGAGAGTGGCACTTGATTTAGTAAACTCCCTCTACCCAGCAGGGCTCATATTTCAATCTTTAAAGCCAGCCTGAATAAAGATTGCAAAAGTAAGAAAACCCCGCTCTGGCTGCTGAGAGCATGAAGCTATACGGATTTCTCAGGCAATTAAATTTTACATAATAGAGTAAGTAGATTGTACAAATTTAAAGAGCACCTGGAATATACAGGCATATTCTGAAACTTCTAATCTCATATTTCAGCCCGAGACCATTAATCTGTCACATTTCTTGCCTCTATTTCCTTTTTATCCACACCGCTTCGGAGTTGGGATAGTGCTAGTAAATGCAGCTCTTCCATGTTTACCTCCAGCTCCTGTTCCATCAGGTGCTCCTCCCCTACGCCATGGGCATGAGCACCTTGTCCTCTTCAGATCCTATGCTCAGTATCATGTGGGGTATTTTTAGGAGAATGGGTCATAGCTTCTCAGAATAGCTGTCACTTTTCCTCTGGCTTACTGGGAAGCAGTTCTGCAGCAGAGCTGGGACAGACGCTTGGGGATGGAAGCACCATCAGCAGAGACAGCTCAGATCTTCCTGGGGAGACAGTGGAGCCCCATGACACCATCACACATGGATTTGGTGTGCTGGTGGAGGGGCGTGTGCTGGGTGGGCAATAGGAGGGATGAGCAGGTGCAGGTGGGTAGGTCACTGAAGAACCCACATCACACAAACCTCTGGCAAAACCCGTTTGCTCCCATCCTGCCGTCTCTGCTGCCCGGCTGCATGGTGGCTGAATGTCATCGCTGTGCGTGTGACCACGACTCTGAGCTGCACACCCTCCCATGCCCTTCTGAGCTCCCTGAACACCCTGCAGACCCCTGGGTAATGTAAGTATGGTGGTCGCTTCTCCTGGCGATTGCAAATGCCCAGCCTGGCCTGATTCTTCCCCTTTGCACTGATCCCTGTGCAGCAGCTGCCACCTGCCAGCAGTGTCCGAGCTGGGATGATGCTGCAGAACCCATTGTTCCCAGCCTCCTGCCCAGCCCTGACTTCTTTATTCTCCCCATCCCCAGCTAGCTCTTGCCTGCCAGCCTGGCTGCCGCCTTCCCCCCCGGACATGCTGGAGCGTGTAATCTCCTTTCCGTAGGGCAGCTAATTCTGGTGTGCTGGCCCCTTCCCTGCTACTCTCATCTCTGGGCTTACCCCTAAGCTGCTTTCCCAGGTCAGGTGAACAGCAGCAATATTTCTGCTTGCTCTCCCTGAGCGGGAGGATGCTCTGTGCCTGTGTGGAGGTCTGGGAGCATGAGCTGACTTCAGGAACCAAAACTGTTGGTTATTCTTGATTATTTAAAGCCTGAGATGCAGCCAGTGGAATCTGACCCCTGAGTCTGGGGAGAGCTGGGGAACACCTGGATGTTTTCTGCTCTCCCCAGTGTGGCAGTGGTGGCTGTGGCTGTCTCACTTTCATGAGGAACCTTTCCTGCCCCGAGTTACAAATTCCTTGTTGTAAATGGCTCAGCTGTATGAACCCTGCTGCTCTGACTGCTCAACAGGCTACATGTCTGTGAGGAGACTGCTCTGGCAGGCTGATACCCTTGGATCAGCTTGCATTTAAATATAAGGAAGAAATTCTTCCCTCTGAGGGTGGTGAGGCACTGGCACAGGTTGCCCAGAGAAGCTGCGGCTGCCCCGTCCCTGGCAGTGTTCCAGGCCAGGTTGGATGAGGCTCTGAGCAACCTGGTGTAGTGGAGGGTGTCCCTGCCCATGGCAGGGGGGTTGGAACTGGATGATGTTGAAAGTCCCAACCCAAACTGTTTTGTGATTCTATGATTTGTTTGTGCTATTGCAGGTTTTCTCCCCACTGCTTGCCTTTTGGGTCAGGGAGTTAAAAGGGAGATTTTTCCCTTTACCCGTCGCGATCTCGCTTGGGGTTGGGGATGCCCAGATCTGTTGGAAACAGTGGCTGGTGTAGTTTTGTGCATCACTTTCAGGAAATGAGTGGACTCTCTGTTGAGCAGTAGACTTTATTCTAGCCAAGCAAAGGGCTCAAGTGGTGGTTATAACGTTGGAGACCGTTTGCCAGAAGACAGTAAAACACACATGAATTGCAGGTCATATTTATTGCTAAATCACATGCTTTGTTTCTCCCGTGCCTTTGATAGCTGGACAAGTTGGCAATCTCACCCCATTGCCACCAACCTACGGCAGCTGTTCTGGGAGGTCTTGCCATTGTAGCAGCATGGTACACCTCCTGCCAGCCACGGGGCTGCCTCCATACCCCTTTCCCTGGATTAATCCAGCTCTTTTCAATAGGGATTGTGTCTGCAGGAGCAGTGGACATGACGAGGGCATGATTTTTGGTCTGAGGCTCTGGCTGCTTGTAAAATGTTGATGGTATTTAAACAAGGAACCCCTGTCAGTGACTAAGGGGGTTGAAACCCTGCTCGGCTTCATCTAAATTGGGTTGAATTGATCACGCAATGTCCCTGCCAGGCATTTCTGGGAGAAGCCTTGTAGGGTAGCTCTGAATTAAGGGATCTTCAAAATGCTTTATCTCTTTTTTGTTCCTCTGCTGGGGAAGGAGGATGGTGGTAGCCTGGGGGTTTGGCTGCAGCCCTGTCCCCAGGGTGCTTCTGCGTGCTCTGGTGCTCTGGAGAAACAAGGACTTATGGGGGGCAGCAGGTCCAGGAGGCCATGCCACACATCCCGCCCTCTGTCCTGCCTCAGTGGGCCCAGGGTCTTTCCAGCTCTCTGAGATGCAGCTTCGTTCAGCCTCAGCTGAAGCTGCATCCACTTCTGGGAGCTCATTTGAAATCCAGCTGGAGGGAAAAGGGGAAAAAAAAAATTGACCTGTTTTTGTTTGCCTGTGCGCACAATCCAAGCTCCTTGGCTGCTTTAAGCTCCTGGCCTAGATTGGTAAAAGATAGGTTATTTACCAAACATGGAATTGTTGGGCAATAAAGGCGGGTCTGAGATGTTAATTTGCTCTTTGTTGTTGCTGAAAGAACCAAGAAGTTTTGGAGCCTGGTTGCTCTGTGAGCAAGGCAGGAAGATTTGTGTTGTTTTGTTTTCAAAACAAAGTTGGAGGGATCTACTTCACAGAGCAAAATGAGCAAGAATGGAAGAAAAGATGTGAATGCTATCTCTGGAGAGCTTTGAAAGTCAGAGCACCCCTGAGATGCTTTAGAAATTCAGAGTTGACCCTGCTCACTTTGTTTCAAAAAATAAAAAATAAATAAAATATCCCTTCCCCCCACCTCGATCTGTGGCATTCTTTGTGAGGACTTCTGAAAGACTCTGAAATGCGCTGTCTGCTGAATTAATTATAAACACACTTCCTCTGGTAGAGCACTTGTTTCAGGCTGCACATCCAAAAGCAAATTAAATACTCTTAGGTGTAATTTCAAACGGAGCCGTTTGCTTCAGTTTGAAGATTGTGTATTCAAACTATTTGTCTTTTTCTCAGGCTACTCAGGAGGGGACTATCTCCAGCTGAGAGCCTGGATGCGGAGCGGGCCGGAGGCATGTGCAGGAGTGAGATGGCACGAAGGCTCTGCCCCTCTTTGGAGAGGGATCAGGAGGCAAACATTCAAATCATGCTGCTTTTTAACGCAAGGAGAGCCCAGGTCCCGTGCTTGGGCTGGGGGAGGGCTCCCCTGTGCTTCCCTTGCAAGGCAGGGACAGGGCACAGAGGGGCTGCTGGGTCTCCTTGGAGCAGGGATTTTGCTGTAGGGAGCCAGGCTTGTTAAACAAGCTCTTCTTGGCTGCTGTGCTTTGAGAGCAGCCTGGAAATGGCTCAGCAAAGAATTGGGCAGGCCTTGCCAGAGTGGTCTGCAAGGAACCTCACTGGAGGGTTGTTTCGCAGCCCAGCAGCGTCTCAGTGACAAGAAGTCCCCGGGATGTGATGCTCAGAAGCAAGGGTGATGCTGTCCCTGTGCCTACTGAGGATCCCAGGTCTCCCCAGGCTCTGCAGGGAGATGATGCTCCAGCTCTATAAGTTTGCTGAGCATCGAGCAGCAGCGCCGTATGCCAGCAGACCTGCAGCACCATCACCCCTGAGCTGCATGTGAGGTCTCCGGGGAGCCCAGGAGTGTGAAACACGTGGTGAAATGCATGGAGGGTCCAGGGCTGCTCTAATTCTCCACAGACGACAGGAGAGGCAATAGCCAAGCATTTATACATCAAGTTATGTAAGGATATAATAGCACTTTATGTTGTAGAGCAATCCAAACTGCGCTTCATCACCCCTTCTGCTGGCTTCCTGCCTGCAGACTGGACGCATGATGTGTCGGTTCCAGCCTGTGTCTGTCCCCAGCGTGAGTTATCAGCTTAATTTCAGAAAAGGCTTTAAGTATATTTGAAACATAAAGAGGAACAGAATCCCCCTATATCTTTTCCATGAGCAGAGTCCAGTCAGAAATATTACAGATTGATCAGTATTTATCTGGGAAGGAGGATGTCTCCTTAACATCATTAAGTGGTGACCTTTAAAACTCATATTCTCCTGCCAGCCAGATCGGGCAGTGGATGGAGCAGAGACGGATGGCGGCGGTGGGGAGTAAAATCAATTGTTTGCTGAGATCAGTGCGAGTGTGTTTTCAGTGGCGTGGAGGTCCCTGGGCCACTGTTCACCATCTCTTTCTGCACATTTCTCTTTTACAGCAGAATAAATTCTGTTTGGTGCCCGAAATGAATTTTCAGAGTCGTATGTCATGTTTTACAAGGGGCTGACAGCACAAATTGGGGGACAATAATGGTGCCCAGCCCTAACTCACTGCAATTACTTTATTAGATTTTTCATCCAGAAGCAGATGAGCAGACTGGATTCTTGGGGTGTTTTCTGTTGGGAAGCTGATCTGCTTAGTGTCAACTTTAAATTTTGATGTGTGTTAATGCTCTGCCTCGTTTAGGCTGTGAAATATGCTGGGTGGCAGCACCAGAGCCAGGGTAGCATGCAGTGGCTTTATAGGATCATAGAATGGTTTGGGTTGGAAGGGACCTCAAAGATCATCCAGTTGCAACCCCCCTGCCATGGGCAGGGAAACCCTCCACTACACCAGATTGCTCAAAGCCCCATCCAGCCTGGCCTTGAACACTGCCAGGGATGGGGCAGCCACAGCTTCTCTGGGCAACCTGTGCCAGTGTCTTGCCACCCTCAGAGTGAAAAATTTCTTCCTTATATCTAATCTAAATCTCCTCTCTTTCAGTTTAAATCCATTGCCCCTTGTCCTATCACTACACACCCTTGTAGAAAGCCCCTCTCCAGCTTTCCCGTAGGCCCCCTTTAAGTACTGGAAGGCTGCAGTAAGATCACCCTGGAGCCTTCTCTTCTCCAGGCTGAACAACTCCAACTCTCTCAGCCTGTCTTCATAGGAGAGGTGCTCCAGCCCTCGGATCATCTTCGTGGCCCTCCTCTAGACTCTGGACTTCACACCAGGCTGCTCCAGTTCCAGATCTGGATCCTGTCCTCGTTGCCCCTGGTGCCACCTGCCCGTAGCTTGGGGAAGGGAAGGTGTCAATCCCACGCAGACATGGACAAGCTTGCCTTGAACCCTCTGAGTTTATGGCAGCCCATGGCAGCGTGGCGTTGAGAATCTGCTCTGTCATGCCCTGCATGTGGTCTTGTGTGTTTTAAGCTCATGCAGGTACATTGCTGTGCTGCAAAAACAAGACCTTCTCAAGGCAGAAAGCTGGATCATGGCTGGCAAGTGCTGCCTGGTGTGGCATAGGCCCATGGCACTGTCTTCATGCTCTTGGCCATCATCGTCTAGTTCCTGCATCCTCCATGGCTACAAGGTGATGGCAGGTCCAGCTGCCAGGCACGGCGGTGCAGTGCTGCCAGACAGAGGACAGCCACGTTCCACAGCCACCCCCTAGTCCTGCAGGTGTTTGTCCTGTGCGTCTGCAGGTTGTCTGGGACTCGAGCTGTCTGCAGATGTGTGGGTTGTTGCTCTTGCCTGAGTTGGCTTTGCCGCAGCCTGGCAGCCCTCACGCAGCTGAAACCTGCGTCTCCGCTGGGGTGGCAACTTCAGAGCCATTGCAGTACAGCCACCCAGACCGTGTGTCTGCACCCCTCTGCTTCCCTCCAGCCTGGTGAGTCCAACCTCCCATGGTGGAAGCTGGACTCACCTTACATTTAACCTTACAAGCCATGTGCTTGTGGGGCTCATTTTGCTGTGTTCCCCCAGATTTGGGCTCATGTAGGCTAAGGTGGGCTCTGTAAATTGGGTCTAGCTCTCATGCTGCTGCCCACAGCTTCACTCAGTGCCCGACAGGCAGGAGAGATGCCCCAGGGGCAGGAAAAAGCAAATTGAGGAGGAAGCAGGTGAAAGTCTGGTGTAGAAGGGGTGTAACCCTGTGAGGGGGTTCTGCTGCCCCAGGGCAGTGGGTGACCCGCGGATCCTGTTCCCGCTGGGCTGCGGTCAGCAGCGTGACTCCTGCCAGCAGCCTGGGGCCAGATCCAGGAAGGTGAATCCCAGTTTGGTCTCTCTGTTTCCATTTCTGTCACTTGCAACCCTGGGGCTCCCGGCTCAGCCTGGAGCATCTGTGTGGGGATGCCATGTGGGATGTGGGGGTGGAGGGGAGGGTGAGACAGGACAGCGTGAGCTTGGGCAGTCTTGGTGGAGTGAGGGTCAGCTCTGGGGCTGCATCCCGAGCATGGACACATGGCATAAGGCCACAGGGACCCACTTACGTCTGGTGGAGGAGGGGAGGAGCAGGCTCTGTGCTGGCCCTGAGCTGTCTCCGCTCCTACCAAGACACAGTGCAGAGTCATTACAGGGTAACGTGCTTTCAGAGACAAGCAGGGAAGTGCTGCATCTTTTTTACAGCCCTCGTCTTTGACCTCAGAGCGGTGATGGTGAGGGCTCGCTGCTCATTCCTGCGCCTTCAGCACAGCGGCGGTTTGTTGTTCAGCAACGAGACAGTCACTCTTCCAAACCAGAGGCACGGGGACAGTGGCAGAGAGGAGCTGTGTCACCAGGAGCAGTGACAGATCCTGGGGACAGCGGGAGAGGCACGGAGACCAGCTTTTGGTCCCCCCTCTGAGGACAGAAATGGGGGTTTTCCTCAAGCCCTGAGCAAACACATCAGTTTTGCTCTGTGGCCCTGAGCTGGGGCGTTTGCTCCGTGTCCCAGTGGTTGCCCAGGGAAGCGGGGACAGAGTACTTGTGTCTTCGGTGAGGATCTGCCTGACTTTGGGATGTCTTTGCGGAGCTCAGACAGCCCTTAAAGCAGAAGGTTACTCTAATTTATAGTCCCTGGTTTTATGGGAGGTATATATCAAGAAAGAGTGTAATCGCTTTCATGCGGCCCATCGGCAGAGGGGGGACCGTCCTGAAGGTCCTGAAGTCACTGGGAGCAGGGGCAGCTGGGAGATCATCCACCAGTGTAGCTGCTTTAACTCTTTCACTGCAGGAGCCGGGAAGAGACAATGCTGCCACCGCCCCGCAGTGGTGTTGCAGCTTGCTCCATGCGCTGCTTGCAAGCAGCTGTTGAGTTGGGAGCAGATGTTGTTGCTAGGAGGAAGCTGGAGGTGGTATCCAAAGCCCCTGGGCTTCTGGCAGTGAATGGAAAACTTAAGAAGCGGAGATCTCCCAAAGCTCATCCAATGCAGCGCATGAGATCTCGCTGATTCCCACCGGACTCCCTGCCCTGCCTGGGGGACCTTCCTGCAGATGCCTTGTCCCATGCACACCCTTTCTTCATGCTCATGCCCCCACCATGGGCATGTTTGGCCTTCCTGTCTCTCCCTGCATCCATACCCAGACCTGGTACTGCTGTTGCTGGTCTCTTTCTGCCCCTTGACCCAGCACTGGGGACCTGCCTCAAGGTGTCTCTGCAGCCAGCATCATTTCTTGGTGCTCCTACCGTGACAATGGCTTCCGTGTCCCTTGATTTGTCTGACAGGCAGAAAGCAGGCAGATTAGCTCCCATTTCGCTCCGCATAGCTCTTCTAAGCAGCCGGTGAGCCCTTAGGAGGGTGGGGATAGAGCTGGGGGGTCTGATCTCTGCTGCACAAGCCCTTTCCTCCTCTCTGTCCCGTGGTGCCGTGCCCCATCACACCCACCCAGCTCTGCCCGGGTGATGCCCTGGCTGCGGGGACACCCTGGGCAGGAGAGAGCTGAGCTGCTGGTGGGTGGAATTGCTCCGGCTCTGTTTGCTTTACGTAGCAGGAACACGGGGGCCTGGGTGTCAGCCCCATCTGGCATGCACCAGATACTCATAGCTGGAAGTTTGTCTGGGAGCTGGGGATCACAGCAGCTGCATCCCAAAAGCAGCACAGGGACGAGAAAGGGGCTGGGTTCAGTGCCTGGCAGGGCTGCGGCCAGGAGACTTGTGGAGACCGAGCTGGGCTGGAGCAGACTGTATTCCCTGCAGAGGGACCGGCAAAAAAAATCCCTTTCTGACTCGTTCCTCAGGCTGCAGGCAGGGCCTGAAGCAGCTGATGGGTGCCAAGGCACAGGAAAGAGCAAGGAAAGGGAAGGGTGGGAGCGTGGGTGGGTGTAAGCAGGGTCCCAGACACTGGGTGCTGCATCCATCAGCACCACCAGCTCCACGCAGGTTAGAGAGCATGAGCCTTCCTCGCACGTCCCAGAAACCATGGACGGCTGGAGCACCTCAGCTCCCAGATCCTTTGCTCTCACTGTGCAGACTCTTGAATCGGGGACGAATCCCTTGGATTTTCTTCGTGGACAGAGCAGGGCAGGCTGAGCCCTTTGCAATTCGTCTGACTCCACCAATGGAACTGCACTTCTGGAGCTGCTTTGCTGTGGGCGTGGGAGGATGATGGTTGCAAAGCTGCTATTCTGGGGGCCCTGGCTCTCGCATCCTTCCTCCTCCTCTGCAGGCCCTGCGTGGAAATGACCATTGCCCACTCCAGAAGCTGGCATTGCTGCTAGAAGATGTTCTGCTTCTTTAGCAGTTCAAGAGCTTCAGCAGTTACAAAAACTTCTCTTTAAAAATTCATGCTGTTCTGTATCATGTTAAATATTTATTCTTAAGGAACAATGCATTCTCCCCTCCCCCATTCTGCTATGATACCTATTTTGCATATGAGCTGATTAATAATTAAGCATCTACATTTTATTTTGACTAACAAAAGATGTGCTGTAGCCAGCTGGATGCCTGTTGTGTTATGCTGAGCTGTGAATTCACCTTCCCTCTCCAGACCAAGGGATCCTCTCTGGTCATGTCTTGGAGCTCTCCCGCACTGGCAATCCAAGCTGGCCATGGCCAGTCCTGGACCACCTTCATGTCTGTAATGCTGCAGAGCCCATGCTCACCTGGCTGTGGAGGATCACCCCTTCCCTTTACACCCAGCAGAAAGACAGGGTGGTTTCTTCAGCCCCAGCTGTGTTTTCTCCCTGCCATGTGACTTTACTGTCTTCAGCTGAAGACAATGCACTTTTTCTGATTG
Organism: Tauraco erythrolophus; assembly: GCF_009769465.1. NCBI lineage: Eukaryota > Metazoa > Chordata > Aves > Musophagiformes > Musophagidae > Tauraco > Tauraco erythrolophus. The sequence goes on from NC_141483.1 coordinate 885,474, forward strand.
AGAGGTCTCCCCCAGGCTGAGGCAAGAAAAACCAAGTGCTGATCTGGCCGGGTGGCCAGGATGGCCCACAACAGCAGTGAATGCCTGGGTGCCAACTTTCACCCCTGCTGAAGGAGGAACCGAGGAAAGAAATTGGATGTCCTGGCCCAAAGTCAACTGTGTCCCAGCTAGTTCGGAGCACAGAGCTGCTCCTGAGCTGCTGAATGGCTCCATGACAAACACTGGGTGGTGGCATGAGGTCTCAAAGGACCTCACGGGAGCTCCTCCAATGCTGCTTTGAGCTCCTGTGGTCCCCTCTGGGGAAGCTACTGCTGAAGCTGAGACCTAGACTCCCTAAATAATTCCCTGGTGTGGAAGGGGACAGCTGTGTCCTTGAAACAGGGTCCTGTCCTGGTGATACAGAGCTGCTTAGTCCCTTAGCCCCACTAGATGCACGGTCCTTTGGAAGTGGTTGGTAGGTCCACGTCCCCAAATGGAGCCTCCCTACACCGGAGCTTTGTGCAAGAGAAGGTGTCTACAGCCCAGTGGGACTGGACTCACAGCAATTGGACCTCAGCAAACCTGTGCAAGTGCTGAGTGTGCACCTCCTGATAAGTAAGGGGCCTTTCCCCTGTAAAGCCAGCTCCGGTGGGCAAAGGGTAACTGGAGAAGAAGGCATCTTGCAACCTGGGACCCAGTCCTGCTGCAGAAGAAACTCATGGCAGTGCTACTCTGGCACTGCTGAGCTCACTGAGGAAAGAGCTGACACAAGGGCAAACTGTTCCCTAGGATTATAAGGAATTAATCCTGCTAAGAAAACTGGATTACTATTCAGGAGAGATGCTGGAAAAACAGCATTTGTATTCTGTGGGAGATTTCAACGTTAGCCCCCTCTTCTCCCCACCCCAGATTTCCCAAGGAAGAACAAAAGTAACTCTTAAGTTTTCCCATGGAAATACAATCCCAGCTGCTTTGCGAACGTGCGAGCATCTTGTTTTCTGTGATTTCCAAGCAGAGTAATATATATTCCTTTCATCAATAAAAACGAAGCTACAGGATCCATTTTGGAGTAGATGTTTGAGTGTTCAGGAAACAAGGAAATTAAAGCAAACTGTGTCAAGGTGTTTGTTTGGGGAGCTCTGTCACAATAGATGTGATTCCTCATCATGGTCCCTTTCAGGAGTGCTGCATTTTCTAAATGCTCCATGAAAAGCATCTCAGCTCACTCTGCCCTTCAGACTGAAGTTCCAAAACGAAGAGCCTGCGAGGCTGAGATTTGCTAACACATTTGGTGCAGATTCACATGAAATCTTCGTCTCTGTCTCAGGGGTCGTCAGAGCCGTCGTAAAGAGCAAAGATTTCCCGGGGGGGCTGTAAACAGAGGGTGAGGGTGGGTAACGTCAGAGCGCGGGATGAGGGGCTGGGGCTGCACGGGGGGTGCGGGGGACACACATGGCAGTGGGTGTCCCTCACTTAACAGCTTCGCGAGCTGGAGGCACAGGCAGCATGGTAATGAAAGGCACAGATGGTGCTAAACTGGGAGGTTTTGGCGAACAGCAGCTCAGCGCGTGACACGGGGTGCGGGAAAATCCAGCGCGATAGGGTGAGGCGCCACTCATGAGCAAAAACGGCCCAGGACAAAGATGGCCAAGGGCAAAGCTGGCCATGGAACAGCAATGAAGACCAAGGCAAGCGTGTGCTCAGGAGGGTAGGTGGTGGGTTTCGTTTGCCACACAGCGCAAACGCTGCAAAACACTCCTTCCCTCCTCGAGCCGGGGGGAGGCTGGATGCATCTGTGTCCCTTTGTCTCCCTGGCTGTATGTAATTTCAGAACTTCAACAAAATCTTGAAAACCTGGGAGCAGAGAGGGCAGCAAGAGCCAGCAGACCCTGGGAAGAAGTAGCTGTCTGCCATTTGCGTTGCTGGGGCTCACTGTCTGCCCCTGTGTGAGCAGGAGTCTTATAATCTGCTTTTAGGACCATGAACGTAGAAGTCCCATGTTGAAAGGGCCAGTTTTGGTGGTCTCAGGCACTGGCTGTAATACATAGAGGATTATAGGATTGTCTTGAGGACCTGGAGCTGGGACCTCTAATGAAAAAGCTGCAAGCACTAAGCACAGCGTGGGCCTGCCATGCTGGTGGGACTGGCTGCCACATCTCTCACATCCATCAGTCAAGCCTTTGTTGAAAGAGAGACGGTGCATGGGGCTGGCAGTGGAGTGCCCCAGACATGCCATGGGAGAGTGGGAAGTACCGGCAAAGGCAGGTCCAGAGCCTCATCTGCCCCCATGCCAAGGCTGTGTGCATCAGCAAGCTCTCTCTAAGGGGGCAAGATCTCGTGTTGCCCATTGGCAAGGTTCCAGGGACATGAAAGTTGCGCTGCAGGTGGGTACAGCTCTTTGGCCCTGCTACGCCTGCAAGATTGGGTGTGGGAATGCAGCTTGCATTTTGGACAGCCTGGCTTTGAAGGCACCGGTGGATGGAGGAGCTGCTGTTTCCCTCCACCGTTGGTGCTTGTGGTTAATCACTGTGACTTGTCTCATTTCTGATTTGAATTCTCTGGCTGTACCTTAAGCCACTGGATCTTGCTTTGCCATCCTCTGCTAGATTAAAGAGCCTTTGAGTACCCTGTCATTTTCTTCCCTGAAAGTGCTTAGGTGTTGTAGTCAGGTCATCTCTTCTAGCTTCTCGTTAGAGGAGAGGCAGATCATGTGTCTTCAGCCTCACACCATTTCTCTTGGCTGTTGGTATCGTTTTAGGCTCTTCTTTACAACCAGTCCCCTTCTTCAGACTTGTGCCTTTCTGTAAACTCACTTGGGATGCTTTTGTGCTGGAGTCATACCATAATCCTGCCTTCCTTTTGTTGCAGTATGGGCCGATCCCCTTCTGGACCTGCAGAAGGCCACCCATGTGTGATCATGTTTATCGATAGTGTTCAATCCCAGCACTGTGATTTGAGCTATGACACTGGCTGGGCGCTGCATTTTTGATGAGTAGTTATTGTTTTTGGACATGCCCTGGCAGATCCACAGACCTGGGGAGCAGGAAGAGTTGGATCTGGTGTGTTTGGACACGGACAATGAAGTTTTGTTTTACGTCATTCCTCTCTGCGTGAAGCTGGCTGGCCTTGTGCCCGCAGCTCTCCTCTCCTCTGCTTGGAAGCAGCCACTTCTCTCCCTCCTTCCTCTGCATTTGTCCACTGCTTGATGCCGGTGCTTGGCACAGGGGATGGGGGAGGCTTTGGACTTTGTTCTCTCCTAGCCCGGAAGGAGGTGATGCCTGCAGCCTCTGCTCTCTCGCTGAAGAGTTCAAGCTGTAGCTAGTGCCTGGGCTCAGGCGTTAAATGAAGGTGGTTAAAATGGTCAAAATAGAGGTGAACTGGCTTTACTCCTACAAGCCCTTTCCCTTCCAGCACAGTTGCACAACTTCCCTAATGCTGCAGGAGAGCGCAGTCTTGGCTCAAGGTTGACTTGAGGACACCTCAGGCAGGGTCGCAGAGGCAGGGCTTGGGCTCAACCCCAGTTCCCTGCACCAAGGACTGACTCCCAACCCCGCTGAGATGCTAAAGCCATGAACTTGCTGTATTTCCCCAAGACAACCCAGTACCCAGCCTGTTTGTGAGAGCTGGAGGGAGCTGCATCCAGAGGCTTTCTGGGCGAAAGGAGGAAAATGTCATTCTCCTGGAGAAGTCAGAAATCCAGGCTCATCTGGAGAAAGAAGACATGCCAGGGCCCTAGACCACCCAAGAGAGCTGGAGACCATGGCCAACCCAGGGAACTGCAGGCAATGACTCTGCACTGTGCATCCCTGACAGTCCTGCTGGGCTGCATCTGCTCTTAGCAGCCCAGCATCCCAGCTCATTTCTGCTGCTGGAAGAGGAGACACAGAAAACACACCAACAGCAAGGGAAAGCGACACCGAGACCTGGACCAGAATTGACCTGGGACCTGTCTCCAGCTTGCAGGGCCCGGGGATTGCCCTGATGCCCACTCAGCTGCCTGTTGCTCCCTCCCAAGCCAGACATCACTCCTCAGCTTTGCTCTCAGAGTGTGGCTGCCCTTTTCTCTTCCATGTGGGTTGCAGTCAGGATGAGATCGGTGGGTTAGCAGGTCTCCTAATTGTGTTCCATCACTGGGAGCTGTGGTAGGTCCTGGAGAAGTTCCTAGGAGCCTGCTGGACATGGTTGTCTTGGGATGCTGAGCTAGAATGGTCAGAGTCCTTCAGTGGGCCTGCCTTCAGGGCAGTGGCAGTTTTAATTGCCAGTTTTAAGTCTGAGGGAAAAATAGTTGGTGCCTAAATTGCCGGGACTTGGTAGGAACTGGAGGTGTGTGTGCACAACAGGCACGTAGTGTGTGGCAAAGGCAGGTGTCTGTGCACAGAAGTTTCTCCCGCTTCTTTCCCTACCCTGCAAATCTGTCTAGTGGGAATCCCTCTGGTTCTGCTGACTTAACCTCCTTTGTTCCCACTGAGCTCCGTGAGATTTACAGAGATACTCCCTTTGACTGCAAAAAAACACAGACAAAGTGAAAAATCAGCATTTTCACAGCACTCGGGGCAGGGAGCGAACATATGAGCAGGGCTGGAGGTGGACCAGGAGCCTTGCTAACAGAGGGCAGCACCTCTTCTTTGGCTCAGGACTCTTTCTTGAGATTGCAAGCACTGCCCATGGCAGGCTTCGGTGGGTGGATGGCTTTCCTTTGGGCTCCCAGGACAGCCAAGACCCCTGCGTGTGACCTGACCCTTCCTCTGCTGCCATTTTCCTTGTTGGCCCCCAGCAGACAGGCTGGGCTGCTGTTCCCTGTCTGCAGAGGACGAGCAGAGGCTCGGAGGTGCAGAGGTGATGGCTTTGCAGGTGTCTGAACAGAGACAAAACACGGGTAGTTGAGCAGCATTGTTTGATTTTAGACAGAATAGGCTCAGATCCTACAAAACTCCCATCCTGGGACGGCACCCATACACCCATTCTCCACCCATCTGGTCTGGTCCTGACATCCTCCTGTGCCGAGCTTCTTGTGCCCATCTCCTTCCTAAGGCACATGGTGACTCTGAGCTTCACTTGCCCTGTTGTCCATGTCCCTACATGGATGGTCTCAGGCTGAGCGCTTCTCATTGTCCCCATCAGCAGGGAGAGCAGCAGTGGGCAGAGGCACCAGCAATGTCATGGCTGGTCCAGAAAGCAGGTACGGGCCCGTGCGCAGCTGGAGGGAGCTCACATCCATATCTCCCTTAGCCAGGAGCTTGTTCCTACTCCAGCTGACAGACAGAGAGTTACACCCAGGTCTGCACAACGCCTCCAAGCAGGCACTGCTTGTTCTGCTCCTTTCCCTTGCTTGGCCACACTTTCTGCAGGAGTTCTTTCCTCCACAAGTTCTGCAATGCCCGTTTCAGGCATTTCCATGGGTTTCAGATGAAGCCGGGCCAGGGCTACACTAGCAGCAAAGCTCTGCTAGACAACGTATAGGAAGGCTAATAACTCCTTCCTCTCCTATTCTCTGTGCCAAGCTTGTCTCCTGGGAAAGTCCCCTCTTTAAATAGCAGATTGAGTGTTTTTAGGTTCCAGAGTGGTTTTGCGGAGACTTGCGTCAAGGACTCTTGTTGCTCGACCTTTCCTTTCTTACTGGGATTTCTGAGCGTGAGGCTCAGGCTGCGAAGTGTCTGGAAACACTGCTGACCCCAGGCAGCCTGTTCTCCTCGGCAGAGACCAGAGCCACAGTTGTCTCCTGGGGACCTGTCCTGGGACCCTCAACTGGTGCTTGTGATGGGGCTTGTGGAGACCTGCACCACTCTTTGCATGGATGGTGTTGGTGAAAAGTGCTGAGCTCCTTGGGAGGGCTGTCAGACCACAGACCACAGCCTCGACATCAGGTTCCTACTGTGTGTGCCGTGCTTGTGCTGCTCCTTCTCTGGAGCATCACAGTGTGATGGTGCTAGCTAGGGGGGGGCTGTTGTTTTAGGTATCGGGTCTGTAAGTTCCTCTGGCTGAAGTCAGCTGAGCCAAGTGGCACCAGAAACGCAGACAGCGCAAGCCAGAGGAGGCAGAAGGCACCCTGTGTCTGTGCAAGAGCAGACCTGAGGGACTTCAAACTGCGGGAGAAGGCCACATCAGCACCGTGCAGGAGACAAGACCTGTGTGGGGCAGGCGTTCTTCCCAGGAGGGGCCGTCAGCAGGGTCGTCTGCACGCAGAGAGTCTTGCACAGAGCTGTAGGTGCCATGCCCACCCCAGCTCAGATACCTGTCTTTGAGTTGGCTCTTTTTTGGAGTGGTTCATGGCTGCTAAGGCCCACACAGGAGAAGACACCTGAGTGAAAAGGGCTCTTCAGGCTGGTGGATAAAGCTTCAGTGAAGGTTGGTGTCAGGAGCTGGAGCTAAAGCACATGTTTAAAAGGAACAGGAGCTACCTGCTGTGCCAAGGGGGATGGTGGGTCTGGTGTCACTGGCAGGTTCAGAGGACCAATTTTGCATTTCCTTCTTGATCAGCCATGAGCTTGAAGCAGAATGAAATCCAAGTAGTCTTGTCTCTGCAATGCAGGCGGTCAGAGCATGCAGTTGTCTCCTAGGGCTTTCCAGGCAGTGACCGTGGACTGGGCAGGGATGGTGCCTTAGGGGCAGGTTTATCCTCCCTTCAGCTCCCTGACCTGCCTCCTGCGTGGCCAGACCCCTGCTCGCCCCACAGCATGCACAGTTGCTGGAGGTGAGCCATCAGGCTTGTGGGCTCCATCCCTTTCCCTGCAGAGGATTGCAGAGGATGGCATGTTAAGAGGAGGAAGATCCTTGGTGAAGGCACATACATTGCCCTGGACACTGTTGCTGATCCTGCTGGAGGATCTGGTGGTCTGATGGAGCACAGATCTGCTTCAAATCCAGTTTTTCAGAGGAGTGCCGGTGTGCGTGTGAAATGGTGGTGGCTGAGCTGTGGCCAGAGGCTCTTATGTGCAGAGAAGTCAGGGTAAGCACAAAGCAATTGGGCGAAAAGAAAAAAAAAATGTTTTTAAAATTTAAATTAGCTTTATCTCTTTTCATGTCTGCATTTTCTTTTCGTCTTACAGTCTTGTGCTGCTGAAGTGGTTATTTTGTGCTTATTTCTTTAATTAGTTTCTTAGCAGTTTCCCAGCTTTTCCATGGAGACTTTTTCTTCTGAAGAAGTTTATTTCTTAAGGTTAGTCCTTAAAGTGCTCATCCATACTGAAAAGCAGTGCCAAAACCCAAGGAAAATCTCCGCTGTAGGAATGATACAGACACATTTGCTGAGGAATAAAGTCCAGTTTCTGATGCACTGAGGAGTTTCCCAGCGACGGAGTCAAGGGGCTTTGACTTGACCATACCCTATCATCAGAGTTCGCAGGTTGAATTTATTGGGACTTTGGCTCCTCAAGCAGTTAAACGCTTTGGAAAAGTCTTCCTAATTCCCTGCGGCTGGGAGCGTGAGGCTAATTTTATACTGCTTCGTTCGGAAATGTCAACTTGTGTGTACAAGAATTTTACAGCAACTGTGCGCATTGAAAACTGAGATCACTTTTTAATGTTAACAAGGAATCAATTTGTTTTGAATGTGCAAAGATTTTATGCCACTAAGAGAGAAGATTTTTTAATATATATATATAATAAGCCCATGGTATTGTCCGTGTTTTGAATAATTCATATCTTTCTTGTTGCCCTGCCTGAGAAAAGATGCTGTAGTAAAGGAAAAGGCTGTGAGAAGGGCAGCCAGGATGATCAGGGGTACAAAATAGGTCTCGGATGGAGAAGGACCCACGTAGAGGTTTTTACACTTTTGGAGACCTTTTGCACAAAGGTCTCCCAAGCAATGAGTGGGGCAGGGCAGATGAGCAGAGAGTAATTAGTTGCTATTTTTAACACTGGTAGCGCTCAGTAAAATGTTGAGGCTGGAGTCTCACAGCACATCCATCACTTCGGGAAATCTTTGCGCCAGGATGCTGTGGCAGTCAAACAAGAGAGAGGATGTTTAAAGAGAGGAAAGGCAAACTGGCTTTCCAGGATCCATTGGTGGCCATGAAGCAGATGGTTCGTGTGCAATCCCAGTTTTGGAAGTCTCCAAACTGCTGACTATTACCTTTGACAGCGTGTCAGGGGAAGGGCTATCATATTCCTGCTCGGTTTCTCCTACTTTTACCTAAGTGGAGGCTGCTGGCTGTCAGAGACAGGATGAAAGCTCTGATGATCTTTGTTCTGGTTCAATATGCCAGTTCTCGTATAAAAAAAAGAGAATTTAAAAAAGAGTTCACGGGAGCAGCTAAGACCGAGATTGAGAGCTGCTTAAGTGTTGCAGAGACAGGGATTTAACTTTCAGAAGCCTGAGATTTCTGTCTATCTCTCATCCGTCTTTTTTGTAATGGTTTTCTAAAATTACAATAAAGCATCCCATGGATGTTTTTTTTCTAGTTGGTTTATTCTGTGTGTGAGTGTGCGTGAAAACCCAGGGTGCATTGGTGCTGACTGCTTAGTTTCCAAAGACAGACAGACCATGCAGCTGCTCATTAAAACGTGTGTAAACCACACAGTGAACATAAGTAGCAGAAAACACTGCAGATATTCTGAAACAGTATGAATTATTTTTAAATGAAAGCTCCCAAATAATAGTCGGATTGGCTTTCCTAGCTCGTTGTGCTCCGATCTATCAGATGAATGCTTTGCTGTGAGTGTGATGGGAACAGTGACTCGCTTTCCCTAAGCTGTCTCTGAGCTGGAGGGGCCTGGTGATCTCCTCCCAAGGATGTTTCTCTGTGGTCAAGACATCTGATGTTATCGGTCCACAAATGCAGAATAGTGACAAGTGTCTGTCCCAGGTTTCCAGACTCTCATTGTGTGTGCTGGGGCGGGAGCGGCTCTGGCTGGACCACCAGGCACCTTTAGCAAGATGCTGTCACCATGGGATGGCTGTCCTGCATGTGCCAGCTTGACCTGAAGATCACACCTACCCTCTTGATGGGGTTAAAAGAATAAAAGTAAGTATGGCTGATTTCACCAAAGTCAAAGGGATCCTCCTAATGACAGCCTTTATATACCTTTATTTACAAAAAGTCAACAGAAGGTACCACGTGGGTAAAGTCAACCAGCAAACCCAGCTGCACTCCCAGCTCTTGACCTGGATGACTCCCCCTGGTCTCTGCTTGGCCACAACCACCCCTCCTCTCATGTCCTCCTGGACAAAATGAGAGTGGAGACACCAGGTGCCTCTGGGCTGGCTGACTGCTCAGATGTGCCCTTGGCAGGGGGAACCACAGAGCTAAATGCAGGATCCAAAGGTGTCCTGGGGACTCTGGAGTCGTTTCCCACAGACACCATCTCAAGGATCTTTTTATTCTACTACTGTTGGAACTTCATTATGTTTGGGTCTTGCCAGTAGCCTTCGAGCATCCGCAGGCCCACTAACGAAATGCTCTTAAGCTGATTTGAGAAGAAATCTCTTTGATGAACCAAAAGGGGCCCTCAAGTGCTGATTTTCAAGCCATTTACCTCTTCTGGCAAGAGGTAATTGAACTGCAGTCATAACATATTGTAACAGTTTGCAGATTACACACTATAGGAGCTCCTTGGTGTCTTCTCGCAGTCTGAGCTCGGTTTTCTCTCTCCTTACCAGCACGTCTTGCAACAGGAACCTTTTCACTACTTCCCAAAGAACTTGCAATAAGAGTATTTCAGAAATCATTGTTTATTTGATAGTTAGGAAAACCCTGGAATTCAAATTAACTAGCACACAAGTGGTTACAGTGTTATGACACAATTCTAAATTACCTTTTTGGAACCCTTCTCTTTTTGTGGTTTCCTAGTCCCCTTGTTGCAAAGCTCTGATGTTGCCTTACAACTCTGTACTTCAGCACTCATCCTAAATTTACTTCCACTCGTTTCCTTAGTCCTTGCAGCAGGAATGTGAGTTGTCCCCCTGACTTGCCACAGTTTGAACAGGAAGGCAGCATGCTGCTCTCTCCTAGGTTTCTGACCAAGGTCAGCAAATAGCTTGACATCTCCAACATCTTGGAGAGCCTCAGAGTTAAGTAACCGATCTACAACAGCCAGTAAAATCTGTTATTTGGATCTAAAGTGGCATAGAATCATAGAATCGTAGAATGGTTTGGTTTGGAAAGGACCTTCAACATCATCTAATTCCACCCCCCTGCCATGGGCAGGGACACCAGGTTGCTCAAAGCCTCATCCAACCTGGCCTTGAACACTGCCAGGGACGGGGCAGCCACAGCTTCTCTGTGCAACCTGTTCCAGTGCCTCACCACCCTCAGAGGGAAGAATTTCTTCCTTAGATCTCATCTAAATCTCCCCTCTTTCATCTTAAAGCCGTTGCCCAGTGTCCTGTCACTACACACCCTTGTCCAAAGCCCCTCTCCAGCTTTTCTGTAGCCCCTTTAGGTACTGGAAGGCTGCAGTAAGATCTCCCTGGAGCCTTCTCTTCTCCAGGCTGAACAGCCCCAACTCTCTCAGCTTGTCTCCATAGCAGAGGTGCTCCAGCCCTTGGATCATCTTCGTGGCCTCCCCTGGACCCGCTCCAACAGCTCCATGTCCTTCTGATGCTGGGGACCCCAGAGCTGAACGCAGCACTGCAGGGGGGTTTCACAAGAGCACCAGAGCAGAGGGGCAGAATCCCCTCCCTCAACCTGCTGCCCATACTGCTTTGGATGGAGCCCAGGACACAGTTGGCTTTCTGGGCTGCCAGCACACGTTGCCGGCTCATGTTGAGCTTCTCATCCACCAGCACCTCCAAGTCCTTCTTCTCAGGGCTGCTCTCAATCCATTCTCCAGCCAGCCTGTATTTGTGCTTTGTGTCATGGGCTTTAGGATATGCGTATAGACATGAGTATAAGTAGCCTGAATGAGTTCTTGCTCTAGACATCCATTCTTAACTTCCAGGCCCAGCAAAGCCTGGTATGGACGTTGTTCCTTCCTCTCACCTCCCTGATCTTTTGTAAGCAGCTACCACCTCTCTACAAGCCCCACAGAGTTCTCTTTCTGTTCTTCTTGTCCCCAAACACACCAGGATGGGCATGAGCAGTTTCTTCAGAGCTTCCTGAGGTGTCACTTCCCATTGGAGATTCTGTTCTCTGGTGCCGGTGTTTGCGTTTCCCAAAGCAGCTCTTGCATCATGGTGCTCATAACTTATACTGGCTTGAGATATGTGTTAAAGATGCTCACCTACTTTGTCCTTGCAGTGGCCTACGCGTGCCAGCCCCTTGCAGAGTTCCAGCCTATCATTCTACAAAGCAAAGAGTAAAACAGCAGCTGTTTCATTTAGCATAAAACTAAAACAAGAAAAAGCTGTATTTTTAACACCAAAACTTTGCTACCTTCTAGATTTGTCTTCTCTGGCAGCTGGAATGCCACATAAACCAGATCATCAAGATGTAATTCAGCCTGTGGCTTGAGCACGGTCTCTGTAGCTTGTCCTGCAGCCCTTCCCCTTCTCCAGAAGCCAGTGGCACATTTACCACAAGCCATCCGCCACCCCTGTGTGCGTCTCAGCATGGATCAAATTCCAGCTAGCTGGATGTGGTGGAGTTGTTGTCCAGGCGGGAGCCACATCTTGACTGCTCTTTATTGGCTTGAACATGCATTTGTTGTATCAGGTGATGTGGAGAAGGAGCAGTGGTAATGTTCCCCTGTCCCCAGTCCCACTGTGTGCCCTGCCAGCCCTGGGAGAGAGCCAGCTCTTCGCCGTGCTTCTGGGAATGATGGGTGCGTGGTCCCTCCTGGGTTTGCGACGTGGGTGGAGGTGTCCCGACCAAGAGCTCTGAACACCTCCCTCTGCCCTCGCTCAAGCTGGGATAACGTTTTTGCACTCCCCCATGCTCGCCCTTAAGTCATCGACAGGAGATGGCCGACGCATTTATACGTGCCATGTCACCTCCCAAACACCGCTCGCATCCTGCGCCGCCGGAGCGTGACAAAGCCTGCGTGTTGGTGTGTGGGCTGGGCTGGCCACCCCGGGCCGCTTTCAGGGGCTCTGTGCTGTCACAGCCTTATCCCTCCCCCTTGCCCTTGAGTAAACCCCTCTTGGGATGAGCCTGAAGGTTCACCTGAAGCCAGGCAGCTTCACGTCCCACCTCACAGTCCCTCCCTTGCAGCGTTAGCACCGGGGGTGCAGGATGCGGACCCCAGGGATGGTGGGGCAGCCCGCGGCTGTGGGGAGACGGAGCTGCCTGGAAGGCAGCAGAAGCCAACGGGATGCATTTCCCCTCTCTGCTGGTGTGTCTTGCTGTGGAGAAGGCACTCTCCCCATCTGCGTGCTACAAAAGCCATCCTCCTGGTGCAGAACCTTGTCCTTGGATGTGAACGGCTCAGCACACCGCGGCTCCCGGCTCGCTGTGTTGACACAGGCTCCTGGGAGAACAGCATCCATACCAGGCGAATATTAATACTAACGGGAGGAGGCAGAACCATTGTTTACCCTGCTTTTGTTAATCAGTTTGTTTCCATTCGCGATCCCAAAATGAAATTAAAAGGCTCTGTTTACATTGCTGAATTATCATCTGCTCCAGCAGGTAAAGCACTTTGGCAGAGAATTAATGGAGCCGCAGACAGATTTGTGTCAAAAATATGTGCATATTTTCCCACCGAAGGATTTGTTTGAAATGAGCTGGAATCTCATGCCTTTGTGTTTAAATAAAACATCATCCACCAACCACCCACACATGCTGCTGGGATGCTGTGGCCCTGAAACGAGTTCACCTTTAAAACAGCTGAGCTGAAGGCTTTTCCCAGGCTGGATGCAAAGGTGATTTTTTTTCTCAAGACCGAAGATGGCCCTGGAGGGTGGCTTCAGGATTCAGAATATGCTTGAAGGAAAAAGCCAATCCTGATGCCAAGGAAAGACAGGAGAGCGTGCACAGGGCTTTGGTTTGTCCTCAAGAGCTGGTGCTAAATTGTGCTGGGAGGGGGCAGGGCGGGTATTTCTGTCTCAACAGCAAGAGCCAAATTATCTTCTCCAGCGCCGCAGTGCAAGCCGACACAGAATGGGGCCCTTGCACCTGCCTCAGAAGGCTGAAAAATCCAATTCTGATCATTTTTGCTCCAGCAGCACTAAATTTATAACCCAGCACAAGGAAGACAAGATCTAAAAACCAATTTAGCAAAAAATAGCCTTTGCAACTAAAAATTAATGCTTCGAACGGCCTAAATGAAGCTTGAAAATAGCTTTTTTTCTGCTCCAACCGGTGATTCACGTGCCTATTTGCAAACAATTCAAATGCAGTAAATTGAGAGGAAATATAAATCAGGTTCCTAAGTGAAGCTGCATAAATCCAATAAATGATTGATGAGAGAATCCTGTTTTAAGACGCTGCTGTCAGTCTCCAGTGCTGAGGCAGAAAATAATGGGGCCTTTGCCTCTTCGGGCTGTGCCGAATGAAGCGAGTTCGCACCGACCTCTGATCCCCGCTCAAGGTCAGACGCAGCTTTCTCTCTCCACCTGGCCAAGCTGCCCGAAAAGAGAACTGCAAAATCAGGCTGTGCTCACCCGAGGACCTGGCAGAGATCGTTATGGCTTCTCCCCAAGGGAGGAGGGCAACGGGCTCACCGGCTCTGCTGCATGAGAGCCAGACATTGCTGTGCAGCCCTGCACTGTTTGGTGGTCCCAAAGAAACGTGGCTTCTGGGCATGAACCTGGTGCTGCGATGCATTGAAAGCGTGGCTCAAGCCTGCTAGAAGTTGTGCATCTCTACCTGGTTTCAGGGCAAAGGAGCTGATGTGTCTGGAAAATGGTGGCTCTGCAGTAGGACCACACTGTGCCCAGTCCCTGGCAGTGTTCAAGGCCAGGCTGGATGAGGCTTTGAGCAACCTGGTGTAGTGGAGGGTTTCCCTGCCCATGGCAGGGGGTTGGAACTAGATGATCTTTGAGGTCCCTTCCAACCCAAACCATTCCATGATTCTATGACTCTGCTCCCATGGCAGAGATGGGGCTGGACGTGCCCTGGTGAGAAGCTCTTGGCCCCTTTGTTCTCTCTGCTGTTCTCTGCACACAAGGACATGGGTCCTGCTGGCACAGGGATATATCAGCTCTTATCTTAGAGCAAGGGCAGCTGGAACGGTGGCTGGAGATGATGTGTTCCCAGAGCTAATGACTGTGGAAAATGACTAGGAGCATAGACACCTGAAGACATCCAAAAATCTACTCGAGGTTAACCAAGTCCAGCCAAAACTCCTGCATGCTGCAAGCTAACCTGGGGCTGCTGGCACCGTGCAGTATCCAAAACTTTGCTTGGAGGTGCAGGGAATAACCCACTGTATATGGGAGCTGTTTGCCAGGAAGGGGATTGTGGCCAGAACACGTTTCTCATAGGTAGTTCTTGGTCTTGATTCCTCATTCTCCATGTGAGCAGCAGCTCCAGTGACTGTGCCTGGGGGGTCTGTGCTCTTGCCCAGCTCCGTTCCCAGCATGGAGCCACCCGTGCAACATGCAGGGCACACAGCCAGCAGACCCTGAACCTCCAAGACACCAGCTTCTGATGTGGTGACTCATGTGAGCATGGAGCCTGCAGTGAGTGATGAGCCTTTAACACACCAGCAGCTCACAGCAAACCTCTGAAGGAGACTGTCTGAGAAGCAGAGATCCGGGTGCCCCATCCAGCTGCCAGCGTCCTGCTTCCAGCACAGAGCTGGTGCCAGAATACCCTGAGTCCCCTAAAGGGCCAGCAGTTTGTCCTGCTTGGATTGAACAGCCCTGCAGGCATTTGCAGACAGGGACGTGTCACATGCTGCTGATGCAGCCCTGAGGGCTGGCAGTCACAAGCAGCTTTTTCCATCCACGGAGTGATGGGTGCTTTGGGAAAGGGACAAACCTCATAGGAGCTGCTCTGCAGCTCTACAGTGGAGTGCAATACTTCTAGAGTTCCACCTTTCCCATCTCTTCTAGGGATGAAGAACCTGAGAAACAGTGGGCTCCTGGGGACCACGCATTGCTGGGCTGTGCCCCACTATCTCTGCTTTGAGCTGTGTCAGCTTGGCTTGTGTCAGAGCAGATCACCCCTAAACAGACCTCGAATTTCACCTCGACCATTGTGCTCATCCTGCCCCACCGTCAGGTTGCCAAAAACGTGAGGGGAGAGGACAGCTTGCTTAGGAAGGCAGCAGGGCAGCCAGCAATGTGATGCTCAGGCTGCCAAGGTGCTGGGAAGAACCTGAGCAAAAACCAGAGCTGCGTTATTCCTTGCTTTGTGTTGGGACTGGGAGGTTCAGCTGCTTTTTTCTGCACCTGACGGGTCAAGACAGCTGCCATCAGCTCCTGCTTCCAGGCAGCCTGGCATAAATCAGCATCAGTGGCACAGGGTGGCTTGTCTCTGCTCCAGGTTGTCCCTGTTTGGATTTGGCTCCGACACAGTTTTCATGAAAAATTTATTTTGTGAGAAAATGGATTTTCAATCAAACCAGCCATTTCTGCATAAAATATTGTTTGCCTTGACATTTTCCCATTTTTTTTTCAATGATACAGTTCCCTTCCTTTCTTCTCCCACCTTCTTCCAAAGAGACAAGAACAAAAATAATTCAGAAGCAGTGTTAATTTTTCAGTGAGAGTGTCTGGGTTTGGATAACAGAGGACTGCGTATGTTTAGAGAAAATCAAATATTTTTCATCAAAACGAGAGAAAAGTCAGTCTTCAGAAGTGAAACCAACAACTGTTAATGTAGTGGGGAAATTGTAACTACCTGGGGAATAGTTTGCAGAGAAATTGGGGTCTGTAAGTGGACAGCCTGGAGCACAGGGGGAGGGTGCTGTGTCCCACCCAGCCCCTCGGCTCTACAACCATGACCATGCGGAGCCACGGTGGGAGTGTGGACATCAGCATCAGTGGCCTTGGCTCCCTCCTCTTGCACATGGCCAAAAGCCCAAGATGCCTTTCTCCATCACGGAATTCGCTGCCACCGTCCTTCTGCTCTCAGCAGGCTGTGCCCAGTCCTGCTTTTGATCCTAATCAGACTGGATCAGGCCCCAAATTAATCTACTCTGGTGTCAAACAGCATGTTGGGCACAGGAGCGAGGAGGCAGCTTCTGGGGTCCCGGGGGACGCCCGCTGTGTAACGGAGCTGATTTCCACGGACCCCACGTGGGCTGCTGGTTGTTGCTGGGGAGATTGCCAGCCCCCGGTGCCCTGGATTCAGCTTCTTTCTGCCCTATTTCTGCCTGGCCTGGTGACAGGCTGAGGAAGGCTTGGCTTTCTGAAACCTCTGTGTAACAGAAGTGTCTTACGAAGGTAAAGGCTTTGCTTCATCAAGCCGTGATGGGTGGCCCCCGTGTCCGCCCGAACACAAGCGAGCATCCCTCAGCAGGCGACTGCGGGTCTCCTGTCCTTCGGGTGTTGGGCTCTGCTGGAGCAGGGCTTGGGGCCAGCACGGAGGAGCCCAGTGCCTGGGCTGCAGCCATGAGACAGCAACAGAGACCCAGCAGCGATTTCTAAGATGTGCAGAAGAAAGTGTCCCACGTTCCCAGCTGTGAGTTCTGGCGGGTGGGGACAGCTTCTCACAACCCTCTGCCTTTATCAGAGCTGAGCTAGTCAGTCGGATGGGTCTTTGGGGGATCCCCAGCTGTCCTCGCTGAAGGTATCCGATGTTAATTCACAATCTGTGATCCCACAACAGCCCTGAGCTGGCTATTCATTCCCGCTCCCTGAGCTGGCTCACCCTGCAAGCACAGAGTGCTGGTGCAAGAGAGGGGCTGGGGCTGAGGCTGGGGCTACCGTGGCTACGTAGAGCAGTTGAAGCTGTCAAGGCACTGTGCTCTACCTACGGCTGGGGATCCTGCTGGCTGCCCTTTAAAGGAGCAGAGCTGGCGCTGGAGACGCCTTGGCGAGATTTGCCCTGCCAGCTGTGGCTGGCAGCTGGCTAGGCACGTGGCCTTGGGAAATTCTTGCCATTTTCCAGCTCTTGCTCTTTCGCAGGACTAGCAGAATTTCTCAGTGTAGAGACATTTGTCAATTTGCATAATTAAAGCACTGCGAACTCATCCGGATTCACAGATCCCTGCGCTGGCTCCCCCGAGACTCACCGCTTCTCTCCCATGAATTATTCATTGGCAGCGCTGTTTCAAACGGGCCCCTTTGTCTGCTGCTGCCTTTGCTCCGGATTTCATCTCTCCAAGGCGGAGACGATGCCTTGGTCCTCTGAGGCAGAGCGTGGGGAAAGGAACGACTCCGTTTGCCACAGCCCTTCCTTTCGCTCTGCCCATCAGGTGAGAACAAGGGAACTCCCGTGGAACCGTGGGGCTGCCTGTCCACAGCGAGCGGAAGGGAACGACTGTGCGGACAGCAGAGATTCCCACGGAGCTGCTCGTAGCCGGGGCTGGTGTCTCCGCACCAATTCATGCATCCAAGTGCATGGTCAGCCCCTGCGTGCTTGCCCGCTTCTCCCTGCGTGGGATGCTAGGGATTTGCGTGGGATGTTGGGGATTTGCGTGGGACAGGCTGCAGTACCTCTCCATCCCCGTCTGCTGTAGGGAAGCTGCAGGAGGGCATCCAGAGCTCCCCCATGGACTCGTGTTCTCCCAGGATGCTTTGCCTCTAAGGAGAGCATCCTTTAACTGTCTTGCTTGCCAGAAACCACATTTCCCTGGTTCAAGCAAACAGAAAACAATGGATAATACAAGAGAGAGAGGCAGAGAGAGGAAGGCAGGAGCAAGTGGTGAGTACATAGAGACCTCGCTCATGTTTGCAGGCTCTCCCTGCCGGCGTTGAGCGTGTGCTTGTAAAGCCCACATCAGAGGAGTACAAATATTTGTGCTGTGGAAACCCTTCTGATGAAGTCCTGGAGATCCTCTTCTCAATTTGTTCCAGCCTTTCGAAGGCCTGTTTGCTTCTGGGTCCGTGGGAGCCCTGCAGACAGTGTGCCTCTGGCAGGCAAACCCCTGAACACCCAAACGCTGCAGTTCCTTCCTCTTCCCACTGCTCTGATGGCCCCACCAGTAGTGTCCATGGCACCAGGAGCTCCACACTGCCCTGCAAAGGTTGGCAAAAGTGCAGCTGCCCTCCCTGCATCTCTCAGCAACGTCTGCAGAGCAGAGTGGCGCCGGAGCAAGAATGAAATCAAAATGTAGATGTCCCAGTGCTGAGTAAATCAGAGTAAATCCAACTGTCAGCTGCTGCATACAGCTTTGCGAAACAGTGGTGCAAAACGATCTGAGGACGGAGCAGGCGAGCATGGGACGGTGCTGGGGCACAGAGTGGTCCAGCGAGACCAGAGCTGTGCTTTCCAGTCTGATACAGCAGATTGACGTTTCACCCTGGACCTGGACCTGGTGAGGGAGTTTGCAGTTGCAAATTCAGCCCTAAAAAAGTTGCGATCTGCCAAAATTACAGATGCCTGTGCAGTTCTCATCCTCTCCCCACCCATGAATATGTATGTACAGCGACGTGGCTTTTAATAACATAAGCACTTGGAGTTCGATCTCCTGGAGCCACGCCAGCCCCGGGGCTGCTGCGGGAGGGGAAGACCACGGCGCAGCAGCAGGGGAAGACCACGGCGCAGCAGCAGGGGCTGAACTGGGAGCACCAGGGTTGGCAGTGGGTGGGAGATTGGCAGTGCTTTGACATCATGAGCCCTTTCACCACCCGCCGAGCGGGGCTTGGGAGGGGGTCTCCTGGTGGTGCTGGTGGTGGGCTTCACTGGATGTACAGCTGGAGGCTTCTTACGGGGAGGCTGGAGCATTTATTCTGGAGAGCGCCGACCCTCGCCATGCTCATCAAAAGGTGTGATCACGCCTGCAGCGACGAGGCCCGTGTGTGTAATTTTCAGCTCCTATCCCCTTCATTAAACCAGACGAGGCGAGAAATGGTACAATGCAGTTGGGGGCTGTTGTGAAAAACCTCTGCAAAGGATTTTCACAGTGTGATGGAAGCTAGAATATTCATCTGGGCTTCTTAGTTTTTATTTTTATTTATTTATTTATTCTTTCCTGGAGACTGCTGTTGCTGATGTATTATTTATACAGCAGGAAATTAGACTCTGAGGACTCAAGTATTCTTCAAATAAGCTTCCTAATTCTGTCAATTAAGAATGCACAGGCTGCTGGGTCTCTGGCTTGGGAAGAGCCGCAGAGGAGTGAAAGCTGCCCCTGGTCATTGCTCTGATGTGCTGCATTGACAGCACGCTACAGACATTTCAGCTGGAGGAAAAAGATCTTGGTCCCAAAATCAAGCGTGTGAGATGCTAGGAGCATTAGATACAGCAGCTTTTGCTGATTTCAATGGGACAAATAAATTCCCTGTGCTCTGGTGGGGGAATACTGAAGCCCTGGACACGCGATCTCCCGTTGATGTGTTCTGTAATGAAATCTGGTGCTTTTCATTACCATTAACAAATGGCTGCCAAAGCTGGGAGACCACTGTTAGGAGTTAGGGTCGTTTACTCTCTAATTAATGCAGTAATTCTTCACGTGCTCCTGGTGTAGTTCTAGGGCAAATGAGTTGACATGTAATTAATACATAACTCCTTCACCGCCTTTCCTTAACTCATGGGCATTTGTAAACAGCTTTGGAAGTCTACCTGCGGATTTTTTCCCAGACATGGAAGAGGGTTTGGACACAAGGCTGCAGGACAGGCTGTTCTTGTCTCCCACAGGAAGGGGAATGTCATGGGGCAGAGGAAAAGAGGAAGCAAACCATCCTCGAAATGCAGCTGAGCACGGGGCCGCACCGCAAGCTGCCGGCACTAAGCTGGGAAACAGAGTGTTCCCTTCTACCTGCAAAAGGCTCAGGCCCGATCTGTGGCTGAAGATGTTCATTTTGTAGCTGGGAAAAGCAACAGAGGAGTGCACGGGGAGGGGGGAAGGAGGGGCGGGTTGAGGTGATGCTTGCCAGCACATTTGCAAATGCTTTGGCGCATTTTCTGCAGAAGGATGTCAGGCACAGGAAAAGCCAAATGCTTGTCCCCACCTTAGTGTTGCTATGAGAAAGGTGAGACCTCTCAGAGGACAGCCCCTTTGTCACCTCCTGTCTCTTATAGGCTGGACAACGTCCCTTCAACTGCCCCACAAGCACTCTGTGCTCTCTGGCTGAGGGAAGGAGGTTTATGGCTGCAGCACAGTTTTTCTTTTTTTTCCTCTTTGCTACAAATTTAATGTCCACTGCAAATGCAGATCTCTCCATCTGGAGGAGGAAGGAATGCCTGCACTATCTGCTCTGCATAGATGTGATAACTCATTCTGGAGGACAGGGCCACATCACGCTGTGCAGCACTTTTGTGCAAGAGTCCTGCTGAAGGGCTCCTGAGGACAGGACTGCCACGACGGGTGAACACTGACTGCTCCAGGTCAGGGCCGGGCAGGTGATCCCACTTCTCCTGGGGTGCTCTTCAGTACAGCAAGCCAAGGGCCAGTGCGAAAAAAAGGATTGATCCCTACGTGCACCTGGGAGCGTGGTCTGACCCCTCTCTCTGGAGGAGAGAAATAATCTCTCTTGCTTTCTATAACCCTTTATGGCCTTGGCAATGTATCTCTCTCACTCTCGTTTGTTGGCTAAACAATTTTTCCCTCCCAGCCTTCTGTAACACCATGACTTTGTTGAAAAGCCTAGCTTCTGGGAGCATGTGTTTAATTTTTGAAGTGGTTTGTAGTCATGATGGCTGTGGAAAAAGATGAAGTAACTTGGGATTCACACAGCAGAACCACAAGTCGACGGATCCACAACACTGATTAGCTGGAAGAAATGCCGTATGCTGTTTTAGTGCTTGTGTGTCGCGTGGACTTGTGCACAGGGACTTGGATGTGGAAAGTGTTCTTTCCATGGCTTTCCATGCATCTGTGCAGCCAGAGCCCAAAACATGGGCAAGTCCCTGTGCAAGCAACTTTACATGAGAAGCAGAGGTGCTGGAGGGTGAGTGTGGCCCTTGCGCTACTTTCGTGGTTGCTGTAGGATGGTAGAGCATTGACAGTCTCATCTCAGCTCTCCTGGGAGCGTGGAGTTAGAGCCGCTGTCAGGCAGGGTGATGTAGAGCGGAGCTGAGAATAGCGCTGATGACGGAGGTTCCCCACCCTTCTTCTCATCCGTGAGCTCTCACCTTTTTGGCCTTGGCCATGTCCAGCCCACCTCCTGCCCAGGTGATTTTCAGGATCTGGCCCTTAATCCCATGTGTCCCTGGCCCTTGCTTTCTGTTTTCCTGCCTGCCGTTGTGTGCAGCACTCTTGGTCGTCTCTTCTCATGTCCACTGGCTGCCCCTCTATCTTATCCTTCCATGCCTGCTGTTGAGGTTACAGTGCCTTCAATTCAGTTTTGCCTTTGTGCTGTGATTAGCAGCCTTCCAGTGCCCAAAGGGGCTACAAGAAAGCTGGAGAGGGACTTTTGACAAGGGCGTGGCATGACAGGACAAGGGGCAATGGCTTTAAACTGAAAGAGGGGAGATTTCGGTGAGATCTAAGGAAGAAATTCTTCCCTCTGAGGGTGGTGAGGCACTGGACCAGGTTGCCCAGAGAAGTTGTGGCTGCCCCATCCCTGGCAGTGTTCAAGGCCAGGTTGGAT
Source organism: Tauraco erythrolophus (assembly GCF_009769465.1). NCBI lineage: Eukaryota > Metazoa > Chordata > Aves > Musophagiformes > Musophagidae > Tauraco > Tauraco erythrolophus. The sequence goes on from NC_141483.1 coordinate 906,916, forward strand.
GAGGCTTTGAGGAATCTGATCTAGTGGAAGGTGTCCCCGCCCATGGCAGGGGGGTTGGAACGAGATGATGTTGAAGGTCCGTTCCAAACCACACCATTCTGTGATTCTATGATTTCTAGCTTTGCTTCTCAGCCATGCACATGGGCCAAGAGCAGCACATCCTCCCTCTGTGTGCACCATGGCCCACTGCTGACCCTCAGACACTGCGTGAAACCAACAAACCGATAAATAGGGAACAAGGCTCAGCTCTGAATCACAAAGACTTCAACTCCTGTATTGAATTAGAGGGGGAAAAGCTGCCAGCAGGTACTCACTAGCAGGCTATTTCTGCTTTGAAGGAGCTCATGAAACATAAACCACACGTGGCATTAGACTTCTCCCTGTCCTTCATGCTTATGGGGGAATAAATGCTTTTCTTTTCAGCTCCAGTGAATGCAGGGCTGTGCCTCTCCATCTGAAAACGCTGGGTTTGCTATGGAAACCAGTCCCTGTTATGACAGCTCTCCAGTCCTCATATAGGGAAGAATCAGAGACAAGGCTCCTGGGTTGGTAACAATGAACACGAGAGGGGCACCGATCCTCTTCTGCTCCTCGCTGGGGCGAGCGTGGAGCAACTCCCTGCTTGGCTGGCCTTGCTCTCAATTTGGGAGGGCAATAATGGAGAGGGGGACTCGATGCAGGGAGGGAAGCACAGCACAAAGCTCCCCATTCTGCTCATTTCTAAACTGATCCTTTTCTTCCTTGCTATTCCTATTCTCTATTCTTCTTCTTTTTCAGTCCTTCCAGATAGGAAAGTATAGAAATATAAGCCGCAGTGTTTTGAAGAGGCAACACACTTACAAAACGAGGATGTATGCGGTTAAAAGTTTGCAGTCTGATGGATTATTTTTGCTTTGCTACTTCTTGTCAGGAGACAGAGCTTTGCAGGGAAACTGCCAGCCAACTCCTGGGGATGGCTGTGCTCCCCGGCGGGCTGTGGGTGAGAACTGAGAGCAAGGCAGTCCCGGAGGGCACTTGCCTCTCGTGCTGAGACACCTCTGTCACAGGCATGATGCTCAGCAGAGATGCCCTGAAATGATCAGGAATGAAAGAAGCCATTGGGGGTTTCCTACACACGTTACTGAGCCCCTGCCTCTGCTTCCAAGGCCGTCCATAGCTGAGCAGCCCTCCGCAGTCAGGCAATATCAGAAAGGAGGGTCTGTAAAGCAGCAAGACATTTAGTGGGGCAAGATCTACTACACTCAGGGTCCACACAAGTTCTCACTGAAGGCCCTTGCAGGAGATGTCACTTCAAAAGAGATGGATCAGCCCAGTATGGATGTGTATGCCTGATCTGATTGCCCAGTGACATTTGTTTGACCAAACCTGAATGGCTGCATCTGAGCAAGTCGTCTTTACACTCCTTACAGTCGATGGAGTCCAGAGCATGATGGTTCTCTTTCTAAACACCTACAGTTAGTTGCTCAGCTGAATTGTGTCCCAGAGTCTGTAGCCCAGACTGATCAGATTCCCTCCCCAAATCAGAACACTGAAATGCAACTGCAAACATCATCTCATCTCTGGGATCTGTGGTACACAGTAAAGCCATGCTTGGATTAGGCTGGCCCTTAAAGAAGGGAGAAAACAGGATCTTGTAAGATTTATGGCTGACATGGATCATCTCCAGGACCAGTTCTGGGGGTCCTTGGCACTGACATTCTCCACTACTGTGGACCCTCTAGTCAGTCCTCAGCATCACCGCCACCGGCAGGAGAGCCAATGCTGCTTCTGCAGCTGACACCAGGTCCGTAAATCACCGCACCCCCTCCTGCCTGCCCGGCCTCCCCAGGAGTGCTTAAATCAACTCTAAATGAGCTCTTTTAAGGAAATGTAGGCAATCAGCGGTGAATTATTGCAAGGCACAAGGGCTTTCTTAACAGCGACGAGCACTTATTGGTCATCTGGACTCCAGAAGGCACAGCCCTTTAAATCAAAACCCACAGGTCAGGCTAAGCATTGCCTCTTCCGTGCTTCCTTCAGCGGAGTCTGCGCCGGAGGGTTATCAGCATCTTCCTCCCTCCCTGCTGTCCTTTCAAACCATCCTCCTCAACGCGATCTCTACGTGTTCTACCTCTTCTTTTCAAACCCGCTTTTGCTAACTGTTTTTTGGTCTGAGGACAGTGTGTACTCAGGCTTCGGCTGGTTTTGAGACTTCCTCGAGCTCCTTCCACATTAAAATCAGAAGAGCGTGGAAAATAGTATCCTGTTGCTCAGGAAAAGGGGTGTCACTTTCTTCAGGGGGGTGCTGCGATTTGTGAGCCTGTCGTTGAGCCTTTCCTCATACACCATGTTTGCAAACAGCAGCTACAAACCTCAGCTTTCAATATGGAAGAAAATTCTCAGAAAACGCACAGTCTGGGACATTTCATTCACCTCCTTCTTTATGAGGTTTGGGGAGATACATAAGTTGGCATTTTCATCTTCTTTGCCAGAAAAAAAGAAAAAAAAAAAGCTTTAGAAAGAAAGTTGTGATGAACGCTTTAATCCAGAGGCTGGGACTTCAAAAAAATTGCCAAATATCTTAAGATCAGTGATAAAACCCTAAAAGTTAGCAAGACCTGCAGCACTTGAGTACCCACATGTTGCCCTGCCTTTAACGACCGGGATGAAGCTCAGGTGAGACTCCTGCCTCTTTCTTCCCCTCCCCTGGCCTTTCTTCAGCTGTACAAGCAAGGGGGGCAATGGGATCAGAGCAGCCTGCATTGAATGCGAAGGTGAGACATCCATCATAGAATCATAGAATGGTTAGAGTTGGAAGGGACCTCAAAGACCATCCAGTTCCAACCCCCCTGCCATGGGCAGGGACACCTTCCACTACACCAGGTTGCCCAAAGCCTCATCCAACCTGGCCTTGAACACTTCCAGGGATGGGGCATCTACAACTTCTCTGGGCAACCTGTTCCAGTGCCTCACCACCCTCTGAGTGAAAAATTTCTTCCTTATATCTAATCTAAATCTCCCCTCTTTCAGTTTAAATCCATTGCCCCTTGTCCTGTCACTACATGCCCTTGTAAAAAGTCAGTCATCATCAGCCTGACCTGCTAATTTCCGTGTTGTGCAGTGGCAGTGAGTGACAGCTCTGTAAGCTCACTCGGGGAAGCCATCGTGGGGGCCATATTCTGTCAAGGAAACCACAGGCAATGTTTTGACTTCCTTCTTCGAATTCCCCTAGTTCAAAAGCGTTTCGGAGTTCCCTCTTGTTTGGTCTGTAATGTTGGTGTCACAGGAGTCACGATAAAATGTCATTCCCCCCAAAAAATATTTTACCTGCCGATGGGAGCTATTTTGGTTTCTGAGTGAGGCAGGGGCATTTTTGGGTGCAGAAAGTGGATCAAGGACTGGCGTTGAGCACAGGGGAGTACTGCAGTAGCGACCGTAGCGCACAGTTGCACGGCAGCTGTTTGGAAAACGGTGTCTTAGGAGAAAAGGATGGGAAATCCTTGATGACCTCCCTGTCTCTCTTCACTCAATAATATTATTTTACAACATGAAGCCTGCCATATTTGATGCCTAACCTTGAAGATACTTCTCTGGCCCTGGCTACTCCACTGACACTGACTCACCTGCCCGCAGTGCGCTGAGCCATATGACCCCGCTGTAAATAGGGCAGAGCAGCTATCCCCGCTGTTTAGGGGATGTGTTATCCACCTACTGCAGTCTTAGAGCTTCCCTAGGTATTCAGTGAACATGAAAAGTCCTGAAGATAGTGAATCTCATAACTTTCTTCTGCCTTGGGTGAAGGCCGGTATGTTCCCACGGCAGGCACAGTGACACCCAGGCTGCTGTTAGGTATTCCAGGCATTCTCATGCAGGATGCTCCTCTCCCCTACGGCTCCGAATACAAATACAGGCATAAACGAGCTTCATTGCCTTTCTCAATCCCGCTGGCACCCTCCTGCAGCTGTGGGGTCGGGATATCTCTGAAAATCAGGCCAGCAAGGAATAAACTCCATATAATTCATGGTGGCTTGAAGGCGAAGGCCTGCCTATGCTTCTGCCATCAGGGGTGAAAGAGAGATGGAGGAGCCAATGCTGCCTCAGAGAGCCCCATGGTCCATGCTACCTGTCTTTCAACATCCACGCCAAGGTGATGTACTATTTTGAGGGGGAGGGGTGTGCTCTGCAGTTTCTGTTTCTGTGCCCCAATGCAGCCAGCAGTGCCCAGGATCTTGAGAGAGCCATCAGGGGACATCATGAGCTTATTGCCTGAGCACACAGCAGGGGAGGGAGCCCTGTTTCCTCGTCCCTCCTCAGTGGAGCATTTCTGGTTTTTGATTCCCTGATGTGTCATGTCAAATATAAACCGGTCCTCTGAGCAGGGACTGAAATAGACCTCTTCTTTCCGCTCTCTGTCCTGGTCTCAGGTTCATCTCCTGCCCCCTTCTTTGCAAGCTTTTGTTGCATTTGTCACGGCAGACCCATGCTCAACACATTTCGTTTTTCAGTCCTTCCTGCTAAGCCCTTCAGCCTGATTATTGGTTCCTCTTGAATCCGCTTGGCTGTGGTTATGATCTCGAGAAAACCAGTTCAGATGCTTGAAGTTACCCCCTTTCTCTGGAGTCTCCCACCAACCGTTGAGATGCTGCTTCGTGATGCACAAATATAGCTTTAAGCTTGTGAATTTGCCAGTGAGGTGCAGGTAGACACGTTCAAGTTACACAGGGCACTGGTTCTATGAAAGATCCTCTCTTTGTACTGTGATGTTCCTATGTCACCAGCAGCATTACGAATTGATGCCACTGGTGTCTTTTGCTAGAAACCAATGATTTTTAACCTGCACATGGGATCTGACGGCTCTGCTCCCAGGATACGTGCCTTGGACCAACCCTGAGTAGTTTCTGAGGATTGACTCTTCTCTCTGGGCAGATGTGTGCAGCCACCACTTTGCTTTGGGATCTCACCAGTTTTCAGTGCACGGCCAGGCTAGACTGTGTGAAAAGCATCACTTGGTGACACTGTAATGAGAGCTTCAGCTGACCATCTTAAGAGGGATGCTCCTGGTTATTAAAAGATCATAATTTATACACAGGGGCTTTCTTTTCCACCCTTTTCTAGCATCTCTCCAATGCTCTGTCCACTAACTCATTGGTGTTTTATCTAAAAATATATAGTACCCTTTATATGCAAGAATATTTCAATTCAGTTCTTCATTTTTGCTCAGGTAGGCAGTCCATCCACATTCGCTTTTGCTTGGAAAGTGTCGTGTTTGGCCTTTTTCTCTAATTTAGTTCTTCCAGGGTCCAGCCTGGCACACCAGTGCTGTGAATGTGACTGGGATGGCACTGGTAGCAGTGACTTGCATGTTTCCAGTCATTTCTGGAGCTGATGTAAACTCTTCTTGTAGTCTAAAGTTGTTTTCTCTTTCTAATGTCAGAGTCACTGTAGAGGCCATGCTCTAAAATGTCAGACTATTTGTACTTTCTTTTGCCGATAATGGGTCAGTGACTTCGTCTGATGCTCAGCTCAGACCATTTCTCTTAAAGGTTGGTCCTTCTCGGTGTCACGTCAGTGCATTCATTAGTTCAAGTTTCATGCAAATGCAATTTGAAATGTTCTTAATGATCTCGGACAAAGCTATGATACCTTTCCTCGACTTTGCATGTTATTTCAGATCATCCACAGAGACAGGGTGATTGATGGTAAATCTATGTGGGAGTCCAGCTCAACTATTACAAGAAGGGTGGGTGAAGCAAATGCAGAAGAGCCAGAGGTGATGATGTGCCCCTTTAGAGGGTATGTCACTGGTGTGGAGGAAGGGCTGCGATTTTCCGCTCCATCAAAGGCAATTCAGTATGTTCTTTAAAGTACCATGCATTCTCAATATCATCCATATCCACCAACACAGAACTAAATTGAAGCTTTTTGGTCTATCCCTATTATCCTGAGGGTTTTTTTTTCTCTCGGATTAGGTAGTTTATAACAAGCTCATAAGTTAAAAATGCTGATTTCATGCCGCTTGTATTTCATTTGTCTCCTCTGCTGAATTGTTTATGTCTGGATGTGATCTGATCAGTGGTTACAGAATCTGTATTCTGTGGCCTGTAGCTGACAACCATTTATTTATATGTATGTTTGTTTTTTTTAAATCAGTGCCCTACATCACCCGTTTATTAATTTCTGCAAGTCTGTGCAAGTCTCAGATGCACCAGAGCTTACAAGCATTCTAGCAGAAACCTTATGTGTCCCTTGCTGCAAGTGCTTTTCAATTCTCTCTTTCTCATTTAGATTTTCTTCCCAGTCTCTTGTCAGTATCTTTCAGCCATGGGCTTCGCTGGTATTGTGATCATTGGGAATGGCTGAGCTCCCCTCCAGGCGTGAGGGCTCCTGTGGTTCTGGAAGCTGTGGGTCTGCTCATCCTGACATGCAGAAATCATAGCCCCAGCATTAGAGAAGTTGCTTTGGTTTTGTGCATTAATTTTGCTTTCAAGCTTTAATGTTTTTTTCCAGAGATTGCCACGTTGCCTTGTCTCTGTTCTTCAGGAGCTATTTTAAGTAGTCAGACTTCCACATTTGCCTTGGATATCTTCTCCCTCTTTTTTGAAGTTGCTCCTTTTAGAAACGGTTTTAAGTACACTTAGTCTCCCTCTTTCTCAAAGAGTTTTGTCTCACGTTCGCTTCCCCTCTGGAGAGAAATCTCTTGTGTGTCACGGGACCTGACTTTCATTGCTGTTATTTCACAGACCGCTCGGACTGCAGCTGGTTTAAGTTGGCAAATTTCAGTGAAGTTCTGACTCATATGTGGAGCAGAGCTGGGGGAGGGACTTTTATTACCATCTGTCATGGCCTGGGAGTATTTATACTTCTAAAAGGTGATATTTTGATGTCTCTTTTTCTCCAAACATTTTCTTCTGAAAAGTCTCTTTGTGTGGAGAATCAAATGTCCTTCCCTTCCCTTGCATAAGGATGACAAAAGAAGGCCCAATGACATTGGCCTGTGGTGCTGTGCTGGTCTGAGTGATGGTTTGACATCCAGATGCTCTGTTCCAATCTAATGCAGAAACTGAGCTGGAACGATTTTGTCCAAAACTTTTTGGTTTTATTTTTTTCCAGCTCTTTGCGAACAACCTGCCCAAGGTTGACCTGGCTTGTGCTTGGTTCCCTGGCTCGCTGCAGCTCTGTCTTCTTGTGGGTACCAGCCTGACTACACAGGGTATCGTGCCATCGTAGAACTCATTTCTGAGGTTCAAAATTGAAATGGAGAGGAAGGGCAACATGTTTTCCCCTGTGGTCTTTCCATATCTCCTTGTTGATGAGCCTTGCTGTATTGCCTGGTAGGGCAGTTGCTCCTCCTTCTGCTCAGTTAATTTATTGTGCTATGTGGCTTCCTCCTGTGTTTTTCCAGGATTCTGCAGCCCTTAGGACACACAATTAAGACATTTCAACCTGTGCACAGAGATGGTCCTCCAAGTTCACCTGTGGATAACGCTCTTTGTCTCACCGCTTCCATGAGTTTCTTGGTGTTTTGGTTAAGCAAGAACATCAGATCCTAAGAGCTGTTGTAACTGTGATCAATAATAACAATTGTATTCTTTCTTATGGGAGCCTCAGGCAAGAACTAACATTTGGCTACTCAAGCACAGAGCAAAAAATCACTCCCAAGTAAACCATCTTCCCTTCACTCATTATCAGCCATCATCTTGCAGCTCTCTGGCAGCTCTTCAGATATGGCTCTTTTATCTATAGCCTTTCCCCTTCACACTGATTAGTTGAAGGCTGATCATTTTCCCCAGAAGTAGCTGCGTTTTTCTAGCCTGTATCAATCTGCCATTTCTTTCCACAACCCTCCCTGTCATTTATCTATCCCCACTAATGCTGAAAGCTTCTCCAGCTCAGTAGGGGCAAATTTAATTAACCTGCTATTTTCTCCCATTCTCATCTAGATCATTTATGAGAGTGCCTAATGAGTCTGGGTCTAGTGGTGGTCCCAATGGCCTATCACAGCACACGTCCTCCTCTCGATATATCAACCAGTTAACATTAAGCTTCTTTAAGGATCTTTCAGCCAGTAGTAGTCATTTGGAGAGGGACTTTTTGCAAGGCATGTAGTGATAGGACAAGGAGAATGGCCTTAAACTGAAAGAGGGGAGATTTTGATTAGGTCTAAGGAAGAAATTCTTCCCTCTGAGCGTGGTGAGGCACTGGACCAGGTTGCCCAGAGAAGCTGTGGCTGCCCCATCCCTGGAAGTGTTCAAGGCCAGGTTGGATGAGGCTTTGAGCAACCTGATCTAGGGGAAGATGTCCCTGCCCATGGCAGGTGGATTGGAACTAGATGATCTTGAAGGTCCCTTCCAACTCAGACCATTCTGTGATTCTATAGTTCTATGATTCCTCCAATCCAGTACAAATTTCTGTTTCATGTAACGTGTCAGCAGTGAGTTGGCTGATGCTGTAGTGTGTGTCATCCATCTGCCTGCTTTGCCCAGCCAACTGGAGATGAAGTTGCAGGTCTCTACCTCAAGCCAGGCATTGAGAGGGATACCACAACAAAGGTCTCTCACCGCATCAGGCTTATGGATGAAATGGTTATGCACCACTGGGCACCCCTGTAAGCCTTTCCATGCTCAGCTGGCCAAGTCGAGGTCCATCAGCACATGAAGATGGATGCCCGTACCCTCACACTGGGAGGTGGCAAGAAAATTTATGTGCCATTGGCTTCACGGGTAGCTGAGATGAGTTTGAGAGCCACTGCGGCAGTTGTGTTTTAGGTGCTGACAGCTCTTGGGGAGGTTTGCCACTGCAAGAGCTACCCTTGTCGCAGTGACCAGCCACTGTTGCTGTTTCACTCGTCTTGCTGCTGTCCAACCAGCCAGAGACGGGAGAGGCTTGCTGGGGGAACCGGCCAGAGTCCCAAGGAGGAAGAACAGGAAGATGTTATACTTGTTTGATTTCAATTCAGGCAACAATTTTGAACAAACCCAGTCATCAGACACCCCCACACAGGAAATCCCAGAGGGACCTTCCAAATCTAGGATTGGCTGGTTCCCTGATAATAGCCTCTGGGCACCAGCAGCTAACTCAAGGACTAAGAGGCATGCGTCACCTTCAGCAGGGTTTAAACACGTAAGAGGAGAGGAGAAAGAAATAGCTGCTGGATTTTAACCTTAGCAAATGTCAAACCATACATTTGGGAATGGAAAAAACGTAAGATGACCTCTAGACTGCCAGGAAAAGAACTGCAATATTTTGACAATCAAGAAGATTTAGGGATTCGGAAAGCATTGTCTTAAGGATGAGAGACACATGGTGGCTTCAGAAAAGGATGCTATCACCTGCGAAGAGTACTTTATCGATGCAAGACCCATGTGAAGCCACCAGCAGAAACCACCAGCTGAGTCCAGCAGCATACATGGCTGGAGATACAGGAAGTGTGGATGGCTCCAGACACAGACCTCCCCAGCAGCTGGACCCCACGGAAGTACAAACCAGTGAGCAAAGGGAAGCGCAAGGCTTTGCTCAGGGCAGAGGAAGACTTAGGTTTGTGGCAGTGTGAAGAAGAAAGGCCGCTCTGTGGTGATGACTCGGAGAGGGATGCAGACAGGAGACATTTGCTGTGCATACAGATCAGCAGAGACCAGGGTGAAAGTGGTACAAAGTCGAGAAGAGATTGCCCTCCTTTCATCTTCGTCCTTGGAGCACTGGGAAGACATCTTTCCTTGAGGTGACGTTTTAGCAGTCGGTGCAGAATTTGTCCACAATTTCCTCTATTCTCAACCTGATGTGCCATCTGTGCTTTCCCCAGTTGCTTGGTGTGTCAGACTGCTGATGCTTTTTACACGATGCTGCTGCATGGTGCTGGTTTGACCAAGCTGTCCCACACGGGAAGCTGTTTTGGACTATTTTCTCAGCCAAAGGTGAGGTGAAGGGGATGTCACCCCAAATAAAGTCTTAAAAGGAAAACAGCAAGGCAGAGGCCAAGGGTGGCGAAGCAGAAATGGCAGCATCTGAATCCTGAGTGGAAGCAGGTTTTCATGAGGATGTAAATAGTAATGCAGGAGCTTTTCTGACTCTCTGTGATTGAAGTGAGATTGTCCGAGTTTGCTGGATGCTACATCTCTGACGAGAAACCTGGGGGAGGGAAGGCAGAGGCAGAGGTGCCAGAAGAAAAGGCTAATCTGAAATTCCCAGCTATACTCTGAAGTATTCATGGTTTCCCTGTGTCAGATCCCCTGGCCCGATTCCCTGCACAAGGCTGGAGGCAGCTGAGATGGTTTGCTGAGCAGTTTTTGCGGAGCTCTGCTTTTGGGAGGTGAGAGTACTGAGGAGGTTTGTATGCCGAGGCCGGCACAAAGCACACTTTTTTGAAATGTGTTGTCTGGATAGTGCCCGCTGGACCTGGCAGGGTTTGCTTTCCTTGTCCTTGCTCCTGTCAGAAGTTGCACAAGCTATTTCCCCAGAGAAGGGAGAGTTTGCTTCCACTTTGGCAGGGAAAAGAGAGCGGGGGAAAAGGAGGAGTAATTTTTTCCTGTCTTCGAATCCACAAGATTTATTCTTCTCTCCCACCTTGGCTTGCATCAGGTGTGAGAAATCCCAAAAAAAGTAACAGAGAATATGCTGGGATGAGATTTTTCCAGGCTGCAGGATAGGAGATATTCTGCTTGTAAATGTATATATTTTTTTTCCTGCTAGGAGCCATTTTGATGCCTGATGTTATTGCTCTTAACATCAGGGGTATCCTGCAGCATTGAGTTTCCCAGGTGCATTTTTGTGATTCTGATGTCATTTCTATTCATAATTTGACCAATTTCTTCCTTTTTTCACTTCAGTTAGTTCCTTTGATGCCATGATTCACATTTCCTCCCAAATCAGCAGTTGGTCCGTGGTTTCCCTCCCAGTGCTGAGGGAGGTGAATTAAAACAAATAAAGATGGCAAATGAAATGGAAAAAAGGTTCACTTCGTATCATGAAATATTAATAGCCACTTAGCATGAGGGGAAATTAGTCCTGCTGCACTAAAACTTCTCTGCATGGAGGGACTGAACTGCAGGGTGTGAAGTCTGTGTCCCCGTGGAGATTTGCAGGTCCTGGCTATAGGATGAAGATTGCCTTCAATAAGCTTCATGGTTTGGTTCTTTTAATTAAGTAATATGCTTCAGGGCTGAAGCAAAATGTGTTTCTGCAACATCTCCTTCTCAGACAAGGCCAGCAGTGGGATGGCAATGCCTACCTTGCCTGCTCTGGAAGAGTAAGGAGATGTTATTGGTTTGACAGGACGGTGGTACAATGGCACGAACACCCGTGTTCTGGAGAAAAAGGAGTCGCACGGAGTCAGTGCTGGGGAAATCTTTTGTTTTCTCTGAAATGACCCTGAGTGCTTAAGCAACTTGCCTGTGGAGTCTGTGAAGTAGCATCTCCGGAGAGGGATGTCCAGCTGAGGTGAGACACCATCCATCAGGAGTGGTTTATGGAGAGTGACGGTAATCCAGCCATGGATGGATGCGCAAGCCTCTTCCTAAGGAGTGTGCATGGGAGCGCTGTCAAAATTAGCTGACAAGGTCCCAGTTCTAATTCCTTACGAATAGCAGAAAACCAGGTGAGTCCTGGAGGCAGGGAAGGCCAGTGCCATACCACTGGTTTGAAGCAGCAGGTGGGAAAGCCCTGGAGATAAGGAGAGGTTGGTCAGTTCGATCTAAGAGGTGTGGGAGAAAGAGGAAATGTTAACATAACTAAGGATCAGAGGCGTAGAAATACCATTAATTTCAACTGGTAGACTTTCCAGAAAGTATTCTTAAACCCAATCGAGTTCTCTTTTTTTTTTCTGATATTGTTTTTAAAGATATTGCTGTCACTATTGTTTATTAATCATATTGCCACAATGCCAGTGATCCCCAGGCATGGACCAATGTCCTCGTGTATTAGATGTGGACAAAACCTCTCCAATCTCTGCTCATGTATCTGGATTTTTATATTCTATTTAGACTTGTGTCAGACACTTGATTTACTTGGTCGAAAATATACTCTCTATTGAATCAATGGACAGTTATTAAATAAATTAAGAAACAAGCCTCTAAAAGCTCTCAAAATGTGATTGTTGTTGGAGGACCATTGCCGAACAAGCTGCTCGCACAGTAGCTTTGCAGGATTCAGCTTTCATCCTAGTGTATTTCACTATTTTCATGAATGATCTGGAAAATATATATAAATTAGTTGCCCGTAAAGTTTGCAGCTGACTCAAATTTTGCCATGATAAATAATGATGAAGGCAAGTCTCTAATGCAGAGCAATTGCAGTTGCTTGGTAGACTGGTAACAGTGAAACAACATGAATTTTAATACAGCTAAATGCTCGGTCATCCATCTCCGAGCGCAGCACGTAAGCCGCTCCGTCAGGCCAGGAGACTGCCTGCTGGAGGGCAGCGACTCTAAATTGATTTAAGGGCCATATTGGGTAACAGGTGATTATGAACATTTAATGCCCTGTAGTGGTGAAATGGATGAACATGATCTCTGGATAAAGAGGGAAAGCTGAAGTCTGAAAAGGGAGTTTTTATCCACCTTGATTAAAAAGCATCAAGGTGCTGTAAATCTGCTGTAGCTGTGATGAGACCCAAAGGCTGGAAGTTGAACCAAGGGCTTTCGGCATGGAAATCCGGTGCGAACTCCTGGTGCTATGCTATGGGGTCTGTGCGCTCAGGGTGGATATCTGTTGGAAGAGATGTCACCAGCTCAGCCAGGCTTCGGGAGCTGCTGCCTTCAGTGGTGTTCCAGCCTCGCCTCCGCTGCAGGATGGGATCCTTTCCCCATTGCTCGCCTCCCGATTTCCACGCAAACAGGGAGGTGTATCCTTAGCGTCCTGTTGTGTTGTTGCTTAGCTTGGATTCACAGAGCCTGCACATCGCAGAGAAATGTGCTTATAGAGTTGTGGGTGTTGTGTTTCTTATCTGGATGAGAGTGCAGCAGAAGGGCAGGGAAGCATGTCTAATGCTGAAACTGCAGAGGAGACAAAGCTGACACCCGATAAAGACACTATCAAAAATCAGTGCCAGGTTTTGTCTGGGAATGAAAGAATGAGCTGTGTGAATGTAGCGGGGATGTGTGCCGAGAGGAGAGCATGGATAGACCGGGCTGTTGTCCCATCGCAGGGATGGGAGGACAAGATGTCCAAGGGAGTGCCGAGAAATGCCCGGTGTCTGCACCACACAGCTGGCTGTCAGGCAGAGACCTTACATTTCGCAGCATGGCTCTGCTACTCCACTGTTCAAGGGGACAACTCATGGGTTGGGGTGGAGAGCTCTGGTCATCCAGGCTCAGGAAGGAGAGCATCAAGTTGTGAGCAGGGTAGGGAAATATGATCTTCAGTCTCCTGCAAGTGTCTGCTCTCACGTTTTCGTTCCTGGCCATTCTTCAAAAAAGTGTTTGTGTCTGAAGTTGAAGTTAAAATGCTCTCCCTCTCCCTCTCCCACTTGTGTTGCTTGGGGCATTAGTTTCCTCAGCTGCAGGGCTTGTCTGCGTCCATGTTGAGGTCGTGGGAAATTTTCGGAGCAACTTTTCCTTCCAGACTCTTTCCTAGAGTCCGTTCCTCCACTCCACGTTATCTGCAGAGGCTGGGTCTGTAAGCAAAAGCTGAGATAAGTGTCATTTTAGAGGAAAACCAAGAAGAAAGCTGCCTGGTGCAACGGGGCACTTCCAGTGCTGAAGATGTGGGGGTGGGATTCGCAGCTGCCGAGTGGGGTGCAGTCCCAGATGGCTGGGGGAGAGCAGGTGTAGATGCCATCTGGAGCTGTACCTCTCCTTGCTGTGAGTCACTCGCACACCGTGCTTTCACCCGCGCCAGGTTTGGATACTCAGGAAACTCTGCTTCTTACTAATAATGTTTTGAAGCATTCCTGAGATACTTCGGGCTCCACGGGAGATCTAAGTCATCTCAGGAACCTGAGTTTGCTTCCTTTGGACACCTGTTTGTCCCTGATTTATTTTTTTTTTTACAGATATGGCACAGATAATGCTAACTTCTGTGGGAGCGAGTTGTGATTCACGATGCATATTTTCTCGCTTCATTCTTCACAGTGTGAGGGTTGAATGGTGGCGATATCACAGATGATCCTCTTCATGCAACATGCTGGATGCATCCCATCCAGATAAGGTGGAAATGAGGATCATGACCACTTACAATGCCCTCACCCACTCTGCTGGGGTCCGGTCACAGCTTCTTTCAGTCTGCTCTCTTAGGCAACCTGGCATCTGCTGGGATTTACTGGGCTGGATATGGATTTTAGTCATATGACACTTTGCAAACGGCAGTGTGGCAGGGACAGCTACGATAATGTCATGGTCCTTGGTGGCCAGGACTTGGAAAAAAGGCAGATGTGACATTTCTGGCAGGTTGTGAGGAAGGAACCTGCTCCCCCTTCCACGTACTGTGCTCATCTTGGCCAAGCCCAGCTCTGTGGTCAGCGCACCATCACGGCCTTGTGAAGTGGATCAGGATTGAGACACTCATTCAGAGTGGTCATCCAAGATGAATTCATGACAAGTGGATTTGGAGGATTCAGCCTGTACCTGCAGGGTTTCATGGATGTCTATCAATCCCTGTTCTATTGGCTGTCCTGCAGTGAGCCTTCCTGCCCATCCTCTTCCTTTTCCCTCCTTCCTGCTCATTTTTCCCAGGAGTGCCACAGGTACTCCAAATGCTTGTCCTTTGGGCACTGGGCATTTTCTTCCTCTCATCTGACTTCCACATCAGACATTTGCCTTGGACTTCTGCCTTTGTCACCTGCTGTCCCCTGCATTGGATACCTGCAGGAGACTTTTGCTTCTCCTCCAGGCTATTGCCATAGTATTTGGTAACTGGGATGGTGTCACGTCAAACTCGCCTGCTCAGAGCCAGATCCCTACAAATTCCATGTGTTCTACTGGGTACGGAGGCTGATGCTGAGACTGGCCTGGGGGAAGCTGTGGTGCAGGGACCTTTGTGGTGTTAACACTGGGGGAGGGGGCAACACCAAGACTTTGTGTGTTATGTCTTCAGGAGAGCTGAACATGGACACGGTTATTCCAGTGTGAAGCAACCATAGATGATCACGTCCTGAAAGGGGACACACTTCTGCATACGGTGGGGAAGCCAGCTCGCCTCTGAGGAAGAGAAAGGGAATACTGGGAGAGCCTGGATGAGCCAGCAGCATCTGGGACCTACGCTATCTGCATGGAAAGGGCCAGGGTGGAATAGTATCAGGCCTGGGACTGAACAGTATAAACCCACATAAGAGGCCTTTTCTACAGGAGTTTTCCATGGTTTTACTTTAAGGTCATAAGCTTTTCCCTTTAAAAGGTCATAAGCTTTTCCCTTCCAGATGTGGGATGGATAGTTGGAAACAGGACAGATGGAAAACAGGCAGATTTATTACATCTTACACAAGAACTGCTGAAAATTCTGCCTCTGCTGATAGAATTGGCAGATACTTATTCTCACCAGGTGAGGTGGCAGAGCACAGAGCTGGCAAGAGCACTCACTGAAGCATGGGCTAGGATATCCATAGGATTTTCCTATGGCTCTCCATAGGAAACAGTGATAACTAGGTCAGCTTTTAAACACCTCAGAGAATAACCTCATATCAAAGATGCAGGGAAAGTTTATTCTTCTTTTTATGTAAATAATTTTAAGGAGCACCTTTCACTTGTGTTGATAGGTGGGGATTACTAAGTCCTTATTTCTGTGAACTACCGATGCAGCTTGGCTGCTGGATCAGGAGGATGTCACTACTACAACCTGCTTACATTTTAAGATCTGGGCACAACAGTGAACTATGATAATATTTCTGCTTGAAGGAAAGTGGATATTTGGGCACATGATTTGTTGCAGCAAGGGCTTTCACGGTAAAATTCATAACCACAGACTAGATGGCAGATGCGATTCAGCATTTATAAATACAGAGTAATGTACCCTGGCAAACAGCCCAGACCCTTCCCTAAACAAACACAATGATGGGCTCTAAATGAGCTATTGCTCCTCAGCAGAGTGATCTTGGGGACTTTGTGGAAGGCTCTCCGAAAAGCTCAGCTTGATGCTGAACGATGGCAGGCAGAGCACGGGAGCTGTAAGGGACAGAGCAGGACATATGAACCTCTGCGTAGGTCCACGCAGCAGTTGCATCCCAAGTATCGTCCTCCCATCTCAACAGTGAAGAGGACCTGGAAAAGGTGCAGAGTACAGCAAAAACATCTGGAGCAGCGTTGATGCTGTGACCTAGGGCTTGGAGAAAACCTGAGAGAGTGGAAAGAAGGTTTCATAGTCTGTTAAGGAGATAGGGAAATTTTACCTCAGGCGGGCCCTGGGCCACTGTTTTTGCCCAGGGCTTGGAGGAGATGCCAAGGCAACACTCACACCATTTAGTTTTGCCTTTTCATCTGCATCTGCTCCTGACCACTGGGTCAGACCAGCCCAAAGGGGCCCTTGTCTGAGTCAGTGCAGAACTCTGACGTTCTGGTACTACAGCAAGGGCTTTTTCTTATCTCCTGGTCTCGCAGGGCATTACTAGGCTATAATAATAGATATTAGTATTATTGTTACACAGGGACCTAATGACTTCTGTATTTAAATCCCTTGATATTTTCCCCTGTGAAGGATTATCTTGACCTTTTCTCTGAGACTCTTTCACACCTCCATGGCTTGCAGCAAGCCTTTGAAATTCAGGAGGAGGAAAATCCTCTGGCTAGAGAAGAGGCGCTTTTTTTCTTTCTTTTTTTTTTTTCTCCTCCTCATCAAATTCATATTCAAATTGGCTGAAATATAAACTGTTAACTATCACCTTTTCCTTTCTCTCCCTGATGTTGCTGAGGGAAATTGCTGGCAAACCCCCAAAAGTATAACCCTGCTCAAATGTTGTGAGGCTAAACCGATGCTGCTGCCAAAATGCTGGGAGCACTGGAGAGCCCCTGGTAGGGATGGGGAGTGCCGCCGGCCGGGAGCTGCTTTGGCACATGCCCCTGAACGGATGGAGCTGCCCTGGTTAAGGTTTGTGCTGCACTCAGCTCACGTAATGAGTCATGTAGTTCAGCCCTAAGCATTGCTGAAGAATCAGCATTCAAACCCCTCTGGAGATTTGTGAGGACGGATTCTAAGAATTGCACATGATATAACTCGCTTTTACCTTCTTCCCTTAAAAATATCTCTGCAATATTAAGTCCAAAAATCACATTAAGGGAGTATGATTTAGGTGGAAAAGATGAACACCTAGAAGTTAGGAAATGGCACATCTATTGCCTCCATCCCCTGCCTGGATGCATTACGGAAATGACCTTTCATTTCTGACTACATATGATATTTTTTCTGCCAAAATCCTGTCTCGTTCAGGGAGATATACCAAAGAGCAGGACTGAGGCTGTACTGCCAAAGGGAATGAAGAGCACCGCAGTCCCAAAGGTTAATGGATCTGGATGCAGTCCCAGAGCATGTGGGATCAGAGACTGTACCTATAGAAGTTCAGGGTGGGGTTTAGGTGCCTAAACATTGCTGCGTGGTGCCGTTTATATCACACCCAGCTGGAAGAGCACAGGTCTCCTAGAGAACCTGTGCCAAACCTGCCAGCACTCCCATTGGCTTCTCAGACGTGTCTAAAAGAGAATTAGCCGCTTATTTTTAGGCAGCTGGGATTGGGCACCAGAACAAGGCATAGGTGTTTTGGTGCAAGCTGGGACTCTGAGCTCCAGCGGCGGCCTGGGAGGATGGAGCTGACCCAGTCAGCCGAGCCTAGAGAGCAGTTCAGTGCCCCAGAGAAGACAGGGAGCTGTGGTCAGCTCCCTCGATCCCAGTGGTTCTGCTGGCTATTCGCCTCCACAGGGATGCCTGACACCCCCGCGTCCCCATGGAGCTGCAGATACGCCACAGCACCTGCAGCAACCCCAAAATTTTCTGCTGCAGCTGGCAGCCAGGCAGCTGCATGAGAATGCTTGAGTGGCAGCAGGCACCTGTGTGCTGAGACCTGCTCTGGTCCTACCTGCTCCATGTCCTCAGTTCCCCAGAGCTGTAACACTGGGTGCTTCCCCCAGGTGCTGGTATGGTGGCAGAGTATCACTACTCTCCTCCTCTCCTCACCCTACAGCCACTCCAGCTGCACCATCATGAACCAGCCTCCTCTCTGCAGTGGAGGGAGGCGACAGCAGGAGGGAAACTCCAGCCTGGGGTGAGACTAATCCAAACCGATTCTCCTTCCTTGTTCACCTCTCAATTTGCCTTCGACTCGAAATGCATAAAAGTGCTGGCCTCTTCCTTCTGGCGCACGCACACACTCGCACACACGGACCCACCTTTGGCCACAGGACAAAGCAGGAGACACTGAAGCTGCTTTGCAGAGCGTCTTTCAAAGCCACGTGCTGAATTTCAAACAATATCAGTTCAGTACAGGGAATTAAGCAGCTATAGCATCTCCATACTATAAACAAAGGCAAAATGCAGTGTGCATCAGCAAAAGGCTTTGTGTTGTAAAGTACTCCCTTTATGTCCAACCAGGAGAGAATTCAAATTATTATTGACCCTCCACTGTAGGAAAGCCGCATTATAATATCTCCAAATCAATAGAGACAAGTGCAGAGCAGCAGAGAAAGGCCACGGCTCTGCAAACTGCAGAAAATTGCATTTTGCTTTGGCCTCTTAAAAAGTTTGCAAAGCATCATTAGAGGCCCCTAGAGCCTTTTCTTTCTAATTGCCATGTTTGACAATGCGATCGCACAGGGGACTAGTGGAAAGACAGATAATGGACCCACTTTAATTGCTTCCCAGTTCCATGAGTCATAACACTTCTGAGATGGCAAAGGGGAAGTGCGGCAGTTTGACTGAAGGAGGTTTCTGGCTTTTAAGAAAGCTCTGGAGGAACAAATGCTAAACTCAAAGCCAAAGTCTTGGAGGAACTGAAGGTTCCAGGTACTGGATTTTCTTTCATCTTTCACTTTTCACTGGAACTATCCAGTTAAGTTTTAATCATGTTCTGGAAGGGGTAGGAATGGCTTCTCATCTAAGAGGCGAGGGAATAGATGTCACACCAAGACCCTTTTTCTCAGGGACGGGTACTGAGGTTGAGTCCTGCAGGTGGAAGAGTCCAGCAAGTGGTGGAGGCTCCGATGTCAATGGGTCAGCAGTGATGGTGGGAGCACACTGCATACGCAGAGCTCTGGGTGGATTTATCTGGCAAGTTGAGGGAAGGAGGTTGTAGCCCTCCGTTGCGAGCTGGGCTTGACACGTATTTCTGAGAATGAGCACACAGTGGACCTTCTGACCTCCCTCCTCCCTAAGATACGAGTGACTATCTCCTGTACTTTCCTCCTGGAAAAGAAAGGAGCCCACAGCCAGAACTGAACCCAGTGCTCCAGGTTAACAAACCATGGTGTTTGCCTGTGCCAGGCAGGCTGCCGAGTAGCTGGGCTCTTTCTGCCCAGGTCCTCTGGATTCTTGTTGTCATCTACCCTCAACCAGGGCTTTGACCTTTCTGCTCAGGGCAGCATCCTCCGGGATGTGTGTGATGCTCCACACCATGCTGCAGTGTTTGGCTCGGCGTAAAGGGACTTGGGTCTGTGCTTTGTGTCATGGCATTGGGCCCCAAAACAGGGACCTGTTTTGAAATGATGGGCTCCAGCTCCGGGGGGCACAGGAGTGATACCGTTGGCCTGTCTCAATATTGCAGGACTTGATCTGGAGTAAGAGATTACCTGGAAATGTTTGGGTGTATTTGAAGCAGACAGGAACAAGCCCTGCTGTGCTTCAAACCATCCTAAATCTGTGTGGCTGCATTAACGTGGCTTGATGCCAAGTCTTTGCAACCTCCCTGTCCCAGAACCCTGACTTGTGCTCATCCCTGTCCTAAAGTGGTCACTTGGCACCTGGTCAGAAAAAGCAAGGTAATGCTTGCCTGGAATTGGATGGGTGAAGCTGTCCTGCTGCAAGGGGCATGGTTCAGTGGTGGACTTGGCAGTGTTAGTTTTATGGTTAGACTCGATGATCTTAAAGGTCTTTTTCAACCCTGCTATGATTCTAAGATCTGGACGGCTCATGGCACTTGGTGGGTGCTGTGGTCTGGGACACACTGAGCACAAGGCAGTTACTGGTTGAACACCAGTGATGGAAAAGCTCCTTGGAGGAGCATGGTCCCTCCAGTCTGTGCCACAGCACACCCCAGTCTGGCTCAGGAAGAAAGGGTCTGCAGCATCACCTGGACTTCCCACGGCTGGCGGTGAACTGCACCCACTCCTGCACTTGCTTCAGGCCCTGTGCTGGCCGAGGACTATCTGATGGCTGCTGGGTGCTGAGCTTTGTCATGGATCAGTCAGGACATGGTTGAGCTGCACAGCAGGAAACTAACTGGAAAGAAGCTTTGGGGGATGATTGACAGTAACTGTCTCCGGTGGAAGGAGCTAATCCGAGCAGCTCATGAACACCAGGTCCCTAATTAAAGCACACAGGCTAGCCCTGCCTGTAATTAATTTCCCTACGCTGCTCCACTGGCAGCCGGCTATCAGTGCCACTGACTCACAGCTCCCGGCAGCCTCAGGGGCAGTGGCAGCGGGAGAAGAAAAGCTGTGGTTTAGAGTGGAGCAGGATTTGCCCCTTCCCTTCTGCTCCTCTGTGCTGGGGACAAGCCGTAGCATGCCTTCAGGTCTGCACATACCCAGAGACCGGGACGGGACCTTCCTGCCCAGCCCTGGCATCTCTATCCATAGGAAAGGGCTGATGGTGCACGCTCAGGGCACAAGCGATGCAGAGGGTGCGGGAGCGTGACTGTCAGGAGGGGGTAGCACTGGGCAGGGTGGTATTCATATGCACGGCTTGTTCTCCGCTGGCTGCTCCATGTTCTCTCTTTCTCTCCTGGTGTATACATGTATTTATTATGCACTTGCCTCCCCTGGCTGGAGCCAGAACAGAAGTGTTGTCATTGTGATTCCTCTCCCATAGGAATGGTTCTTTGCATTCACTCCGCTGCGAGCGTGTCACGTAGTTATAAGGCATGTGGGATGCGTCTGGGTTGTGGTTGGATTTTCCCCAAGCAGGCTGTAGTCCCTGCGGTGCTGCCAAGGCAGGGAGGAGCAGCTGGGAAGAGCCGTGGAGCCTGCAGGGGTGCCGGCAATCTGAGAGCTGTTTTGCTGGAGCGGGTGGTGTTGCGTGGCGAGATGAATCCCACTGCTCTAGTGCCACCCTGGCCCCCATCACCTGAATGACGACACTGCAGAAAGAAGCTCCAGAAAGTCGTATTTCTCTGGCTGCAGGTTTTCATTATCAGCTGGAGAAGAATTGTGCTGGTCAGAGATTTGTCAGCATGGTTTTAATTTCCCAGGAGGCTCCTCGTGGTGTGACATGTCTCCAGCAGGAGATTTCAGTTGTCTCGTGTTACTTTGCTCCATACAATGGGACGTGATATGTCAAAACATGACAAGCCAGCCAGAATGTGTCATAATACTGCATGCAACACACTGCCTTCCAGGGATGCTCAGCAGCTAATAATATCAGGCTCAAATTATCTCTGCGTGCTGAGCTGTTATTTTTCCTCCCATGTGGACTATGATATATAGGAGTCTCCTGCCTATATTGGACTCTTGGATCACCACAGATTTATTAGCTGTGCACAGTGAATTATTTTGACTAGAGTGAAACTCAGGCCTGGGATCCCAACCTGTTATTGCAGAAAAGCAACTCTCCCAGCTTGGCTCCTCCAATACCTTTGTTATTGCTTCAGTAAGCAATTTGGTGGGATTTCCGTATGATTTACTCCTTTATCATCGGGGTTTGAAGTCACTACTTCGACGCAGAGATGATGTGATTTCATTAGCTCCATGATGGCCTTTCAGGCTTTTCTGCGAGATGCAGCTGCTGTCTCCAGGACCCGGCCCCGCGGGAGCCGGCGCGCTGCACCGTGCATGCGTGGCTGGGAGCGACCAGGTTCTCTCCGGTCTCCCCAGTTTGCCCAGTTCTCCATCATTGTCTCTTTCTACCCGACTTTTCAAACTCTGCTATTTTACCGTAAGGTGTAACGAAGCATTGATGTGCCTGAACGACATTTTCAGCCTCTCAGGGAAGGAAAAAACCTCCCACAACAACAGAGAAGGAAAGCTACTGTTTCTCCCTGGGCTGGGGATCCCCAGCGATGGGGAGGAGCGTGTCTTTTTGCCAGAGGTGCTGTCGTGAGCTGGGAAGGAGACACACGTGTCCCTGCTCACGTGTGGTGTTTCACAAACGGAGCGTCTCGCTACTACAGTTGCTGCCCGTTCATTTTAGCTCCCGTATGTGGTTTACAGGAAGCCACCTAATTACTTGCTGCTAATTGCTGGTAAAGCACTGCTGAAACTGTCTCTCCTCCCCACCTTCCCCACTGTGGGTAGGAAACAGCAGGTCTCTCTGCAGGTCTCTCAGCTGAAGGTTCAAGCTGACCCTCACTCTCTCCCAGGTCCCCTTTCAGAAAGTGATAACCAGCCTCTGCCCATCTCTGCCCGTCCTCCTGGCCCTGTCCCAGCAGCCCAGCTGGGGCTGGTGAATTTGGTGAATCAAAAGGCTTCCCAGCTCCTGAGAACGCAGGTGGTCGTCACCATGAAATACCATTCCTCTCAGGGGCTTTCCAACCCCAGTGGGCTGCCTGCACTCTTGGGACACACGAAACCTACTTCTGCCTTGCAAATTTTGAGGAATCCTTGAATCAAGCACTGCACGTGATTTCCTCCAACAACAGTACTGCCCTCTGTGAAAAAACCTGCTGCTTTCTCCTCTTCCTCAGTGGCTGCACAGATGCAAAGGGAGAAAGGGGAGACACGAAGGGAAGCGAGAACATGTGGCATAAAGGTTTGACCGAGTGAAGGAATGGATGCCCCAAGACCTCTACAGGCAGGTCTGACCTGTAAGTTATTCCGGGAATCCCTCACAGTTATTTCTTACGGGAAGACCAGATCAATCCAAAATTGTTCATGGAAAGCCACAAAAGCCCCATCTCCGTCTTACCTTTTGAGTGCAATCTGAGGACACCTGCTTGTTTTGGAGAGTTGTTCGATGATCCCAAAAGGCAAGGAGCTGGTGGCACTGCTGGAACGGGACGCAGAGGTGCCAAGTACAACCCCATGGCTGCAGGCACCAGCCACAGCTGGGCAGATGTTTCCCCATAGGCTGAACTGTGCTAAATGTGCCTGTGGCAGAGACAAATGCCCCCCAGGAGACAAACCCTTTGCTCCGAGGTAAGCTCTTTGGAACGGGGCTTATGTTAGATGCACGTCCAGGACCCACGATGCAAATACATAATGATCACTCCCTTTCGCCACCGAAGTGTGAAAGGCTGAGGAGCTGCTCAGATTTTGTCACTACAAGTGTATATTGATTTTAGCTATTGTGTCGAGAGGTAGAGCATTTTTAATTCTGTATTTTAATTGTTTGGCTTCCCTGGCATATGTTGTTTGTGGTTGATGGCAACGCGCTTAGAAGGGTGATTTTCAGGCTCATCTATTAGTTGCAAAGAAAAGCACTCTCCCATGACCCTGGCTAATTTGCATACTATTTTTGTTATCCTTTAGGAAGCAAACTGCTGATTTTGGTGCTTTGCTTGAACATCCAGTCAGAAGTGGAGTCTTGCCCTGGGGCATGTGTATGCTACAGTGAACCGAAGATTACAATAAGTTGTCAGCAGCAAGGACTGACAGCAATCCCCACTGAGATACCCATCCAGAGCCAGCGCATTTTCTTGCACAACAACAAGATAACCCTTGTGAGGTCCACCAGCTTCACCTCCTGCCGCAACATGACAATTCTTTGGATCCACTCCAACAACATCAGCCTCATTGAGCCTGGAGCCTTCTACGGGCTCAACAAACTGGAGGAGCTAGACCTTAGCGACAACACGAACCTAAAATCTATCAACCCTGTCACTTTCCGGGGTCTTGTTCACCTCCACACCTTACACCTGGATCGCTGCGGGCTCCTGGAGATCTCCACAGGGCTTTTTCGAGGGTTGTTCTCCTTACAATATCTCTACCTTCAGGATAATAAGCTACAGAACCTGCCCGATGACACCTTCATAGATCTCGCAAACCTCACCTACCTGTTTTTGCATGGTAACAAAATCAAGAGCTTGTCAGAGAACGTCTTTCGTGGGCTAATCAACCTCGACCGGCTGCTTCTGCACCAGAACAGAGTCAGCCTGGTTCACCGCCGGTCTTTTCACGACCTTGGGAAAGTGATGACCCTGTATCTGTTTAACAACAACCTGACGGTGCTCACGGGGGAAACCATGGCTCCCCTGGTATCCCTCCAATACCTGCGCTTGAATGGCAACCAGTGGATCTGTGACTGCCAGGCTCGGTCTCTCTGGAATTGGTTTAAGCAGTTTAAAGGATCGTCTTCGGAGCTGGAGTGCCACCTTCCCCTCCGCTTGGCAGGGAGAGACCTCAAAAGGCTGCAGAGCTCTGACTTGGAGGGATGTGTTGACTCCTACAACCAGATACGAACAAGCGTTTTTAGCACCAAGACCAGATCTGGTAAACTGCCCACTGGGATCCCCCCTCTCGGTTCCCACAACGGCTCCCCGAAGTGCTGCCAGCCAGAAACGGATAAATCTTTTATTTATGAAGCTAAAGGCAAGGCAGGTCCTTCTTCCCACAGCAGCCGGCCGTCCTCCAACAACCCTCTCAAGGATAAGGAGAACATGTCCAAAACCAAGTACGTTGAGACGGACCCTTCCAAAAATGGCAGCAACAAGCAGATAAACGATTCCCCCTTTGGGACCTTCCCCAGCATTGTAGACCCTCCATTGACCAAGTTGAAACCAGAATTTCTAGAGCCTATTGAACCTTCCACAGTCCCAACCAAAAAGAGGCAGGGCTGCTCTAAAAAGAACAAATCAAAGGCCCAGTGCCGCCTCACCCAGCAAGGAAACAGCTCCACGTTACAGCTCAGCCTAAGCCTTTTGATCCCCCCCTTGGTGTGGAGCTTACTGTTATTCTGCTAAAATTAACTCTTTTCCTGGGTTGATGACACTTTAATACTAGACTTTTGCTGACCTCCATAAATGTTGCAAACAAAAGCAAAACTACCATTCACCCTGAGAAAGCTTTGTTACACAAAAGTTAACTGGATGCCTTTATAAAAAAAAAAAAAACAAAAAACACAAAAACAAAAAGACAAACACCAAGATGTACATAATTTATTTGTCCTGAAACCTGTGAATTATACCTTTGGTCTTCGGAACTGCACTTGCCCACAAAGCAGCTTTTGCTACAGCAGATGGTAAAGAAATATGGTTTATTTACAGGAAAAAAAAAAAGTGTAAGAAATGCTCCGAAAAGAATGTCTAAAATCTGTTTGTAACTTGACATCACACTGAACAATATTGCAGGTTCCCATTTGCAGAGGTAATGAATTTGATGCTGTTTTAATCCTATGTTTATGAATATTGCAGTTTTTCCGTATCCATTCCATCACACCATGTTTACGGGCAGCATTTGTTAAAGAATGCTACCTCTTCCTTCACAAGATTGCAGTATATATAGATATGCATTTTATTTTACTTGTGTACAAGTATACAAAAAAAAATATAAAATAAAGATTTCTTTTTTTCCTAAGCGGTTGTCATCTGCAAGGGGTGAAGTATGCTAACCAGCTAAAAAGCTGAAAAATTAAAAGGGTGTTGAGTAATCCCTAATCTGAAGGCACGTCGAGCATTTAACATGACAGTAATAAATAAGACATACTGGGCTTGGTTACGCAATCCTTAACTGGTGCCAACAAAGGGTTTCCTTGCACGAAACATGCTCTGTTAATGCTCCTGTTTCCCTCCAAACTGTCCCACACGCTCATCCAACATCATTCATATTTCAGGATGCTCAAAATAGCAGGAAATATTAGCCCAGCCCCTCGGAGCTGAGGATCCAGGTTGCAGGTAGAGGAACATTAGTAAGCAACCCCAAGAAGTTGGGCAGGACCGTTTTTCTTCTGATAGGCACAGACAACTGGACTCATCTCTGTGATTAATGAACCAGAAGGTAGTTCCAGAGCAGAGCAGTACTCAGCCTTGGATTTATGAAATAGGATGTATCTCCCCAAACACACAGCTCCTGGCCCTGCAGCTCAGGCAAGGCTGATTGTGCTGGAGAGCTGATGTCCGTTCCTGGCTGTGCTGCCAGTGCTTCGTGGGGTCACTACACGAGTGATTTCGTCTTCTGTATGACCCTCATCATGACCTCGGGATGCTGTGGAAATAAAACCATTGATGTCTGGGTGTGCCCATACCGCACAGTGGGCCATAAAGCGCCTGCCTAGATCTGGCTGTGTGCTCCTTGTGCTGCAGACAGCCCCCTGTGCACGCTGTGTGCGCTCCAGGTTATGGCAGGGTTGTGCAGAGAGTTTGCCAGGAGGCTGCTTTTCCTTGTTAAACCATAGATTTTCTTCTGTGCTCCTCTCTTCAGGAAGACTGTTGAGATATCAAGGTCTATGCACGCAAGACCAGCCTGTCCCGTGCAGGTGGTAGCGTGGGCCAGAGAAGAGCAAGGGCAGTGTCATGGGTGTCCTGGGGGCATACACTAGAGGACTATGAGTGCAAGTCAGGCTGAGGGTCTTCAGGCTGCACCGGCCACCGTTGGGGTTCACAGCACTGGGACTGGTGCTCAGCTTCACAGAACAACCGCACGTGGAGGAGGGAGGGACCATCGCAAGGCAGCCTTGCTCTAGGCTTGGTGGTTCATGCAGAGGGAACAGCGACCGTGGGAAGAAGCAGAGGAGGATGCTTGGACGGCTCATGTCCTAGAGAGGCTGTGATGCTGCAGGTTGGGCAGCCAGCATGGCAGTACCTAGGGCCCACCTGCAACAACTTCATGGGGTATTGCTGGGTGCTTTCCACCTCTGCCATAGCCAGCTTCCACCTGTGTGAATGACAGGGAGGGCAATGCCCAGACTGTTGCATTTGTGATCTGTCTCCTCCAAATCCATCACTGGGGCTGCTGAAAAGGTGTGACATAGACCCGTACTAGTGAACAGCTTGCTCTTGGCACTGAGACGGGGACTGATGTGCCAGTACCAGCTGTATTGCTGGGCAGGAGATGCTGCGCAGCACGGCCCTGAGATCCCAGCAGGTCTGGCTGCTGCCATCCCAGCTCCATGACCAGCATCAGCCTCTGCAGAGGAACCAGACGTGTTTTGGTGCAGATATAGCACCCTGCCCCAAGGATGATGGAAAAAGTCAGTGCCCTGTGCTGGGATTCCTCAGTGCTTTGGTAAGCTAGACAAAGCCTTGACAATCCTGATGCCTGCATGCATGTCCTGTTTGTGTGCGTACTTATCCACACAGGTGAGTGATACATACGCTACCAGCTGCTTTGTGCCATGCTTGGTAGGATTTGTCCCCTTCATGCCAGTGCTGAAGGATTTTCCGAGGTCCTGCATCCCCAAAGCAGGCCCTGCCCTCTCCTACTCATCCAAAAGCATCATTCAAACTCTTGAGGGATTCAAACCTATGCCTGAAGCTGAAGCACAGCAGCAGAGAGCTGGTCAGCCTGGCTTGGCCATGGAGTCTGCACCACTCCAAAGCCCATAGAAAAGCCAGAAGGAGAATTGCTGGATGCTGCAACGGGCTGCTGTGGAAACTCCCGTTTTGGTCACAGTCTCAGGACACATCGTGTGTCTCCCTTGTACCGTAGTTATGAGTCTCACGGTCAAAATACTTGGATGAGTGCCCCCCGCTCTTCGGGCATGAGCAAACCAGACGAAGTGGCAAAAACTAAGATGAATCTGTGAAAAAAAAAAAAAAAAAGAGAGAACAGCTGCATGTTGTGGCATTTCCCCACAGCAACTGAATGGGCCCTGAAGAGAGCAGAGATCTGGGCTTGTCCATGTCCAAGTCAGTATCACAGGGAGCTTGGCTTTGGTGACCGCTGTGGTTAACACAAAGCAGACTAGCGCATTACTGTCACTTATCCTGAACGGACTAGGAGGCACTTTATGCCAACCCAGTGACACTCTTCCTGCTTTCTAGAGCTTGAGACTGCTGTGCTTTCAGAGGCTCTTAGGACTATGTATTGGCCACAAGCCCAGAAGAGTCCCTTGTGCTAATTTCCTAGATTTCCTGCTGTCCAGATGCCAATTTCTGTGTTTACAGGCATTAGAAGGCCGTTTGAATGACAAATTATTGCAGAAGGGGATGCAGTGGACAGCGGGAACACCTGTAGGAGGTTGGAAGAGGAGAAGGGTCAGCTATGGTATTAGTGAGGGCAGGGAAGATTTGAGGACTTCAAAGGCAGGCAGTTTCTCTTCTGCTTTGTGCTTTGCTGGGGCTGACACAAGTCTCCCAGCTATTCCTAGACCTATTTTACACTCAGATGTCACTGAGTTAAATGGGATTTACCCAGCAGGGCTCAGGACCCTGTTGACTCTTCCCCATCTCATGATACTTTCTCTCTCTTCCTTTCTTGCTATGCAAGTCACAGTCAACTTTCTGCTCGCATCCTGGATGCCAGGAGTGAAATCAAATAAACAAAGTCAACACTGAGGAGCCAGAATGGCTCAGGATGGATGAGGGATGCAGTCCAGGCTGTCCTGGGAAAAATGGGCTCCCCATCACAGAGCACAGAGCTGCACAACTCAGCACGTACTGTCCTCTAAACATTGTCACCATGCAGACCCTTGATAATGCAGTGCCCACTATTGGAGATGCCGTAAAACCGTCATAATGAACACGTTATGTTCATGCTTGCTTCTCTGACAGTATTTGCCTCCGCAGATCCACACTTGTCCTTCGCTGCCAGCTCCACACTTGTCCTTGCAACAAGCAGGGACAGTATCAAAAGAGAAACACTTTTTCCAGGCTTTCAGGTCTGTCTGTAAGCACCGCTGGGCTCCAAGCTAGCCAAGGAGACAATTCAGCTCCCTCTTGTCATGGGGACACGTGAAATGTATTTATTCTCTGCCCGCTTCCCTCCATCTTCTCATCCTTCTGTAGAGGCAGGGAGACAGGACTGTACCTCTGCCTATGGATGGGGACATGGAGTCCAAAAGCATGTGTCCCCAGGTGGTGGTTTGTCCCATCCTAAATGAGGTGCCTGACACAGGAACAGTGAGCCTCACTCCAGAGGTCCCCGTCTCTCTCTACCATGCTGTCAAGTTGCAACATCTGACACGGGCACATTTTATGTAAAAGTGGTTTCATCAAACCGGTTTTGAAAGCTTTCTTTTTCTTTTTTAATGGATTACTGTGATTCATGGAGATCAAAACTTTACAGAGGGATGCTGTGGCTTTGACGCCATTTCCATCAGCAAGAACTTTTCGATCAAAGCCAGGGAGGAAGAGAAGGGTAATGCAACGTGAAAGAAACCTCACTAATGGCCTGATTCGTAAGAAATCCTAGATGTTGCTTGGAGAGGACTTAGACGCTCTGACACGTGTAGCCCAAGAAGTTCTAGCATAAGCTGCGGAGTCTTTAAGATTCCTCAATTTCCCTGTCCGGATCCCCTCCAAGCCCTCAAAAGATGAACTCGTCTCAGTCTATGCATTGAAAGTCCCTCACAGGGCTGGGTCTAAACCTCATTGCTATAGCTGCTGAATCAGCCCTGCTGGCTATCAGATGACCAGGAGAGGCTGGGAGCAGGACAAGACCAGCCAAAGCTGACCATGGCCAGGTGCTGGATCCTGGTGGCTTTGTTCTCTGTCCCCTGCACACAGCAGATTGCGTTCCCAGCCGTATTCCAGGAATAGTAATTTTGCTGCATGCAGGGGATCTAGAAGTGCAATGCCCTGAAGGAGACAAGCTCAGGCAGAGCTAGTGGTCTCTCTTGACTTCAGATTGTAAGCGTCTACAGTTCCATCAAGTGCATCCATGGGAGCTGCTTTCCTCCCCTCTTGCCCATCTTTCACTGCACGTGGGAGGACGTGCAAGTTGCCTTTGCCTCTTCTGCCCTTCTCCTGAGACAACGGACTCCTATTTCCAAGCTGGTCCTCCAGACAGCAGCATGGTAACTCTCCAACTGCTAAAAAACATTACTCAGGTCCCCAAACTGAAATCAGCTGAAATATGCAGGGCTTCTTAATGAAGCTCATCTGAGATCTGCTTAGTTGCATATTGGTTTGGGAGACCATGTGTTTCCAAGCTTTTCTCATGTGAGGCTGAAGTCTCCCCAGTCCTCCTCTGAATTGGGGAACCGACAGAGAAACACCAACTCTCACAAGACTCAGGACAGCACTGAAAGCCGGCAATGCTGTGTCAGGGGCTGGAACCTGCTTCTGGCAGTAGTGCCTGCAGTTACCTGTGTATGAGGACAAGTACCTGCTTGTAACCCTGGCCCTGGCCTGCAGGCAGATGTCATCTCTGCCCCGTTCTTCCTCAGTAGCTCATAGAAGATTATGGGACAAACCCCCAGCTGCCTGTGACTCCACAGGGCTGAGATCTCTGCTCCTAAACAGGATCTCCTGAGCCTTGTAATCAAATGGTGTTTCCACATCTCTCTGCTCTGACACGGAGATTATCTGAGCTGCTGAGTGTTGCTACAAAAACACGATGCATAGAAATAATAAAGGCTGGAAGGTTTTCTAATTCGAAGCTGTGCTTCTGTATTAGTTCCCTACCATTAGACAGAGAGGGAGAAGAGCTATTGCTGTTCTGACTCCTTCTCAAAATCAAAAAAGGATAAAAGAACCCATAGTGATTGAGGGATGGAGGTGAGCAGGAGAACAGAGAACAGGCAAGGGAGGCAAAGATTTCTTGGGATGTCACAATTACTGATGGGAAGCTCCAGAGATAGCATGAACTCTGAGTACAAACATGGGGAGGGCAAGAAATCTGTGAAATGATACAGAGACCTTCCCTATAAAGCCAAGCTCAGACATTTGAATCTGGCTAGGGACAGAAACACTAATTAGAGACCCCTGGATTTGTTCTGTAACTAGGGCGCCGCGTGGGGAAATGCTGAGGCAGTGAGACTTAATGGAATTGCTTCCCAGGGCATCTATAAATAGGGGTAATGGAGACTTGGCAAAGGAGAGGCACGATGAAAATGAAAGTATACGCTGCCCACTCACTGAACGACGAGGCACTTTGCATCTTGAAATGACCCACCTTCAGCACAGTTTGGGAGGCTTGTTCTAGGTCAGCAGGTACCAAAAAGGCCCAGCTGTCATCAAGCACAAAAACGGTAACGTCTTTTGGGATGAAATCATAGCTTTTGATAGGCTGCCGTGCGCCACGTGGCACTGACACAGGCGCGCTAGCTGGGATGAGTCACAGGCTGGGCTTCTTCGCAGCGTGTCGGTTGTGGGTGGCTCCATCTGCAGTGGTTTGCTCGTGTCAGGATCCATCTGCAGTGGTTTATTTGTGGGTCGGGTCCGTTGGCAGCGGGATGCTCATGGCTCAGCTCCTTTGCGGTGGTGTGGCTGCGGCTGGCTCCCACTTGCATTTGTTGTTCTGGGGCTGGTTTTAAGTATTATCCCTTGGATTTAAAGCAGAAAGGGAATGAGGGCAAAATCCAGTGTGAGGAGGGAGCGCTGGACTTTTTTTCCATGTGAGTGGGTAGCTGCCACTTTAGAATAGTGAAGCTGCGCGTATGAGCTGGTTGTGGTCAGTGAGGTTTAAGCCGGCACTTCTGCAGCTCCCTACGTGGGTGTCTGCTGCTGCCTGAGCTGTGAGATCCTGCTCTGCTTTCTGCACGAGCCTCTCTAGTGTGGTTGGATCCAGCTCCTCTAGAGAAAGACCAGGAGCTTCCCGGCGTGGACAGCTGACATGGTCCTGCCTGTCCCCGGGGCAGGCTGCCAGGATCACCGCAGCATCTCTCCCCAGGTCTGCTGCATGATCCCTCCCATCGCCCCAACGGGCCAGGGATTGTCCCTGCTGCCCGTGGGCACCAGCGTGTCCGTCTCTGAGACGAGTGCCACGGCATCTTCCTTTAACAGCATCCATCATGAGCAGTCCCCAAAAACAGATGGAGCGGCCTCCCCCAGGCCACCATACATCAGCTTCCCCATCACTGCCTTGCCCTGCTCGAGGGACTCTGTTTGGCCTCTGAGCTTTGGGATAAGGCAGCAGAGACAGCTCTGACGGAGCCGCGACTTCCAGCAGTGTCACAAGCGCTATGTGAGACCTTGGGTGAGTCATTTAACCTCTTTCCCAGCGCCCGTCTGGCTGTGGAGGGGCTGGCGATAGGAGACTGTGCTGGGTCTTCACACACATCCAAGCTTCTCTTTCAGCAGGAGAAGGGC
Source organism: Tauraco erythrolophus (assembly GCF_009769465.1). Lineage (NCBI taxonomy): Eukaryota > Metazoa > Chordata > Aves > Musophagiformes > Musophagidae > Tauraco > Tauraco erythrolophus. The sequence continues at coordinate 939,080 of NC_141483.1, forward strand.
AGGATGCTTGACTTCTTTTTGTTTTCACCGGAGCAAAGCCCTGGAGTGGGCTGACTGAGGACTCTCATTTAGCTGCACGCTTGCTAAATAAGGGCAGAGCTGCTCTTTTCTCCCCCGGCATTTCCATTCAAACTGCAACAACAGCGGCAGCAGGAGCAGCCGCTCCCATGGAATATTTATAAGTTGTTTGCAGAAATGTCAAGAAGAGCCAGTGGTTGTATTAACACACTCTCGGAGCAGCGCTATCGGAAAGTTATCTTACGTGAGTCGAAGTGCTTTATGTAATAGTTACAAGCTCTTACAAATCCCAGTGACATTTCCTTGTTTCTTGACAAACAGCCATTCAGTGTCCTGACACTGAGACAGGAATCAAATCACTTTTCCTCATTCATTGGCCGTCTCCAACCTCCCCTTGCCCGGCGGCGAAATTAACACCGGGTTACCTGGAAGGCTCAGTCCCTTTCTGCATGACAATTAGAGACCGAGCTCAAACCCGATGCGGCGAGGCTGGATAACAGGCACGCTCCTCGCCCGGCCGTGTCAGACATTCATGTGAATTTCAAGTTGATTTCGAGATGCTGGCACTAAGCATTCCTGTTTGCTTTGGGTAGCAAAAGTTGACATTTTCACAAGGTTTCCAAGTAAGACTATTAAATTCTGTATTTTGCTAATTTTTTTTTTTCTCCTCTCTGCCCATTTCAAGTTGACTTCAAGATGCTGGCACTAAAGGTTCCCGTTTGCTTTGAGTAGTAAAAGTTGAAATTTTAACAAAGTTTCCAAGCAAGGCTTTTAAATTCCGTATTTTTGCTAAATGCTTGTTTGTTTGTTTGTTTCTCCTCCTCTGCCCTTCCCTTGCTGTGAGCCTGATCTTGGTGGAACTGCGGGGATGAGGCTGGTGGGCACAAAGGATGTTGAAGGGAAAGCAACTTGCAGTCTCCCAAACAGAGAGGTCTGGGAATGCATTCATATGCATACCTAATTTCTACGAGTTAGGGATGGGAGTGGAAAGTACACTGGGATGTTTAACCTTACTATGTATGTTTCGAGGTTGAGTGTCACTTTTAGGAGTGTTTCCAGCAATGGCAGCTCACCAGAGGGGTTGAATACCAAGGTGCCCCAGACTCCATGTAGGTAAGTTCTTGCGGTGCTGTTGGTTTGGACCAGGGAGGTTCTTTGGTATTTGACCAGAATTTTCTCAGTCAACTTTTGCAACCTGGAGAGGTTGGGAATATTTAGGTGCAGTCAGAGGAGCACTCAGCTTCTAATTCGTTTCCACCCTTGGAATATATTATTTCCACCAGAGCTGTGGTCTTTAAACAACCTGAGAGATTATTTCCAACCACTGGGTGAAATAGGGGCCATCTGAGAAGGAATGGGTGTTTGTGGGGAAAAAATCTGTTTTCCCCTGCCAGAGTGGCTTAGTAGTTCTGGGAAGGAGAAAACTGGGATGTGTGGACATCCCATTTCCTGTTGCATGCTTCTCTATCACTGGTACAAATCATACACCTTTCCAGGTCCCTGAGTTAACTAATAGCTTCTAAGGTCCGGTCCTGACCAAACTTGTTTGGGGTCTCCACCCAAACCAGGAGTCCAAGACATCTATTTATGTTCATCCTGGTGCCTTCAGTCCCTGTCGGAGTCATGCTGGAGATGAGCTGGTCTACAACTCGTCCATAGTTACGTCCCTGCCTAGCTATGGAGCCATGCTGCTCTGGACCCCAGATATGGGCTGATCTCGTGGCTTAATCTTGGACCTGCCTCATCGCTGTGGGCCTGCTTGGTGATCACTGGACCTGGTTCTGACCTGCGTATTGACTTCCTGGCTTCGCCTTGGATCTGCCTCATTGCTGTGATACTTTCTTATGATGTGGACTCTTGGCTGGACCTGGTCACTGTCTCTTGGTCTTGTTTCCTCACTCAGGTCCTGTGGGACAGGCTGTGGCTGGCAGGGTCCCCTCCAGCTGTGGGATCCCTCTCAGCTCCTGGCTTGCCTTCCCTGAGGGGGCAGCCCTGCTCTCTGACACATCTCATGAAATCATAAACCTTACAGACACCAGCTACGTGATGAGAAGGGGCCAGCAGAACAAACAGTAACCCAGGTGGCCTGCAGCTTGTCTAAGGTACAACCCCAGTCTTCTCCAGAGTCACTAAATTTTGCTGCTTGCAAAACCTTTTGTGGGGCTGGAACAATGCATATATGTATAAGGGATGTCTAGTGAAGCTTTATACTTTCCTCATTCTTTCTGGTTTGCTTGGAAAAAAAAATGAGGAGGAGGGTGGGCTCCAAACCATGTACCAAAGGCTGGAAAAGAAGCATCTGGTGTGGCCAAGGGTTGTCATAGTGAAGCTGAGTGACACATAATAATGATGAATTCAGAAACTTTCACCTTGATTTCCCTGCCTGTTTGAGCTTTGAAGCGAGCCTCTAATATTATGTTAGCAGTTTATTGTGTGTGCTTCATTAAAAATACATCACAGACTTTTTTGAGCTAGAAGGGACGCAAATTAGGTCATCTAGTCCAGCCTCCCGCTGTTCTGCCAGGACTCTGATCTCGATAATGACTCCAGCCCAGCCCTGACAGGTGCTCATCTGGCAGCCAATTGAAGCTCTCGGCTGACAGGGGAACCAGGCTCCATCCGAGTTGATTTCACTTTTTAAAAAGTTTCAGGCTTCTTGTTAAATGGGGTTTTATTTCATGTTCCAGTACATCTGCCTGGCCGGTGCTCGAGCTGCAAGGACAGCAGCTGCGACTCCTCTGATGTTCTGCAGCTCCCCTCCGTGCTTTGAGCCGGGCAGGTTCACCAACGCGGGCACAAGCAGGCGTGACACCGGAGCTGCGCACCAGCGGCAGGTTTTCTCAAATGCATCTCTACAACTGAGGCCACTTTGGTGGCAAGGCACAGACAGGGCAGCTCCAGGACCCTGGCTGCAGTCGTCTTTTCTTCGTGGTCTGTCCCCAGCCCTTTTCCAGCTTTGCTTTCCCCTGTTCCTTGTCCCCTGCAGTTCCCTTGACTGCTCCTTTGGGACAGTGGTGCAGGCAAATGTGTAAGCCTCAGCACTACTGAGGCAAGAAGAATCCCTTTCTATTGAGTTCTGCCATGTAAGAAATGTAGGGTTTGCCTCAAACTCTTTGTCAGCCTGAGCTGGAGGACACAAGGATATGAGGAACACTGGGGCAGACTTAAATGAACATACTGGTAGAGTGCCATCTTATTGTCCCCTTGGCCTGACTCTTTCTATGGAGTGGTACAGCTCTTGAGGTTTGGTGAGACCTCAACATCACACAACCTGCTTCTAGGTTGCACTACTGGTTGCTGCAATTGAGCCCCATGCAGCCTTGTGTATTCCTGCCTAGGGAAGACTCAAAAAAGCTGAGCTAAATGCTCACCAGTGCTGGCTAGTGTGGATGACCAAGGAGGCTGGTCCCCATGTGAACTCAAGCTCGTCTGACGCTACAAGCATGTGCATGGAAGAGCAATGAGGTCCATCAACTCTATCAACTCTCCTGTCAGCAGCCCAGGACCTCCGTGCACCTACTGCTGCAAAACTGAGCCAGGTCCTCACTGTTGTGGGTCTACGCTGGCTCTCAATAACTTGGGAGATGCATCTGAGATGTGTCCTAGCGAGGAAGAGTCTGACCCAGTGTTTGCTGCTCCTGGAACAAGTGGTTTGGCCAGGGTCAGCACAGTGCTGGCAGATCTGGGGGAGAGACAGCATGAAAAATGCAGAGAGAGACCAGTGGTTTTTGCCCTGAAAGAACATCATGCCACAGCGTTGTTGTGCTCTGAGCTGAGGTCTACAAGCAAGACTTCATCATGTGGGGAGACCTGAGCCTGTGCCTCCCCTGGGAGCATGGGGACCCCTCACTCACCACCTGTGCAGCAGGACCTGGCCTTTGAGGCAGAAGAGACTGATTCCAGCTTGAAGGTCTCCTGTTTTTTTCTCAGGCTCCGTGCCCTCTCCGGGGGAAGGAAAGCACAGACCTTCATTAGTTGTAATGACTGTCTGTCTTGGGCTGGGGCCACGGGCCCCGGGCTGTTCAGTGCTTGGCAGAGTGCTGCGCTGAGCAGTCTAGCATGACCTAGAAAAACCTCTTAATGTGTTGTTCATTCTGAAAGGGGCAATGGTCTTATCTAATCACAAACCACATCCTTCAGCACCAGAGCTGCTGCAGCCAAGTTAACTCAATTAGTAAATCACCATGCCGAGCTATTTAGAGACAGTTTTTAACAGCTCTAGCAACAGGAGGATAATAATATAGAAACAAAGCACACTAATATGCTGTGATGGGATAACTGGCATCGCTCTCCACCCCTGCAGGGCCTTTGCGAAGCGGTGCTGTTAAACAGGACCTTCTTATTTCCACGGAGGCCCCTCCCTAGACACACTCCCTGGAGCATCTTCTTTGTCATCTCCGCAGCCTCAGAGAAACTCACACATTTTCAAAGCATGCGAGTTTGAGAGGGTGTGTGGTGGTTTTTTTTTTCCTTTTTTCACTTTCCCCAACAATCTTATTTTAAGTTTGTCCTCCCCCTCTTCCCTCCTCCAGGTCTGTTTTGCCTTGTGTTAGCCTGCTTGAGATCTGGGCACTGAGGCACTGTCTCCTGTTTTGGGAGGGCTGCAGGATACCTGGGGGGACCATTTGGCTGCTCCTGCCCTGAGGAGGAGTATCTGCAGGAACAAAGTCCTGGTGCTGTGTTGGCCATAGGAGGTTCACTAGAGAATGGGGACCAGTCCCTGGAAGGGTGTCTGTACCCCGAGACCCAGGACCATGCTGCTGGGCTGGCAGGCTGTTACGTTAGGACACCTGGGACCTTTCCCATCCTTTTGCCTCAACCTGCAACAGCAAAACCTGGCCAAGGTAGAGAGGTTAGCAGAGTCACAAACCCCCTGTGTCACAAGAGTTATGATGAAAGGCAGAGGTCCTGTGAGGTACTTCTGTTTCAGACCTCAGTCCCTCTAGGAAGGGCTCATCCCTATATTGTCATTACTCATGGGAGAAATAGAGGCTCTGAGAGGGTAAAATGCCCAGGTGACCTTAAAGGGTGATGGCTGAAGTGAGATTTGGACACAAACTGCTGCATTTTCATTCAGGTTTCGTCAAATAACATGCAGAGAATTGAAATCCTTAACTGGGCAACAATTGGCATCTTTCTTGATTAAGGCTGAAAACTGATATTCACTTATATATATGGTTTCTTCTTTGCTTTTGGTCTCATGTTTCACCAACAGTGGAATTTAGCAGGTCTGAGTCAATTTTGGAGATGCTCGTTTCGCCCACACAAGACAGATAAGTGCAGCTGGAAAGCCTGGCTTGAAGAGCAACCTTGCGGTAGGGTGATGCTCAATCAAATGCTGTAGAAGTGGGAAGACCGGGGCTGCCTCCCCACGCAGTCTTTCTATAAACTCCCTGCAAGCGTGCCTTCGGATGATGCTAGATGACCTCATAGTTTTCCCACACAGCCTCACCTCACTCAGCCTGGAGAGCACTCGGGGTGGAACGACTGCTCTGTTCTCCTTTCCACGGGCACCACTTAATGTGTGGCCTGTTTCACCCAGCCCTGCTCTGAATATAGCACTGTAAATGGCCTGGTGCTTATTGCTACGGCATCTGAGTGCTTCCCAGCCAGTCCTGGATGTTTTCAAAGACTGTTGCAAAACAAGGAGATTATTTTAGGCAGCACTTTCCAGGTGCGTGGAGAGCAGGGCGTTTGGAGAGCAGCTTTTGGTGCTGCTGCCCTCTCGTCCGCTCAAAACACACGTGGGATTTGGCTTGTCAGAGCAGTAAACAGCCAGAAAGCCAGTCCCAACCTCCTCCCTTTTAAGCAAATAAAATTTCTATAATTTGACTGCGTTGAGGATGTCACACAGGTTGGGGAAAAAAAAACAAACCAAACCAAACCAAACCAAACCAAATTGTGATATTTCTATTGTTTTCCTTCCCAAACTTTTAGCTAACAGTCAGCGTTACTCAACGGTTTCTAATGAGAGTGGTCTAAATGGTACCAACATGCAAGCAATCTTTGAGGCATTAAGTGGCCAAAAGAGTTTGAACCCAACAGAAATGTCAGTGTTTTTCCACGTTTGTTTTTTTTTTATTCCCTCTCCTCAGGAGGGCTGAAAAGAGGAAAACTGTGTGTTCAACAAAAAAAATCAAACAACTGTTAAACTGATTCTATTTCAGGTTTCTACAGTGGAAGCAAACGTTTGGAAATAACAGCTCCACTTAGGCACTGGTCCCTGAAAGAGTCAGGTGGAGGCCGTCTCCTCTTGCCCAGCCCAGCTCTGGGAGCTCTGCCGAGGATAAGGAACACAGGTCTGGTGCTTCCTCTGCTTCTATCCCTCAGGAAAGCGATCTCACTAGTGTCCAGGTGGGGTAAAAAGGATGCTGGAGGAGAAGAAAGGTCCCAGGGCATCCCCCCTGCTTCTTCTCAAGCATGTTGGGGTTGTTGCTCAACCCTTCACAGATCAGGGCCATTGTCCCTAGTCTACAGCATCACGCAAGGTCTTTCCCCCGTGGAAATGTGCCGGTATGGTTTGCCGCAGAGGGTGATCTTGGTGATTTGTGACTAAACAAGCCCACCTGTACCTGGGGAGTGTTGCAGCCCCTTGTCCAAACCTTGCCTTCATGTGGGACCAAGTGACTGTAGCTTTCCCACAGGGCGCAAACATGGGTCTCGTGGCCATGTCCCACCGTGATGCCATGTCCCACACTTGACTCCCTGGTTCTGGGGTGCCATTTCATTCCCTGGCACACCCCACACCTCTGCCTTCATCATTTCCATGCCCACTGGCTCATGGTGCACATCAATGTCTTGAAGCTTTGCGAGCATTTTTGCCCCCAGTGTCACTCCCCGGGGCAGGTTGGAAAGCTCAGCGCTCCTACATCAGTCTCGGGGAACTGAGTCACACGAAGACAGAAAGCACAGTCTCCAAAACATCTCAATTACTTTTATGAGCTTCTCTTTCTCAGCTTCAGGGAATGTTTTTCAAGGCTGGAGACGTGTGTCAAAAACAGCCTGGGTGCCTCATGCCTGAAATCAATGGGCTTTTGATCAAGATGGAGCCGAGTGAAATAATCATCTCCCTTCCACTCTGAAAAATGGGCATTTGCCCAAAATGCCTGTGTACATCTGTATCTGAGCAGATATCAGTTTGGTTTCTTTTTCCTCAAGTTTTCGCTGAAAACATTGAAATAGGAACATGTTCCACAGCATTTCAGCTTTCACAGGAAAAAAACCCAACAGTTTTTGAAAACTGAAAATTTTAGTGGAAAACTGAAATTCCTGAGCAGTTTTCTTTTCCAACGCTAAGGGGAAATTTTTGCAAAAAGTCAATTCTTCCTGCAAAGAAGTGTGAGCTGCGCTGTTTCTCAAGCAGCTGTAGCATAAGCTCACATAGGCAAAAAAGAAACATAGCCTGTGCTCTGAGGGTGAGAGGCGTCTGGTGAACAAGAGCAGATTGTTACACCAGCGAAAGGTGTGAAGATTCAACAAGTGAAAACTGACAATCTTGAGAAAGGAGCGTGGAGAGAGAGGATCAGGTTAATTAGCCTCCCAGAAGAATCAGAGGCCACGAGCTCAGCAGAACTTTGTGCAGGAATTAATTAAGGGTTTGTTTGTAGCTGAGCTTGATGATAAAAATAAAAATAAATATCCCCACTGCAAGTGCCTATTGCGTCCTGACACATGGAGCTGCTCCAAGCACCTGTGCATCCAGGTGTTTGCACCTTTGAAGGGTCAGTGGACAGGAGGGACAATTAATTGCAATGAGATCAGACAAGGCTGCCAGAAGGGGACCATCAGAGCTGCCTTCATCCGTCCACCCTGGTGGGTGGGCAGGACAGCGAGAGCTGGTGGGCTTCCTCTCCAGTGGAGCTGTGCAGAGGGGACCAGGCAGGACACTATAGGGCTGGAAGGATGCAGGGATGCATTATGCGTCACTCCATGCTGCAACGCTCTCAGGGTTGGAGCCAGGATGGCTTTGGGAAACAAGGCAACAGCTGACCTGCTGAGCATGGTCCAATGTGGAGCTCCTTTCCCCTCTCCCTGTGGGTAACCCACTCACTGTGCCTATAGCATCATTGGGGCGTGCTGAGAAAAGCAGCAGGAGCAGGTCAACATCTTGCAGAAAGGTCGTGCTACTGGTGGAGTACCACCAGACTGCCTTCAAGAGGAGCAGTGACTGGGAATACAGGAGCCAGTCCTCAGGGCAGAGCAAATTCCTGTTTGGTCTGAGGCTCCTGGACCCTGATGTCTCAATTTTGCTTCCATGCTGTTTGGTCATTAGGTTCAAGGACCTTTGTGTATAGTGTTGAACAAAGCAGGACACATTGACAAAATAGCTGGGTTTCAGGGCACTGAAGTCTCCCTCAGCGTAGAACTGACAGGTATAACCCATAAAAGACTTCTGCAAGGGATCTGACATCATATTCTGTTTTTAAACATTAGTATTGGGCATTACCTAATCCATGTTAAACGGGTTGGGAAGTGACAACAGACTACAAAACACTAGTAATCAACACAAAACTGTCACTGAATGGGGACATTTCTGTCAGGATCTCAAGGAAGCGGTGAAGCCTTTGTACTTTTCAACATTTCTATCAATTATCTAAAAATAAATCTACAATTTGCAGATAACATCAAGACTGGCAGAATGGCATACACAGATAAAAGCAAGCAGCTTTACAGACTTAGCTAAACTCCTGGGTGAGCCAGGCTGCTCAATTAAAATGTGTTTTCACACAGGCAGATGAGTGTTAGCTGTTTCGGTGCAGGGCAGACACAAGCTGTTGAAGGCACCAGCTCCGACAGGGATCTGCAGAAGGTGAGTGTGCTGGCTGTCATTCCCGGGCCAGCAAATCGGGGTAGGATTTAAGAGGATTGAAGACAAGGTAGAGAAGGTAATTTTAACTTTTATATAAGACACTGATGGGTCTGGTAGGAAGATGCTCTGCTTTGATACTCTCTGCTTAGTGAGTCCTGGGGAATATTGATGCTGTGGGATTACTGCCATCTCCCTGAGCATCATAACTAGTGCTCCTGGTGGGCAGGCAATGGCCGTGTGCTGTAAGCACGCAGGCCTGAGCATGGGGGCATTGCAGCCTCACTGCCACACCTCTGCTTTGGACAACGCTGTCCCCCTTGCTGTTTGGGTTGCACTGCCTTAAGCAGGAGATCATAGGGTGACTTCGGTCCCCAAATTCTTGCCAGACAGCTGTGGAGAGAGTGTTTGGTGATGGGTTATACGACAGTGCAGGCTCTGGGATAAGGCAGAAGGCAGTGCCCAGGGTAGCCCACAGACATGTCCTCCGTGAGACCACTGGGGAGTGTTTTCATCAGTCTTGGACGCACCAGGACAGGCTCTCCCAGACACTGCACTCTTCCTCATGCTGCCATGGGCACTGGTCCCACCTCTGTGTTTGACACGTGATCCCCACTGAAGGAGTCATATTTGGCGTGCCAGGACCTCATGGGGTGAAGAGATATAAGTCAAATGTATATCAGTTTTTTAGCTGCATTTGAGTTTTCTTCCCAAGGGAGTGTGCATCAGGGCAGGACCCAAGTGGGCATCAGTATGGAGGCAGTGAGTTGGGAATGCTCCAACGTGATGGTGTAGATGAAACCAACTCTAGAAATGTCCCTCAGTGTATTGCGAAGCTTCATGGTGAACCAAAATGTCAGTTCCTATCCCTGAAATGCTCTCCCACCTCACCTGCCTAACACAATGTTAAGTGAGTGAGTCAACGTAAAAATCAGGCCACATATTGTGGTCTTACAGGTACATAGGGAATCACCATGTCATGGGTAGCTTCTCTGAGACAATGGAGGTATGGCTTTGAACACAGGCTCTTTTCTTCTGGAGCGGGGATTGGCGAGGCACTTACCCAGCCCCACAGGAGCAGCCAACACCACGCGACTGCTTCGTTTGGAGTGGAGTCAAGGACCACAGCACCCACTGGAGCCAGAGTTTCGGTCTCAGCTTGGCTGCACCCATCATGGCAGTTAGAGAAGTAGCCTCAGAGACTTTTGGACAGTCTGTTTTGTCTCAGCTCTCTTGCATTTAGATCTTTTCAATTTTACAGTCGAGCAAGAACATCCCTGGCTGAAGCTGTGTACCAGGGCACCTGGGTCCCATGCAATTTTACAAGTGTATTTTAAACCAGCTTCTGCTCCGGGGAGTTTATAAATATCCCGTGAGAGAGTTTATCTGCCATCAGGCACAACTTGCTTAGCTTTGAGGTTAGAACTGGATCTCCACTCTGCCTCATCAGCACATGGATGGAAAGAAACTACCATTTACTGTTACGGATGCAGGTCCGTAACCTGGCACAGGCAGGTGCCAGGCGGCTGCTGGGAAAGGAAATGGTGCCAGTGCCTCTGAAAGAGAAACTGTAGTAGAAATGCGTTTTACAGGAAGTGTCCATGCAGACCTTAGTAACCTCCCTTAGGTACAGAGGTGCAGGAGGAACAGGGTCTGGCTGCAACTACTGCTGTTGGGTGGGCTTAATAAAACAAGCTTTTGCAAGCTATCAAGATAAATGAAGGGAGCTGAGACCAGAGGAGAGGAAGTTGGAAATTCTCCCACTGGGGCACCGGTGCTGGGCTGACTTCAGACGCAAAGGTTTGCAAGAAAGCTGTTCTCAGTGATCTGTGCAGAACTAATGATACAGCTAAAGAGGGGGTTGAAATGTTATACGAATCCTGAGATCAGAAGGGAGATAAGCAGACGTAAACATCTCAAATTCCTACAATAGGGGGATTTTTTCTGAAGGTGATGAAGAGAAAAGAAGAATCTTACCAGTAGCGCCGAAGCTGATTGGGAGTGAGAAAGCAGTCCTGAGCCTCCTGAGACAGGGGGATTTATTTAGAAGACAACCACAGGCAAATATGTTTTTTTTCTTTGCTTTTTGATGAGGAATATTTCTGGAATCAGCTCAAGGGAGGGAGGCTTTGATCATGCTTTCGTGGAGCAAGAAAAGCTGCTTTGAATTCCGGCACAAACCAAAATCCCAGGAGGAACTGTGTGCTCGATGTTCACACTGGTGTAGAGGTCCCTCTTCAGATGATGGGACTGTCCAGAGACAGTGAACGTCCGCTCTTCACATCCCGCACTTAAAATAGATACACATGGGCAACGGAGCACTGATAGACTCGCAGTGCTGCTGATGAGCAGAGGAATTAAAGGTAGCTACCCAAATCTGAGCTGCTTCCTGCAGAGGAACCCGGAGCACCAGGGACTTCCAGAGGACAACTCACATGAAACACCTCAGTAACTATTTCAAGATAAAAAGAACTGCTTTCGGGCAGTGTCTATCCCGATGCCAAAGTTAGTGTAGAGGAACCTAAGGTCAAACTACAAATACTATCTGGTGGTGTAAGGACCGAGGCTTCCTTCAGCTGTGCTTCTGGGGCTGCGTGGTAAAACCACTGTCCAGATAAGGTCCACACTATGGCCTGGGAAGGAAATATATAGAGGGGGCAGATTCATGGCAGGAGCTGTTAAACCTATTCCTGTTAAGCACGCCAAGAAAAGTAGTGGTATCAGCGAATGTCTAAGAAGAATTTATCTTCTGTGTTGAGGTGAGTCATATACATGCTTCATCCAGGAAAAATGCCATAGAGATTTTTAAACAGTGACATTAGATCCATTAGAGGACAGAAAAGATCCTTATCCAAATCCATAAGAATGTGATTTAAAAAAAAAAAAAAAAAAGTGTGGATTTGGCTAGATTTGTCCTATACTGAGAAACAAGAGTATCTGTCTAGATGGTGCTAATTGGAGCGGCATGAAAAAATTCTAAAAATATCTTTTTTTTTAGTCAGGAAACAGTGTTTCTCTGAAGGAAATTGCTTTTGAAGGAATGACACTAATTTTCAATTACTTTTTCATTCCCTGCTTCTATTTTTAAGCAAAATGTTTGAGAAACGAAACTTCTTCACAAGACTTTGGAAGTGCGTTTATTTGAGCATGTGGATTTTTCTTGTCTTTGACCCCCGTAAAACCTGTGAGAATGGAGAAAACTCAACATCTCCCACGTGGATATTGGCTTCCCAGCTCATGCCACCTGATAAAACTGAACCTTTTCCAAAGGTGGCTTTCTCTCTGAAACTATGACTAATTAAAAACAAAGATTTGCCTTTTAAAAACGAGAAAGCCTCCTCCACTTGACCATATTTTTGAACTGGACAGAGATCGAATGAAAGGGAAAATCACAAACTTTGTGTGGGAAACTGCAATTTCCTCACACTTCCTGTGAAAGTAATTCTAAAGGCTTTTTTTTTCCTTCCTAAAAATACAGTAGTTAGAAAAACATAGAATCATAGAATGGTTTGGGTTGGAAGAGACCTCAAAGATCATCTAGTTCCAACCCCCCTGCCATGGGCAGGGAAACCCTCCATTACACCAGGTTGCTGAAAGCCTCATCCAACGTTGCCCAGAGAAGTTGTGGCTGCCCCATCCCTGGCAGTGTTCAAGGCCAGGTTGGATGAGGCTTTGAGTAACATGATCTAGTGGAAGGTGTCCCTGCCCATGGCAGGGGGGTTGGAACTAGACAATCTTGAAGGTCCCTTCATACCTAAACCATTCTGTGATTCTATGATTCTATGATTTTTCTCAGACTAGTGATAGAGACAAACTAAGTTAAATTTCTTTCCAACACCAGTACAATGGGGCAAAGAGCTGTAGGTTCCCTGATAGGCATCCGAGATAATTGCTATGGTATCCTTTCTTTTCAGTAAGTGCCGTGGCACAGCAGCTTTCCTCATTAAAACACATTTATCTCTACCATGGCTGGGCAGCACAGGCAGCTCTGCCAGAACTGAATCTGCAGCAACAGGCACGTCCCGCATCGTTCCTCCTGACATCTGAGACAGCTGGGCTACAGCACAAAATTCTCCTTCCTCACCTTCCTGCAACACCCTTTTGCGTAGATGATCCCAGACCTGGCTCGCAGCCCGAAAGCGTGAGCAGAGAAGCACGGACTCTCTAGGGAGCTGAAGGACCACGGCCCCGTGGATGCTTTGGGCTCATCCTCCAGCTGACACTACCCTCTGTCTCCAAACTCAGCTCTTCCAGCTGCCTTTCCAAATTGTGCTCAGACTGGACCTTCTGCTGTGTCCCCAGGGCTTTGCCCCTCAAAGCTCACAGGCTACTGCCTTTGTTCTCTTTTCGTCTTCCCTTTATCATTTACAGCTCCTGTTTGTAGCCAGGCAGCACTTCCAGCTTGACAATTAACAGTCGCAATTAAGAGTTGCAGAGGTAGGTGTTTCCCCTCCAAAGGGATGTGATGTTTTCCATGTTGAGCAGGAGAGAGATTCCCACTGAGGGAGCTAATTGGTGCTGCTTAGAAAATGCAGCTGAGTATTGTCTTTGCTGTAATCTGGCTAGCTAAATCAGGAGTAAAAGTCTAAAAAGTTGCATAGTATTAAATCAGGGTTTTTGACTATTTATTGACATCCCACATTGCTGTCAGAAATGAAGTACATACATTTTAGGTGATTTTTGCACTGTATTCCCTCTGTAGAGCTACTAAGCAGGTTAGCAAATCAGGTGAGCAATGAGGAAAAACAGTAGTTACACAGTAAAGGGTTTTTTCCCCCATTCATTAAAAAGAATGGGAAAAGGTTGCTATGTGGAAGGGAGGATATTATGGTTGTCCACAGAATACGTTCATAGAAGTAACACTAAGTAGAAGGTGCATCAAAATGTTTCTGTTGAGTTCTCAAATCCTTTAATGAAGGATAGAATATTATAGTAGAAGCTGGGAAATAACAGGAAAAGATGATCTGGACCTGAATGGAAAAAAATATCTGCAAAAATAAAAACAAACAACCAGTGACACAGGGTATTTTCACTGACTTACCTCCTGAATTCAGACATGCTGCTGATGTCCAATAATGGCGTTTTATGTCTTGTGCAGTGAATGCCAGTATGAAATTAACAGTGAAAATATGTATTTTACAAATCAGACAGTGTCTCAGCACCTGCAGGGGAAAATATGTCTAGATCCTACTCTGCTTGTTGCTAAAAGTGATCTAATGTTGCAAGCGAAACAAGAAAAGCCTTCAACAATGTCTGTCTGGTGATGAGAAATGATTAATATAATACCTACTGGAATGACTTCGTAGGCATCCGCAGGACAGCTGGATGGATTGTGCACTATACCGAGATGTAGCATTGTGCAAATAAAACAATGAAGATATAAGGAAGTGTTATTGATAGAGATCATTTCTCCCCTTACTTGATCATAACAGTTTTATATCTGTGTAAAAATGAATTCTAGTTTGTAATGTGGTCTCTGGGAGTTGTATTTATTCTGTTTATTGGTATCAAGAACTTATTACTTTGCATAAATTATTCATGTGAATTAGACATGCTTGTGATACTCCTATTGTCTGTGTTCGAAGGGATGGGTAGCAGAAAGTCTCCATAATACTTTGGTGGAGTTTTTTTGAGAAAGAGCTTTTGGGAATCATGGGACATGAGAAAGTCCCAGTGTGAAAGGCATCACACTGCGTACCCTGCACACCACAAAGTACTCATGGCCACATAAACCTTAAGGACCGATGGAGCTACATGGGGCTCCATGGGGGCACAGCAAAGGGCCCCCAAACTAGAAAAAAGGGTAGCAGGGGAGCTGCTCTCCCCTAGCAAAGTATGAAGTTTATCCCACAGCCTTTAAACATGGAGGATTCTGTGCAGATACAGCATTTAGGTGAAGATTTAACATCTTGCTGGAACATCTGTTCTTCTTTAGCCATAAAAAAGGGGCTGGATGGCTGTCATCAGCAGGAGATGAGAAAAGATCAGCATAACAGTCGCCTCTGGTTATGAATTCCTAACAGGTAAGTACAACCACTTCATCCACTGGTCTCCACTGGCAGATGCCAGGCGGGAGGAGCCCATAAGATGAGTAACAAACCACTGGGATTGCGCCGAGAGTTGCTGCTTGACCCATAGTTCCCCGATCAGGGGCACACGTTGGGGTCTTGGCCTTGGCTACGGGGTCTTTTGCAAACCAGTTAGCCTCCATTTCCCTCTGCAGTCGGTATTTGTCTTAAAAGCATATTTCTTTCCTAATGTGATTGAATTTTGTTTAAAATACTGCTCAAGTTTGGGTCTAATCTCGAGAGGTGGATTTGCCACTGGTGCTGCTGTGATGGATCCCGTGCAGCTGGAAGGAGCGGTGCTGCACCGTTTGCCCTGGGGCCTTTTTCTTTCCCAGGGCTGTTGTTTCTGCACAAGCCTTAACCAAGTAGCTGCTGTGTCGGTGCCTTTTTTGCAAGTGATGATCCAAAAGGCCTGGCTGACGTGCACTTTTCTGGAGTGTTTTTGGAATCATCGGGTGTTTTTGTGTCCATCTGAGCCACGTGTCTGTCCCATTGCAGCTGGGCCTTCATTAATCATACCTCAGCAGCGATGCACTCAGCAAGCTGCAGAATGTTTTTGCTGCACAGCCTGTCCTGCTATCCCATTCGGAGCAAAGCTAGAAATTCCTCTGGTGCATCCTTCTCCAGCTGCTGGATGCGTTTTCTGTACAGCATCCAAATCTCACACCTGCACAGCGGTGCGGTAAACACGACAGCCCTGTCCACCCTGGTTTGAGTGAAGAGCTGAGAGAGCCCACACTGAGGCTCTGATGGCTTCATTAAAGGAAGAGAGTCGCCTTCTGCGAGCACCGCAGGTGCCAGATTGCAGCACCGAGGGCTGGGCGTAAATTTTTTAGCTGTCAAGTGGCTCGGTCCTCCTCCAGAAGTCTGGGAAGCAGTGGGTAAACCGGCCAAGTGCTCTGTGACTTGCACTTCTCCACTGACAAGGGAAGGATCGAGTATCCTTGCAGAAGCCACGCTTCACCGATGATGGAAAACGTAAGAGCAGCAGAGGAAAAAAATGTATTATGCAGTAACCAGCAGCTTCTTTCTCAAAGCACACAGGAATCACTTAAAATCTTCCTCTCATCTTGATGAGGAAGCTGGTGAGGAAATCACTTGCTTTCCTCTGTGGGGTGGTGGTGTCCCACATGACAAATGTGGGATGCTGCCATGCCAGGTAGCAAACCCCCACCCAGGCTGCATAGCCCCATCACCCTCACTGTTCTGCTGGAGTCTGTCTTCAGCCCCAAACCATTCAACTCCTTCACAGCTGAGCTGGAATGAGGAACAGTAGTCTTGCCTTGAGACTTGAGACTCCAGTTTCAGCTGGAGACATGGTAGGTAAGGGGACGATCCTGTTCACAAAACAAGGCAGACTCTAGTGAACAATGTGCATCTTCAGACACAAGGACTTAAATTGAGGCACAGCCAGCACAGATCATACTTGTGAGATAAGAGTCATAGAATGGTTTGAGTTGGAAGGGACTTCAAGATCATCTCGTTCCAACTCCCCTGCCAGAGGCAGGGACACCTTCCACTAGATTGGGTTGCTCAAAGACCCATCCAACTTGGCCTCGAATGCTTCCAGGGATGGGGCATCCACAACTTCTCTGGGCAATCTGGTCCAGTGCTTCACCACCCTTAGAGTGAAAAACTTCTTCCTTATATCTAATCTAAACCTACCCTCTTTCAGTTTAAATCCATTGTCCCTTGTCCTATCACCACATGCCCTTGTAAAAAGATACGAGAAATGGTAAAGCCCTGACGCCACAAATGTCTTGGGGATCATTTGAGATAACTACCTAATGGAAGCTGACTCTACGATAAGGAAACTGGGATGGTGAACATGAGCCAGAAAATCATTCATAGGGAAATTCTAACTGGATAGAAAGAGGTGGTGTGATTTCTGTATGCAATATTAGGGAGAGCAAGATAAACTGCTGGATCTATATCTGATATCCACATTGTTAAAATATGTTGTCAGAGCGGAAAAGGTAGACAAAGGCTTGCAAGGATGAGTCAAGGTTTGGAAAACCTGCCAGAGTGTGACAAACAGAAGGAGCTCCATCTTTCAGTTTATTAAAGTGAAGTTTATGAATAATAGTCACAGCATAAAAATCCACCCATAGGGTGCAGATTACGGAGAGCAAAACAATGTCTAATTTTGCAGATAAGGACAGATCAAGATCCAGTCGTAGGAAATTGCAGGCATGGAAGACTGCGTCTGAAAATGACGCACAGACTGCAATTTATGATAATGTTAGCTATTAAGAAGTGCTGGACTTTTTGCTACAGCCACTAAAAAATTAGACATACTGAAGCTGTGCACTGTGGAGTCCAGGCTGGAAGGGCTGGATCCTGGGTAGAGATCCAGAGCCCTGTGGCTGCACAAAGTCCAAAGCAACAGATTTTTTTAGGCAGCAGCCCGAGATGGCATTTTAGGGCTCAAATTTAGAATGCGTCCTCTTGCATTACACCCAGAGGCGTGTCCAACACCCACATTTTCTTGAGTGTTGCCTTGGTGGACCCTAATCCTTCAGTCTGCTCAGAGAAGGAGGAAATGCTAAGCCATAAATTCACATTTCAGGCAGAAAAAGCAAAGTCAAGCTGTGTGGGATGTCAGGCTGGCCCGTATGGATATGCTTCTCTTGCTCGCTCCCAAATATTCCCTGCTCACTGGGTGCAGCCTGCTGTATAGCATTTCACAAACCCTGAGAAATTAGTTCCTGATCCTAGATATAAAAGTCAAGGCCAAATGAAGATCAACATTGCTGGTCTCAGTCCCGTCCTTCCATTTGCTTCCACAGATTGTCCCTTTCCATGGAAAAGGAAATTGCACCAAAGACAACAAGGGATATGGTGGAAACCACAGTGGAAATCAACCCAGGAATGACCAGTGAACAAGGATACACACTTCCCATGCATCCTGACGGGCATCTACATCCCTGATCATGACTTTGGAAGTGATAGGTGGCTTGAAGAGATGCAGTGCGTCCTCTGTGCTGCCTGTACTTGTGAACCCCTTGCATGACGGAGGGCCGTAAGGCTTGCTAGAAAGAAGAAGATGTGAACCTGCAGCTAATTGCCTTGGAAAGCATTTTTCATTTACTACTCTGAACTTGCAATGCCTTTGCTTCCTGTTTTCTGAATTTCTCTGATTTGTGTGCCCTCATTTACCAAAAGACATGGCAGCAACAAGAGTAGAGCTGTCCTCCAGTGCATATACTAAAAAAATCACCAGGACATCTCTAAGAAACTGCAAGTATTTCATCAGCAGCAGCTTTGCAGAAGAATTAGTCATTATTACATCGCGTCTATAATGAGTCTAATTGGGAACAGCCCTTGATAGAGGTGCTGGTTTCTCATTCAGCTCGTGCTTACTCTGAGGGTTACAGTCGCTTTCCTAGAAACATCAATGAGAGCTGCAAAGCGTGGTTTTGCTTGCGTTTCATTTTTCTTCACTAACCTCTGCACGAAAGCACAGTTTTCCGTGAATCTCCAAGCCACGTGCGTTCTCTGAACCACAGCCCCATCCCTCCTGCACTGCTCTAGGGAAAGGAGCTCAAGAAATAATTAACTTTGCTGCTTCCTGTAAAATCACTTGTTTTTCTGGGCCCTGGAAGGCAGGAGCTGGCAACGTTGCCTGTATGTTAGTGACGGCTCAGATCTTTCACCTCCTTCTGCTGTTTTTTGCAAATGGAGGGCAAGACTGCCTTGTCTGATTGTCACGAGCAGAGATATGCAGGTAATTGTTTTCCTGATTTGGCCAGTGATCCAGAAAAAAATAATTGTTTGAGGTTGACCCAAAACCACAACTTCAGAGTTTTTGGTAAAGCAAAACAGTTCATATTCAGTTAAAACACCAAATGAAACACTTCCTCTGACAAGAAGTGAATTGTTTTATCTTGGGGGAGTTGTTTTGAATCTGATTTACAGGAGGAGGTAGTTTTATTCCATAGCTGGCTACCTGGCTTGCAATAGAGCTGGGATGGAAACCCAGCGCTCCTGTGACTCGAGAGAGGGCTATGGGCTGGATGGACACAACCTACACTGAGCTATGGGGCAAGAAGGACAGGACAGACCTTATCCTCCTGAACTCATCCAATAAGCCAAACCGTTAATCGCGTGAGGCAGAGTGCTCCCTCCTGCTGTACAGGCACATGTCAGAGTGATTGGGACCCTGGCAGGATGCATCTGCCGAACATTGATGCAGAGTAGCGATGTCTCCATCTGAGTAATCATCTGAAGTCCCATTACGGTCAACAGTGAGAAATCATCTCTGCCAGAAAGCCATCAATCTTGCTACCAGGGAGATATCTAAGTAGGCAAAAGCAGTGACTTGCATGCTGAAACCTGCATTTTTTCTCTAATTTGGCTTCATGCGCCTGGACTGTAGAAGTATAAATTTGGGCTGATAAATTTCTCCTTTTCTTGCTTCTCCCCTAGTTTCCAGCTTTACTTCTGAAACACCAGGTGCAGGACTGGAAGAGCACTGGAGAGTGCCCTACCCCTGGGTGGAGGTGTGATGGGGGCGGTTCACCCCCACGCATCCCTGGGTGCTGCACTCCCCAGCACAGGCAGCACCTTTTCCAGATTCAAAGCCAAAGAACACTCGCTCCAGTTTTATACCTGCGTCTCCTCAGGTCTCCCGCATCCTCGTTTGGAAAAAGCTGTGGATTTTTTCTGAGCTAGTACAATCCATGAATTTCAAGCACGCTTTCTGATTCTTCCCCAGCCTTGAGACGCGGCCGTTATGGTCAGTCACAGCACTGGGATTGTGCCTTCCTCACCAGATGCTCTGGCATTTTGGGGAACTGCTGTACCGAGTTTGGAAAAACACTGAATTTGGAAAAGGAGACAGGAAAGAAGTGAGTGTAGCTGGAGACCGCTAGAAAAGAAAACTTTCTCAGAAAGGCAGATGCCCTTAGTGGCCATCCGTACAGGTCAGGAACTCACCTTCCCACAGGCTGTGCTTTGGTCTCTGCTGTGCAAAGCAAAGCCGAGTCTGGCAAAGGAGTGGGACGCTCAGAGCAAAGGCACCGGAGAGCTGTAGTCCCAAAACATATCCCAATTGTAGGCATGGTTTGGAAGCTCCTCTTCTTCCTCTGCCATTTGGTGCCTGATTCATTGAATCACACTGTGAC
Source organism: Tauraco erythrolophus (assembly GCF_009769465.1). Taxonomy (NCBI): domain Eukaryota; kingdom Metazoa; phylum Chordata; class Aves; order Musophagiformes; family Musophagidae; genus Tauraco; species Tauraco erythrolophus. The sequence continues at coordinate 959,098 of NC_141483.1, forward strand.
TGATAGGTTTTCTGCCTGGAAGCCCTGGTTTGGCAGGAGGATTGGGAGCATGAATAAGGTTGTCTGCTCCTGGGAAAGAGAAATATTTGTTTTAACCTCTTCTTACAATAAATGTAGGACTAGCTCTAGAAGCTTTGCTTACCCAATAGGTCATTAGTCTCTTCCTTCCTTATTTTTTTTTTTTTATTATCGTCTGTCCAGGAAATGGAAGCACTCTTCTGTCTTACTGTGTGATGGAAATCTTATAAGAAGAGATGGGGTTTGTATTGTGGGGTGAAAGCATTTTCATGGGGACCATCTTCCGCAGTCTGGGGTCTCACCTTCCTACCCGAGATGCTCAACTGCCTGTGAGAGAGAAGTGAAGGGTGCAGTGAGCAGTGCCAGTGGTGACGTCCATTGGCCGCCTTTCAGTTGCAGTGGTCTCCATCAGTGTATAAGCACACAGCACAGTGCTTCCACGTATTTTTGTCTCACAGTGTGCCCACCCCCTTCCATATCTGCATTAAAAGTATTTGGCTTCATCCTTAAAGACCTCTGATTTCTCCTGTTTTCCTCTGGGACTTCCCTTTACATCCATGAATCTCAGAAGAAGGGCTTGATCAAGGACATCCCATTGGAGTGCTGGTCCATCACAACCATCCCAGGCACACGGAGATGGTGAGTACATTTGGGGAGGGACCGTGAAGAAAGCATTAATGTACTGGGAACTTAATGATAGAGATGCAGAGGTACAACCAACACACAGCTCATTAGTAGCATAAGACAAAATATTAAATATGGCAATTTTTCTGTGTGGCAAAGGCTTTTAACAGGACTAAGTAGCTGAGTATGGAGAATGCCCCTACACTTGTCCTTTAGTTCCCAGCTCTGACTACTGTAAATTTCATCACGAAAGGATGTTGCACTTGAAAGGAACAAGAAAGCCGGAAGAAGGGATTCTGACTAATTTGCTGACTAAATATTTACTAAAATAGATTGTGGTAATAAAAGTCAAAAGCTCCCCAAAGTTAGGATGCAAATTGAAGAGCTAGAGAATACAAAAGGAGAGGTCCTGGTGAAAACTTTAACTCTGTCCTAGCTTACGTATATACCCAGATTTTTTTCTGAGAATCAGATAATTTTATTCCAAGCTAAAGCAAAACTGAAACTGAAAATTTTGGGAAAATAGAAACTCAAAGCAGGATTTGTTTTGGGTAAAGTGAATATTTGTTTGACAAACCACAAACATTTCAATTTAAAATTGGAACATCCTTTTTTATTTTTTTTTAATTAACCTCAAACTATAAAAAGCACAATGATTGGAAACCAAAGAATATGACATTGCCCAAGTGTCTTTAATAAATGCACAAGCTGCAAAACAAATATGGATTTGCAAAACATTTTGTTGTTAACACATTTGCATTTTTCAGTGACTAAAACTATTCCTACCCAATTTCAGCCAATTCCCTCTCTAATATTCTGCCTTCTTAATGCAATCATTTAATACTGATTTAAAGTCTGTGAAATGAAGGATGAAGAGCTGATATTTCTCTGTAACCTTTTGATTTTCTATATTCTGACTTCGGTCCATTTGATCCATAGCATCCAGATTTCAGTAGCATAAGGGATTTTTTACATTTATTTTCATAATTTAATGTTTGTTTTAGAAAAAGGAGGGGAGGGAAAGCTGCCAGGGCTTAATCATGCGGCAATCTTGAGTCTTACCACGACTGGGGGAGGAAAAGAAGGTTTGGCATCTTTGCTGCAGTGCTAATTTGCATTGAGGAGGATCTTTACCCTTCGCAGCTAAAAAAGATGAAGTGCTAACTTCCAAAGTGACATTTTGGGATTTGTGTGGAGGTTCTCATGCTGCTGGGGCTGCATTTAATGCTCTGACTGTTTCTTATTAAGTCGGGGATGGCAAATTTGTCCAGAGGAATAAATGCTGTGGTGGGGAGGTAGTGGTGGTGTACAACTCAGGAAGGGAAGTTTATCCCCACAAATAAATTTGTATGGTAGCTAAAGCCATGAGTCTGGAAACCCAGGAGGTGGAAGGCACTGACTGTCAGTTCCTCAGCACCATTCTGCAAAGGTCCCCTTGTCCCCAACCAAAGGGCCCTTCTCATGCTTTTGAGCCAAAATCAAGACAAAAAACTGTATTTACCCACGGAGTGGCAAATGCTTTAAAGTCTGCAGCTGAGCCTGTTTCACAGCCCAGTTTCCCAGAGTTAGGACATTTTGCTTCAGCTCTGTTACAGGGCATCTGTGAGCTGTGTGGACAGCTAAAACTGCCTTTGGCCAAAGCATCATTCAGTAGCCTTTTGGAGTAAGCACTGCAAAACATGTTTTGTTTTGCAGCTCTGCCTGGGAAAGGGTTAGATACAGCTTTTGTGGCCAGACCTTCAGACTGTGGTTTCCACTGACAGCATCCTGGTACGTGCACATCATCGTGATGATGAGTTTCTGCATGGCGCTGCCTTCGTGCCACAGGGACATCCGTAAGCTCCTAGTTTTGCTGATCAAGCATAGCCAGAGAGGGATGTGTGTGTATGTGAGTGTGAGTATGAATGTGTGTGATTGCAAGGTGGGGAGATTATGCCCTGCTCTACCTCTGCTGCTGCAACCCGCTCACCCTGGCAATCTCCTTGGAAATGGAGCCGGCTGAAGGCTCAGGACAGTGTCTTTAATAGTCCAGGTGGTTTCTTTCCAGTTGCAATTCAGCAAGCATTTCTCTTCATTAAACATTAATGAGAAGCCTGAGTAATGGCTATCCATGTGATGACAGTACGGTGCAGCTCTTGCAGCATCCTGCTCATGCCAGTCCAAAGCCTTTATTCCTGGTCTTTGTGTCGTGTGCGTAGCACCCGGCTTGGAGGAACTCACAGGAGATAGAGCATGAAATCTCTGTCATGGCAAGCAGTGAGCGGTGGTCATTTCTCCTCAGTGCTCATAAACAGGTGCAGAAAGCTCCTCTAATAATATTTATTGGTGGGTTACAGGCTTTTGTGCACCAGAAAAGCATGGTTCAGGGTGGAAAAGGAGCTCAGGGTTGTGTTTTAAATATAGTCTGGTAGAGGGGAGACATTTTCCCAACTTTTGAAAGACTTTGGATGGTTTTAGAAGTACCATGATGATATAGAGGGCCAAGTACACTGTGGCATCACAGAGACTGGACTGCATATATAGTGCTTAAAAGCTGTACTCCCCTCCTCAGTGTTCCTCAGACAAACTGGCTCTGAGTGAGATGTATGTACTATTTTGAGGCCAGGAAAATGTCTGTTTTGGATGGGTAAGTAGCTCCAGACTCTGCTGGAAGGGACTGGTCACAGGAGGGACATCAAGGGGAACGGGTAGCACTAGGGGAAGAATTACATTTTACTCTTCAAGGCTTTTTTGAATTTATGGGGAAAAAAAAAATCTGAACTAAACGACAACTACATAGGACTCCTTAAACTCTTTAAAAAGCTCCTGTCTGCCATATGCTTCATTTCCAAGCCTGGTCACCAGGGACTGGTAGGAAATCTAGGCAGATGATATAGCCTGCTTCTTTCATGCGTGGCTGATTGAGGCTGTCCCAGCTGGCTGCAAAGGCCAGCTTGAAGGAACTATTTTCATATGGCCCCTCATGGGGACAACCTATTACTTGGCTGGGCATTTGAGCTCACATGGAAAAAAAGCAGGAAAAGGCAAAGCCTCAGTTCTTCTCAGCCCTTCAGCGGATAATAGTCCTGATAAGGAGACACCATCAGGAAACTTGCTGAGGACCTGGAGGAGCCAACAGGTGACCAAAGTGTGTAGAAGTGCTCATTAAGGCAAAGTGGCAGCAGAAAAATTCCTGTTAGTTCTTCTCACTGGAGTATGGAGACCATCCTTCACTGGGGCCTTTGAGTGGTGGGGGAGACAAGTCAGAGGAACAACCTCTGACTGAAGCGTCCGTAAGGAGGATTTTAGGCTGAATCGATAAAGTGAATAATGACAAATTGTCAGGACCAGCTGGCGTTCACACAAGCATTGTAAAGGAGCTCAGATATGAAATTGCTGAGCTGCTCACTGTGGCTTGTAACCTATTGCTTAAACTGGCCTCAGTGCCAAAGGAATAGGAGGTGGCAAATGAGATGCCGATGTTTGAAACGAACTCCTGGGGAACCTGGGGGAGCACAGAGCAGTAAGTCTGACTTCTGCACTGGGAAAATTGGAAAAAGCTGTAGTGCGGAATAAATTCGCAGTCATGGATGTACAGTGGGAAGAAATGCTTCAGACGTTCGTCTGAGCTCTTTGAAGGAACTGACAAGCATGCAGAGAAGGGTGATCCAGCCTGATATACCGCACATGGATTTCCCAAATGCATCCTGCATGCTCTCTCATTAGGAGCTCCTCAAGAACTGACTGCCTTGGCATAAGCGGGAACATATCATAGGTTAAAGAAGAGGAATAAAGAGCAAGAATAAATGAAACCGGTTGCCAGTAGAGATCCCCAAAGGTCTGTGCTGAGATTTGGGTTGTATAATATTCCTAAACTACCTGAAAAGGGAGCAAATCGGAGGGAGACAGCATTTGCATATGATGTGCTCCTACTGAGAAGAGTCAAATCGGAAACTGGCTGTGAAGATATGGAGCAGTATTCAACAGTATAGAAGGGCTGGGAGTTACAAGGCACATACTAGTGTTGATAAAGGAAAAGAAAGCACAGGAGGAAATTAATCCTTTCTGTATTTTCCGTATTAGTAGAATGGCGAGCTCTGAAGGAGCTCTTGGTGGTCAAGAAGAGCTTGATGTGGTGGTGAAGGCATTGGTGCACTCTGATTAGCAGGAAGCAAAGGGCACTTGGTGAGCATAAGCAATAAGGACCAGAGCAGCATGAAGTGAAACACCCAGGGTGTATTTACACCCTGAAGGCCAGGTGACCTTTCTGGTCATCTCATTTCAAGAAGACTATAGTAGAATCAGGAAAAAAAAAAAAAGGTTTAGAAAAGAGTAGCAAGGATGAACAGAGATATACATCCTCTCTCATATGGGCAGAAAATACTCCAGCTTTAGAAAGAAGGGAGTTGATGGCAGCGGGTAGAGCAGGGATGAAGTTGAATGGGGAACATTCTTTGCCACCAGGACTTCTTGAGGCAGGATTAGTCCAAACTGCACATGGTAATTGCAATGTTTTCTTTTTTTCTGTGGATTGTGTTTGGTTTTTTTTTAGCAGAGGTGCTGGGAGTTGTCATGCTTGAAAGCATGGCAAATCCAAACTTCCATGGAGACACAAGCACTGAAGATGGGATCCAGCTCACTACCTGGAGATGGCTCCAGTAAAATACATGTATCTGGGTCATCCAGGACCACTCTTCATAGCCAAGATAAACACATACGCTTGAGACTTGAGTCACCAGATCTTTCCTCAAGCAGGATCAGTGAAATAGTATGCAGCCATGTGGCAGCCCTGCAACCCATGCAGCCTGGGATGACCTTTTCTGTGATTCAGCTGCATGGACGTGGCTGTGTTGCTTGAAGGCAAAGCAAGCAAATTCCAATTTTTCTGGTACTAGGCAGGTTCTTGCTTTGGCTCCATCACCAACAGGTCTTACAGGCACAATCATCTTAAGGTCCCAGTGTATTGGGTGGGAGGTGATGGTCATGTGGAAGTGGTAATTTCCCAAGGGCCATTGCCAGCCCCTCAGCTCAGGAGAGCAATTTTGCAAATACAAGAGACATTTTTCTTTCCAAGCCCCAAGGCAGCTGTGGCAGTCAGTGAAATCAAAGCAAGAGGGCATGGGCAAACCCCAGCACTAAGGTGCTGAGATGTTCAAATTGTGATGTTTCCACTGCCATTATCTTTGTACGCCATGTAGCACCACGGTCCTGGTGCATGGCTGGGCCACATGGCACCACACAGTACTACTGCTACTGCTTGTACTCATGATAGTCATCAGGGTCTTGCAGGGATTGACACTCACTCAGACTGAACCTGTGCTGAACGGGATTCCTGGTAAACACCCTGACACAGAATCTCATTAGCAAACACAGCACATCACCCCGTCAGCAGCAGTGGCAAACACAGCAGTCGCTTCGTAGGGATGTCAGATTAGCTGCTTAGCTTTGTAACAAATATACCACGGTTCATTATCTTTTATATGAATCCACCTCTCCAGTGCTTTTAAGGCCTCGTGCAATAGACATTTGCTATTTGCTTTTTTCTCATGCAGCACCTAATGCTCCAATTATAAATTTGTGTTGGAGTCCCCGTACACGAAGCCTGAGGCCAAAACCCTCTGTGCAGGGCAAGGGATTCCCAGCTGACCAGACCTTTGCCTTTGGCAGGGCTTCCTTGTAAAGCCTTTGGTGGCTGCATGAAAGTGTCGACGGAGTGTCCTCAGCATCACCTGCCTCCCTTTTCATCACAAAGTGGGGATGATTTTACTCTCAGAAAAAGTTAAATTAAGAAATAAGCAAACAGTCCCTTTGATGTTAAGGAAACCTGAAATGTTGCAGGTGGAGAATCCATGTGGATTCTTCCTAGGGACTGCTAAGGGCATCTTTGTCCATTGCATTGGTGTCCTGGGAACTCAGCCCTGGTATTACAAGAATCAGGACAGACTCTGATGCAGGGATCAGGGGAACCTCTGAAAAGCCTAAAACCTGTTTATGCAGCTCTCTTGATGGTGTCCATAGTGTAAAGTGGTCTGGTGTTTAACAGGCATTCACTTGGAATAACTAGCACAGCTCACGCGTTGTAATGCACCATCCCAAAGTCATGCCAATCAAACATTTATAACATGCCATCAATTATTCTGTACAGAGAACAGTGCCCAAAGATTTATAGTAAAAACAGTTTCTTCAGGGCTGTTCCATTAATATGCAACTAATTGGATAACGATCAATATTTGAGGGATACTATTATGCTCATTATAGCTCGAAATCCTAGTAAGTATGGGAAGTCCATGTGCCCAACTGCAGTCCACCCAGGTAAGGCTTTCATCATGCTCAGGAAAGAGAAAAAAAGAAAAAAAAAAAAAAAAGAAAAGAAAAAAACAGCTAGGAGGGGATAAAGACCAAGAACTACTTAATGACCTCTTCAGGGACTACAAGTGTTTCAGAACAAATTCAACAGCAATTTCTGTGATGTGCAGACGAGGGATCTAGGGGGGAGGGGAAGAGGGTGTCACTTGAAATGTGGAGAGAAAGGCAAGCATTTTCTACCCAGACTGCTTCTGGGGGGAAGGTTGGATTCTTGACTAAACCAAATTGATTTCAGAAAGTACCCGATTCCTGTGGGGATATAAAATCACATTTTCAATTGAAATTTTTAGGCAGAAAAAACTTGAGAGTTTTGATGAAAAGTCAGCTCCAAGAAATAAGATTCTATCTGCAGCTATTTCCCTCCTGATCCAATATTGTTACAGCTGGTTAATATTTCCCCAGTTAAGCTATATTTTGATGGAGAATTGAATATTTTTTACTAAACTACTTCTTTCTTTTTTTTTTCCCTCAAGTTTCTCCTTGTGAAGATTGTTGAACTTTCAACAAAAACATTTCAGATAAATCCTCCTTTTTAATTTTTTAATGAAAAATAGAAAATGCTTAGGGAAACATTAAAATCAGTTTCGATCGACATTTTCATTCAGAGGAAACTCATCACTCAACCAGCCTTGAAAGCAAGATTTCCCTAGCTGCTTATGCCTCTTTAGGATGTATTTTTCTATAAAGTTGATACTGTCTAAGAACTTAAAAGTCCTGGAGAACCTTTGTGCCAGGCAAGTCCTGATGGACACACACACAGTGGAGGATCTCCCATAGCTTCTCCTCACGAGCACAGGAGGCGAAGGCTGCACGTGGCAAGGCTGAAGCCACACAGCAGAAGCTGCACCATGCTCCAGCATCAGAGAAGGGCTGTGTGAGTGTATGATTACATGTTTGGCAGATGCTGAGCAACCTGTGGACAATGGTAGGGCCTCACTCTGTGCTCCAGCATCTCTGGAGCTTCATCTCCAGGAACTTATTTAATGCACAAGTCAATAAGAAAGAGGAGGAAGCAAATCATAGAATCATAGAATCATAGGATGGTTTGGGTTGGAAGGGACCTTCAAGATCATCTTTTTCCAACCCCTGTGCCACGGGCAGGGACACCTTCCACTACACCAGGTTGCTCAAAGCCTCATCCAACCTGTCCTTGAACACTGCCAGGGATGGAGCAGCCACAACTTCTCTGGGCAACCTTGTCCAGTGCCTCACCACCCTCACAGTGAAGAATTTCTTCCTTAGATCTCATCGAAATCTCCCCTCTTTCAGTTTAAAGCCATTGCCCCTTGTCCTGTCACTACACACCCTTGTCCAAAGCCCCTCTCCAGCTTTCCTGTAGGCCCTTTAGGTACTAGAAGGTCTCCTCGGAGCCTTCTCTTCTCCAGACTGAACAACCCCAACTCTCTCAGCCTGTCTTCATAGCAGAGGAGATAAATGAGGTGTTTGGAGACAATACAACCACAGAGTAAGCCTCGTTGTGACTTTATGAGTTACCAGACTGTTATGGTTTGAAGTGGGGGGGGAGGTCCGGGTGGCAGAAGCTGCCCATCACACCGGACTCCCATCCCCCTCGGGGCTTGAGCCAATCGGCGCCTCTGCGAATTGCCCTATTGACGTCGGACAAAGGAACCGGAAAGGTGTGTGCCTGTGCCCAGGGGCAAGGAGAAGGGAGGGGGGCACGGGCCCCGCTCCCGGCTGCCGGCCGGGCCGGTGCCCGCCCCGTCGAGGATGGCGGCGGCGGAGCCGCTTGGGGAACTCGGGGAGAGCCCCGCTGCCGGGGCGCCCACCGGGCCGAGTTCACCCAGAAAGGACTGAAATCTAAGAGAAACGGCCACACAGATAAGAGGTCAGTGAAGATGGAACGGAACAACGTGTGCCGCGGCTGAGCCCCCCTTGTGAGCGGCCCCTTTCTAACAGTCCTCGGTGGAGCAAGCAGAGACCCACTCGCAACCAGTGGATGACCCACGTCGGGAAGAGATGCCTGAGCCTGAGACTATTGTGAATCATGGGCACAGGTAGAGACACATTTACGCATTTCACATTTACGCATTTTAAGTCTGTACGGAGACGCATTTAAGGTCGGCATGACGACCCACGCCGAAGCGCATTTAAAGTTTATTGATGACCCACGCCAGGGCGAGTGGCTACAGCTCCTTAAAAGCCCAGGACTGGTAAAGCCCGCACTTGGGGCAAATCCGATGGGGTAAGGATTTGCCCCCCAGCGGGCAGGATTCACACTTTCGCCGTGAGTAGGGGATCCACTGGATTAAGGGACAATGGTGTAAGGACTCCTTTTCCTTTAAGGGAAGCGGCAGTAACAGCACGGGATGAACTGACCTGCACCCCCCCATTCCCTGCCCCCTGCGCCGCTGGGGGGAGGAGGTAGAGCCGGAAAGAAGAAGCAAAGGAGGGGGAGTGGTGTTGTTTTTAAGACCTGGCCTTGTTTTCTTGTTATCCTCTCAAGTAACCGTTTTTGTGTGCTTTTCTCTTTTGTAGGTAGCTGTTAATAAATAGTTTTGCATTAAGAAAACAGCCTCTTTTGCCCGGGACCGTGGTTGGTGGGTGCTGCTCTGTTCCTGTCTCGATCCTCAGCTCTTTTATTACATTTTTCTCTCCTCTCCATTTTACTGGACTAGGAGAGCTGCGTGGGGTTTAGTTGCCGGATCGGCCTAACCCACGACACAGACAACTCGTTTTATTGTCTTCTCTGGCTTCCTCGCTCTTTGACCTGCCCCTATGGCCAGACTCTGTTCTGGTGAGCAGTGTAGCAAAGATGGTTTGAAGGACCTATCTGTTATGCTGGGACCAGGGTGGAAAGTCAAGAAACATGGGAGAGAAAAGGTCAAGACTCTCCAGAGAAAATGCGAGATGCAAGGCAGAGATCCCATCTCAGGTGGGCAACAGAGAAGGACAGAGAAGATAACAGCAGTGAAGGCACAAGTGAGACATAAAGGAGAAGAGAGGAATCAGATGGTGAAAGGAGAGAGAGAAGGAGATCAGGGAAGGTTCTGGGGTCCTGGGACAGGGCTTTTTGTCTTCTCAGAAATGACGGCAAAATAGAGTGGGCACATACGTCATGCAAAGGAGGGGGAAAGGCAGTGAGGGGGCACGAGGGAGCCTTGCAGCAAAATCAATTAATACTTGAGCGAGTCAGCTGCTATTGAATGAGATTTGAATTTCACACCATTGCTGGAAACCTCAAAATAAACCTTTCCCCTTCCCAGTGCGTCAGAAATTCTGCCTTATAAGGCAATATTGCCTGGTGGATGTTGTGGGGGCAGAAAAGGGAGAGAAAATAGGCTCCAGAGCCCCTCTCCTCTTGCGTCTCTCTAGCTTTTTATTTTGCTCTAATCCCTGGGTCTTGGTGGAGTTGGGAAAGGGCTGTTTCCACCCAGCCTGTGTCAGGAGGGAGGAGAATTCCCATGGGATGAAAAGCAACAGAATTATAATTTCTGATTCACTGCCTGCAGTCAACTTAGCGCCCTGCTGCCTGTTAGAGGGGGGAAAAAAGTCATCTGGCTAGGTGTGCTCCCCAGGGAGGCTCCTGCCCTGCCTTTCCAGGTAAAACGGCGCTGCAGAAAATAGAGCTCACAACTTGGAGGCAGGAGAGGGTGGTGGTGGGGAGCTCAGTTCCACTGATGGTTGGGAAGACTGAATTTCAATCGGAGTCGGCTGCTAAACAGAGCAGGGGGATGTTTATAATGGGATTTAATGAAGCAGAGAATCGGTGTTGTCCTCTGCATCAAAGGGGCTTCCAGTTACAGGGGAATGCAAAGCTTTTCATTACCAAATGAGCACAGAAATACCTGCCTGATAATCCTCAGCACTTACTGAGCACTTCCAAACTTCAAACAGCTTTGCCAGCCCTAGAGAAAAGCCTGGCAGTGCTGCCCAGAGCCAGGAGCCCTTGCTGTTGTGTTTGCACCTCAGTGCTCTGAGGCCAGGGATCACAGCTATAGGGCACCTTGTCTCACCCTCTGATGCTGGCTCATCTTGAGCCCTGCTCACTGCTCCACCTTTATTTCCATATCTCTGACTGCTGTTGGGCAAAGGCAGTGTTTAGAGCATTGCACAGCTTCCAGTTTTGGCACTGGATGACTGCAAACCTGCCCATCCATCACTTGTGTGCTGAGCTCCCAAATTTTTTCTACCATGAGATGCTTTTACCAGGGATTCTTCCAAGGGTTAGGTAGCCCCTGAAGAGGGGCTGTCCATCCAAACCTCTCTTGTCCTTGAAATAAGAGTTAATCCCAAACCTCCTGCCTCTCACCTGGGTTTGGTGTCTCTTCCCATACCTGCTGACAAATTTCCACTCCTGTCGCTGTTCACATTTCTCCTGCTCCTGCCTTGATTCGTGCTCATGAGGACTCATGAGTCCCTCTGCACTCTCTCCCACTCTCCTTATAGCTATTGCTACTTACATCTGCATCTTCCCTCCTTGGTCTCATTTACCCTGCTAGCCTGTGCACATGGGCAACATCAGTCTGTCTGTTTGCAGATGTAGATGGGTGGATCATAGAATCATAGGATGGTTTGGGTTGGAAGGAACCTTAAAGATCATCTAGTTCCAACTCCTCTGCCATGGGCAGAGACACCTTCCACTACACCAGGTTTTTACACTACTCAAAGCCCCATCCAGCCTGGCCTTGAACACTTCCAGGGATGGGGCAGCCACAGCTTCTCTGGGAAACCTGGTCCAGAAGAGAGAGTGAGAGAGTGAAGAATTTCTTCCTAATATCTAATCTAAATCTCCCCTCTTTCAGTTTAAATCCATTGTCCCTTGTCATATCACTACACACCCTTGTCAAAAGTCCCTCTCCAGCTTTCTTGTAGGCCCTATTTAGTATGGATGGATGGATCAATGGATCATGGATAGATAGATGGATGGTGCAGGGCTGACAACAATCATCTGTGCTCATGACGCCAGTCTGCAGTTCAACTGTCACCATCTCTTTGTTTCCCAGGGAGACTGACTTGCTGCCCAGCATTTAGCTGTTCCAGACAAATCATTTACCTGAGCATTGTACATTGAAGTCACATGTTTTGCTGAAATGGAAGTGAACCAGCAACTTCCCGTGACCTTTCTTTAAACTGGAGAGCACAGAGGCAATCCAGAACCTGTCCTAGGTGGTCCAGTCACCTATGGACTGAGTGAGTTAACCACAAACCTCTCTTCTCGCATGTCAGCTGTTCACTTTTAGCCAATCCATCCTTCCCTCAATGGTGATTTATTTTGCAACATCTCAGCAGAGGTAATTTCCGTATGGCACAGACTGCTGGAGTGGACATTTTTCATGATATTTAGAAGCCAAGTCACTTCAATTTGCATAATATTCAAATGATTTCTAAATGTTGAAAACAGTTCACAGAAGAAAAACAAAAAGATTACTCGTAAATTCCATGTCTTTTCTCCTGCCTCCAGGTGCAGGGAAGCTGGTCAAGATACATGTGATGCATCTTGGATTACTGCTGGGAGATTAGTGTGTGTACCTGAAATCTAACCTGGTGGGAAGGGTAAAGGGAACCTGGTGGAGAGGGAAACGTGCAAGCTCACCCACCTGTGCAAAGCAAGGGGATGCATACCAGGCTACTATTACCAGTCAGAAAGTTTGTTTTAATCCGGGAATTTAGCACTGTTCCCTCTTGTCCTATGGTGATGATGTGATATCTCAAAGGCTTCATCTCATCTCCCAGTGCCTTGCAGCAGCCTCATCTTTTTTTTTTTGTTGTTTGTTTCGTTTTTTCATCTCTATCCAGCCCCTCTGAACTGAGGAGCTGTGAACAGAGAAAACGGGAGACCTGGCTTCACATCATACAGCATCTCCCCAGATGGGCAACACCCCCATGTGCAGGGGGAGAGGACTCCCCTGGTTATCACAGAAGCTACCAGAGAAATACAGAATATTCCACACGGGATACCCATTAGGGCTAAGTGCTGCTGCTGAAGAGATCCCAGCCCTGCTCCCTGGCGTTGATCTCTGCAACAGACTCTAATCCGTGCTTCAGCCTGTCTTCCCTCTTAAATTCATTCCAGGATGGCGCCTCACTGTGCATTATTTCATCTTAAGCAACCCCTTTCTCTTTGTTTACCTTCGACAAATATTTGCAGCTTTAGTAGCTCACATCCTTGGGAGGGATTATCCAAAAACCACTGTAGCCCTCTCTGCCTCACATGCGGTGTTCGTATCTGAGATCAGGCCTTGCTCCTGCAGAGCCCTTAGCTGTGCTCCACCTGAAGTACCGCACACGCTCCTGGGTGCCCGTGATTACCCGTGAAGGCTCTGTGGCGCTGGGAGATACTGGGCAGAATTTATCCCTTGATTTAGTTGAAATGGTATGAATAGGAAGGCAGGAAAAAAGACCTGGTATATTTATACTGCAAATTCTTTTCATCACATTGACTTTGAAACAGACTCAGGGTTTGTTTGCTTTTTAATTTTTCACATTAAAAATATATATGATTCGAAGTCAATTTTTTTTTTTCCCCCTCCCTATCCCTCTCCTCCCATGCCTGGGTTTTAGGCATTGTTTCACGGCTGGTGGAAGGGGGCATGGAGGCACATCAGCTTCACCAGCCACCAGAAAAGGTTCTCAGCTAGGGTCTGGGAACTGGGACAAAAAAGTGGGAGACAGGGGAGAGGCTGTGATTCATTATTGCTAGAATGGGAAGCACCTCTGAATATTATCTCAGCATCGTCTCTGTTCTTCTGTAGCATAAATAACTGGCTCATCCCTAATGACTCCGTTCTTCTTAAGAGAAAGCTTCATTTGGGATCTGTATGCAGCCACTTAACATGCAATCTGCATCTTGCTGACTGTGAGTCAGTGTCTCTTTGATCCCACAGTGCCTTAGAGGATAGTGCTGAGCATGAGAACCTGTATTCGGTTCCTTCCCACAGGATCTCAAAGCTGCTCTGTCCTCTGGAAGGCTCACCGGTGGGAGGGCAAGGAGGGATGCTCTGGGCATCACCCCCAGGCTCTGGTCAGCACTTATGTGTCAAGGTCCTGAAGGCTGTTGCGATGGTTCCTTCACCACCTGCTTTCTGCATTGAGGAAAAAGGAGGTGCTGAGCCTGGGGGGAAACCCTGTCTCCCCCAGCTGAGCCCACAAATCAGAACATGTCCTCTAGGGGAATATCACTTTGAGGATCCAGTTGGGCTTCCCATATCCCAGGCACACGCAATGATGCAAAAGGTACCTTTGGCATCACAGAGGCATGCAATGCCACGGCGGTGTCCCAGAATGTGTTCAGACCGCAGCCCTGTCCAGGCCAAGATGCTCTCACTGCGCCCTGCAGCTCACTGGCTGTGGTCACCTCGTCTCTTTTTGCCATATTTGAAGCTCTTTGGAGAAGGAGCTGTCTTGTTTTGTTTGTTTGTTCGGACTCCAGCATAGTTGAGACCTTGGACCATGATTGGGACGCTTGCATGTTCCATGAATACAAATGTAATTAATTAATGAAAATAACCAGTGGGAAGCCAGTGTTCATTGCTAGAGGGACTGATTCAGTGCAACAATATTTCTTTTATTCATTCCAAGCTCTTCTGTGCAGGAAGGAGCTCTGTAGCTGGCATGGATGTCCAAAAGTGCTTCCACCCTATTCTCAGCATTAACCTTTTCAGTACTGGCTTAGTGAATCAAGTGAGATCCCTGTCGTCTGCCTGGTTGGAGGGTTTCTTGAGCAGAGACCCTCAGCAGCTCTGGAAAGAGGCTGCAGAAACTGAAGGGTCCCTTTGGCACCTCTGAGCTGAGAAGGAAAGAGCTACAGGGTTCCTCATCAATCAGCCGTCATCCAGGGAAATTCTAGTGTCTTCTAGCAGGCTTTTTCCACTGTATTAGGAAGCAGCTGCCTTTTAATTAGAGGATAGCTAAGTGCTACCTTGTGATCCGTGAGGTTATGCATATTTAATAACACCAGCTCCCATCTGCTGTTGCCTAGTGCTGTGTTTTAGGAAGTGCAGGCTGGAAAGTCCCCTTTGATGTTTCTTCACACTGGCTGTCCTTAGAAACAGGGAGAGCACAGCAACTCAGCCACCCAGGATGCTTCAACCATTCCAAAAACTGGGGGAAACCATGTTGTGCAGAGAGGTACCTCACCTGACTGTGTGAGACATTGGTCTGGTGGCTTTGTTGATGGTGGAGCACACTCAGCTGGAGCAGACAGTGTTTCTGATCTGTGCATGCTCTGGATGAAGAGTAGGACTGACCTGGAGCGGGAAGGGGATGCAGGACATTGCTGCTGCCTCTCTTTATCCAAGCATAGTTAGTCTAAACTGCTATAGATTTTTTTTTTTTTTTTTTTTTTGTGCTGGTGGGGAGTCAGGTTAGCATCAGCCTGTTTGAGGAAAGGCGGGTCCAGTTCCTCCAAACCCAGATGTTTGTGACCCTCCAGATGTTTCCATCAGCTGTACTGTCACCTTGGCTGACCCAGGAGCAGCAGAAGGTGGCAGAAAGAATTGTTGAAGTTCTTCCACCAAGTGCTGAGTGCAGCAGGGAGCACAGGGGAGTTCTCCCATCACTGAGTATTGTAAAATCAAATGTGTCCACAGTTCTGCTCATGTTCCAGCCCTTGATAACTGCGTTTGAGGTAGTCTTCTCTCTGCATTTACTACTTGCTCTTCTATTCTATATTTTCTCCATGTAGATCTCTAGATATTTCTATGTCTACTTTCTCCTTCATTTCTTGTTCCCCCCTGAGGTATTCTGCAATTATAAATTACAGTGCTTTGGCTCCTCACCCTTTCCAACTCAGTGCATTTAGGTGTCACCAAATTGCCTTTGGTATTTTTATTTCTCCTCCTTGGATGTCAGGAAAGGGCTCCACAATGTTCAGGTAAAATTCCAGCTGCCCATAGAGAAATAAATCTTTCCAGCTCTGCATATGAAATGACAATTTGGAGCTTGAAGGGACTGAAAGAGGAAGGAGCTCCCAGCAAGAACAAACCTGACTGCATTGATTTTCATTGTCTGACATGAGGAAAATGTAAAAAGATAATAAATAGCTGGAAAGGAGGCAACATCAGACTTTCACAGCACTTCTGCTAGTGTGGTGCTAGCAACACAGGCAAAGCAAGAAGTGCCACATCCCAGTGGTGCCATACCAGTGTCCTGTTCCAGCAGAGACATGTGGCCTTGGACCTGCGATAAGTGGGACACTGAGATCATTCCAGGTGACACAAAGACAGCTGGCACAAACACTCACTCTACGAACCTCCCTCCCCGGCACAGGGGGGAACAGGTACTGGTTTGAGCTGATATGTCCTGAAGAAGTCCTGCAGATGTGTTTGTGACACTGGGGACCCACCTGGCACCTGTAGCTCCTTGTCCCTGTCTCCCTAAGGACACATCACATTGTAGCAATGCTACTTGTGTCATCGATGCCTCCTTCTTCTGTTGCCAGAGCCCTTCAAATCAGGAGAGCAGCACCTTCAAATCAGTGAGTATTCAGAGACAAGCGAGCAAGGACAGTTGTTTGTTGCTCCCCATGACGTGCCCCAGGCAATGGGTTGTTCCTGAGGGGACCTTCTCCATCATCTCCAAGTTGTTGTTCCCTGTTGGCCAAGTAGGCTCTGCAATCCAGGACTAAGGTCAAATCATTCCTCTGCAGAGAGGCTTAGCAGGGCATCCCTACCTCCAGGAGCCCAGGGGTACCAGCAACTCAGAAGAACCAGATGCCTAATTGCTACAGCTCTATCCTTTTGGAAGTACGGGCACAAGCAGCTCTGTAGGCAGCCAAAGGAAGGTGCCTGCAGGCTTTATTTGCAGGAACAGAAGCAGATTTTGGATGGGATGGAAACAGCCAAGAGGCTGATCAGGGAATTCGCTAAATAAAATATTTTTTTGCTGGCCTTGTTTGTTTATTTTTGTCAAAAGTGAAATGTCTTCCTGGAAAGTCTCTGTTAAACCTGAACTGGGAAGACTGCCAAGGTCTGGGATGGGATATCAGGTCAAAAACAATGTGTTGGGGAGCCAACCCAAAAAGCAAGTATCTTGTGCAGGGGTTTTGCTGTGTAGTGGGAGCTCCGTGCTCTAGTCCCTTCTGGAGGTTTAGAATTTGGGTCTCTTGAGTCCTATGTCAATGCCCCAAGCACTGGACAACAAACTATTGCGGTTCTGTCACTCACTTCCCAAAAGTTCGTTCCTGGACCAGAGAAACCGTTTTCCCATGAATATTTCATCAAAACCAATGTGTTCCTGTGGAAAGGAAAAAAAAAAGATGAAATGGTCTTTTCTACAAAACAAACAAGCACACACTGCATCAAAAAACAATTCGGTACATAACTCCTGCCCATCCCCACTTCTGCCATGCATCCATCACCCTCCTGAGCCTTTGGAGCTAAGCCCAAGCAAGAGGAGCCTGAAATCAAGCTGGTCATTGCCTAGATTTGTGCACCTATCCCTCTCTTCTTTTCCATTGCAGAAGGAAGGGCCATTTCACCTCTAATTCTGCCAACATTTCCCCTGGAAGAACAGGCTGGATGGAAAGAAGAGATCTATTTCTGTTGCGGGCCCAGCTGGCCATGGCCATGGGTGCTGGCATCAGGGAGTGGGTGGGAGGAGATGCCCCAGGGACGCTGCCAATGTTGAAGTGTGCGTCGTGACTGGGGACCCGGCGCTTCACAATCCTCCCAGCTTCAGGAGCAGCTTGGAGCTCCCGCTCAGCCCACTCTGGGCGGGAATTCAGTTAATATTTCAATAACAAATCTCCTAAACTCGGGCTCCCCGTGGGGCTGGCATTGATCACTGATCCTCAGAGCTTCGCTCTTTCTTCCTTCAAATCTTCCCTAGGCTGGAAAGGCAGCTGCTTATTGATATTCAGAGGCAAACATTGCAGTCTTTCAAATGCTGCCAGGCTTTATGAAGAGCTGTTAATAAAATGGATTCACCCAGCAGCAGAAGCAAACCGAAGTGCAAAAAAAGGCTGGGAGGAGGCAGAAGGGGCATTTCCAGGCAGCTGAGGGCTTTTCCCTACACTGCCTCCAAGCTTTTGGCTCAGGTTTGCTCAGCAGCAAGAATTTCAAGGCCAGCTTGTTGGTATATTTGCACAGGAGCAAAAAGCTTATGTTGCAGATGTGTATCAAGCGCTGAGAAGGGCTTGAACCAAAGAATTTGGATTCGACTGTCCTCACATCTTCAAGATCTCATCCCCAGAGCACCTTTTACTTAGCAGATGATCTCTGAGGAGCAAGTTTGCAGACATCCAGGAAGGTTCTCCATCATGTGGGCAGATGTCTCCTAAAGAAAAACTAAAGCACTGCTGAAGATGGAGAGATATCAGATACTACAGCTGGGACAGAAGATCAGGCACCTCTGCCACACATTCACCAGCACAGACCATTGTAGCTGGGGACTCAGTAGTACTACAGTATGTGCTATCTTCTGCACATCTCTGTCTTTGCAGGAAGAATGCCACATCTACCAGTGCACTGTGGAATCCTTGTACCACGGAGAAACCCTCATGGCAGCTTGGTCAACAGTGTACATTAGTTTCCAGGAGTCCTGAGTTTTGTCTTCAGTACCAGGGAACCCAAGAAAACGCAATCATTTAAGAGGTATCAACTTGGAAGAGCAAGTCAAAGATAAAAAAGGCATTCTAGTAATGCCTGAAATCAAAGCATTTCCTAGGTGTTGACAGCAAGGAGGAGGAAAGACGTATACTTGGCTTCCAGCAGCTGGAAAAGATAGAAGAATACGGTCTCTTTCTGCCTCTCCAAGGAGAAGTGCTGCAGATTCCCCTTCACTGAGTTTTCTGGTCACAGCTTTGCTTAGGGTCTGCATGAAGAGTTCAGAGGGTCTACCATGAGCAGTGGAGCAGCAACCAAACAGTTCTTAAGAGTGATGGGCTGAGGTGCAGTGTCCAGAAGGGCCATGCAATGCTTACACTTCTCTGGGATGTAGCTGCTCCTTCTGGGGACTGATGGCACAGTGTCCTTTCCTCTTGAGACCTCTCTCATTAGCTTGGTATGTGCACCTGCAGACCAGCCACCTGTTTCTCCCAACTCCTTGGGCTGTACAGGTTATGTGGGTCATGTATACTTGTATTGGGAGGGAAAATATAAGAACGATTGCCCTTCTGGTCCATGCCTTTGGAGATGCCACACATTTTTAAAGGAGGCTGAAAAATAATGTCCTAGCAAACAGGGATATATGGTGGAGCTGTGTGCGTCAGTAAAGACCCATGTTGTGTAGTACATTCAGATCCTTTCACCATCACAGCCTGTGTAGTTCTTGCTGTCCTTGACATTGACATCATGGTGCAGTCATTACAGGGCTCAGGCCTGTCAGTTGCTACATTTTGGGAGCGGGTTACTTGCTTTCTCAATTTGAGAAGTCTTTTGGGATTTAGTGGCTGAATGGCTACTGTTTACTTCGGATCTGAAAAGAACATCAGCAAATATGCCCACAGTGCTGGCCTGGGAGATTTACTTGGACATACGGTGCTACAACACAAAAAGTTTGGGAAGCCACAAGACACAAAAGTGATTCATCCTGCTTCATAAATGACTTTCAGCATCCTCAAAGGTCCCTGTTGCCTGTCTTCACTTCTGGAAGGGCTGAGGTTGTTAACATCGGGGTAAAATCCTCAAGAAGAGTCACAAGGAAGATGAGGCATTTGAGTTCTTCCACAAGGTGAACCTCTGCAGTCAGCCCCGTTCTCCTGAGCATCACAGTAACATGGAGGTGCCTTGACATCCCAGCCATTCTGGTTTGGAACAGCTGAGAGTGACCAACTATAATTGGAAAGGAAAGAACAAAAGACTCTCTGAGTGATCTGCTGAGATTTCTATCCCTTTGCCAACCCCATGCACAGTATCATGTCTCTGCAGGGCAACCCACTCTGAGATCTGCACCAGCCCTTGCTTGTGGCACGGTGCTAACGCCCAGCAACTCAGCACAGCTCCAGCTGCTGTTGGCTGGGGGCTGAGGGAGGAGGAGGAGGGAAGAAGAGTAGAGACGACTTGTTCTTCCATCCCAGGACCAGCTCATTAGCAAAGAACGCTTTGCTTTTTAATGTCTTAAAGCTCAAGCCACGGGAAAGGTCAGAGATGTCTGGCAGAAGCTGCCTCCTGAGCCTACTCTTCTGCCAAAGCACACGAATAGCTGGAGGACATGAGAGGTCACATACATAGTAATCAAATGAGCATTGCATATAGGAGCCCTGGGGGAGGAAGGCTGGGGTATGCTGGCGACTCTGGGACAGGGTGTGCAGAGGACAGAGGGAGTGGGGAAGCAGATGGGGAGGAGGAGGGCAATGACTTGACAGGAATTATGCAACCATCTCAGGCAGTGGAGCAGTGCCTTTGACCTGGCTCCTCTCAGAAACTTGGTTCAATTTGCACGTTCACTTTGAAAGGGCATTTTCATTAAAGCCGTTCCATGGCTGAGATGCTGGGATCAGGCAGCTGAATGCACTGTAAAGTCCCTCTCTGGACTTCTGCAGCAGACAGCAATGTACCACCATCCAACAAGATGTCAGGAAACAGCTAGATCGCTGCTTAATTATTTATATCTCTGGCTTTGTTATTAAAACTTGGTCTTCCACCCACTTTCTTAAGATCTCAGAGCATGTTTGTAATATGATAGTTTTACTCTTTTTTTTTTTTTTTTTAATGTCTGCATGCTATATTCCTTTTGAAGACAGTGGCTGGGTGACCAAGCAAAAAGGGGCTGGGTGCCATGGGCTGGCTGCTGCAAGCATAGGATAGATGGGGCCCCTGGAGAGTAGCAATTGCCCAGTCCATGGTAGAAATGGGACAGAGACACTTCCAGTGTGTGCATGGTTGGAAGAAAGTGGGAGAAGAAACTAGAATGTGAGCACCATCAGACTACATGTCTGTGGCACAGCAGGGTACCCTGAAGACTGTTTTTGTGCACGGGGCAGCACATCATTGGGTTGATGGTAGCACCAGAAAAGGGATTGTTCTCCTGGTTGTTTTTGTTCTTCTTCCAGGATGTTATCCAAAACAAGTGCTGCTGGAAACACTTCCCTGTGCCATCACCAACCTTCCTCATCCCGGCAGCCAAGCTGCCATGCCAGTGGAGGGGTAACTGTTGACATCAGAAATTAATACTGGAGTTGGGAGGAGAGGTGAAATGTGCATCATGTTTCTGATGATGTTTCGACTCCTCCAGAACATCTTTCTTGACAACAAACCTCTTACCTTTAGGAACCTCTCTGGGATCACATTGTCCTGGAAGTCTGTGCTAGAAGGGACTCCTGGAGCTCATAGCAGGTCTGTAACCAACACTAGATCGTGTTGCAGCCTCTTAGTCTTGTTAAATCTAGGGCTACTCAGCTGTCAAAGGACAGTTCCCTCACCTCTCTGGTGACCTGTCCCAGGACTTCACCATCATCCTAGGGAGTAATTTTTTCCTTATGTCCAACCTGAACCTCCTACATTGCAATAAGTGTAACTGCGTAACATCCCAATATCACTGCAACGTGAGCAATCCTCTCCTGCCCTTGTTTCCTCTGTGGAGCATCATGATAGGCCTGGCTGAGTTTTGCCTCCATCTAATCAGGTCCCTGCTGGCTAAGCCTGTTTGCTCATGTCAGCAATCCACAGTGACCATTCCTCCCTCTGAAGGTGCGAGGTTATTTTAGGCATTGACAGAGGATGCAACCACATAGATCTGGGTGCACTCAGGGGCGCTGCGAGACCTTCAGAGGGTTGCTAGACACATTCTATAATCAGGCTTCCCTACACTACAGCAATAAATCCCCTATCCACGTTAAGCATGCCCAGGATATGTCTCTTTCCGTGTTTCTCAGAGCCCAGCAGCTGCAGCATCCCGTGCTATGACTTCCGTCGTGCTGCAGATACAGCCGCCACCACCCCCCCACCTCCTCCTGCTCCTCGCAGGCTCCTCCTGATGCTCACACCTGCGCCCCGGGCCACCGCGGCAGTTCTAGCAGCAGCCACCAGGTTGCTGTATTTCCTTGGAAATAAAAGGAAAAGTCTGCATATGTAACAGGCTGCTCGGTTTCTAGGAGTCAAGGCACTGCTGAATATCTGTGAAGGCAAATATTCCCCTCTGCCCGCTGCGCTGAGCAGCACTTCGCTGCCTGAGCCTGCAGAGATGCTCCTTCTGCTCTCATCTTCCCCTTCCTACCTACTCAAAGGCTTATTCCTTGATTGATCTGCTCTTTGGGCTCCAGAAGAGGACTTGACGCCTACTCTGGCTATAGAAAAGCTGTATTTAGCTCCACATCCTAGTCATTATTATAAGAAGGAAATATCTTCCAATATGCTGCCAGAAGATGTGCACAGTTCCTCTGGCTCGTGTCGTATCATTGTCCCATCAATAGCTTTTCAGCAAATATTTGACCTTGGGAAGCCCTGGTGAGCAAGACCCTAGCAGTGCTGCGTCTCGGTACACTTGATCTAAATTCAGCACGTATCAAGCAACACCGTGTACATGAAAAACCTCTAGAGAATTTTGTTGAGCAATAATAATGCTTTTCATAAGAAACAAACATTAAGCAACTTTGTGATTAAACTTTTATATGTTAAGCATTTAAAAAAACAACAGCTCAAGTAAGCGGCATGTGTGAATGTTGCTCAGAGATAAGCCAAGAATCTGCTATGAATATGTATGAAAGAGTCTTCATGGTAGAGCTCTGTCATAAAATTGTGTATGTGAGCTTGTCGGAAAAACTACTGATGGGAAGACAAAAAATGCCAGAAAAAAAATGACTGTGAGCATGCACTGAGGATATCCATTTGAGAGGAATCATGTGATACCCTTCTCAGAGAAGGGCATTGTCAGGGAAGTTTGATGGTAAACAGGTACAGTATGTGTGACATTTTGGGGCACGGAGATCGATGGAGCCGCTGTTTGTAACAATTTCATCTTTCCTTGAGAACGCAGTGGTTCCAGTCATCTTGCTATGGAAACAACAAGCTCCATCCCAGACTCTGCAAAACATTCTGTGTGTGGGTCATAGGGCTGGGGCTTCCTTTCTAAGGGCATCTTCACTGAGATTTGGGCTCTCTGAAGAGTTTTCAGAAGATTAATGTGTTAATTTCTGAGATCATCATGATAGTTGCATCGGCCCGGGGAGCTGGGAAGTATTGTGTGTCCTCTGCACTTAACTGAGGATCCCGCTGGTAATAATGCCTTTAAGAGTAAACACACAGAAATTTGGTAAAGCTGATTTGATTTCAAGAAAACAACAAATTCTTCCCAAATCTGTGTCCCAACAGTTACCCAAGCTGACTTCCTCCAGCTCCTCAGGATATGTGGTCCCGCAGGGGAAGGGGGAGTGGGCTCAATGGGGCACCAGGACAAGCTGGGGATGACAGTTCTGCCCAATTATCACAGCCCCAGATCTGGGGGCTGAAGCACTCCTTGCCCACAGTGTCCACCCAGAAACTGGCCCTTATTTTATTCTCCAGCTCTGGCTCTGTCCTGCTTACCACTGCCTACGCATACGTAAAACCCTGTTTGGTTTCTAGAAGGTTTAATGTTTTTTTTTCCCGGATGTTTACACCTAAACTAGGGCAGTTGTTTTATCCCTGAGTTGGCTGGTTGCTCTCTATGTAGGTTAATAAGGTTTTCCTTCATTATTTAGACAAGGTTTTGTTTGTTTGTTTGCACTTCTCTGGGAAATTTAACATTGTAAAAAGCTACCAGGAGCAAAGGAAAGAATAGGTTTTTTTAGATTTTAAGTTTTTTAGGGGCAAAAAAAAAAACCAAACCAAAAATACAGGAAAAGGATGTTCCCAAGTGAAACATCAGCTAAGGCAGAATTAAGTCCTTAGGGAGCCATTCGTCACTCAGAGCAGCAGAAGTAAGTTTTGATGTTATTTTGAAATATCCTCTGACATTTGAAAGTCAGAGAATTTGAACACTTCACCACTACCTTTTGTTTAAATGTGCACTGTGAGTCACAGGATAAAGCCCTGCATACTAGCCTGAACACTGCAATACTCTTTTACTAAGGCTAAGGGATAAAAAGCAATATGTAACACTAAAAATCATAAGTGGTATTACTATTATTACTAATACTTCACTGTCAAATAGGAAGAAAGGAGCTGAGGTTCACGATGACAAATAAATATTAAGAGTTTGGCTATAGCTGAGGAAGGCTAAAGATGGTTATCAGATGGCAGTAGCTACGAGGTTAACAAAAAAATCCAAGAAAGATTAAAAAATGTTTCAGGACCAAAAGTAGGTCTGGCAATCAACCAAACCCTTCAGCAGACAGCAGTGATGAAATCAGCAATGATGGAGTAAAAAAAGCAAAAGTATTGCATGAGTGCTGTGTTTGGAGAGATGATGGAAGAGGCTGCCAGGTTGCATAGAGTCTGAGCTGCTCTGTCCCATGAGAGCTAAGGATAATGTTAACCAGCAGCAGATAAAGGTAATACATTTAATCCTGGAGGTCCAGGTCGCCTGCACCATGAGCTTATGAGATCTGACTGAGACGGCCTTCACACAGCTGATGTTAATTTTAATGAGCTGATGTTAATTTTAATGAACTCTTGGCACACTAGGGATGCTCCAGGAGATGGACTTCTCTAGCAGTATTGGTGAACGCTGGATGGGATGGCCTGGGGAGGATGGGGAATGACATGGCCCTGGTTGAAAGCAAAATAATGAGATTGTTGTTACACGCTTACCAGTAACGAAGTAATAATATAAGACCCCTTTAGTTCAGCTTACAGCAACATTAATTCATGATATTTTAGATTGCACAGCTTGAAGGAGCTGCATAGGCACCCAGGACCAAACTCTATCCCTCTTCACTGGTGATGGGGTAGAGGATGGGAACATCCAGGATGGCTGCATCAGTTCTCCCTGCCTGCACCAGACAGAGACTTCAGGCCCTTGCAGGCAGCCTCAGACTTTCTCTTAATCCTCTGCCCTCAAATTATTGATATTCATGATCAAAATCATAGCTTTCTTTCTCGGGAAATGGAAAGCTCAAAGAAAATTTATTAATGTATCCACTTTCCTCCAAATATTTCAGAACTTGATTTCCCAGAAGTTTATCGAAGGCACATCCTCTGCCACACAGCTTTCAGCACCAAAGAAACTGCCAGCTGTGAAAAGCGGCTTCTGCCTGGAAGGGTGAGACCTGCAATGGTGTCACTTCACCTTCCCAGTCCCCTGCTATTGCCACCTGGCAGAATGCTACGGCAGGGGATGTAGAGTGGGGAAAATCTCTTGGAAAGCCATGAAGTCTAGGTGCCAGGGTCGAGGGGGGCACGCCAGTGCTCAGGAGCAGGGACGGATGTCTCAGGAATGATTGCTCTGGGAGGAGGGTGATGGGCAGAAGCAGAAGAGCATGTGTGGATGGTCAGGTCAGCAGAGGTGGGAGCTGCACTGGGTAATGACCCCCTCATGTGTGATAGACACAGTGCTTCAAAGAGGTCCACAGTCAGGAGAGGAACTGTTAAAAGTGGTGGCTCATTTCTCCAGACAAAACATTGTGGTCCAGTCAGGTTGATAGTCCCAAGTCAAACTAACTCATTCGAACAGAGACGGAGTCTTTCCACCAGGAAAGGAATCTGCTGAAGGGCTACTTTCCTTGACAAGTCGATCCCGGTGTCCAGAGAGTGGACATTGGCCTTACTGACTCAAATCAGTAGGGGTGACTGTAGTCCCAGCGAGAGGATCAGCACAAGGGCAAAGGATTTAAACTACCCAAAGTGGCTGCTGGGATTTCTGCCAGCCCCCCCCACAGTAACGAGTTTCCACATCAAGCAATCTGGAAGGGGTTTTGTTCACACTGCAAATCATTGCACTGACAGGGAAGGCAACTAGACGTGGAGCAAGGATCCACTCAACCTGTCTTGCCTGCAGTTTCTAAGGATAATTCCTAAGGAAATTTTCCCGTGGTCTAATAGGATCTTCAGAGGAAAAACGTCTAACTCACCTAACTGGCTGCACGGCTTCAAGGAATTTACCCCACATGAGCTGAACAAGAGGAACCTTTGGCACATGCACTTTGAGTCCGCAACAAATGTGCACAACAAATGTGCAACAACTTGCTTAATTTAGCCCCTGAGTTTAAGAGCTTTACCTAAGCTTTATCATTTTGCACTCATTACCAGCTACAAGCACAAATGCTGGTAACTCTTGGCTCAGAAAATATATGATAATCTATTAAGTGTGTAATTGGATCAGGATTGCAAGTACAAAATGGCATTTTCAAAAGTGCTTCTTCAGAAACGGGCGGGTTGAACCACTCCAACAACAATAACGTTTCTCTGAGACTTCCTGCAAACAGCTGGGCTCGGAGGTTCGCATGTAGAGCTGTGTGCATGTGTGTGGGTTAGGAGCAGAACCGTTATTACCTGCATATGCTGCTGCTAAACTTCCCAACTAGACGTCATTTTATGAGAAAGGAATCTTTGCCCCTGGTCATCTGCTCATACTCCATTGGGAGGAGACGTGGCATGAGCTGTTTTAAGATGGTGAAGAAATATCAGTAAGACAAGGCAAATCACAAGGCAAGATGCTTGGGGGAAAGCTCTCAGGAGGTGAAGAGGTTTCCAGGATACTTCTCCAGCTCCTTGAAAGCCTCCCATCTTATCATAAAGCTATGTGTAAATAACAGCTGCATTCAGATATAACATAAGGTTATTTCCACAAATTCCAGGGAAAATACTGTGCTCTAAGCTGGCTGTTATGTAGAAACCATAACTCCTGAAGTCTCTGGCATTGAAAAGATTATTTAATGTACACCATTAAGAGTCACAGGTCCTCTAGATCTTCTTGGGCTCTTTTCAGATTGTCCTGCACAACACGGTAGGCTGAGATTTGATACTCCTTTGAATACCAGCATTGCAATTTAAGATGTAACTTCTCCATAAGAATGCTTTTGGGCCAAAAGAAGTCTAATGGAAATAAAAGGAAGCATCAGAGAAAGTAGTAACACCTTTGGTGGAGGGTAAGAAGCTGGTGCCTTGCTGGGAAAACAGCAGGGATATCAACTCCAAGAGGGATATCAGTGACACTGAAAGGGAACGAGCAGGGACAGAAGATGGACAGCAAGAGCCCCTTTGGTGAGCAAGAGCAAGACATGAGTCAGAAGAAATGAGCCGCTGTAGCACGGAACAATTATTTAGCTCTATCACTGTGAACGAAAGGAAACCTCTTTTGTTAAATGACTGCCATGTCAAGCAGCAATTTGTTCTGGGTGAAAGTCACCCAGAGCAAGAACGATACCAAGTGACCTGGGAATCCGCTGCGTGCTACGGCAAACAAACAGCAAACAGGCAAACCAAAGTGCTCATGGATGCTGCTTTCTCCCACCCTTCATCTGCCCTGCCTGTGATATCTTTTCTCACTCTCCGTGTGTTTCCCACGACTCCAAGCATGGCGTAGCCAACACACAATGACAGTACTCCCATCTCAACTCTGCCAACCTTCAATATCGACTGGGTCATCTTCAGACAAGCACAGACATGCTTTCTCAGGTGGGTGAAGATTGCTGCAAAAACCCCTGACATCCTTACTGTCTACTTGAGAGTTATTCACAAACAGGGGGAAAGGCTGAATTAAGCCTACATGTTGTTCCTGACAAATAATTCGGCCAAGTCCAACCAGTCACTATGAAAAGGGAAGTGGTACACTTATTTGCGCAGAAGCTTGAATATTCTTCGCCTTGTTAAGACTCAGTGTAGCCACTTTTATATCTGAAATAAGAGATTATGAGGGTAATCATCATCTGCGTCTTAATGTTTGCCACTAAAGTTTTATGAGTATTTTGGTGAGAATGGTTAATGGTGTTTATAAGCAATGTTCCATGATATACAGAGATGGCTTCGGTGTGACCATGATCCTAACTGGTACAGCTGTGTTCAAAGTTACAAAGACTGAAAGGTGATTGCAACTTCTATAACTTTTTATTTATAGAATCATAGAATCATAGAATCGTTAGGGCTGGAAGGGACCTTCAAAGGTCATCTAGTCCAACCCCCCTGCAAGGAACAGGGATATCTCCAACTAGATCAGGTTGCTCAGGGCCTCATCCAACCGGGCCTTGAACGTCTCCAGGGATGGAGCATCCACCACCTCTCTGGGCAACCTGTTCCAGTGTTCTACAACTCTCATGGTAAAAAACTTTTTCCTAATATCCAACCTGAATCTACCTCCCTCTATTTTAAAACCATTACCCCTTGTCCTATCACAACTGGCCCTCCTGAACAGCCTCTCCCCGTCTTTCTTGTAGGCCCCCTTGAGGTACTGGAAGACCGCTATAAGGTCACCCCGGAGCCTCCTCTTCTCCAGGCTGAACAGCCCCAACTCTTTCAGCCTGTCCTCATAGGAAAGGTGCTCCAGCCCTCTTATCATCTTCGTGGCCCTCCTCTGGACCCTCTCCAACTGGTCCATGTCCTTCTTATGTTGGGGACTCCAGAACTGGACGCAGTACTCCAAGTGAGGTCTCACGAGGGCAGAGTAGAGGGGGAGAATCACCTCCCTTGACCTGCTGGCCACGCTCCTCTTGATGCAGCCCAGGATGCGGTTGGCCTTCTGGGCCGCAAGAGCACATTGCTGGCTCATATTGAGCTTCTCATCCACCAGTACTCCCAAGTCCTTCTCCTCAGGGCTGCTCACGATCCATTCTCCACCCAGTCTGTAATTGTGCCTGGGATTGCCATGACCCAGATGTAGGACCTTGCACTTGGCCTGGTTAAACTTCATGAGGTTGGTACGGGCCCACCTCTCCAGCCTGTCGAGGTCCCTCTGGATGGCATCTCTCCCTTCCAGCGTGTCGACGGCACCACACAGCTTGGTGTCATCGGCGAACTTGCTGAGGGTGCACTCCATGCCACTGTCCACGTCACCGACAAAGATGTTGAAGAGGGCCGGGCCCAACACAGACCCCTGAGGGACGCCACTCGTGACCGGTCTCCACTTGGACATCGAGCCGTTGACCACTACTCTCTGAGTACGGCCATTGAGCCAATTCCTTATCCACCGAGTGGTCCATCCATCAAACCCATGCCTCTCTAGTTTAGAGAGAAGAATGTCGTGCGGGACAGTGTCAAAAGCTTTGCACAAGTCCATGAAAGCGTATTTTTATGTGAAAGCGTATTTTCTTACGCATTCTTGACAGCGACTGTGTGTTTTTGTCACAGCTGAATATGCTGACACGTCCCTCGCAAGGACTCGTGTGACAACGGCTAATATTTTGTGCGTTTCTTCCTGTTGCAAGCGAGATGGCGTGCACAACTTTCACTCCTGAAGAGTCTTTCCCTATGGGTACAGCCTTTTCCTGAACATAAGATAAAAAAAATCCATCAAGCCAGGATCTATGCTTACAGGGAGCACCACAAAACTGAAGATGGGAGCTAGTGATTGGCTCTTCTCTGATATAAAAGATTGACTGAGGATGTGGGAGGTGACGAGGTGATTGCCTGACTTCCCTCATGCTGTTGGCAGGCTGAGGCAAAAAGAAAGGATGAGCAATTTGTTCCTATCATGGAAGCAAGTGATAGAGAGAGAAAAAGGTGGTGTTTCTTCTGTGGTATAAGCACACGGATTTTTGCCAGCCACTTGAGTGAATACCTCAGTTTCAAAATTAACTCCCACTGGAGGTGAGGATTCACTTGGATTACCTCTCCTCTAGCAAAGACAGCTTGTTCCACACCTCTGCTTTCCTGTGGTCTCTTTTGGAAGTGGCTCCCTGTGCCCTGCCAGGGTGCTGAAGGCACCGCTGCAGCCCCTGCCATGCCAGGGGACAGGTGGAGGAGGTGGCATGGCTCCCTTACGCTTTGAGCTTCCTCCTGAGTGGGAAACAGGAAGGCTTGGATCATTTGTTGCTGTCTGACATCTTTCCTGTGGACCAGCCCTCTCCATGAGGCCTCTTTCAGGGATATTTTCCTGCATACTCTTTTGGCACAGCAATGCCACATGAAGTGTCACAGGAATGGACCCAAGCTCGCAGGTTCCCAGCACTGCATAGAAGGTCAGGCCCTTGCTTTGGGTGCAATTCCAATTCCTACTGTACCACTGCTCTGTTGAAGCTTCTGCACCAGGCTTCTTCCCTGTGCACCGAGCTGATGGAGGAGAGGGATGAGTGACATCATCCCACTCACTCCCTCTTCCTTGAGCCTTTCTTTGTTTGCTGGTGCTTGAGACTGCTTGGGAGCATAGCATAGTCCCCACCCTATTGCACGATGCAGCCTTAATGTTGAACATCATGGCTTTGAGCTCCAGGTTGCGTGCAGACCTCAGGCTCTGCTCCCGTATGCGGCACCCCGGTGAGATGCCGTTGTGCCTGGAGCTGCATGGGTTGGATGAAGAGGAGGCAGAGACATTGGCTGTCAAGTTCAGCTGGAAAGCAGTGGTTGAGCCCTACCTCCAGCCCCAGCAGAAGCACAGAGACTTTCAGGTGGGGTATGTGGAGGTGGCTATGATGTCAGAGCACAGGCTGGAGAGCATCACAGTGGGAGGTTGTCCCCAGCTGACACCTGATTGCTGGCTGCTCAGCCATGCAAAGCCTCCCTGGTCAGCCAAGTCGCATTAGACCGCACCAGGACTCTGTTCGGGAGCAAGGTGCTGTCCCACTGAAATAAAGCCGAGAAGAAAATAAATTGCGACCACTGGAATGCTCTTAATCTTTGGCCCACGGACCTCCCTGTGCTTTCTGATGAACGGAGAGAGTGTGCCACGATTCCCTGAGCACGTGCGAGCCTGGATGTACAGCACACAACCTCCGAGTTCAGAACTTCACAGGCAGCACTTCCACCGCTTTCAACTCTTCAAAGCAACCGGCTGGAAAGCACATTAGAGACTTCTCCCTTTCATTCTGCCGTGTCATAGCCAGGAAGCAGGGAGCGGTAGGCACAGCTCTGGTATACCAGGAAGAATGGGAGAGCAAGTTCTCTGGCTGAAGTGTAAAAGGCGTTCACAGTTGAGTTGGATTCATGCACAAGCACAGGGACAGCATAGGACTCGCACGCCACTCAAACCGTGAGGGTTGGACTGAAGAGTTGGAAAAGACACAAAACTAGAAGCTAAAACACAGTAAATCTGAGAATATGGGCACAAGGGCAAATTAGTTCAGATGAGGTAGGTTATGAACTTGAAAAAGCTTTAGCAGCACTGTGGTTTCAACCCCAACGTGCAAAGCTGCCCCGCAACAACTCATGGATAACGTGATGCTCTTTCAATGAAAGCAGTACATTTTTGACGATCTAAGTGTGTCTGTGTAGGTGGTTAGGATACAGTAGTTGGCGTCTTCCTGCCAACTCTTCCCGTTGGGTGATAATCTACCATTTTTAGCACTCACCTACCATTCTTCTACTTTGGGTGGCAATCTACTGAATTTTGGACACGTAATACACCCTTGGCTTACGCATCCAGCCGGAAGAGGTGGTAGGTGCTGGCATGCTGTGAACTCATACTTCAGCTCATGGCATCTTGTGGTGACATACTCACAAATAATGTGGGCGGTGGGGGAAATAAGCACCAGAAGTCTTGGTCAGATGGAGATGCTCAAGCCAGCTCCAAGAGAGCAGAGTCTTTCAAGTGAGCCGATCTGTAAGATATCAGCACATGTTAGAATCAGTCGAGTGGAAAGATCCATTTTTGGCTCAGCAGGGTATGGGCATGACTGTACAGCTTCCAGTTATGGATTTACTGCATTGTGCCCCAAACATTCTGAGATGTGCCCCTTTTTCCTGACGTGTTTGACTGTTTATCTGGTCTGTAGAGGCATTACAGGTCTGTAGATCTTGGCTGAGAATCTATGGAGAAAAGCGTTTTGGAGGGCATGGGCAGCACTACCCAAAGCATTGCCTACCTGGAGTTAAGTGATTCTTCTGACAACAGGCTACTGTTGTCACAGAGTGTCTTAGTCCTTCATGGATCAACACCAGCTCTGCTCAATTATCAGATCAAGCCAGACTTGGAGTAGTCGGGTGGTGCCATAAGGGGTTGAGACAACCCTGCTGATGA
Source organism: Tauraco erythrolophus (assembly GCF_009769465.1). Lineage (NCBI taxonomy): Eukaryota > Metazoa > Chordata > Aves > Musophagiformes > Musophagidae > Tauraco > Tauraco erythrolophus. The sequence goes on from NC_141483.1 coordinate 991,006, forward strand.
GTCAAAGGGAAAATGCTGGTTCTTGCAGCTCGGCTGGGAGCAGAACAAAGTGTACCCATGCATTCACCCTGAAAAGGGACAGTTTGGACTATTACTTTTGTAAAACCAAGAAACTCAGAGACAAACAATAAAAGACCAGAGAAAGTGACATCTGGAAGGTCAGGATAGAGCCAGGGGAGATGGAACCATAAGGGTTGAGGACTTACATTAGAGGAGGAAAGGGATAAGAATTGAAAGGCTGTTAGCGGGCTTTACAGCTCTATTTTTTGCCAGTGATTAACACCCTCTCCCCCAGGTGCCTGCAGTACAACATACACACCTCACAGCAAAGGCGTTGCAATCTGCCTCTTGCACAGAGCCATTAGCTCACCAGCTCAAAGGCTGGAGAGGCTGATACCCCTGGTGTCTCTCTCCTCCAAAACCACTTGCTACAAATGGTCCTAAGGAACCATTTTCCCTGTGTATCTCAGGGCATGAGGATTGTTCCCTCTGCCTCCTGATGCTGAGATGACATTGGGCAAGTGCTAATGGAGAGGAGGAGCAGGGGAGGGATGTTGTTTCTGCTGACGCGAAACAGGAGAATTCAAGGGCTACCAGCAAAGGAAAAATACTGAAATATCATTCTGGGCTCACCCAAACTCTTTCATTCAAACAAAAAGAGAATATTTTGTCTTCTCTATTCAGGGTCTTTAAAATAGAAGAGTTCACTAACAGGGAAAATTTTGGTCAATTTTAAGCAACAAAGAACCTGTCATTTAGAAAGAAAGAAGTCTGAACACCGTCACATGGGAATATCAAAATGAAGCATTTTCTCATTTTCAAACCAAAACATTTCCTTCTAGAAAATGTGAAAATGAGATGTTTTGACATGTTCAAAAAATTCTCTTTTACTACCTTCTTGTCTGAAAGCTTTTGGCAAACTCAGTCGGCACCAACGTATAAAAGTTTCATTCCCTGAAACTTCCAGCTTGTAGATAATTATGTTCATCACAGAGCATGGCTCATCTTCCGTGGCTTCGAAGCTTCTGGAGAGTCAGAGGGATATCCATCGACTGAACCATCTAGCTCTGCTCCTCCTTGGTAAACCCCATTCTGCTCCTCATGCTGAAGTGCCTGTGAGTCTCTGGGTCATAACCAGGGGAGGGAGAAGTTGGACAGAGGTGCAAGTGCCCCCACTGACAGCAGAGACTTCACACCAGGTCCCCAAGAAGCAGCAGCTCTCTCTGTCCAGTGAGGACAGACAGTCCTGCCCTCTGCTTGGAACCAAGTCCACGCCTCGCAGCTGACATCGGTCCACTTATTAGCAATACACTAAATCCCAATTGTTTCTTAATTCTTTTGAAATGGGATAACAGGGCAGTTAATTAGCACATAGCAAAACATGCAATTCTGATGAGGAGGCACTGGTTAACATACCAACTACCAAATGTCAAGATGCATTTTTAGCACTGAATGGAATTAATTTGCCAGTGTTCCCTTGTTAAATGTCAGATCCTTATGATTTGTATACATTAAACAATTCAGGAATTGGAAAGCACTTGAGTAATCAAGTTAAGCGTGAGGCGGGCAGATTTCTTTCACCTAAACAAACCTGAAACTTTCCTTTTCCAATTAATATTTCATTTTATAACAGCCGCCACATTAATTCTTAATTAAATGCTTATTTGAGACACTCTGCTGATTAGTGTGAACTAATGAGGAACAATACGAATTGTTTATCCAGCTTCTAGTTATTTTCCTTCATAAAAGGAATGGCGTTTCAACGACTTCTTTCATGTCTTATTGTGCCCTAAAATAACTTCCTTGCAGAAAAACTTTCATAGAAACTGCACCAACTTCAACAACAAGAATACTCAGTAAGACTCCAGTACATGGGGTGCAGGCAGGACTCTCTGCAGAAGACATCTTTGGGGGTGAAAATGAAGGTAAGTCCCAACAGGTGATCCGGCTTTTGTGACAGTAAGCCTTGCTGCAGGAAGCCTAAAAAGGTCAAAGACACTAATGTGACCTCATGAGGAAGGAAGAAGAATCAACACCACTCCCATTTCCAATAGTATAAATTTAGTGACAGTGGTGATGGACAGAGCTTCACAAGTCAAGAGTATGAGTGATCATAAACGTGTAGGCAGATGACCAGGAGAAGCTGTTATGATCATCTTCCCTGATCTGCTTTGCTCTAAGCAACCACAGACTAGAGAATTCTTGAACTAAAGTTACATGTACAAGTTCCTCGCTAACTCCCAGCAAAAAAAAATCTCCAGCAGGAACTTGTCTATATGCCTTCTTCAACCCATCAGCCAGCAGCCAAAAGCAGAGACGATGATGCACGCTAACCCTCGCTCGGCGCTTGTGCTCTCCCACGCAGAGGCTGTCACACCTCTCGCCCCTCTCTGAGCCTCTCCCACTTCTGCTGCATCTTCTCTGAGGCCAGGGGAGCGGAGATGCACGACACATGGGCGTTGGACGTGCCATGGAGTTAGACAGTGGCATTATGCAGTTCTCTGCTGCGTTGGCTGTCCCTTTCCTAATAAATCTGAGAGCATCTCTGCAGGTTTTGGCACTGCTGAGCGCTGAGCAGGCGTTTTCATGGCGCTTTCCCCACACATCTATTTCATTCACACCCTGTGATTATGTGTGCATAGTCAAGGCTGTTTTCCCTCTACGTTTATGACTCAGCCTTTATTGACCATGAACTTATTCTGGCATTTTATCACCTAATCATTCAGAACTGCAAGATCTTCCCTCAGCTTTTCACATGGAGCTTTAGATTTGACTGTCCTAGAAGCTTAGTTGTTGTTGTTGATCCACAGCAAATTTGGGGAGTTTGAAAACCAGTCTTTACGAAAAAGTCAAAAACTCCCTTGTGAAAAAGTAAAGAGGCGCAGGGTCAAGGTCAGATCCTTGGGAAACTCTACTGGAATTTTCCCCTCATCTCTCAAGCTTGTCATCTCTCTCAGACACTCACTAATTCACAAGAGGCATCTCCCCTCCCTCAGGACAGACTAGTTTCCTTAAAAGTTATTAATGAAAGGACCTTATTAAAAGTTTTTTGGAAAGACAAATACATCAGCTGGACTTATCACCTATGCACCCATGAACGCCTTCAAAGACCCCTCATATTTTTGAAGCAAAATGTCACTTTATTTCTATTTAAATAATATTTTTGACCAGTTTTACCAGTCTGTGATCAAGTCGGTATTTCTCCAGATGCTTCTGAGTTTCCTTTAAAAGCTGGTTCCTCATTTGTTGTCTTTCATTGCTATAATATTGGGATTGATTTAAGCGATGCTTTGCACAACACAACAAGTAGTTCTGCAATTTCATATCTGAATTCCTTTAAATCTCTTGGGTGAATGCCATCTGTTCCTGCTCATTTCCTACCGTTCATTTTATCATTTCTTTAAAAGCCTTCTCCTTAAGTTCTGGCGGTTGATCAGATTCACCCTCTGTAAAAAAAGACTTCTCTAAGCTCTCCATAGCAAGCACCAAAGCAAAGAAGTAACCTTTCCACTCTTCTGGGACCCTTATCTTCCTGGAGATCTCCTTTTAAGCCTCCATCATTTAGCAATTTTCTGATAGGTCTCCTTATAAGGTATTTGAAAAAAATCTTTTATTTCAAGCTTTAGTTCTTCAGCAGGTAGTTTTTCAGAAGCTTGTTCGACTTATAATATTATGGTTTCATATTAAATCACAAGAGCTCTTTATTTTCATCTGTTTTGAAATTACTTACTCTTTTAAAATAATCCCTTTTTTAATAGTTCCCTTCACCCTGTTGTTTAACTGGTGTTCCCTATTTTAGGACTGTTTATGTCTTTTTCAGTAGATAATAAACCCTTACTACATACTTCTGATCCTGTATCTCCAAATAGGTTTATGTCACCCAAAAATATCCTTTCTGTTGCTCCTTTTACATTATCTTAGCAAGATTTCTCGTTTTTATGTCATTACTTCCTCATGCCCTTTTTAAGGGCATAAAGTAATGTAAGATTTTAGTAAGGAGATTTTCACCTCTGGCTTTCTCACTCCCACAAAGCTGTACAAATACAAGTACACAATCATCATCATCATTATAGAGTCACTCTTTGATGACTGCATCTGGAATGATATCTTCTCAATACTTAGGATTAAATACAGAATTTCTTCTTTTCTCATGGGATCTCTGAGCATTTGCTCCAAGAAGTTCTAATTTAGAGTGTCTAAAAATGAGGTTTTGTACCTTATCTCATTGTAATGTCTAACGTTTCCACACGGACGTAACAAAAGATTCCCATTACATTGTGTTTATTCCTCCCATGTCCTTACTCTCTCTGTGTTTTAGTGAACCTCAGGCTAAGGAAAATCTTAAGAGCTTGTGCTTAGTGGTGTAAGGTGATGACTAGCCTACCTGGCGATTCAATGGGATGTGCAGTATTTCTACATCATCTCTGCTACTTACTGCTCCTTGGAGCTTCTGTGCTTTATGCAAGCTTCACTGGCAATGGCTCAGTATTTTCTTCCTGGACATCAACAAAGACATTAAAAATTGTTCAGACCAAAATTCACTGCTTGCAGATGTCCAGAGGAATTTTCCCTCTGTGGAATTGAGCTTGAACACTGTAACAAAACCATAAACAACAATACCAAATAAAAGTGATCAAGACCAGAAGTTATATCCCCAAAATAGCATTAGCAAAATATTCTCACTTCTCTTCCCCAGGTGTGAAACCAGAGATTCTTTCCTCAAAAAGCTCCATCAGCAAAATCTACCACATTACCCCTGATGAGACCTGACCTCTGCATTGAAGACATGCCTGGTGAATATGCCATATGTTAATTCAGCAGCACTGCACATTATACTGCTGAGACACCTTTTAGACTCTGGTGAAAATCCCACCCCCATTGAATTTCATGTTCAAGTCCCTCTGTACTCCAGGGAGGCTACGATTTCTCCCCCAGCTCTCTCTTGCTCTGTATGGGCAAGTGTGGCTCTGGCCCTGCACAGGCAGTGTGCCTACAGGGGGATAGGCAGATGCCATGTTCAGAGCTTGCCAGGCTAGCTGGATTATTATTTTTCCATCTCTCCTCAGATTTCTCAACTCACCTGCCCGTGGATGGCGTCTCCTGCCGCCCACTCCATTTCTATAATCAGGGGAGAAGCAGTAGTTAGTGAAAAAAGCTCAAATTGGGTAAATCTCCTTCTCTGAGAGCTTAAGAAAGCAGCTGTAGCTCTGTCCTAATTATCATTTTAACGTAATTAGCTCTGGTCTGGGGGGCTTAGCTGCAGGCAAGATTGCACAAAGGTATGAAAAAATCCCCCCTGCAGCCTTCCCGGTGTAGGCAGCAGGTCCTGGAGACCAACAGGTAGAGTCAACTGGGGGTATCCTAAATGACCTGCACAGGGAGATAACAAGCCATCCAAGCTGGTGCTTATGCATCATGATGTATCTTGGTCATAGCAGTAGAGAACAACAAACATGAGAGAGAGTGTGTGAGAAAACTGTGAAAAATTGGGGTTTCTTGCCAACTGCTTTTGCCAGTACAAGAGCCCTCCAGGTCCCTTCTGCAAGGCCAATTGACTTTACAGAGGACACGACCCTTGCAGGGAGGGCTCAGGGGTCAGCAGCAGCAGGAGCAACCGGCTCCTTCTCAAATGGAAATCTTTGTGGACCCTGACCTGATGGAAGCTCCTGCAGATCCACCTGCCGAGAACAAACTCAACAGCTGAGAGAAATTTTTCCTTCAAGGCAGACATTCAACTAAGATTTTCACAGAAAGAGAAATTTCTCCCTCTGAAGCCTCCAATCTCAGTGACCTTTTTTCTCAGGATTTCTTTTTAAATCTCAGGATATTCAATTTGGGGTTTTTAGACATTTCAATTTTTTTAAGACAGCCTAGGAGCTTTGGAAAAATAATTAGTACATCTAAAAGCTTTCATTGCTTTTGTCAGAAGTTTTCACGGAGAGAAGAAACAGTTCCCAAGCATCTCTTTCCAGACACAGTAACAATCCTGTACAGGCACATGTCAAAAAAAGAACATGTTGTCCTTCAGAGCCAATCCTGTTCGCCTATGAAGGTCTGGGAGTCCCTCTCCAATGCGGTAGTGGATCCAGGCTCAGAACATTATTTATGACAATGCCAACAGTGAAAGCAGTGGTAGCTTTATTCTGCTTCCTCAGATATCAGGCAAATTGTTTCTGAAAACCTCGGAAAATGGCCTGCTCATGCCTTTCTCCTGGGTGTAAGAAGTGAGTAGGTACAATTATGTGCTGGCTGAACTTGTGCCATGCAGAATTTCCTTCCATCCAGAAGTACAATCGATATGTTCTGAGGACCTCTGCATCAGCAGTTCTGCAGAAGATCCCTGTCTCTCATCTGCAACCCAGGGCCAACACAGGACAGATACAAAAGAGAAGGGCGAGATGGCCTTGCTTTCTGCTCTTTCTTCAAGGACAGGAAAAGCCATTTGCCCTCCATGCCTGTAAATCAACACTAATGTCAGCAAAGAAGTGCCTTGGCTAAAAGGAAAGGGAGATGTAGATATTATGTCAGTTCTCAGCTGGTGTGTCACTCTCCTGAAGATATTTTTCATGGGTATGAGTCAGCAATTCCTGCATTCTCTTTAGATTCTGCTCAACTTAAAAACTAAATAAGAAACGGGATTTAGGTGAGAAGTGCCAATTCTTGCAGAGGTGCAGGGAGTTTGAAAAGCAGACTCCGTTGCCACATTGCCATCCCTCCCTGTATAGACAGGATTGTGCAGATGGGGGCACTCTGGCTAAATTCATGCTAGCACTCTTGCAAGACGTAAGGTGAAGGATACTTCTCCAATATGCACATTTTAACTGACCGTGGTGCCTGCCTGCATCAGAGAGAGAGACACATGGGCCAGTCAGATTGCTATATTAGTGGAGCAGTGGAAAAATAACAACCCAGCTAGCCCAATGAATATTGATTTGTTCCTAATCAAGCCCAGGATGTGTCACATGGCGATTTCTGTGCGAGGCATGTGATCCCATACACCGCAGCTGGTAATTGCCTGCTAGAGCGTGTGATCCATGCCCCGAGCGCATCGGGGCAGCTCAGAAGGGAGACTACTGACAGAAGAGGGGTTTGCATGGAATGCCTGACCCTCAGGAAGGGCTTTGGCTATTACCAAGCTGAAGCGAGAGTTTGTATAAGAATACTAGGGCAGAGGATTTTATCCAGGCTAATTTGTACGTATCAGTTACCTTATTGTTACATATCCTCATCTCCACCTTCAGGAGTGCTGTCCAAGGGGCATCTTGTCACAGATATCTCAAAAATCTCATGTGGACTACCAAGTTGAGGAGGAAAAGCTGCCCCATACACTGCACGGCTGCTCCTGATGCTTCCATCTATGTCTACCACAGTACAGCACAAGCTCAGGCTCCAAGCAACAAGAGCTGTCTGTTGCAGAACAGCTCTGTTCTGTTCACAGAGGCAGGCTTTCAGTTGAATTAGGACCTGAAGGAACCCATTTTATCCTTCTCCTCCTCCTCTGGGTCATGCATCTTTCATCCGCACTCTTTTCCAGTGGCTGCCCAAAAGCCAGTGCTGCCCTGTTCCCCTTGAAAAGCCACTGGTACTTTTTGCCAATTCTGCTTACATGAAGCTGGAAGGGTAGATCAGGGGTCCTCTGCACACATCCTGAGCATCCACTGCTGACCACACTAGGACTTCAGCAAGCTGGGCTTTGTCCCCTTCACCAGGAGGTGATTATCTGAGCTCTTCACCTCTGTGTCCAAGAGGTATTCATCCCAGTGACAAAATGCAGGGGCAAACCTCTCAGTTCAGGAACTAGCCCCGGAAAAATCAGGTCCGTGACAGGTGCTAATTTTCTGTTATTAATTTGGATAGTGAATATATCATAACTGTGGGTTCTAGTGTTATTACAGCTATAATCCTACTAACAAGATGAGCTGCCCAGCTGGTACTTAATGTGTCTGAAACTGTGAATTATACTGCTGGAAAAACAAGCCACGTGGAACAGGAGCAGGGGCTGTTTAAGTAAGTTTAAGTCTCATACATGGATCTCTAAGAAGAAACTGGGACACTGCTGGACCAGCAGAGAAATGGGGAATTTGGGTTCAAAAGGTCATATGTGTCTAAGCGTAATGAAGGGAAGATTTTTTTCCATGATATAAAGATAAGAGGGATTTTAAAGAGACCTAACTTCTAGATTAACAGAGAGAAAAAACATCAGCAAGAAACAGAGGGAAGCTCAACCCTGGAAAATATCCCCATACAAAATCAGGAAGAGCATCACCCTTCCTCTCTTACGTCTTCTCAGTCTACTAATCCATGTTTAGTCATGGGACTGTCCCCAGGTATTGTGTGTCCTTGCATGTTCCCTGCACAGGACTAACTCACTTTTTTCTTCTTTAAGATGGTCAAGTGAAGCTCCCTTCTGAACACTCTGTTCTCCTTTGGGAGCTTTCCTGACCACGGATCTCCTTTTCTTGCTCTAGCCTTCAGTGCCCTAAATTTCTCAGAATTTCTGGACTGACTCACATTCTGGTCACACACAGTGACACAACCCCAGAATTAATGTTCCCAGAACCAGTGGGAAGTTCAGAGCACCTCCTTCCTTCCTGCTTCCTTGTCTCATGCTGCACATGATTGCTATTCTGACCAAAAAAACAAATACCAAAAAAGTAGATGACTTCTCCAAGGTCAAATGGCAGAACAACACCAGGATGAAAGGAAAGAAGTCATGGCTCTGACCTCCTCATCAACAACTGCACCATTTCTAACCTTTGGCATGTAATTTTTTTCCTACGACTTGTCCCCGTCTTTGGGGACCGTTCAAGGAACCTCACTGTTACCTACAACTGTGGTGTTGGTCACTGGCTGACCGACTGAGACCTTGTGTTTGCCAAGAGGATACAGGCTGATGCAGCAGGATGGATGAGTTCTGCACAATGTTAAATGATTCAGTTGAGAGAGACAAATGCCAAAATGAGATAGGGCAGGTGGCTCAGCTGAGGGCTGGAGGCAACGAGGGTCACATTTGTTTGGTCTGTTCTGATAGGTATTATTTCTGAGTAACAGCAACACGTCTTTCCAGAACTTGCAGGCTCAGCCTTCACCTGAACCTTTAAAACTGCCTCAAAGTACAGGGAATGAATAAAGATGACCGGAATGAAAATTTGAATTCAATTGTGCAGCAGTTGCAGAGCCTTTGTTTCCTGGTGTCCCTGTTTTGCACATACTGCATGGCTGCTGGTGAGCAGAGGAAGAAACTACCAAATTACCCTGTTTCCCACTAGCTTTGCCAGGGGCCAAGCCCTGGGGTGATGGACTCCAGCCCGAGTGCGTCTCTTTCTTCCATGCCCAATTGTTCAGGAGGGAATCTATCAGTCTGCAGTTATTTATCTTCATCCAACCAACCCTACCGCATTCTGTTGTTAGTAGGTAAATGTAATTGTTCAGAGGTGGCTATAATTCAAGCTCAGGCTAGTCTATGGGCTCTTTGAGGCAGAGAGCTCTCCCATCAACGCTGGTTATACAGCAGAGGGAAACATTCCCGAAGCTCTGCAAATGGTCTCAGTCACCAGATTTGCAAGGAAGAAAATGCAGGAAAAGAGGTAATAAATGTTAAATTCAGGTTACTATTGCCTTCAGACAAACTAGAGCAATCCAGTGTAGACACATATGGACTACCTGACCTGGATGATTCAGCTTCCAAAGTACTGCTCTGGGGACACTCAGGTTAAACTGGTTTGAGAGTCAACAGGGCCTATGCAAAAATCATCACATCTGGGGAATGAGCAGGAAAGGAAGACTTTCTGAGATTTCAAGGCAGAGATGAGTTTTCCGTGCCCAGTGACATCCAGAGAAACACACAAACAACCTGCAGGAGACATCCTGGATGCAGAAGCCTCAAGAGACCATGCTGATCATGGAGAGTAAATTGGGCTCAATCTCCAAGCCACCCCACGGCTCCAGAATTTCACCCAGCTTTGTGGTTAGGGTATAGTGCACAAATTTCACAAAGGCTCTGAATCTTCCTTCGAAGGCTCCATACAATCGAGAAATGATTTCTTACTTCATAACCTGATCTCCCTCACAGTTCCCAGGTAGCACCTTGTTTCTGGTCTGATTTTGTCTGCTTCCAACACTTAGTGAGTGAATCTTATGCTGTCTTTGTTATCTAGACTGAAAGCCCCCAGCTACCAGATTTTTTTTCCTCTGTAGGGACTCACAGCCTATGATCAGTTTTCCTTTTGGGTTTTCTAAATAGATTCAAGTCCTTCTTCAAGTTTTCCTGAGTGCACATTTCTCAAGTAGTTCTTTCCTGCACTGGGCCTTGATCAGCAGGCAGATTTCCTTGTTTTTCAAAAAGAACTCATCTGTGTAGGGCCATAGAACTCCAGCAGCAAACACAGTATCACACAAGCTATGAGCATTTGTGAGACCTAGACAAGGCTATTTAAAATAAATCCACAAATAAGCCCCTCAAAAGTTCCTATTCTTCCTCCTGCATAATGTATGTTGAGGAACTGGTTCTGAATATTCATGGAGAAGCACAGATTAACTCCTCTCAAGTCAGCCTCTCTTTTTTCCTTGCTTTTATCAGTCCTTCACTTGCTCTGTTTCATCTTGGTGTGATACTCCCAGTAAGGGATGCAGGTATCCGATGCAGGTATCCGATTAACTGCGAAGATGCAGGTATCCGATTAACTTGGTTTTATGCAGGAAGCTTGGTTCAGGCATCTAAGGGATGGAAGTAGGTCCAAGAGGTGCAGGACTTAAAGATGAACTATTGACTTAGATCACTCCAAGGTGCCGGATTATGGTTTCATTCACACCAAGATAAACACATGCACAAAGGACTGCAGATATACAGCAGAGCCATGGTGTTAGCACAGGGATGTCAGATGGGTATTTAGCCTTTTTGCTGTGTTTCTCAGCCCAGGCTGTCTGGATCCAGGTAGGGTGAAAACTCAGTCCCTTCCAGAGAAGGGACCTGCTGCCCAGATGGGTACTGTGGCCTCCAAAAGCTGTGAAACTCCTGCAGCTCACCCCCAACACAGTGAATGCAAAGCCTGGAAAAGTGCTGCACCGATCATTCTGCCTCTCTTCTTCCCTTGCAACTGTGAGGAGCTGCCGAATGCCCTGCCTGCATTTCAGGTGCCTTCATTACTTCAGTACAGGACTATGTCATGATCTGAGGGCTGGAGCACCTCTGATATGGAGACAGGCTGAGAGAGTTGGGGCTGTTCAGCCTGGAGAAAAGAAGGCTCCGGGGAGACCTTCCAGCACCTTCCAGTACCTAAAGGGCCTACAAGAAAGCTGGAGAGGGGCTTTTGACAGGGTGTGTAGTGACAGGACAAAGGGCAATGGCTTTAAACTGAAAGAGAGGAGATTTAGATTATATCTAAGGAAGAAACTCTTCCCTCTGAGGGTGGTGAGGCACTGGCACAGGTTGCCCAGAGAAGCTGTGGTTGCCCCATCCCTGGAAGTGTTCAAGGCCAGGATGGATGAGGCTTTGAGCAACCTGGTGTAGTGGAAGGTGTCCCTGCCCATGGCAGGCGAGTTGGAACTGGATGATCTTGAAGGTGCCTTCCAACCCAAACCATTCTATGATTCTGTGATTCTATGTTTACATCAGGTTCTGTATAGACCAAACAAAACAATCCCTGTATAGGCTCTGTCCATCCCCACCCAGGCAAGAAACTTGCAGCTGCCTCCTGCTCACCATCAGTCTTCCAGAAGTCTTGCTGGGAGCTTGCCCAGTGCAGTGACCCACCAGCAAGCATTTAAAAGGTTTCTACCACTTCTTCCTAGTATGCAGTCATTAATTTGTCTGTCGAGGTCCTGAACTGACTCCTGACCCACACTTCTCAGGTCCTGCTCTTTGACCTGGCCCTGTTAATGGGGCTCCCTGACACTACCATCTTTGGTGGACCCTAGACTTTCCAGTTAGATTAACGTTGGATATTTGGGTTCTGGACTCAACGATGCGCCTAGGGTTATTGCTCTGTCTACTCTGTCAAGCCTGCTAAGGAGTGTCTTGTTCATTAAAATCCCCTGTCCCATGAGGCCCTATTCTGGCTTCCCATCACTGCTTCTAGCTGGTCTCAGCCATGGGGCACCACAACCCACATGGTACCTGCAAATTTGTGTAGGTACATGTTCACATCTCAGAGTATGTGTTCATGTCTGCATTCATTTAAAGGCAGAGGCTTCCACCCCAACTCCTGCAAACACTGAAAATAACCAGTGATTTTGCCGTCTCTGAGCCTTCCTCCTGGGATGGGATGTCATGTCCTCCAGTTTCTCTTGTTCCATATGTAGAGGCAGCAGTTAGACATATTCTCTCCAGCTATTAACAAGTTTGTACAATGAATGTTTCCGGAGGTGCCTGTTAAAGAAAGATGAAATATTTATAAGCTGAGAGGTGCTTAAAATCTCCTTCAAAAGTCTGTTCTTCACGGGAAGTGACACTGGCACTGTAGTGAAGGGCTTCTCAGCTGATAAAGAAGGTGCTAACCTCTCTGGGCCTGTCCGGCAGGAGACTGTATTTCTAGAGGATCTTTGTAAACCAAGGCTTCATTACTAAGGCTGCTAGATCATCTTGATTAACTACTGAGATGGAAATTTATGAGAAATCCCTAGGGTTATATATCTGCTCTACGGGATACCTGAGAGTACAGCTATAACACGCTGAGATTTACCCCAGGTAAAGATGCCCAATGGGGGAGACAATTCCCAGGGAAAATGGTTTGTCTGAAGAGTCAGGCCCCGACACCTCTCAAACTGTGAAAATTAGCTGCGCTCCTGGATGAAACAGAAAATACAAGAATTAAGATAGAATATCCTTGTCACGTAGTGACTGAGGTGTATTATTGTCCTTATTGCCCTGCACTGCTCTCTCCAAATCTAGAAATTTGCTTCCTGGATGCACGCTGTATTGGAATCAAATTTATATTTCCTTAATAATCTCCAATACAAAGAGTGGTTTCAAATTTTTTGACAGATAGTATTCCCCCCATCTCCCAGGCAATGACAAACCTGCTTCAGGAGCTCTGAGTACTTTAGAGGCATCCAAGAGCCTGGGACACCCATGAAACATGCCACCAGGACAGGGATGTAGGCAGGCAACACTGGGTGCTCAACTGCTGCAGAAAGCAGCTCTTAGGAAGTGTTTGCAGGTGGCAAGAAGACATAATAAGTTTGGCTTTATGTTTGAGCATTCTTCTGTTCGAAAAATGAAAGGAGAGAAAGCACCATGACTGGCAACCCTGGCATTGGCAGAAAAAAAATCTTTTTTTTTTGTTATGATGGGAAAAAATCCTACATGTTTTGTTAGAAGTTTTTATCGCAAATCAAAATGTTCCCTGAGAATGCTGCTCCTGAAGCATGGGAAGGCTCTTTCTTCGCAGCATGGGAAGGCTCTTTCTTCAGAGGAAAGGCATCCAAAGAAAAGGTGGGAGAGGCAAGAAGAGATCTGAGGCAAAGTGGGAAGAAAACATCTGCAGTAAAGAGGATTACAGTCCAGATAAAGTCCTGTCCAGACTCCAAAAGGCCTCCAAATGTCCAAGTTCCAAAGCTTGCTGCCCTTACTTAAGGTCATGTGCTATGGAGAAGGCCATCCTGTGGATGCGGTGTCCCAGGTTGGGTGTTCCCAGTGTCCATGTGGACATGTTGTGGTGCTCTGCAGCAGAGGAGCTGCACGTGGGCCCCTGCCCTGCTGCAGGGGAGCCCGGCGAGGAGCTGAGCACACAGTGCTTGGCGAGTAATGCTGTGCCAACAGCTGGGGTGCAGGTGCCAAACTGGGAGATTTCCTGTTGCTCAGCTGAACTAATACATCAAGAAAATGTCCATATAATCAAGAAGGAGCAATTAAATATCGAATGGTTTACTCATATGCGTAACTGTAAGCTCTCAAACTCTCCAGGAGACAGGAGCCTGTCTATCACCAGAAACTTTTCTTAGCAAGCACAAGAAACGGTGCTTGAGGATGCAAAGCACCAAGTCTTTTGAGCAGGCATCAATTAGTTTTAAGCTGAATGGGTAGTCCTAGGAACATCAGAGGCAGGATTCAATATGCTTAAAGTGGGTGGCAGCTTATACGCCTTACAGAGCCAGTTTTTTAAGGAGGAAGTGTAAAAAAAAAAAAATCAGCAACATTTAATGTGCAAGGGCTGGGTGGTATTTTCAACTTGGTCTCCACCTCCAAGAAGCAGTCATGCCAGGCTATGTTCCAGAAACTTTCCTGTACTCGGCATTGCAGGACCAAAGCCCAGGTCCTTCCGGACAAACAGCTGACCAGCTTTAACTGAAGTGTTAATTTGAGTGATGTGACTTAGCAGGAGATGCTGCTCATGGGGTGCTGCTCATGGGGTACTCCCAAGGCTGAGGTAGTGAATCTGAGAGTCAGTGTTTGACAGATACTTGCTTCGTCCCTAAGTACGCCTCTGGACCTTCTCTGCAGGGCTGGTTGCTCAAGCCCAGCCTTTTGCTGGGATGACCCCAGTTGATCAAGCTCCTGGGCTGACAAAGGTCTCCATGTGCTCTCAGCAGTGGAGCCAGTGCTCCAGAAAGGCGCTGGAGCCCTGGAGTGTCTGCAGAGCAGCAGACCCTGCTATATGACAAAACAACGTCCAGGTGCTGGGGACCAGTCCAGGGATCTAATGATGGTCTCTGGGTAGATGGGAAAAGTAATGAGTCAGTATCTGAAAGCCAGGTTTAATGCATCCAGTTGTAGGGCACTGAAACCCACACCCAACGCAGCATCTCCAATCACTGTAGGATTACCCCAGGAGGGAATCGAGCCCTTCTCTTCGCACATTATGCATACCGCAGATCCTACACCTCCAGGGCCATGTGTGTACGAGAGATTTACGAAGCCAAGAGGAAAGCAGGCAAGAAGAGATGGGTTCCGTAGCTTGCTGTGCAGGAGCTCAATCAGGAGGGGCATGCCTCTGGTTTAGTCTCTGTTCTTGCATTTATTTCTGGTTGGGGTTTTTTTGTGCATTCCTGAAGACTAGTTAATACAAAACGTGTGTAATAAGAGTGTACTGTAAACGTGGAGGCCACACCAGGTTCACATCAACTCCTGTTGCAGTCAGTGGAAGCAGTCACACCGACTCAGCCCAGAACTGCATAGGACCTTATCCGAGCACTGTTATTAGTGTGACATAATTAACTAAAGTATATGCCAAACACTAAGCCTCTGCCACCCCCAGTGCTGAATGCAAGCTCTTGTAGCATGTGATGATCTCAGGATCAGACCTCCAGGATCACTGACTCCTTCCTGTTATTAAGAAATGACTGGGGCTGTTTCAGAGAAATATCTACCAGTGGCAATGAGGGTGTCTCAGCATTCCAGTTTATCAGTACAAACGACAGTAATTATCCAGCTGACTGTCAGCGTCTCTGCAAGGGGAACAATAATTTGTCCACATTAGTCTAAAATCTAAAATCAAAAACTGAGGAAGGAGTCAATGCAATGAAATGAGGTCTGGGCTGCAAAAGGGTGTAGGAGCTTATGGGTCACATCACAGGAAAAGAGAGCATGCAAAGAGTTGAGGAGGTGGTGGGTCACAGGTGTCCTGTCTGGATGTGGGAAGAGCATTATGACAGAAGATCACTTCTTCTTTCCTAGGACTCCAGACTGCACAGCCCATGCCCATGGCAAAGGTGGAAACCTTGTCATGTCCTTGCAGAGGTTCTTTGCCCAAATCAAGTGGGATGGGGAAGAAGTCATTAATTTTCAATTCAAGTCCCGATGAGCAATTTATTAGACAGCACTCAAAATTGCAACTCACCACTCCATACAATGTCAAAAAAAAAAAAAGACATTTTATAGAAACAGGTTTGGGGTGGGTTCTCAATGCATGAGGGATCTCAGCACTGCCAGCATTAAGAATAACACTGAGATAAGAGCTTAAAAATTAACATTTGGACTAATTTAAACTGTCGTTTCGTCAGATTGAAACGTTTTCTCTGGATCATAGAATCATAGAATCATAGAATCGTTAGGGCTGGAAGGGACCTTCAAAGGTCATCTAGTCCAACCCCCCTGCAAGGAACAGGGATATCTCCAACTAGATCAGGTTGCTCAGGGCCTCATCCAACCGGGCCTTGAACGTCTCCAGGGATGGAGCATCCACCACCTCTCTGGGCAACCTGTTCCAGTGTTCTACAACTCTCATGGTAAAAAATTTTTTCCTAATATCCAACCTGAATCTACCTCCCTCTATTTTAAAACCATTACCCCTTGTCCTATCACAACAGGCCCTCCTGAACAGCCTCTCCCCGTCTTTCTTGTAGGCCCCCTTGAGGTACTGGAAGACCGCTATAAGGTCACCCCGGAGCCTCCTCTTCTCCAGGCTGAACAGCCCCAACTCTTTCAGCCTGTCCTCATAGGAAAGGTGCTCCAGCCCTCTTATCATCTTCGTGGCCCTCCTCTGGACCCTCTCCAACTGGTCCATGTCCTTCTTATGTTGGGGACTCCAGAACTGGACGCAATACTCCAAGTGAGGTCTCACGAGGGCAGAGTAGAGGGGGAGAATCACCTCCCTTGACCTGCTGGCCACGCTCCTCTTGATGCAGCCCAGGACGCGGTTGGCCTTCTGGGCCGCAAGAGCACATTGCCGGCTCATATTGAGCTTCTCGTCCACCAGTACTCCCAAGTCCTTCTCCTCAGGGCTGCTCACGATCCATTCTCCACCCAGTCTGTATTTGTGCCTGGGATTGCCCCGACCCAGATGTAGGACCTTGCACTTGGCCTGGTTAAACTTCATGAGGTTGGTACGGGCCCACCTCTCCAGCCTGTCGAGGTCCCTCTGGATGGCATCCCTCCCTTCCAGCGTGTCGACGGCACCACACAGCTTGGTGTCATCGGCGAACTTGCTGAGGGTGCACTCCATGCCACTGTCCACGTCACCGACAAAGATGTTGAAGAGGGCCGGGCCCAACACGGACCCCTGAGGGACGCCACTCGTGACCGGTCTCCACATGGACATCGAGCCGTTGACCACTACTCTCTGAGTACGGCCATTGAGCCAATTCCTTATCCACCGAGTGGTCCATCCATCAAACCCATGCCTTTCTAGTTTAGAGAGAAGAATCGATACTTTCTTCCACAATTTCTTTTTTTTTTGTTTTAAAATCTCAATAAAATCACATTTGTCATGATAATAAAAATCTAGCTTTTTATTGGAAGATTTTCAGCCAGCTCCATCTACTGCTGCTCATAGTGCTGATCCTGTCATCATCAAAGCTTCATGAATCACTGCTGCCTCCCTCCCTCCTAATGGAGAATACGAAGCTACTTTACAGCAGAAGTTGGTGCATCCTCCCCCAGACAAGGTCTGTGATAGTGATCAGTAAAAAGCGAAGGGCCGGACTTGTCTCCATTTGCTTTGTGGACAGGAACAGAGAAGTGGACTTGTTACCCAGCCACGAAGGAGTTAAATTTTGTGAAAGAACTGAAGGAAGGGTTCAGCAGGCTGTTTGCACATCTCTACAGACAGACGCGCACACAAGGTTGAGAACAGGAATGACCATCCTTGAAGTCATAAAGAGCGATTCACTGGAAAACTCCCTATCAAGAGTTGGCCATCCTTGAAAGGGGAACATCCCAGAAAATGTATAAACTTTGTTACTGTGTTTTGGATTGTCGGCATGTGCCGCAGGAACTGGGGGAAAGGTAATTCCGGCAGGGGGAGATCGTGACCACCGACTCACGGACCACCTTCCCTAAACGTGCCCAAGACCCAAAAGAAAGGGATGGAGGCAAAGGACTGAGCATGTGAATTTACATGCTAGGTGAGAGGAAATTAACCAATTGTGGAATAACTGAATATGTACAATTTCAGGGAAATGCTATGAATATGTATGATTACAACATGTAACTAGGTTTCTATCCCGGGGCCGCGTGTGCACGTTAGATGGAGCGATCCCCCGTGCATCCGGTGCTGAATAAACAATGCCAGCTTCTTAAGTCTACACTGGTGTTAAGTTTATTTCCCAGTTTCAGTGACAGACTGATTGCTGGAGCAGATCAACGACAACGGTGGGGCGGTCGTTGTCACCACTTCCCAAATCACCTCCCTCTTCGTTATGGTCAACGACTTCTTCACCACAGCAGCAGAAGCATGACTGATCACTACACTTTCTGCCCATGAGAACACAGAGGGGTAAAGGACAGCATGGGCTGCAGCTGCCCTTCTCACCACTTCAGTGCAGCATATGCCAGCCACTGCCTTAGGAAATGCCGTAACCATCCACCAGCCACAGCCTGCCTGCCACCCACAGCCCAAACCAGAAGCTGTCCTGTTCAAGCAGTTGCAGATGTTGGCAGGACTGCTTCAGTATCTTTCCCCTCAGGGGAGGGTCCTCATGTCCAGGATACTCTGGGGTGATGTCATGCCATATGGTCACTCTCCAGGGACTTTGGTCTGTTTCTGAGGGAAAGTTTCTGGCTGAGGTCTTGCATCTGTGCTGTGCCTCCTCTTGCAGCAGGAGAGGCAGGGCCTTATCTTCCCTTACAGAGATCTCTCCGTTTCACTTTCCATCGCAGACTATGAAATACTGGTAGTCCAGTACAGAGCACACTGGCATATGCCCTTCTCCATTTTCTCCTCTGTCTCCACATAACCTCCAAAACTGGTATCATTACATTGTGCAAAGGAGTCTCTTCTGAGCTCTCTCTGATCCAACAGAGGACTCCAGGACCTGAAAGCCTTTTTCCAAGGACAAGATTCATCCAACAGTTTTGAGAAGGGTATCCTTCTGAGGCTTACCCTGCACAGATCCAGTGCACTGCAGGCAGATGCCCTCAGTTCCGCAGAGATCATTCTTGGCAAACAGCACCAGTATTAGACACCTTTTGTACTGCCCTCAGTGAAACTGGATGTCTTCCATCATACTTGCCTACCACAGAAGATGGCTCAGCTACTGTATGTAGTACAGTACATTGTACTGTACACACTTGCCATGTGCTCCAGAAAATGAAGACCACCTTATCTTTCTAGACTATCTCAGGTGGATGCATGGAAAGGCAGTCCTGGCACCATCAAATATTAATTCATTCTCCATCAACACCTCCATTGTCTCAGTTTATGAGTCCTGCCACCCAAAAAGAGTGAGGAATCCCTTAGAGACAGCCTCTGCTCCGCTGCCATGAGCAGGACATAAGAACATACGATGCATACACACTATTGTATGAAATGAGGCTGAACATCCTTCCCTATGCATCTTCCTAAGGCAATTCGGACTCTTTATACCTTATCATAATTATTTTTCTCTCTTCTCCAACGCAAATACCCAGATCTATTCAATCTCCCTTCCTCTCCCTACCATCGTTGGGCTGTTGTCCTGTGTACCTCTTCTGTTGTTGGTAGAGATCCTCTTTAGGAATTAGCAGCCGAAGCGTAAGGCTGTGATGGCTGTAACAACTGGCTGTGTTCAGGCACGCGACGAATTCATGGGCAGCCAGCTGCACAGATGTTTCCTTTCACTCCACGGTCTTGAAGCAGGAGACCCAGAAGGCCAAAGTGCTGGATGTAGGTCCTGGCAAAACTAAGAGGTGGTCACAGAGTCATTGATCTGTTCCTTGAGATCAAGGAGAAAGGGATTCCCACGTCACCTTGGGTAGCCTGTTCCTGTGCAAAAATATCCTGGTAGCTGAGTACTTCTCTAATTTCTGACTTAAATCTCCTCTGCTGCCAAGAAGGCCAATTACCCTAAGAGGAGATGGAGAGCAATTATTCACTTCTTGCTTCAGAACAATCTAGTACATATTTCACACCATTGTCACATCCTTATTTGGGCAGCTTTACTCTTCTCTAGGGAAAATAGACTGGCTGAATGTCTTCAATCTTTTCGCATATAACCTCCTTCCAGCCTCTGTTCCTTCTCGTTTCATTCAGCTCTATTTTGTCTCTATTGTTCTTACAGTGGGGATCATCTCATTGACAAGGCGTGAGGCGTCAGATCTCCTGCTGCGAAGTGGGGGTCAGCAGCAAAGTTTGCCCATCCCCTTTGTAGAACCCACTCTAACGCCCAGATCAGTCTCTGCAATGGTGCTGTCACTTGTTCAACCACACTTCAGTTTATTCATTTCGTTTCTCCTTGTGTTTGACTTCTCACTTGCCTGTATTGCATTTCATCTGACTGATTTTGCAAGACCTTTCTAATTGAATCGTGTGTTGGTATCATCACCCCTCACCCCCAGGTTTATCCACAAAGGCAACAGGAGATTTATTCAGTTGCCTCAACGTAGTTGTGTGGTGCTACTTCAAGTGTGATGGGTACTCAAGAGAACCTGGTGCATCTGACAATCATGATGTGGGGCTCACAGGAGAGCAGTGCCCTGCCAAACTGGCAGCTGGAGGCCAGATGGGACACCCTGGGGTATCTAAAACTAAACAGATGTCCATATTTAGGCATTTATCTGTGTCTGATCAATTCCATCATCTAAGCTGTTAATAAAAAGATTGAAACAAATAGCTTTCTTTTCAATTCCCATGAAAATGTGGCACTATAAAATGTGCTAAATTGTACAGCTGGAATAATTCTCTGCGAGGTCAGATAGCTAGAAAAGAAGTAAAAGATTGAGTACCATCAGGAAATCTGTTCTTCACCTACAACAGCAACAGACGTTTACCAGGCAATAAACTTGTGCCCCCATTCTTGTAACATCGATGAGTAATTTTATTATTCATTAAAAATAAAATGGTACCATATATATATGTGTAGGTA
Source organism: Tauraco erythrolophus (assembly GCF_009769465.1). Classification (NCBI taxonomy): domain Eukaryota; kingdom Metazoa; phylum Chordata; class Aves; order Musophagiformes; family Musophagidae; genus Tauraco; species Tauraco erythrolophus. Next base: position 1,011,724 of record NC_141483.1, read on the forward strand.
TATAATTGAATGAGATGGAGAATACATGATTCTTTCTTGATATGGATTTTTGCATATTTTCTATTTATAAAACAATATTGGCATCGATATCACAAAATTCTTGTATTCACTCTCTATGTGGGTATTGGCCTGACTTTGTTGGTCTGCTTGAATTGCAAGTTCAAAAATTTTTCAATGAACTGGGCCTGGGATAGATGCCTGTGAGACTTAAATCACTTTCCCTGCCTCAGAACAGATTCCTGATGTTAAATTCAAAGTCTAATGTTTTTCAAATTGTCCCCATGCTGGATGATTTGCTTTCAATCCTATTTCCCTACTTGTAGGAGACTCTCATGTTAGATTGTGTCAAAAGCCTTATGAAAGTCAAGGTATATCGTATCTATCAATTTCTTCTGTCCATGGGCCAATGACCCCATTAAAGAAAGAGATTAGATTAGTTTGACATGATTTGTTCTTGACAAGTCCATGTTGGCTGTTTCTTGCTGCCTTTTATCCTCTAAGTGCTTATAAAGTGATTGTTTAATATTTTGCTCCAGTATTTTTTAGAATATTGAAGTCAAACTGACTGGTCCGTAATTCCCCAGCTCTTCCTTTTGCCACATCTCTCCGACGAGACCTGTAGGTCATGGGAAACTCCCGTGTTCTTTGTGAGAAATAGCATCTGTTTCTGTTACGTGGTGTACGAAAGTCAAAAGTGTTGTAACACGCTTTCTCAGCCTGAGCCCACTTTGTGCATGCCAGCTGCCTGCAAGACCCCACATTTGGGTACAGAGACAACTGAGTGTCAGGGACTTCTTCACCTCTACTGGAGAGATGGCCCAGGACCCCACAGGAGTGCTGTGCAAGACTGAAAGCCTCTAAGAAGCTGAGGAAATGGCTGTAAAAAGTATCTGCAAAGCCTCCCAGCCCACTGTCCTTTCCCGTTCACGTTGCAGGTTGAAGCGGTGCGTCGGCAGCGCTGAAATCTCCGGCATTTTGGAAACGGGAGGGCGGTGTGAATCAAACAGCATCTGCTGTTCAGGATCGATAGCTCAGCCGACTCTGTGCCAAGCGAACTGTTGCTTCCCAGCTTTAACCCAATCCCCCGCCCCAGCCATTTCGTAACCGAAACATCGCCCCAGCTGAGCCCCCCTGCTCGGGCGATGGACCACGAGGACCCCCCGGCAGGATCTGAGCTGCAGCGCAGCGAAGAGGGGCCGAGAAGCCGGCGTCTGCCTCACTGACTTTGTCGAGCCACTTGCTCCGGCAGTGAGACAATATTCTGCGCTGCTAAAGGTGAGGTATCCCTGAAAAATATCCCACTCCTGCGGACAGGCAGAGATGCTGTCAGTCAGAGGCAGGGGAGAGCCCTGTAATAGAGTTCACCAGCTACCAGAGGGGAGCTTATCTGTATGCCATGAGTCCCTCCTTGAAGGGAATTATGCAGGGAAGGAAAGTTGTCTCTCTTCTTCTGCGTTGTTTTCAACTTACAGGAAGAAATGTGGAGTTGGCACAGCCCTCAAGAAGGACTCAGGACCCCGCCGGTCCCTGACCCCACACTGGTCCCACTGCCAGCCAGAGCCCTGTCAGCACCAAGTTACAAAAAGACACGCATGGACCTCCAGCAATCATGGGGTGGAGTCCAAAATCTGGTCTTGGCTGTGTTTGTGAGGGTCTTGGTACCCTCTGTAGCTGTGTGCCTGAGTTAAAGCGGGGCACGGCAAGCCCAGCACTCAGCGCTGGAGCTCTGCTGGCATCCAGACTGCATCCCAGTCCGGGGGACTGACTGGGGCTCTGCGGGGGTGACAGTTTGGCACGGGGCCGTAGGGGCTGGGGTTTCTGTCCATGGGGATCTAGGGGGACCACAGGGATGTTGAGACACTGCAACAGCCCCTTGTCCTTCACTTCGGGGACAGTGAGTGGCATTTCAGGAAGGTGTTCAATGCATCACCTGCTCCAAGCGTTCCCCCTACACATGCACAGAGTCAGGGATGTTTTATGGCCAGATTTTCTCTCAGCTATTCTTAATAGAGAAAAATAGCAGATAGTGAGAGCTTCTGCAGCTGCTGGCAGAGATGGCAACTGATGAACAGATAATGAAGGTTTTATTCTCCATTTGTTTAGCTGTTTAGGAGGAAGAAAAATGAGCAAGAGCTTGTAGAGAATCGGTGACGTGCTTTTGGATGTATGATAAAATAGACGCTATCAAATTCCTCCTCAGAAGTTAATTTGCTGCAGCAGCCATTTGAAACAACAAAGCTGGAAGCACCCTTTTGTGAGTTAAGTCTCCAGGAAACACCTTGTGAGCCACATACAAACCGAATCCTTTTAATTGGAGCACACAATAAGCCTATGAGCTACGAAGACATTTGACTGGTTCATGCTGTAATCAAGTTTAGTCATCATTATGCAAAACTAATTAGCAAGTCAGAATCCCTTTTTATCATCACTAAACCATTGCTGCATTTAGAAATGAGATCCCCAAGATCTTCCCTTTCCTCACCCTTTCCTGCTGCTATTCTGGAATTAAAGCTTCTCTTTCCATCACGACAAAGGATGTGGTGAATATAAAAAAAGTCTTCTTCAGCTCATTCCTAAAATGTCAAAACCTGAAGAATACTTCGGTTTCTTTCCCAATTATTCTGTTCTTGGAAATCATTATTGCAGCAAAAATTTGAGATGTTTTAAACAGTTTATATGGCTTGGGAAAAACATAGTTATCCCTGCAATCTTTGGCAAGCAGGGTTCGCGATTTACCAGAAACGTTTGCTTAATATTTCTGTTTCCAAAGTGAACTTAAGCAACATTGTTTGTTTGTTTTTCAGTTCCCATGAGTCAGAAGCATTGTGAAAACGTTTTACAAAGATTAAAAAAAAAAAAAAATCCCTATCAAGATGTACTCTCAGTTCCTGCTCAGTGCCTGTATCATCCTTGCTGAGCACAGCAATGGTTCCCTGGATTTGTGGTAGCCCCAGCAGTCAGAGTCTCAGCACCAGGAATCTCAGGAGTCCACCCCAGCCTGCGAGTTTCTGTAACCTGTCTCAGTAGCCGGGATCCTCAAAGCACAGTTTCCAACTGTGCAACAAAAAGCTTCATGCTGGTGAGAACTCATAGCCTGAGGTTTTCAGGTTACCTGCTCCATGAGATTGCTGTGCTCCAGGATCCTGAGTTGTGTAGAATGAAATTCCACCATAGTCTGTTTTATTGACTAAGTCAATAAATAAGCTTCCTGGGTTCCTAATTCTGGGACAATCTCTCTTGCAAGTGTGCTGAAAACCTGAAAGAATGGAATATTGTATTTAAGCAGTGAGCCCCATCAGTCTCTGCAGACCCTACATTATGAGATCTCTACCACAGGACAATCCCACCACTGTTCTGCATGGAGCTGAGGACTTCCCATGGCTGCTTCTAGAGGCTATTTTGGTCTACTGTGTCTTTCCACAGCAGTAGGGTCTATTGGTCTTACTCAGTCTTCCCATCTCTTACTTTCTGAACCACTCCAGGATTTACAGATTTCCTTCCTGTTAGCAGGTATGCTCCTGGTAGAAGAGACCTTGCTCCCATGTGGTTTCAAGTACTGGAAACAATCACAGCGACCAAGACAGGGTGATCCAAGACACTCTGGGAGCAGCTTCTGCCTCATGACCTCAGTCTGGGTATGGGTCAGTGTAGCGTGAGCATCTTTCTAACCAAGGATTTTACTTTTTCTGTGGAGGGAAGGAGTAGAATAAAGGGAAGATAAAGACTCACAGGATAATTCAAGTTAGATGGCACCACTGGAAGTCATCTATACCAACTGCCTGCTCAAAGCAAGATCATCTATGAGGTCAGATCAGGTTTCTCAGGACTTTATCCAGCCAGGTATTGGAAACCTCTAAGGATGAAGACTGCACAGCCTCTCTGGGCAACCTGCTCCCATGCTTGACTGCCCTCATTGTGAGAAAGTTCCTCCTTGGCTGTCTTGCATGGATGAGCATACTACTAGAGACTGTCACCATAGCTTAGGGTGTACAAGCTCTGGTCTTGCCTCATGTAAAGAAGGCCCAACAGCATTTTGGAAGGCAGAGCTGGAATCCTGGAGGATCTTGACAAATCAGAGAGGTGATCTGGAAAATACTGTATGCAATTCAAGAAAGGCAGATGAGGAGTCTGCATTTAGGTGCACAACTGCACTGAGACAGAATAGGGAACGACTGGCTTCACAACCTACTGAGGAGAAGGACGTGGGTGCCACGAGCTGAGCATGCTAATGTAAAAAGAGGCGAATACTGTTCTGGTTATGTTCACAGCAGAGCTTCAGATACATGATCTGATCTGGAGGGTCGCAGTTCAAGAAAGATGAATGAAAAATTTGAGCAGTGAGAATGAGAATTACTAGAGGTAACCTGCAAAGAAAGGCTGAAATAATTGGAGTTATTTAGTCAAGAGAAGACTTAGGGGAAACATAATAGCCTGCAGTTACATAAAAGGTCCCTGTGAAGAGGAAGAGAATAATTCTTTCTGCATGTTCTTTCTGCTTAGGAGATGGGGTAATCTAATCACAGGGAAATTCAGATTGGTTATTAAGAAAAGTCTTCTAACATAAGAATAGGAAGTAATTCTGTATATTTTTCTTGGGTTTGTTGTGGAGTTTCCATTGCTGGAGGCTTCTAGGAAAAGGATCATCTTTACAGACACCTTTCCTGAGTGCCACAGAGCTTTCCTTGGGTCAGGGAGCTGGGAGAGGTGATCTCTTCAGATCTGTTCTAGCCCTAATATCTATGGGTTTGTCATGCAGGTAGGTGCAACTTTTTCAAAAGCATTCTTGTGCCAATTGCAACTCTAGACATCTTAGAACCTTTAACAATTGGATATTAATTCCCTGCTGAAAATAAGACGGGTGGTCCTAAAGTACCTAGGCGCTTTAGAGAATGCTCTGCCTTGTTTTCATCAGCCTCCTCGCTGACCAGCTAAAGCTCTGATACTGTTTTAGGTGAGATTAGGGCAGTAATTAAACTTTAATCAAATAGGAACTCACAGACTAAGGAATCCTGCAACTCTCCAGGGCCTACTCTGTCTCTACACATTTGCTGCTCTAGACATGTCAGTCTCATCGTGCCACCTCCTCAGGTGCAGCCTCTGGTATGATCATGGTTTGGATGAGTGCGTCCTGTTGACCGGCTCCCTGGCACGATATCGAACCCTGTTGTAGTGAAAGGTGTTGACTTTCACCAGGGCCATGATCAGCATAACCCAACTGTTTAGCAAGACTGTTTATTCTCCACAAAAGAAATGTGGTGGGAAATGTTTGCTCTGCTGTGAAATACCTTTTATCTTCTTTTATTTGCTGAATCTTTTCATACTTATGGCTGCATTTATCTTGGTTGGGCAGCTGACCACCATTTTCCTAACATGAAACAATTATTCTAGCATCATCCTGAGAGCCAAGGACAGACACGAATACATCTATAACCGTGGAAGAGAAGAAAAGTAACCAAGGCAACTCGTACAGCGCTGCAAAGTAATGAGGACTTTCAGTTCCCATTGCCTGTGCGTGGCAGTGGTAATAACCACTCTTTCTGGATTTGCTTTGGTGTCACACAAGATACGATTCAACTAATTCCTGTTTCTCAGAGAGTGCCTCTCAAAAAACAGACACGGGCTAAACCTCTGCTCTCAGGCTGGATTCAGACCCAAACATTTTACATCTTTAATCAGCTGAAAATAGGCTGACAAATGGAGCAGTGTATGTGTTTCATGTATCTTCTTTTGACTGTAAAACAAATGACCTTAGCCAGGGCTCATCGCTCTTCACTACAACTCTGTCCAGGCAACAGAACCTTATTACCATGATGGCTCATGACACAGCACACATGGGGTGGATGGGCCAAGTTTCCACTGGAGATGGTGGAGTTTGATGTGTCTGGAGAGACATTGACATGTTTTGTGTAGCCAGAGTCCCACATCTGAAAAAAAGACAAGGACTGGCCAGGGGTGTCAGCAAAGGTCCTTTTCAGTAAAGCCTGACTGCATTGATGGTAGAAGATGAGGTTCCACCACCAGCTCCATGACCAGGCTTGAGGTATACATGCAGTAATGGTGTCTGCTTTCTCGGATATAAAAAGGAACCTCATGACTCAGTGTGAAAGGCTCTGAATACAGATTTGTCTCTAAATCTGCCCTTATTACTGCAGTATCCACCAGCCCACAAACACCGTAAGAACTGCAGCTTGGCCACTTATTTTAAACACTGAGTTTCACAGGTTGCCCGTTTCTCAGCATACCCTGATGTCAAACTTTTGATGTGAGATATCTAACAGGGAGAAGAACAGCATGTGTGAGATTTGCTTATGGTGCATTTTTTAGACTGCCATTAAACTGATCTATTGCTGGAACAAACAATAAAAAACTGATTAAAACTCAGTCCTTCATAAATTAAACATTGTTGTCTCTAGCTGGCAAGCCTGCCACTTGGCAGAAAGCTGGAACAATTGAACTTGGTGCAATGTGTATCTACAGAGTGACAGGCTGGGGGGATTTATTCCTCTTCTACACCACATTACCAAATAAAAGGTGCGTTGACAAAATCAGAAAACCCCTGAATCCTGCTGGACTAATGGCATTTACAAAATACCTGTCCCAGGTGAGCTGCTTTCCAAGCAGATAAGCTATCAAGCTGCCTACTTGAAGGTATGGGCCTTTTTATAAATATAGATATTTTAGTTAGGGTGATTTGTATTAACTGCAAATGTTCTGCTGGGTGAATGCAATGATAAACACTTGTGCCTGGTGCATGGCGTCCTCAGGGTCATCTACAGCAGGACTCTCTGGGGCAACGAGTGCAAGCACAGGACTGAGTCAGAGCTCCTTTTCAACATGATTTCATTGTAAGGAAAGGAAGAGCAGGAGTAGGAAAGAGCTGTGAGAAGGTACAGCGGTTTCATTCCTATCCTGGTGGGAATAGTGTGCTGCATTCCCTCTGGGGATCCCCACAGCTTCTGCTCTGCATTTGCGTGTAGATTGAGCCTCAGGTAGCATGCAATGACTGATTCAAGCACAGCCCTTTCTCTCCTTTTGCTATTCTTGTACTCCCACTCCAGCTCCTACTCTGGGAAGGACCAAGAAGAGAGCGAGGTGTTTTTCAAAGCTGCCTTCTGTGCTTTTCCAGACACCCAGAGGCAGCCCAGCCCAGCGGTGCTGCGCTCCCCGCACCGCCGCAGTCAGCTCTGATGTTTCTTCCGAGGGCAGTGCAGGAGGTGTCCCTCTGCAGTGAGGGATCCCCCGAGCTTCAGCATTACCTGGTGATTGCCAGGGGCTTCGTCCTCAGCTCAGCCCCTGTGCCTGAGATTTTCTACAACATCCCTTCTTACTCACTCAGTCTTCTTTCTGTAGGTCCTGCTGTCAAGATTGTCTGTTAACCCACATCTCCCATAAGCTGCTGTTTGCTCAGCTTTGTGGACTCTTGTGTATTCGTTCAGAATTATTATCACCTCTTTTTCTGGGTATTTTTTGGGCTTGTAATTCACATAAGAAGATTAAGGTACTGGAGACGCTGGCAGGTGCTGAGAATGTGGTCAGCTGTGAGGAAATTAGTAACTTCACTTGGGTCTGTCCCTTGGACTCCAGCGTGCACAAGAGAGGAAAATTATTCAAGATGTTCTTTCCCTGAACTAGCCAGAGAAGTTAAGGGCAGTTAAACTGGTGCACACCAGCTCAGTCTCTCTGTTCATCCCTCTCTTTCTTTACTTTGTTTCTTTGTCTGATGGGCTGTACTGATGCACCTTAAAGGTATCTGGAATCAAATTCCTCTGTGACATTGAAGAAGAGAAGTCCAACTCTCAGAGGCAGTAGCCCTGGCGTCAGTGGGGAATGGATATGGGATTGCTGTGCTTGCCGTCTCAATGGTGAACAGGCTTTAAACCCAGGAATGTTCACTATCAGCATCTCAACCTGTTTAACCAAGTTAAAGCAGCTTAAGCAGCAATTCCTGCACATTTTTTTCAGCCCGTAGTGTGGCATCATTATGCATACAGACTCTATTTAGAAAATAATCTGCCTCCCAGTGCCACTTTGTCCTCAGGTCATTCTTCCAAACTCTTCAGTTTTTCCAAAAGCTGGAAACTGGAGCCAGAGACATTCAGTTATAAGCTGGATGCACTTTTAGTGGGAACTATGGTAGATACCATAGCCACCTTTTCAAACCAAATAGCACTTCCTAAGTAGAATAATAGTAAGTGTTGCCATTTCACTTTTAAAATTTGAACCTTATCTGTGTTTAAAATATGTTTTATTTTCCAGTCACAGGATATTATGGATCTTTTTCCTACTGAAGAGGGCTCTTTAGCTGGAAGCTAAAGACTCCTCTTTCACCCATCTGCAGTCAACTTATGGGTGTTATGTTGATGTCTAATTCACCTCTTTATGAGTACATTAAGGTGGCACAGCAGAGGAACCACTATGAAACTCACCTTCCTCAAGCACCACTCTACACAGCACTAGCCTTGGAACCAGCATTGGTGCATCCACTAAAACTTTCCTAAGTTGTGACCTCCTGTCTCCTGCTTCTCCAGATACAATAGCTGTAGAGTAGAAAGCGTATTGGACCTAAAAGAAGTAGATTTTGTGTCACAGCCAGAAAGCATGGGAAAGCACACAAGCTCAGTGGAGCCACTCTAATGGGAACAGCAGGAGAAGCCAGAAAGTAAGTTACTATCAGAAGTAGTATCTGCTCTCCAGCCAATATTCAAGGAGAAAAAACATGCCTAGTTTAAGATATTTACTCCTGTCATGCCGGTGAAGTGAACGTTAAGGGCTAAAGGAAATCCTGGCACCGCTTTATCTGTCCCTGGACTCCTCTGCAACACTGAAACTGGATTGCAAATCTGTGCATCAGCTTCAAATTAAAGCAAAGGATTTCCAGGCTGGGCTCAATAACGGACTTAGTGAGACATTCTGCATGGTGGGTGTCATGGTTTGATGTGGAGGGGGGGGTGGTTCTGGTGGCAGGAGAGGGATTTTGTTCCCTGCGACCTCCCCGGTTTTGGAACCGGGTTAGGCTTAGTTCTGGCCACCGGATCAGACTGCCATCCCCCTCGGGGTTGAGCCAATAGGGCGCCTCTGCGAATTGCCCTATTTAAGTCAGGACAAGGGAACCGGAAAAGGTGCTTCGCCCAGGATCGACCAGAGAAGGGAGGAGGGCACTGCCCCCGCTCCCTGGCTCCCGGCCGGGCGGCTGCCTGCGTCGGGCCGGCGCTGCCCACGGAGGATGGCGGCGGCGGAGCCAGCTGGGGAACTCGGGGGCACCCCACTCCCAGGGTGCCCACTGGGCTGAGTTCACCTGGAGAGGACTGAGATCTGAGAGAAACAGCCGCATCGACAGCAGGTCAGTGAGGATGGAGCGGGAGGAGGTGTGCCGGAGCCGAGTTTCCCCTGCGGCTGATGGTGAGATAGCAGGCTGCCCCCCTGCAACCAGGACGGCCTCGGTGGAGCAGCGACCCACTCGCAGCCCGTGGGGAGAAGATGCCTGAGCCCGAGGATGGTCGTGTTGGGGGCACGACAAGGCAGAAAGGCATCTGGAGTCTGCGTGACGACCCACGCCGGAGCGAGTGGCTACAGCTCCCTAAGTACCCGAGACTGTGGTATAGCCCACACCGGAGCAATCTGTGGGGAAGGATTGTTTCCAGTGGGCTGGACTCACGTTGGAGAAATTTGTGGATTTTTCCTCGTGGGTAGGGGATCCATTGGAGCAGGGGAAAAGGGTGTAAGGACTCCTTCTCCTTTAAGAAAGAAGCAGCAGTAACAGCACGGAATGAACTGACCTGCACTCCCCCAGTCCCTGCCCCCTGTGCTGCTGGGGGGAGGAGGTAGAGCCGGGAGGAAAAGGAAGGGGGGGGGGGGGGAAGGTGTCGGTTTTAAGATCTGGTTTTGTTTCTTTCTGTCCTCTCAAGTAATCGGTTTTTATTTCCCTTTGTCCTTCTAAGTAATCATTAATAAACTGTTTTGCTTTGAGAAAAGCGCTGCCTGTTTTGCCCAGGACCATGGTTGGTGGGTGCTCCCTCTGTTCTTGCCTCAACCCTCAGTCCTTTTGTTTTTTTTTCTCTCCTCTCTACTTTATTGGAGAAGGAGAGACTGTGTGAGTTTTAGTTGCTGGATCAGCCTAAAACCACGACAGTCCTTTTTGGCGCCCAACGTGGGGCTCGAGGAATTTGAGATAAGAATAGTGACTGGGAGAGGTAACGGGCAAAACATGGACTTCACAGTGCTGAAAAACAGAAGGACCTTGGGAAACTTTGATTGTTGTGACTGGTGAAGGGACAAGGGGTGGATTGTTTGTAAAATGTGTGTTCTTCTTCTTCTTCGATGTTGTTGTTGATACTGTGTTCTTTTTCTGTAACTCTGTGTTCTCTTTCTGTAACTAAAGTTGTGCCTAAATATGGAATTCGCAGAGGCGAGGGGTGGAATGTCATGGTTTGATGTGGAGGGGGGGGTGGTTCTGGTGGCAGGAGAGGGATTTTGTTCCCTGCGACCTCCCCGGTTTTGGAACCGGGTCAGGCTTAGTTCTGGCCACCGGATCAGACTGCCATCCCCCTCGGGGTTGAGCCAATAAGGCGCCTCTGCGAATTGCCCTATTTAAGTCAGGACAAGGGAACCGGAAAAGGTGCTTCGCCCAGGATCGAGCAGAGAAGGGAGGAGGGCACTGCCCCCGCTCCCTGGCTCCCGGCCGGGCGGCTGCCTGCGTCGGGCCGGCGCTGCCCACGGAGGATGGCGGCGGCGGAGCCAGCTGGGGAACTCGGGGGCACCCCACTCCCAGGGTGCCCACTGGGCTGAGTTCACCTGGAGAGGACTGAGATCTGAGAGAAACAGCCGCATCGACAGCAGGTCAGTGAGGATGGAGCGGGAGGAGGTGTGCCGGAGCCGAGTTTCCCCTGCGGCTGATGGTGAGATGGCAGGCGGCCCCCCTGCAACCAGGACGGCCTCGGTGGAGCAGCGACCCACTCGCAGCCCGTGGGGAGAAGATGCCTGAGCCCGAGGATGGTCGTGTTGGGGGCACGACAAGGCAGAGAGGCATCTGGAGTCTTCGTGACGACCCACGCCGGAGCGAGTGGCTACAGCTCCCTAAGTACCCGAGACTGTGGTATAGCCCACACCGGAGCAATCTGTGGGGAAGGATTGTTTCCAGTGGGCTGGACTCACGTTGGAGAAATTTGTGGATTTTTCCTCGTGGGTAGGGGATCCATTGGAGCAGGGGAAAAGGGTGTAAGGACTCCTTCTCCTTTAAGAAAGAAGCAGCAGTAACAGCACGGAATGAACTGACCTGCACTCCCCCAGTCCCTGCCCCCTGTGCTGCTGGGGGGAGGAGGTAGAGCCGGGAGGAAAAGGAAGGGGGGGGGGGGGGAAGGTGTCGGTTTTAAGATCTGGTTTTGTTTCTTTCTGTCCTCTCAAGTAATCGGTTTTTATTTCCCTTTGTCCTTCTAAGTAATCATTAATAAACTGTTTTGCTTTGAGAAAAGCGCTGCCTGTTTTGCCCAGGACCATGGTTGGTGGGTGCTCCCTCTGTTCTTGCCTCAACCCTCAGTCCTTTTGTTTTTTTTTCTCTCCTCTCTACTTTATTGGAGAAGGAGAGACTGTGTGAGTTTTAGTTGCTGGATCAGCCTAAAACCACGACAGTGGGACTAACAGCAGAGCTGAGGTGCCTAAGCATAAAGTGTGAGATGTGCTGCGGACTGTGATGGTTGTAGCCGAGACGCTGTTCTTATGTTCCATGGACATAACTGACTCTGACCATGCGGACACACCAAATCTGTCTTCTTGTAGTGCTGGCACAGACAGGCTGATGTGTAGGTTTGCCAGATGGAGAGTGCCCTGCAACCTGTGCAGAGCTTCCCTGGACACACAGACAACCTCCGTCTGTCCCGGAAAGGGGAGCCCTGCCTCTTGGCTGCCCACTGGCTCCTCTCAGCACAGGAGCAAGGTGCACGTACAGGGTCAGGCTCCACATCTGGGTCTGCTACTGGTTCCCATTCCTCCTCTTGGCTGCAGATGCTGCATCTGAGGCAGAAATACACCACTTGCCCCCCTCTCATTGCTTATGCAGTGCACCGGCAGAGATCCAGCTGTGGGTCATCTGATCAGCCACTGTCTAGCCATGGTATAAAGTTACACCTGTGCTAATAAAGAGACCTTAAAATTCATGTCCTTGTGTCTTTTCCCTGCTTCTGTGCAATTTCTTTCTCAACCTTGATGCTATCTGGCTGCAGTTAAATAGCTCCAGTCTAAAGGACACCTCCTCGATATTGATTCTGACTGCTTAAACTTTGTTATTTCATTCAATCTTTTGCTCAATACTGTACCACACATGGACACCTTGGGCTGCATATTTAGTCTTCAGCTATTATTGGTTTGGTATTAAATGATCTGTTTCAACATAAAACACACACAATATTCATCTTAATTTTTAGAAGCTAAAAAAGTGTATAAGTAGATGACATTTCGATCAATTAAGCTGGCTCCTCTTTCATCCCCAAATTAGCTTTCTACAAAGGGCTTCTGCAGCATGCAAAGCAACGATGTCTTTAGGAAGAGAGGGGAGGAATTCAGAATAGAAACCATATCACTGAGCAGCCCTGGCTGGCCTGGGACATCAGTAAGTGGCTGGTACCCAGAGCAGGACAGACCTCAGCTCGGTTCGGACACACAGGCACATTCCCACACAGGAACATCTGGTCTCTGAGGCTCCACGTAGGCACAATTTGGTCACAATTTTCATACAGAGAATTGGGAAGGCTTTATAAAGCTTTGTTTACTGAGTTACCTGCGCCTTTTTAGGAGCAGCTGGTGAGAAAGAGGCAGCGGCACAGCAGAGATGCAGCTACCCTCACTTTAGTCCTTGCTCTGGGTCTAGCAGTAGTGAAGCTCTAGTGAAAAGGACAGATCTCCTGATGTCCAGATCTCAGGGTGCCTGGAAAGGCTGTGCTGTGGCATCCAGCTCTTCCAGTGGTTGTCACCCAAATTGAGTTGGAGTGGCACCACTTCATGCTCTCCAGCACCTGCTGTGCTCACCTCTAAGGATGGTGACAGTGAACCCCTCCTCCAAGCTCCAGTCCAGTGCGTGTGCAGCATCATGGACATTCATGGGAGATGGGAGATGGTTTCTGGAGTCTAGTAGTTATTTGCTTAGAAACATGTCATTTTGATTGGAAGCATCTGGGCTTTTCCCCATGAAAAACATGGAAGTGGGGAAAACAACAAACCTGTAAATCTTCCTTCCATTAAAAACATCAAAGGTGTGTTTTGAAATGTCTAGTCTTATAAAGTTCCACTTTTTCATTGTCTCTGCTCCAGTCACTAGAGGAGAACAGAGCTTAAGCAGACCTTGAACTGGTCCTTCTGATGTGTGGCTGTCCCTGCTCTCCTGTGGCTGCTGTCTTGCTGCTCTGTTCTTCATTAACTGCCCTCCCCTGTTCTGAGACAGGTGGACATGTTAATCATCCAGTTCATTAGCCAGTGCCTTCCCACGGGGTCAGGGTAAAGTGCAAGCCTGTCTGTATATCTTAGCCTCACCGTGCTGACAGCTCTCTCCTTCACAGCTAGAAGGCAGTCAGCTGATGCACCTTTTAAATGTCAATAAATCTGCTCTGAATCACAACCTTGCCCCCCACTCCCCCAAACTCTGGTCAATCAGGAAGAAAAGGAAATGCTTGGTATAAACCACTTACCCTGAAGAGTCTGTCTGCAATTCTGCATGCCCTGGACACCTGTCTCTGCTCCTCCTCTCTCAACTCCTGCAGGTTGACGACAAATGCCCCAATCTTGGCCATGTTCAAAGTCTGTACGTGAAGAGTACAAGATGGACCAAGACTTTGGAAAACTTCTTCTTCTAGAGAGGCCCCTATGAGTCACACACTCAGTGACTAGAAATAGGCAGCACCAGGAGGGTCTTCCACCCCATCCTGAGGCTGATGTGATCCCTCCCCAATGACAAAAGAGGTGATGATGAGTGTAGATAGTGTGTCTAAGCCTGGTGAGATTTACTTCACCCTCACGTACATTGATACGCTGCAAGCGGCCCAAGTTTCAGATTATTTCTACAGTACCATGCAGGAATTAAAAACTCTTAACATATCGCTGCACTAATTTGGTGCAGAGATGGCTGTACCACAGTCTGTGCCATGAGGACACGTCTGCACCCCGCCTGTGTCCTGCATCCATGAGAGGAGGGTGACAGGATGGGCTTCGTACACACCCTGTGATTATTGCATGTTTGCTTGCTGGTCACTGCAGAGAAGCATATGAAAATGTGTTGTTCGTTAAGAAACACAATCCGGGGCCTTACTAGTCTTCATAAGAAAACTATTTACTAATCAATTTAGATTTTTTGCCTGGGGTGTTTGATTAAATAGATTTCAGACTCAGAAGAACTTACTCATGGGTCAGTATGAAAGTATATTCCTTGTCAGTTGAGCAAGATAATTGTTGGGAAAGGGAAAGGTGGTTTATGTACCCGTAGCAGATAACAGATTTTAGAGAAGAGAGAAATGAACAGTATGTAATGAGCTATTATGATGAACTTTTAAGCTAATAAAGAATTGTACTAAACTGTGAAATTTTGGATGTCACAAATATCTTCAGCTAGGAATAACTCTCCAGGAAATCTCTTGATTCAAGTGTATGGAAATAATTTTTGAGAAATCTTGCAGGGCTTGAGCCCTGAAGGTAGCTTGAATGCAGCTCCAGAACAGGGGCAGAATCATAGAATCATAGAATGGTTAGGGCTGGAAGGGACCTTCAAAAGTCATCTAGTCCAACCCCCCTGCAAGGAACAGGGATATCTCCAACTAGACCAGGTTGCTCAGGGCCTCCTCCAACCTGGCCTTGAACGTCTCCAGGGATGGAGCATCCACCACCTCTCTGGGCAACCTGTTCCAGTGTTCTACAACTCTCATGGTAAAAAATTTTTTCCTAATATCCAATCTGAATCTACCTCCCTCTATTTTAAAACCATTACCCCTTGTCCTATCACAACAGGCCCTCCTGAACAGCCTCTCCCCATCTTTCTTGTAGGCCCCCTTGGGGTACCGGAAGACCGCTATAAGGTCACCCCGGAGCCTCCTCTTCTCCAGGCTGAACAGCCCCAACTCTTTCAGCCTGTCCTCATAGGAAAGGTGCTCCAGCCCTCTTATCATCTTCGTGGCCCTCCTCTGGACCCTCTCCAACTGGTCCATGTCCTTCTTATGTTGGGGGCTCCAGAACTGGACGCAATACTCCAAGTGAGGTCTCACAAGGGCAGAGTAGAGGGGGAGAATCACCTCCCTCGACCTGCTGGCCACACTCCTCTTGATGCAGCCCAGGATGCAGTTGGCCTCCTGGGCCACAAGAGCACATTGCCGGCTCATATTGAGCTTCTCGTCCACCAGTACTCCCAAGTCCTTCTCCTCAGGGCTGCTCTCGATCCATTCACCACTCAGTCTGTATTTGTGCCTGGGATTGCCACGACCCAGATGTAGGACCTTGCATTTGGCCTGGTTAAACTTCATGAGGTTGGTACGGGCCCACCTCTCCAGCCTGTCGAGGTCCCTCTGGATGACATCCCTCCCTTCCAGTGTGTCGACGGCACCACACAGCTTGGTGTCACCAGCGAACTTGCTGAGGGTGCACTCCATGCCACTGTCCACATCACCAACAAAGATGTTGAAGAGGGCCGGGCCCAACACGGACCCCTGAGGGACACCACTCGTGACCGGTCTTCACTTGGACATCGAGCCATTGACCACTACTCTCTGAGTGCAGCCATTGAGCCAATTCCTTATCCACCGAGTGGTCAATCCATCAAACCCATGCCTCTCTAGTTTAGAGAGAAGAATGTCATGCGGGACAGTGTCAAAGCTTTGCACAAGTCCAGGTAGATGATATCCGTTGGTCAACCCTTGTCCACCGATGCTGTCACCCCATCATAAAAGGCCACCAAGCTGGTCAGGCACGATCTGCCTTTGGTGAAGCCATGTTGGCTGTCACCCACCACCTCCTTGCTCTCCATGTGCCTTAGCATGGTTCCCAGGAGAATCTGCTCCATGACCTTGCCAGGCACAGAGGTGAGGCTGACCGGCCTGTAATTGCCCGGGTCCTCCTTGTTCCCCTTTTTAAAAATGGGGGTTATGTTCCCTCTCTTCCAGTCATCAGGGACCTCGCCAGACCGCCACGACTTCTCAAATACAATGGCCAGTGGCTTGGCAACTTCATCCGCCAGTTCCTTCAGGACCCACGGATGGATCTCATCAGGTCCCATGGACTTGTGCACCTTCAAGTTCCTCAGATGTTCTCAAACCTGCTCTTCAAGTACAGTGGGCGGTGGTTCATCCTCACAGTCCCTGCTAGTTCTTTCCACAGCTTGGATGGTAAGACAAGAGGCTTTATCAGTGAAGACTGAGGCAAGAAAGTCATTGAGTAACTCAGCCTTCTCTATGTCCCGGGTAACCAGAGCACCAGTATCCTTCCGGAGGGGGCCTACGTTCTCCTTGGACTTCCTTTTGTCCCCTACATACCTATAGAAACTTTTCTTATTGCTTTTTATATCCCTTGCCAAATTCAATTCCTTCAGGGCTTTAGCCTTCCTCACCTGATCCCTGGTCACTCGTACAGCTTCTCTGTATTCCTCCCAGGCTATCTGTCTCCGCTTCCACCCTCTGTAGGCTAACCTCTTCATTTTCCGTTGGTCCAGGAGCTCCTTGCTCATCCACACGGGCTTCCTGGTCTTTTTGCCCGACTTGTTCTTCATCGGGATGCACCTCTGCTGAGCTTGGAGGAGGTGCTCCTTGAATGTGGACCAACTTTCCTGGGCCCCTCGTCCCTCCAGGGCCGCCTCCCACGGCACTTTGCCCATCAGGCCCTTGAAGAGGCCGAAGTCCGCCTTCTTGAAGTCTAGGGCACAGAGCTTGCTGTATAGTTTCCTTGATGCCCCGTGGATCTTGAACTCCACCGTGTCATGGTCACTGCAGCCAAGGCTGTCCTTAAGTTTCACATCGCCCACCAGTCCCTCCCTGTTGGTGAGCACAAGGTCGAGCATGGCACCCCTCCTGGTCGGCTCCTCTATCACCTGCAGGAGGAAGTTGTCGTCCACGCATTCCAGGAACCTCCTGGACTGCCTGTGCCCTGCCGTATTGTCTCTCCAACAGATGTCAGGGTGGTTGAAGTCCCCCATGAGGACCAGGGCTTGTGACCACGAGGCTGCTCCTATCTGGCTATAAAGCGCCTCATCTGCTCTGTCCTCCTGGCCAGGTGGCCTGTAACAGACCCCTACCGTAACATCCCCTATTCGTCCCTGTCCTCTAATCTTGACCCATAAGCTCTCTGTCAGCTCCTCCTCCGACCCCAGGCGAAGCTCCACGCACTCCAGCCGGTTGCTGACGTAGAGAGCGACACCCCCTCCTCGTCTCCCCTTCCTGTCCTTTCTAAAAAGCTTATACCCCTCCATGTTGACACTCTAATCATAGGAGTCATCCCACCACGTCTCCGTGATGCCAATAAGGTCATAGCCCTGCTCAATATGCACGCATCTCCAGCTCATCCTGTTTATTTCCCATGCTGCGTGCGTTGGTGTACATACACTTCAGCTGGGCCCCCGACAAAGCTGACTCGCTGGCTGGAGCAACAGGGGTTCTCTTGGAACTTGACTGTTACAAGGAAGGAGAGTTGAACATTTATCTTAATGCTTGAAAACCTTGCTGTCAGCTGGAGAAAGTCAGGGAACTGGGGGGGCAGAGATGCTTCAGCCTCATCCCAAGCACTGAACACCAGGAACATGGAGGCAGGTTGGGAGCAGCATGGCTGGAGATGCTGGCTACAGCAGGGATGACCACATAAGGTCAAATTTCTGCTGGTGCGTATCATGGCTTTTCTGCATCCCGAAGTCAGCATGTGAAAGAGGAACAGAAGTTTTGACTTTAATAGCAAAGGAAACAGCTAGACATGAGTCTTAGAAAAGCTGTCATGTACTGCCATTGGTGTTCAAGCACTGCTGTAACAAGAGCGGACCAAATCCTGAAGCTCAAACCTGGTAGCAAATTTATATGCAATGGAAAAAGAGGGAATTCTAAACTGGTATTTCAAGCCAAGCTGTCATTTGCCATTGATAGTGACAAGCGAAATTTCAAGTTGAATCTTAAATATGCAGAGCTGGCAATTTCAGAGCTGAAATTTTAATCATGTCTTAATTCTGTAGCTTCTGTTTAGAGTCTTTTGTAACATAAGCTCAAAATGTCAGGCATCAGGACAGACCACGTGCAAACCTAAATTACACGTATCTAAGTTTTAATCAAAGCTAATTGAAGCAACGCGTCTTCTGCACGTGTCCCGTGTCTCAGGATGAAGACACAGAGCGTCGATGCTGAAGCCTCCACTCGTCTGGAAGAGATCCAGCAAACTCTTGGAAAAGAAGCCACTTAAGACTATAAACAGGTAGGAATTCCCCATACCACGAGAGATTTCTCCTTGGGGGAATTGTCGTTATATGCCTGCCCCGTTCCTGTAATCTTCTGGTGTTGGGTGTGACTGGTGATGGGATGCTCAGGTGGACGAGCTTGTGCCTGACCGAGTACAACCCCTTTTATGAACTGGGCTTAACAGTTGAACTGGGCTTACGCCACAGCCCACAGAGAAGCTGTGCTGCTCAGCGCGCTGTAATTAGGGAGCGATTTCAAATGCGATGTCTGGAACGGTGCCTGCTGCTGAAATACACAGATATAAATTAGAGTTAACTCCCCTGGCGACAGGAGCTGCCCTGGATTTACAGTAAAATAAGGTGTTAAGGTGAGAGACTGCTCTTGCCTGCTTAAGCCAGGTTTGCATATTTCAAGTGGATATGAACAGAAAGAGCAAAGTATGTTTAATAGCTACTAGACATACTGGCTACTTACCCTGCATATTTATTTTGCCTGCATGAATACATTGCACCGAAATTAAACATATTTTCTAAATTATTAATAATTCTAAATGTTTATGAAAATACAGAACAAATAAACATGACAAACTGTGATTCAGATGAAAGAAAAGATAATGATAATCCTTACATATTTGCATATGGAAAATGAAGAATTTTGAATTAATGAGATTTATCCTTCTCTCTGACCATTTTAGTGGAATATTTTTTTAAAATCTATTAAGCTTGAGATTTCCACATAAAACAATACAAAATACTACAAGAGAAAGGCATTAGAATCAATCTATTCTTCATGCTAGTCACAAAATCAATTGCATTTATTGTTCAGAAAAATTAAAAACCTTTCTACATTTTATTAAAGTGCACATCTCAACCATATAGGGAGATAAATAATTGATGCATTCCAAATACATCACCTACAAAATATTTATTGGAAAAAATAACTGGTTTATCACCCATTTCCTTCAATAGCAGTGCTGTGCTGTTACGATGTTTACAACTTTAATGGCTTTTTTTTTTAAACAAGAAAACATGCCAGCTGCTTATTATTTCATTGTGCTTAACATTATTTTATAACAAACCATCAAATTTGCTGAAGATAAAACCCATTATCTGAGGAAAACCATTGTACACTAACAGGGATAGCGATTTGGTTCACCTGCCACAGTAGCACTTCAGCATCTCCACATCAAGTGATGTGTTTTTGCTGTGTTGAAGAGTCTGTTGGTCCTCAAATCACACCCGATGTCTGTCTAGAGGATTTGTTCTAATCCTCCCGAAGGGAAACTGTGGGGCTTAGTGGGTTCCTTGCTGTGAAATGCAAAGGTGGTGATGTTCCTTCTGGGCAGCTGGTAGAGGATGCTCTGGGTGTACACGTGGCTTGGCACAGGCAGCTGAGAGCAGCGGAGCTCGGCTGCCGCCACCGCAGCCCATCTGGAAAAGGGGCAGAAGGATGTTCCTGCTCCCCAGATGTTCTCAGCTCGCCCGTGTCTGACTCATCTCAGGCAGTGGGAGATGTGGCTTCTGGCCCTCTCCAAACACACATGAGGCCTTGAGTGGGGTGGAGAGATAGATAAAGTGACTGCCCCACATGGTACCTGGTCAAGGAAATCATGGCAAATACTGCTAGGATTCCAAGGAACAGATGTCAGGGACATCCTGAGGTGCTATCTGCACCTCAGAGCCCTCGATCTGCAGTCCTACATCACTCAAGCCCTCCCAACAGCCAGCCTAGTCTTTATTTTCTTCTGTCTTGGTCCACTAACTAGCCCCTAGCTCCTCCGCTGGGTAGACATATCTGCTCTCCTGGAATCAGCAGCAAAACTTCCTGGACTTTATATCTATCCCTGTGCAGAGCGTCCATGGAGTTTGTTACGTGGTCTTCACGCAGGCTCCTTCCTCCAGCTGCTGCTTTCTCTGTGGTTGAGATGGGAAACTGATGTGACAGACTTCCCAACTTTTGGAGTTCACGTGCTTTTCTTAGCACATCTATACCACCACACTGCGCTATCTTACAGACATTAATCCTTCTACCATCCCTTGGCCTGAGGCATTGCTGTTGCCCACAGTTGAACATAAGAAAGCAAACCACAGAGAAATCATGAAGTCTAGAAGAAGACGGACCTGAATGATTTGGCCAGGTTATGCTCATCTAAGGTCTTTCAATCTAAGGTCTACCAAGTTCCCTGTGAACGTGATAGTATTTCCTTGGTAATGTTCTTCTTATCATCTTGTTAATATTTAGTTTCCTAGTAGATCAAAGGGATTGGAAGGGACTCCCAGTCCCTGAGTCCAGTCCCTGGCTTTTGGAAAGCTGCCATCACTCTTCCGCTTAGGAACTTTTTGTTTGCTGAACTACCCACATTCATGACCGATTTGTTCACAATTACTTTTATGGCTTTTTCTGTTTAAAATTTCCAGCATTAAAGGACATGTTTGAGAAAGAAAAGCTGAAGTTATAATTTGCGATGTCTCTGAAGGGTTTAATAACAACTGAGTTCAGACTCCTGGATGTGCTTATTAAAGAGCTAAATCTTGGATCGTGAGAAGCTATGGCATGTTTATTGAATGCAACATCCAATTAATAAGTAATTAATAGTTCAGTAAAGTTTAGTATATTGAAGTGGGTTTTGAGGAATGGGGAATCATTTCCCGGCATGAGGAAATGCAGGAATACAATGAAAATCACCAAGAGTCACTCAGGGCTGGACTTTACAAAGGGTGCTAAGGGCAAAGAGGTAAAGTTTCTCCTGCCGTTCAAATAAAATGAAAACAGGGAAAGATCTGTAGCTGTGATAACGGAGAGGTAGAGATGAGATTAAGGGCAGGTTCAGACAGCATGCAAAATGAAGCGAGTGCTTGGTGTTCAAATGATGTAGTAATTACTCACCACGGGTTGGCCAAAGGGAACAAAGTCACGGGTGTGAGAAGAGGTCACAATTACAGTGAGAGCAAATCTCAGAGTAACTGAGATAATAAACGCCGGAGAAGGGGACTCAGTAACCTCCATTCAGAACCTGGAATGATTTAGCATGCCAAGCCACACTTCTTGTAGCAAATGCATTCAGTAGATTTATCAGGTTTGGGGTGACCGGGTATGACTGCAGAGCAACAAGTGTAGTACCTGCATCTGAAACAGAAAAAAAAAAAAAAAAGTGCCTCTGGCTTGTTATTGTGATCTGAGTGTTAATAAAAGCTGTACGGTAAAGGTTGAATGAAAAATATCAAAAACAGTTTAGTGAACGGCAAGTGAAACTACATATATCATGGTCTACCACCGGTAAACTGTGCCAGATTAATTCAATGTAGTTCTGTGATAAGAAAACTGCTTCCCTAGGTGAAAGAACTAAGGGTGTCTCCCCAGAGATATTAGTGGGAGTGGAAGCGAACTGTCTTCTGCAACAGAAAGATGTGGCGTATCCACCTTTCTAATTCAAAGCAGAGAGCTTCTATTTCACATGCTCACGGGTCCAAATAAAGGCAGGCTGAGGCCCTGGTTGGAGCTTTGTAGATTAAATGCCTTCAGGTTCAGAAGAGTCATATTGGTTCATTGCTTTCATTACAGCAAGAAGGGCTGTTTGGCACTCCCAGAAAAACAAGCAAATAATTAAAACGGATCCTTCTATGCAGATAATTGCTTGATATACAAACAGCTCTTGACTTCCTAAATTGTACAAATCCTTACCAGCAGCGGGCATCTCCCTTTGGGCTCTGCTGTGATGTTGAGAACATTTGCCAAGAACATAGTGGGGAAAAAAAGACTATTTATGTTGGCTTTAGCCACATTGATTTATTATTTGTAGCCCTTATTATTTGGCTAGTATAACACAAGCCGCTGTACACATCCAGTTTTCCATTTCGCGGGGCAATGGAGAATCAGGACACCTTGGATAACGAAACCCAAAGATGACACCAGCACCCTGGGGACTTGACACAGAGCTACTCAGACGCATGGGACCCGCACTGCAGAGTCAAATCGGTGTATTTACATGCTCTCGAAACCTATGGCTCCTGGAGCACTAATTGCCTTAACCACAGTATCTACATGTTTGCAGTGCACCACATCTGCACCAGCAACTCCTCACAGAGACGAGGTGACGTGCTTCAGAAATACCAGTCACTGATTCTTCCTCTTGGTCCTGGGGAAACTCCTGCCTCCTTCCTGGGCTCCCTTGGCTCTGTCTGAGATGCGATGTTGGGCTAGACACAGCAGTACTGTGCAGAGAAACACAAACCCGTCTCAAATGAAGACAGGTAATGTCCCCAGCACAGGAAAACAGAACGATTTGGAAGAGAGCTGTACCTGGAAGAGCTGTGGTCAACCTAATGCTAACAGCATAGGTAATATATGGATAGGAGTGTTGAGATATATATATAGTTAGTATTAAAAACACAGTCAAAACAAAACATATAGGTAGTGTCAAAATGAAATATTTAGGGGATTTTTTTCTAACCTGCTTTGTAACTCAACTTAGGGCAAAATATAATTTTGGAATGTTAAAATTTCCTGAAGGATAGCAATTTCAGTTTTACACCAGATTTTAGTACAGTTTCCACCCTGCGTTTTGTATCTCAACTTGGGGTTGATTTAAAGCAGACCTTTAGAAAGGAGACACGCAATTTAAGTTTAAAGACTCCCATTGATCCACCACATGCTTCACTGAGTTACTGTTGAAAATGTATACCTTATCTCTAATCACTCCATCCCGTTCTGTATTAAAGGGCAGTCCATGTGCAGACAGAGAAGGTCTGTGTATGTCAAAGGAAATGATTTTGCTATGAAAGAATGTGATTTGGGAAAGCAACTTTTGCTTCAAATGATTTTTGGTACACTTTTAACTTCAAAAATTCCTTTTGGTTGAATCATCATTGACAGTGCCATTAATCCTGATTATTGTTAGTTATTGAATGCTATTTCTAATGAAAATTTCCATTGCCTTTGAAGCTGCGGTTTGCTCCTTCCTAGCACCAAAATAATCACACAAGGGCTTAGAGTTCAGAGCAATGGTCTGTCATGCTATATAGCTCTTGGATGTCATTAACAAGTTATTTGATAATTACTTCCTAATAAATTTTGAATCCTTTGTTAAAATCATTCATTTAAAGTTCATAAAACTGTCATACAAACCATGTTTTTTAATGTTTTTAGGTTCTATTTTCATGAATAAAACATATACACATTTAAGAGTTCTCAAGTCTATACTTTAAAACAACTAGAAATTCAACAAGTTCATTAAAAGTGTGATCTGAGTAACGGCTCAATTAAAGTGAGTTTGCTGCTACAATTTCTCCTGGATTTCTTCTTGATGTTTTCATGCATTGCAACTCAAAAATCCCATGAGCAGGAAGTTCAAGATGTCCTAGAACTCTGAATAATGATAGGGTAGCAGCAACTTCATTTTCACTGGGTCACTGTGAAGGGTAGCAAAAGTTTTAAACATCAGGCACAAAATTTGTTTAAAAAAAAAGAAAATTATTTTCTCCCACCTCCTTTATCTCTACTGGTCCTTTAAAGTCATCTTATTATGAAAAAGAATGTTGTCTAAAGTGAAATGCTACAAGTCAGAAAAAAAAAATGCTTATAACCCAAACCAAAGGCGGGATACCGGCCAATGCTTCTCCCACTAATGCTCCATGCCGTGGCTTCCATGCTGCAAAAGGAGTAGGCTTGGGGCAGCCTGCAGACCCAAGTTTGGGTTTGGACCAGAACCAAATGGATATGGGCATAGAATCACAGAATGGTTTGGGCTGGAAGGGACCTTCAAGACCATCCAGTTCCAACCCCCCTGCCATGGGCAGAGGCACCTTCCACTACACCAGGCTGCTCAAAGCCTCATCCAACCTGGCCTTGAACACTTCCAGGGATGGGGCAGACACAGCTTCTCTGGACAACCTGGTCCAGTGCCTCACCACTCTCAGTGTAAAGAATTTCTTCCTTAGATCTCATCTAAATCTCCCCTCTTTCAGTTTAAAGCCATTGCCCCATGTCCTGTCACTACATGCCCTTGTCCAAAGCCCCTCTCCAGCTTTCTTGTAGCCCCTTTAGGTACTAGAAGGCTGCTGGAAGGTCTCCCTGGAACCTTCTCTTCTCCAGACTGAACAACCCCCACTCTCTCAGCCTTTCTCCATAGCAGAGGTGCTCCAGCCTTTGGATCATCTTCGTGGCCTCTCCTGGAGCCACTCCAACAGCTCCATGTCCTTCTGATGTTGGGGACCCCAGAGCTGAACGCAGCACTGCAGGGGGTTCTCACAAGAGCAGAGCAGAGGGGCAGAATCCCCTCCCTCGACCTGGTGCCCACACTGCTTTGGATGCAGCCCAGGACACGGTTGGCTCTCTGGGCTGCCAGCGCACGTTGCCGGTTCACAGTGAACTTCTCGTCCACCAGCACCCCCAAGTCCTTCTCCTCAGGGCTGCTCTCAATCCATTCTCTGCCCAGCCTGTGCTTGTGCTTGGGATTGCCCCGACCCACGTGCAGGGCTTGTTGAACTTCATGAGGTTCTCACAGGACCACCTCTCCAGCCTGTCCAGGTCCCTCTGGATGGCATCCCTTCCTTCCAACGTGTCCACAACACCACACAACTTGGTGTCATCAGCAAAATTGCTGAGGTTGCACTCAATCCCACTGTCCATGTCACCAACAAAGATGTTAAATAGCACTGGCCCCAGTACTAACGCCCAAGGAACATCACTCATCACTGGCCTCCACTTGAACATTGAGCCGTTGACCACAACTCTTTGAGTGCGACCATCCAGCCAATTCCTTATCCACTCAGTGGTCCATCCATCAAACCCATGTCACTTCAGTTTAGAGACAAGGATGTTGTGCAGGACAGTGTCAAATGCTTTGGATAAGTCCAGGTAGATTTCCTGCTCTTCTCAGCAGACTCAGAGGACATCTGTTTGTATCATGGAAAGGATGATATCAGGGCTTTTTACCTTAGCTTTGGAGACTGAGGTTGTCAAATGATAGTAGTACATTCATGCAGGACTGGTTTAGTCAACACAGCGGTGTGTGTGGCATGGCAGGATGATTGGTTGTAAGGTTCATGGTGAGCCTGTTCCTTTGCTTCCTACCCTAAGCAGTCTAGGTGTTAAACTAATTGCTTCTCAGTCTCAAAAACATGGAATTTGGACTGCATATGAAAAAGAAACAGTGCCCTGGGAGAAAGGTTTCACTAATCGTTATCATGATCCATTTAAAAGGCTGACCCAGTCGGGAGCTGGCTATAAGTGTAGGGAAAAAACCTATCTTCTTCAAAGTCTTTTGTAGGCCTAGGATCAGCATTGTTTGTTCTTTGACCTTTCCTGGGAAGTAGATCTCACCTGTTTATGTGACCATATTGTGGATTAGTCTCCTCTCAACTGTGACACAAGGAGAATAAACAAAGCTGCTCAGCATCTGCCTCACACAGATGCTGCAGATGTCAGCCTAACGGCTTGAAGACCCCTACGTTCAAAAACTCTGTACACGACTGCTGTGCATTGCCACAACCAACTGCATGGGAGGCTGAGGCATCTGGAGACCCTGAAGCCACATCAGATAAAAACCCTCTAGATGGAGGCTGGTGATGTTTCACTTGGCTGCCAGCTTGAACAGCTCTCCATGTTCAATGCATCCCACGCTCTGTTTTATTACACTTCAAACCCACTTTGTTTGCAAAGGAGGAAAAGCTGTCAGAGGTCATTAATCCAAACAGAATTTAATCTCTCAAACAGCATTTACTCAGGCAGAGCTGCTAAATCTATATATTAAAAAACTATTGACAATTAATTAAAATGCTTCTCTGCTAAAGTGTGAATGGGGCTGCTCTGGAGGGCATTGTCATGTGTATCAACATCCTCTCCCTGGGACACACACCTCTCCTTGGATTAGAGGCAAAGCAACCGCCGCCTCCCTCGGTGTTTCTGCGTTGGCAGCTCTGCTGCATCCTGGCTGCAGGACGACTGAAAGGGCAGTCACGGGAAGACAAAACTGTGGATGATGCAGACGATGAAGAGCATCACAACCCTTGTATTGCAAGGTTGCAGCTTGGGAAAGGTGAGACAGAAGCCCAGAAGCTTGTCGGTCAGGCCTGATGTTGGCCCGACATCAGAGATGTTGGCCCGACATCAGAGATGTTGGCCCGACATCAGAGATGTTGGAGGTGTTGCCCAGTCAGAGATGAGAACACACAGTCCTAGTTCTCAATAAGTCAATTAATTGGAAGATGGGTGTGGGGAAGTCACCAAGAACAGGAGAAGCAGTCTGCATAGCACACTCAAGACAGCCTTACGAGTGTGTTTGAGAACATGAAGTAGAGGGAAGATGACATTTCCCACTGGCCAAAGTACATCTCCATGACTCTGCAATTGCCATCTCAAGGATCAATTTTCCCACATTGGACTGAGGCATGTGATGTTTCTTTTGAGTCCAGGTCAAAACTATTTTAGTTTCATATAAGACAGAAGCAGCTATGGAATGATTATTGCCTACACTGCTGATGATGACAAAATGCCCCTGTCTAAAAGACCAAAGTCATAGAGATCCAAGAACTGGGACTGCAATGGCCAAAGCAGTATATGGGGCACAGAAGGGCAAGACTGCAAGTAGAAAGGACACAAAACACATCACATCTTTCCTCTTGTAACACCTTGTGAGCAGGAAGAATGATCCTTTCATGCCCACAGTGTGTTGTGGTGGTTACCAGTGAGGAAAGGGCTAGAAGATATACTCATGCCATTTGGCATACAGACATAAAAGCCGATGGCTACTAGGTTACAGTAGGCTGCAGTCCTGTCTTTCTTGGTTGCACGGCTGGACACAGATTCCTGCCAGCACAAGCCCTGCCTTTTTATGGTGTAATCTCTCCCCGAGGAGACCAAAGCCCCAGAGTCAAGATCTGCTCTTGTTGCTTATTTTTCTGTTCTTGTGCAAGTTACTCAGACAGTTCAAATCACACTCTGGAAATGATGAGAGAACACTTTTGGAAAACTGGCTGCAAGTCTCCTCTATTCCCAGCGTCAGGAAGACAAACAGCTTGGCAGGAGGTCTCTCCCTGGACTAAGAATCCTGTCCAAGCTTGTTTTGACCACTGAGGTCTCTGCTTCAGCCACGTGCCGTTTTCTTCTCCCTAATTTGTGTTGGTTGTAGTAGTTTTCTTCCAAAGAACTTCTCAGTTAAAGCTACACTTCATTATGGAAACACACGGAGTGTTCAGTCCTGTTTTGCCATCTACTCCTTTGTTTTCCTGCTACTGGTACAAAAGTTGTGTGATCTTAACAGAGAGTAAATCTAAAGCACAGAAGGTTCCTCCCTTGCTACCAACTTGTAGGATACTGTAGCATTAAGCAACGGTCTGAGCCAAACATCAAGCTCACTTGCCTGAGCTCTGGTCAAGGGACAAAAGCCTGAGCCCCACGGGGTGCTGGCATTGATAGCTTTGCTGGGCATGGACCGCACGTTGACCTGCATCAAAATCCACCAGAGCATATATGCATCACCTTCAGGAATCTCTAAACCACCACGTTCAAGGCACACATTGTGGTCCACCCAGCACAAAGAAACATCACATCTCATCTCAGAAGACGTGTTCTGCTAATTATAACAGCAAAAAAGAAACTCTAACTTACAGCAAAGCTTTTAAAGATCCATCTTACACCTGCTTCACTGCACACAGCCTTGAAGGGTGAGGAATCCCTGATGGAGAAAAGCTGGCTAGAGACAGCAACAAGCAACACAGCTGAGAAACAGAAAATGTCAAGGGGTGAGGAACAAGGCCTTTTCCCTGGAGGCTGGGTACCGTGGAGTGCAGCCTACCAAGGCTAATACCCAACAGGGAGAGCCAGCTGCTCTCTCCATCTCTCTGAGGACTGTCCTCAGGCTAGGGAATTAACAGCTGCTCCTGTTCCAGTTGGTAGCACCACCAGCAATGCCTCAAATACTGCTCCTTGACTCTGTACCTTTGATAGCAGAAGAGACCAAGAACATCTGGGGCAGGATTACGCCATCACTGCCTGGAGCTGCTGTATGTGGGTGGACAGACACTGCCTGACTCCCTCACTATCAGCTTTGTCCAAACACTTCCCTTCCAGCTGCCTCCATGGATAAGTAATACTGGGATGATATACAACCCAGCATGTATCAGGCTGTTCTCATGCCTAATCCTGTGACCTTCAGTGACACAGCCTGTGCTGTGGTGTTGGAGAAGTCTAGCCCAGAGCTCCTCAAAGATATCAAAGAGGAAAACAAAAGGAACTTTATGCCTCTTTGAGTCCAGAAATCTTTTGTCCCTATATCCACTATATGGCATCCAAGATCTCAGAGTAAATACTTCTATATCTGCTGTAACTCCTTTTATCTCCCTTCATCCTTTGTGGAACATCTGTTTTAAAGACTCTGAGGAGGGAGGAGGACGCAGAGAATGACCTAGAACAGTTAATGTCCCAATTACCCCCATCTGGGCTTGTTTTCTTAGCTAGCAGCAGCAGCTGCATCATCTCGCCGGCAGTAATTGCTCTATGACGTTGAAGCTCTGCCCTTTGGAGGCATCAGTAATGGCCACAGGTGAAGATCTCAGCTGCTCTTCACAAGGAAGTTGTCTCCCACTCCTGATAAGAGTAAGGCTAGATTCACGAGTTCAGTTCCTGCTAGGAACTGTGGTAAGAAATGCTTGAGTTAGCTGGGAGACCATAAAGTCATTGGGCCTGAGCCTGTTCAATTTCTCCTTGCAAAGCAACCTCCTTGTCTTCTGCTACGGAAAACCATTCAGATTTCCACAGCCTTGACAATACTTGCTACCTTAAGAAAGCTGTAACAAGGAACGGGATTATATTTGTTCCCTTCTCTGTTGTTTACAGAACCCTTGTAGGAGCTGAAAATGAGTGCTGTTTCCTTTTTGGAAGTTTGCCCTTCAGCTGGCAAGCAGGGACTGATTTTGTTGCTGGGGGTTGTAGGAAGTTGAAATTAAAACAGCTAATTTTAATATTAGCAACAATTTCAATTCATTACCACCTTTCCTGCCAAAACATCTGTGCTGATGTGTGCCAGACCAGCACCATGGTTTGCAAGAGCAGCCGGAGGAAATAACATTTGGAGTTTTATTGCAGCAACATGACTAGCAGTGCAGATGAGAAAGTTTTCTTGTTGGGTCTACACAAATACTAATGACACTGAATTTTGATTTGGGAAACAGAATAATTGGTCCTAAAATCTTACCAAACTTGATCTCTACAGTCTAAAATATTTCCCTCGTCACATTAAGCTTCTTCAACTGGGCCTATTTATAAACTTTACGTAGCATAAGACAAATGACTTAAATTTCATGCTAATGTAAAAAAGCTTTTTCAGAGTGGAAAACTGTTCCATTTCTGTGCATGCACTCAGGGCCATATCCAACATGCTGAGCAGAACTGTTTCATTTGGAGGGATTGGTTTTAAAATGGGTGAGTGCTTTGATTGTTACTGAATAACAACACAGAAAACGATCAGTGGTTGGGCACTTCTCTATCCTGCTGTCATTCACACTAAATACTGAACAGGAAAAAAAAGAAAGGAAAAATCGGTGATATTTTCTACAAAACCTCATTATAAAATCCAGCTCAAGCTCTTTCCAAGGCTGGGCAACTCTCAGGAGTCTTCCTTCAGAAGTGCTGAATCCACACCTACATTCTCTTCCCTTCCTTATCTCTGAGAGGGATAATCACTCTGTTGTTTCAGGGAGACAATTAAGATCATTAACATAATTTTTCTTAAAAAGATGAAGAAATATCCTCTCCTTTGAGTGATTCAAGCAGATACTGGCAGCCTATTACCCAGACAGGTTCATACAGCGGTACCCTTGGCTATGCTGCACAGGCAGTGCTGGTAACGGGAGCATGTGGTGACAACGATGCTGGCCTGCTCGGCATCTTTGGGAGGGATTCGGGCAGGCACCGGGCTGCAGGAGAGCCCCGTGCCTCTGACTGAGGCTGGGCAGGTAGGGGCTGTGTCCTTGTCTGCTGGAGCTATGCAAAAAAGCTGTGTCACGGAGTCAGGGAGGTGTGAGAGGAGGTGAGCAGATCACGTGTTGTTGGGGAAGATGATTTATGGGCTCTTCGCGAGGCACTGCAGAGATGGGACACTGTGGTTTTTCAGGAAGCGCTCGGAGCCAAGTCCTTGAAACTTTAACTGGCCAGCACCGCGCAACATGAGCCTTGCATGATGTAACCGTCATTTCCAGTTTGTTCCTTGGACAGGTCTCTCCGACCAGATGTACCATTAACCATTAGTGGCTGATGTTAGCACAGCCCAATACTGTCAAATACAAAATTTCCATCAGTGCTGGAGACCCTTACTCTCTATCACATGGGCTTGTGAGATCCCCTTTCCCACCTGATTGTGACTTCTTCTGATGCTTAGCCATGTGATTCTGCTTGGTCAATCTCTGCCTGAGATCTTCCCAAGCAACACAAATTATCCTGTGTCCTTATTGCCATACCTTGTCTGTCAAAAAACTCATGTGCTCGTGGGGGCTTCTGGAACACGTCTGGTAGTTGCGTTGCTCTGCGCTATACGCACCCATGGTGACATTTTGTGCAGTGGATGCTCCCAGGACCACAGATCATTTCATATTTTCCAACCTGCCTTGTCAATCCCTCCACGCATCTGCAAGTCCCTAATGGAGCTGTTACCAGATTCCAGCCCCGCAGCCACTGTGACTGCAGTTTTCTATGGCATTAACTGTTGGGTGGTGGAGTGTTAACGTCTGATCTAAGCTAGTTGTGCACTGTTACTGGGTCAGATGGACACTTCTAGGGGTAAATGATTTAATCTCTGTGTCTCCTCTGATTGCAGAGGGAACTTGGGCGGCTATCTCAAACTAGATACCTGACTTTTGCAAGGCAAAGTAGATGAAGTGAACTCCGTTCTGGCTGACTACTACTGGTCTCTGAAGCCCCTCTGTAGTTTAACTTTACTGAACCCAGATCAAAGAGACTTTCCAAAGTTTTTCAGAAAGTATGTAACTGTTTTTGCAGCCAGCCCTTGAACAGGGGGTTATGCAGATGGAAAGGGGAAGTTTAAATCCAAGGTACGCTGCAAAGAACCAAAACCCATGCACCACGTTGGAGACTGGGGTGGCCTTACAGAGAGAGAGCAGAGGTCTGTCTCCTCATTATCCCCTACGAGCCAGAGATCAGTACAGTGAGAAGGTCCAGCCCTGCTGCTCCCTGTGACTTGGAAAGCTGGGTGCATTGGTGTCTGCAGCAAAGCAGGCTCTCTTGCCGCGGAGCTCTCTCTTGTGCAGCCCCAGCCATGGAAAGCAGCAGAAGAAGAAAGCTACTGCCTTGTTTGCCATCACCTCATCACTATCCAGCTCATCCTGCCCATGCTCTGGTCCACAGCCAGGTCCACATGCCCAGCCTCCAGGCCCTGCAGAGTCAATTCAGGGAGATTGGTTGGACAATGCTGGCTCACGCTGTCCTCCACCACCTCCAAGGTCTCAGCAATTCACCATCGATTCCAAAGCTTGGCTGAACTGCTGTTCTTCTGACATGAGCTGGGAGCTCTTTGGATCTACTGGGAAAGCTGTGTGCATGAGGCGGTTACTTCTCATTAAGGTCTTGCTGCACAACCCTCATTATGTGTACAGCCACAAGCTTCTCTAGTGTGGCTGTCAGGATGGTTTTGGCAGGTGTCATCAGGACCACAGATTTTCTGGAGTACATGGGTAAGATCCCAACAACTTGTCACATCTCCAGCCATCTGTTTCACCACTCCTACCACAACTCAGTCCTGTCACAGGAGTGCTCCAGTCTACCCCTGGCCCAGGGCAGATCCTTCTCAAGTGCTTGTCCTTCAAGCGTTGCTAGCCAGCCCACACGCACATTAGTAAAACCATGGTATACAGTCATTCCATCTCCAAATTGTGCCTCAGAAATATGGATATCCATGTCCCACTTGCTTTACATCCACATCTATTCTCTTCTAGACTGTTCACTCCTGACTTGCAACAGGTTCTGCAGCTTCATGATGTCTTCCGCAGTCTGGGCTCCAGTCTATTGGTATTCTGGCTCTGGCAGTATGCCGCCTTCAGCCTTGTTCATATAACCTTCCTAGACAATATAGTGGTAGTTGCTTCTTTTCTTCTCAAAAGGTTCGTGGTCTTGATCACCAGCTCATTTTTGTCACTGTCAAGCAAGCTGATGGTGTTCAGAAGACATCATCCAACTTCAGACGGTGCAGGGCCCAGGAGTTTAATTTGGCTGCTTCTGCTCCAAGGCTACTTCAGAGCTTCTTCTGCAGAGATGCCAAGAGGGAACATCAGAGGCAGAAAGCTGTTAAGGAGCCAAGCCGTGCTGACTCCTTGCAGTGTACAGCTCCGTTCCTACTCCTGGAAGAGGGGTGGGAAATCACTGGAACAGTGTGATAGAGTTCTCTGGGGGATCCCAGTAATAACCGACCATGTTTCCTAGCTAACAACAAACCCTGAAAGGAAATACTGGAAACCTCAAGGTAAGATATGATATTTGTTACCTTTATCTTTCTGTAAAGGGAATTGGACTGAAACACCTTCATGGAGAGAAACTTTCTGTGTGCTAAGGATTGCTTACTATTTTGTATCTTGGTATCTGGCTGTTCATACAAAGAGCAGTTCCTGATACAGATTTCTGGGTGCTGATAGCAGGAAGCATGGTGAATGAGGAATCTATAGATTTGTAAAGGAGTTACAAATTTAGATGAAAGATGGAGTTTTTCAGCTGCCTAGAGCTTCCTCAAGGACCTCCCGTTGGCTGCTCCAAAAGATGGTTCCAGTTTCTTCAGAGTTGCTGGACTCAGTTTTTCACTGTTCATAGCTGAGGGCAGCATCCTAAAGCTCTCACTCTTCAGTACACCTGAGACACCCACCATTCAGCACATGACTTAGGCACTGATTCTCCAAGCAACTCCATCCCAAGCTGTTTTTCCTAAGAAGAGGAAGTCACCAAAAGACTTGGATTGATGAGTCCTTGCAGCGATCGTGGTAGTAAAACCTGGGTTTGTCACTGCCAGGCTTTGCAGTATGTGGTTTGAATCCCATGTGCACAGGATTTTTCAAAAGGTGGTATGTGAACCATGGCTCTTCAGCAGAGTAATAAGCAGTTTCTATCTGACAACAGAGCACTGAGTTTACTGAAGACCATGAGCTCATGTCATTAGGGGATACGTGGATGTGTGCAGCTGCCAGACTGGAATAGGACACAAAGTCAATGTTTCCATGACACTCACAGACATCCAAGTCAGTGACCAGAGCTCCAGAAGGTTTTGTCCCAGTGAACTTGGGGATACAAAGATGAGGAGGTTCACCTGGCTGATTGCTATGGAATTTGTGAAACTCGTTTTGGTGGATTTTTTACTTGATGATGTCAGTCACAGGAAGGAGCAGTGAACAAGGCTCTGTAAGCACAAAGGCTTGAGCACTTGGTGGAGTTTGCTTCTGTAAGGAGACAGCAGTTTCCCCAACCTCTTGGACAGTTTGGGGAACTGTAGGCCTAGGCGTAGTTTCCTGCAGTCAGCCCCTGCACTGAGCCTGGTGCTGAGCTCCCCTCCCAGCTCCGCAGGAACACCCTGAGGTCTTGGCTGTCCACCAGTGTCTTTTTGCATCCACGCCATCTTCTCCAGCAGCTGTTTGCAAAACACTCCCAATAGTTCAATAGGACATCTTGGGCATGAGCAGTCTCTTGTCAGTGAACTGCACATTTTCTTATGGCAGCTTTGACACCAACTCATGCCAATAGTAGAGAGGTATTTCTGAATCTCTTTGCTGCCCAGGAACTCAACTACTCTGAGCACCCAGTTCCCCTTCCTGACATGCATGTTCATAGTAGCTTTTCTGGAGTCCCCTGGCAGACATGACCTTCTCAGCAAGGCACCCAGCCTGTGGCTGACAGGGGAGCGTGAGGAGGTGATGTCAGAAGGCTAGGAGATGTGGAGGCAGGAGAAGAACCCAGAGAAGGAGATGATGAGGTGTCTGTGACAGCCTGAGGAGGCAGGAGCAGGGACTGGGACATACGAGGACGTGGTAATCTAGATCTAAAAGGAAAAGGCAAGAAAGGACAAGGAGGTCACAACAGAGGTGAGGATTCAAGGTGCTGGCAATCTGAGAAAAAGGTCAAAAGAAAATGAATGTGGTGGCACAGTGTACCTTTTTTAGAGCCACTTTCCTGGAAGCAATTGAAGGTGCATTTCCCCTCACTGTAAAATCGGTGCCAGACCTCTGGATAAAGGCAATGGCCATCAAGGGCTGCAGCAATGTGCAAGACCAAGCTACTGAAGGGCATGTGGTCATGAAGGGCAGTAGATGAGCTGTTGGCAGGGGAGATCTAACCCGGGACAGCATGGCTGCAGTCTGTGGGGCGCTCATAGAACCCATTAAAATGGGTCTTCTGGGAAGAAAGTCCTGTATTCTGCTCCCTGTTTGTACAGAATACATCAAAAAGTCATTGCATAAGACGCAAAAAGTTAGTCAGGAGCACAACTCAGGAGCACCCCGCTTCCTAGAGGCTTCCCGTCATCCGGGCCTGTTTCTTCCTGCTTTCTCCAGAACAATGACTCTTACTATACTTTTCTGGACCAAGGCCTGACTTCGATCTGGTGGGAATAAAGTGTAGCCCCATCTCCATCTACTTCGGATCCCATCAGGTCAGACAGAGATTAAACCCACGTATCCCACGTATATTCTATAGCTGGCCCCTTCCCTGCCTTCCTTCACTCATCGACCGATAAAAGTAGCGCTCTAAGTGGTTTCAGAGCGTATCTGCCAAGGGGAGCCACCACAACGCTGCCAGGTTGCCTAATTTGCAAGTCCTAAATAGCCGGAAGGTGCAGACAGATGCTAAGCACTCGGTGAAAGCCTGTTCCTTTTTTTTACCAACAGACTTCAGGCGTCTGTGTAATTTATCCATTCCAACAGCACTGGTAAAGCCTGCGGAATAAGTTTCCTTGGATTGACCTCACTTTTATTAGTTGAACGCAGAATTATCCTCTCTGCCTTCAAGGCTGCTGCTGCAAAATCCTTCCCAGGACCTTTCCAAGGCTTCAGCATCAGCAAAGGTGTCTTTTCAAGGACCACTGCCTCCTGGAAGCACTGGCATAAGGCAACCTCATTTCCCAGCCAGGCAACGGCTGTGCAAAAGCAGTGAACCTCCTCAACTTTAAGTGCTGATCTGGAGTGTCTGGGTGTCATTAATTAGGAACTGTGCTGATTATACTGTGTTCTTTCAAGGCCACAAGCAGAGCTGAGCAAAGAATGTAAAACTAGTCATTCCATTAATGAACTAATTTCAGCAGAGTTTGTGCTGTACAAATGCAGTGAAAACATCAGATTGATCCCATATCTAAAATTATGCAGTTATAGTTTCAAGTGGTTTTGTGCTACTGTAACTTGGTTCTAGCAGGCAGAAATCAAGACCTCACACTTTGTCGGGACTGGTTACATAGCTGCGACCCTGGTGAAAGTGTTCTTGAGGTTGCAGACACAATTTTTATTCTTAGAACACCAGTAAGAAAGACTGACACAATTCAATTTTGTTTTCAGCCTATGTTTAGGATTTTCTCATAAAAAAAGTGATTTTCTGGGAAACGTGCTGGTAGCGAACTCCATCATTCAAAAGTTTACAGCATGAAAAGTCTAACGGATGTGGACAAGACAGCGAAGACAAAACTTGCTTTTTCCAGAAATCTTCCCAAACCTGCTAATGTAAATACCTCTGTCTGGGCCCGCATATACATGCTGAACTGTAAGAGAGAGTCTTGCACTTTACATCTATTGCAAAATATATTTCTCAAAACCAGAGCTTTATCTAAGTCTTGGCTTTATCTAAGTGTTTTGGCTTTTTCTCTTCTGGGATTTATTTATTTCTCCCCCTTTCAGTCTCCAAATTAATGCATTTATTTCTTGGCTTTTCAAGATCCAAACTGAAACACAAATATACTTAGAAAATTAATTAATTTTTTGTTGTTGTTGTTTCCTCTATTCCACTTTAGAACAATTTATCATCTGATTACCTTTGGATTTGTGACCTACATCCTCAATCTCTCCTTTCTGGAATTCTCCTGGATTCCTGCTGTTTTCCTGTATTTTCAGCACTCCATTTGCCTCTTTTGTCTGCTTGCCTGAACAAACACACAGGGTGTGGTTTAGTGTTTCAAGCAGGCTGCTCCTTGTGGAAACAGGTAAGGGCTGAATTTTAACTATGTTTAAGGAAAAACCGCTCAAGGTTTTCCTTGAGCTGCTTGTCATTGAAACCTCTACTTCCATGTCAAATTTGCTCAATTTCCTCATGTATTCTCCAATAATCAGGAAAGGAGCCAAGAGACAGAGCAGTGAAGAGACATCCCACTCACATAAAACTCATTTCCTCAAGGAACAAGGCTAAAAGGTGAGACTTTTCTGACATTAAAAAAAAAAAAAAAAGGCTATATCTACCAAAGCAAAAGTTCACTGGCTTCACTACTGGATGAATTTGCTGATCGTGTGATATATTGGAGGGAGTGTGCTGCTCACCAGCTTTATATAACTAAGTGCAGTCTTCACATGGATGAAGTTTTTTTCCAGCTTTTGAGTGTCTTTTCTATTTTGTTTGCAACCCTTGAAAAACAAAGTGTGGAAACACCTACTGTCAACTTCCAGCACGGCATGGAAAACTACTCTACCCACAGTAAGGCTCAGTTTCTTGCACTGTGCTATGAAAGTAGCAGTCGCTCCTGTTAAATAGTGTTGGAAATCTGAATTTACATTCTCAGGTTTATTAATTTTTCTTCTAAATGGCTTCTTACACTATCATCACCATAACCGTGTTCAGGTACTATCCAGTAATGCATTAAGCAGTATGATTAATAGTCGTGTGTTGTTTATTCTCTCACCTATGCAGATGGAGATGTGTGTACTTTGGAGTACATTATTTTTCAGAGATTCCTGCTTTAGTCAATAATATGCATGCTTGGTGGGACTTTTAGTCCTCCAAAGCCTTGAAATGGAAATTCCCTATATTCTCCTTAAAGCCAGAAGACCAAAAATACCAAAAAGTCTTCCAGTCTCTAAAGCCATTTTTTATTCAAACACAACTACAAGGTAACTTTGAAATAGAGAACATTCAGCTCCGCTGTGCGAGGCAGAATTTTAATAAAGAAGCTTGAAAACAAACCTGTTCTTGTGTCATGCTGATAACCTGGGAAATCGGATCCCACCCCTGACTGGGAGGTAGAGACCCCATCAAGGTCCTTATTGACAGCCTTGTGACAGGGAAGAAGCTACTCAAACTTTGGAGGTACCTCTGGGAACCAGTGATCACCAGCTTTTTGCATCACTGCAAATGCTGGGGAAGAAAGAGGGGATTATCACAGGGAGATATAAATAAAAAGGAAACCATAAAACTGAAAGGAGTTTAAAATATGCTGGAGCAGTGGGACAGGCAAGCACTTGGCAGGGGCCTGTGGACAGGAAAGCTAATGTCACTATGTGACTGCAATGGTGCCCAGGGGATAAGAAACACATTCCTGTGATCAGCTTTCCAAATAATATTAAATTCCTTAATATATTTCCCCACAAGGGGTGGAACACAGCTATGGGAGCCACAGAGCTCTCCAAGGATAGTCCAGAGCTATTACATCCTTATACGATTAGCACATATGCTTCTGCTGGGACCAGCACCACTGCGTTTAGGAAAAGCAGGAAGAACAATGAACTGATTTAAGGCAAACCTCAGGGTCCAACTGGCAGCTGAACAATGAACGCTCTATATTTTTCAGTCTGAATCTTTTCAGGCTTGACTGCTTGAAAGCAGGGGAGAGTGCCTTGTTCTTGCTGAGGATGTCTTCTGACAGGTCCCGGGGCTAACTCCTTCTTCCCATGACGAGGAGCCCACCTGTGGGTCACAGCCAGCCTGGCACATTTTGCTTTGGGAGATCATCTTGCCCAAAGGGCTCTCCAGCATGTCTCCTAGTCCTTCCTCTGTGATACCAGTGCATCGAAATTTTGGGGCAACTCAGAAGTGCCTGTATCAAAACGCTCACGCTACTGAAGTGAAGGGTCTCTGACAGACCTCATGGACCAAGATTTCTTATGTGCTCAAGCTGATCATCCCTCCATGTACGTAAACAGGTCTTACCAAAACAACATTTTCCCCTTGGTCCTGTGGCTCTGGACCTTGTTTCGCCCAGCTCAGCAGTGGTCATTCATCTGCTCTGGTGAGAGGGTGCCATGTGAATCAGACTAAACTGGCAAGTCCCAGAGAGTTGGCAGAGGGTGTTTCTGAGAAAAGGGAAAGTAAAGCTAACACAGCCATGTGGCTTTCACAGTAACTTTAAGCCTGAGGGAATCAGGACTGGCCACCTTGGTCCCACAGTACTGCATGTGCTCCTCGTTGAAACTTTCAGTCAAAAAATTTGAGAACAATAACAGGTAGCCAATACCAAACAGTTACAATTCTTCCCACAAATCCTGTTGGATACAAGTGACCACAGACACCAAGCCAAAGTAAGCTCACTCCCTGAGAGCTCACATGGAAAAAGCTCCAAACTCCCTCCGATTATAAGGAGGGAAAAGATCAAAACTATTACAAATGGGATAAAACTAAAGAATCTTTCAAAATCCACATGAAAAGTCAAGATCTCTGGGCAGGATTTAATCAAGTCTTGTTTCTGCAAAATGAAATATATTGATAAAAGACTCCAGACTGGCTACTTTCCTGGACCAGTCCTCCCATCACACGAGGGATCTGTTGAAGAATGAGGAGTCTGGAAGGCCTATAACAATTGTATTCCAAGTTCTTAACTTACTGTCCTCCGAAAGTCAGGCGGAAAGTTGTGTCGTGGAAGCTACTGAAGCATTTCATCTTACAAGTATCAGCATTGTTTCCCAGGATGACCTCCACTTCACTTTGTCACGCTGAGTTAGAATAATTTCATTTTTATCTCTGGGATTTTGGTTTAGTTCATCTGTGCATTTAAGGCCTGGTAGTAATTTTTTCCCCTCTGTTTTTTCCCAGGATACATGGTGAAATCATACAAAATCAGTATATCAAAAAGATGATGATACATAAAACAGCAGCCCATTCCACAAACAATAAAAATAGGTAAAATTCAATATACAGCAGTTGCAAGTAATTTCAGCAGCAATTCCAAATTTATTGTCTTGTTTATTTATTCGATTGATGTCAATAAACATCACCATTCTCTTCTGCTGACGAATCTGTCTCTCAAGCAATGTTATGTCTCTCTTCTCTGGAGACTTACAGAGTCTCCAGGGGCCTGGTGGCACTCTACCAAATTCAGTACTTAGCAGCACAGGAGCTGCCACACATTTGTCTCCCCACCAGATCAAGAGAAGTGCTAGATCTGGATCAATATGCAAGGTACAGCACAGCACAATGTCAAGATTCACCACGCCGACTCTCTGACAGATGGGCAGGGGGCCGTGCTAAAACATTTGGTAGGACTCAGTCCAGATATCTGCAGCCATAAAATAAACTATTCAGCTCCTTTCAAATGGGAAGAGACACCAGGGAAGGGTTGGTTCAGGAGGGTGAGTTGCTTTCTTACCAATGATAGGCTTGGCCATTGCATTGCAAAGGATGGACACTGTCATGGCTATTGGGATGTTGAGGGTCCATGGTAAGCCAAGGGGCCAGGACCTCTTGTTGCCAGACCTCATGGAAAGAGCTCTAAAATGATACAAATCTTAAAAAAATTGTGTTCACACAAGAACATCACCATGGTAGGCAGGTCTCTAAGCTTGTCCAAAGTCTCCCGAGCATTGTTAGGAGTTGCAGCAGACTTCAACGTGCAGGGTAAGGGCCAGACACTGAGGGGCAGTGGACGACGTTAAGGTTTACAATGAGACATGAGCAGGTCCAGTCTCATCCAGTGAAGGGCCAATCTGAACATATTACTTTGGTGGACACTACCCAATGTTCCCTGGGGCACAACCCAACCAGAGTCTCTCTGAAAGGGTTTGCACCAAGACTTGGCATAGGGAATTCTGGAAAAAGCTCAGCAGAATCTGGAGGTTTCACTGGCAGTGACTGGTCCTGAAACAGGTGCAATAATTCCCTGTCCCTTGGCTTCTTGGAAGGGTCAATAGTAACCGAAGCGATCAGAATCTCTTGTTGCAAGACCTCTCTTAATTTAGCATAGGTGCTGAAAGAGCTCTTTCACAGTAAAGCTTAAAAAAATGAAATACACAGGGGTTTTTTTTTGAGAGAGAAGTCCAAAAAGATAAATGCTGTGCATTACAGAGAGGACTGGGGAAAAAGGCAGCAGGACCTCTCTTGCATTCTCTGTGAACATCCAGGCTGGTAGGACAAATGCAATAAACCACTTACTTCTCTCCCACAGCACGAAGCTTTCAGACAGTAATTGCGGGTACCCCAGAGCCTGCACGTACCACAGTTACAGCCCAGAAACACTTACATTTGCATCCTAGATAAAACATGGCCACTCAGCAGCTGATTCAGCTATAAAGTCTTTCTCAATAAGTTATGAAAAGAGGACTGGGGACCTGCATTTTTCTCATTCTTACCCTTTACGTTTTTTTTTTTTTTCTTTTTAATAAAACCATGTTTATGATGGTGGATAAAACATTTCTGTTATCCTTACTAAAAGCCTTTACTACCAATCAAAATGAGTGGTGAAAGGATAAACTGTATATCAAAGCACAGCTTGGAAACTGGCATTTTAGCAAAGTAGCATTTATGAGAGATGCTGATGATAGGAGATTACATTTTATAGGAGAACATATTTAAATTTAGCTGGAATTAACCCTACATCTTCACTTTAAAATCTTCCAAACGCATCAAGGCTATTTGATAAGTAACTGAGCAAAGAAAGTTGCCATCAGTGGAAAGGAGGTGATAGAAAAAAAATAACTGAAGGTGGCAAATTTTAACTGCATCTTTCCTATGGAGACAAGCTACAAGAATTTTCACTGGATTAGACTTAGGAGCCGAAGTTTTTCCTGTTATTTCTTGGTCTCTGGAAGGTGAAATGACGGTATTTCAGGAATCGCACAAGCTGCTTCTTGCTGTAATGAAAACACTTAACTTATTTAAGTATTTCTATAGATGCCATGAGAATATCTTTCTGCATCTTGACATGTGGACACAGCCATGAGCTGAAAACAGTTGGTGCTAAACAGTTGGTTATGCTTTACCCTGCAAGGAGTTACACAAGCTCTATCAAGAAAGGAGCTGATGGGGTTTTTTTTATCATGAGGTTGCAAAATATTCCTGCAAAGCCAGACGATGTTTGAACACCCACTGGCTTAGACCCTCAGAAACAATTGGATAATTTACAGGAGAAAAAAATAAAGGCTGGGCCTGAAATTAATGACCAAAACTTTGCAAAACATCCTTTTCTCAGAGAACTAATTCTTCAACCCTTGCTCCACCCAAGTCTTGTGTACCTATGCGAGTAACTCCAATAAATCAATGTGCTCTCCATCATCCCTCATACCACTGGGTTGCAGGTCAGTTTTGCACCTGGAAATCTTTAGAGATATACCCAAAAGAGGGGTTCTCCTTGTTCTGGGATGTCAGAGCCTGTCCATGAGTAATCTGCCGAGGATGTTGGGTCTGAAATGGTTTGTGGCTCATTGATTTTCCTGATCACTCACAAATCATCTCCCCTTCCTTCAGGTCAATAATCCTTTTAAGCCCTGATTGCTGTTTAGGGAGCGCTTCGAGGCAAAGTTCATTTCCCATCACCGGCCCTAGCGTTTCATGAAAATTTCTGCTTTCACTGGAAAAGTGCAGAGATCTGGGTGAGATGCTGGTGGCCCATGTTCAGCTCAGAGGAACCAGAAGATTAACCTCATCCCCCTTTAATGACTCTAGGATTGTGTGTCTGGTAATTAAGCCCAGTGCTTGCTTCTGCCTCTGCAGACGTACCGCCGCCATTGGCACCAGTGTGCGAGCAGCAGCTTCTCTGTGCATCCCTTTGATGTGTTTTAGCTGCAGCAGGAAAGCCGGTGTGTGAGTCAGAGGGGCCATCTCCACCCTCCCTCATTACACCACAGCCTTTATCAATAATTCATTCCCCTACTCCCTTCCGAGGCACAGGCGAGTCTATTTGTAACTCAATAGTGCTCCAGTCAATAAGCACCTGTGGTTATGTATTATTCTCCTTGCAAGGATGTACAAGCCTGTAACTACAGAAGTGAAACCTCGGAAGGAGACAAAACACGGGCTCCGCTGAAAAATTGCCTCCTCCCAAAGCAGCGCGACAGACCGTGTGTGCCACGAGTGGGTGCAGGAGAAAACTTCATCCGCTGCTCTGACTTGGGACCGTCCAGCCGGAAACATGCATCCTAAGTGAAGAGACAGAAAGTATCGTCCTCGCCGAGTGCTCGTGTATCGCAGCCCTTTGTTTTCAGTGAAACCTAAAGGCTTTCAGTAGGCTAAATATTTTACTCCTCAGATATTACTCTGCATATCATCAGTGAGGAGCAGGGGGGTGCAAATCCCCAGCAGTACCCCTGCACCATCAGGGAGCTGATTAGACACGGAGAAAGTGAAACCCACTGTCGGACAAATTCCAGTGACACTGATTTCAGCTTCTCATATAAATAAGGGTTGAAAGATCAAGCACCTGCTGAAGATTAAGTTTTGCATCTTGAACATGAGCAATTTAAATAATGCTAAGAGAGTAGAGGGGTAGATAAAGATAATTAAGTGCTACTGTTGTGATCCATTTGACAAGCAGAGAATAAGAAACTAGAGTTATTTTTTAATAAAAATAGAACTCCTTCTGGATTTGATCCTGCTACCTTCAAAACCTTAAGACAAATACTGTTGGCACTAAATTAAGCTACAAAGTCTTTCATTAAGCACCACCCATGGGAATGTAAAGATGTTCTTGGAGAGTTGAAGGAAGAAGCCTTGCTCTACGAATGCAATAGAAACAATAATGAAAATAGGGAGACATATACCCAAGCTATATAATCCATAAAACAACAAAGACACTCTCAGCGGGTCCGAAAAGCAATCACAAACAAAGCATCACAAAACAAACCTGGTGTTACAATGTTATGATGTAAAGACAGTGATTGCCTTCATTAAGTGAAATATATCTGCAGGTAAGGAAGGAACAAAACATTGTAAACAACGAGATCCACTGCAGCAGCAGAAAATATGAAGATTTTTGTAAAAATATTCAAGCCTAGCTCAGCAGACTCTCTAAACAGCTGCTCCAGCCATTAGAAAGCTTTGCTCCCATGGTTCAGTCAGCCACCACAGCTTTCAGGAAATTTCCCCAAATATCTGAAATACGGAAGAGAAAATTACCAGCCATAAGACATCTGCAAAATGGGGGAAAAAAAAAACGTAGTGGCTACAGGATGAGATTGTGTGCCTGGCTGTAGGCCAGTGATTCACACCTGGTCTCCGTAGTGAGAATAATATCCGTAGAAATGCCACACGACTGGTGGCCACTTGCAGCACGGAACATGCGCATCTGTCCGACTTGGTGCCTCGTTAGGACACAACGCCATGGGTCATGCTATACAGATTTTCCTCAGGAAACTCTAAAGGTCAGGCAGCAAAGCAAGAAAGTTTTTTCATTCTTCTGTCAGAGGAGAAGAAGGAAAAAGTGAGTTTAGCTGCACACAATTTTGAAAATAGAGAGAGCTGCACTTTTGAAAAGTGCCGTGTTTAACGAACTCAAGGGCACAGAAAAGAAATGTTACTGTTTCATCAAAAAACTAGAATTGGGTGTCTTTTGGTTTCCCTGCTGGTGATGGGGCTTGCTCCATTGCAGGACAGTTCCCAGATAATGGAAGCTAGTTTTCCTATTACAGATAACACTGAAACCTCTAATTTCAGTGTGGCTCCAGGGGAAGGCATTGGCGTTGCTATCAGTATCAGTCTCTGCAGCCATTACAAGCCCAGTGTAGTATTTCTGACAAAGCACATTATGGAGAAAGTAGATGCAGCCTAAACAGAACTGAAGTTGACAGAGCAATTTTCACTCCTTTTCTTGTAATGCTCCTTTCTAATTATAGTCCCTGCTGATCGTGTTTTTCTTCATACTCACAACTGGGAGGGGCTCCAGGAGAGGAACTGGGGTGTTTTCTTTTTACTGTCTGCAGTATTTTGTTTCTGAAGATTAAAATCAGCCTGATGATAGTCTCCGAGCTGTGCTGCAGCCAGGAGCACTGGCATCTTAAGGTCTTTCAAAGCTTTGTCTTAGACCACATTTAACACAATGAAGACAGTTGCTTTACCTGTGAGTTTCTCCTGCTCACGCCTTGAGGTACCGTAACTAGACAGAGACTGTCCCAAAGGATCCCATCTCCCCTGTTCTTTAAGAAAGGAAAGTTAATGAAACTTTTAAATTAAG
Organism: Tauraco erythrolophus; assembly: GCF_009769465.1. Taxonomy (NCBI): domain Eukaryota; kingdom Metazoa; phylum Chordata; class Aves; order Musophagiformes; family Musophagidae; genus Tauraco; species Tauraco erythrolophus. Next base: position 1,056,442 of record NC_141483.1, read on the forward strand.
CCAGTTTTTTTTTTTCCATAGTTATGGGAGTGTTTTAAGCGATATTCAAGAGAGTTGCAGCACAGAAGGCCAGAGAACTTATTACTTAATGCTGAAAACAGGAAACTTGGGTGGGCCAAGAAGCAAAGCTGGTGAACAGGCACTCGTAAGGAACCAGCCAGAACAGTCTCAGCAGGGCCCAGGACTGAGACAAGTTGTGGCTGTGGATTAAAGTGCTTTCCAACAATGCTCAACAGTTTCCCCCTCTTCTCCTACTCCTCTCCAAAAAGCCCACAAAAAATAAGCAAAAGCGTTTGCAAATAGCACAGTTCCACATCAGCTGAACCCACATTGAGTGCTGAAGCCTAATATTTCCTAGGGGCTTGTTATTTTACAATGCATCGTAAGTGTTTGCTCACATTTGATCTCTTCCTCATTTAAAAGACCATCAGGAAGACCCAGCAGCAATTACAGTGGAGACAGAAGAAGGAGGGCTGCTAATACTCAAATATCATCTGTATTAATAGTTTCACTGTGCAGCAGGATGTAATTTCTGGATGCAAATCTGTGGTGCGTGATCCCACCACAGCACGGAAGGAACTATCCGAAAGCATAACCGTAACTCAAGTTGTGCCAATTCTGGGCCAAATTCAGCTCTTGGCACAGGTAACACAGGACAGAGCTCTTTGCACAAGGTGCGTAAAGGGATGGGGACACCACAGTGGCCAGCACAGTGCTCTTGGTGGATGGCTGCAGCAAAGACCCTCGCCTGCAGTCCCTGCCTGCTCTGAGTGCCGCTGCTACCCAGAGGGTGGAAAGAACAGAGTTGTCCAGGAATAGCCTTAACCTCTCCTTCATTGTAAACACTCCATGCAGATGAAGTTAAGGCAGAGGAGCGTGAAGAGCAAAGGGAAAGGCTGAGTAGCAGAAATATTTCAGAGAAGGACCTCAAATGTGGAAACGTGAGAAAGTCAGGATCCTCAGGAGGGTGGAAAAGGGCTATCAAGATCATGTTCACTTTTAAGACCCAGCAACCACATGGTACCATTGGTCTGGTGGCACAGGACTGGCATTGTATTTATGGCTCCTTATTGACAGCTCCTTTTGCAGCCTGTCCACAGCCATCCCTGGATCACAGAATCATAGAATGGTTTGGGTTGGAAGGGATCTTCAAGATCATGTCATTCCAAACCCTCTGCCATCGCCAGGGACACCTTCCCCTACATCAGGTTGCTCAAAGCCTCATCCAACTTGGTCTTGAATGCTTCCAGGGATGGGGTAGCTACAACTTTTCTGGGCAACTTGTTCCATTACTTCACCACCCTGAGAGTGAAGAATTTCTTCCTTAGATCTAATGTAAATCCACCCTCTTTCATGCTTTCTCTCATGGTTTCTTCAGAGCCAATTTTAAGAAGCATCAATAAGCCTCCAGGGAGGGTTCCCGAGTTTAATATCTTTGTGATGTAAATACAGAATGGTAGTGCTGGAAGAGAACTCAGGAGTCATTAAGTCACAGTGCAGAGGAAGGGCCAGTGATATAAATCCGTTGCAGACTGTCCCCAGCTCCTGGGAATGGAGATCCATGTCTTCTAGGTAGAAAGGGAACCTGTAGGTGGGAACGAGTGATCTCTGACAGTGAAACAAAGCATGTTAGACCATCTCTGTGAGAAGGATCTTTTCTTACAAGAAAGGATATGAGGAAGCTCAGTTTAGAGGAGCTGAAGGCCAAGCAGCATGGGGTGGGATAAAGATGGATGTGATCCATGTAGCTCTGGAGATAAGACCTGTTTCTCCTGTAGCTGGTTGTGGGAAGGTTGACACTGGGGTCTGAGGAGGTCTGACTCTGAGCAAAGTCTCCCCACAGGGTGTCCAAACCGAGCATGGCATTTGCCTGCCTAGCACCAGAGCTACCATCTCTTGAGCTGTGACACACAGCAAATGCCTGTTAAAGAACATGTCACTTGGGAATCACCCTGTCCTACACTGGGATCCTCTGAGCTGAGCACCTGGCAGGGGAGGAGAACAAGCTAATAATTTTGATAGGCAGGAGGAGACCTGATGCAGACTGTTAGAGAGCCCAGCAAAGACTCCCATGTAAGTCAACCCAAGGGATGGTCCAGGTGATGGGACAAGGGAGCTGTTGTCACCAAAATGGGACTGACAACAGCTCGAGAGCCACCTGGAGCCATTCAGATCAGACCCAGGGTGTAGTTTCAGGTGGGCTTCATTGGAGTGTTTACTAAAAATTAGCTGATGCTGCTGAGAATGTTGTTGATGCATCCCTGCTACTGGTTCTGCTTCTAGCGAAGCTAGTCTGTCCCCAGGGCTGAACCTCCCCACAGCCCTGGATAGCAGCATTCACAGCTCATCTGTATCACGGTGCATACCACCAAGTAGAGGAAATCAAAAATTAGCAGCCTCAGTTTTTGTCTTCAGTATTCTACATGATGCACAGGCTTCTCTGGATCCACCTGCCCTCACTTGCCTGATAAATATCAAAAAACGTTTCATTCAAGAAATAAGAAATGATAACTCTGTTTCCATTTTGTAGGGTTCAAATAGACCTCATTGTTGTGCTCACCACATTTGCCACCTTATTTTTACATTGGTGTTATCGTGATCATTGCACAAAAATATTAAAAATTCTAGTTTTCTGCTTGAAAGTAAGATGTGCATAGGCAAAAATTGTTGTTTTGTTACAAGGCAGCAAGCTGGAATAAAAAAAGACTGATAAAATTCTAAAAATATACAATTTGTATAGGGTTAAAAATTCCTTCAAAAATAATTTTTCTGAAAATGATTTTTAACAGAAGGCTTTTCTTTGCAACATTTCAGTAGCCTCTCCTAGCAAAGAAAGAAAAATTTGGGGTTTGGTCAGTGCCTCTTTTTGCAGACTTGGGCAGGATATTCCAACAAGACTTGGAACAAGTCCAGGTGAGTTCCCCAGTCACTGCCTCGGTACAGAGGAGAAAAGGATGTGATAGACCAGCTAAGAAAGCCAGAACATTGCTTTTTGAGGTGCTGAAAAAGTTCATATTTAGGGACTGATGTTCATACCCCGGATCAAACAACAGATTTGCCATCAGCATCTTGTGCTTGGTAAGGAGGGAACACCTAATAATATTTCTCCAATAGAGAAGCACAGAGGGGTGAACTTGGAATCTCTTGTTTGACCAGCAGCTGCTTCTGGCACCAAGCAAGCTGGCTTTGAAACTTGTTTGTTCATACTCTGCTGAAACCAGATGTCTCTGCAATTAACAGAGATTTAGACAATCAAAGCAAAATGAGAATGGAGACAGGACATCCAATACTGTGGTTCAGAGGGACATGCAGAGTTGAGCTACACGGATGCTCCTTATGCTGTATTCAATGAAGAGGAAAGGAATGATTTTTTGCGCTGGATTGCCAGGCTGGCTGCCTTGACCAGCTCGTTCCTCCTCTGGTGGGCAGCAGCAGTGCTCTGTATGTGCTCTCTCTTTTCATGGTGGTTTTGTAGGTCTTTTTCCCCAACTCCACAGAAACAAGTTGATAATCTTATGAAAAATGCAGCAAGACTTTGGCCTCTAGAGCTGTAGCAGGACACCTTGCTGAATGACCTCCTTTAGGTTTTCATAAAAATCACAGAATAATTCGTGCTGCAAGGGACCTCTGAAGCTTACCTGGTCTGACCTTCTACTCAGAGTAGGGTAATCGTCAAAGTTCCAGTAGGTTACTCAGGGTCTTGCCCAGTCAATGTTGCAGTATCTCCAAGGACGGAGATTTCCACAGCTCCTCTGGGCCCCTGCTCCAGTGTTTAACCACCTCCATCCTCCATTTCACCTCATTTTGCATTAGATGCAGGGTCTGTCATTGCACAGCCATTTCAGCAACTCTCGAGAGAAGACAGCAGACTTAAGAGGGATTAGTCATAATGTTCCTCTACTTACCAGCATCCCTACAGGCCAGCACTGTGCTTAACCCAAGCTCCAGGAAGGCACAGTGTTAGTGTAATGTCCATCTGTCCCAGGCCTGAGCAATCCAGAGTGCTATAACTAACTCTTTGTCTTGCTGAACCACATGCTTTTGGAGAGTTCTCTTCATCCAAAATGAATTACAGCTTCCACTCTGGGTCTTCTTGGTAAGAGAAAGTGTTATGTCTGCAAGAGGGTGACAGGTATTTTCTGGGGTGCAGAGCAGATAGTCTAATACAAGCTCTTGGAGACCTGAAAATGGTAAAAAAAACCACCCTCACTCAGGAAGTTCCGCTGCTACCAAACTCTGCTAGGCAGTTTTCTGGGTTACAGAGGCTTCTGAGGTTATAGAAACTTCATCATATATCTGCGTCTTTAGGCACTTTAGGCATCTACATCCCTTTGGAATTCTTCAACAGATGGAGGATGAAGCCCTAAATCAGTTGGCCCTGAGACAGCTAATTTCACGAGGTTCATGTGGAAATTTGCAAGTCTTGTTATTTGAAATAAAAAGCCCTGGGATATTTGAGCTCTCAGTCAACCCTCCCTTGACTTTTTCTGAGAAAATTGCCAAAAAAAAGACCTAATGATATTATTTCATGCATCATTCTGATGCACGTTCAGTGTTGAACATAATGGCTAGAAGTCCCCTTGCTCAAGGGCAAATTTATTTCCTGGCTAACATCTGGCTACAGACTGATCTTTCCTGCAATTTACCAGTTGCTGGCATGAGTGAAAAAGAGAATAATTGAGCTCTTTACCTGCTTGTATCCAATTAGGCAAAGAAAAGTTGCTGAAGGTAAAAGTGATGGACTAATGAAAGATGCAAATGCCTTCTTCTCTGCCAGCTCCTTCTTGCCAGAGTTTAGAGCACATCTTGGCACTCAGATGAGTGGTAGATAACCATTGAGATGACCTAAGATCAATCACTCCAGAACCTTATTTCCCTAAGCAAACACTTAAAGTACAAAAAGCAGAACAAGTAGAGATCATAGTCACCCATGATACCTTCCCATTGCCTCCTCTGGCAATCAGCATCTGGGGATTTTCTGAACCAGAAGCTGCATTAGACATCAAAGCCTTCTCCTACAAGAAACAGGAGACATACAGTGGCTCTATGGATCAACTGAAAAGAAAGAAACCTATTACCTTCGTGTTATGCACAACACAAAGTCAAGATCGTGGGACAAGGGCATATTGACCCTGTATAACTGAGTGGAGATGAAACCGGCACGGCAACTCAAGAAAGTGTGCTGTCTCTGTGAGGCTGAATTATGATATTGCAGAGCATAAAACTGATTTCCTTCCCCAACAGAAACAGACAGGAGCATCTCTGTTACTCACAGCCAGGCAGAGCCATTTCCACCTGCTCCACTCTGGCTTACTCAGACCCACGGACTTGTTATTCTTGCCCACTCCATGGACAGGCATGGCCATTGAGCACCTTGAATGATAAGGAACAAGTTCTCAGGCTTGGAAGTCCTGCATGCATTGCCTTCACATCCTCTCTTCAGTGTCCAGCTGTCCATAAGCTCATGAGCAACTTTCACTCTCAAGGGGAGATCCTAGGAAAGAAAGAGGCTGAGGCTCAAAGAGCAAACGCAGCTGGTGCTCAGTAACGCAGGTATATTGCTAGAGTCTGCACGTTTTATAACTTCCTTCTGAGCCTTGCTCCCCATAATCAGATTATGAAACCTTAGAATCAAGTTAATGCAAACAAACAGATCATGTGGAGAGCAATAAAAATAAAATATCATAATAAAAAGCTAAATAGAGAACATATTCGGTAAACAGAATGCTGTAAACAAACTGCTGTGTCTCTCTGTGACAATATTCGGCAAGATATGGAAGAGCCCCAAGAGACAGCATGAAAACACAGCTGTTCTCTCGTTGCATTAGGTGAAGAGTGGAAGGAGGGACGCAACTGCAGCACAGCTCCTGTGGCTCCAGGGTCGTGGCAGGACTGCTCCGCCTGTGCTCGTGGAGCAGGAAGGTGGTTCCTCCTGGTGCCTGTGCTCCAGGTGATGGTCTGACTCCCCTTCCAGGTGAGACCCATGGCAAAATGATCAGCTGAACAAAACGTAGGCCATCAATCAGGCTGCCCTCCCTACTGACCATGGCTCCTCTGCAGACACAGCGTGTTGCGTGCTCAGCAGGAACTGGAAAGAAACCACCATTGCAGCTCTTACAGCATCTCTGAAGCTTCTCTTCTCCATGAGCCATGCAGCTCGGTTAAGTACCAAGCTTTATCTCTGCTCTGGGGACAGTACTGAGTTGTCACTCTGGGCTGGGACATGATCAGAGTGAGGCAGGTAAAGCATGAATAGCAGTATCTCATGGAAAAAATGTGGAGTTTAAAATGAATAAAAGCAGAACCATCTGTACTGTCATCGCTGCCTGCATAATAGCCTGCCAAAGAGTGGCATCTCTTCTCACCAGTCATGCTCCAGTCCCTCAGAGTGGTCACTCTTCCTTTGTTCTCATTTTGAGGAGATCCCATGGCAACAAAAAGGTTCTGATAAACATCAGCTGGAGAAAGGCCTGAGGTCACAGACTGTCTGGGGAAATACATTCATCTGCAAATATGTGGATAGCGAAGATCTGCTGGAGTTCCAGAGAGTTTCCTATTTCACTGATTGTTTTCTTCCACTCTGGCCCCCTCAAGTCCTGGTCTTTTTTTGTCTCCTCTCCAGTAAAAATGTGACTTCTACCAGCTACTCACTTCTACCAGCAGTGAGTAGCAACCCTATCATTATTTTAGAAACACGAGCCTTCTTTCTAAAGATGTTTGCTTAGTCTGGGTCTCCTGGATGCTCTTTTGCTCTGGAATGGGGGTCTCTGTCTCTGAGTATCTGGGAGCACATCTTGTTCTTCCAGACAAGAAGCGTCTGGAAGACACTGTGCCTCAATTGTCCCCATTTGGATCAACAGACATCAGACCAACTAGGCACTGATCTAGGTTTAATGCTTCCCAGCATATTGTTTACTCAATGGTTTGCCCCTCTAGCTCTACACAGGTCATCCCTCTAAAAGTACCATGAGTTTTAAAATTGTGTTCATGATCCAGAATTGTTTGATGATTCAGTTGTGTTTCACAATATTCAGCCTTAAGAACGTGTACCAGTTTTCCAGCCTGAGTATTGGTCTAATCACTCACTGGAAGCTCATTCATCATCTGTCCGTGTTACAAAATGCTGCCACTTTTCACTGTATTTCTGCTGGTAGGGCAGCCCTCCAAGTCATCACCACTGTGTCATCTCCAGATCGCCATCCAGGCCTGACTGCTGTGAAGAATTTGTGGTTGCAAACGTGATGTAAATGTTTGTGTTGGGGTCATTAAGCTGGGGCAGTGTTTGGAAATTAAACCATGGGACATGCTTTGCACACACAGCTTTACTGTTTGCTAGAGAGTCCAGCCACAGCAGCCACTCCTGCAACAATCTCCTGCCACTAGTGAAGCACACGTGGCTCATGTTGCCCTAACACACGCACTGCTGACCATTTTTATTTGCCATGCACCGAGCTGGGGAACACCAAGCACAAAAGGAGCAGAAGAGATCCCTCAGCCATCCTGCTGCTCCAAGGCTGAGTGAGTTCTGCTTACCTGAATCCTGACTGATGGTTGCCCAAGCTGTATCTTAAAAACATCAATGGCAGATACATCATCTCCTCAGTCAGGTCATTAAAGTCTTGTTAGGGTATGGAAAGCTGCTTCTAACAAAATTGCTCCTTCCTTCATGGAAATAGAAAGGACAGTTTGTTTCCTAACATTAATGCATTTGAAGACCATCACAAAGTCCAGCCTCAGGCTTCTTTTTAGGACTAGATGAAGACCATCTCTTCAGTCTTCCCTTGCAGACTGTTGTCCTGGTTTTAGCTGGGACCGGGTTAGCTCTTCTTTCTAACAGCTAGAAGAAAGGTTTTACTCAGAGGCTCGCTCTGAGAAGAATGCTGATAGCAAGTTGATGTTTGTGGTTGGACGTGAAACTCCAAGAACTTTTCACTGTGCCAGAGTACAGAAGCACAGCGGGATAAGGGGGGAGCATAGCTGGGACAAGGGGGACACGATTCCCCTTGTGATTTGTGGTGGAACTTAAGATTGAGGCCAAACTGGCCAATTAGTATTCCATATCATGCAGCGTCATGCCCAGTATAAAAGTGAGGGACAGCCGGACAGAAGGGCTTTTGCGCTTTGGCTCTTTCGCCGCTTTTGCTCTTTTGCGCTTGCTGCGCTGTTGCTCTATTGTTTTTCTTTTTCTCTCTCTCCCAGCACTCCCACTCTCAGAGTACTCTCTCTCTCTCTCTCTCTCTCTGCCCCTCTCTATTTCAGGGCCTCGCATGTGTCCGGGATTGCAGCTTCCGGACAAGACGAGCTTCGCATACGATGGGGTGGTGAACATCTACCCTGTGTATTAAATCATCTGCATTAAATTGTTCTTATCTCAACCCATGGGTTTCCCGTTTCTTCTTAATTCTCTCCCTCATTCCTGGGGGTGGGGGAGGGGGAGTGACCGGCTGTGTGGGAGGGTCAGCCTAACCCACGACAACTGTGTTCCTCAGACCTTTGATCAGTCTCGATGTTTTCCTTTGGATTTTCTCTGGCTGATTTGTATCTCCATAATACAATGCTGAGCACCTAGACTAACGACAGGATCTGATTAAAAACTCACTGGAGTCAGTAGGTCCTTCTGGTGATACTGAATCAGGCGTTGTTTGCAGATTTGTATGAATGTCTAAGTATTTTCTTTTGTATATTTTTTCCGTATGAATCTGTATTTTTTATATGGAACATGGAATTTCTGTGATCACTGGTCTCCTACATCCCCATGCAGGAGATCTTCTGTGGATAAAAGGATGAAATGCAGCCAGACTACTGGATCCTAGGAAGACCTGTTCCCCACAGTGATAAAAAAGAGCAAAGTTTGTAAAATATATAAAGAACCTTTCCCCAAAAGGAGGTGGGGTGGAAGTAGCAACTTGAAACTTCAACCATCTTGATTCTGCAAGAAGGATGGAAGAGGCTGAGACCTGGAAGATGGCACTGACTCACTGCCATGCCAGGGAGCGTCCCGCGTTGCCTACTGCTCATAACCAGCTAATCCTGGACATTTAGGGCAGAGGAAACCATCCGCTTCTAGGGCTTTTGACGGGCACTTTAAAAGACAATATTTTTACAGATGAGCCTTAACCAAACCTGTGATTGTGAGCCAGTTCATTCAGAGCCTCTCTATAAGCTGAGTTTCTGCTCTAAAATTGTTCACCTGCCCTAGCCTGCTATTACTGCTCCTGCTTTTAAACTTGTCTTGAAAAGTGTTTTCCCACCCCTCGGAAGGGCTTTGCCTGCCTTAGCAGTCAGTGCGAGAGCGATTTGCACGTGAGCTGGGTTCTAGGTTGGCATAACCAGGCACCTGAAGGATGTCAGGGAAATTTATATTCCTGTGCCAGATAAATAGAGGGTCTGTGGATCCATCCAAGGACTGTCTGCACTGCAGTGTCTGCTATGAAAGTTATGCTATGAAAGCTTACGAAAATTCTAGTTGAAAGTTTCATTTTAGAGTCAACTGATTATCTGTAAATTCTAGCATGACTGGGAAAAAGGGAGAAGGTGAACCAGTGATCCTGATATCAACTGGTCTTGGGCACAGTAAGAAGCAAGTCTGCCTAACAGACAGCAGAGAAGGCTGGAGGGAAGACGCTCAGCACCGAGGGCTGTGCTGCTCCTGCTCTGCTGAGCTGACCCTCAGTGCCTAACTGCTGAGCGCTTCCCAAAAAATACAGCAAAGAGTGTGTGTGGTCCTGTGTGACAACCTTCCCTGAGAAATCCTCAAACGTGGGTAAGGCGGATGATGTGGGCTGGGCTCTGCAAAGATCTTTGGAGCCGTGCACAGGAGACTCAGACCTATCCTGAACTTTAATTAAGAGATCTCAACCACACTGCAAGGGCTTGGAGCTTTATGGAAAATGCAGTCTAAAGACAGCTTGGATTGTGCACGGCAAGATCCTCCCATACATACAGGACAAGGGGCAAGGGATTTAAACTGAAAGAGGGGACATTTAGATTAGATCTAAGGAAGAAATTCTTCCTTCTGAAGGTTGTCGTAGTTTTTGGACTGAGGGTCGAGACAAGAACCGAGAGGGAGCACTCACCAACCATGGTCCCGGGCAAAACATGACTCAGGCTTTCTTCATAAAACAAAACAATTTATTAACAGTTACTTAACAGAAGACATAAGGGAACGAAACCGGTTACTTGAGAGGAGAAAAGAGAAAACAAGGCCAGATCTTAAAACAACACCTCCCCACCCCCCTATTTTCTTCCGTTCCTGGCTCTACCTCCCCCCCGGCGGCGCAGGGGGACAGGGAATGGGGAGTGCAGGTCAGTTCATCCATGTTGTTAACTGCCGCTCCTTTCTCAAAGGAGGAGGAGTCTTTACACCATTTTTCCCTTGCTTCGGTGGATCCCCTACTCATGAAGAAAAAAAGTCCCCAAACTTTTCCAACGTGAGTCCTGCCCGCAGGATTGCAATCCTTCCCCATGGATTGCACCACTTCGGGCTTTACCAGTCTCGGCCTCTTAGGGAGCTGCTGCCACTCGCGTTGGCGTGGGTCGTCCCACGGATTCCAGATGCCTCCACGACCTCGTCGTGCATTTCCACGCCCCATTATTCACAGTACCTCGTCGTGCATCTCCTGCTCCACGACCTCTCCTGGGCTCAGGCATCTCTTCCCCGACGTCGCTGCTCCGCCGAGTGCACCCTGGCTGCAGGGGGGCCGCCTGCCATCTTCACACCGATTGCGAGGGAAACCTCAGCTCCAGCACACCTCCTCCTGCTCCATCTTGGCTGACCCGGTCGTTGTGGTTGTCTTCTCTTAGATCTTAATCCTCTCTGGGGAAGCTCGGCCCAGCGGGCACCCCGGGAGCGAGGTGCTTCCCGAGCCCCCCATGCGGCTCCCCGGCGCCATCTTGAGCACATGGCGCCGGCCCGGGCCCGAGCAGCCGCCCGGCCGGGAGCCGGGAGCGAGGGCAGCGCCCTCCTGCTCTCTCCTCGCTCCTGAGCAAAAAGCCCTTTCCCGCCCCTCTGTCCCAACTTAAATAGGGCAATTCGCAGAGGCGCCGATTTGGCTCAACCCCCCGGGGGGGGGATGGGACTCAGATCTGGTGGCACAGGGAGCAAATCCCCTCCCCTGCCACCAGAACACCCCTCCCCACATCAAACTATCACAAGGTGGTGAGGCACTGGACCAGGTTGCCCAGAGGAGTTGTGGCTGCCCCATCCCTGGAAGTGTTCCAGGCCAGGTTGGATGGGGCTCTGAGCAACCTGGTGTAGCAGAAGGTGTCCCTGCCCATGGCAGGGGGGTTGGGACTAGATGGTCTTTGAGGTCCCTTCCAGCCCACACCATTCTATGATTCTATGATAGCAGTTTTCAGAAGGGCTGGGGAGCTCCAGCAATGAGCTGTGTGCTAAAGCTCATTTCTAATTTAGTTATTCAAAGCTTATCATGACCATGAAAAACGCATGTCCCACAGGCCAATAAAGATGCAAAAAAGAGGCTGGTAGAACGTTTTCCTGGGGTTTTGTTCCCGGACTGCTCCGCTTGGTTGTCCTCGCAGCATTCACCGTGAGTCAAGGACTGCACACACCTGGACGAAATCGATATGAAACCCGAGTGAGTGCTGCTCAGAGCAGACCCACGAGTGCCAAGCAGATCGATGAAGGGAGCTCTTCGCCCCAGGTATCTGTTTGCTCTTGGAGGGGAGGAACCACAGCCGGAGCGGAGGCAGGGAGGACAGGCAGGGTGATGGGCAGCAGGGAACAGGGGAGGCTTTGCTGGAGGAGTGCAGCAGGGCTGCGGTGCCTGGTTGTGCTGTGGCCGGAATGTTGTCATTAAGAGGAGCCAGAAAAGTAGGAAATCAACTTTTTTTTCAGACCAAATACGCTGAGATTTCTTTTAAAAAATGGGAAGGATATGCCATTTTTGTGATTTTTGTTTTTTAAGGGAAACCTGAAGGCTAGGGCTAAAAGGAAATTCTACTTGATTTCATGTTGGGCTTTGGTTCCACTTTACCTCCAGAGACCAAGAACCTAGAAACTGAGATTTATCCTTTGGAAAACAAAAAAAAGAAATAAAATACTTCTTTTTTAGTGTGTGTTCTTCTCCACTTAGAAATTACAGAAAAAGCGGAGACAGGTGAGAACAAGAACATACCAGATGGATGAACTGTCTCATAATTGGTTTTGAACTGGAAACGGTGGTACTGCATTAAAGCAGAAAAAAATATATTTTTTAAATATGAAAAAGACGTTTTTCATTCCTACTCATAATAATATCATCAAAATAAGTAACGATAGTTAGTAATTACTAATCAGTAATATCAGTAATAAACTTATCAATAATTACTAATAAGTAATAATACTATCAAAATTAAAAACTTTCCATACATCCAGAGAAGGATGCAGTTTTAAATTTTTTCATTATTTCTCAGGAAACTATATCAGTTTTTAAAAAAAATGTTTTTCTGGGAAATTTTTCACACTGGAGAGGATACAGATTTTGAAACCTTTCTCCCAGTTCTTCTCTAAGAAAGCTCATAACTGGGAAGGAGGATGAGGAGCATTGGTTTTACGTCAACTACCAGCTGGGTTCCCCACATGTACAGAGGCACAGAGACTGCCCCTGCAGCAAGGGACTGGCTTCCAGGGTGAAGCCACAGAATTTGTGATGGAGGATGAGGTGTCTGACCTCTTCACCCCCTCTTAGGATCTGCATATCAAGGTCCCTTTGTGATCAACAGAGACTCATCAGTGGACACAGGGCAGCTTGAACTGCTCTCTGGAGGTGCCTGTTTCTTTGCTTTGATCGCACAAGAAGCTGATGGTGACTAGCTCGGACATGGATGTCCAGCCATGTGAGCTGCTGTACTGGAGGAGATTGCTTCTACCATATGTACCTTTGCGTGGATCTCAAATCTCTTTCTCTCTTGGCTGTTGATGTTCCGCTTAAAATATCCCATCTTCTCCCATCTTCTTGAGTAGTTCAGGAAAAAGGAGCGAACAATGCTCATGGATGCTTCTCAGCCATGGGCTGTGAGAAGGGACCATCACAAACACTGCTGCCTCTCCAGAGACTGGCAGGGCAGGGGTTATTAGGGTGGCGATGATTAGACCACCCCATCAGGGGGTGGCTATTACATGCAATTTTTTGTTAGCCATAATGATCTGCAATTGTTGTAATTCTTTCCAGTGATGATGAATAAGAAAGTGGCATATAGAATGATGGCAGATTTATTCAAAGGGAAGCTTTTCAACAACTACATTGTTGCTGTAGCAGTATCAACAAATACGTGGGCTTTTTTCCTAAATACATGGATTTTTCCTAATAAGACCAAATTCTGTCTACTCAGAGAGAAATGTAAAAAAGACTATAGAGAAAGGAAGCTTCTGAAATATCAATTTGTGGAGTGGGTTTGTATGGTATTCTAAAGCTTTTAGTATTTCTAAAGGAAGATCAAATTTCTGTTCAAGCGTTTTTTCCGACAATGAAAATAATTTGCTACAAAAATCAGCCCCTTCTGAACTTTCTCTCAGCTCTGGAGTTCTGTGATGACATGACTCAATGCTATTTTCAATTATCTCCCTTTGACAATGAAGCAAAGCATTGTCCTTTATATCAAGGTTTTGACAAGAGCCTTCACGCTTTCATGCTGCGGTTGCAATTCAGATGTTTTCTTTTGCTCCTAATTTTTTAATAGACTCTTCCACTGAGCCCATCTCAAAACGAAATGAATCTAATTTAGATTCAAACGAATCAAAATGAGACTTTAAAGCCTTTTTTTTTTTCTGAAGAAATACAGCATCAAGAGAAATCTTTGAACACAAAGGAATCCCCAGGGAAGAAGATAATTTTGGCAGCAGATTGTGCCTTGTTCAGAGGACAAGACCTCAGGGATGTGACAATCCTCTGCTCCGGTCTCTGCCGATAGCGTGGAAATATCTGAAGCAGATGCCATTATTCTGATCTAGGGATTGTTACCATTTTTTACCAAGAAAACCTCCAAATAAGGTAGACTATGAGTTTCTGTCTCCATTTCCCCGTTCCAGCTGAGTGAGCCGTATGCTGAACCCTCAGCTAACCTGGGGAGAGGTCATTCTGGGGAGAAATTCAAAATACCTCCGTTTTACGTTGCATTGTTGTTACTGCAGCCCGCCAACACTTGAAAAGCATTCACAAAGATGATGCAGCAGACCCATAAACAGTAGTGACAGACAGTAAAAAAGAAAGGGGCAACAGCCACAGACTGGGAGCTTCGGTTTGGACATTAGGAAAAACCTTTACCAGGAGGCTGGCACAGCACTGGCAGGGTGCTCCAGTGGGTGGAAGCATCTCAGATCTCAAAGGTTGTCCTGCTGTTTGGAAATAGTCTCACCTAGAGTAAGAAGCTGGAATGGAGACCCTCAATGGTCATTTCCAACCAACCTTTCCATGCTTTTACATCTGATGAACCACTGACAGAGACAGTCTGAGAGAGTTCAACATAAAATAAAGGCAAAAACACTACCAGAAGGCCCTAACTGTTGCAGAAACACCAGGAGGCCAGTCCAAGTGGAAGCTTGGCTCTCAGGTGGTTAGAGAAAGAGCATTGCTAAAGTGCAAATCAAGGAGTGGCAATGTTTTCCATGAAAATAGCACTCTGTAATTCAAGCGCTTCCGTTGGGCAGCAAATATAGCTGCAGGGTGCAACCTGCTATGACCCTGTGCGAGTAAATGCCTTGTAAATCCCACCCATAAATAACCCACACGTTTGGGCTGTGGATGTGATGTCAAAGTCTTCCTGGCACTGAGAAGTGGAGCAGCTTGCTCAGGAGAATCCCAGAGGGTTGTGGAGGTGATGGGGAACAGCAGCAGTCTGTCATTCAGCTCACCATTTCAGATGGACACGAAAGCCCTCCGCAACGGCAGGTCCCAAACACGGACCACTAACTAGGAGCTATTTTTTTCCTCTTTTTCCTTTACTAGGGTAACTTCCTGATACTAGGTAATTATCTCTGGGTAACAGAGGGAGGCTGATGTGGAAGACTGGAGACTTACACAGCTATTTCTCCATTGCTTTTTCTGCTGAGCACACAGGAAAGGCTCCCTCAGCCACCCAGACTGTGCCATGGTCCTCACCTGCGCTTTCCTTGGACATGTGCTGATCATGACACATCCTGTCATGGGAAATTGCTATCAGAAATGGCTTCCAGCTGCTCCACGGTTCATACATTACACTGGTGGCATTTTATTGTGTCGTGCATGGTGATGGTGACACATGCGGTAGATGGTAACAGCGGCAGATACATCTGACCATGCCAGTGCTTTGCAGCACGTTTCTTTGAGGGTCTAAGACTAGAACTGTCGTGGGCAGAGACAAGGATCTTCTGAGAGCTCTTAAATCACTTATAAATGAAAAAAAAATATATGCTCTGTTATGAAACATGAAATCCTGTGGGACTTGGGATTTCTCACTAAAAACATTAGTTGGCCAAACAGACCTTTGCAGCAGTCTCGTGCCTGTACTCTGTGGACACACAGCTTGCCTGAAACCTTGTTCCTCTCCTTGCTAACATCCAGCTTTGGGGTTTCCCTGTCTTTGTGAGTGTTTCTATTGCCCTCATGCTTCATGGTTGTCACCTTAAGATACGGATGGATGGCAGACAGAGAATTGCATCACTGTGCTCTGAGAGCTGACAGCATTCAGTGCCTCCCAGCTCAGCAGAACTTCATCATCACTGTAGGTGCAGAGCTGAAATCCTCTGCTAACGGGCGGGTACCCATGCCTTACACAAGGGAAACATCTCCATCATCCTGTTCAAGGAAAAATGGCTTGAAACTACTTGCTTCCTTGCTTGTTTATTCTCCTAAAGAGCCTTGTTCTACAACAATCTGTAAAATGATCGGCCACTGCCAAAGCCTTCAGCAGAAAAATGTGACTTTTATAATACAGAACCAGCAACTATGGAAATGGACTGTTTTCAGCGACAAAGTGCTGATAAGAACAACAAAATAATTTTGCCAATAATTATCACATTGAGGCTTGCTGGGTTATGATTAAAATCTTCCACATTCCAAAGAAAAAGACCTGTCGAGTGTGTTGCAATTTGGCCATATAAAAAAATAAAAATAATATCTGTAAAACAGTTACCTGAAAAACATTTAATGACCTCTGGTTATCTATTTAGCATCTATAACGCTCAGTGAAGTAGTTGTATTCCATTCAGTAGCAAAATCATCGCAATGCATTAAGAGGGAGCAGAAATAATTGAGGTCTGGAGGGGCTGAATGCAAGGAATGATTAAAAGAGATACTTATGCATAATGACTTGAGATGGAACATACTAAGTTTCTTGGAGGGTATATGTAACAAAAAGATGGGATTTGTTTAGCATTACACACTGAGGCATAATTAGAAGTAATAGGATTAAATTTATGCATGGAAAAATAATCTGATTGTCAGGAATCATTTGCAGCTTCGAAAAAGAAGTTATATCTGCAAAGGGTTAATTGGTGCTTACAAGCTCCAGCATCTTCCCTCCAGGACTATTCCTGCCTCAGCGGCTCTAGGGCTGGACCACTTCCAGTAGGTTGCTGTAGTCCTTCTGTGGTGCATCCCTTTGGGTAGAGCTGTTCAAGAAGGCTCCCTCTTTGCCACTGTAGCTAAAATTAGTCTCTTTTTTTAGGAAAATAATTGTTTCAGTGTAGAGAGGGTGCTGTTCTAATGGGTCTCTTCCTTCACATCAGGGCACCACAGGGGACCACAGTCCATCAAGGACCACAGCATCATGAGAAGGGGATGTTCCAGGATTGGGGTCGGCAAAGGAAGAGGAGAGGGACAGACCTCCTTCAGGAGAACCAGGGGCAGAGAGTGGGTGAAGCTGCAAAGTTTGGTGGGAGGGAGAGTACCTGGTGAAATCAATCCATAACTCAAGGCACGTGACCTGTTTCTGTTAGGAGGTGGATCAAAGCTGTTTCTCCTACTGAAAGACCTTGTGGAAGAGGGCAAGACAGTTGAAACTAAATGTAATGGTCTCATTAAAGTGCCGAGTGATTTTTATTCACCTAAGAATTATGTTCTTACTGAAAGACATGATTATTTCCAAGACCGCAGGCAACATCCAGATGAAGAGATGTCTGAATCTGTAACAAGCCTGAAAGGCTTCACTTCCAAGCACACGTCCAGCCTGGCAGCACAACAATAGCTGACAGTTTGGTGTGTGCCTGCATGCATTAGTAGTGAAAAATGCAACAAATTGCCCCATGCAACCAAAAGGAGAGAAAAGTGCCCATTTTGTGTAACTAGGAAAAGAACGACGTGTTCCTCTTTGTTTTGTGCATCAGGCCTTAAGGTTGTGTCCACGCTGAGTAGTCAGAGTGTGTCCTGCAACTCTCATGTATTGGTGGTTTGAACATCCAAATTGTGAACCTCACTGGACTGCCCTGGCCTCTTCCTGCTGTTGGAAGGCAGGCAAGGAGGAGGAGGAGAGATGATTTACTCCAAAGCTCTCATCCTGTTATGAGGCTGGGATGTCCCCAGGTCATATATCTGAACCTGTGAACCTGGAAGGGCTCCTGAGCCCATCAGCTGGGGAGAGGCATGAGGGATTCTCTTCCTGAGGAGCTGAACCCAAAGTACCAGAGGCTCAAGGTGACAGTCTGACCGTCTGGACACAGTATCCTGTCTCCCCTGGGTCCCTGGTGCATTGATTGACAGGGGACTTGCCTCTCATACCTGGAATCACCAAATCTTACATTATGTCTGCACCAGTCCTGGCCTCATGATCGCATCCAAGTGGTGTTCTGGAGCTGAACTCCAGAGTTTGCAGGTTTCATGGCAGCATATGCCACCTGCTAGGCTTTTATAGCTCATGCTAAATCCTCTGCCAGCAAAGTCCACACTGACTGTACTTGAACTAGCTCTCTTGGTGATGTCTTCCCTTAATTGATGGGGAAAAAACACCCAAGGTCATCTGTCTTCCATAATCACATCACCTCCCCGTCCTCCTCCTAATGAGCCAAACAGATTGAGCTCTGAAATCACTCTGTAAGACATTTTCTTTAGTCTTGGAATCACTGTGTTTCCTACAACCTTCCTTGTCTTTTTACAGACTTTTAGAAGGTCAGGGCTGGAATTGAGGTGCACGGCGAGACCCCTTCTCTCACTAGTGGAAGGGGAAAAGCACAAGAGCTGTTGTGACACTTGTATTGCAACAGGAATGTACTAAGTTAATAGTAATAGCACTAATGACCTGCATAATTGGAACGATTGTGCGTTTTCAGCTCACAGATTACAACAGGGACAATGTAAAACAAAATGAAAATGTCGATTAAAGAATATGTTTATTTCAGGAATAAGCAGGTAGAAGTGTTTGATGCTCAGAGATGGACATGGTTCCAGCAGGTAGCCTTCCTGTAAGGAACAAGCAACAGTAATAAAAAGTCCGAAACGGAAAAAAAATTGAGTTCTCCATGCCAAGACAATTTCTCACCCACAGTACACCCGAGAGGTCACCGAGCTACTGCTCACACAGAAGCCACATTAGAATTTGATAATCGCGAATGATGCCTAAGTAAGAGGCAGACATCTATTTTTTTTTTTTATCTTTCAATCTCACATTTCTCTATAGTGAGGATGTCCCATATTTTAATGAATCAATATCCCTGAGTGGGGCATATAGATTTTGCTGGCTTCAAGTAATAAGAGTCTAGAAGCAATCAGAAGAAAACAAACAGGGGGATTTACCTTCTCTTGCGGGGATTCTTTTTTAACTCCCAGCAGCATGTTGGATACATTCTGTTGAATGTTGTGAGTAATATTTTTTCATCTATTGTTTCACCTTCTCTAAGGTATATTTTATTCCCGAACAGTCTATTTTTGATGTTTTAGAGGTCCTCCTGGCAGATTTCTGAGATGAATCACATCTTTGTCTAACTATTCCCTTTTGAGACAAAAAAACCCAAAACATCAAACCCAAACTTTCTTGGGTGAAGTACCATCATGAGAATTTGGGGCTAGTATTTAATTTATTGGCATGCTGGAGAGAAAACCTTCTGTATTGTGCCCTATGTAAGTATTTTCACACACTAGGATATAAAATTACTCTTTCAGTCTCTCTGCCTTTTGTTTTTAACATTAGATGAGTGTTAGTGACAATTTTACTTCACCTTCTAATACTATTAGCCTATTTTGGTGCCAGTGTCACATGTCCAGCTAGTGAACCCCTCCTAGCCAGCTTTCAGGGAGAGATCAGTAGTGTAAGATTTTAGTTATATTCTGAGTGCCACCAGTATATTACTGGATGAACAAGGAAACCCACACAAAGAGGTTCTGGGATCTATATGACCACTTCATCCAGGAATTACACTTCAACAACCATGGCCAGCTCCTGAAGAACACCTTCCAAATTTTCCACAAACTCTTCCCACCACCTCTGATACTAATACCTCTTCCCACAGCCTCTGATACTAATTGCTTCTAAACCAAACCTACAAAATGAATTCCACTACAGAGCATGTCTTTTCAATACTGAACATTTACTCGTACATAAAACCAAAATAAACAAAACAAAACAAAACAAAAAAAGAATGAGGAAGAATCAATGTAAGAGTGCCATCTGGTGACATCTGCCATAACCTTCTGTCATAGACAGCTTCCTCTCTGCAGTGCAGAATGGAAAAATTTAGCAACAAGATCCATGACAGTACAGGAGTTTTACAAAACTGATCCATTTTCTCCACAAAACTGGTAAACTTACGTAGCTAACTCAAAATTGGTAACTGAGGGCTAAGCTCTTTACAAATCCAACCCCAAATGGGTAAATACAGGTGCAAAGTGCCTGTGTAATATTCATGGCCATGCATGCAAATTGAGTAATTGTCCTTGCAATTGGGTAATTAGGTACATTGGACATGGAATTGGGATAACTGTGCACACAAATTAAGCCTGGGCTTTTGTCCTGAAGTGGTCTGAAAAGCTGTTTCTGAGTTTCTTACCCTAATTTATTTAGATATTAACATCCTGTATTTATGCAAATGCATGTCATGCTTGAATGTTTTGAAATGCAATCGTGACAATTTGAACATGACCTCATGTCATACTCCGACATGGTAATGGCTCTTCTTGTCTAAAAGAGGTTAATTTCTATCATGGCCCAATTTAATCTAGTTTTCTACTGGGAATCTGCTCTACTTAAGAAAACAGAAGTCCAGGCTGCATTTCAGGGAGAAGTTGCTTGGAGTTATCTCATGTTTGTGAATATTTTCACATTGTCCTCATCTGTAGAGACCGCACAAGAACAAGGTTCTCATTTAAAGAGGCTTTGAGTGCAGCTTTGGCTCTGCTTGCTGAGATCGAACTTAAACAGATAAGGTTTGAGAGACCTAGTAAGCTTTTTGCCTGCTAACCATAAGACCAGTCTCACATTTTAGGGGTAAAAATAAACCCTGCAAGAAATCCGGGAAAATTAAACCGGTGAACATAGTTTTTTGGGTGACAGTTTTTGTCCTTTGCATATTTCTGCTTTTTAAGAAAGATGGCATAGAGTGCACAGAGCTATGCTCCCTGGCATGGATTTGATGTGGGCCAAATAGCACTGGTCCAAATCAATTGCAGATGTGGCTTGGGAGTAGGAACAGTCCAGGAACAGTTCTCAAGAGGCTTCCAGCATGCAACTGCTCTGTTCAGGAGGGCAGGAGGCTTTGTTGGCAAAGGCACAACTCTTCCACAGCAGCTCAGAGACTGGGCACATGCTGGGACACTTGGCATCTGGACCACAGAAGATAAAGTGCTCTTTTGGGAACGCAATTCAGGTTGCTGCCTAGTTGCTAAAATAATCTGGGGCTTTGGGCAGGTGGTTCCAAGTATTGTAGTCTCTAAATTACAGAGGGATTAAAGGTGCCAAAGGAACAACTTAGAGTCCCTGGATAGTCAACAAGTAAAAGCAAAACCTGAATCAAATTGCTAAATAATCCCACAAGACGAGGAGCACCGCCCCCATGACCCACAAGTACCCACCAGGCATGAATGTGCATCTGCTCTGAACTCCACTACCCAGATCAGGGATAACATGTGTCAGCAGTCCCAGTGCAGAAGACAATACTCACCTGAAAATCAGCCCTTCCATGAACTCATCTCAAAATGCAGCCCATGGACAAGGAGATGGTTTCTCAAGGCTTAGCACACCTCCCTTATCCTGCACACTCATCCTCCTGACTCCAGCACACAAGTTATGTCTCCTCCTTGCTGCACTGTCATACTCAGGACTGCAAAAGGGTTTGATGGAGAAGCGTGATACAACCCATTTTATCTGGGTCCTGCCAGATTTTTAGGCAACTCAGCAACTCTGTGAGTTGCAGAAAGCCCTGCCCAGTCCCCTCCAAACCCCATGAAGTTCATTGCTGCCAGATGCAAGTCCTCGCAGGGAGCTGCTCACCCCCTTAACAATCTGTGCAGAGCTGCAAGCTCCGCCACGGTCCTGCCACCATCTCCCCTTCTGCCAAGCACATGCCAGCTTGGGCAAGTCTCTCTCGCAGAGCAGGTCTGCTCTTCCTAGGCATGGAAACAACCTTCTTACCAGAGATTTCTATCAGACACTGCTTTTATTCTAAAAAGAGCATAGTGTGTAAACCAGGGGTACTGTCACTCCAGTAAAGCTGCCCATTCCCACGATTTTGTGTGGCTTCATCTCTAACACACCAACTTCAGTTATTCACTGTCCCTGTCACTCACCTCCCATTTACCACACATGATTTTGACAGAGATCTTGGCTGTTATCTCTGGGCATTTTCCTCTGGACAAATTTAAGCTTTCTATCACTAAGTTTTGTTAATGATGATAAACAACACAGTAAACCGACTGAAACGGATTTCTGTCATTCCAGAAAATTTAGGACACAGGGATCTGCAAAACATGACCTCAATTTAAGTCCATCATTTTCTCCTCACGGAATTGCTCAGCTGGAATAAATATCATTACCCAGACCAGGGAAACTGGCTGAGTGAGTGGATTGCAGCACATGTACCTGGAGTGGAAGAAATGTAGCTAAGAATCCTACCTCTGTGACAGGAACTGTGAAAAATTGAACTAGTATTCCCAGAGGTCCAGTGAGGACCCTGAACAGTGGCTAGCTGAAAGTCGACCTTTTTTTCTTTCAGTTCAAGAAGAAATTTCATGGTTGGCCTGAGAAATGGCACTGACAAACATTCAATGAAATCAATTATTTTCCAGGAGAAAAAAAAAACAAAAAACAAAAAACAAAAAACAACAAGCTAGTGCCACCACCACCACTACCCCCAAAAAAAAATAGTTCCATGTTAGCTTGAATATAAATACTTTGGCAAGTTCATGCAATGGTGCTTGGGCAGCAGTGTGTAAAGACACAACCTCATTTTCCTGAGAATAAAGATTTCTTATATAGAGAGGGGGAGGGAGCGAACAACTTGCTCACAAGATAAATTGGGGTACAAAGACAAAGGGAAAAAAAACTCTCACTGATTTCTGATAAATTTGTGCAAAAGGCACTCACCAGCATTATGGGTGACAGCAAAAGCACGTGCCAACCAAGCCCAGTAGTTATGCAGGTATCTAACGAACAGCAAGGATTGCATCTCGGAAAAAATATTGAGCAATCTGTGGCAGGGATTTGGTGCTTAATTTGGAACGTAATCATCGTGCAAGACAAGTTGTGTAGAGGGGGGAGGGAGTTGATTCCAGCATGCATGGAGAGCATGGAGATGAGAGTGGAGTGCACATTCAAACACAGGTGGGAAACGAGAGGAGTTTAGGAAATCAGCTGGCATAGGGGTCTTTGGCAGCAAAAAGTTGTGAAAGTGCTGAGATGAAAGGGGAGGTAACCCCTCCGGAGTGAGAAGGAGGTTGGCAAGGAAAAATGTCACAGGCTATTAGCCTCTGCAGAGCAGAGAGAGAAAAGAGTCATTGGCATTTGTATTACAGAAAAGGGTCAATAGGAACAAGCTGAAAATGCAGTGTCTCCACTGCGTCCCTGATTTTCAATCACCAGTAGAGTTATGAAATTTTAGTTGCTACATTCTCCTTGTGAAGGTTTCAGTCTCTTCTGAAGACCGGGACAGAGAGGTCAAGGATGAAGCAGTCATTTTGTGAAAAAACGTTCTTTCAGTAATAACTGTTTTTACCTAGGCTTTATAGATTGTTTCTGTGAGTTCATTCTGGTGGGTACTGGTTGACCTCAGCCTAAGAGCTTATGGGAAAGCATCTGGCATGCAAGATAATGCACATCACTTTCGACATTAACATAGTTGCGTGGTGGGGTTTTGGTAGCAGGTGAGGGGCTGCAGGAGTGGCTCCTGTAGGAAGCTACTGGAAGCTTCCACAGCTCCAAGTCAGAGCTGCCTCTCACCAAGGTCAAGCCCATCATCAATGGTGGTAGCACCTCTGTGATAATACATTTAAGAAGGAAAAATAAAACTGCTGGGGAACTTGCAGTGAGGAGAGGAATGTGAGAGGAATGACTCTGCAGACACCAAGGACAGTGAAGAAGGAGGAGGAGGAGGAACTGTGCCAGAGCAGAGATAGAATCATAGAATCATAGAATGGTTAGGGCTGGAAGGGACCTTCAAAGGTCATCTAGTCCAACCCCCCTGCAAGGAACAGGGATATCTCCAACTAGATCAGGTTGCTCAGGGCCTTGTCCAACCTGGCCTTGAACGTCTCCAGGGATGGAGCATCCACCACCTCTCTGGGCAACCTGTTCCAGTGTTCTACCACTCTCATAGTAAAAAATTTTTTCCTAATATCCAACCTGAACCTACCTCCCTCTATTTTAAAACCATTACCCCTTGTCCTATCATAACTGGCCCTCCTGAACAGCCTCTCCCCATCTTTCCTGTAGGCCCCCTTGAGGTACTGGAAGACCGCTATAAGGTCACCCCGGAGCCTCCTCTTCTCCAGGCTGAACAGCCCCAACTCTTTCAGCCTGTCCTCATAGGAAAGGTGCTCCAGCCCTCTTATCATCTTCGTGGCCCTCCTCTGGACCCTCTCCAACTGGTCCATGTCCTTCTTATGTTGGGGGCTCCAGAACTGGACGCAGTACTCCAAGTGAGGTCTCACAAGGGCAGAGTAGAGGGGGAGAATCACCTCCCTCGACCTGCTGGCCACACTCCTCTTGATGCAGCCCAGGACGCGGTTGGCCTTCTGGGCCGCAAGAGCACATTGCCGGCTCATATTGAGCTTCTCGTCCACCAGTACTCCCAAGTCCTTCTCCTCAGGGCTGCTCTCGATCCAATCACCACCCAGTCTGTATTTATGCCTGGGATTGCCACGACCCAGATGTAGGACCTTGCATTTGGCCTGGTTAAACTTCATGAGGTTGGTACGGGCCCACCTCTCCAGCCTGTCAAGGTCCCTCTGGATGGCATCCCTCCCTTCCAGCGTGTCAACGGCACCACACAGCTTGGTGTCATCAGCGAACTTGCTGAGGGTGCACTCCATGCCACTGTCCACGTCACCGACAAAGATGTTGAAGATTCCCCTGCAGCCCATGGTGAGATGTCAGGCTGTCCCACTGCAGCCTGTGGAGGTTACCGGTGGAGCAGAGATCCACCCACAGCCTGTGGAGGAACCCACACCAGAGCAGGTGGCTGCGCCCAAAGAAGCCATGACTCCATGGGAAGCCCATGCTGGAGCAATCTGTTCCTGAAGGACTGCGCCTCCTGGGAAGGACCCACACTGGAGCAGAGGAAGAGTGTGAGGAGTACTGCCCCTGAGGAGGAAGGAGCAGCAGAAACAACATGTGATGGACTGACCACAACCCCCATTCCCTGTCCCCCTGTGCTGCTGGTGAGGGAGGAAATAGAGAAATCAGATGAGCCCGGGAAGAAGAGATGGCTAGGGGGAAGGTGAGTTTTAAGTTTTGGGTTTATTTTTCATTATCCTACTCTGATTTATTTGGTAACAAATCAAATTGTTTTTTTTTTTTCCCCAAGTCAAGTCTGTTCTTCCTTTGACCATAACTGGTGAGTGATCCCTCCCTGTCCTAGCTTTTTGTTATATCTTCTCCTCCCCATCCCACCCGGGGTGAGGAGGAGCGAGCGAGCAGCTGTGTGGTGCTTAGTTGCTGACTGAGCCCTAACCCACAACACTACATGAACAAAGTTGGTGCCACTTGCTATTTCTTGGTCTACAGAAAGTTTGTTCCCAGTGAGAGGTGAGACTTTGTTTGAAACATAGGGAGAAAAAGTCTGGGAAAAATAATTTTGCGGCATAATCTTCTCTTGGTATAGGTTGTAACTGTTTACAGCCATCTACATCTACATCTGCCTCAGGCCATCGTTTTTCTTCATGGATTCCAGCACAGGACTGTGTAAGTGAGAGAGAGACGTGCAGTTGGAGGGGTGGGAGCTTCCTTTTTTATTGTAATAAGCTCCTCTGAAGTGTCTCGGTAACTTGTACATAAATGTGATGTATTTCCTGGGAGACTGTCTTGTGCACTGAAAATCATCTTCAGTTTGGTGAGGTCTTGCTAATTATTCTCTGAGCAGATGTGGTGATGTCTGAAGGCCTGGCTGTACATCACTGCTTCGCTACTTTCTGCAGAGTTGTGGGGTTTATGAAGCATGTAAATGGGCTTTTTGTAAGAAATAAGTTGCAAGATACCATTTTCATATATCATTTCAGTATAAGGATCTGCTAGAAAAACATTTCCTAGGACAGTAGTAGCTGTTGGATCTGTCCTGGAAGAGTGAGAAACCAGTTCTTTGGACCAGGGAATGTGTAGGTTGTAAGCACACCATATAGCTGATCAAGTGAGATCTCATGATGAATGCAATCCAGAAGTACAGTAACCAAAGTCTGGAAAACTCAGCATTAATTTTCCCAGTCCCAAGTTTGGTCTTACAGCTGGCATATAACTACACAGCTTAATATGGTCCAGATTGGAAAAAAAAGGACAAGAAATAACCCCACTTTTGGTCAGATGTTTCACAACATTAGTTTCCCTGACTAACATGGTGGTCACTAGGCACAAAGTGAAGGCTGCCCCAGCCCAGTGCCAGCCATGACCGACACAGCCTCCCAGACGGTCCCCCGCTGGGTGCACGCTGCCACCCAGGTAAGCTGCAGGACTTGTCCCCCAAGTGTATTGGCTCAGGTCGCCACCAGGGAATTCACTTGTGGGAGCTGTGCCAGGGTGGAGGAACTCCTCCGCCTGGTGATGGAGCTCAGAGAGGAGGTAAACAGGTTGAGGGCCATCAGGGAGTGCGAGAAGGAGATTGACCAATGGACCAGTACTCTGTGCTCCCTCCCGCAGACCCAACAGGCTACCACAGCTTCTCAGACTGAGGAGCCCCCACCCTCTCCCCACCTGGCCGGGAAGAGGAATCCAGGTGGGAATGAGCAATGGCAGCAGGTCCCTGCCTGGTGCGGCAAGCCTGCCCCCTCTGCTCCCACAACTACCTCCCAGGTTCCGTTGCACAACAGATATGAAGCTCTGCAAGTGGAACCGACCCCCAGGGAGGATGACGATACACACATGCTAGTATCCTTCCCAAGGACCACACATATCATTAAGACATCCTCAGTTAAGAAGGAAAGGCGGGTGATTGTTTTAGGAGACTCCCTTTTGAGGGGTGTGGAGGGCCAGATTTGTAGACCTGGCCCTTTACATAGGGAGGTCTGCTCCCTTCCTGGGGCAACAATCAGGGATGTGATAAAAAAAACTCCCATCTATAGTCAGGCCCACAGATTACTATCCTCTTCTTATTTTCCAAGTTGGTATTGATGACTTTAGGAAAAGAAACATCCGGACTATTAAGAAGGATCTCAGGGTTTTGGGAAGAATGTTGAAGCGATCGGGGGCCCAAGTAATATTCTCTTCTATCATACCGACTCTGGGACATGACACGGGATGGAAAACAAGATCGAGGATTTAAATAATTGGGTACATAAGTGGTGTGAGGAACACAACCTAGGCTTCTTTTACCATGGGCTGACCTTAATGCCAGACCTTCTATCCAGGGATGGGGCGGGTTTGTCTCCATGGGGGAGAAGGCTTCTTGCTACAGAACTAGCTGGGATCGTCAATAGGGCTTTAAACTAGATGTGAACGGGGTGGGGGGTATTGTCAGACTTGGAGGATTAACAGCCGAGGACGGCCCTCCAGTGTCTGACGGGAGGAGTGTAGGCAGGTACCTTTGGCCTGCCACTTCAGTGAAAGTAGGGGGTGATATGTGTAGTCAGGGGCAACACACAAGTTGCCTAGAGGTGAAAGAAAATCCCAAAAATAACTGCTCAGGAAATAAAGCTTCCCCCCCTAGGGGTGCATTGGGGTTGAGAGCCCAACTTACGTGCTTCTATACGAACGCACGCAGTATGGGCAATAAACAAGAGGAACTGGAAGCCCTTGTTATCCGGGGAAACTATGACATAGTCACCATCACAGAAACATGGTGGGATGACTCGTATAACTGGAACGCTACCATGGATGGCTACAAGCTCTTCAGGAGGGATAGGAGAGGTAGGAGGGGTGGCGGGGTTGCCCTTTATGTAAGGGAACGTCTAAACTGCTTAGAGTTAAATGTTGGGGACGACTTGGTAGAATGTCTGTGGGTGAAAATCAAAGGGGGGCCTATGAAGGCGGATATTGTAGTGGGAATCCGCTACAGGCCACCCTATCAGGACGGTGAGGCTGATGAACTATTCTTTAAACAACTGGGGGAAGTCTCGCGCTCACTAGCCCTTGTCCTTGTGGGTGACTTTAACCTACCTGATGTCTGTTGGAAGTATAACACGGCAGTCAGGAAACAGTCTAGGCGATTCCTGCAGAGTGTGGAGGACAACTTCCTATCACAACAGGTCAGAAGGTGCTCCGCTAGACCTGCTGTTTGTGAACAGACAAGGTCTTGTGGGAGATGTGAAGGTTGGAGGACACCTAGGGCATAGTGACCACGAGATAATAGAATTCTCAATTCTAGGGGAAGTTAGGAGGGGGAACACTAAAACGGCCAAGCTGGACTTTGGGAGAGCTGACTTTGGGCTGTTTAGAAGTCTGGTTAATAAAGTCCAATGGGAGACAGCTCTCAAGGGTAAGAGGGTGCAGGAGGGACGGTTACTACTCAAAAAGGAAATTCTGGAGGCACAGGAGCGAGCTGTCCCTGTGTGCCGGAAATCGAGCCGCCGGGGTAGAAAACCAGCTTGGATGACAAAGGAGATCTGGGAACATCTCAAAAGAAAAAGGGAAGTCTATAAGTCTTGGAAGAATGGGCAGGCATCCAGGAATCAATACAGGGAGGAAGTTAGGGCATGTAGGGAGATAATCAGGGGGGCAAAAGCCCAACTGGAACTTAGACTAGCCAGCTCCGTAAAGGACAACAAAAAGTCCTTCTATAAATACATTAATAGCAAAAGGAGGGCTAAAGATCACCTCCAGCCCCTACTGGAGACAGAGGGTACGTTAGTCACTAGGGATGAGGAGAAGGCTGAAGTCCTTAATGCCTTCTTTGCCTCAGTCTTTAATAATAAGGTCAGCAGTTCCCAGGTGAGCTGGCCTATGGTGTCTGAGAGCAGGGAGGGAGAGCAAATCGAAGCTCCTGTGATCCAAGAGGAACGGGTCAAGGATCTGCTTCATCGGCTGGATGCCCACAAGTCTATGGGGCCTGATGGTATCCACCCGAGAGTCCTGAGAGAGCTGGCGGATGTCATTGCCAAACCCCTGTCCATTATCTTTGGGCAGTCTTGGCTCACTGGGGAAGTTCCGCTGGACTGGAGGCTGGCGGATGTTACCCCCATTTACAAAAAAGGGCGGAAGGAGGATCCGGGGAACTACAGGCCTGTCAGTCTGACCTCGGTGACGGGCAAAGTCATGGAACAGCTTATCTTGAGTGCTATTAATGAGCACATACGGGTTAACTGGGTGATCAGGCCCAGTCAGCATGGGTTTATGAAAGGCGGGTCTTGCCAATCAAACCTGATCACCTTCTATGACAGGGTGACCCGCCTGGTTGACGAGGGAAGGGCTGTGGATGTAGTTTTCCTTGACCTCAGTAAAGCCTTTGATACAGTCTCTCATAGTGTTCTGGTTGAGAAACTGATAACTACTGGCCTGGATAGGCACACCCTCCTTTGGGTTAAAAACTGGCTGGATGGCCGGGCCCAAAGAGTGGTGGTAAATGGGGCTAAATCTGGCTGGAGGCCGGTCACCAGTGGGGTTCCCCAGGGCTCAGTGCTGGGTCCGGTTCTGTTTAACATCTTTATCAATGACCTGGATCAGTAAATTTGCAGACGACACCAAGCTGGGAGGCTGTGTCAATCTGCTCGAGGGTAGGGAGGCCCTTCAGAGGGATTTGAACAGACTGGATAGTTGGGCTGAGGCCAATGGCATGAGCTTTAATAAGGCCAAGTGCAGAGTCCTTCACTTGGGGTATAAAAACCCCAAGCATCGCTATAGACTCGGGGAAGAGTGGCTGGAGAGCTGCCTGGCGGAGAAGGACCTGGGGGTGTTGGTTGACTACCGGCTTGATATGAGCCAGCAGTGTGCCCAGGTGGCCAAAAAGGCCAATGGGATACTGGCGTGTATCAAGAATAGTGTGACCAGCAGGAGCAGGGAAGTGATCCTGCCCCGTACTCGGTACTGGTGAGGCCGCACCTGGAATATTGTGCCCAGTTTTGGGCCCCTCGCTTTAAGAGAGATATTGAGCTCCTGGAGCGGGTCCAGAGAAGGGCGACTAAACTGGTCAAGGGGCTGGAAAATAAAACTTATGAGGAGCGGCTGAGGGAGTTGGGGCTGTTTAGCCTGGAGAAGAGGAGGCTGAGGGGAGACCTGATTACAGCCTACAAATATTTGAGAAGGGATGGTGGGGAGGTGGGGGAAGGGCTCTTTACATTAGTGTTGGGTGATAGAAGAAGAGGAAATGGGTATAAGCTTAGTCAGGGCAGATTCAGGTTGGATGTTAGGAAGTATTTCTTCTCTGAAAGGGTTGTCAGCCACTGGAATAGGCTGCCCAGGGAGGTGGTCGAGCCCCATCCCTGGATGTGTTTAAGAACAGGGTGGATGATCTGCTTAGGGATATGGTTTAACGGGGATTAGGGACGGTTAGACTCGATGATCTCTAAGGTCTTTTCCAACATAGAAATCTATGAATGGCAAAACACGACTTTGCCTCTGTCTGTAACATCAGGGACAATCCCTGAGGATCCTCCAGTCCTCTTTCCACTGGTAACTATCCATCTGACTGTCAGCTACAGAAGCCTGAAGATATTCTCTTGTATCAGAATCCCAAAGGGATTACTGAAAGATCAGAGCTCATAGTTCATTCATATATTGGAAGGTTCACGTTGGCATCTATGGCTAGGAAATAGTCAAACTGGAACATGCTGAGGCCGTAATTTTTATTTGCAAAACACTGCAGTGATCTATTGGTCTCAGAATCACTTATGGGCTTTTCACTCCTTAAATTACTGTATGGAGGGTACTCTTTCTTGCCTGCAATCCTGGCAGGAAGAAGAGACCAAAAGTCAGAGCATGATCTAGTAGGTGATAAAAGCAAGTTGAAATTTAAAACTTGTAAATCTTTTGCTGTGGATGTTACACTCTGTTGTGTAGGCAAAAGGGAACATGCAACACATACGGAGCTAAGAATACACTGTTAGAATAATTAATGTTTTGACAGCCTAATAGTCCAAATTATCTATTTACTACAGAACAGCCTCATTAATAATACAATCAAAATCATTGTATATAAACTTTATGACATATGCCCCTTTTCTCTGGTGTCATGCTCACCCTCTTGGCAGCTTCAGCCTTCCCCAAGGCCAATGGAGAGGCTGTGACACAGCAGCAGTGTCCTGAGCCCTTTGCTGGGATGAGTCTCATATTCATGGCGGGGCTTCTTTCTTCTCCAACATGGGTTATTTTAATATACTTCTCATCACAGTCTGTTTCATCGTCATTGAATCACAGCTATAATCTGAAAGCTGCAAAACAGCCCCACTTAACACAAAGGGCTCCGGTCCCTCCTGCACTGACTGCCTGTATTGTTATGTCTTTTATATATGTGATATTGCCACAAGAATTATCATACATGGCATTCCCATGAGTTATGCAACAGTCACTTTGACCCTTAGACAACTGTTATCACAGCTAAAACTAAAACCCACCCAGGTCACAGCAATCCCTGGGATCCCTTCTGTAGCTAAATCCTACAATTTCAGATCCTTTTAGGACTTCAGAAAGGGCAAAAGAATAGACCCAGAACTAACATTTGGGGAAAATCTATCCTCAGCAAAGCAAATGAAACCTAAGAAGCTCATTAAAATTTTGCAGATGCATTTTCAGCTGTAGACAACTCATCAGGTGTATTGAGATGTTTTCCAAAAACCTGGAAGTACTGCTTGGAAGAGTTGCTTTTGCATACCCAGGGCAAGTTTCTTTGGCACGCTCCATGGCTTACAATAATTTTGGGTCTTCTCTTTGACTATATGAAACCTGACAACCTTTTAAAGACATATAGATGAGCAAGGTACAAAGTTTAAGGCTGTATTTCTTGAAGGCACTGTGGTCTGTATCATCTCAGGTACCTTGAAGGAGGTGTCCTTGACTATATTTGGATGATGGTTTTACCTGTTAACCTGCTTAAGAGTCAGAGCACTGTGACCAAGTGTTTAGGGCTATGGGAAGATCAAATCCTTAAAAGTAAGGTTAGAATGTAGTGCCCTGTATCTGTCATCAAATGACAAGATAAAACTCATTTGACATTAACCAGTATAGTCAGGATTTCATACCCTGCACGGTGTAACAAGGCAGCCCAGAGGCTGGTGGGGATCACCTACTTGAAACTGGCCAGATAAAGTGTATTCTCTGTACTATCCTGCTACTTAAAGGTTTGATGTTGGCAAGGAATTCATTTTATATAACAATATTTCTGAACAAGCCCTTGATGGAGATGTGAAGATTGGAGATATCCTGATGGAGATTCAAGCTGGAAGATCCTTTCACTGAGCAGAATTACTGCCAGGGTCCTGAGTGCACCGACAGCATGTTGCCTCCTCCCTGGGAGCTTGGCTGCTCCTGCTAAAGGTCAGCTCTGACTTGTTGCAACCTGGGATGAGACATGGGAGAAGCCTTGTTGGTGGCCTCTTGGTTTTTGATCTGGAGCTGCACTGAATCACAGAATCAGAATCACAGAATGTCAGGGATTGGAAGGGACTCAAAGGATAATCTAGTCCAATCCCCCTGCCTGAGCAGGACCACCTAGATCAGATCACACAAGAACATGTCCAGGTGGGTTTTGAACATCTCCATAGAAGAAGACTCCACAACTTCTCTGGGCAGCCTGTTCCAGTGTTCTGTTCCCCTTACTGGGAAGAAGTTCTTCCTCATGTTTGAGCGGAACCTCCTATGTTCCAGCTTATATCCATTTCCTCTTGTCCCATCATTGGATGCCACTGAGAAGAGCCTGGATCCAAGTTCCTGTACTGAACCTGCATTGTAGGCACGTCTGTGCTCACTGATCCTGACCTTGTCCAGTTGACTTGAGTTCCTACGCTGACCATGGACCTGTCATGTCACTGCAGACTTTTTTGGCCATCGCTGGGCTTTCAGCTGACCCTGGTTGCTGTCACTGGACCTGTCCTGTTCTGCTTGCTCAAGTGCCATGGGAGTGTATCAGCTGCCAGTGAGGCCATCACCCCTGCCTGCCTTGCACACCCTTGGCTCCCGGCTCATCTCCCCATGCACAGCAGTCCACTCTTGCAGTGATAACATGACTGCTAACCAGATGGGAATCTGAAGCTTTTAAGTACCAGTCTTTTGGAGCTCATCAACTCTTGGGCCCTGATTAAATAGTTGCAAGCTACACAATAAACGAATCTCAGTCCAGCCTGCCGAAAACTCACATTTTAGCCTATGCCATTCACCACATGCAACCCATTCAGGACCAGTGTTTTTTGCATAAAAAGGTACAGATGTAATGGATGGTGAGAGTGCCTCTGAGAGTAAGAAGCAATAGGGAATTTGTGACATCTCAAGGCCCTTTAAGAGCTGGGAAATCAGACACATTGCTCTGTAAGGGAACAATATGCTGGGAGTCATGAGTCACAGGTGAAGCATTTAAATCGGGGTCCGGGTTAGCAGGAGGGGCTGAAAGGGCAGGCAGTGGAGAAGGAGGCTAGAGCCAAAGTGGGCTCTTCAGGCTGGGGGAAGGGGTAGAAGTTTTTTCCAGTTCTGAATAAAAGGTGCCGAAGGATTTGCATGATCAGAGTAGGATCATGTTTAAAGTATGTGTACATACCCAGACACTCGCGTATGGGGGGGGGGGGGGGTGTTTGAGCACCGAAAATAAAGCCGGATTAACAGATCAATCAGGATGCCTGGGTCAGTTTATTTGCCTGGGGCGGCCTGTAAAACAGCAGCAGCAGCAGCTGCCCTGCTGTGCTGCTGAACGGGGCAGATTTAACGACCGGAGTCTCGGGCTGCCCAATTCACAGCTCTCTGAGACAAAGGCAGGCAGACAATGTTTCTTGGTCGGGAGATGGCTCAGAAATAGCAGAGCTCCGCCTCAGTTCCTGCTCTTGGAAACCTGCACGGCTAGAAATACAACTTACTAAAAATGTTACATGCTGCAGTAAGCGACGGGATGGTGCAGGAAGCACAGAATCTGTCCCACCATGCAATACATCAGTGTGAACCGGGCATCCCGCCGCGCTGAAGGGAATAGATTTGTGGAAGAGATATTTAAGGGACTCTTAATATGTTTCATGAATCACAGAAAGGGGAATTTATCTCTTTGGGGGGTCATGGCAGTTTAACAAGGTTTTGGCTGAGGTTCTAATGGCTTATCGCTGAAATGTAACTATTATAACATAAATTTAAAGGTCTTGGCCAGATGAAGCGGCTGAATTTAGAAGTACTCCAGAACCATTGATCTGAAGCTAAAACCTGCTCTTATGTGCCCTGGTATGAATCTGGAGTGACACCACCAAATTTGTTGGGGTGAGCTGCTTTTACGGGATGCGATTGTACTGCCGTAGCTCCTCTCCCATATAAGCAAGGCTGCAGCCAGTGAATTAACCACATCTTCTCATAATCTCCCAGGTTGCACAACACCCACTCCACCACCTTTCCTGCACTTTGCAAAGTTTTCCTATTATATGGAAATTGTTTTTGCGCCTTACAGGAAAAGCATAAGGCCAAAGCCAGATTCTTGGCCATGCAAATTTCAAATGAAGGATTCATGGGACGTCAGAGCAGCCTTTGCTTAAAGAGCCTTTTCTTACAAGAACTATCTCATCTCCAGGCTAAACACTTCCCCCTTCCCCCCTCCAAGAGAAAGGGAGATTAGTTTAGTTTCTGGTAAAGGGAGTTCTTTCAGATATGCAGGACTGCACCATGGGGGGGGGGGGGAGAGAGAGAGAGACACTTCTGTGCAAATTTTACTGCAGGTACAGTTGTTCTTCATATGCTTTTGCTTATAAAGCTACTTA
Organism: Tauraco erythrolophus; assembly: GCF_009769465.1. NCBI lineage: Eukaryota > Metazoa > Chordata > Aves > Musophagiformes > Musophagidae > Tauraco > Tauraco erythrolophus. Next base: position 1,090,854 of record NC_141483.1, read on the forward strand.
CACTGGACATTCTAAATGTGGGAATGATTTTTTAAAACACCAACGTGAGCACCTGGTCCTCTGCGATAGTCTGGTCCAGACATCCTTCTCCATCCAGGTCCATCTTCCCCTTCCCTGTGGATTCTCAGCAGCCATTTCTAATTCCAAAATGCAGGGCAGTGTGACCCCCTTTCTTGTCAGTACGCACCTTTTCTCCCACAGCAGCTCTTATCAACCTCTTCGATGCCTTTCTCCCCCAGTTTCCACACTGGGATCACCCTGAACACCGACACCATGATCAGCATTTCTTCTGGTAGCTATAGCACTAGGTAACAGGATCCTTATGGATTTCCTTAATTTAGTAGGTGTACTACAGCCCTGGCATTATTTTTCATTACTTATCTGTTGGCCACGTCTCATGTGTTTCTGCACATTTATCAGAGTACTCTGGAGCAAGCCCAGTTCCACCAGCTGCTGCTAAAAGATGTAGAAGGAAACAAATACCAGACTCTTAAGTGCTGATAGAGAGAAATAGTCATTTTCTAGGGCATGATTAGATCTCCAGAACAACTCAGATGAATGGTTCTAGCAGTGCCTCTTTCTCTCCCTAACTCCTTATAGGAGCCTAAGTGATGAGCTCAAAGTCCTCTATACTGTACACATCTGAATTTAAGTTATTCCCGCCCAGTGTCTGACTTTGGGTTTTAGAAACTGATCTGAGCAACAGCATTCAGGAGTCTGAAGTTGTCTGTGTGCCCAGGCTGGCACAGCCAAGGGCAGAACCCCAGCATGGGTCAGTCAAGGAATTGCTCAGGGTTGGGGCCAGGTGGAGAAACGGGGTGGCTGGCAACAGGAAACTGCCTATGGGGAGACCATCAGGGGCCAGCACTGCATCCAGACACACAGAGGAGGAAAATAAATCAGGCAGACTCAGGAATCTGCTGGACATGACTGATGAGCATTTCCCTTAGCTTCTCTAATAAAGGATTCTTTTTTCTTTCTTTCCTTTTTTTCTTTTTTCTTCCTTTTTTTTTTTTTGTTAAATAAAAGATCTTTCTGTCTCTGGGCCAAGATAACCTAATCAAATCCTGGAGTGGTGCACAGAGGGAATTGTTGCGGGTTCAACCTATGGGAAAATGAAACCCTGTATCCCTGATGGAGCAGCACAGTATGGATGACAGCTAACAAGAAATTAATTTGGAATGATTTTACTGCTTATTTGCTTGCTTGTCATCCTTACTATTGCTGTAGTTTCCTGTTGGTTTAATTTCTCGTATTCTTCCAGCTCATTATATAATTTATGTGATGTTTTGTCTTTTCTTTCCACAAGACCCAAGTCCTGGATTCATGTTTGTAGTTTCCATTAAGGCAGAAAAAGTAGGGAGGGGGAAACACCCAAGAGAGTACATTTTGGGATTTACTTGTTGGGGAAAAAAACTTAAACTGTGACCCTATTATATATTAAAGATACAGAAAATAGCAGGCAAGGAAATGAAACTTAAAAGTGTTATTAAAAAAAATAAATCTTGAAATGAATCTGAGATTCTTCTCTCTGAATTCTAGATGCCGGCAACACTTGAGCAGTCTCTTTGGGAAAAATACCATCTCCTTTTATCTCTGCCAAGTGCTATTACCAATAAATACAGGAAATATGAGCTGGGACTGTAGTGGATGCTGTAACTGAGCATGTGCAGAGTATCCCAGGAAAGCCTTTTGTTAGGATCTTGCTAGGAAAATGGTCAGGAAAAGTGGATGAAAGGCAATCCCATGCTAGCAGAGTTACCACAGCTGACATATCACGGCTTAAAAACACCCACCAGCGGCAACATAAAGCCGTGACAGCACCCCATCACGCCTCGCACAGAGTCCACGCGGTTGGGAAGAGGCAGCAGCAGCCGCAGCCGCGTGTCACATCTCACACAGCCCAGCACCGAGTGCAGCGGTGGGTACACGCTGCTCCTGCTCTCCTCCCCTGGTTTTCCATGGCGTTGGGGCCAAACTTCTGCAGAGATACGAAGAAGAAAGAAAACAGATTTATTTTTCCTCCTCTTGCAAAGTATTGCAGCCTTTTCTCCCACCAGCAGCAGGACATGGTGTGCTTGGATGTGGGATCGTATTTCTAGGAAGCACTTTAAAGGATACTTCTGAGTACATGTGCCCAAAGTGGGTAAACCCAGTAAAAACTGGAGTTACTAAATTAAGATCTACCAACCTATATGAGCCAAGAAAGCTGCTTGCCCAATTTTAACGCAAAATACCCAGTTGGTTTAAGTAATGGAGAAATCCCATGTGTCCCTAGTATTAGAGCAAAACAGGTTGGGGAAAGGGGTTAGTGTAAAGAGAATTTGGAGGTGCATCTGTGCAGGGCTGGGAGAGGAGATGTGGATGGGGCAGAGAGAGGTGTGTGTGTACTGGGAATGTGTGCCAGGAGCCAGAGAACACATCTGCAATGGAAAAATCTGTTTGTGGGCACAAAATCCCTCTCGCCTCTCGGATGTATTTCCTCCATAGAAGCAGCAGGTTCGCCCTGTCAGTCTGCTTTGGATTGATCTCCCCAGCCTAGATAAAACCACAAGTTCTTCCCTTGATTGGTGAAACACTGTCCCCTAACACTGAACTTTTCCTTCCCGCTCAGTTCAGTAAAGCCTGAAATAAGTAGCAGGTAGCAAAGGCTACACCTCTCCAGATGCAGCCAATTCCCTCACACTGGCAGATGCTGCCTGGGCACAGACCTCCCTGCCCTCAAGTACAAACCTCAGAGACCTTCCTTGTGCACGTGGCGTTGTGGGGAAAGGACACACATCTCATTAAACCCAGTCAATCTTCCCGCAGCCCTTTCCTTTCAACTACCTCAGCTCTTCTGAAACGTATCGATCAGGGCTGCCGAGCTCTAGATAAAGGTCAGGTTATAGGGCTTGTCTGCTTTGATCTGAAGGGTTTTTCGGAGGAGGCACCAGAGCTGCCCTGCTGTACTCGCAGCAGAGCAGGTCACACGTACCCCCCTGTCCTGGACCACTCACCACCTCCCTCAGACACAAGTAAAGTACATATGTCCCTGTCCTGCAGTTCATGGCCACCCCTGCTCTTGCGATAGACTGATGGGTTTAGAGGGACACCCTACAAACAGTATATCCAGGGGTTTTCTCTGCCAGCCTCGGCCACGTGCTTCACACTGGGAGGTGAGGAGTATGTGCAGCTGTACAGGAGAACACTGAGAAAAATGTCTTGTGTCTTATCCTGGTAACACCAGGTGCAAGGGGACAGGGAACCCATGGGAGAACCTGTGGATCCCATCAAGGGACAAGATGGCACAGGTGCTCTGTTGGAATTATCCTCCTGTGTTTCACAGATGAAGGATGAAAGACCCTCCTGCCTTACCAAACCCAGTCCTCCCTTATGGGAGCCAAAAGATATTTTAAAACCATGTAGCGTCTTTACTTTTGCACCTTTTATTGGAAGGTTTTTCTAGGAGCACAGATTTCTAATAGTTAGAAAATTTCTTCTGAAAAATTAGGCTGGATTTCACAGTCCCAAGTGACGCAGCTTCCAGGCCTTTTCCCATGCAGGAGGCTCCCAACATCACAAATCTGAACACCAAAAGTTTTCTCTAGTATTTACCTTTATCTTTCCTCTCTTAGAATTAGACAGACGGTTTCTATTTAGTCCCCTGACTCCATTATACTTACTGGTCTTCCTATTTGGAGGAGGACTATTCCTCCAAGCCTTTTTTCTTTATGCGTATTCAGATCTATGTAATGAACATTGACAAAAATGGGCATTTCAGCTCCAGCATCACTGGGATAATGCTGTTCCTGCGATGCCTCCAGTTGTCTGCCAAGAGGGTTTTGAGTCACAAACTACATTGCAAAAAGTCACTCTTTTTTTCCCCAGCTTGGGAGGTTAGCCTACTGGCTTGGCCCTTATCTGGGAAATTATTTCTTTGCTTTGTCACAAAATATCTGTGTCCCTTTGGGCAAACCTTTGTGACCCAAGCCTCTGGTTTAGCGCTTGTCACTCTTGCCATGCCCCTCTCAGTTCTGTTGTACAGACCAGATAGGAAGCTTTGACACCTAGGAAGGTACTAGAAATAACCATCTGATTTCCTGCCTATCACATAAAAACAGGCATCCATGTAGGAAATACGTATTTCAAGGAGACAAGTGAGATCAGTCAATTGCAAGAAGCCTGGACTCTAGGAATCCAGCAAGTCACAACTGCAAATTAGCCAGCGTGGCCCAGAGGCAATGCCAAGGACAACCAGAGGTGCCCTGCCAAAACCCACCCTTCTTTGCACCCTTTCAGCCCATTTCTTTTGAGAGGACTGTGGTAATGCAATAAAGGTAGTAATGTAATAATAATAAATAAATGTGGTAATGGCAATGGAATAAAGGCCTTCTGTCCCACACGACATCCTTATCTCTAAACTGGAAAGACATGGTTTTGATGGATGGACCACTCGGTGGATAAGGAATTCGCTGGATGGTCACTCTCAAAGAGTTGTAGTCAACGGTTCAATGTCCATGTGGAGGCCAGTGACGAGTGGTGTTCCTCAGGGGTCGGTACTGGGACCAGTGCTATTTAACATCTTTGTTGGAGACATGGTCTCCAACTTGCTGGTCCCTCAGCAAGTTTGCAGATGACACCAAGTTGTGTGGTGTTGTGGACATGCTGGAGGGAAGGGATGCCATCCAGAGGGACCTTGACAGGCTGGAGAGATGGGCCTGTGAGAACCTCATGAAGTTCAACAAGGCCAAGTGCAAGGTCCTGCATGTGGGTCAGGGCAATCCCAAGCACAAGTACAGGCTGGGCAGAGAATGGATTGAGAGCAGCCCTGAGGAAAAGGACTTGGGAGTGCTGGTGGATGAGAAGCTCAACATGAGCCGGCAATGTGCACTGGCAGCCCAGAAAGCCAACTGTGTCCTGGGCTGTATCAAAAGGAGCGTGGCCAGCAGGTCGAGGGAAGTGATTCTGCCCCTCTACTCAGCTCTCGTGAGACCCCACCTGGAATATTGTGTTCAGCTCTGGAGTCCCCAACACAAGAAGGACATGGAGCTACTAGAACGAGTCCAGAGGAGGGCCACGAAGATGATCCGAGGGCTGGAGCACCTCTGCTATGAAGACAGGCTGAGAGAGTTGGGGCTGTTCAGCCTGGAGAAGAGAAGGCTCCGGGGTGATCTTATTGCAGCCTTCCAGTACCTAAAGGGGGCCTACAGGAAACCTGGAGAGGGGCTTTTTACAAGGGTGTGTAGTGATAGGACAAGGGGCAATGGATTTAAACTGAAAGAGGGGAGATTTAGGTTAGATATAAGAAAGAAATTCTTTACTTTGAGGGTGGTGAGGTACTGGAACAGGTTGCCCAGAGAAGTTGTGGATGCCCCATCCCTGGAGGTGTTCAGGGCCAGGTTGGCTGAGGCTTTGGGCAACCTGGTGTAGTGGAGGATTTCCCTGCCTGTGGCAGGGGGATTGGAACTAGATGATCTTTGAGGTCCCTTCCAGCCCTAACCATTCTATGATTCTATGATTCTCTTTCTCCTAAGAGCCTTGCAAATGATCATTCCTGGGGGCATTTAACCCCAAAGCTTTATGAAGACCGCATCCTGGAGTTACCTTTTTTCCAAAAATTCTTGATGAAATTGCCTGTCAGAAGAGGCACTTGCATAATCCCACTCCTGGTGCCTTTTTAATGCAGAGAACAGTTTTGTTTCTTTTCCCCTTGACAGAGGGATCCATAGGAGAGGGAAGTTATCTCAAGATCGACTTCAGACTCCCTCACTCTTAGAAAAGGGAATGTCATAGAATCATAGAATGGTTTGGGTTAGAAGGGACCTTCAAGGTCATCTCGTTCCAATCCCCCTGCCATGGGCAGGGACACCTTCTACTACACCAGGTTGCTCAAAGCCTCATCCAATCTGGCCTTGAACACTTCCAGGGATGGGGCAGACACAGCTTCTCTGGGCAACCTGGTCCAATGCTTCACCACCCTCAATGTAAAAAATTTCTTCCTTATATTTAATCTAAATCTCCCCTCTTTCAGTTTAAAGCCATTGCCCCGTGTCCTGCCACTATATACCCTTGTCCAAAGCCCCTCTCCAGCTTTCTTGTAGCACCTTTAGGTACTGGAAGGCTGCTGGAAGGTCTTCCCGGAGCCTTCTCTTCTCCAGGCTGAAGAACTCCAATTCTCTCAGCCTGTCTTCATATTCCTGTGCACAGGCAAGATCTCACTCCCTCTGCGAGGGTCACAAGCACTTTGTCTCTAGCTCTGCTTTTCATGTCCATGTTGTGCTTTCTCCCAGAAAACTCAGTGTTCCTGTGAGTGAAATCTTTTGGTGGGGTTTTCCCCGCCCTGCCTTCGCCTCTGCACAATGAAAGCTGGTAGGGAATAAAAGCCCTTTGTATACGGAAACAACACACTGCTCTAAAGGGATCCTCTGGGATAAAAGGTAGTAGAGAAATGTAAATGTATTCTTTGGATGAGCCCTCTGGATTAGCATGTGAATTTTCAATTGCTGTTTCCCCTGCAAAGCTCCGAGCTGCGAGGCTCTCTGATTACACTAATTCTCATGTAATCTCTCCGACAGGCTCTGGCAGAGGGTGGGAGATCCCACCTGGGCCAGGCTGCTCCCGACTCCTGCTCACCTGCCCTGAGCAGCGACCTTCGGAGCGCAGGCAAGGCAGGTGAATTCCAATGGGAATCGCAGCAGCGTTTGCGTGCTGCCTTCTGACTGTTTTGGAAAAGAAAAAGGGCAGTTTTTCTGTTTGTTCTCGAACGTAATACAAGCTCAAGTTTAAGCAAATAAACAAAGCTGGCTATTATGTAATCTGCTTTTTCTCAGCATCTGCTGTTTCAGGATGCAAATCTCGGGAAGGCTTTGATTACAGAAACTGGGGCAATCACAACCTTGACAACGATTTCAGACGTGGGCTGAATGCAATGCACGCCAATGCGAGCAGAAACTGGGTCCCCGGGGGACTCCTTGCCTGTCTCTCTGGGCTCTGAAGCTCCCAGGATTATTTCTGGGTACAAGCCCTGCTGGAAACAGCTGCTTGAGTGATGTTATACACTTATATCTCAATGAACAGATGAGTTTAAACCAAAGCTCCTGTTACGCCTCCACAGAAGGTGCTCAGAGCAACTACCCTCTCTGAGCTTCCACCCTCGCCAGGATTAACCCAGGGAAAATGTGCATGAAAATGATCTTGTAGTCTTGGCCACAAAATGCAAATATAGAGCTCTCCCATCCTCTGCCTGACCTGAGCATGCTGGGGTCAGCTTGGGCAAGCTTTCAGGAGGGTCCTGCTGAGGACAGAGCCCTCTCTTGCCCTATTTTGTGTTTTCTACCTCTGCTCCAGAAGTCGGTATCAGCTTGCAAAGTAATTTTACTTACTTTCTACCAGCACCATTTTCCACTTTCCCCTGTAATTGTGTAATTAACATACTTCATCCATCATCTTTACATCCACCATCCATCATTGTTTAAGTTGGGCACGGCCTTGCACACAAGCATTGCAAGCGTTAGCGGTCACTGATCAAGGGGAAATATGTCCAATTGTGAGAAGTGACTACAAGCAAACCCAGATTACGTGGACTAGCCATGGGGCTGTTTCACACACTTCATTATCCCTGGACATAAGCACACCCCATTTCCTAAACTAGGTGAGATGAGTTGTCCCCTGGAAATGTCTATATTCCAGAGATATGTCCAATTTCTACATGCTGAAATGAATCTGTGTACAGGACACTTCAACGACCTTTAAATCTGCCCTATTGTGATACCGAGCCATCCATCTAGAGCCATTAACAGGTAAAGCAAAAGCCACACACACAAACAAAGCAAAACAAGGAATCCATTCCCTACTTCCCATGGGCAGGCAGGTGTTCAGCCATCTCAGGAAAGGAGGGCTCCATCATGTGTAACAGTTACTTGGGAAGACAAATGCCATCATTCTGAACGTCCTCCCCTTCCTTCTTCTTCCTCCAGCTTTATATGCTGAGCGTGATGTTGTGTGGTCTGGAATACCCCTTTGGTCAGTTGGAGTCAGCCGTCCCAGCCTTGTCCCCTCCCAAATTCTTGTGCACCCCCAGCCTACTCGCTGGTGGGGCAGAGTGAGGAGCAGAAAACGCCTTGACTCTGTGTGAGCACTGCTCAGCAGTAACTGAAACATCCTTGTGTTATCAGCACTGTTTCCAACACTAATCCAAAATACAACCCCATTCAAGAGACTATGAAGAAAATTAACCCTATCCCAGCCAAAACCAGTGCAAAAGCAAATAAACTACTTTTTATCCTGTGGTGCCCAACCAGGATAAAAAATCCCTCCTAGGCTGTTTAGAAACGAGTTGGTCCTAATACCTTTCCTCACAAATGCTGTTCTTAGCGCAGCCGAGAACACCTTTCTTTCATCTTCTCTTCTTACTCTGATTATTCCCATTCTGCTCCAAAACCAGATGTGAGACTGCCAACGCGGCTTCATCCGACAAACTTCACTGATTATCAGTCACCTCACTAATAATGACTTCCCTGCACTCTATTTTCTTATCCTGAACACCTTCAAAAATACAAGAGTGTGTTTTGCCAAATGTGTTGTCCATGCAAAGCCCGTGTGTTCCTGCAGCTCCATCTTTCCTCCCTGGAGGAATCGAAGCCTGTCCACGGTTCCTCCCCCTATTGCTGCCAGCCTCTCTGATCCGCAGGAGCTTACGGATCCGGGTGCTGCCTTTTTTGCAGCCTTCATTCTTCTTTTTCATGGTGCCTTCATTCTCTTCTCATACTTTCTGGAGTCCTTTCCCATGTTCTGTCATTTCAGCTGGCACCTGCTTGAGGTTTGGCCACTGCTGTCATTGCATCTCTCTCGCCTGCCTACTTGGGCTCCCAGCACCTCCATTCCAGCCACACGTTTGCAGCACAAAATACCCCACCTGGCTCCGGTGGGAAGACTGTCAGGGGCTCTTGATTTCAGCTCTGTTTTTGAGAGACCACGAGCTGCCTTCCTATCAGGGAGGTGCACATTTCTCCTGCAGAGACCCTGTTGTCCCCCTCAGCGACTCAGGGAGGAATACTACAACTCTTTTATGTTCATGCCCTAATTTATTTTGCAAGAGCTTTCCTGTGCAGCGAATGTGCAGTGTCCCTCACTCGTAAGACATCTTTGTTCCCCTCACCCAGCATCAGAAACATGTAGAGCCACGCAGGGAAAGGATGTTTGCTTGGTTGTTTATTTACACATTCCTCTCCGTATTTGCAGCTTCTGGGGTAATTTGTCTTCTTCCCAACAACCTGAATGCAAGGAGGCTGTTGTGGGTCTTAGGGCCCCCTGTACTTGTCAGCGTCTTTCCTTTTCCTTTAATGAGGCCCTCCAAGAGCGGAGGCTGCAGGAAAAGCCCCAGTGCATAGCACTGCCTTGTCCATGCTTCTCCTTCCCAGGCTCCAGCAGGTGGATGGGGACAGAGGTGGATGATGGGGAGTATCCTTGGAAGGAGGGGAAACACTGAGTGGTGGGAGAGAGTGAAGCATCTTGTTCAGAGGAAGAAGAGATGGGAAATGCATTTCTCCTGCATTGAGGGACCAGTGGGTCCAGGAGATGTCGCATGCACAGAGGCTTGCTAAAAACATTGAGAACAGTCAAATTAAAAGGAAGAAAGGAAGATCTCAAGGAGTTGAAGGAGAGAAAGGTGAGGAAGCCAGCACAGGTGTACCAATGGGCTTTACCAGAGAAAGGAGAGAAGCACCCACCAAGAAATGGGAGGACTGGAGAGGAAAAGAAAGGAAGAAGAGATGTACATTCATATGTGCTCCACGTCCACTGGGGATGACACTGACCTGCAGTCAGGGGTAGAAGAGGCTACAAATAAAGGGTGAAACACCACTTCACGTGAGCTCCAGGATGAGGTGATAGAAGACTTTTGAGACGTTCCTCAGAGCCATGCTGCAGCACACCAGGAATGAAATCAGCATGTCTCTCACTCCTCCATTTCTACAGTCAGCAACCTTGGCCTCACAGAGCTGCTCTGTGAAGACTGTAGCCTCCCCTCTGCTCTCCCTTCCAGCTAATCACAGGATCTGCCTGGGGCTCAGAGGAGCAGCCATGTCCTGCAGCCCACAGCCCCTGCTTCCAGGGGAAGGAAAGGTGTACGGGAGGCAGGGAGTCCTCTTCCCCCTGCTCAAGCTCTGAGGGGAACTTGCCTGCATCCTGGGCAAGTGAAATGTGAAAAAAAACATTAATTAAATTAAAAGTCAGAAATTCACAACAAACAAAGGTGGATATTTAAGGGGAGCCTGGATTGTGGCTGTATTTCACAATGATTTATTCGATATGAGAACAATTCTAACATTATACAGAGAAGCTGTACGAGTGACCAGGGATCAAGTGAGGAAGGCTAAAGCCCTGAAGGAATTGAATTTGGCAAGGGATATAAAAAGCAATAAGAAAAGCTTCTATAGGTATGTAGGGGACAAAAGGAAGTCCAAGGAGAACGTAGGCCCCCTCCGGAAGGATACTGGTGCTCTGGTCACCCGGGACATAGAGAAGGCTGAGGTACTCAATGAATTTTTTGCCTCAGTCTTCACTGATAAAGCCTCTTGTCTTACCACCCAAGCTGTGGAAAGAACTAGCAGGGACTGTAAGGATGAACCACCGCCCACTGTACTTGAAGAGCAGGTTCGGGAACATCTGAGGAACTTGAAGGTGCACAAGTCCATGGGACCTGATGAGATCCATCCGCGGGTCCTGAAGGAACTGGCAGATGAAGTTGCCAAGCCACTGGCCATTGTATTTGAGAAGTCGTGGCGGTCTGGTGAGGTCCCCGATGACTGGAAGAGAGGGAACATAACCCCCATTTTTAAAAAGGGGAACAAGGAGAACCCGGGCAACTACAGGCCGGTCAGCCTCACCTCTGTGCCTGGCAAGGTCATGGAGCAGATTCTCCTGGGAACCATGCTAAGGCACATGGAGAGCAAGGAGGTGGTGGGTGACAGCCAACATGGCTTCACCAAAGGCAGATCGTGCCTGACCAACTTGGTGGCCTTTTATGATGGGGTGACAGCATCGGTGGACAAGGGTCGACCAACGGATGTCATCTACCTGGACTTGTGCAAAGCTTTTGACACTGTCCCGCACGACATTCTTCTCTCTAAACTAGAGAGGCATGGGTTTGATGGATGGACCACTCGGTGGATAAGGAATTGGCTCAATGGCCGTACTCAGAGAGTAGTGGTCAACGGCTCGATGTCCATGTGGAGACCGGTCACGAGTGGCGTCCCTCAGGGGTCCATGTTGGGCCCGGCCCTCTTCAACATCTTTGTCGGTGACGTGGACAGTGGCATGGAGTGCACCCTCAGCAAGTTCGCTGATGACACCAAGCTGTGTGGTGCCGTCGACACGCTGGAAGGGAGGGATGCCATCCAGAGGGACCTCGACAGGCTGGAGAGGTGGGCCTGTACCAACCTCATGAAGTTTAACCAGGCCAAGTGCAAGGTCCTACATCTGGGTCATGGCAATCCCAGGCACAATTACAGACTGGGTGGTGAATGGATCGAGAGCAGCCCTGAGGAGAAGGACTTGGGAGTACTGGTGGACGAGAAGCTCAATATGAGCCGGCAATGTGCTCTTGCGGCCCAGAAGGCCAACCGCGTCCTGGGCTGCATCAAGAGGAGCGTGGCCAGCAGGTCAAGGGAGGTGATTCTCCCCCTCTACTCTGCCCTCGTGAGACCTCACTTGGAGTATTGCGTCCAGTTCTGGAGTCCCCAACATAAGAAGGACATGGACCAGTTGGAGAGGGTCCAGAGGAGGGCCACGAAGATGATAAGAGGGCTGGAGCACCTTTCCTATGAGGACAGGCTGAAAGAGTTGGGGCTGTTCAGCCTGGAGAAGAGGAGGCTCCGGGGTGACCTCATAGCGGTCTTCCAGTACCTCAAGGGGGCCTACAAGAAAGATGGGGAGAGGCTGTTCAGGAGGGCCTGTTGTGATAGGACAAGGGGTAATGGTTTTAAAATAGAGGGAGGTAGATTCAGGTTGGATATTAGGAAAAAATTTTTTACCATGAGAGTTGTAGAACACTGGAACAGGTTGCCCAGAGAGGTGGTGGATGCTCCATCCCTGGAGACGTTCAAGGCCCGGTTGGATGAGGCCCTGAGCAACCTGATCTAGTTGGAGATATCCCTGTTCCTTGCAGGGGGGTTGGACTAGATGACCTTTGAAGGTCCCTTCCAGCCCTAACCGTTCTATGATTCTATGATTAGTATTAGAAAGCAAGAACCCTGTAAATCCCTGTGCTTGAGTACCAAAGCCTTCATGAGAAAACCTATGGAAGGGCACTATCCTCTCATGGCCTACTGCCAGCTCATTTGATTCACCAACCCAAGGCAAATGACAGCCTCTGGGCTCCCAGCTCATCACCCACCCAGCTCACAGGGGTAGCTCCCCTCTCAGAGACTACGATGCTGGTGGAGATGCCTCTGGTCATTCCATTTCCAAGCTAAGGAGAACTGAAAATTCCTCCAGTACTCCTGGGGCTCTGAGACTATTATAAAGTGACCACGAGAGGAGACTTAATTAGAAGCGCACACAACTGTGAGCAGCCTTACAGTCTTGTTGCTTTACTATTCTCTGTCTTCTTTGTTGTTCTGGCACCAGTCCGCTGCCGTGCATCCGTATTTAAAATGGAAGTGTTTGGGAAAAGGCTGTTTTTTTCAATGTCTATTGAGTCCTTAACATGTTTTCATGTGCTCTAAAGTGAAAAATCACAGTAACGGAAAGGACTCCCTGTTGCAATGCATGTGAATAATAAAAGCTTCATGCTGGTTGAATAAATCACTAGGAAGCTGTAGTATGGATCTATGACACGCATGGTTTTGATTATTACAAAACGCCACTGCGTTGTGGTGTACAAGAAGTAAGTGCATAGAAGGCAGATCAGAGAGGAGCATCCATCCCCACCCGCAGGAAGACAAGCAGAGGCTGGTAGCTGACTGCCATCTCTGGGACAAGGCGCACACGGAGATCACGACAGGGTGTGAATGATGCACAGAAGATCCTGGGTGGACTCATGCCCACTACATTCATGGACTTAAGATCGAGACAACACATCTGAACCAGTCGCCTGAGGCTCAATTTAAAGCACATGGAAGAAAACAGGCTCCTCCAGGTGGGAATTTTTGTGAGCTGGCTGAGAATGGGATAAATCACCTTCTGCTTTTGTGTGCAGGAAACTAAATTAGTATCGTGAACAGAGATACCTAACTTCAGTGCCCAAATGGGGCAAATCCATTCTCCTACTTGAGCCCATGCAGACGTTGCAAAGGCATGAGGCTTTCAGTCCCCCGCACATAGCCCACTGAGAAGTCCCTGTTCATCACCAGCCCACTTGGTCCCCTTGATCAAGGGGACTGATTTCCACATCAGAAGTGCTTCTATGCCTGGCTGAACGTGTCACTGTTCCCACTGCTCTGGTGGCTTCGGAATCAGCTGCCATGAATCAGAAGAGCAGGAACATCACTGCTGCCTCCAAGGGGAGCTTCCTTACCTGCAGGTACTCAAAGTATTCCTGTGTGCCCATTGATATGACTATTTAATTAAAGAATAGGGATCTCCAGCTCTTCCAGATGTCTCCATCAGGTATACTTGATGCATGTGGGAATACAGAACACACCGTTTTAGGAGCAAAACTGTGTAATGTTTCCCATTAAAAAAGTGCAAGATGTGATTGTCTCCTCTACTTCAGAATAAGGGAAAATACCACCAAAAGAGTCTGGAACATGAACGTTTTGGTTATAAATGCAGATGTGTGCGTGCATGAGCATGTGCGTGTTGCTGTATTGAACGAGACACAAGGTGGCAACTGGTGCCATCTTTAGCCCAGCCTAAGATTCTCGGCTTGCCGAGTCAAGGAATGACACCAAGACCGCAGCTGCACAAGCTGCCCAACACATGGGGAAAGAGCCCAGTCACTCAGCCTGTCCTGTTCCTTGGGGCTGCTCCCGGCATTTGGTGAAGAGCTACCTACAATCTGGAGATCAGGTAGAGTCCTGCAGTTTTCTTCCCTGCTGACAGCAATTCCCACTGCAGCACGCTTAAAAAAGATGTAGATGAAATAGAGATCCCTCTAAGGACAGGGGTTTACGCAGAGCTGGGCTACTAGCTGAACTGGACTGTTTTTAAAAGTACTTAATGAACAGATTCAGTACTTTAAATATGGAGTCTGTTCATATACTTAGCAAGCAGCAGCACATGAAATGTGGGCACCAGAGTCTGGCGAGAACAACTTTAAGAAATGAGAGGAAAATGAAGCTGCACCTAGAAAGACCCCAGACATGCTGTAGAGACAGACTGAGAGCACAAATGCTGGATTTGCAGACAGAAGACCTTGCTGAAGCGTGTCGATAATAGAAACAAGAAAAGAGTGTGATAAGGAGAAGCTGAGAAGGGATAAAAATGAGACAGAAAAAGTAAGGCTTTTGTTATTTTGTCAAGGAACAAAAACTAGAGGAAGTGAGAAAACTCAGTGAGGAATAATAGCAAAGCCACTAGACAAGCTAATAAATACGTCTGATGAACAATGTAGCTCCAGCCAGGAGGAGACAGGAGATGGATACCATTTTCAATTCAAAACAAAAAAGCAGAAATAAGGGAATAAACAGCCACATTGAGTGCAAAACTCTGGCATCCACATGTAACACTGAAAGCATAAAAGTTTCCTTATTTAAAGACAAGGTAATTATCAGGCATGTAATTTCACCTTTAAGGTAAAGTGGTTTGGAGAAGTAAATCTAACTCCAGGTAAACATGCCTGACTGCACAGACAGCTGAACTGCTCTAGGAGACAAATCAGACCGATGCAAGAGAGAAGCGTTTTGCCTGGGTGTCCTCCAGTGTCCTCCAGTGCAGGGCTGTGACACAGGCACAGGCTGTCACAGCACAGGGGATGGTCACAGACAAACTCTCTGCAGGCATCTGAGGCCACAGTAGATACTGCAAAAAGCTTTAAAAAAGGAAGAAAAATGCCCATCCTCTTTGATGCCACTTAGTTTCCAGATGACACAGCCACACTGGCAGCAGTACGGGCACCTGGGTTTCTGTTGGAAGAGGTTTTCTGAGTGAGTTCAGCAGATCCAGAGACAGTCTTCAGAAGGCATCTGCCAACCATGCATTTCTCAGCTTTGCTATTAGACTGATGACTAGTCACCGACCAGGCTGCAGAACCAGCTGGGATTTAATTCTTGCAACAGTGGCAGATGGGAGAAATATGAATTATTTAAAACACATTTCTAAAAACTGAATCTGTGCAAAAAGTAATTTTTTCACAAAGAAGCCACAAAACATGATGTGCTGTTGCTCAAGAGGTCTTTGAACAAGGGAAAACCCAACCTTGCGCAGAAATGCATTGGTGGCCAGTGCTCACAGGGCAGCACTGGGACATAGAAACGTAATGGAGAAGGACCTGGCAGCATGTAAACCAAATGTAAGGCAATATTCTACAGATGGGTGTGCCCAGCAGACAAGCAGAAGCTAGAAATAGACCCTTATGCAGCCTATGAGACAGCTGGAACACGTTGCACCATGAGCACTGGTGGAGGAGGGACTGGTGAGTCTTCAGCTGGAGTAGTCATTATTCCTGCAGAAATTGCACAGAGTGAGCAGCAGCCAAGCTGTCATGAGAAAACGTCAGGCGAACTGATGAGCTGATCAACTGGAAACTACCAAACAAAGAAAGATGCTCTTCATCTCCAGTGCCTGGGCACCTAAGCCCTGTCTCTCAAGGGTCTGCTTCCAATAAAATAATTCAAAGTGGCCTAGGAAGAATCTTGTTAAGCATCATTTAGGATTGTATTTTCTTCTTTTTTTCTTTTCCTGTCCCATGTGTGGACTTCATTTCACCTCAAGTGTCTATAAATTAGATGTCCAAGTCTGATTTCATCACCCTCAGGCCCCTTTAACAGGGAGAGATGGACATCTCTGCAAGGTAATTCATGCAACCCACCCTTCGCCCCTGGCTGGGGAGTCCATCTCTCTACTGCCTTCAAAGGAGGCAGGAGAGCAGAGTGGAACAAGCCAGAGGTGGTTCCTCCAAGGCCTGGCCTTCATGAGAGAGACAGGATTTTTGTTTCTTGGCAGCAGTGAGTCCATCTGCTGACAAAGAGGACTGCCCTTGGCCAGCTGCACACAGCTGTACCAAACCCTGGGGCTGCACAAACCATGAAACACAGCGCTTGCAAATAGCACCGACACTGGAACAGCACCTGTCATCCAAATGAAGGCACAAACCCGGGGCAAAAAAACTGTGGTGCATCAGCCCAAAGGTCTTGCCTTGAAAATTAGGACTTGCAGTCATGTCTATATCAACTAGGCCATTGGGCCTGTGGTCGAGGAAAGAAAATTTCAAAGTTAAACGTCTAAAAAAAGCAAGACATTAGGAACCGCAAGACTTTTGAGCTATTAGGCTGCCAGGCAAGTCAGAGAGATAGCCCCTAAGATTTATTAACATTATCTGCTACGCAACTCCTGATACAGCTTCAGAACTTGTGGGAAGTCTTATTTATCAACCACATGGAAAGGACAAATGTAAGAACAGGCCATGACAGATAATAATTCAATGTGCTGGGTGAACCTACAGAGACTGGCATTTTTCATTTCACTTCTCTGTTTGCAAAGAACTTGGCACCGGTGTTGTTTTCATTTAATTTCTCTGTTTGTAAGAGATTTGGCCATTCATTTTGGCTGGAGATCTGATAAGTGAAGCTAAGGAAACACAAGGCACATGTTGTTCTTGAGTGGAGCAGAGTCAGGGAAGCTGAAAAGAAAATAGCTTTTTATTAACAACTCAAATATTGACTGGATGTTGCAAGGAGGGAGGGAGGAAAAAGCTTGCTCCAGAAGTAACCTCAGAAGAATCCCAGGCTGTTGCTGGAAAGTCTTTATCTTCTGGTTTCTTGCCTTGATAAACTTGGTGTCACACCAGAAAATTGAGTCTTGCATTGTGCAAACATCATGGTCAGTGTGGAGAGATACACAGGCACATACGATGTGGGCATATATCTACAGGAGCCATCATGCATGGAATCGCACAGACTGCTGAGATGTAGTCAGACGGGGACACACCAGTGCAGCATCAGTTCACATGTAAGAGCAGATGTAGGGGTGTGAGAGTGATGTGGCACGGCTGTGTCAGGGGGATTTGAGTGTGGGTGGAAGAGCAATCCCACGTGGTATGCAGGGGTGTAACAGGATGGCCAGAAGGCCATGGAGCTGGAGAGTGCCAGACTGCAGGCAAGTGCATGGCTGCAGGCATCAAAGTGTGAAGGCTGAGGGAGTCCACAGGGACCGTCCTGAGGCTGGGAGGAAGAGGAATTAATGGGCTCTCTTGTTTCCCTCTTCCATCTCTCAGTAAATGAAAGACACAGGAAAGGAAATTCTTCTTTTGAGCCAGCCAGAAACAACCCTGCACTTCCTCATCAACTCTTCTTTCCTTTGAAAGTGATAGAAAACTAGGGCAGAGAAGATGCAGCCCATTAGGCACTGCCAGATTCAGTTCTGGGCTGATGTCTGACACAGTTTTCACCAGAAATACCCAACCTCTCAGCTCGGACCTCCAGGGGCAATAGCTGGTGATTGACAGGGTAGGGAATAAGGATGGGATATTCTGATGTGGTGACTGATGTAAAGTGAAGTGCTCTGCAGGCAGGAGTTGGCAGGATCTGAGAGAGACAGACAGGGAAAGCAAAGGTACCTTGCAAGGGAGCAGTCACACCAGGATAAAAAATGGGCCATCTGCGTTATCTCATTCCCAGTAGATCGCCTTATGTCTCATGCAAAAAAATTCAGGAAGCTGCTCCTCTTTTGGGAGGCAGAAGGTATGATCTGCTGATCAAACACTTCAGATAAGGTCTATCAAAAGTACTTTTCTGCCCCACATGTCCACTGGTGTGTGAGACAGCAGTAGAGCGGAGCCATCCTTCGAGAGAGCTCGATGGGGAAAGATTTCCTGGCAAGAAGGCTTTGCTGGGGTGCAAAAGGTGAAGGAAAGTCCTGAAACACATCCAGATTACACATCCTGTTTTTTCTTGTATGGGAAAAGTTTCTGCTTCATCTTTTCCTATCAAAGATACCCCCTAAAAAAGGAGTGAGTTCAGAAATACAGGCTGTTTCCGTTGGACTAGAAACTGGAAAAGGCGTTTTCTTAAAGCAGAGACAGAATGAGGCAGAATAAGACTAAAAAGGGGCTGTAAATAGATTTGTCTCCTGCCACTGTGCCTTTTCAGGCTTGCCTCCAGCACCTTTTTCCCGGTGTCCACACCAGCTTCAGGCAGGTTGGTAGGACCCTAGGAAGAGATGCTTCTTCTGTCACCTTGGAGGATGGTCACTGTGCACACAGTCCACACTGGTCCCCAGCTGTCCCTGGGTCACTGCTGCTCATGCGGGGAGCTCAGGCGATCCCTGTGTCTCCCTGCCCCATCGTGCATCAGCAGGTCTGGTGGCTGCCAGTGCAGAAGAGGCATCTCCTGCTTCCCCAGGTCCTGCTTGATGCTTGCTTCTAAAGCAGCACATCCTAGCAGGGAGGGGTGTTCAGTTCTTGCATGAAAGCCCTGTTTACCTGCCTCTTGTCTGCCTTCACTGCCCTCCATGAAGCACTGCCTGTAGCTCCAGCTGATAACCACCACCGAGTCCCAGTAGTGCCTGTGTGAGTGTCAGACTGTTTTCTTACCTCTGGCCAGGTCTTCAGGTCAGGGATCACACCACAGACGCCCAAAAATAGCTCCCAGCCCTTGCTCCTGTCAGCCAGGTCTTGGATGACAATGAAAACAGCTCCAATTTGCTCATTTTTTCTGGACTGAACTTATTAACATATTAGTTTTCATCAGAAATGTGTTTTCTAAGCATATAATTTTAAATATTTGTTCAGCGCCTTGAAAACCAAGGGATTTTTAGTCTGCTCCATTCCTCCCCCACCCCGGCAGAAAATAAGTTGTTAAAAGTAGAAGAAAGGAAAAGCAAATGAAAGAAAATGAAACAGACTTCTGCTTTTGCTATTGGTTGCAAAGTTATTTCCCACTGGAAAAATGTGTAAAAAGAATATTCCACTAGAACCATAGCAAAATAAGAAGTTATTTTCAGCTGGGATGCTAGGGATAGGTATGGGTTAAGGTGGTTAACTTTTACTAAAACCTTTTTTAAAAAAAAAATTATTTAAAACTTACCTGTTTTGTCTTCTTACGTAAGAATATTCTTCATCCTTTTCTCAGGCTGAATATTTTCTCATGGCTAAAAAAAAATAAATTACAGCTTTCCTTTGAACATCTCTACAACCCTTCTGATTTTCAGTCAAACCTAGTCAATTGCAAAGGTGTTACTCTGGTATCTAGCAGGCACCCTGCAGAATCTGTGGACAAGTACACTCTTCTTTTGTCAAGTTAAAGCCTGTTGATAGGAACAGAGCTTTCTGGAAATTGCAAAAAGTAGACAGGAAATGTTCCCTGAAGTTTTCTGTTGGAGGAGCCTTGCAACTCGGTGTAGCAGAAGGATGCCTGTGGTCATTTGCCATTGACTCGTTCTAAGGCATTAGGTTTTTGTTAATGGGGTACTTAGACAATAAAGCCCTGGATTAACAATAAAGTGTTAATCTCTAGGACTGGATGTGATTCGGCTCTGCTAGGAGGACATTTTTCTAAGATATATCTTGTGTTGACTATCCTGACAACACAGATTCTGCCCCAGTACAGAGTTTAATAACATTTAGAATGTGGTAGTGTTGCCAGTACACATTAATTCGTGATGGACTACACGAATATGGTGCTCCAAGTGTATTGCATGATTTACGGCCATGTACAGCTCAGAGCAAGTGAAGGAATAAAATGCGCTGGGTTGTGAACGGATGAGTAAGGTGATCTTTGGTGATTCCTCCACTATGATAACTTCACTATCTCTTCAAGGTTTTGTTCTACCAGGCCGAGACAGTGGTGAGCATGGAAGAGGACTCCCTTCAGAGACCCATTTGACATCTGACATGCCTCGTTTCCACCATCCTGGAAATGCAGAAGGTCCTGCCCTCTGGCTAATTTGTATCCTGGGCTCCCACACTCAGATCACACTGCAATGCCCCTATCAGCAATCGACAACAGACAGTTTTGAAACTGACTTATCCATGTGGATTATACTGAATAAATGAAGGGGGCAAAGCAATCAATAGCAACACTTTTAGAAGAGGAAACAGAACTCTTTGGACAAGAACGTACAAGTTTTCCGAGCTTTTTAATGCCTATGTCACCAGCGATGCAACATGTCTGATCTGCACAGCACCCATGCTAAGTGTGAATGGAAAAACAGCCATACAAGTGTGCAATTTTTTCAAAGCTTGTGGAGCAATAGGTGGATGTTTGGTGTAGGCAGAGCTTCACTTGTTTGTGTGCTTATGTGCTGCAAACCTTCACAGCTTCACCACACCACTGATATAGAAATGACATCCAGGATGACTCACTTTTATTTGTCAGGAAAAGGTAAAGATGAATATACAGTCGTATGTTTGCCCTGCTCCTGCTTTGGAAACAAACTTCCCAGCCATTTCCAATCAACAACAGTGATCCAAGCAGACAAAGCTGGTCCTTCATTAATCAACCTTCAGATTTGCCTGGGGCTTGTTCTAATTGATTTAGAGCAGAGCTTCAATTCTCCAGAAATGAAAAATGAAATAAATTTAAGAAGTTTAACTCCAGTATGTCAATCTGATTTTCAGTGGTTTTATGGTTTTATTTCCTTGGACAATTTTCTGACACTCTCAGCTTGGTAGTTCAGGAGCATATTGCTGAAACAGTACTCCAGATGTGTGCAGGAATGCAGGCAGGTCTGGGTTTTACCCACCTCACTCCAGTGTACATATTTGCAAGAATAAGGCTTTTTGTAAGTTACACCTTCTGTGATGTCACCTGGTTCCTAGATCACACCACTTCTTAGGCCACTGTAGGTCTTTCTTGAGGATGTGAATGAACCATTGTTGGACCCTGGTTTCCTTGGAGTGCTGCAAGTTGATTTGTAATTTATTTTTTGTGGGCTATGAGGCCTCTTGCAGGTACAAAGTTACTGTCATTAGAAATTGCCTGGCAAATATGTGAGAACGATGATTTTCTGAGTTCAGCTAAGGAGGAGGAAGGGCAGGGCAGTGGAGAGCCTTACTCACTCACCTTTTTGCTCCTTACCTGTCATTTATGCAGATATTGGCAAGTTACTCCTGGAATATCCCCAGGTAGCTCACCTATGAGAGTGAGTCCAGCTGGTGCTCCTTCTCATCGGCACTGCTCCGGTTGGCCAAAATCCCCATGGACTCTCTGTTCCTCGGATTGCCCACTGTATCACAACTGCTGCTGCAAGGAAGGCCAGGGACACCAGTACTTGTTGGTGTGAATCACTGGGTGGGATGTAATGGGGACCAGTTACCTACGGGGAAGGTGGAGTGAAAGAGAAGCACAAATAGCAAAGGCTCCTCTTGCACAGCTCATCAGCACTATGGATGTTTGCACAAGTTATCCAGGCCCTGGGAGGTAGGAGAAGGATGTTACACAAATGTTATTAAATAGGTTATGACTTAAGAGAAGTAGTAGTTCAGAGTTAAAGTGCATATTTGGGATCAGAGCTTTGAAACATCCATTCAGCTGTTCTGAAATGTAACTTTTGATAATGTGACCCATAAAGCTTTCCTTAAAGTTCACATCCCTCTTCTTTCTTTCCCTTTTTTTAATGCTGCAGCCTCTGAACATAAAATTCAACCATCTGCTCCTTTGGTGTGCACAATTTTTTGTAATAAATGCCATCCTATTCATGCAAGAAGCAGAATTTCTCACTGTCCCTGATTCTGCAACAAGAGCAGCAATTCTCACATGGAATCACAATATATGAGCATTTACAACAAGACATTCCTGATTTGCCTTCTGGATTGTATAATACTGGGTAAAATTGAAAGTGTCAGGTAAGAATGAAGCGTTATCAAGTGAGGATGA
The DNA here is from genome assembly GCF_009769465.1 of Tauraco erythrolophus. Classification (NCBI taxonomy): domain Eukaryota; kingdom Metazoa; phylum Chordata; class Aves; order Musophagiformes; family Musophagidae; genus Tauraco; species Tauraco erythrolophus. The sequence goes on from NC_141483.1 coordinate 1,112,810, forward strand.
AGACCATCTATAATCCCTCTAATCCAAATTGGATTAATTATCTGCAGAAAGTGCTAAAAGTGCTTGTATTAGGTCAAGGGTTAAATGGGCTGAAATAAGTCATACAATTTCATGGAAGAGTGGGTTAAGCACAAAGGGGAAAAGCACAAAAGTCCTTTTTGTGGTGACATTAGGAGGAGCTGTTGCTAGAGGGAATGGGCTGCTATCATTCAATCTAGACAGCTTTGTTCAGGGTGCTTTTAAAAGGCTAATGTTGGCAGAAGCACCACCATTAGGAAGATGGTTCATAAAACAGTACAAGGAGCTAAATGTGGCCCATCACTGCTGCACATTACACCCTATCCTGCCTCAAAACCCCAATCCTCTGCCCCTGCTTGCCAGTTCTCCACCCCACTTGTGTCTGTTTTTTTCCCCCAGTGCACTTCCAGCAGAGCTCACCACTGGCCTTCCAGCTTCCCAATGCTCCCTATTGTAGTAAAGTTGCAGTTGGCAAGTCTTCCTAGAGCATCTTCTCTTCACCTCTTTTTCCTTTCCTCAGCTTTACTGGTTTCCCTGGATTTTCTCTTCATTCCAGCTCCTTCCCATAAACTCTGCTCTTGACTCCCTCTACCTCTCCCTCAGATTTAATTACTGTTTCCTGCAGCCGTAACTTTATCTACCCTGCATTCCTCTCTCTCCCACTGAGTTAGACTTTCCTGTAAATCTTCAAGGAGCAGAGAAGCTGCAGTCATCCCAAAACACATGCCAACTCTCCTGCCTGATCCATCACTCCTCCCACTTCCCTAGTCCTGCAGGGACCTTGCTTTGCTTTCCAAGTTGGCTGACCAATATCATCCTCTTCCATCAACTTCCTCACCAGCAGCCATTGGTATAAATATCAATAATGATGAATTATGAATTGACTTAGTGCTATTTAATAATTTACTCATTATCTTAAGTTCTTCCTACAGGTTGTTAGAACCCAATGCTTAGCTAATGAATTTAACTTCCGACTTTTTGAACATCCTGTTCTGTACTAACTAAGACAAAATATAAAAATAATTAGGAATGGAAAAGTTGGAAAAACAACATAAAATTGTTCTGTGGAAGGAGTAACTACCAAATGTCTGCATTTAAGAAGGGTGATTTAAAGTTTTATCTGGCAGAAATAATAGAATGTAATAGATTCCACAGACAATAACCAGGGCCTTATCTCAAAGTGCCAATCTTACCTCATTTGCTATTCTGGGGAAGATGACTTCATTATCAATAATGAAATTAATTGGTTCCTTCATTTAGAATCTTGTTAATACCACACAGGCTCTTCTGTGTCCATTTATTCAGTCGTCTTAACCAAAAACTAATTCCATGGCTAAAACGGAAATAATTTCCTTAAACATCAATTAGTTCAAACATTTTCTTTGGGGGCAACAAGTACCGCTGTGTTTTTTCCTCATTAACGCACACTTCAGAGCACCTCAAAGGAAAGGAGGGCCAGACCAAGTCCATCAGGTTTGGGGTCAAACGCAGGTCTCTTGGTGTTCTCTCTAGAGGAGAAGATCCTCCATTGCTCCTTTCCAGGTAAAGAACAACTAAAGTCTGAAGCAGGAAAGTTTCTCTTTTGCATAATTTAACCATATCCCATATAATCATGGCATAAAAAGAATTATCAAGGTTTCATCCTCACTTGAAAAAACAGGCAGCACTTCACATAGCAGACATCCTGGCTCTCTATTAATTAATTAAAATTAAGGCACATAATTGCATTGTCCTATATTAACTGCCAGCTATCGCATTTTGTCACAGTGACAACCAATTCTTGAAGTCCTCTAGGTGACCCAGCAAAGGCTGGTGTTTGGCACTAAGGGATGTCCTGTCCATTGTTCCTTTCTCTTAACTCCCACTTGCTCACTGGTGATCAGGAGGTACATGGCTACAAGGACCATGCCAGATCTGTGTTCCCAACAGGGAAGAACCCTCGAGTGGCTTTTAAAGGGGAAATTACACATTACTGTTGATTGCTCAACTCTTTCAGCCTTGATTTCCTCTAAAAGTCTTGGGTTGAAAAAGTATTTCATCTTAGACTTTAATGTCAAGAATTCAGCTCCGATCTAAAAATCTGAGCCACAGCTAGAAGCCCTGTATAACCAGTGGAGACATGATGTCCATATATGTCACAATCTGCTTTTCTCTATTGATTATGTAGGGAACCTGCACTGACAAGTGTAGACTTGAACAACCGATCTTTACGTGTCTAAGCTAACAGCAGGTGAATCTCACCTATGAGATTCCTCTTTTCTCCAGGAAGTCAGCCACTGCTGTGACAATCAGCAAGTCTTACACTAAACTCTGTTTCATACTGTCTTCTTCAGGTAGCCCACAGACCCCTATGTTAGGAATGATGTATGATCTGAATGTTATGAAGTTTATAAACTACCCTTACAGACATGTAGACACAATATCAATTTAACAGACGATCTTCCTGTAACTTCATGCTCAATCAAGTCTATAAATACCACTGTTGTCTTGGCTATTTGTACGTCTACTACTAGACGTACAAACAACAGCTACTCAGAAAGGCCAGGAGAAGTTTTACTATTCATCATAATCAAAGAGAGCTCTCTATCAGCATTAAAATTGACACAACTGTGTAGGGTCAACACTCATGTGTATGACAGACTGAGGATGAATAAGACATTCAAGTCATTTTGCCATATTACTCCCTCCATAGGGACCCGAGGAATGAGACTGGAGATCACCTTCATGGTCTTTGACTTGATTCTTCCACAGCAACAGCCATATCAAAAAAAAACTCTTCTGTAAACTGGACAAACTTCTCATGGAATCAGCTGGATTTTAGCCACAATGTGGCACCCCCTCCCACTATCCCTTGCTTCCAATGCAGATCACAGGTAGATGTGAAGATGTGAGCAGCGTGGAAGAGGAGGTATGAAACTGAGCAGTCTTTCCAGAATCTCAGCGATGTCCACTTTGAATAAGTTTATGTAGCAACTCCATTCATGAGATGAGCAGATCCTCCCCTCTCTACATCTTTCCAGTACTATTCATTAGGTTACAAGTTGTTCACCTGAATTATAAGCTCAGACTCAAGAGTGCTCATGAATCACTGCCCAGGAACACTACACAGCACCGAGCAGACGTAGTGCTGAAACAGGTGACTGCATCCTGAAGGCGAAGAGTGGAAGAAATGGTATTGCAAGGAGAGAGGGAGCAGCCATAGATCAATGGCTGGAGGGTTCCAGAACTGAACAGATGAATGGGAGAGACTCACAGAAGTTTGTTTTTTATCAGTCAAGTGAGCTACAGAAGTGAAGATGAGTTACTTTTCATTTTGCAAGATCAAAAGCACAAGATTCGATTAGAAGCGTACACTTAACTGAAAAAGAGAAAGCTGGTTATCAGAAGGTGAGTAGCTGAAAAACATATTTCTTGAAAGTGCCAAAAGGCAGCTGCATATAGTGACTCTCATATCACCTTCAGCATGGACAGTCCCACATGATATCTAAGTTATAGCCATAGGTTTAAGAGAAAATCTGGTCTATTAAAGACAGGTTCATAACATTCAGATCATACATCATTCCTAACACAGGTGTCTGCGAGCTACCTGAAGAAGATAGTATTTGTTTTGGGTTTTTTTTTTCCCTTGCCTTGTTGGAAAACAATGCAAGCACTAAATCTTGATATAGGACAGGATTCCCCAGAAAGAAAGAGAAAACAGAAGTAAATGAAAGTGTAGTAATAAGAAATAAAAAAAATCCAAACAACAAAACCCTACACCTGTTTAAATGAGAAAAAACACACACAGCTAGGATTAGTACTTTTTTAAAGAAAGAAAGAAAAACAAAAACCCTATAATCAACTCCAAACCCTGATGTTGGGCATATAGGCACACTAAGTGAAATAGTTTCAATTAAAGGTTGCTGTAGGCTGGCTTATACCTGACAAAACCACCGCGTTACAAACGCTAAACCACTAAGTCTCATCTGTAAAACATATTCATTACATATTGTATACTTGCTATCTTAACGACAGACAATAGGAGTAAAAATGAAGCACAGAAAGAATCAATACTTTTTGTAAGATTACAATTTAAATCAATCTGAATCTGGGAATTAAATAGTCCTGTAGAACAGGGTGCCAAAGAAAGGTGTCAGTTATAGGAAAGTCAAAGGCCAATTTTCTGTCTTTCTATGGCGAAGTCAAATCACCCTGCAGCACCCTTGAAATATGACCAATCTCCAGATGATGTTATGAAAGAGAAAGTTTAGTGTAAGACTTGCCAACTGTCACAGCAGTGGCTGACTTCCTGGAGAAAAGCGGAATCTCATGGATGGGATTCACCTGCTGTTAGCTTAGACACATAAAGGTCAGTTGTCCGAGTCTACACTTGTCACTGCAGGTTCCCTACACAATCAATGCTCAGGAAAGAGTTCTTGAAGTCAGTGGATCAAAAGAGATGGTCCTATGAAAATAGCAGCTCCATCAGAGAGAAAGGAAATTGATGCTGGAACATACTAAGAAAGGAAAAGAGGGCAAAACTGGAAACAGTCATCCACTGTACAAGTCCCTGCTGAATCTGCATCTTGAATACTGAGTCATCCCCTCATAAAGGCTACTGTTTTGGAAAAGGTTCAGAGAAGGTAGCATGTACGATCAGAAGTCTGGAATAAGGAGCACATCAGATTGTTTCATTTAGAAAAAAAAATGTGATGGGGGAAAAAAAAGCAGATTTGGGAGTGGATTGGAGAGGATAAATGAATAGCTCTTCACTTCAGTATGGGAAACAAGGGGCATCAGGCTGGGATACTGGTGGCAGACTTAAAACCGTCAAAAAATAAGCTATGGACTCTCCATCACTGAGTGCTGCAGAGGCTAAAATTTAATGTGAATCTTCCAAAAAATAAGCAAAGCCATGGATGAAAAAGCTACTCAAAACCATTAGATACAAGGATACCATCCTCTCCCATAAGGTCGCTGTGCCGCAAATCACTAAAGCCGACAAGGACATATTGAAGAGGTATCCTTATTCTTCCTCTTTTCATCCTCTTCTGCACCTGCAGTGGCTACGGCTCCGAGCAGAAGTATCCTGTGGTCATGCCTTGCCTCCAGGAAAACCATTCAAGCACAAAGTAAAAGTCTGAGACTGCTGCAGGTAGTGAGTGAAAATAATTGTAGATAATATCATTTCATGGAAACTGAATCCATCACCAGCAAGAGTTGTATAGTATTTTTTTTTCCTTTCAAGAGGGCTTGTTATATTAAACTAGTTTGTACATATTGGATCTCTTTTCCTACTTTAAGGGGCTACTAGGCTGACTTAACAGTTATTTATTCTAGACATAAAAATGAGAGGAAAGCTGATTTTTAACACTAGAATATAGTTTACTGTCTGGATGTGCATAACCAAGAAAAATTATTTGGTACGGACATAAAGTTGTAGAGCTTGAGCCTAGAGGTCATTGAAAGATGCCTATACAAAAATAGCTCCAGTATGGGAGCCGTGCAGGCACTCTGTGCAGAAGATAAAGTATACCTTTCAGCAACTATTTCTCCAATTACTCACTGAGAGAGAAACATATTTCAGAATAAAATCCAGATCCTGGGTAGATTTTGCCCTTGTATTACATTGGACGTTCACATTCAGTGTGTTTCCATCGGTCTCCTAAATCCTTTTCAGAATTAGTATTTTCCACATTCCCCCTTTTTCCTTCCCCTGCTCCTGCCTATCTATTCCTCATGATCTGCACTCATGGTTTCTAGATGGATAGTCTTGAAATGTCAGTTCTTTGCTTGGCCAGATCGTTAACCAGCATACACATTCACATAACAAACTTTACACTTACAAATATTTTTCAAAAAATAATTTTATGAAGTATTCACAGATTATTGAACTGTTCTACCTGTGTTACTCCCGTTTATTAAGCATGGATGCTGCACCTTCTGCTTTCATAACTCCAAACAAAGGTAGGCTACGCTTCCCACACAACTACTCTTCCTTTACCCAAAAGTCAACCCGAAAGGTTTGGGAGTTGGTTTGCTTTTAATCCTATACAATCACAAAAATGTCGAGGGATAGTCATATCCCATTTAAGAAGAGCTGCAGCGAGAGATCAAACCCACTTGTGATAGTTTGATGTGTGGGGGGGTGTTCTGGTGGCAGGGGAGGGGATTTGCTCCCTGTGCCACCAGATCTGAGTCCCATCCCCCCCGGGGGAGGTTGAGCCAAGGCGGCGCCTCTGCGAATTGCCCTATTTAAGTTGGGACAAAGGGGCGGGAAAGGGCTTTTTGCTCAGGAGCGAGGAGAGAGCAGGAGGGCGCTGCCCTCGCTCCCGGCTCCCGGCCGAGTGGCCGCTCGGGCCCGGGCCCGGGCCGGCGCCATGTGCTCAAGATGGCGCCGGGGGAGCCGCATGGGGGACTCGGTAAGCGCCCCGCTCCCGGGGTGCCCGCCGGGCCGAGCTCCCCCAGAGAGGATTAATATCTAAGAGAAGACAACCACAACGACCGGGTCAGCAAAGATGGAGCAGGAGGAGGTGTACTGGAGCTGAGGCTTCCCTTGCAATCGGTGTGAGATGGCAGGCGGCCCCCCTGCAGCCAGGATGTACTCGGCGGAGCAGCGACCCACTCGTGGCCTGTGGAGAAACCCACGTCGGGAAGGAGATGCCTGAGCCCAGGAGAGGTCGTGGAGCAGGGGATGCGCGACCAGGTACTGTTGATAATGGGGCATGGAATGCACGGCGAGGTCGTGGAGGCATCTGGAGACCGTGGGACGACCCACGCCGACGCGAGTGGCAGCAGCTCCCTAAGAGGCCGAGACTGGTAAAGCCCGAACTGGTGCGATCCATGGGGAGGATTGCAATCCTGCGGGCAGGACTTACTTTGGAAAAGTTTGGGGACTTTTTCTTTGTGAGTAGGGGATCCACCGAAGCAAGGGAAAAATGGTGTAAAGACTCCTCCTCCTTTAAGAAAGGAGCGGCAGTGAACAACATGGATGAACTGACCTGTACTCCCCCATTCCCTGTCTCCCTGCGCCGCTGGGGGGAAGGCAGAGCCAGGAACGAAAGGAAAATAGGGGGTGGGGAGGTGTTGTTTTAAGATCGGGCCTTGTTTTCTCTTTCTCCTCTCAAGTAACCGGTTTCGTTCCCTTTTGTCTTTTGTTTAGTAACTGTTAATAAATTGTTTTGTTTTATTAAGAAAGCCTGAGTCATGTTTTGCCCGAGACCATGTTTGGTGGGTGCTCCCGCTCGGTTCTTGTCTCGACCCTCAGTCCAAAAAAAAAAAAACCACGACACCACTTTTTCATGGAGTGAACGTATTTTGTATGGGAAGTTGCCTGATTTTATTCTGACAGATATCCTTTCAGGATTTTCCATTGCTTTGCTTTGCACAGATTTCTTTCCCCAGGGAGCACAGATCCCACTGAAGTATGTCACATTCAACCTCAGAGGCTTTCAGTGTGTTTTCTTCTTGCTTTTATGTCAACAATTTACTCTCATGAAAATACGAGGAAGATTTGATTTTCAAAGTTTATCTGTGAGGAACTGTAAGCTGCTGAGAGAGTGATAGGCTGTAATTTGCTGAACAATGCAGTTTGTACCTTCTTTTGATCCTTTTACTACTATCAGAAAATTGGTCCAGGATATCAGGTCCAGGATATCAGGAAAGCAAGGAGAAATACAGTTACAGTGCTGTTCTTCAGAGCACGCTCCTCTTCACTACAAATTTGGGCACACATTGAGTGCGAGAGAAGGTGTGTTCTGGCTGCTGGGTCTCAAATTAGGGAAGGAGCAGAGGAACCCTCACTCTGAGGAGTTACATGCTGACATTTGATGCTTTTCTATATCTGCTCACCAGATTTTGTTTCTTTCCCCGTGGTTTCTCCAGCGGCAGCATCTTCTGTGTGCTCTCAGGCTGCCCTCACAAGTCAGGTTGTGTCCATGACGAAATAGAGATGTCCCCATGGACAGCGCTCTTGATCAGGCTTGAAAGGGCATCACTGTGCATAGGAGCTCAAAACTCTTAGAGCAAATACTGAAGCATGATGTTGGAAGGATTCGCCTGCTTCTACCCTCTCCTGAGCAAGTCACTCATACAGAAGGAAGAACCTCTGAGAAGGCAGGACTGGAGATCATTTATCACGATTCTTCTGCCATTTAAGTCAGGGTTTTATTGTCTTCATTTTAAGTAGATATTAGATAATTAATAGTTCTGCTGCTTGAGTGACTGGAAGTGACCACCAAAAATTGGCTGATGGCACAAAATAATTGAGCCTATGAAGATCTGGAGCCCAGGTAGCACTTCGGCAAGCAGGAGGCCAGTTCAAGCAGATGTAGGACAAGTCTACTGATACATCGGTACTATATGCCACGACCAAAGATTGAGAGGTTTGCTGAAGTCATCACCACAGAGAGTTGAAAAAAAACAGTTTCCCAGTAGCCAGAAAGGCTATAACATTTAAGAAGGGGACAGGCTTTGTATAGTCATGTTCTGCTCATGTGCAGATCACAAAGCACTTGGCAAAGAAAGAACAGGGAAGAGGAAGGCAGTTTCCCAAGATTTCCAAGCATTCCAGACTGGTGAAAACAGATGCAGTACTCGGTCATTTCCAGCCCAGTGCTTTTGTGTACGCCACACTGCATCCAGTTTATAAACGGCAAGTAAAGTAATAGTTTTTAATAGAAACAGCCTAATAAAAACTGTTGGAAATTGAGTCTTGCCAGCATCCCTGTAATCTCCTCAGAAGAATTCTGCAGTTCACTTTGCACACACTTGCAGCGTGGGGTGGCTGAGAGGACCCGCGCACTCATTCATCCCCATTGGGTATGGGATGCTGTGCTTGGGGCTACGGATGAGTAGCAGGGCTGCAGGAAGGACCCACCTGCAATGCACAGAGTAAGGGGGAGTTTTATTTGCAAAGCTCTTTGCTTCCACCACAGGGTATGCTACTCCTTGCCAGCATTTGTCATTCTAAATTGTTTTCAAATAACATTCACATACAACGTTTTAGATTCTTATGGATGATTTAGGACCTCACCACAAAGAATTATCATAGATATTAATATTAGACTTAGCCCTCTAAAAGACATTTGGGAATGGAAAGTCGAAGGGAGTAAACTCAAGAAATTTGGAAAATATGATTTAACAGGAAAAGAATACATGCAAAAAAAGGAATGAAGGAGAAGAGGTACTTAGAAAAAGAGACTGAGAAATGGCCTTAATGCAGGAGAAAAAAAAGTAATTGTAACAGAAGAAGCTTGTGGCTGCATTGGGTAATTTTCAGTGACTTGGAAACAAAAAAAGAAACATATCACAAGTGGAAACTAAATGTGAAAATGTATGAGCCAAAGGTCAGTATGCAAGAGAAGAGAATGAGTTATAATTTGTAAGGGACAAAAAAGTAGCAAGAAAATAAGTATTTAAGGATGAGGAAAATGAAATAAATCCTTGGATAATTCCACACAGAGTAAATAATAGATGATATGGAGAAGGCTTACGTATTCAGTGCATTCCTCACTTAAAAATATTTTTTTTTTAACCAATTATTAATGCAATTAGTTTTAAGAGAGGAAGGAAGAAAATTGGAGCTCATTCCAGAGTGCTGAAGGGAGTATCCTCAGCAGTCACAGTCATTTGCCTTTGCCAGTGAGAGCACACAGAGTGACATCCTAGAAGATCAGGAAGGAATAAGTATAACATCTGCCATTAAAAAGGAGTAATTGAGGAACCTGGGGAAATACAGACAGGTCAGTCTAACCTCAGCACCTGGAAAAATACTGGAACAAGCGATTAAGCAGCAGTTTATAAGCACCTGGGGGATAATAAGGTAGTAAGACCCCACATGGATTTGACAAAAACAATTCACGTCGAAACAAACTAATTTCCTCTCCTTGGCAGGATAACTGGTCTAGTGGATAGAGAAAGTGGTAGATGTGATATATCTTGGCTCTATGAAGGCTTATGACATAGTCCCACATGGGAGTCTTGCAAGTGTGCTTGGAAAATACGGTCTGCGGGAAACTACCATGGTGGATAAACAGCCCTGAAAACATTACTTGGACACTAGCCCTAGGTAGTTCACAGCCCACTTCGGAGGCTTTTTCAGACAGGGCTCTGTCTTGTGCTGCAATCTAGTCAATATTTTCTGTTATAGCTTTTACAGTAGAACACAGTAACATTTGCACAACATATTCTGGCAACTCAGGCAGCGTCTTGACAGGTGAGATGGACCCCTGATGCCTGCTCATTGGAAACAGAGTTGGTTTGTGCTTGTGCCCTCCGCAACCTGGCAATTATCAACCCAAACCTTGCACTGACCTTCTACAGATTGGCAAAATAAACTTTCTCACCCTGCAGCTCTCTGACCCCTTCCTCATGGCCATGTCTTTGGAGTGCCTGTGCCTTTTGCAGTACTCCAGGCTACTGTTTCAGCAGTAGCACTGTCGCCAGCCTGATAGGCTTCTAACACAGTAAACATCTAATGTCTGGGGAAGGTTCAGAGGAACATTTACCAAATTTGGAAACAGAAAAGATGACTAGTGAAATAAAACACAAAACACAATTGAATTTGTATTGACCTGCACAGGAAATGTCTATTTTTTCCCCATGTAGCTCACTTACAATGAACGGTGGAGTTTAACACTGTAGGGAACTGTTATGTGGCAACAGTCTCCAACTGGCCCATCCCCATGATAACACTCTCTCTTTCCCCTCCTTAGATACTCCATCAACTTTTCTTCCTCTAATCTTATTTCCTAGAAATATAGGCCTGGGAAGGAGCTGGAGGAGTTGTGTGTGCATCCTTCCCCAAAGTAGGCACAGTCATACCTGGTATGTTTCTTCCAGACCTCCAGTGATGGAGTTGCCTCAGCCCTTGTGTCCTACATCTTCTAGGGGCATCTCCGTCACATCAGGGTACCACCTCTACCCATGTGCTTGGCAGGGAGCCCTTACCTTTCAGTATAAAGTGGTCGCTGTCTGCTTTGGCAGATGACTGGTAACTTTAACACCCTGTGAGCTTTGTAAATACGCCAAAGATTTTAGAATATAAAAACATGAATTGCACAACTCTTTTTAATGCTGTGACTTCTGGTGTATTCTCAGCTTTCCATAGAGTTCACTCACAGCCTCTCTTAATAGTTCAGAAAGGAGATAACAGACAGGAATTGGACCAGGGGGGTTCTGAGACACAAACACTGAGAAGATTTCAAAGTACTCTGCAGCATGGGATCAGAACTGAGCATGATCTTGATGAACTGGAGACATGACCCAAAATAAACACAGTCAAATTAAACAGAGACAAATGCAAACAGTTCAGGCTGGGATTTAGGCAGGTAAGGTTACCTTTGGCATCAAAGATGGTTTGAGAATTTTCTATCCTTTTCCCCACCTCCAATCTGCTCATTTCTGCCTTAGTATAAGTTTGTTGCCCTTTTAGGTGCGATGTTTGACTGTTTGTGGGGCTGCATTGCAAAATAGCTCCCTGAGACAACTCAGAATAAAAATACCTCTTCCTTATTTATGAAGTGTTATATCTAACCTGGTTCAGTTCTCTGCTCTGGTTCACAGCACAGCCCCACGAGCAGTCGCATCAGTGCATCTGTGGGGGAAGCAATCTGCAGCAGGGAGAAACAAATGAGCTGCCAGGAACACAGAAGCAGAAACTCCATTGCTGAAGCTAAATTTCATGCACATACATTTTGACGGAGAAATCAGATGTACAAATACAATATGGGGAATAGCTTGTTAGCAGCAACACAGCACAACCTAAGCTCAGAGCAGAGTCTACCACAAACTCAGTATGAGCTGGTGGAGCAATGTCTTTGCAAAAAACAAGCAGGTGAACAGCAGCCAGCAACCTAAACCTGACTGTGGAATGTAGCAGTAGGAGGTATTAAGAGATGGGAGATCATCAGCTTAGTGCTGTGGCTTCTCCTGTCAATGGACTTTAACAATCATGCTGATAGCTTGGAGGGAAACCAGAAAAGGAGGTCTCATATGGAGAAATCAGGAAATCAGGAATTGGTGAATTTTCTCTTCTAGAAAAGAGAGGAAGCAAGGGAAGACCTATCAGTCCCCCACAACATAAAAATAGTAACTTGCTCTCTATCTTGTCCAGAGTGAAAAAGCAAAAAATGAATAGATGAGTTTGCATAAAAAAGACTTCAGCAACGTAATAAGAAAAAACCCACTGCCCATCGAGAGAGAAGTAGAGGAACAGGCTAGGGACAATTATATTGGCACAACTGCAGGACAGAACCATATTAAAACATCTATTAAGGGTTGATCCCTGGCTGTGCTTCAGTTCAAGTGGTACGTTAAATGATCTCCCGAGGCTACTTTAAGTCTTGTTATTCTATGATCTGTGCAATATTTTTAGTGTCATATGAAGTTGTGGGAAAAAAAAAAAAAAGAAAAGAAAATAATACTTTAACAATGACAATGCATCTACAAACAAGGTGACCTTATCTTGAACTCTGCTTGAAAGTGAACTCATAAAAGATGGAGTAAGAATAGAGGAGGCTGTAGGAACAGCTAACATAATGATCAGAGACTTGGAAAACAGAAACAAGATTTTTGTGACGTGTCTAGAAGCAGATGGAATCGGGAACATCACATTAAGCAAACTGGAGGACAATTGGGTGTACTCAGAATCTTGACTCCAGCTTGTACAGAATTATACTTTATTGACACACATCAGATTGAGGACTAATGAAGAAGACCAGGCAAAAGCAGGGACTGGTTTTTGTTTGTTTTGTTGTAATTGGTTTCCACAACAGATAATTAACTCTGGAACTCATTGCTATAAGACATGTCAAAGACTGAGAACTTCTCAAGATGAGATAGAAAAGGAGAGGTGTTAACAAGAATGAGAGATAGAATATGTATTTAGGAGGAATAAATTATTCCTGCTGGCAAATTAAATCAGTCACGAAGCTCTATGGACAGGAAAAACGTAGTTTTGTAGCATACTATTGAACATTTGCTTATTATGGACATTTATACTATATGGTGCTGTACACAATGTCCAGTAGAATAAGTCACCAGGTAGATCTATGTCCTCTTAGTTGTACTGGTGTCTTCACAACTACAGGAGGAATAAAACTCCTGTGTGGATATCTGCGGGCTGGAGGTTGACGTTGGCATTTCTGGGCACCAAAAAGTTTTCTTTTTGATGCCCCAAAATTTTTTTTCTTTTTTTCTTTTTACCTTCAGATCTTAATAGTACCAGTCAGGTGCTAAACTTGTATTATATTTGGGAATTGAGCCCCTGGAGGAATGTTAGGCCAGGCTGAAGAGTTCTCCTGACACTTAGAGCAGCGATGAGCCTCTTGCTGATGTCCAAAATAATTCAGTGCCTCACTGAAATCCTCCATGGATCAGCAGTAAGAGACTTGGGCACAAGAGGCAGATTCAGGCCTGCTAAAGCAAAGCAATGCATAAAGGCTGTTTAACAGCACCTGTTTTGAGGGATAGCTAATGATAGTATTGGAGGAACTGTAGGGGAACATATTGATTTTCAAAGTTGCATGAAAAAGAAACATCATTGCTTAATGCTTAAGCACACTACCTACAATAAATACCTCTTCATGCGAGAAAGTACACCCACCACCTGCTTCCCAGCCTTGCTTTATCACCATGAAATCGAAGCAGAGATCAACTCCATCAAGATGAGTCTTTTATGAATTGGTGGTTAGAATTTGATGATAATAAGTAGCTATGTGATGGGGAAGAAACTTCTCTGCTGAATATATATCTTAAAATTGCATCCAACAAAAACCAGTGGGCAGGAAAAACAATGAGATCCAAACGCTTTCTTTCCAATACATGTATTTTATTTTTATTTTAGGTTTTCTTGCCCCTCTAGCAAAGGTCATAAATTATTTAACTGCTGCAGCTCAGACTTCTCTTTTTTACTGTCTAATAAAATCTGAGAAATATAAATCTATTTTAGGTCCTTTTTTAAAATAATTGAGAGTGGTGACAACCAAAACAGGAATTGAAGCAACAATTCAAGGCAGGGTGTCAGTGAGTTGTGAGCACACCAGGAGATTTCAGAAGAAAGCTTATGAGAAGGCATTTCGCTTATTTCTGGACAAAGATGTCTTGTTCCCTTTTTAAATTTAATAATTTATAGATTCAATGCTTGTTTTTTGTCTCCTGGCTACACGCATCCTATTAAACTCATAATTCAGGTGGTTATATTATTATGTGCTGGGCTGCTTACATTTCAGCCAAATGATGTGGAAAGAGGTAGTGATAACTTTGTGGGAATGTATCAGGTCGTAGAATTGTTATAGATGGGATCAGATCACTGTCTGATTTCCCTCGTACTGTTTCGCCCTGAGATTTTAAATAAGCAGCAATTTCTTGGATATGGGCCAGTGATCGTTTGTCACTCGGAATTATTAACGTTTAACATCAGCTATTGCAGAAAGAAAAGGAAGAAGCAAGGTCAAGTAAGAAGTAAGCAAAGGTAAAAAATTAGTACAAGTGAAAAGGAGAGGACAAGTGTGGGCAGAGGGGTAGAGCAGCTGGGTATTTAAGAGTCGGAGCAAGCATCCGCTGGCCCTGCAGCTGTGTAGGACCAGCCTGCTGCTGGCAGACACACCAGACACCCGGACGGGGCAGGCTTCTGGCCGCTGGATCCTCTGTCAGTAAGGAAAGCCCCCAAGGCAATGGACAGGAGCGTTGCTGGAGACGTGACACCCTCCTGACTGCGCCCCACTGACCCTGTGCCTGTCCCCACGGGTGCCCTCCAGGCCTGATTCTGGGGAGACCCTTTCCAAGTGCCCTCCCTGGGATGAACTGCGGGGGGCTGAGCAACCTCGAAGCCTTTCAGGTTTGCACTCCTGTGCCGGAGCCAAACGGCTGCACCAAGCCGCTTTGATCAGCCCCGCTTCATTTCCCAGATCCTGCTCTGCACAGGCTCATCTCAGAAATCTCCACCAACAACAAGGTTTGCCCTTCCAGACCTCCAATCTTCCAGCGTTTCTGCCCATCTCTTTCTCCCAGTACCGATCTCCTTCACTTAAGAGAACATAAATGATAAGGGGTTAGTTTAAGCGCACAGTAATAGATATTTCCGTATAAAAATAGATTGCCTCCTTACACATGAATTGCTTCAGCTTCCTCATCATTTCTAGCTGAGCAACAATAACGATTCCCATAAGAAGCCCTACCAGATCAGCTGTACCTCCACGTTCCTTCTGCAGAAGAGGAAGGTCAACTCAAAGGGTATGGAGGGTCCAATTTCCACCTTCCCCACCATCTTTCACAACTCTTTCTGAGCTGGAAACAAGGCAAAAGGATGTAAAAGGAGGAATTAAAGGTTAAACAGGTCACAAACAACACAAAACCTGTTCTAAGGCATACGATGAGAGACTCGGGCAGAATGGATGTGTGATTCTGAGGAGCAAAAGGAAAAAAAATTAAACTTTTACAGCAGGGTAAAGGGGGCTGTACCATTTTAAAAAAGTATCATTAAAAAATAGAAAATGTTTATGGAATGTCAGGGGCTCCAAAACTGACAGAAGGTAGCTGAGGGTGGAAGGGAAAACGTAATTTGATGCCAAGATCATACTTTGTGTTAATTTTTGGCTTAGGTGATAAAAACTCATCTGCACCCCCACAAAGAGGCACAGAGAGACAAAGGGGTGAGGGGGACCCCAAATAACACCCTGCCCGAGCTGCTCCCAGGCCATCACAGGAGCCACCAGCCCATCAAAGGATCATCTCCACAAGCCCAGAGATGCACAGGGGGACAAAGGCAGACAGGATCCCAAACTGTGGACTCAGAGGAAGGGACACCATCTCCGAGCCCCCCTCAAGGCTGTCCCAGGGCAGCCTCAGCCCTATGGTCTAGCTGTGAAACCCACCACAACGTGTCAATGCCAAAGCACCTTTGGGGCTCAGGGGGTTGCTGCCTGGGGGTGGGGAATGTCATGGTAGGCAGGAGAAGAGCATTTGGGCAGACAAGTTATTATGGGATGTTTAGGAAGGAACTAAAGGTGGGTAAAGGAGGTATCTAAGTGATCTAGGGAGGAACAAGTCTGGGAATATAGAGGAATAGGGGGATAAAAAGGGCTTGTCATGTATAAATGGGTGGCTGGTCTGTATGCTTGTCTGGCCATGTCTTACACCTGATCAGCACAGTCTGTCTTGTGTTTGTATTAAATGCCATTTCTGACTATTTTCCTGTGTGAAAGACTCAAGATTTTGAGGGAGTGGGGGGTGTACCAGCAACTGGAGTTCAACTGGAGCACAACTGGAGCAGACTCAGGGTCTCATATGTCCAGATGCCAGCAACTGGTGAGACTGAGGTCCAGGGGCATATGTATGTATGTTCATATATATGCATGTGTGGGCTCATATATGTATATATGTGCTATATATGTGTGTTTATATGCATGGGCCTACTGGCAGTCCATGTTGAGCCTTGCTGCTGGTTGGTGCTGGAGAATGGAGCTGCAGCAGCATGACCTCTCTCAGCCTGTCAGATCTGGTGTGATACTCCCAACATTAATATTATTTCATGCATAATCTTCTGTAAAACGGCTAATGAGCAGTTTATGTTTTTTATGCGTATGACTTACAAAGATTTTTATCAGCCATGGAAATGTTTTGAGTCTCAGGAAAGGCTGGTTAATGCAAAAGGGAGTGCACTAATCATGTAGTAGAGTAAAAGCATCAAATCCACAAAGGACCAGGAAGAGGATAACGCTCGTTTGCCATATTCGTGTTTCATAAGTGAGCTCCATGAAACAAGGAAAGAAGAGGAACCTCCATAACCTAGAGAGCAGAGGGTGGAGGAACATGCAGTATTAAAACCTATTTGGTAAAATATTGGGAAATACAATAAATAGGGAGAGAGCTGAAAGGAGAATGACTCCATCTCAGCCAGAGGCACAGGGAAAAACAGAGCCTTGCAGGAGGCCAGGGCTCAGGGATCACCTCATCCCCATCTAAATCATCTGCTGCAGCAGTCATGGGTGAGCAAACTCACACTCCATTTCACCTCCTTAGTTCTGAGTGAGATTGATTTCACCATGTGCACTGGATACAATTTCACTATCGAGAAGCTGCATGTCTCATTTGAGCTGTCCAGATTCCTTCTATATAATCAGTGGAGAGAAAAGCGTTCCCGCAGCAGCACATCCACCTTAAGATTGGTGCCTAAGGTTGGGCAGGATGCTTTCTGGAGCGTTTCTTCTCTCTCTGAAGACAGTAAAGGAGCCCAGAGACCTAACTGAGCCAGCCTGTCTACATTTTGGGCCACCAGCACTGCATCAGAGGACTCCCACTGCGTTTCCAATTTTGCAATCAAGAACCGAATTCCTCTCTAGGATAAATTTAGTTCATTTAGCTTGGCTGGTGCTGAGAGATGATGGATAACTCCTATAAGCAGGAGAATACTGTTCCTCTGGAAACAGTTCAGACAAAAAAAAATCTTTCCATACCTGCAATTTGGGCTGAGTTTGAGACCCTGAGGAAACAGGAGCTCTCAGGTTGGGAACATGGGAGTGCCCGGAGCCAGAAAGCAATCTTCTGAGAGGCTCTGACTCCCCAGCAGGCACGGCACTGGGGCACAGACTGTCACACTGGGACACCTCCCCTTCTTCCACTGTTGGGGCTGAGTGGCAGATAGAAAGACCTCCCCTGCAAAGCCATATTGATGATCCTGGATGCTAGTGACTGCGTGCACTATATTTTAGTATGTCTACTAAGAAGTGTGCTAGGCCTCTCTTGTCTTTGTATTTATCCTTTACATTTAACCACCAAATCACACCTAGCTGTTCTGTTTTATGATCTGCCATCCTTATTATATACTATTATTCCAACCTTTGTGTTAACTCTAGGTTTCTTAACAAGGATTTTACTTTTCCCAAATCAATGTTGAATAAGAACAACTGGTAAAGAACAGGACCCTCTAGAAAGAGCATCATTACATGATTATTCCCTGCTGATGATTGATTTGTCAGAAAGCTTCTTGCAGGCAACTGGCATGAAACCAGTAGTTGTGGGTTGTTGCTCCAAGAGAGGACAGTTTGACTTTCTCCTGAGAGCTTTAAGCTTGGGATGTTGTTGATCCCCAAGGTCCCCCAAACGTTATCAGGAAATCCATGACAACACTACTCCCTGGCCTTGTAGCTTTGCATATGACTTTTCTGTTTAAAAAAAATCAGTATCACAAAGTTCATTCACTGCCAGTGACTCCTTGTAAACAGGTAAAACTGTGGGAGGAAAATGACACGCAAGGAAAGGAAGCTACATTCCCTTTCCTGTCAAGGGTCATTGTCCCATTCAGTCATTGCTAGTGGAGTTTTGAGCTACAGACAACCAACAGAGAGAGGCTCCTTTAATGAGTGCTGTGCTTATTAATCTCTCTCTCTAACACAAGTGCTAACAAAAAGCCCTTTGATACCACAAGAGCTCTTCATCAAGGACTTGAAATGAATCCTATATTCAAGAAAGAGATATTCTGGCTACAACAGCAACCACCAAAAGTACTAAAACACCTGGTGAGTCTACAACCTATTCTCAGTGGAACATGGCATCAGGACTCTCTGATTTTCAGTCAGACTGAAGCAAAGTCCTCTATGAGACACCATTTCAATTTTACAGAATGATTTCACGCTTGCCCCAGTAAGTACCACCTGCTGCCTTACAGGAGGCGAACACCACAATGAACAGTTCCAGTCCCTTGGAGTACATGATTGCATGTTGGGCGCTCCTTCGACCCATCTCAGAGGAGGATGTCCCCTCTCTCCAGCTGTGTGTATCCCACAGAAAGTCACCATGATTCTCCTCATCACTTTTTAGCCCTCTGTCCTGGAGCTCTTTCTTAAGAGCGCCAAAGATCAGCATAAAATCTGCATCATCAGCAAAGCAAAAGTGGTGCCAGGAGATATCACCACCTTCCAACCCCCTGAGACTGTCATAGCATGGGACAGATTGGCATAGCTGTCTCCTCAAGGTGCAATGATGAAGGACACTGCAGGTTATCCTGCAGCGTCACCTTTTTCAGACAAGTACGCAAAGAGAACGGGCAATGGAACGTGAGTAGTACATCTCCTCACACCCAGCTGTGAGGAGAAATTTGATATGGACCTGTCTGTCCTGCATCCCCATTCTTGGTTTCAAAGCATCTCCTACCCCATGGCCCTTCCTTCCACAGTGCTGCCAGCCCATGAGACCACCCTGGGACAGTTTCACTCCTCTCCAGACAGCCGGACTATGGCTACCAACAACCAGAGACATCTTTCTGCCATGTTTGCCTCCATGCACACAAACACTCATGCATCGCTAATAGGATCAGCCTGCAGGATTTTTGCAGATGTATTTGTGATCTTTCACTTCTCCCCATCTGTCTGTGGGGATCTCGCATGGGAAGGATCCATTTCACTCCAGCTAACTGCGTCAGCATGACACACCACTGCTCCAGCCGTGACCTCACCAGGCTAATGCACACACCGACACTGCTGCCAGCATCTGTAACACACACTTCCACACGCTGTTATCTCCATAAATGCTTTCAGTTTCCAGGCCAAGTGCAGCACATTTGTGTCACAGCTATTTTGCTGTAAAATCTTAAATACACAGAAGTAGGGTAAATATTTACAAGTGAGAGCTTAATCAACCAGCAGAGAGACAGGCAGGCGGCTTTCCTGGTGGAACAAGTTTGTTCACATATATTATCCCGTATCATTACTCTAGAGCTTCCCAGAGAGTCCCAGGCTCCGATTCAAGACACGCTTTCTGTACTAACCTGTGTACCTGCACAGTCTTTATTTTCTCTGTCATCCTGAACAGCCTGTGAGGAGTTTGAGAACCTCAAAACCTGACCACCACCACTCAGTTCAATTCTTCTGGTAATAATATCATACAAAGGCAGATTCTCTCCTCATCCCAGTGACACACAGTTTGCCTCCATACAGCATTAGCAAGTAAGTTTATTGAGTTGCCTCAGTACAAGGACAAGTAGTCATTCTACGAGAGCGTAGGATCAAGGGAAGTGCACATTTTTGTTTTGTTTCTTAGGGAGTTTGTCACACAAAACTGGCTGATCAAGCTTTTCAGCAGAAAAAACAATCAGCCCTCACAGAAGAAGTGTCATCAGTGGCAGAGCCTGTGCAGGTCTCCAGGACTGATAGCCCTTGCAAAGCCTTAGTTAAAACTCATGATTTTCTATGTTCCAGGCAGGCACACGGACTCCCTGCCCCTCCGGCATTCTCCACGCCTGACTGCCCTGGAGCAGCTGACCTTGAAGTCCTGGTGTCTTTCTGTTCTGGAAATTCAGAGAGATTTCAGAGGAAATTTGCCTGCAGTTCGGATTTGAAACTTTTCAGGCTTGTCAAAAAGAGTGTTTTTTGAAATCATACTTGCTATCAGAAGTCCATTCAGCTCCACAGATCTACAGGAATGAAAAGATCAGGACAGGAAGGAAAGGCGAGATGGTGGTTGTACCAGTGTGTGTGTTTTCACATGAACTTGTAAGACAGATGTGGATATTAACGCATCTTTTGTCCATCAGTGGAAGAAGTTACCCTTCTCTACTGGCCTACAAATAACATCAGGGTGCTTTCTTTTTCAGAAAGAGCTCCTTCCAACCATCAGGCACCCAACACAAGGGGCCCCAGCTCTCACTTGCTTCACCTGAGGCAGCCATTGTGATTCCTCACTCCCACTGTTGATTTGAGGAGTTGGTGGCCCTCTTCCTTGAGATTTCCTTCTCCAGCAACCACTGACAGCCTGGGTGCCTGAGAATCACTGTGGCACCTGGCTCTGGTGGTGAGGGAGCTCATTCAGAGCCAAGGGTTGGTCACCCATATAGGTAGCCCTGGTACACATGGACAAACCCTCAGCTGATAGGACAATTCATCATTCCAACTGTTTCTGAACATGCCCTCAAGAAGAGAGTCTGTGATCTTTCTTTACCCAGACATAGGACCCCAGGCGCAGCAAAAGAAGAGCATGTTTCTTACAGGTTCAGTAGTCGTGGTTGATGCAGACCCTCAGTTCACCTGACATTTTCTCACTGCTCTTTGGCTGCTGCTCACTCAGCACGATTTCCACAGGCGTAACAAGGACTCTCTCTAATCGAAGGCTCACCAGTCCCTCTTTCACCAGCACTGATGGAGCGGCACGTTCCAGCTGTCTCAAAGGCTGCATCAGGGTAGATCCATCCATCTGCAGACTAACATCCATTTCTAACATCCATCTGCAGACTATAGCTTTAGACTCCATCTGCGTGCTGCCCAAATCCCAACAACACTCTTGTCTCTCCCCATTTATGTGTGGAATGTCACAGCACTGCAATGCCACATTACCCTCCTCCTCCATGCCCTGCTGTGAGTACCAACTCCTGCCCTCCCTGGGTGATAACACCTTCTGGTTCATAGCTTCCTTCCCAATGGCCCCGTTACACTCAGCGGTGTCAGGATGGTTTGACTGTCCTTGAAGAGGGCTACCTTTCTTCAGTCTAACATTGCTGCTTACCAATATTACCAAGTTTGTATTTCCACGTGTTCTGCAATCCCGTGGTAACAGAGTTGGTGGCAGATTTTAAAAATTAGAAAGTGAATGTCTGGCAGATGCTTTCTCTACTGCAAGCATCCTGACAGCCTGGATCAGCTGAATTCACACTGTGGATTACTCACTGGACATCTCTGGACACTTTCAGTCCCTCCCTGCATGATGGGTTTCATTCTTTACAAAGGCTGTGGGAAGCTCCACACCCAAACCATTTACAGCTCTCCCTTCCACTTGTCCTACTTTCAAGGGAACAAACATTATTCTTTCTACCTTTTGTATTTATTGCTTTCCACACAAAAGTCACTGAATCATAATGCTTGCATTTTCCCCGGTCCATCTGTGACTCTGCTTCCTGCATCCCTTTAGTCTGAGCCTTTACCAAGGTTCTGCTCTGGTGGGTGTACAGAGGGACCGTGGGCAGCCACGCTCTCCTTGCTGTTAATCCTGTGCAAGGACAGTTCATGTGTCCTCGCTGTTTGGAGATATTTCCTTAGGGAAAGATCTGTTTCTCTGAAAAATCTCTCTGGTAATTAGGAGTCACATGGCCTCATTCATCCCAGTCCTCTCTCATCTTCCCCACAGTGAAATGATAAAAAAGGGCTATATTGTCTGGAAATCCAGCATCCTCAGCCATTTACATCTGTCCATGGTCTTCGCTACTTCTTTTTGTAGGTGATGCTTTGTTTTCTTCCCTGCTGTGGGTTTCATTAGGCTTAACAGTTGCAACCACATGCATTTCATAATGGTGCTGGTAACATAAAAAAAGCCCTGTGTTTCTGAAATTAAACGGGTTCTTCAGTAAGGAAATGATCTATAGACTCCGAAACTGTGACTAGGAGCTTCAAGGTAGAACCAGACATGTGCTGAGTGACTGCAGCATCCAGCTCCCCCAGCTGCTGTTCACCTCCAGCACCCAGCTCCTCCAGCTGCTGTCCACTTCCAGCACCCAGCTCCCCCGGCTGCTCTTCACCTCCAGCACCCAGCTCCCCCGGCTGCTGTTCACCTCCAGCACCCAGCTCCCCCAGCTGCTGTCCACCTCCAGCACCCAGCTCCCCCAGCTGCTGTCCACCTCCAGCACCCAGCTCCCCCAGCTGCTGTTCACTTCCAGCTGGATGTGCAGTTTGAATCACATTTACATGGTCCGCAGGTGGTTATAGGGGTGAGGGAGCACATTGCTGACTGGAGAGACACTGACACCCTCTACCAGACCACAACACATACAGAAAGAAATGGATTCTTTGCTGGAGTAAATTTTCCATTTTCTTATTCATTAATTTGACTTTCTTGTCGATGATATATTTGAGGTTAATTATTGGTAACAGCTAAACTTGAAATGATTTTGCAACACAGCTGATAGTGAAGAATTGGTCATTGGTCACTGAAATAATCATCAGCTAAAAGCATAGGCTTTCTGGCTCTTGATTCTCTCTTACCATCAGCATCACAGCATTTTACTTACTGTGGCTGTTGTTAATACTAAATTATTATGCATTGTTGTCACTACTAGTGAGTAGGCAATTCCTCATCTTGGGAGAGATTTTTAACTCTCCAGATGCTGACGCAAGTGTCCACCCACAATGGTGGCTCTGCAAGGTGCCTGGAAGGTTCTTCAAGACACAACTAATGACAGACAGTTAAATGGCCTTTGTGAGTCTATTGTTGCTCTTACTGAATGTGAGGAAGCCCCAAACATTTATAAAAATATCTCAAAAGCCCTTGAAGTTTCCTCCACATATTATCCATGTGAGCCTTTAACCAGAAGAAACACTTGTCTTTCTCTGCAGGAAACAGAAAAAATGACACTTGATTTTAGCTATGTCTAGGCTGATGTTACTAGAGTCACCTCAAGTCTCAAGAAGGTTCACTGCAGTTTGTAGCACATGGGGTGCAACAACTACATCAAAACCCTTTGCATCTTCCTGCTCCAGGTCCTTCTAGCACGCGTATCACCTTGTGCATTCCCTCCATCACACTGTGTAAACATCACATCACAGCAGGTCCAATTTGCTGAATATTCACCACTCATCCAGGCTGCTGTTGCAAGGGCTCCAGAATAAGCCTGTGACCATAAGACCAAAGTCAAGCCATCCCTGCCTTTCATAACTGAGCAAAGTAGCCAAGGAAGTGAAAGGCTTAGATGTTCCAACCCCTCTTCCATCCTAGACACCAGAGAAGTGCAGGTACTCCAACCAGAGGGCTTTCCCTACCCTTTCTTATCTCCATCCTCCCCTACCAAAGGTTTGAGATAATTTATATGAAAAAATCTTCTCATTCCTTGGCTTCATGTGCCTTTGTCCTGCCAAAACAAGCTGCAAACTCAGGGTACACTGGTTCCAGGCAAGGGGGCAATATGGGAGTAAAATCACCCAGCCACAAAGAAAGGGTCTGTCAGATGGGGACAGAAAGTCCATGACTCTCTGCAGTCCAGAGGTCCTCCTCTAACCCTTCAGAGATGCTCCCTGAGAGCTGTCCGTGCTCCCTCTGCTCCCAGAGAGATAGCATTGCTGGCAGAAAGTTGTAGGCCATGAGAACAAAACCAAAGTGTCACGGACCCTGAATATCACTGAAAAAGAGAGAAAGAACATAGACCTTGAGCATTTCAAACATTTTTATGCTCACTCACCCCACTGCAAGGCCAGTCTGTCTTCAAACGGAAATAGTGCAAGTAAAAATAACAATAAGGGGCAGAGGCATGAAAAAAGCAATCATGAATCAGAGCTTTGATCACATATGCTGTTCTGCCTCCATAGAAGTGATGTCCTACTAATCTCCGCAGGGCGTAACTCAGCTCAGTGCAAAGCTGTGCATATGTTTTTGTTCAGATGAATCTCGCCAGCCCTTAGAAAAATCAGATGTACTACCAATGGCTTACAAATATTTGTAAATCAGGTCAACAAACTCAACTTTAAATATTCCATCTTGGCCTGAGTTTGTTTGTTTATGCTGTATTTCATCAGCATGTTCTTCATGAAATAGAAGAAATTTTGTACTTCCATTTCTCCACAGGCAGCAGGCTGCAGAACACTGAATTTAAGAAGTCCAAAACATCTTTGCTTTTCAGCTCTTTATGGAAGTCCTCATAGGACCTCTTTATAGACAAAGAGAATATTAAACAGGAGCCACTTCTTTGCTCCACTAAATTTTGGTATTACCCTACTTTTAGGCCAGCTGGGACATCTAGAAACTAGTCCTGGATTTATTAATGGTTCTCACAACCTGCCACGGAAAAACAGCTCACACGGAATGACCAGCATGGCAATAGGTCTGAAGGTAAATGCAGGTTTTGGACCCTATTGGTTTCTAATATTCAGTTTTAAGAATCAGATTACATGTTTGTTCAATAGCAATAAACTTCCAGAGTTTTATAGAGTCATAAAAACACTACTACTGCTTCCATTTATGGCCTGTATATAATTTACTTGGGTAGGTTTCCTCTCTAATGGTGCAGTGCAAGTGATTTGAGTTCTATTAGCTGGAAACAGTACATCTACATTTGCAGAACTCTCATAAATAATTCTGCCCTATGAATGGCATCCCATCCAGACTACTGTGCAAGGAAGGGGAGGAGGGGCTGGCAGGGGGGTAGGGGAAGGAGAGGAGGGAATAGCTGGTAGGAATAGAAAAGAAGGCCGTTAAGACTTCACATAAATTAAGAAATCAGGGATGCTCTTTTTGCTGGCAGTATGAAAATCTCATTTTCCTGCTTAATTTGTGTGATGCTTTGAGCTTGAAATGTAACCACAGTTCATGCTAGACTGCAGGTTGAACTCATTCTGAGCCTTGCAAAGGCATTCATTTGAAATGATATCTCCCAGGACACAAAGAATTCCTGAGCACTCAGAGATGCACTCAGCTCCCTAGAAGCTTTAGAGCAATAAATGAAATGTTAGACTGACTTCCAGCTAAATGAATTATTTGGTCTCAGGTACAAGAACAGGAGAGCTGTATCTCACGTTTAAGATCCTTCAGCCATAGCAGGGAAGGGGGCTGGGGGGTCACTCTGCAGTAAGAGACAGGAGGCATCACTGTGCACATACCCAAGTCAGAGGCAACACCATCTTTTATGTCTATATAGCACCTAATGGTTAAATTACTGAGTTAGGATACTGATTGTAAGCGGGGCTGTCTGCCATCTATCACTATAAATGACATTAAAGGTAATGACACTTGATTTTCACAAGAAAACAAATCAATTAAATAACATGAAGTCCTTTTCAACAGAATTATAAAACAAAGGGTTAGCAATTGTGGGTCACATTTCTTTAATGCATAACTGGAGGGTACTCAAGGGTAATGAAGAACTGATATAGATTTGCCATTATTTAGACTATTAGTCATATGACTCCAATATGAAGTTCAGTGCTCTGATACTGCTTCTTTAACACATAGCAGAAGAAAATTGCACTGGCTCTTAGACGCTGCTATTCTGGCTCTGGCTGCAATGACTTCAGAAGCTCCCAGACCTATTTAACCTGGCAAAACCATGTCTCAGAGTCGATACGATGGTTCTTTAAAATACACTGAGTGAGTAAATAACAAGAACCAAAAAGGAATATGTAAGTTAGAGGATAATGCTAGAATAAGATCGAAGTGGTCTGGAATAAATTTTCACTAGAAGGCAAAAAAAACCCAAACTAAACCATTATACAATTATATCCTGGAATTACTTTCCAAACAGTGCAGTAGGGGCAAGAAATGTAGATTATTTTAAGGTGAAAAAAATTTAGGAAAGCTTGTAAAGCAGAATATGAGTCAGCCTAGAGTAATAAATGAAATAGGCAATATGGGTTCTTACGTGACTCGCCTTGCCACTGCACCAGAGGAAAGTGGAGGATGGAAGAAGTCTTGGTTGGTGCTCGATGATCTTATTTATTTGTTTCGTTTTTATTCTGTATTGTATACTTAGCGAACTGAGCTGTGCTGACAGGTATTTTTGTAACCTTGCCTACTCTTTTCATAACAGCAAAGCTTGTGTAATGGAAAAGGGATTTATTTCAAAGGAATGTTATGTCAAAATGGAATCAGACAAGGACTTGTAGATTTGTACCTACTTTGTTCAGCCTACTATGCTCAGGACTGCTGACCTTGGTTTTCCTGGATCATGAGAAAAAGTACCTGTTTGCTTATGGCAATTGTTACATGCTATAAGACCCTAATTTTTTCATAGCCACAAGCTTGTCTTACTGTCAGAAACAAGAGGTCATTTTCTTCCCATTCCAAGCTAGCCTTACAGTGGATGGAATTAGACTCAAAGAAACTGATAAACTAACATATACTGGTAACGTTCTCTCCCAGCTTTATTTACTAAGGTGTATTGGATGAATTTCGCATTACAGCATGATGCCACATGAAATGGAAAAAACAGTCAGATAAACTGCAAGAGGAAAATCAATTCTTAACGTAGTTGCATCCAGTGCAACCAATGCACAGTACCTCACCGAAATGTTACTGTAGAAAGCCATCTACAATAGTCACCATAAAGTGCTTATGTTCAGCACCTGTGCTGGAATAACAAAAATAAAGAAAACCATTGCAATATGTTTAACTTCAAAACAAGCTCTAAATGAAAATTATTCCTTATTATCTCTCCTGTATTAAAAACAGAATAAAAGGAACAGTCAGAAGAGTAAAATCCTTGTCTATGGTGTGGAAACCAGAGATATCACACTGGGGCTCTGAGCAAATGCGTATCACTAGCCTAAAGGACTTTAGAAAGACCAAGAAAAGTCAGCAAGACTAAACAGAGAGGGAAAAGGATACTGGAAATACGAAAGGATAATCAAGATTTAGATAAACCAGTGCACAGCAAAGAACTAATACAATTTTTGCAGCTGTTTTTACCACAGAAGAGGTCAAGGAGGCTCCTGCACAGCTACTCTTTCTTTATGAGCGGACACATCAGAAGATCGTTCTCATATTGAAGGAGATCAGGAAGCATATCAAAAGGTATTATAACAAATCACCAAGACCAAAAGATATTCTTCCAAGAGTACCTGAGGAACTCCACTGTGAAATTGCTGAATTAATAACTGGTGTGCAAGCTGAAATGTAAAAATGTCTCAATGTCAAGACACTTGAAGGTAGCTAATGTGGTTTCAATTTTTAAAGACGTTCCTATGCAAGGTTCAGGAAACTACAGACTAGTAGCACATCTGTACCAGACTAATTGACAGAAGTTGTAATATAAAAGAGGATCCATGGAAAAATAAAGTATAATGGGGAAGAGTCCATGCAGTTCTGTAAAGGGAAATCATGCTTTACAGGCTAGTGTAACTCTTTGAAGAAGTCAATGGACATTGAGATAACGGAGATCCAGCTGATAGTGTATTTGCATTTCTAAAGGCATTTTAAAAAGTCTTTCACCAAAAAATCTTGAAGAAGTTAAGCTACCATGGAATGAAAGGGAAGATTCTCACACAAATAAATAATTGTTTAAAACATACAAAACACAAGTTTGTAGTTAAATGATCTACATTCACAGGTAAGGATGGTAGTTTCTGAAATTAGCTTCGTGAATTAAATCAGTGGAAAAAATATTAGAAACCATTATGACAACAAAAGACAGTGCTGCTGTGACAGCAAGCACACCCACGATGCAAGTGCCTGCCGACCACTTTGTGCAGTTCTGATCCCCAACTCAAAAAGGACACACCAGAACTTGAAAAAAAAAAAAACCAAACAGAAAAGGAAAGCAGATGAGAAGAAAGGTTCAAAGCGATTTCTGTTCAAGGAACAGTCACATACACTCTGCTTCTTCATCCTGAAAAACAGACATCTGGATGGGGGAAGATGAAGGGAGAGATGGGCTAGACGTCTTCAAAAGCATGAGATGAAGGGAATGGCCAACTATGGATTAATGGTAACAATTGTTCATTTCTCTTGCACAACCAGTTACACTCAGCTATCAGATGGCAGACTGAAAATGGACCAAAGGAAGGAGGTTCTCCACGTAATACAGAGGTACTCTGTGAAATTTGCCACAGGTGGTTGCACATGATGGAAAATCTACTTGTGTTCAAAATGAGATTGCATAGGTTCATCTTCACTGAGGGCTGTGAAATACTAAGGTACCACCTTGGCCTCAGTAGTTCTAGAGCTGCAGGTAGCGAGAGGCTTGCTCCACTGTTACACCCATTCTTCAGCATCCATTGAATCCCCACTAGGACAGAGAGCACTTGCTGCCAGACCATTCTGAAACACTCAGGTTCTTGTAGTAGGTGACTATCAGCAGCAAATGATGCTCTTCAGAGCAAGTTGTCTTGGCTTTATAATAAAAGAACTGAGGATCGAGACAAGAACAGAGGGAGCACACACCAACCATGGTCCCAGGCAAAACAGACTCAGTTTTCTTAAAGCAAAACTATTAGCAGTTGCTTAAAAAGGACAAAGGGAAAAAAAAAAAAAGAGTTACTTGAGAGGATAAAGAGAAAACAAGGCCAGATCTTAAAAACAACACCTCCTCACCCTCTTTTCCTTTTGTTCCCGGCTCTACCTCCCTGCCAGCAGCGCAGGGGGACAGGGCATGGGGGAGTGCAGGTCAGTTCATTCCATGTTGTCACTGCTGCTCCTTTCTTAAAGGAGGAGGCGTCTTTACACCATTTTCCCTTGTTCCAGTGGATCTCCTACTCAAGAGGAAGATCCACAAACTTCTCCAGCGGGAGTCCTACCCACAGGACTCACCACTCCTTCCCCATCGGATTGCTCTAGTGTGGGCTTTACCACAGTCTCGGATTCTTAGGGAGTTGTGGCCACTCGCTCCGGCGTGGATCATCCCACGGACTCTAGATGCCTCACGACCTCGTCATGCATCCCATGCTCCATTATTAACAGTTACTCATCGTGCATCCCATGCTCCACGACCTCTCTCAGGCTCAGGCATCTCTTCCCTGACGTGGACTTCTCCACGGGCTGCAAGTGGGTCTCTGCTCCCCTGGGACCGCCTGGCTGCAGGGGGGGCGCCTGCTGTCTCGCCACCAGCTGCAGGGGAAACTCAGCTCCGGCACCTCCTCCCGCTCCACCTTCACTGACCTGGTGTCGGTGTGGCCGTTTCTCTCAGATCTCAGTCCTCTCTGGGTGAACTCAGCCCAGCGGGCACCCCGGTAACAGGGCTCTCCCTGAGTTCCCCAAGCGGCTCCGCCGCCACCATCTTGAGCACGTGGCGCCAGCCCGGCGTGGGCAGCCACTCGGCCAGGAGCCACGGAGCGGGGGCAGCGCCCCCCTCCCCTCTCCTCGCTCCTGGGTACAGGCACACCTTTCTGGTTCCTTTGTCCTGATGTAAATAGGGCAATTCGCAGAGGCACCGATTGGGTCAAACCCGAGGGGGATGGGAGTCCAATCTGGTGGCACAGGGAGCAAATCCCCTCTCCTGCCACCAGAACCCCCTCCCCCACATCGATCTATCACACAAGTTTATCTGTTTTCACTGTTAAAATCAAGTCAGGAATGAACCAAGCATTTGCACCCAGTACACGCTGTTAGCTATTTGCTGTGTTTTGTGGGTCCAGGTTTTGGACACAATGAGGATCTTCAGCAGGTCCTTTACAGATGGGACGCTCAATGCAAAAATCTGCTTGAAGACAAATCCCCCAAGTGGATACTAGTTTAAAAATATCCTGTAAACTGTCTTTAAAGCCTTCCATAATATGGAGTAGAAAAAGCTTTAGATCAAGACATTTGAGTCAAATCTATTTACGATGCTCTCATCTCCTTTAAGGCAAAATAACCCATACCAGTTGGGAGTCCATGGAGAATAAATGGCTACATCACACTAAAGAAATGATCTCCATCAGCTATGATGGACTAATCTTTATTGATTGAATCCTCTACTTCAGAACTTCTTTGATAGCCTGCCAAGTTCATGAAGAAGTAATCTTCTCTTGATTCATAACCTGGCTTCTGAGAACATACCCTTTACTCCCTTGCTCTGAAGCACTGGAGGCTGGGCAGAGACATGCGTAAGCAACTAAGTTTGGCAGTAAACCTGCTCTAAGATTGCACTTAGAGCAGCATTAACAACTTCCGTTTCAAAGTTCAGCATTTCTTGCTCTCCAGTTCAGGGTAAAAATCTTTGCCATGGAGTTTGTTAGAATCTTCCTTGAGATTTCAACTCTGGGTAGTCTTTGGTGGCCTTTTTCTTCCTTCTCCTGATCTGTAGGTCCACACCCAGGAATCATAAGAAAATAGCTCACAAGAGTTTCCCAGCTACAGAGGGGACCTCGGACATTAGCCAGTCCTCTCGTCTACTCTGCTCTCTTCCTGGAGTCCAAGCTAGCTGTGGCTTTTATTTCCTTGCTTTAGAGTACTGGGCAACATTGCATGGTTTGTGAAGGAATATGCCAAGGACTCCTCTCAACAAATATACAGTTTCCTGAGACAACAGGAATTGGCTCTTTGAACCAAACTCGCTTCAGCCAACACCCTGTCAGTACCAATGAGTAGATTAATGGAAGCTCTTGTTCTGAGTTATGTGATCATTAAAGACATATTAGTATCTGCTGATCATTTTATCCCTTTAACTCCTACAAGAATTCTTAATGAGGAAGAATTTCTAAGTCAAGAGATTAATATGCAATACAAATTGCATATTAAAGCCCTGCAAACAATACTCGCAATCTTGGCTGGGATTCCCCTGTTGAGACTGGGACATTTCTGGCAATTGATGCCTCCAAATCAGACCTAGAGTGTCCCATAGGTAGGTTTGTCTTATTTCATTATTAAATACCTCAGCACGATGAAGTATGAACAGGTACAAAAAGATATATCAAAAATTTTTCCCACTCAACATACAAGACTTCAATGTGATCTACCCAGTGCAGCCA
This sequence comes from Tauraco erythrolophus, assembly GCF_009769465.1. Lineage (NCBI taxonomy): Eukaryota > Metazoa > Chordata > Aves > Musophagiformes > Musophagidae > Tauraco > Tauraco erythrolophus. The sequence continues at coordinate 1,144,156 of NC_141483.1, forward strand.
TAAAAAGACTTGTGTGTGATCTTCAGACAGATAAACAAAGGATTAGTTAGTTATTTTACATCTTACAAGGCAATGGTGGGACTAATGTTGGAATAGTGCATTTAGTCAAGTGAGAAATTGAAGATTGTACAGTGAACAGCAATACAATTATTTGAAGGCTGGAAAATGAGATTTTATGAAACACTGAAGGAGTTTAATACATTCTGACTGTCAAAAAAAAATAGACAAGACTGAGAAATGACTTGTTATATGGTGTGTAAACAGCCTCTGAAGGAAGGAAATTAAAATATGCTCTACAAAGTACCAGAGGAAGTGACCATCAGCTGAAAGGTAAAGTTGCACAATTCCAAATTAGAAATAAACGTATTAACAATTGGGAGAGTCTCCTGATGGGTCAGAAGTGCAGACCCCACATCGTAAACAAAGTCTGGATGCTGTTCTGGATGATGTTTTGGTTAAACACAAGTTCTCAGACTCCTTCCATGGATAACTGGACGAAAATCTCTCAGTGTATAAAATCAGACTAAATACCATAGTGGTTCTTTCAAGCAAAAAGCTATACATTTTATATCAAAACGTTCTCTTCAAGGAGTACTAGCATAGCTCATTCAAGCAGACAGTAATTACAAAATGCCAGAACTGGAGCATTATTCTCTATAACATTGTCTCAGTCCTCTCGAGCACATACATGAGCTTTAACAAGGTGATCACTCTGTTGTTTCTTTCTCATGCTGTTGCTTTTTTCCTCAAACGTTGTTTTCTTTTCTTCCAGGGTCATGCCACTTAAAGTCTGCCACTGCCTATTCCTCTGGCAGCACCTGCAGCTTTTGCCCAGTGGGAAATTCTAGTATTTCACCTTCTGTTTCATCTCATTTTGAGACGGAGTTTTAAAAGGGAGGTTTGTTTTGAATGAAATATTGTGGAATCACAAGAGCCTCAAATGCAGAAACGTTTTGGATGTGGCTGATGAAAGTAAACTTTCCAGCATTCCTGCTGCAGAATGTTTCTTTCCATTTGGTTGAACTCTCCAAAAATATTTTTCACTATTCATTTAAACATATCTGAATTTTCTGGTTTTTCACTGTCTTGTGGAGGCTGAAGAATATCATCCTCTGTGCAGCACAGCTTGTAGGGGAGAATGAAGAACCACACTCCGCCACCATAAAGAGCAATCATACTATAAAAGAGAAAGGCAACTTTATAATAAATGAGTCAAAAGCAGTTCTTTGGGAAGTAAATATTTCTTTCAGCCAAAAATATTTTCTCCTGCCAGAGACTGACTTTGTGGAAATAACCCTTGAACTGAGATTTATCTGCCCTCACTTACTGGCACATCTAAAGTCAGATGCTTAATGCCCAGGTGCTCATCCTAGGAGTACTTACTGTTGACAGAAGGTGGGAACCTTCCAGAAGTGGTTTCACTCCTTTCCAAAACAGACACTCTGGTAGGTCTCAGGAGTCACCCTATGAAGGTATTTCCAGCTCTCTCTGTAATGGTACTCCCATTTCATTGCCAAAATATGGCAAACTAGCTCATCTTTACATACACAGAGCAAAGGCATGTGGTCTCCAAAGACAGAATTTAAGTAGAATTAGGTAAATCCGCTTGTCACTGGCTGTGAAGGGACCCTGTGGAGACCAGGTCAAGAAAAAGCCAATTTGCAGGTATTTAAAGCAAGTGTTGACTTTCATAGTACATGGGCACTGAAAAAGCTTAATAAAAGGTTGAGGGATGTTCCTTGAGCACTGTCTGAGAACTCTGTGGCAGGAGCAGGAGCTGAGTCCAAGGTCACAGTCCCTCACTATGACCTCAAAATGTCCACAGTCTGTCTGGCTCACTCACCCAGCTTCCAGCTTCTGAAAAAATAAGGTTGCAGGATTGCTTGGGATTTTTTGCTTATTTATTTTATAAAAGTATGGGATTCACCTGTGAAAGTGAATCCAGAATTACTTGTCTAACTCTCAGCTACTTGCCTGGGGGTCCCTTATTCTACTTGGAGACAAGCAGGCACGTTAAGGGTAAGATAACCAGATCTGGTTTTGATAGCTATTTTAGGGTGAGATGAATCCTGTCTTAAACCCCACTGACTCTATCACCTACCCCTCTGCTGACTATAAGCACCTACAGTAAGTAAGATTAAGCCTGTATAGGTAGTACATCTGCAAGGGCAAAGGTAGTAACCACACAGCTGCAAACAGCATCAGCATGACTTGCTATGGGAACACAGCTAACTAAAAACACCTAAATGCTCAAGAAAATCATGTCAGAGAATCAAAATGTAAACCAAAAATCACTTGATGCTTTGTATTATTTTAATACTTACGTGTGTCCCCCTTAATAAAATGAAGGCATTAGTACTGATTCGCCCCCCAGCTGTATTGTGAAGATACATTCATTAAACTTTGTAAAGAAGAAAGATTCTACGTCGAAGCACAAGAGAAAAACCCAGTAAGAAATTAGTAATTCTGTATTCAGTGCTGTATGCAGTGAATAATGCATTGAGCCACACGCTGAATGATGAAACTAAATGAAATATTGAAGAGTTGCTCTTTCAGCGAGCAAGTCTATTCTGTGCACTGAATGAGGCAGGGATTCTGTCTAAAGAGAAGAAGCGATCACATATTTAAGACTGTATTACAATGCATACACACAGGAAGACTTAAATGAAGATTTTGCAGATATCCTTAAATCTGACGCGTCCTGATTGTTGAGTGTTTGACTTTGTGACCTTGAAAATGGTTTAGTAAAATATTACTGGGATTCGAGATTGTTTTCCATTATTTCTCTGTTTTGTTTAAATTCCTTGAGTATGCATCAGACACCTGTTTTACAGATGGTAACAGAGACAGGTAATCCCTAGCTGGGACCTGAAGGACAGCTCAAAAACTTAAGCTAGCTGGGAGTATGTAAAATTGGACAGGACAGTGACACAGGTTAGACAGGAGAAGTGATCTTATTCTTTGTATTACAATCAGACAACTTTTCTGCCCACCCTAGTCCAGCATCAGTGACAAATAGAGGCTTGAAAGCCACCAGAATCGTAGCACAGAACCACCCAAATCCTTAATCACACATACATTTGGTTTTTTGTCTCAAATATATATATAGCCCTGTCTGCAACAGTACATAGAGCCTGACTTGCCATAAGACTGAATTTTTTCTCTGTAGTTCTACAGGCACCAGGGCTTCAGGATATGTTCATTTTTAAAACAAGTGCAAGGCTAGTGCTTGTTTGGGATTGTAGAACTAACACATTAGGTGGGTTCGGTACTAATCTGAATGCAATTTATATGAATAACCAGCCAGGGAACTACACATTCTCTTGTCTTCACCTTCCAAGGTGATAAATGCTCTTACATGGCTCAGAGATTGCTCTTCATTTTTAAAGATAAATAAAGGTTTATGAAGAAACATCAGTTTTACAAGAAAAAACCCTATTTTTCCTTTAACTTTTGTCATTATTGTATTTGCACTTCAACTTTGCACTAAGCCCCTGCATCACCAAACCATGGCACATTACTCATCCTCCCACACCTCTTGTGCAGTCAGAAAAGCAAGAATCCTCTTTGCCTTCTGCATTTCTCCTCTTCGCCTTCTGCATTTTCCCTTGTTCTCCCTTATGTGCTTGCTCATCTCCCGGCTCTTACCTCATTCTGCATTGCCTTCCTCTTTCACATTCTTCTGATCCTCTACAGTTGCCATGCAAGCCCATAATACTGAATAATTGGACACGTATCCATTGCCTTCTGGCTACCACTTGATCCCACTTGGAAACCTCTGTGATGTAGCAGCATTGGTATCAGGACCTTTGACTGCATCCAAGATGTATGAAGAGATCGTGGTGTTAAAGACAAAGAAAGAGGAGTGATTGCTCTTTCTCTTGAGTCTTTGAGGCCATAGGTGTGCATAGGTGTCCTGCCCTTCCTCCCTCCAGCCACTGTGCCATCTCACCTATCTTCACCTGCCCTTTCCAGCTGAGCTGAAAGGACTCTGTCTCCACTGTTGGCTTTCCACTGACCAGCATCTATCTAGACTGTGATGGGGCAGGTAGATCCAGCAGTTGACTTTGCTATTCAAAATAGGAGAGCCTCCATAGGGTATTATTCCAATAGGATGACTTGAAGTCAGGCTTTGGGGTATACCTGGAGAGATTGATCCATGGCCCACAGAGGAGGCAGCAAAAGCTATCAGACAGATGCTACCCACCACCTCTTCCTATCTCAGAGACATGGCTGAGCCAGGAGGTCACATTGACACCATCAGTTTGTTACTCTTTGCATTTTGCTCCTCATCCCAGATTCGCCAAACATCCACATACTGGTTCATCTTAACTTCATGCTGTTCTCTCCCCCTCAAGGATATCTGTGCATATGCCTTCTGTACCACCACAGGGGCATGGCCTCAGTCACCTGTTACAGAAACACAGCTCTGCAGGGCCTCATCATCCTTCAGGTGATGTGTAGGGAAAGATGTTTTAGTGGTTAGGAAATTAGCGTGATATTTAGCATCCTAAGTGCATGTCTTCTCCACATCAAAAATATTTCCTATAACCCTGGACAAAAAGATTCAAGCAAGATTCATTAAAGAATCTCCTCTTTACCAGAGACCACAAAGGGTTGTGAGCAAATAGTCTGACCTAGCTACTGAGTCGCTAAATGGGTAAAATGAGGTAAAAAGAATATAACCCTTGATAGTACTGTGTCTCAGTTTCCCATTCCACGGAAACAAGTTTCATAGCTCTGCTGTGGTGGAGCAGTGGAAGCTTAGCTGTGAGGTACCCTGCTCCTGTACACAGCAGGCCAGACCGAGACAGATGATCCACACTGAAATACATAGCCATTAATTTAAAATAGAAAAATATCACATATTCATTATTTTCCTATCAGGTTTCTCTTCCAATACACATTCATAAATAGAAATGAAAGAAAAACTAATGTGCCTTTAGTTACTGTGTTTGCCTGTTTTCCAATCATAATTCATGACCTGCTTCAACAAACAGAAGAATAAACATATTTGCTTTTGATAAATTAAAATGGTTTGCTATGTTTCTTTATTACATTCCTTTCTTTCTTCTTTTTTTTTTTTGTTCTTCTGTAGTGTGCCTCCTAAAAGTGGTTCTCTCTGCTTGCTTTACTCCAATGGCCACACACTCTGTCTAATCCTGGTATTTGTTACACCACAGTAGTGTCAGAGTAACTCCCCTGCAGTGGATTCATGCCAAGACCCTAATCTGGTGTTTAGCATCTGAAAATGAGCAAGACTTTATAAACACAAGCACAACTGGCAGGAAGAGTGGGAGCCTGTGACGAACCAAGGGGAGAAGGGAAGAAAGATCTCCACCTGCGATGTTCAGACAGGATGGACAGCCGACCTACCAAAGACTCAAGGACAGGATCATCCAGCAGCTGAACAATCCTCCAAAACCCTCAGTGCAAAACCAGCTATCAAAGGATCTGAGCAAGAACCTCATGTCATTCAAAGCAGACTGGGACAGAGGTGTATGGCACAGGCAGGGTCCAATGCCTCAGCTGAGTCATTCACACTACTGGGGCGCATGCGGCACGTGAGGAGCTGGGTCTCCAGTACTCAGAGGCTTGATGCATGAGAGGTGGAAGAGCCTGGGGTGATCAGTATTGGATGCAGAAAGAGCATTTATTGGAGATTTTATGTTGGATGGAGACAGAAGAAATTATCTGCATCGTGGGCGCTCAGGATGGGATTATTTTCTCCTACTTTAAACTGTCAGGAAGACCTCTACAGCTAAACTAGTCTATTGACTGCCTTAAGATCCAAGGAGGGAAACAGGCATTTTTAGGATGTGAGTCAGCTGTTTCAGGTGCCTCCTTTAGGTTGAGCTCCAAAGCCCACAGCTCTGACCAGGTCTCCACTAGCCCGAGTGACTCCCTTGGAGACTTCTGCACTTGGTGAGGTGAATTCCACCCTCAGGTCCCCAGGCAAAGGCAGCTCACAGGAGCTGTGAGGATTTCCAACCAAGTAGATGGACCAACATGACTTTACTCCTGATCATTATAGACAGACACAAGATGAAGTCCAGATTCAGAGTCTGTTGGAGCCCCACACTAATCCCTCCACCAAGCCTAGAGCAGTGATGTATAGAAACTGCACTACCTCCAGAAGAAAGAAAACTAGACACCCTTCCCTGACCAAATTTTCTCTGTTAGACTGTTCTTCTTACATCAGGGAGTTGCCTTTTATTAAGCAGGTGTAATTTCCAGAACCATTTCTTCAGTAAGATTAATCTTGCGGAGCAAGATGAAAATACAGTCTTCTCCTGTAGCTGGAATTTGTATTGGCTGCAGCTGATCACTCGTGACAAGAATAAAGTGAATCATTTACAGCAGAGTAAGGAAGTACAAGAAGATGACTAAGAAAACCATGTGGTTAGAGTAATTCCTTTCTACCTGCTAATGGCAAAGTACTGAGCCTGTTTTGCCACAGTCCAGGTCTTCAGCAATCAAGACTGAACACTGAGGAGTCAAACTTTGGGGGTAGTAACAAAAGTAGATGCTATTCAGAACTACGAACCAAAGGTGTAGCAACTCCTGGAGTAGTGGCTACACCCAAGCATAAGGCTGGGTGCAGGCAGCCTCAACTTGTTGAAGGAAGCTTATTGATACTCCTAAGCTCTCTTAGAAATAAAAAGCTGTTGACCAAATGTCTGAAGGAAGGGTATACAGATATCCCAACAAGTATGTGTGGTCCAGATTCTGTACATATTTTCCTGATGTTTGTGAGCTCTTAAGAGTCAGCATCGAGGACATTTTCCAAGATGGTCAACAACCCATGTATAGTAGAGAAAATCCTATTTGAAGCAACATCCCAAAAGTGATACAGACCTGAGGAACATTGGCAGCTACACATGGTATCTCATCAGAAGGCCAAAGGGCAGCATTAAGGCAGGTTGCAGCATTTACTCCTAGACTCCTAGCAAACTCAGGAGAAGGCTGTGCTCTGCTAGGCAAGGAAAGCTACAAGTCCTTCCTTGGAGCAAGCAATTTCATGAGATGCCTTTGGGAACAGCATTGATTGTTAATCAGCAGGAAGCACCACAGAGAGAGGAAATTGCTAAGTGCACCCAGGTGACTGCAGCACATGTTACCGCACCTGCAGCGTGTGCTGCGAGGCTTAGATGGTTGGGGAAGGTGCCACGTAGAGAGGGTTTCCAGGTAGAAGCACTGGCTAAAGACGTATGAATGCTGCACTGTGTGCATACATGGAAGGATGCAATCAGTACAACTGACAGGCAGCATGAGGACATTTTGCAGTCCACGAACTGTCAGAATGGCCTGTGGAAAGCACCTGAGTAGACTTGTCCACTCCCAGAAGCAGGAAGTACTTGGGCAGTTCAGCCCATGGCCCTGGAGCCGGGAGCTGCTATCTGAAGGACACTCAGTGATGACTGTATCTGCAGCTGATGAGCTGCAATAGCGATGCAATAAGTCAGGTGAGATTCTACTTACCAGGTGTACAGCAAAGGAGCCATCAGCATTGCCCCACAGTTAGGAGACCCCAGGAAGGATTTTGCATCAAGCAGTACCACTGGCCCTCGGGTCTCAATGTACAAGGGAGTACATACAGGGTTGTTCACTGTGCAAAGGAAAAACATAAGTGTATGTCATCAGAGGGAAGAGCACAGCTTGACAGAGGAGGATAAGGCCCTGGGAAGTCTGTGTTTGCATGGATGTACTGTTAGATACAGCACTCACTACTATAGCTCTCTGCTGGGGACAAGACCAGGAGCTCTTCTAAGCAGAGCGAGGAGGAACAGACATTGTTTTCCAGAAACCACCACGATGCTACCAAGCACCAGTGAGACTCCCACTACCGGACAGCAGCTTAAGCAGGATTGAAAAAAACTCAATTTTTTAAAATGAAAAAGAGAAAAATAAATCACAACAACAAACACACTCCCATCTCTAATATATGATTACATTTCAAATGTAATTACGAATATTTCCGGAGTATGCAGATGTATTTAGTCTCACAAAGCAGACCTAATTTATTCATAAGCAGATCTGCAAGGCTGCCCAGGCAGAATCCACTCCATATTCAAGGGGATTATTAAATTGGTGGGTGTAAAGGGTTTCTTTGCAAGAGTCTCCAGTGCATAAATACAGCAGGCAGCCAAATGAGAGAAAGACAGGAACGACAGGCAAGACAGGCAGGCAAGAGGGCCTGTTTGCATGACAAAAAAATTGTCACAGTGACAGCCTCAAACCGGCAGCATTTCAGGAGCCAGAATGGCTGTACAACATTGTAAGACAAACATCTCTGGAACAGGGAAGCAGCCCTGCAGGGACTGGTACCTTGGCAGGGTATATCCATGCTCCCAGTTGGGCTGTGGTCTCTAATTTGTGGGATGTCTGGCAGGTGTTCCTGCTGGACCCCCTCTGGTGCATCTGGAAGCCACCCAGGAACATAAAACCAGTGGAGAGTCAGCATCTCCAGGCAAGCTGGTGTTGTCTCCCTTATGCTGCTTGGACTGCCTGCAAAAAAGAGAGCTGAGAGGTGATAAGGAGCTTTTTAAACTGCATCTCAGCAGTTCCTGACCATGCATATGTTCCTAATCTGCTCCAGTCATCAGCTATGGGACCTGGCTGAGGGAAAACATAACCTCAGCAGTCCCAGATGGCTTGTTGAGAGAGGCTTCTGTCCCACCAAATTCAAACATTGAGCTGTGCTGGGACAGGAATCTTATCCTTTCTTGCTTTCACAGATTAATGCAAGAAAAATCAGTATTTTTTCATTGCCCTTTCCTTTCATTTTTCCCCTTTTTCCACTCGCAGCTTCTTGAAACCTTCTCAACTTTGGAATAGTGACAGAGCTGTAAAAGAAAAGTGAATTTGTCACAATGTCACTTTCACGAATTGGAAACATTTGTAAAGTTACGAGGTAGAAAAGGGGGGAAAAAGGGTAAAAATCACACTTCATATTCTTCATGTAAGGGAGAGAGAAAAAAAAAGAAAAACCCAAAACCAATGTGGCACGTATTGAAAATACATCTTGTCAAAACAAGTGGCAGAGTGGAAAAACGGATCTAGCCCAGATTTCTCAAGGGAGATACAACTTCTCTATTTCCAGCTTTCTCATAAAACCATTTCTACATTTCCCAGAGCTCTTTGGTCAGCTCAGAGTGACAGTCCCTCCATGTGCTGCCCATGCCCTTGGAGCAGGGAGGAGGAAGCAAAATCAGGATCCTCCCATGACTGCAGAGCTGTGGCGAAACCAGGCAGATCTGCAGCTCAAAAACCATGATTTTCTGACAGCCTGGGTGGACAGAGGAGGGAGGGCAGATGGGGATCATTTGCATGTCACGTAAGAGGCATTGTGGGAGTATCATCTTTTGAGGAACTACTGCTAAAAGTTGGTGCCCAAGGGGCACAACGCTTGCAGCCCTGAGTGGTGAAAGAGCAGTGTTTGACTCTATGAGATGAAGAACCCCTAAGGCAGGCGGGCTGGGCAAAGCGCCACCAAGCAAGGGAGAAAGGAAAGAGATGTCATGCTAAGTGTTTTTTCTCTTGCAGCAAACACAAGGCAATAGTTTTACTCTCCTCAAACGCCTCTGCTAACGTGGACAGCTGTACTGGACAGCCAGCAGCACTGGATTGCAGCTGTGAAAGCTGGTTGTGTTAAGACTGCTGTGAGCAGGGTTCCAGCATCAGCCCTGCACCACCTGGTGATGGGTGCTGGATCCAACTGTCCCTTTAGAAGTGGCAGGCTGGAAAGCTCTTGGAAATTGAACATCTTTTAAGGAGCAGAAACCAGGGCCAAACTCCTCAGAGCCCCACACAGAGCTAGCAGAGCAGAACCAGGGTGGGAGGGCAGGGACCCATCACCTTGGAAACCACACATACGTGGGAGCAGGGTTGGAAGATCGGTGCAAGCACAGCACAGTGTTATCCACTGCTGATCCATCAGGCATGCTGATATTTTAGTGTTTCCTCCTTCTCTACACAAGTAAGTTCTCTTGACTTAAATCCCCTTTACACCCTTGCTGGAGAGGGGACGAGGTCTTGACCACATGGCTTTGTAATTTCTGTGGGACCCTGTCATGGGTTAGGCCGATCCGGCAACTAAATCCCACTCAGCTCTCCCTCTTCAGTAAAATGGAGAGGAGAAAAATGTAATAAAAGAGCTGAGGATCGAGACAGGAACAGAGAAACACCCACCAACCACGGTCCCGGGCAAAAGAGGCTGTTTTCTTAAAGCAAAACTATTTATCAACAGCTACCTACAAAGAGAAAAGCACACAAAAAAGGTTACTTGAGAGGATAACAAGAAAACAAGGCCAGGTCTTAAAAACAACATCACTCCCCGCCTTTGCCTCTTCTTCCCAGCTCTACCTTCTCCCCCCAGCGGCGCAGGGGGCAGGGAATGGGGGGGTGCAGGTCAGTTCATCCCGTGCTGTTACTGCCGCTTCCCTTAAAGGAGAAGGAGTCCTTACACCATTGTCCCTTGCTCCAGTGGGTCCCCTACTCACGGTGAAAGTGTGAATCCTGCCCGCTATGAGGCAAATCCTTACTCCATCGGATTGCCCCAGGCGCGGGCTTTACCAGCCCTGGGCTTTTAAGGAGCTGCAGCCACTCACCCTGCCGTGGGCCATCACACAGACTGTAAATGCCTCCGGCGTGGGGCGGCACAGCGACCTGAAACGCGGCTCCGCACGGACTGAGATGTGCAAATGCGCCTCGACCTGTGCCCGTGAGTCACAGCAGGCTCCGGCTCGGGCATCTCCTTTAACGAAACACCTCCCCATCTGCGGGGGCATCCCACGGACTCGAGATGCACCGTGCTCAGGCTCTGGCATCTCTTCTCGACATGGATCCTCCACGGGCTGCGAGTGGGTCTCTGCTTGCTCCACCGAGGACTTGTTGCAAAGGGGCCACTCGCAAGGGGGACTCAGCTGCGGCACACGTTTTTCCGTTCCATCTTCACTGACCTCTTATCTATGTGGCCATTTCTCTCAGATCTCAGTCTTTTTTGAGTGAACTCGGCCCGGTGGGCGCCCTGGCAGCGGGGCTCTCCCCGAGTTCCCCAAGCGGCTCCACCGCCGCCATCCTCAACGGGGCGGGCACCGGCCTGGCCAGGCGCTGGGAGCTGGGGCCGTGCCCTCTTCCCGTCTCCTTGCTCCTGGGCACAGGCACACTTTTCCAGTTCCTTTGTCCGACATAAATAGGGCAATTCGCAGAGGCACCGATTGGCTCAAGCCCCGAGGGGGATGGGAGTCCGGTGTGATGGGCAGCTTCTGCCACCCGGACCTCCCCCCCCAACTTCAAACCATAACAGACCCCAAAAGACAGTGCTTTTTCATGTCAAGCAGCAGAGAGGGTATAAGCCTCCACGAGAGCCTCTCATGGTGCTGGGTGTGCTCAGATGGGACCCCGTCCCGCTTTCCCTTGGCTCTCCCAGCATCTCCTGGGGACCTACTCGCTCAGCTGCTCTGCCACAGAGGCCTGAATTAGTCTCACGTTTACTTTGCCAAGCGACTGAGCAGAAGTTCCTGGGGAAAACTCTGCTATCTCTGAAGTAATTACACTAATTAGAACGGCGATTATTTGCATGCTCTCCACTTTGGCTGAACACTGGAACTAAGTCTATGTCTTAATTTGCCCTCCCCGAGTAACACAGGAAGGCAGTCTGGAAAAACACAGCTCCTTTCTGGCTGGCACAGCAGCTCCCTGGTACTGACGTGTGCACGCAGAGGTGAAACCTCCCCTTAGACTGGGAGCTCTGGAAGCACAAGGGTTTTTCTGGTTCAAGTGAATTTGTGGGCAGTAAGTACAGTGAGCATTGGGCAGGGTCAGCAACGCTCAAAGAACTTCATCTTCCAGGCAGGTCCTGGTGGGTTTGCATTCCTTACAATAGAGAATGTGTTGTCACCAGCATGAGTCCCCCGGGATGGCCGGGAGGGCAGCACTGGGCAGAGAAGCAGCTGCACAAAACACTGGGCTATGACAGTTCCAGGATGCTGTCACTTGGCATCCTTACAATAAGAGGACAAGTGAAATGATTTCTGAATCTAATTTCTGCAGGAAATACCAGTGCTGCGGAGCGTGCTGGGTCCCCTTTGCTGTCTGCTTTTCAAGAAAGTTCAGGTGAGCACCCAAGTGCACACACAAGTGAATTTTCAAATCACCTGCCTGAATATTCATGAGGCTGTATTTTCAACTGCATTACACAGAAGCATCTATGCTGGAAGTGCTTGTGCAGCCATCCAGTCAGGGAGAAAGCCACCACTAGGTAGCTTATCTGACCAGCCACAGCTCACCGACCCAGCTCAGAGTGGCGAGTGGTTTGGAGAACTGTTGGTGGCTGATAAATAGATGTTAGAGGAGGTGATGAATTTGTGGAATAATTTCCACCACTGGACACATCTGAAGGATTTGCCACCTCTTTCTTTACATTCCAAGAGTAGAAAAGGCAGATATGTTTTTCACATCTATTATTCACATAGACTTCATTCACTCAGCTGCATGCATTGAAATGCCTAAAGCTTGCCCTCCACTTTGAAAAAAGCTTCTGGCCTTTCTCGGCTCCAGTTTTCAGGAGTGACTTATGACTTCAGAAGTGACTGCAGTTAAACAGAGAACATGCAAAACTGTCTGTTTTTTAGAGATATGGCTTGGATTCTTCCAAACATTGGCTCGGTCAAGGTCTATCTAACTAAGCCCTGAGGCATGTAAGTCTCCAGTCACATTTGAAAATTTGGTTCCTTTTTTTTTTTCATTGTTGTTTTGCCATAGTGTCTGCCTGCCACCCTGATTTTACCTGGAATTACAGGTCACTGCACAGTCCCATGTCCTGCACGTGGTGCCTGTGGCTTGTAAAGGAGTCACCCAGCCACTTGCACATGCGAAAAACTATCTCTTTGGTCACTGAAATATCATCTTTTGTGCTGTTTTCTCATGATGCAAAAGTACAGGTGAGCACAGCAGCCATACATGAGCAGCATTCACTGATGCTTACTGCATCCTACTGTGCTATTACTGGTGTCGGACAAGCATCCAAAATACTGCAGTTCTGCTTCCTTTAATTTTGTAAGCTATGTGCTCTGTGAGCCAATCCCAACAGCAAAAATGTCTGAATCTTTTCAGCAAAGTGAGGAGAAAAATTAATGAGTTGACTTGCACCTCTCAGCCTTGGAGTAATTGCATATGACATGAAGACCCCACCTCGCACAGGCCTGACTCCCAGGAAGGAGAAGGCAATAATATTACTTTTCAATTTGATCTTGACTGCCATTAATTGATTTCAGAGCTCTAACCCTTCACTCTGCTTGAGCTGCTAACTAATCCAATCAAGCTCTGGCTGCTCGTTACAGACGACCTGGTGGGGATAATTACATTAATATGACCGTCAGACTTTGAAAGGACGTGGCACAACTTCAGAGATGTTTGAAAGCCTTCTGAATACGAGGTATTGGAGCCCAAACTCAAAGCAAGTCCCTGAGCAGTGACCACTTTTCTTGAAGTTTGACAAAATCAGTTTTAAGCAAAGCAAATTGTTGAACTGGAGTCTAAGCTCTCCAATGGTGATGGGCAAGGGAAGGCCAGCGAGAAACAACCAGCATCCTCAGGTCTGCTCTTCTTTTCGTGTTTGGGGTTGCTCAGGGGCCTGGATTTCAGGCTTCCTTCATATGTGTGGTGCGTCATCCACAGGGAAAAAATCTGCAAGAAAGGTAGGGCAGGAAAACACAACCAAGACTACCACAGCTACAACTTAGAGTATCATGTAACAGACATCCAGGGAGCACACAATTCCCAACACCATGTAACACATGGTGTTACAATTCTTCTCTCTCAAGAAGTTACTCTTCTCAAGAAGAGAAACTCAAAGACCACAAAGTGGTTGTCTCCAGTAGCAAATGAAAGGGAAGGCCAAAGGTATTTCCAACATCTTAATCCCACATGCAGAAAACCAAACGGGCAAACAAAAAACGACAAGATTCTCTATCAATCACAGAGGAAAATTATTTCCTGGCCTGAATTTTGATCAACGAAACCTTCAGCATGCGAGCCAGACCATCTGCAGACCATCACAGCCATCTGCAAGATTCCTCAGTTTCCTAGGAGCACATGTACACCAGGATCGTGTTTCCATCTTCTGGTTTTGCACCTTTCCAATGGTCTAGCTCTACAAGCAGGTATTTCCTATTTGTTAGAGTAATAGGAGCTCTTAACCACTCCTTCACCTCTCTCTCAGTGTTACAGAAGCAAAGCACAGCATCCTTAGCTCCATTTTATGAGTGGGGAAAGTAAGACACATCAGATGGATGTTGTGACCTGTCCAAGAGAAGTGGAAGGCTCAAGAGCAGAGCCCATGTTTCTCATCTTCTAACAGCTCAGCTTGAAGGACAAATGCTCACCCTTTGTTAGTAAAAGACAATCTATGTGCCCAGAAATTTGTGAGTTTCTACTTTCAAGAGGGACGTTCTCTTTTACAAAGCCGTTGTCATCGCCAAAATGGACGTATCCCCACTGCACTTGTAAGTTCACACTGGTTTCAACAGGGACCTTCAGTTGTTTCCACCATCCTTGCACATATTTACATATGATGTCTACAATACACACTCCAGCGCAGTGTAAAGCCGCTGAGCTAACACAGGTATCAGAAGCTGCTTGGTTTCTCAGAAGACTAAATTAGCTTCTGTAGAGCTCCCTGATGTAGCACTGTGCTAAACATCTTAAGGTATTTCTTGTTTAATTAAGGCTTTTAGCAATAAAGCTTGTGAAGGATTAGGAGTAGAAAGCAATTAGGCTCTTGAGAGACCTAACTACTAGTTTTCTTAACTTCCATGATGCATGCATGAGAGTACTCGACACAGCAGCAAAAAGGGTAGGACCTTGGATGCAAGAGAGAAATGTTTTATCTCTAAGAAAGGGCACTCATTTCTATTAATAGAATAATAAAAAATGACCTTGTAGTGATTTGGTATTTTGGAAAAGAAGTACAGTGAGTAATACAAATGTTTCGCCATCAGGCATATCTATGAAACACCAGTGAAGCTTACCAGGGCTTTGTGTGGTATGCGGATGAAAGTGAGTGACAGCCTTGGTGTTCCACGTGCTCTGTGGCACACGTAAGTTGTGGACGTAGTTTACAAATACATACACAGGCAGGATGTCTTAGGCATAAAAATCACGTCCTAGAGACAGAAAAGAAGCTGTTTCCAGACAATGAGACTGCTGTTCTTTAAGCTTTAAAAACTGAACATTGTTTGTAATCTTTCAGAAGACAAATCATCGAGAAACTCCACACGGTTTGTATCTAACTATGTTTACCACAATAACCTTAGAAAATTCCAAAGTATTTGACTGGCGTATCTACCTGATGGTCCAAAACCTAGACTGCTTTTAGTCCTCAACTGAGCTCATCTATAGCTAACATACACAGTTCCACTTCAAGTGGCAAATGTCCACCAGCCCAGCTGAGCTTCCAATGTTGAGGGCGATTTTGACCAGTGTGCTGCACACAAGGTACTTGCTGTTGTCTAGATCATGGTCACATACCACCAGCATCAAGAGCTGCCCTCAGTCATTTTCCTGAAAGCAGAAAATATTGTGTCACTACAGCATTACACCCATCGCAGACTCCCAGCACCAGACTCGTCCCTGTGGTTAGACAGCAGATGCCTGTCCACTGAATCTGCAGTACCATTTCCAGTGATTTGGGAAATCTCCAGAGAAAAAAGACATCTCTTTGGAGCAGACATTAGGAGATCGTTACCCTCTCTAGAAGAACAGTAGACTCAGCTTTCCCTAGACAGTTGGAAGCACATCAGTCCACAGTGAGGCAATCAGCAAGGAAGTGCTCTGGAACAGCACAAAATAACTAGACACATCGGCATGGATAGCCTCCACCAAAGAGGCCCAAGCAAGACTGGTCAACACCAGGGGCAAGACACTCCGAAGAATTTCGCCTTTCAAAGCTAATCCTCAAAGAAAGTGCCTCAACCTTCTTCAAAGAGACCTACAACTCTGGACAGCTGCATGCCATAGCAGCACAGCTTCTCGGGAACCCCTGGGCAAATATATGAAGGAGAATTACAAACAGCTCCAACAGATGTGCCCACTGGACAAAGTCTTCCATCCCTGCAGTGCCCCAGCCAAGGGAGAAAATGGCAAAGGGAGAGACAGATTTATCCAAGAGAGACTAGTGGGCTTGGGAGCATCCCTGCATAGTTCACTCTGGGCTGGGAAGAGAGACTCAGGATAAAATGTCTCTTAAAGTATTTATGTCTCGGAGAGCCTGCCAGGAGCTGTCAAACATCACAAACTGTGTCTGGGATAAAGCTTTTGAGTAGGAACCTTTTAGGAGTCTCAGGCTCCTCTTTGGGCATGCAGTTCTGTCTAAAAAGTTAAAATAGTTCAGGCAAGTGCCTGGGAGGTCAAGTAGGCTGTTTCCTGCAACGGGATCTACATTCCAGGGGAGGAAAGCTATGTGGGGTTTCTATGTGGAGGAAATGACTGAATTTCATGCAGACACAAATCTGCTTGGGGCTCTCTTTGGCAGCATCCTGGACAGCCCCGCAGAAAGAGAGCTAAGCTTATGCCATCAAAAAACCAACTCGGGCAGCTGGCTCATAAGCACCCTGTCAGCTACCTGCAATCAGAGCTCCTGCAAACAAAGCCTGTCAGCAGAAGAGAAAAAAATTGGGCAGTGGCTCTTCATTGGAGTCTTCATCTCTACGTTGAGAAAGCAGGCTGGGAACCAGTAAAAGTACTTTGCAGCCACAGACAGTGAGCGCTTCATCCCCAAGGATGCAAAACAACTCGGGGAGCTACCTCTGAGGAGTTCCTGGTACACGAGTGGGACATCAGCTCCCTCCTAGATGAGGTAAATTGATTTTTGCTGTTACGCTGGAGGAGTCCCAGACCACCACCTGGCATGAGGGCTTCTTCCCACCAGCAGGAAACCACTCCTGGCTTCTGCCTGGGGGGAGTCCCAGATCGCTAAATGCAATTGGAGCTTCTTCCTGAAGGAGGAATCTAGGGTCTTTACAGAGGAGGACTCCCAGCTGCTTCCTCAGACGGGTGCTACATTCAGCGTAGGGTCACCAAACACAGCAAGTGCCTGGGAGTCGTCCCAGGTGGATCCCCAAGATCTCTCATCTGAAGAGACAAAACAGCTTGGACAGGCAGGTCCCTCAACTGGCTTCCAGCAGCGGCACATTGACACAGGTCCCGCCGTGGTGTGAGGCTGAGCTGACCCCCAGCTGCAGCCTCTGCTGTCTGGCCATTGGAGGTGGGCCTCCCGGCAGGTGCCCTCCCAGGAACCCTCCGTGCGACTCCTGTGCTCCCTGTTCTGCTGTCCACAGGTGAATCCTCTTGTGCTGAGCAGTGGGCTGTGCCTGTACAGGTCGGTACTGTCACTGAGGTGAACAGACATGTCCTGCCAGAGGGAGAAGTGGGCGTCTTTGGTCTCTGGAAAAGAAATCCAGAGCATTCTACAGAGAGGAGAATGTACATCTTCGCACAGGAACTTGCTAATGAGCAGCTTTAATGTAAAATCGAAGTAACCTATAAGATTCCACGCATAAGTGTAAGTGATGGAAACCTGCACAGAGGTCAGAAATGGAGCAAGCAGGAGGCAGTGGGTAGACCTGATAAACATCTTTGATGCTTTATATTAGTTCAAAAGGTACAGGGAATAAACAGAAGGAGCTCGAGAGTCTGAAGTCATGCACAAAAATATGATTTAATTTTGGAAAGTCACTTTTTTTGAAAGTCACACAGATGGGAAAAAGATTTAGTGCTGCCACAAGGCTGTACAGAAAGCCCAGAAGGTAGAAAAGCACAGGAAGACTAAAAGCCTCCAGTGATGATAAATGCAAAAGCAAATGTGAGGACTTTGTGATACCTCACATTGCACCTTTATATTCTCCTATCACAAAGATCGGGGGTACAAAGTTCTCTGCCCCTCCGCACCGCAGGCACCACATCCACATAGGAACCCCCAAAGCACTGAAGCTGGTGATTTCAGGGGTCTTCATAGAATCATAGAATCATAGAATGGTTAGGGCTGGAAGGGACCTTCAAAGGTCATCTAGTCCAACCACCCTGCAAGGAACAGGGATCTCTCTAACTAGAACAGGTTGCTCAGGGCCTTGAACGTCTCCAGGGATGGAGCATCCACCACCTCTCTGGGCAACCTGTTCCAGTGTTCTACAACTCTCATGGTAAAAAATTTTTTCCTAATATCCAACCTGAATCTACCTCCCTCTATTTTAAAACCATTACCCCTTGTCCTATCACAACTGGCCCTCCTGAACAGCCTCTCCCCATCTTTCCTGCAGGCCCCCTTGAGGTACTGGAAGACCGCTATAAGGTCACCCCGGAGCCTCCTCTTCTCCAGGCTGAACAGCCCCAACTCTTTCAGCCTGTCCTCATAGGAAAGGTGCTCCAGCCCTCTTATCATCTTCGTGGCCTCCTCTGGACCCTCTCCAACTGGTCCATGTCCTTCTTATGTTGGGGGCTTCAGAACTGGACGCAGTACTCCAGGTGAGGTCTCACGAGGACAGAGTAGAGGGGGAGAATCACCTCTCTCGACCTGCTGGCCACGCTGCTTTGGATGCAGCCCAGGATGCGGTTGGCCTTCTGGGCCGCAAGAGCACATTGCCAGCTCATATTGAGCTTCTCGTCCACCAGTACTCCCAAGTCCTTCTCCTCAGGGCTGCTCTCGATCCATTCACCACCCAGTCTGTATTTGTGCCTGGGATTGCCACTACCCAGATGTAGGACCTTGCAATGCCCTGCTAGATCCTGGGAAAAGTATGCAGCAGGGTATAAATTTTCCAGAAGTTCTTTTAATGTGAAGGAAATAACTGCACAGAGATGTAGAAAAAGCCACTGGAAGGACACTGCAGTAGTGTTTGATCCTCACTAATAAGGAAAGTGAGAGAGAACTCAGCTAAAAGTGTGATCAAGCAATGACAGTAGTTAATGATCCTTAGAAGAGCAAGGAAGGAAGAAAGCAAACTAGAGACTGAGTTTTAAGGAAACAGACTTCAAGAACTTCAGAGAGCTGATTAGTGTTCATAATAAAAGCAGCAGAACAGAATAGGAAGTTCAGCAAGACTAATAGCTTCTTAAGTCAACTGATAGCAAGGGTGTCAGTTCAATTTATCCCTAGGAAGAAACGCCAGAGAAGAATGAGGAATGACCAGCTTGGCTAAATCAGTAGCAGCAAAGCCAAGAAAAAAAGGTGAAAAGTAGGTCATGTTGCTGAGGATAATATCATAGTACAGAACTGATTACCAGAGACAAAAACAGAGAAAGCAAGACCCAAATGAAATACCACGAGTAAGGGAGATAAGGAGTTAGGAGGAGACATATCGCAAGCACTTCAGGAATAAGAGCCAGACCTTGGAAAGCACCAGTTTACTCATCAATAGGGAGAGAAATCTCCTGTTAGCAAAAGGATTAATTGTGATCACTTGCAGTAAAGTTCATTATCTAACGAAGGCATTAGATTGTTCATAAAGGCTTTCAAATCATCCTGGCCTAACCAAATTCACTCTGCTTCAGCCGGTTCTCAGAGGACTGTAATCTCAACACAGTTTTGTGGTTTTCTTTGGAAGTAAGGTGGGGTGGTTTTCCAAAGGATGAAGATATCTGTTTTTAAACAAGGTAGAAAGATGAATCAGAGAATTATAGGCTTATCCAGTGCTAGAGAAATGCAAATGCAAATCCAAAAGCATACAATTTTTGAAAACCCAGAAGACGACAAGGAGATAACAAAAGCCAACAGATTTGTAAGAAACAAATCATGTCAAACTAATGTAATTTCCATCTATGGCAGAGTAACAGGCTCTGCAGAGAAGGGAGAAGTGGTAAAGATCATATATCTTGATTTTAGGAAGAATTCTGTCACAGGCTTACGTGACATTTTCATCAGAAAGTTGAGCAAACACAAGCTTGATGAAAGCTCTGCTAAGAAGTTTAAAAGCTGCACTCAGGAAAAGTTATCAGCAGTTCACTATTAGCCTGGAACAGTGATTCAGATGGGGTTTTTTGAGCACCTGCCCTGGGTCTGACAGTAGTCAATATTTTTATTACTACCTTAAATAATGGAATGAAACATGTGATTGTTATGTTTGTGCATAAGATGAAAGGGTTTGGGAACATGTTGGTAGAAAGGATTGAAATTCAAAACGTTCTTGACAAATTGGAGAAACAGGAAAAAAACAGTATGCGTTTCAGGAAGGACATATGCACATTTATAAAGTTAAGGAAAAAACATAAATTCCTAAAAAAACCCAAAAAATGTCGAATGAGTGGCTGGAGACAGATACAGAAGCAAAAGAACTGGAAGGCAAGGCCTCCTGTTGTAACCTCACAGGAAGATAGGCACACTATGGTGTGGCTGAGCTCTACAGAAGGACAAACATAACATGTAAGAGACATGCAATACATGCTGTGGGCCACTTACTTCGTCTAAGACCTCGGCTGCAGGAGCAGACTCTGTTCTGAGCACTGCTGTTAGAAGCATTGTTCCAAGAACAGCGTGGAGTTACTAGGAACAGTCCAGAAGCAAGAATGAGAAGACTGGAGGTCTGGAAACATGACCTGTGTGGGAAGTGCCCTGGGCAACTTTACCTAAATTTGATGTTTTTCTACACTGTAGTGAAAGGCTAGAGGAGCCGGAGTCCCTTTAGTCTTGAGACAGATAGCCGAGAGCAGATATGAGAGTTGCCATCAGATTTACAAAGGACGGGTGAACAAAGGGAAGGAATGTTTTTGTCCGTGTACAGTGTGGGCTTAAAGTGCAGTACAGAACAGTGTGGTTAGACATTGCAAAGAGCTCTCTAGCAGGGAAGGTAGTAAAGAAATGAAGGAGATTTTCCAAGGGAAAGTGTGCATCCTTCATCCCCATGGAATTTTAAGAGCAGAGTGGGCAATAACAACAGGAGTCACAGAGGTCGCTCCTGCCTTTGTCAGGGAGATGACGTGGACAACCACTCAAATCCCTTCTGTTCTGATTTTCAGTGGTTTTCACGTTGCAGAGAAACACAGAGCTCATGATTAGTCTAGAGTCAGGTAAGCTCCAGATTTGGTTATAAAGGCACTGCTTTCCACTAAAACTGCTGTTTTCCAGGTTGCCCCAGTTTTTCTTCAGGATCAGCGGTGCTTCATTACCTTCAAGCTTCATTGGCTTCCTCCTTAAAACCTTCCAGTTGTGAATTCACTTTCACTACTCATTATCTCATACTGTTTCAATGCCTTGAGAAGGAGGAATAGACACCTATGGAAATGCTCACTCTGGCAGCCAGATTTATCTTGTCTGAGGCATGGCCTTACACACTTTCTCTGAAAGCGTGTTAAACCACACAGGCCCATGACAAAACACTGACAGGGATATGGCCATAACAAGAGGCAGACACCGAGCCACATTCCTTCAACCAGCGCGGCGCTGTCGTGACTCTTCTAATCGCGGTCACGACAGTTACAAATTTGATCGTACCTTCCTGCCACTCTGACTCTTCGTGTTTCATCCTTATCACAGGGTACTGAGTCACTCTGTGCTCAGTTAATACCTCTCTGTCGAGTTTTTCAGGCGTGCTTGTGCCTTCCTCTGGACCTTACTAGCATCTTGTCTATACAGTTTATCTGTAGGAGATAACTCCTAGGGCACCTTGTTTGGTTAATGTTTTAGAAAAACTTTTATACGGGTAGATAATCTCATCAATGCTGTAACAAGGCTTTCAGCTTTTTTCCCAGGTTTTGCATTTCCTGCTCTAAATCTGTAGCCCCACACTTTTGGTTGAGCGCCAGTCTTTTCAAGCTCTGCTCCTGCTTCTATCATTATCTCTAGAAACCTACAGAGCTTCATCTGCTCATCAGTCACTCTCTCTCCTGTGGCTTGTTATCACTTAACATCCTGTAGCAGTCTTAGCGTAATGTTAACTTATTTGAAAGAGAAATACGAGGATATATAGAATATAACACTGACAAAAGGCATAAAAGAAAGGGAGGTAGTCACAAGAGCTCATGAACAGACTCAAAGATTTCTCTCTAGAGAAAATTTGGAGGCTTCATGTGAGTGGAGAAGGCTTCAGTAGAGACAACTGAATCCGAGCTGAAAAAACACATCAGTGTAGCTTGGGAACCAGTCACTTCATTCTGATGTCAGCACCTGTAAGACTGAATGAGTCATTCCGCGTAGGTACTGATCCTTCTCTGCTCCCTGTAAAGGGAGACCAGGGTGAGCTGCTCCTAGACAATCATCCCCACTGAAGTTATCTGGCATTTGGTTAGCTTAATGATACTGAGTCCTACAAGAAGATGTATAATGTTATGGCAGCTCGCCCATGCTTCTGTCCTAGGACTCAGTACCTATATATTTCCTAGGAGAGAAATATGTATGTCTTTTGTCTTTCTCAGAGACAAGACAAAAGCGTAACCAGTGTCTTTTAGATTCTTCTAATACGAAGGAATATCTATTTCTTCTTTCTCCAAAATCTTGTCACAAAGAATCTGTTGATACGGTCTTGCCTAAAGTAGTCATGAAGAGCTGTGTAATCTAGTCTATGAGGGAACACCTACCTCAAGCAACCGGACAAGCAAAGACAGTTTAGGCCAGCCAGATAGTACTTACAGCAATACAGCTGGGACCTAAGAT
This sequence comes from Tauraco erythrolophus, assembly GCF_009769465.1. NCBI lineage: Eukaryota > Metazoa > Chordata > Aves > Musophagiformes > Musophagidae > Tauraco > Tauraco erythrolophus. The sequence continues at coordinate 1,166,798 of NC_141483.1, forward strand.
CATCTGGAAACAGGCCAACCAGCCTTTTTTTAATCAGAATTTGCAAGTTTGTTGGATTTAAAATATCTCCTGCAAACAGTTCCAATTAGAGGAAACACCAGTAAGGATCCCCACAGATTTCAAAGCCTCTCCTTGTTTCTCCTCTCCTTCTCAGTAGGCTGTGGGAACACCAAAGCATTCAAGGCTGACAGGAGACTGGGTGTCTGGAAGTCATGGGAGAGCAGGCTCCCAGGCTCACCGAGGGTGCTGCAGTGGGCAGGAACACCAAGGATTTCTGGATCCACTGGTCCCCGGCAGCCTTCTGCCCGGCCCGCTGCAGAATAATTCTCACCATTATGTCTTGACAAAAATTTTAGTTTCTGTTAGGTTTTAAATTTTTTGCGTGTGTTCTAAAACGCAGCAAAACTAGGCTTTGAAACAGCTGCACAAAATGAAATCAATTTTCTCCTCTTGCAGTTTCCTCAAAACAAAATAAACTCTTCCAGGATATTTTCGGTGGAGTGGCTGTATCCATGCTGGAGTTCTTCTCTCACCCGTGTCAGATGGAGTGTGCAGTTTCCCTACTGCAGCTGGCATTGCCCTGCCACCACATCTTCCAGTGCAGGGTGAAGAGTAACACAGGCAGAGACAGCAGAATCTCAGCTGCTCAAGATAGACCTTGCCAAAGTAACAACTAATAACCAGGACCAGACACTTTCTCTTGTACTGAAGGGCCTGGGAACAAGACCCCCAGATGATTCTGAGCTGAAGAAATGTTTTCTTGTGCGCTGGTCTTTTTTTGTCCCTAGGAGTCTCTGCTAGATGGGACCAGACCTCTCAGAAAGTCCACATGACACCGCAACGGTTCAGTGAATGCTCCTTTCTCCTTTTCTTGTTGAAAACACCTTCTCCGGGGTGGCTGAAGGGGAAAGACATTTGTTTTAAGAGCCTGTGAGCTAAAAACAGGAGTAAAATTACTTTTCTTTAGGCTGTTTTGAAGATCCCCAGGCAGGGAAAGGAGCTGGCCTCCTGCTGCTGCCTCTTGAAATTGCTCAGCTGCACTACTGGTGAGGAAAGGCTGGAGTCTCTGCTCCACTTTCTTCTTTGTGATCAGAGTATCTTTTAAGACTTACAACAAATGATGCTGCCAGGAAATATTCTTCTGTTCAGCATCAGGACACTGCTGTTCCATACAGGAGAACAGAGCTCCCTGTTATTGGTCTGGAGGAACAGTTGATTTTTCAGTTTGACAGCAAAATTGAAAAATCAAGTGGAAAAAAGGCTTTGCTTGGATCATACTGGAATATTATTTTTCTTGCTAAAACAAAAAACATTGTTCCATTCAGCACGAAATATTTCATACAATCGCAAATGAAATGTTTTATTTTGTGCACTTGTCAGAAAGGCAAAGAAACTAAAAGGAGAGATTCTCAAACATCATACCAAGCCTAAGGACTGCAGCTCTTACTGCTGCGAGATCCTGTTCAGCCTTTGAAATGTCTCACCTCCCAGGAGGACAAAGCCACAATTGCACTTGAAATCCCATGCTGTTCATTACCCAGTTCTGCAGTACTGAGTGTAAATGGTTAACATCTGTGTATTAAGAAAATGGCCCCATTCCTCACTGGTTTCTGTTTTTAAATGCCCTCAGGACATCATTCCAGCTATTGGGATAAGCTGGCATCACATTAGCAAAGAGCTTACAATTTAAATGCATATGCATTCTAGAATTTTAATTTAAGCACATGAACATTAAAGAATTGATAAGGGAGGAAGGCATCATAATACTTTACATTTTTTTCCAATTTCTTTATCTAACCAGAGGCTTCCATAATAACCAGAGCGGCATCATCTTAGTGATCTTCTGAACCTCTGTAAATGCAAAATGCCTTAAACTATCAGGAAAGAAGATATATCCTGACTCCCAGTATGAACTTTACACTGCGCTGGGAATTCTAAGGGCAAGAAAGAGGTGAGACAAGTGTCTTTTCTTAATCCTGACTGGCAAAGCAATAAATTCATTTTTGGACCAGTTGAACCAACCCGACAGCAAATTTTTTTAGAGCTAATTAGGTAGCTAAAGTACTCTAATATTGTCCCAGTTGCCTCAAAAGAAATAATCAATAAGGGACAATAACAGCTAGGAATATGAGGGGAAAGATACTGTAATATAATCAAAAAAGAACTGAAAAAATGAGAAGCCTTTAGAAGTACCCCATCAAACGTCGGCATGTATCTCTGTACCTCCAAGAGGGAAAGACCTGAACTGTTTCTCTGCGCCAGAAGGTGTGATATGTTATTCTCTGTACCATAGGAAATGAGTAACTATGGATGTAACTATCTTTCGTTCCTAATTCACAATTTGAGAATAATAGAGATGTCCTTAAAAAAAGAACAAAAATATCACAAAAATAGCAGGAGCACAGTCTCAGTGGGACAAGACAGACCAGTGTAGAGCAGTCCTGGCATGTTGAACAAGAAAAATGTAATCTTTCCGCAGGCAGATGGATAGCACACTTGTGACTGCTGGTGTGCTGCATACATCAGGCAATAGCAGAGCATCACTTAGACATCATCCTTGAGGATTTTGTGTGTTTGCCCGACCCAGCATCACTAACAACAGCAGCACACCCTCCTCTGATATGACCTCACACAGTGGATGGACATTGTCAGTCATTGTCAGCACCAGGAAAACAGCTCCAAGGGATGAAGGGACAAGGTGGCCTCTACAAGTCCGGGTACTTAAAGACTGATACAAGCTGGAAGCGTTCTCTGGAGGTCTCTGGTCCACCCTCCACTGAAGATAGAACAGGCTTTGATGAAGGTGCTGGAGCACTTGTCTACTCTCGACTAGGAAAAGATCTCCTGCAGGAAATCTCTTGTGGCTTCAGTCAGCTCCTGATCTCTGTTCAAAAGAGCTAACAAGTTGGAGGAGCTGCTGTGAGCAGTCATCCATCAGAAAATCTCAACAACAGAGTCTGCAAAGGTGGAGAGCAAGGCATGGGTTGTAGAACAGGACAACCCTGGAATAAGCTTAGAGGACTCTGTCTTTCCTACCTATACCCAGAGCAGCAGTTATTCAAGAAGCGGTTGCTGCTGAAGCTTGGGAGTGAGTTCTCTCATGTAAGGAATGTATAAACACTAGAGTGGGCAAGGAACTCATTCGTGAAGGGCTTTTTTGTGGAGTCTGCCCTGTGCAGAGATGACAAGGCAGTGGATATAGCACATTGAAAAAATAAATTTGTTGTTGAAGAGCTCACAGAACGAAATTTCCCATTGGCCTGGGTAGAGACATAAATACAAGCCAGTTCAGTAATTCAGTAGAGTCCTGTCACAGACAGGGGTGGTTATATCAGCTGTGCTCCCTGTATGCCAACAGGTTAGTCCTTTGCTCTAAGTCCATGTGAGAGTAGAGATATAAATAGGTCTGTGATACCTTGTAGTGAAATTATCAAGGACCATTTCCACCTACTGGTGAAAATAATTCTCCATCCTTAGCTGCTCTTTAGGGATAGTTTTTGGGCCCAGAAACATAAGGAGAAAGCTTTTTCTTCACTGGGCTGCAACAACAAAAAGATGAGTTGGTCACAGAATCAATGAAAGATGCTTCTCTTCTTGTAAAACTGCTCTGCGAGTGAGAATACACTGCAGGGGAACAAAAAAAAACGCCTCATCAGTGAGGCAAAGAGCTTTTTTCCTCTCTACCAGTCATGACGAAGCCTCAGAATCCAATGAACAGCACAGGCTGCCTGGCAATTTCAGACTAACACACAAACCATAAGGATAAGCCAACATATGGACCTTACATTCTGCCATGGTTTAGCAGAGCTTAATTGGATCATCCATTTTTGCGATATTAACATATCAGGGCTGCTGCTAATCCCTTGGGAAGTCCTGTATGTTGCAGATTAAAGCACTTTTCACAATCTGCATGATACGGTTGGCTAAAAAATATTAAGAAACTAAGTCTCCAAACACTTATCTGCCTATTTAATGCAATTTCACAAAGTCTGATGCTTTCTGTGGGTGCTATTGAGATCCATGAACCCACAAGTAAATTCATCAAGTTAATCTACCCAAAAGAATCTAAATGTTCCCGGGGATGCCTTACTTTAGTTTAAAATACTGCTTCTTTACTGCAGCTGGAACTGCATTATTGAGATTTATTCTAACAGAAAGAAAAAAATTCTTTGAAGTATCGGTCCCTTTCTCAAAGAGTACATGCACTGTTCACAACAGACTGCATTTCCAGGCGGCTTCTGGATTCTAACCAATGACTACATTATTCATCTTCTTGAATGTACATCCTCAGCATAAGTAATTCTTTAGTTAAAAACTGATGTCTGGATCCAGATTCTCCCAAATTCACGTATGTGGATATGCATCGTGTGGATTTAGATCCCTACCTGTTCGTTGTCAGACAATAGCAAAAGGTCAGAGCAGACGCCAGTGGTGACAGACTGGACAAGTCATCAGACAGTGTAAATAAGCGAGGCTGGAGGAAAACCAGTTTATACCATGTGAACACTCAATCCGTTTCTCCAGTGCAGAAAATTAGCACAGTATCTAGTCACTTCTCTAAGTTCATGAAAAATGCTGGTGATCATGAATTGTTTAAATTGGTCCTAGATAACCAACAAAAAGAGGAAAAAGCCTTAATAGAAAACGCAGATTTTGAACTGCTAGTTGAAGAGATTTAGGCCCCCATAAACACTCTTCAGTGTAGGCAGGTGATGAATTTTTATATGTGAAAATTAAAAAGAAATAACGCTCACAAAAGAAAGTTAACAATAAAAAATATTTTAAATTACACAAGGAGGAAATCAATGGGCTGGCCACTGAGGGGAATTCAATACTCTCAGAATTTAATTCTGATCACTATAGATTTGTGGCACTAACTAGTCATCTCTCCTCCATCTCAAAACGTATCTTTTCTACAGATAATTACACTGTGATAATTGTAAAGATTCCTTGTATTATTAAGTCATGTGGATCTCTGCAGGGAACAGTAGGACAGGAATCTAATGTCATGGTCACACTGCTTTAAATATGTAGGGAAATAAACCAGAAGATAATGTGGTTCAGTATCACAAATATCCAACAGCCTCGTGTTTGATTGCCCTTAGTGTTTTAGATGTACATCTTATAAATCATCATATGAATCTTTCTCAAGTCAACGTGGCACTAATAAATAATTGGATACAATACCCTTAGCTAATCATTGCATTCCCCTGAGAGCAGGACTCCCAGGGCAGGGCTTCTTCCTGGTGACAGTCACTAAAGAATGCTTCAGGAGAAGAATGCAGTGAGAGATGGATTAAAGATAGAGATTTTCCCTTGTTGATGATAATAAAAAAACAAATCCTGCTAAGAAATAGACAGAAACTAATGGAGTTTGTTCAGAGAACAACCTCACACTACTACGTAATTCCATGGTGTATTCACTTCTTCATCTCAATCCTAATTTCCCCATCTCAGAGAGACTGTTATAAAACTGGTGAGAAAACTCAGAAGAGGGCAACAGAGATGATGAAAGGTATGAAATGACATCTATGTAAGAAGAGGTGAATAGACCATGGATCTCCAGCTTGGAAGAGAGGTGCCAGCTTGTAATTTCTTCCAAGAAGAATCCTGCAACTATCAGATGGCAGGCTCAAAGCATGCAGAAAGGAAGAACGTCTCCATACAGCATGTAAATTGTCTGTGGAGTTTGCCATAGGTTGTTTACAGTGTTGGAAAATGACATGTTCAAAAGAATTTAGGCAGATTCATGGAAGAAAAAGAAAGATCAGCTTGTCCATCCAGGCAAAAGAAGTCCTAAGAACAGGCAGCAGGCACACAGCCTCAGATATGATGGAAAGGGGAAGACTTTTCCTGAGGCCAGACAATGCTGCGTGGAGTTTGTTTGCATCCAGGAAATATAAAAGGTTTCTGGAGTGAGAGCAAGCCTGACAGAAAGAAAACAGAGAGGACGAAGGAGATTTGTTAAAAGTACTTTCACTTCTGTTCTGTCTCACTTTGGAGTTCTCTGGTTTAAAAACACTCGCTGTTCCACTTTGAGGTGTTTTTTATCTGTTCTCAAGTTTACAAGCCTTCTGGTGTTTGGGGCATGCTTACTTGAAGGAGATAGTTCAGACAGATCCACCTGAAAACTCTAGTTGACCTGGGTTCCTGTCACACACGCACTACATTTTTCAGCATCAAGCTTCTTACCTCTCTTCCACTGAACATCCCCAAGGGATGACCCAACCAATAAATCAATCACATTTTAGAATAGTACCTTTGGAGCTTTCAAAATTACCTTCAGGAAACTCTGGCAGGCTTCCCACTATTCTTGAAAGTGTACTGTATAACCATTCCAAAGGCTCCTGCACAAAATAGTTGTTTTAAGTCAACCTACATGTTGCACCTGCACCTTCCTTCCTCTTTGCATCCTTCCAGACACCAAGAGTAACCGAATTAGTCAACACCCACAGTGGATCCAAAAGAATCACAGGAATAGCTTAGTGGGGCTGGGGAGACATACAAAAAGATGGATGTTGAGATCACAGTGAATCTCTGGATTTCTTTTCTGTAAGCACTGAAATTTGATTAACAGATCACAGTCTGACCCCCACCCTCGTCCAGTCCATAGTGCACTACAGCTTTTTTGTATGATTATTCAAGGGCAAGAAGAATGGTCGTGTAGGAAAATACCTTATTTTAGAAGGGGAGAGTTGAGCTGGGTTGTATCATCAACTGGAAACATCATCAGACATGAGGTACAGCCCTAGGAGCCAGAAAATATGACAATGTCTTCAATTTGGAAAGAAGCTTTGCTGCAATCCCACCATAAGCTGCTTCATAAATGGAGGATGTTCCCATTCTGTCTGAGAGCTGACAGCATCTGTCCCCTTGGACACATCGTTGCTCCCAGCTTGGTGTGGTGTAGGAACCTGCCTTGCAACTCTCCTTCCCTGTGCTGTCTCCCGCCACTCCATCTGCCTGGTCTTCCTGGTCCATCTGCCTGGTCTCATTGCAGCACTTCCTCGCTCAGACCTCGGCAGCAGAGGGAAACCACTCAAGATGGTGGATTCTGCACGCAGAGAGGCAGAGGGTTGGTCAGGGTGAGGCCTTTGGGAAAGACAGAAGTTTGCTCATGGGCTTAGATGCAGGACTTGGATGTACAAACCTCCCTGCTGGGCAGCAGCCTCAAGGCAGGGCAGAGGGCCCAGAACACAGCATCAGTCCCAATGTGGTTGCCATCAATCAGCCTTTGATTTAAGCCATAGGAGCCCTACTTCCCTATTTTTCATCCTCCCTGTAGCCCTTCTGACATGATCAGCCTGTTGCATCCAGGGAAATGTGCTGTGTTGAAAAAAACGAGGCTGGCCATAAAAACGAAGGTCCTCCTCTGCCCGAAACTAAGCACTGGGGAAAGAAACCTCGGGGGAATGAGGTGTGTCAGAAGAGCCAGGGTCGGTCCCTTGGCTGCGATTCATCCTCACTGCTCCGTGCTGCAGGTGCAAAACCCACTGCCCTTTGCTGGGCTGGCTCAGGGTAGCGCAGAGCTCTGCCTCCGCACGGCAGGGCAGACAGCTCCCAGGGCACCTCTGGGGGCCCTTCCCCGCAGCAATGATGGATCGTGTTCAGAACAAGTGCCACTTCTTCTGAAAGGCCTTCATCTGTCAGGGGCATCGATCTCCTGCAGCCTTTTGATTTACTTGTTTAATCTAATTGAGCTGTTGGAGACAGGACCTCAGCGAGGCTCTCCGTGTCCACTCCAGCACTTCCCCTCCAGGCATGTGCCTTCCCAGCACCTGGTGGGCTGTGCACTGCTGAGACAGCATCACTGACATTAAGTAATAAGAAGCTGCATTATTAATCCGACCTGCCAGGCAGGGAGACAGGTTTCCAATACGAGTTGGAAATTCCTTGAAAATTCACTGTAACTCGTGGGGCTAAAGAAGCCCACTTTTCGTTTTTACAGAATAACCCCAACCGAGCTCTGACTCGCCAGGCCCCTGGGAAACACTGCTGGGAAGAGACAGCAGAACTGGAAACCAGTGAAAGAGGCGATTTAGTCACATAACACTACTGGGCTGTGGTTCGAGTCATTTCAGAAAGTGGCACAAATGAGCCCAGTTAGGACTAGCAACTCAGAGTGGAAGTGTCCACAGTCTTTGTGGGAGATTCCTCGTGTATAATTCTGTGGTTTCTGTGTAATGTCAGGTAAGAAAAGGACACATCTGTCTCTGTAAAAGAGACTGACTGGGCTTATAGATTCACTGGAAATTGCAGCTTCCTCGCTGAGCAGGGTACATTTCAAACAGTATCCAAGGAAGATAATCTTCTTTTGTCTTCCAGACCCTCCTGGATGCAGCCTAGGTGATGCATGTGATTTTATAGCATTTAAATGAAATTCTCATAAAAAGCAGAAGCTGGAGTATGTCAGGATCTTCTAAATCTTCCAAGCCTTTCACTATGCTGCACTCTTCCAGAAAACAGGCATCCTGCAAAATGCTCTGTTCATCCCGACCTTAACACAGAACAACCAGCGCTGCGTCCCACTCCCTGCTCTGAGGAGCCTGCTGTTCTCCACCAGTTCCTCCAGGCCTCGTAGACTTTCACATGTGCTTTAGTTTCCTCCCATCCAAGAGACAATGTCTCTCTGGAACAGCTCTTTGCCATGATCTTTCATGTACCCTGGGCAAATCTTTTCCATTCATCTCCTTCCTGAGAGGATTCAGCTATTGGGCAAACAGAAGAGGAGACTGAATTCCCCCGTTTATCAGCCAGGGGAAATTTCAGCTGCACCTTGTAACCTGGCAAACAAGTTCTGGCACCCTGGGACAAGTGCAGTGCTGGTACTTACAAAAACAGAAGGAAGCATTATAACCTTCCTGTTGAATTCTCTACATAGCACAAGCCAGAAACAGGCTCCCACTACCCAAGGAAAGTCCAACTTTAAATATTTTGCAAAAACAGATTTTCCACAGAAGCATGTGGTGCTGCCATGTTGAAGAAAGCTCTATCCCACTCCCGAGGATGAAAACCTCTAACCAGCATATTCTGGGATGCAGAACTCTGGATCTGCAGTATTTCATGTTCATTCAGGCCGGATACTAAACCTCTAATGCCCATAATTCTTCAGGCCCCAGCCGTAGGCTCTTTTTGAACGTGTTATGTCTTGGGAATCCCAAATCTGGGCCATAGTGCACCGATGAGCTGAAGCTCAGGATGAGATTTCATATTTTTGGCCCTCATCATCCTCATCCTGGGCTCTACAGGCAATTGCAACCCGAAGTGTTGTGCTGTTTGCTATTAAGCACAGGTACCTCTTTGCGTCCTTCAAATAACCAGTGGGCTGCTCTGTTCTGCAGTACTACACACCAGGCACTTTGCTTCCCTCGGGGAACTCCTGCTCTAACATCCTGGCCAGTGACAGTGCAGTCCTCCAGCTGTCCTCTCACAGCTAGATCCAAATCCTGCCTCCCACAGCAGCATCAGGCGTTAAATAAGCCTTCCGTGCTGGAAGGACCAAAGCATCGCGCAAGGGAGCTGGAGTAGTTTGGGGTGATTAAAGTTATTACTGGGCTGCTCAAAAGAGCATAGGGACTTATCAGCTGGCAAATGTTGGATTAGGAGGTCTTGGAGTTACCCTCACCATGCCAAGAACCTTTCAGGCCATATGCCGAAAGGACTTGGGCAGAGAAGGATTAATTGACAGCAGGCTTGTGCAGTAAGTTAAAGTGAAAAATCACTCTCTAAATGAGGGAAGATCCCAGGGACTATACAGAGTGATTATAGAAGCTGGTGCTTAGCCTTTAATTCAACAAACTCTGGATTTTCTCTTTATTTATGAGGCTAAAGCTAGCCCTCCCTCACCCTGAACGTCGAGAGTAAATTAAAGCTGCCAGAACCCCTCAAAGCCTGGAGCAGCCCAGATAACCCTTCGGTGTGCGAGTCAGAGGTTAGCTCATGGGGACATCACAGCTGTTTGCTGTCCGAAGGAATCAGGGAAATATAGTTATTTCTGTCATCGGGTTTGAAGGTGTCTGAGAAGGTGCTGGAGGTAGGAAACTGGGCCGGAAATGGCACAAGCACTCTCCTTGGCAGGGAGTTGATTTTGCCACAGGTTAGATAAAAATGTTAAAGAAAGTGGTAGAGCTGGGACGTAGGGAGACCTGTGGTAGGGATTTCTGGGTCCCTATAGTCTCACTTCGAAGCCATGTGCTGTTCTGTATTCACTCAGAATTACTTGTTTTGCTTTGAGTTGCTAAATAGAATATAATTGTCCAATCTGCACTGCTGGAGACTTCCAGACTTTTGGATTTTTTGGGGGAGATGGGAGACAATTCGTGAAAGAATCCAGTGTCATTATGGCACTGCATTTCCATGGCTCAAGTTCAACACTTGGCAGTGTATAATGTAGATGCATTAACTAGCACGTGGCAGGCTGAAATTAGACCATGTCTTTAAATTGGTATCCACAGGTTCCTCGTTGCTGGGAATGCCAGCGTCATCTTGATATGTAGAGTGCTCATGGAAGACTGGAAAGGAAGACTTGATCTCTCTCAAATCTATGCAGTCTATTTCAGTGAAGAGGACTAGGGAGTTGGGTGGTGAGGAAGGAAAATGAACAATGGTAGATAAACCGAGACCTGCAGTCAGAGCACATCAGCAGAGCTAAAGGGGAGGAGGAGCATGCCCAGGCTTTTGCAAACAGTGTGTGTCCTTTATCACTGTCAGCCCACATGTCCTAGTTTTAGCCGGGACAGAGTTTTTTTTAACAGCCAGAAGAGCTCCGTGTTTTGGTTTTACTCAGAGGCTCACTCTGAGAAGAATGTTGATAGCAAGCTGATGTTTGTGGTTGGAAGTGAAACTCCAAGGACTTTTCAGTGTGCCAGAGTGCAGGAACACGGTGGGACAAGGGGGACACGATTCCCCTTGTGATTTGTGGTGGAACTTAAGATTGAGGGCCAAACTGGCCAATTAGTATTCCATATCATGCAGCGTCATGCCCAGTATAAAAGTGAGGGTCAGCCGGGAAGAAGGGCTTTTGCGCTTTGGCTCTTTTGCACTTTTGCTCTTTTGCACTTGCTGCGCTGTTGCTCTGCTCTTTTTCTTTCTTTTCTCTCTCTCTGCCCCTCTCTATTGCGGGCCCTCGCGTTCGTCCGGGATTGCAGCTTCGGGACGAGACGGGCTTCGCATACGAGGGGGTGGTGAGCACCTACACTGTATTAAATCATCTGTATTAAATTGTTCTTATCTCAACCCACGGGTTTCCCGTTTATCCTTTAATTGTCTCCCTCATTCCTGGGGGTGGGGGAGGGGGAGTGACCGGCTGGGTGGGGGAGGAAGTTTTCAACCTAACCCACGACACCACATCAGGGATGAACAGGGACGCAGATCCCAAAGATCCTGGAGCATAGAAATCTTCCCTGCTGCAAAGGCCTGCTTGAAAGGATTTGGATTAGCTTACAGCAGTGAAGAGACTCTTCATTTCAAGGGAAACTGGCCTTTTTTTTCACTCAGGCAGAGGGAACTCAGATGGAGTCACTCTCTGCCAAGGAGAGAAATGCAGCAGAGACCCCTGTTCAAGGATGTAGGAGGCTAAACACCACAAGCCTCTGGCAAGGTCTCCTTCCACTACAGCTGGTAGCATCAAAGCTGTGATGCCAGACATGCCCACTGGCTCTGTCTCCCTCTCCCTCATGTTGTCTCAGCCATGACGCTGGGCTCATCACAAGCCTCCCTTCCCCACAGTCTCTGTCTCTGCCTCCATGGAGGAGCTGCTTGTGCAAATCCTGGGCAGCCAGCTTGTCACAGTCAATGGCACTTGTTGGTGGGAACCTGCAGTTCTTTATTCCTACAAATACTCCCAGCACGGGTGTCCACATTCAGGCAATTGCATGAAGGTGATCGCCTTGCCATCATTTAGACAGTTGCAGACAAGGACTGGCTCCTCAGGAGGAGAGTGAGGCAGGCTGAAGGAGGGTGTTATCATAGAATCATAGAATGGTTTGGATTGGAAGGGACCTTCAAGATCATCTAGTTCCAACCCCCCTGCCATGGACAGGGACACCTTCCTCTACACCAGGCTGCTCAAAGCCCCATCCAACCTGGCCTTGAACACTTCCAGGGATGGGGCATCCACAACTCCTCTGGGCAACCTGTTCCAGTGTTTCACCACCCTCATTGTAAAAAATATCTTCCTTATATCTAATCTAAATCTGCCTTCTCTTGGTTTAAAGCCATTGCCCCTTGTCCTATCACTACACACCCTATGCTCAAACCCTCCACCTCAATAGCCCCGTCCCTCTTGTTACGTACCCAAAATGATTAACAAGTCCTCCCCTCTTTCTTCCTATCTGGAAAATGAATGCCTGGTCTCAGCCAAGTCCCAGCTTTTACCTGTTCCCCCATGCACGTGAAGGTGACAGCAACTGAACGATCATTGCGCAGTTCTGAGCAGTGTGTATGTGGGTGGGGGGGTGTCCGAAATCAGGGATTTTGGCTGTGATTCAACCGCTCTTCTTTTCGCCAGCTGCTAGACTTAGTAAGCGGTGTCCTCTGCTGAGCCTCTGCTCAGACTGCAAAAACCTTCTGTTCAAGGACTTTAACGAGCACCATGTGGAAGGACTTTGCTTTATTAAACTGGAGATTTAGGTCAAAAAGAGTCAAATAACTAATTCTCAAAGCTCTCTATCCTCTTATTGGACTCCTGCTTTCAATGCTATTTGTCTCTCCCTTTCTATTTCAGCCAGCCGATCACGACGTTTCTGATTACACGGGGATATCTGCTAGGAGCCATCTTTTCAGACATCCCTGGGCAGAGTTTCTAGAATACAAAATGGAATAAAGCCAGCAATTTTTCAGTGAATGAAAAACTAGAGGGATTCTGAGAACATTTTGAAAGGTTCTGCCCCTTCTCTTAGATGCAAAACAGAGAAACCTCCTTTGGAGGAAGACGATGTTTCTGGACTCTGACAACTTAATGGGGAGCAGAGCTATGGCAGTGCTGGACTTCAGAGTAACGCTTTAGGGGAGGTGCTGCCGTGAAGACCTGTCACCTGGCTTCTCAGAGCACTTTATTTCTCCATCATTGTCTTCTTTGGACTTTGCCTTTTAGGTACAGCAGCCTGTAACACCATGTCTGCCTACAGGTCTAGGTTGGTGAGGCCTTTGAAATATTTAACCTTCTTGTGTTACATTTAAACCCTGTTACAGAGTCTCTAAAATCACCTAGAGGACTGTAAGCAGAAAGCAGAGTTGAACATAGAAGCCTGGAATCATAGAATGTTTAGGATTGGAAGGGACCATCATCTAGTTCCAACCCCGCTGCCATGCATGGTTGTTCCTCATCCCAGCCCAAACCCTGAAACTCTCTACAGGTGCTGAGTGGGTTTAGTTGCATCAAGTACCTTCCAGGACCCTTTCAGGTGGGCAAGAGGCAGCTTGAAGTGTGTTCGTCAGGCAAATAAATAGTCTTGATGAATGGACAACTCATGGGAACTAAAATAGAGAACTGTAGCACAGCGAAAGTGCAAGTCAATAGAGACAGCCCAGGCTGCTACAGCCAAGGAACCAGCATTAAAAAAATCAAACCAAATAAAAAAAAAGAAGAAGAGAAAAGAAAAGAAACAAGCAAATAAAAAACACAACTGCATGAAAGTAACCTAAAGCGTAGATATGGCTGTAGGAGACAAGGTGCAAGAGCCCCTTCAAGGATGTGATGAGCAGTGATGAGCCGGAGGATGCCTGGATGCAGCGGCAGAGGGGAGGGAGGTTATACCCAAGGCCCAACTTTGGCTCTTTCTACCTAGATAATTTTCAGCCCTGGTAAGTACTGCAGCCCTGAAAGCCTTTTGAGGACGAAACCCCAATTCCAGAGCTTCTCAGGGATTATTCATGTGCAACATCTGTGGCAGACATTTATTCCCCAAGAAGCTGGAGGTTTTTCCAGGGCCATCCTCTCTTTGTTATTTTCATACTCACCACAACCACCACCAAATTCCAACCAAAATAACGACTCTATTGGGATAAATAAACAAACAAAATGTATCTTCTAGTTCTGCTTCTCTCATAATGGCTTGCAATGCTGTAAGTAATGTTACATTAAAAGCCTTGTTCACCCGATCTTATTTTTCACTTTATTATAACACATTGTCTGTTCATCTGGTTAATGCTGTTTGAAATAAGCCTGATCCCGGGAGCTAATTGGCGTAGTGACATGAAGTTTGAGGCTCACACAGCAAAATGTATGATTTCAGTATTTGCAAGAATAACATAAATCCCTGCGCACATTTCATCCTAAAGACTGCAAAATCTGCTTGCACTGTTCTTATCTTGGCAGATTAGCGAGTTATCAGGGAGCGTCACTATCATCCGAATGGAGATACAGTGCAGCAAATCCTCCCCTTCTGCTCTCTGACACACAATATCAGCACCAAATAGGAAGCCTAAGAGCAGAGATAAGTCGGCAGCCCTCTGGGGACCGTACACTAAATATGAACGCATTAAAGTGACATCCAGCTCCCTGCACAAAGGCAGAACAGCCATTCCTCTGTCGCTCTGTAAGGTAGACATTGCCCTGGGTATTAAGCTGTTAGTTTTCAGGGAAGGTGCATGTGCAATGCAATGTGTTAGCATCTTACAAGAGCTGCTGTCAAGAAAAGCTAGAGCAGAACAAATCCCAGCCTAGGCACCGTAGGCATCTTCCACACCCTGCACCAGGTTGCTGTGGAGACGGAGGTTGGTCTTCAAAACGGAGCATACTGGCACAGAAATGAGACAGCCCAGATGGCTGTTAACAGCCAGGAGAAGCCCCTACTGCTTGTCAGTCCTGTTTGTAGAGGCCTTTAAAGTATGCAAAGTATGTTAATAACGAATGCAGTAACTACTGGAGAAACTAAAAGCTGGCCTGCCCTCTGGAAAGAGACTTCCAGTAGTGAAGTCTCTTTCTGTTTTCTAGCACTTCACAGGCAAAGCTCAGGGCCCGGTTGTTACCATAGTCATATTTGGAAGCTGTTGACTTGCGTTCCCCGAGATGCAGACCAAAGTAAAGGAGCAGACAGCATCCCTACAACAGGCAGATGGCTGCCTGGCAGCCTTTGAGGCTGAAGGAAACCAACAAAAGCTACCTATAAGATAGAAGTTTCTGTCATAGGCTTGCTTCCCAATTTTGGATGTGGCCAAGCCTTCATTGCTGGATCTCTGCTGCACACCTATTCATTCTCCCAAATTCCTTTCTTCAGCTTCCAGTCTTCCAGTTCCACTCCCTTTTATTAAAACATTTCTCCTCTGAAATTGAAAAAGTGCTCAGTACTTCTAGCTTTTCTCTTAACTTGTCCAAATGTACTGGGCGCCTGTGACGTGGGCCAAAGCTGTTTCAATAGGCGATACGCAAACACAAAGCAGAAAGATGGCTCCTAAACTTGAGAACAAGCAGAAAGCGTGTACAAAGGAACTTGGAGGAGTGGAGTAATGTTAGAAGATTTCTATAAAGCTTTTTACAGAGTGCTTTGTCAGATGGAGATGCTCTCAGATTAGGTTTGCCTAGGTTATACCAAAACTCACTATTTGGTCACAGGCGAGTGGTTATAGAGGAACGAACTTTTCACAGCAAGAACCAACTACTGGACAAAACCATACTGATTTTGGGTAACCGTAACAGAGATAAGCTAGGCTGAAGTTCACATCTGATCTGCTCACAGAGAGGGCAACATACTTGGTATGTCCATTTATTGCTTCTGTAGGGATGCAGTTTTGAATTAGTGATGAAGTGATGTGCCTTTAGCTGTTCCTCAGCATCAATCAGTGGCCAGAGCCTCCTCTCTCCTGTACTCACCATTTTATCTCATTTTCCCGCTCCTCTAGCAGGCAGTAGCACCTGGTGCTTCTCTCTTTTTTTTAAAGAACTGACCACAGTTATAGCTCATAAAACCAAACCAGTTTGTTCATGGGCTCTGAACCTCACTGTAGCTTACCCTAAATCCCCCTGAATCTGCCATAGTAATGGCAACTCTTGTCTAAATACCACTCTTCTGTGCTACATCTTCTTTCGTCTCAAAAGCAGCAGTTCTCAGGCTCAGATTGATGTGCTGTGGAGTGTATTTCATGCTGCCTAGTTATGCTGAGTCTAGCCTATAATTTGATCCCACAGTCACTCTGCTTGTTTGCTGAAAACAGCCAAGAGATCAAGAAAGTCAACAAACTACCTGCCTGAACGTTTGCCGTGCCATGCACTTAGGGCTTGTATTCAAAGCATCGTTTTCAATATGCTTTTTCTTTTTTTCATACATGTGTTTGTTTTGATTTTCTAGTTCTGTTCTGTCCTATTCTCCTGTACTTTGTTCTGCTCTGGACTATTCCATTACACTTCCGATTTCACACTACTTACGATTCAGTACAAGCTGCTAGATTTTCAAGAAATCTTGGGTGATTTTTGGCAGTCTAAAGTAGATTGATGGTCCATCCAGCTTAGTAGCCTACCTCTGATCGCCCAGCAGGTAGATATGAAATAAAATGACCCATGTGAAGCTCCTAATCCTAATCCTAAGAGTTTAAAATGTATTTAAGCCTTGAAGCAAGCAGTTTTATATCCATGCCAAAATGCTCTTATCATCTGCGATAACTGTGGCTATTCTTGTTTTTCATATTTATTCCAGTCTCGGTTTTGAATGCAGTTTATCTTTTGCCTTCCATAGCCCCTTGTGGAAAAGAGTTCCACAGTTTAATATTCCAAGGAAAAACTCATCTGACTAGGCAGGTGCCTAATCTGTGCTGGCCTTCCTAGTCAGTCTTATTATGAGCGGAGATCCGGTCAATACAGTCAGCAGAGCATGAGGTGTGAGTTAACTCTTCAGCAAATGGATATTTGTAGTTGGTCGGATGAATTGCTCTCTGAAAGCGTCTATTCCCCTTACCGTCTTAAAGAGAAGCCTGAAATAGCCAGTTCAGGAGCAGATGTCTGTAGATGTCTCTAGCTGGTGGAGCTGACTCCCATCTCACTGTGCAAAAGAAAATGTCTCTTCATCAATTCTGGATTTGCCATCTCTCAGTTTAATTTAAAAATATGCTTCTGCCTGTGTCATGAGACACAGACAGAAGAAAGGACTTATCTGCACCTGGCTGTTTTACAGACAGTTAAAACACCCTTTGTTATTCATCTGCTCACCATATGAGCCGTCCCTGATCTTTTCCAGACCCTTTCAGGGAGACTTTCTGCAACCTTTGATACCTCTTGTTGCCCTCTGTAGCCCTGGACTCATAGCCTTTTAAAATTCCTGTTACACTGCTACAATGACAGCTGCAAGACCAAAGCCCTTTCAAACATCTGCCCCTATTTGGATCTCCAGATAGGAGCCAAGCTCTTCCAATTTGACTCTGAACCTCTGTGTCTAACTCCCAGTGCACCCTCTTTGACTGTCGGTGCTTGTAAATTTGATGAGCTCCTTTAGATCTTGCAGTACATGACCAACTCCTGGCTTTAATTGGAGCACTTTGTATTCCGGGTGCTTTCTCTTCCCCCTCAGTTTTGCTGTGCAGCACTCAATTCTGCTGCATGTGGTCTGTCTCCCTGGGGATTAGCTCTGGAGGTCTCTTAGGTGCACGTCCAAGGGAGCACACAAGCAAAAGGCCTTTCTGGCACCAGGTCTCCTGTCCTGTACCTTCAGGACTCTCACACCTGGCTCCAAACAAAAAGAGGCACAAGTTGTGCCGAAGCAGCACGCTTCTCTCCCTGCTGCATGCAGCCCAATGCGCTCTCACTCCTGTAGTGAAGGTCAACACCACTGTTTAAACAAACAGGTGGCTTATTTTTCCATTAATATGCAAAAAGCCAGCTTTAACATACAGCGGCTGAAACAGCAACACTGTCAAGCCCTTTTTTTACAGTCCTCTGCCTTTGTCAGAGACAAGCTATTGAAGCTGGGAGGGAGCATTTCTTTTCTTCCAGTTTCTCCTGATTCCATTTGCCAAGCATTGATTTTCTTACTACCAGCAAAGCTTGAAATTAATAATTTCTATTTTATTTTGTCACTTGTGCATCATCGATACTAGCAGGGCTGGACAACTGCACAAGTAAAAATATTCAGGGAGGTGACAGTCAGTGAGGGGACACATAAACCAGCAGCCTGGGATCAGTGGGCAGATCATGGAGTGAAACATGGAGTGTTCCTGATGAGAGGTCGAACGTTCCTCACTTGCTGGCTCCTGGGGGGATGATTTACTGCGATTCCAGCTCTTTTGCAGTGTGGCAGGTCCTAATCCTGACGTAGCAATAAGAACACTTGCAGGGTGAGAATTCCTGCGCACTGACCATTTTAACTACTGCAAATGCTCCATTTATGTCTCTAATCTGGACCTTCGGAAAAAAACGCCAAGAAATGTGAATAAGCATTTCCACTGTGACCTCCAGCTGCTTGCTTTTCCCGGTCTGCAATGCTCTGTGAGCACCCAGGTGTATGTAGGCTCCCACTTGGGTGTATATAGGCTCCCATCCAGGTGTATGTAGGCTCCATTTGCTTTGAAATGATGCTGGAGAGAATATCAGCCTGTCTGTGGCACCAGCTTCTACTGGTTTCCATGTAAAAGTCTTTCCAACCAAATCTTAGGGATGCACATCCTATCATCTATAAACAAAATTTAAAGCTTCACAGCTTATTCTGTAAAAAAGAGAGAAGGGCAAGCTGTAAGGAAAAACAGAGGCTGAGCCGAATGAGAGTCTGTGAGAGGTGGATGTTGAAGGAGCATTTCTGACTCTGCCCAGCACCTGCTCCCCACTGACTCCACAAACATCAACTCTGCATTTGCATTTTTCTGAGGACAGAGAGATCATGGATCATTCTTCAATCTCCGTAGCTGGTGGAAGAGCCAAGTAGGAGTCACTGCCACATCTCTGGTAACAGGGACAAGAAAGTGAGAGGATAAGACATTCTTTGAGGGGCAGTTTGAACAGGACAAGGCAGATCTGGGTGCAGCATGGCTGCTGTGCACATTGACTTCTAATGCCCTGCACCATCTCAACAGAGCAGCTGTCCGCAGCCCACAAATTCCCCAAAGTATCAAAGCCATTTGGGTACCTTTGCTAGACATTCTCTTGAAGGCATTTATTTGGATGGTTTACCTGGCGACCAGTGAGCAGTAGTCCACAGGAGCTGTGCGGTATGTCACATCTTCTCAGTTTCTACTGGAGACCATGTACTGGAGCTGTGTTCAGAATGAATTTGATTGCTTTAGTCTAATTTATGTTAGAATTCGGATGGGTTGCATGAATTCTGCAGGTCTGGCTGCTCCAGCTGGGACCATATGTTCCTGAAGGAGATATGCAGGGAGTGGGTGGGCATCGCAGGTCGCATGTCTGGCTCCAGCTGTGGTGGGATTCTCCCTCCTAAACAGCTGGCTGGTAAATGCATGTTAATGCTATATGGGCAAAGTTTACTTATGGCCCAGATCAAGCCTGGAGTCCATCAAGCAGCCCCAGCCTGGGAAGAGGAAGGGGTTTGAATTGTGTGCTCTGGCCTTTGCAGGCTGTCTGCTCCTTGAGTGCTGGAGAAGAGCTGAAGGCAGAGAGGGGAAAGAGGCACAGAAAAAGGCAGATCTTGGCTGCTCCCGTGCACCATCTGCCTATCTCCTTGCTTTTCTATCTCTTACAGCTTCTCAAAGATGAGGCGTTTTGTAGACAGTCTGCTTGTCAAAGAACAAGTTACATGCTTTGCCTGTAGCTTAGCCCCTGTCTGGGTGAACACACACGTGGCACAGCTGAGCTTCCACAGCTGGTGTAAGGGTGAGAGCAGTGATGGGTGGGAGATCTCTGATAAGCAGTTGAGGTATCCGCTATGGTCCCCCCGAGTCTGATGCCCAGCAATGAGTCCAGGCACATCCTCACTGGAGGGGAGAAAACTCAAGCAGACAGGCAAGGAGGGAGCTGGGTGTATTTGAACAGCCTAGATGGGCTCAGGGGGGATCATGAGTGTGAGGTATGCCTGAGAGGACTCTTGCCCCGTGGCACACACCTAGTGAGAGTGAGCTTTCCTTGGGTGTTCACCTCCCGATTACAAAACAATACCTGGGTAAAAGAAAAAAACAGCAAACCAACCTGCATTTTCTGGTCTTTTCAACAACATCCATTTGCTGCAGTGGCTTAACGTTCTCTCATCCTACAGTTATAGCGTACGGGCAGCGTTTTGGTGATAACAACCGACTCTGGCTTTTCCCATTAAATGGTAGAGACAGATCAAACACCTCTCTTCCCAAGTATGTCTTTATCAGATGGAGGTGCTGTGGGGTATGAGATGTGTGAGAGATGCGGTCAAAAGTAGCCTGAGATCCAGTACCAATGTAGAACTGGGTCCGGCGCAGGACCAGATCTCAGGGTAGGCACATTTGACTCGGAGGGGAGCACAGTTTTCCACCCTCCTGTATGGAGCCTTTCTGTTGACGTGTTGAGATCTGCACTCTGCAACTCTGTCATCACTGACTCATTCCTTATTGACTTTTTCATGAGGTGAGACAAGAGTGCCCTTGACTTTACCGAGGCCACAGTTTCATGATGGTTAATAGCAGACCTGAGCACAGTTGTTCACCTGGCAGAGCAGACTTCAGGCAGCTCAGCTCAGCGACAAGATCACATCACCCACAAGCCCTGGCAGAGGAGCTCTGTTTCACTGATGCTTCTCCCCATGACTTTGGTGGGCCCATTAATGATGACTAAAACTCGTTCACAAGAAGAGGGCCAAGATTTAGGGAAAATGCAGAGCAAAACTCATATACCCCCACCATCCCTGATCCCGTGCACCCCAAAACTGCCTCCCGGAAACTAACTGATCAGATCTCTCTGTTGGAGACTCAGAAGATGTAAACGATTTCTGTAATTGTCTTGAAAGGATTTTCTGGCCACATAAGGACCAATGTAATCAAATCAGATGCAGTGTGAATATGGAGCCGTTGCTCCGTCTGCTCTTCTCTGTGCCAAACTCACAGGAGTGTCAGCATCACGTAACAGCCTTCTATGCTTAACTCCATCCCTCCCTGTCCTACCATGCTCATGATGATGGAGCATAGGTAGGATAAGCCAACATTTCATTCAAGAAAAGCATCCCTCTGGGGCCCATTCGTGTCAGAAATGAAAAAGCCACATATAACTGGTCAGAAGAGCAGTAAAGGTGCCAGAAATCTTTGCTCTGCACACAGCAGCTTCTGTCAGAGCACTGCAGGTGGCTATAAACCGCTCAACTGGCCATTAGAGTTCAGAGGGCAGACAAAAACTGGCATTGTAGCACCGGGCGCTTTGACTTCACGTATTTATATTCAGCAACTAACACTATAGGAGGAAATAGAAATCAGAACCCGAGACTCCCCGATCAGAGGAGTCCTTTCATCACAAACATCTCTGATCCTCTATACAGTCCTGCTTTGGACCCTGTGAGAGTTGCATTTTTGCTGCATGACAACATGCAGCTGCCTTGGGACATCGTTTTCTCTGTTACCATTACCTCTGTTCTCGGTAATCACAGCTACCTGGACTCCCCACACCCACAGCTGTTCTCCTGGCTTAGCACCCACATCCAAGCAGTGCTGGGCTCTGAGCTCTGTCGGAACTGCTGCTATATGGTAGTCTGCCATGCAGACACGTAGACACAGACAAAGGGCAGATCCTTTGGAAACAGAGGATGCTGCTGCTGTTAAAAAGAAGCGTTAGTTTCTGCCCTGATAAAGCAAATGGTGTGTTTGTTGTGTACTGAATGAGAGGCATAGCATGAGTGATTTAACACACCCCAATGAGTCAGAGAATGATTAAGAAGTGCCCTAATCCATGATGTATGGCTTTCAAACCAATTCCTGGGCAGTGGGTAAACAGAGGAACTTCAAAACTTTTAGGCTCACCATTCTGATGGTGCATGCTAGCAAGTCTGAGGATCCTCAGATGGGTGTGTTTTGAAGCCCCATGTGGTCCTGTGCTAGCCAGAGCCATCAGCTCACGGAGTGGGACCTGACCAGCCCACCCCATACTGCTCTCAGGCCAGCCCACCAGGGCGAACCTGTCTGGACTGTTCACGGGTGCAGCTCTGACAGCAGAAAGCACACTGTGCCCTGGCTGCCAGAGCACTGCGCAGCTGGGAGCGCGAGGTAAAAACAATACAGCCGCAGAGAATAAGCCAGAAGCAGAAGTTCCCCCAGTATTTTATTGCTGCACACTGCACATGGGTCGGGGCAATCCCAAGCAAAAGCACAGGCTGGGCAGAGGATGGACTGCAAGCACCCCTGCAAAGGACTTGGAGGTGCTGGTTGATGAGAAGCTCAACACGAGCCAGCACTGTGCGCTGGCAGCCCAGAAAGCCAACCGTGTCCTGGGCTGCATCCAAAGCAGCGTGGGCAGCAGGTCGAGGGCGGGATTCTGTCCCTCTGCTCTGCTCTCGTGACACCCCCCTGCAGTGCTGCATTCAGCTCTGGGGTCCCCAACATCAGAAGGACATGGAGCTGTTGTAGCGGGTCCAGAGGGTGCCACAGAGATGATCCAAGGGCTGGAGCACCTCTGCTATGGAGACAGGCTGAGAGAGTTGGGGTTATTGAGCCTGGAGAAGGCTCCGGGGAGACCTTCTAGCAGCCTTCCAGAACCTAAAGGGGCTACAAGAAAGCTGGAGAGGTACTTATTGCAAGGGTGTGTAGTGATAGGGCAAGAGGCAATGGATTTAAACTGAAAGAGAGAAGATTTGGATTAGATCTAAAGCAGAGATTTTTTACATTGAGGGTGGTGAGGCAGTGGACCAGGGTGCCCAGAGAAGTTGTGACTGCCCCATCCCTGACAGTGTTCAAGGCCAGGTTGGATGAGGCTTTGAGCAACCTGGTGCAGTGGAGGGTGTCCCTGGCCATGGCAGGGGGGTTGGAACTAGATGATCTTGAATATCCCTTCCAACCCAAACCATTCTATGATGCTACAATTCAATGATGTCAGCCTCTCTGTTCCTTTCTCTGTGGGCTACTGCCCATCCCGTGATGGACACCTTCTGTCCCCAGGCCTTGGATAGCCTTCCCTGCAACCCTCTCAAGTCCTTTGATGTCACTCTCAGATGGCTAATAAGAAGTGTTTGGCAGTCCCTGGACCTTGGTCCCATGCTGGCAGACACAGATTTGCCGGGGAGTATCCTACTACAGACTTCTCATGCTCAGCCTTCTCGAGGAAAGGGAGGGGAGAAGGAGAAGGGATGAGTGTCATCAAAGCTGCTCTGTCATGACAAGAGTCATCTCTGTTAACTTGCTATTGTCACCAAGAGAGCCAGCATCACCATCACTATTACAATAGCCCACTCCATCCATTCCTAGATTAATTCTCTTCACCCATCCTTGAAGGTAAAGAAGATACAGGAGCATCTAAGAGTAAAGGACCCAGTTATGCCCTCCAGCGTATCTGGGCAGCATTGCTCAACCACCACCTGAAGGAAGGGCTCCTGCCCGTCCCTGATATGTCGCTCTACTAGTGGTATACACAGGCAGGGATGCAGAGGAAAGGAGTAATGCGGTGACTTCCTTCGGCCTGTCACTTGCCTTTGTTACAGCTTTTTCCCTGGACCAGAACCTTTTTCTCTCAGCCAAAACATCAGTCACATTTGCCTACTAGTTTCTTAAAATGAAAGGGGAGTATGCAGATGAGCCACCTGCCTTCCCCATCGCAACTCTTACTTGTTTTTGTGGAGGTTGTTTAATACATAAGGCCCATTTATATGAAAGATCAGCTGGATCTTGAAGCTTTTTTCCCTTTTTATGACTTCAGTTTACTTTTCAAACAGTTACAGGCTTTGTTGCACAAGTCCACGTCACCTGGGAGGTACCCTAGACATACCTGCACAGGAAGAGGAGACTGGATTAAAAGGAGACCTTTGAGGACAGAATGTGTTAAAAACCACTGTTGAAGCTTAAAATATCTGTGTTTAGTCTCTGAGGTATTCCTTTTTGCTAAAATTGCAAGATCTACAAAGGAAGAGATATGTTTCTAGGAGTGCAGATACAACAGTTATTGTTAGCATACAGGATCTTTTTATCTCAACCCGTGTTGGTTTTATTACACGAAATAAAATTATCCAAGAAAAGAAGTCATAACTCCCTATGCTACTTCCTGCAGACAAGGGTGATGTTGTAGGGAGGACAGGTAAAACCGGTGGAGCCAGGGGTTGATGGCACAGATTGGAAAGGTGCACACTCAGGTCAAATCCATGGAAGTCTCCCAGAGGCTCTGTGTCTAATCCAGGTATGAGACATGTAGCAGAAATCTAGGTCTGAACTTCTATCATTTTACATGAGTAGAGTCCAGTTTTAACCTGCAGGTTGTTCTTCTGTCCACTTTAGAGATGTTCATCCGTCACATCCATGAAGAGTTAAATCTACTTTCTCTTCCAGAGGAACAGCCAGCTCCAGTGAGGAAGGTGCCTCTGACGATCAGGGGAGCAGCCCACAGGAAGGGTTTTTCTGTGACTGGGGTACTTGCTAGGTTTGCTGCTCCTCCTGCAAGCCCTTCTACAAACAGGTGTCATTTTTCAATACCTAGAAGCTCAAAGCAAACATCGTCCGGTAATGAATTAGCCTTGACAAATCTCTGTCTACAATGCACTGTTACTGTATTTAGGGATTAATATAAAAGTGCGAGCTGAACGTGGTGCTGAATGTTGTTGTTAAACAACAACATCAAACACGTCTTTTAAAGAGGCAGACAAAGACCTGTGCCTCCTAATTAGCCAATGTAACCCAAGACAAAGTGAGCAGTGTTCTCAAGAAGGCATCTGGGTCTCTGGAGCTGCTGAGAACTGATATGTCATTAAGAAAACATGCACCGAAACACAGGACCACATCCTCAAACCACGTGGCCCAGCAAGAGGGTCTGCTGCCTTTGCCATTTTTTCAGCTGCTTGCTCAAACCTCAAAATCTCCCTGCTCGGTGCCTTCTTAATTGCCAATCTATCAGCCCTAACTGCTGCCACTCCTAGAGCTTGACCAGGCTGTGGCTGACCATGCCTCAGAGCCACAGGTGGGAAGGATGGACAAACCTGCCCTGGGGGCAGGTGAGAGGGTGTAACCCAAATGGGGGCACTGGAGACAAAAAAGTAATAATCAGGTTAATTGATGTCAGAAGGAACTTCAGATGGTCTCTGGTCCAAGCCCCTGTGAAGAGCATGTCCAACCAGGGCAGGTTAATCAGGGTTTGTATAGCTGAGTTTCAGTTGTCTTCAGAGATGAGATTGTGCAGTGTCTTTTGGTCTCAGTTCTAGTATTTACCCACCCTTACTTTGGGAAATTTTCTTTCTATATTTGGGTTGAATTTCCCATGCTCTCTCTTATGTCCAATGGCTCTTGTCCTCTCCCTGTGCACCTCTAAGAAGTCCCTAAACCCTCCGATTGCAGAAGTGAAGGTAGTAATAAAATTCCTTCACCTTCTCTTCTCCAGGCTGAGCAAACACTGTCCCCTGAGCATCTCCTTGTACATCCCACCCCAGAGCCCCTGACCACATTGATACCTCCACTGGACTGGCTCCCATGTGTCCGTGTGTTTCTTTCACTGGGGAACCCCAAACTGGACACGACACAGCAGATGGGATATCACCAGAGCCAGGGGCAACCAGAGAGTATAATCCTCACATGCACACATGTACATACACACACGTGCACACGTACACACACACACGGTGAACTTGATTCTGTGGGTAAAAGCACACATCAAAAACCTGGTGTCTGCCACATTACAAGATCTGTCCCACGGGTACTCATTGGGAGGTATTGTCTCAGCTCGCAGCTGAACGCTACCCTCACAGAGATCCCTAAATCTATATTTTGACCCTAATACCAATAAAAATGTCAGGGATCCTTACAGCCAGTAGAGCATGACATTATCTTTCCAATTAATAGGGAATGCCAAGAGTGAGGCAGGGCCTGCATCAGCTGCCCAGAGGAGAGATGATAGAGAAAAGCCCCCCCTCCACCCCAGGACTCATCTTTCAGAAGAGTACCCTAAGAAAAGAAGTGGGTCTCAAGTACCCGGTAGTGTCTTGGCAGGGGTAGGAGGGTGTCGTGGTTTAACCTGGCCCGGCAACTAAAGCAGTCATGCAGCTGCTCACTCATCCTCCCCCATCCTCTGGGGAATGGGGAAGAGAATTAAAGGGGAAAAGGGAAGGAGGCTCGTGGGTTGAGATACGAACAATTTAATAATAATATAAAATAAAAAGTAATAATGATAAATATTAATAATAATATATTAATAATAATATATGAACATATATTTAGTGATAATAATATATACAAACAAGTGATGCACAGTGTAATTGCTCATCAGCCGGTGACAAACGCCCATCCCTTCCTAACAGGTGATTCCGAAACAGATAAGTCCCAAAACCTCAATCCTGGATGAGTGAGAGGCCTGAAAAGAGAATGAGAGAGGCCTCCCAGAGTCTGAGAGTTAGAGAATTTCAAGAGAGCCCCAGAAGAGATCCCAACTTCCCAGTCAACCCTCATCTGTAGGCTGGGCATGACGTTGCATGATATGGAGTATTCTGTTGGCCAATTTGGCCCTCGATTCTAAGTCTTAGTTCAAATCATAAGCTAGAAGTTGTGCACCCTCTGTCTCGGCCATGCTCCCCCCAGCCTGTTGTGCTCCTGCACACTGGCAAGAACACGGGAAGCTGAAAAGTCCTCGATGTCTCAGTGCCAACTATAAACATCAGTGCACCATCAACATTCTGCTTATAGCGAATCCCAGACAAAATCCACAACACAGCGCTCTTCTAGCTGCTAAAAAGAAAAACTAACTCTGTCCCAGCCAAAACCAGGATGGTGGGTGCAGAGAGTGAATAACAGCCAAGGCATGAGCAGGGGAGAACATGTGTGTAGGAGGTGGGAAGGTCTGGGACTGAGGTACAAGGGCTGGAGGGCTAGGACACATGCCAGGTGGAATGGAACGAGACAGGAAAGTACTTGGGTAGGGCTGGGAGCTGCACAGTGTGAAGGGGAGATCGGGAGGTGGAAGGCCGTGAGCTGGGGGAACACGTGGAGTAGAGAAGCTCAACTCCTAAAGCACATTTTCTAAATCCAAAACAAGACAAATGCGATTTTCTCTTGGTTATTGTATAAATTTACAAGCACGCTGACACAGGGCAGAGCAAACAGCAGCAGTGTCAACCTCTAATAGAGATGAATGACAAACATATTTAATGAATTAAAAGATGATGAAGTGTTACTGACAAAGCAAACACCCACACGTTGCGCACGTTGTCACTGATCTATGTGACACAACAGCCCTCTGACAAAGACTGCTGTAGATCAATCACAGCACCGCCAGCACGCGGCGGCAGGCAGCCCCAGGGGTCTGTGGGATGAAGGACAGTGCAGAGGGATGAGCTCAAGGCTTTGTGGACACTGCTAGTGATGGGAGCTGAGATATCATGGGGTTGCTCAGTGTGGAAGACTCTTCAGGCTTGTTCAGCTCAGGCACTGTGCATTTTATGGTGGGATATTCCAAGTTTTGATTGCGTGATGGAGAGACAAAGCTGAGACAAGCTAGAAGTTCAGAGAGAGGAGGAACAGGTTTTCTGATCCATCCTTGGTTTTGAGCGTTCAGCTGGGAGCTCAGTGCTGAGCAGTGTTGGTGTTGAGACCTGGGAGTAAGCAGCAAGAAGAGTAATCGGTTCATGGCTTGGCTAGGTCTAGGGATTTAGGACTGATTGTCCTGGACTTCAAGGTTAAAGTCAAACTATGTTTGGTGCTCATTGGGTTGCTGTAGGCTCAACAGCTCAAAACTAGGCTCAGAGGTGGAAGCCCATGGCTTGTACTATGGCTTGGTGCAAGGCTGGAGCCACAGCAGCAGCCCAGATGTTTGGGTACAGAGCAGTGCAGAGCGTGGGATGCTGCTCTGCCCAGTCACTCTGGTGCTGCTGTGGATGTTTAGATCTGCTGCTGGCATACCAGTATAGCTTGCCATAAGTCTGACTTCTTACTGGAACCAGTCTTCCCGTATCAAGTGCATAGTTGCTGGCTGTGGATAAGTGGAGCTTTTAGAGAGGCATGTCCACCCTCCTCTTCTGTGTTATTCAAACATACCCTCCTGCCTCTGTTATCCTACTCCTTGGTAGCACTGATGCTTGCAGAGCCTGCTCTTGAGGGCCTAGGTAGAACCAAAACTAGGAGATTCTGAGACACTGCTCTTGCTGAAGTCAGGGGGAACTGCAAGAGGCTCCTGACTCCATATAGAGGATATAGATCCTGAAACTGTCCTCCAAGGGATAGATGCTCCTGCTCAGAAATGATGCCTACGCCACTCCTGCTCTTTTGTTTCCTCCAGCTCCTGATATTGTCCATCTGACCAGACCAGAAGAACATTTCTATTCTATAATAGAAAGGACTGTGGCTGAGGGAGCCTTGCTTGCTACACAGCTAGCATGGCACCACTGGGCAGTACAGATCTTTGCAGAGGAAATGGGGGAGAAAAAGCAAAATAATCACTTGTGATACCATTTCTGTGGTACAGGCCCTCATACCTGTCTGCCCATTCCCCTATGAAGCTGATGACAGTCCCAGTGCCACCAGACAGTCACTCTGACATTTGCAAGAAGTGAGACAGCTCAGCAGATGCTCCTCATCCCATTGATGTGGATGTGACTCATCCCGCACCCCGCTCTTAGGAGACAGACTTTTTCACAGCACCTGTGATTTATTAAGCTGCCTGTTGGAACGCAGCGTGGCACGGCTTTCCTGCGGCTGCCTGCACATCTGCTCGGGGAGAGCACTCGATAAAGCCTGCCCATAAACACAAAGGCCAGAGGGGAACATGCCCTGACAATGAAACTAAGCAAAAAGGGGGAAGCTCTGGATTCAAACAGGAGACAAAACAGCAGGACCAGCACTTAGAAACAAGACTCCAAGAGCAGCGATTCGAGGTGTGCTGTTGGGCTGGCTGGGCACTGCAAGGGCAGCCCTGAGGTCAGATTCTGTTTAGTGTTTTTGTTAATGGTGCAGATGATGGACTAGAGATATGCTTAAAAAGTTGTGGGTGAACCTTAGCGGGAAGGAGCGAGCACTTCAGAGAGCAGGGCTGGAGTTCAAAACCAACCTCAATAATTAAGAGAAATGTCGCAAAATGAGTAAAACAGTATTCAGCAAAGATAAATGTGAAGTTATGAGCTCAGGAAAGAGAAAACAAATATGAAAAACTGAAAGGAGAATACCTGAGGAAGTCGTGATACAGGGAAGGGGCCATGGCAAGTATGAGCCAACGCGTGATGTGCTGCAGGCTTCCTACTGAAAAGTCTTTTCTCCTTGCAAGAGGTAGAGGTCAGGACCTGCTGTTTCACCATAGATTCATGGATCAAAAGGCCAGTTCTGCCTCAGCTAGCCTTGCCTACAGAAACAGCAATTTCATCATGCTCACAAGATGTGGAACTGGCAAACTGATGCAAATATCCCAGTCTTCAATTCCACACTCTTCCTCCCCACAGAGCCCCACTCCCCAAGGTCAAGGGTTGCAACTTGAAAGCATCATTCCCTTGCCAGTGGTCTGCTTGGAGAGGAGTTCAGGCCACGATGACCATCAAAACATCCTCCACTATGCGTTTTCACATCTGGATGAGCTTGGCAATGCAAGAGGGTAAACTAAGCATCCCTACACCTGCATCCTTACATCTGCTGAGCCAGCAGCAGATGCAGGCCAGCAGGAAGGGAGCAAGGGGAAGGAATAGTAAGGGTGTGTGCCCCTGCTGCATTTTCTAAGTGCTCTGAACAGGGAGCAGCTGAGGGGTCCCTCTTGCTCCCAGTGTCACCCTAGAAAGAGTGGGATGCCTTTGGGAAGACAGCAGGACTCTGTCCCCAGTCGCTGTGCAGCAGGCACATGGCATATACTTGCTCCAAAGCTGCTGTGATTGCTGCGGACTGCTCTGCCCAGTGCTCGTTAGCCAGGAGCGACTGAGGAAACGGATCTTGATACACCGGCTGATCACACGATGAAGATGTCAATGCACATAACCAATATTTAAATGCAGCCCCAAAATGAATCAGGACAGTATTTCCAGCAGAGAAGAGGCAGCCTCTCTCCCTCTGTCTGCCTCTCATTGGGCTCTTGCCCGTCACTCATGTCCAAGAAGGGCTAAAATTACAGCAGATATTCCTTGAATGATGAGCAATGAAGAAAGAATATGTTATATAATGAAGAGCACAAAAAGTTTGGAGTGCCTTTTTTCGCCTTTTTTTGTGTAATCCAGCCAGACTAGGAAGGATATTGCTCTCTATAAATTCACTGGAGGGAACTCCAAGTAGGAAGAGAGCCATTTAAGCTAAAAGCAATATTATCACAAGAATATGTGGCTAGAAACTGACCAGAAATAAATTTAGGGTGGAAATTGGATGGTCTCCTAACAGCTGGAGTATTGAGGTTCTCGTACAGCTTCACAGATGGTAGTGAACAGAAAGGAAAAAAAAAAGAAAAAATAAGAAACTAACTAGTTTTAAGATGGAGCTAGTTCATGAAGGGTATATATGTGGAGGGAATTAGATAATTCAGTGCCTGAGATAGCCAGGGACTAGAGGTGATGACACTGAAGGTCCTTTCTATATGAACAGAAGAGCATTCCTGGCTTAGAGCAAAGGTCTTTAAATCCTGGATCCATTTTTCAGTCGTCGTTCAGCAGCAAGCGCAGAGATAAAACACGTGAGAAGCTGGGTGGCTGCAGAGCACTCCCACTTGTGCTATGTCCCCCAAACTCTGGCAAGTCATAACTCAGGACATCCAAAACCTGGCCTTTCTGGGCAGTTTAATTTGCAGCTCTGATGGGTCTTCCGTTATGGAGCTACCTAATCCCTTATGGGAGCTCATGCATACTCATGACCTCAGGTGTCTTCCTTTGGTACTCAGCTTATCTCTCTGCCCCATGTGGGACAGAAAAATGTTTATTTTGTTTGTTCTAAAATTGCCTCCTATCCACTTAATTGTGTCCCCAGATGTTGTGTTAGGAGGAAAAATTCTTCCAGACTCTTCATCTTCTTGATAATTTTACAGTGTCTTCTGTGTCTCCTATTATTTATTTTTCCAAGCCATTTCCTACTCTTTTTAAGTGTATTCATGTTCATGAAAAACTGGGTATGACGCGGTCCTGACACTTCAGCTCAGCAGCTGTCCTCCTGAAGCTTTACGTCGTCCACAAAGGACCAGAACTTTGAAGAAAAAAGGCAGAGTCCACTCAGCAGCTAAGTAGGTTTTAGACCATCTAGAGAGAAGCAGCTCATCTCTAGACCCCAAGTACTCTGCCTGACACAAAACCCCACACCCATAGACTCATGATTCCCAGGTGCCATATTCAGTCCCTCTACTTCAACAACAATTACAGGTAACTTCTTAACCATAAAAGAGTGAGATAGGATCCCAGGGTCCTCAAATCATGGTAGGAGAGAATGAGGTGCCACTAAAGAGCAGTTTAGAGGAAGCAGCTCTAGTGGCATTTACTCATTTCTTCATCACATCACTCTATAGTTTTCTCTCCTAAGAAAATACTTATCTTCAATACTAGCCATGTTCTGTCAAGGTCCCAGAGCACAATCAGTCCTAAACCCAAGTCAAAGCAGGTCTGAAACAGAGCGGAGGAACTGAGCAAGCGACAATCCATTGGCGTGGAAGGGCTGTATGTAGGTATCTCCTACAGTGCATAGGCAAGTAAAAGAGATGGACAAGACAGGGGACGAGTAGTTTGTTCATGCAAGGTGGGCATCAGTGAGCATGACAGCAACACTAGTGCATGCCTGGAATGAGCTTGTGGCATCTTCCCACCGGTATCTCTTATGGCTTTCCAGAATATTTGGGCTTGGATGGAACTGTTTTTCTGCAAGAAACCTCAGCTCTCTGGAGCAGAGACAGGCAAACTCTTAATGCAAGTGCTTTCAGTCTCATCTAGATCGCTAGTAAGGAACATAGCACTGCTGATGCAACATGATATCCATGTGCCTGAGGAGCAGTATCATGTGGCCATTAAATCATCTCCTGTTTCAAACACCAACCTCGGTTTCCAACAGAGCACTTGGTGCAAAAGAAGACCCTCAACGCACACGCAACAGACTTGGCTGCAAGCAGGTATCATTGCCAAGTTGCTTACCATGGAACAGGCCTGGTTTTCCCTGTTCCTGTCTTTGCCTGCACTTGATAAATCCTTGATTTGTAATCTCGTGCAAAGACTTCAGATCCCAAAGAGCTGACCAGGGGCTTTTGCTGTAGGACACAAATGAGAAGCCCATTAGCTGTCCTGTTTAGAGATACCACATTCTGAGCAACTGCCCACGTGGAGTGCAAAGTGGGGATGCAGGTTGAAAGCTGCAGAGCAATAGAAGTGTCTGGGTCATGGGGCGTTTGTGGAGAAGCCATGGAAGCTCAGAGGAGAGGTGCACTCTGATCTTACAGCCTAAATCCAGAAGTGCACCTCTCCTATGAAGACAGGCTGAGAGAGTTAAGGTTGTTCAGCCTGGAGAAGCGAAGGCTCCGGGGAGACCTTCCAGCACTTTAAGGGGCTACAAGAAAGCTGGAGATCGGCTTTGGACAAGGGCGTGTAGCGATGGGACAAGGAGCAATGGCTTTAAACTGAAAGAGGGGAGATTTCAATGAGATATAAGGAAGAAATTCTTCCCTCAGGGTGGTGAGGCACTGGAACAGGTTGCTCAGAGGAGTTGTGGCTACCCCATCCCCGGCAGTGTTCAAGGCCAGGTTGGATAAAGCTTTGAGCAACCTGGTGTAGTGGAGGGTTTCCCTGCCCATGGCAGGGGGGTTAGAACTAGATGATCTTGAAGGTCCCTTCCAACCCAAACCATTCTGTGATTCTATGCAAGCTGTTACAGGGAGCCTGAGGTGGCTGAGCTAAGGGCAATCACCAACATATCAAGCTCTACCAGGATCTAGGTACACAGTAATGCACTTTGCAGACATCATTGCAGCCCAGAATTCCCACAGAACCCTTGGAGTCCCGGCTAGGAGAGCAGCCCACCCACCAGGGGACAGCAGGTAAGGTGGTCTGGAGGGTCAGCGGGACAGCTGTGATGCTGAAAATATCCCAAGCCAGGGAGGAGGATGCGGGAAGAAATTGCTATCCTGAGGCACTGAAGCCCTTTCAGCCTTACAGGAAAGCTGACCAGGACCTCTTTGGTGGTTTTGAGCACCCTTGACACAGGGTCGAGTGGCTGGAGCGTTCACACAGTCCAGGGAGATTGAGCCATAACCCCAGAAGAGAGCCATA